>NC_142464.1:94893228-96143228 GCF_049115385.1 Moschus berezovskii
AATATACCTTGTTGAATATATTAATATAACACTTTAATGTAGTATTCCAACCTAAAATATAGGATATGTTAAATTTCAGTGTGGTTTACGTTTCCATTTACATTACAGTAAAGCAGGATCATTTGAATTTTTATTCGAAATTTCTTGTATTCACTTGAGCCATATTATTGCTTTAAATCCACTCAGTAATATGACCAATATTTATAAAGTTTCTTTGTTTGAAAGAATAACGAAAAATAAAAGAAGAAAAGAAGGGAAGGTAGGAGGGGGGAAAGATGGAAGGAAAAAGGGAGATACAAAAGGAAGGAAGAAAGAAAAATGCAATCAAACATGTTAGAATAAAACTTGCATGTGACATAGCAACGTAATTTTTAAAAAACAGACTTATTCCAGCAGTTATTTAGAAAGAGTCTCCATAGCTATGATACTTAGAAATCACAGTGCCAAAATTATTTGAATTATCTAGCTGTCTCAAACATATGTATTTCTCTACGATCCAAAGAAAAAATACAATCTCAATAAAGAGGATTTTACTAGCTTGTTGTTTGAGTACCTAGAACCTTATTTACTCTCTGAAAGTCTAATATAGACTCACTAAAATTAATTGTATTTTAACCTCAAGATAAATTCAGAATTTATGTGTTATTTCTGTCTGCTAATAACATAGTGGTTTTGAAAAATTACTTTGTTTTTAAGGTTGACATGAACTTTTCTGTTATTTTGTTCTCATATCTAACTTTGCCTACTCTTTACATTTTTATTTCCATCATTAAAAACTTTATTTTGCATAAATAGTGATCACATCACTTGTTTATTCCTATTTTATTCAATCATTTTATAAACTATCTCAATTGCTGAAAAAGAAGGAAATTTTAATTTTCAAAAGATTTTAAATGTATCCTTCGAATTTGTTTTTCCAAAGTTCAGTTCAGTTCAGTTCAGGCGCTCAGTCATGTCCAACTCTTTGCGACCCCATGAACCACAGCACGCCAGGCCTCCCTGTCTATCACCAACTCCTGGAGTCCACCCAAACTCATGTCCATCAAGTTGGTGATGCCATCCAACCATCTCATCCTCTGTTGTCCCCTTCTCCTCCTGCCCTCAATCTTTCCCAGCCTCACAGTCTTTTCAAATGAGTCAGCTCTTTGCATCAGGTGGCCAAAGTATTGGAGTTTCAGCTTCAACATCAGTCCTTCCAATGAACACCCACGTCTGATCTCCTTTAGGATGGACTGGTTGGATCTCCCTGCAGTCCAAGGGACTCTCAAGAGTCTTCTGCAACACCACAGTTCAAAAGCATCAATTCTTTGGTGATCAGCTTTCTTCACAGTCCGACTCCCACATCCATACATGACCACTGGAAAAACTGTAGTTAGCAAATAGTATTTTTTGGCAGAAAAAGATCACTTTCTCTAGACCTATTTTCTATTCTAATTTTAACACAATACTAGAGTAAAATAAATGATTGGATCTTTTCCTATGTCATGACATGTTTTAAAGATCTTACAGTTCCTGCCTGTTGGAAAATTTCATTAAGATACTCTAAACACTTCACATTCTGAATAGCATCCAGTGTTCTTGATGTGAATAAATAAGAGAAACTGACAGATAAAAAGCAAGTAAAACAACATAGTGAGCTTCCCTGGTGGCTCAATGGGGTCTCAAAAGAGTTGGACATGACTTAGTGACTAAGCAGCAACAAAAAACATAGAAGTCACTATATTACTTCTTCATGTCTTTGATTATTAAATTTTTAGCAGAAATGTACTATTTACTTTTCAGGTGCAATATGGTTCTGCAATATTTTATCATTCTTGAGAGAAAAAGTTCAAGAGAAATCTATTATTTCTTTTATATTTTTCAATTAGGTAAAATATGAATTTTATAAATTCTTTAATTATTAAATATTCCTCACAGCATATTTTAATTTTTGTGTGCATAATTCAAATATAGTTCATATTTAACTTGCTGGCTCTGAATTCACTTGCATATAATTGAGCGAGGGGATTATAGCAAATAGTGCCAGATTAAGCTCTTATTTTCTTTTTATTAGAATTTGGGGACAATTTAATCGTATTCTCCAATTCCATTTTTCATAGCAGACACACAAAACATCCTGCATTTTTATTGACTTTTTAATAATCTGTCATTTATTCTTTCAAACATTTCTTCAATCTGTTCCTTTTTTTTTTAACTTATTTATTTTTTAATTGAAGGATAATTGCTTTATGGAATTTTGTTGTTTTCTGTCAAACCTCGACATGAATCAGCCATAGGTATACCTATATCCCATCCCTTTTGAACCTCCCTCCTATCTCCCTCCCCATCCCATTCCACTAAGTTGATACAGAGCCCATGTTTGAGATTCCTGAGCCATACAGCAAATTCCCATTGGCTATCTATTTTACATATGGTAATATAAGTCTCCATGTTACTCTTTCCATACATCTCACCCTCTCCTCCCCTCTCCCCATGTCCATAAGTCTATTCTTTTTTTTTTTTAAGTATATTTTGTTTTATTTATTTATTTTTTAAGTATACTTTGTTTTATTTATTTTTTTTTTGGAGGCAAATTATTTTACTATATTTTATTGGTTGGTTTTGCCATATATTGATATGAATTCGCCCCGGGTTTACATAAGTTCCCCCTCCTGAACCCCCCTCCCACCTCCCTCCTCCCTTTAATCTGTTCCTTAATCAACATTATCAGTGCCATTTTCAACAAATCAGCCCTTATAATTGTACTTTCTTTCACACACCCCCATAAATGGCAATGCTGTCTGCTATTTTACTCCACTGTTAATCTTTCTCTGTAATAATTTTTCAGTAATTAATACAAAATTCAGTGCTTTTCACCTCACATGCTGATGAAGCATCTTCCATGCCACTCTCAGCCCCCAAGAGGAGACATCAGTTTAGCTTCCCAGAAAACTTTACCCTCAATTCTTGCCTCTCTTTCTCTTGAACTCAAAATTTTTGCCCCTCGTTTGGCTACCCTCTCTCATTTTCCCGTCTGTTCAGGCTTCTGACACCTTCCTTTTCCTCATCTCCTTCCTCTGTGACTCCCCTCATTTTGTAGGACATAGCACTACTTTTACTCTGATCCTTTCCTAGATGTCCCTGCTTATCTGATTTGGTTGATATGAACATTTTCTATATTCTCATAACATTTTGAGTATACTCCCACTACAACATTTTGCTTATCTAGTGTGAGTTTATTAGAAAATATGCTCCTGAAATCAGGGAATATAATCTTAATTTTCTGTATATCATTAGTATCACAATTCTTTAGCATGTAGTATGATCCAAAAAGTTTGACAAGGAATGAATGAATTACTACTATTATGTCTACTTTATTAGGATTCAAATAAAATCAAATTTCTATTCACTATATTTATACCTGTTCTGGTGGTTGATAAAGTGGTCCTCACATAAGTACATGACAAAATTGAGAAGATAAATTCTTAGTAACTACACTGATGGGATCTAATTCTTATTAATTACATTAAAATATCTAAAGTATTTGTGTTCTGCTGCTGCTAAGTGGCTTTAGTCGTGTCGGACTCTGTGCGACCCCATAGATGGCAGCCGACCAGGCTCCGCCGTCCCTGGGATTCTCCAGGCAAGAACACTGGAGTGGGTTGCCATTTCCTTCTCCTTTGTGTTCTAAGCTACATTTTAGTAACCCCTATGTTGTCTATTAAATTTTTTCACACAAATATTTTGCTCAAGTTAGATCACAAAATTTTCTGGTGGAAAAATATACTTTCATACACACAGAGTGAGATGTATTTGGCTCAAAATAAAAATTGAAAAAGATTGCTCAATAAAGAAGTGGGGTAACAGAACAGAGTACTCTTGAATATAAAAACAACTGGAATAAAAGTCAATGTTTCCTGAATTGGGTCCAACTGTGTCTTTATGCCCATCACACGACTTCCTTGAATCTTTCTTCCTCTTCTGGTAAAATTAGAGAACATTCCACCTTGAGTATACTGTGTATCTAGTTACTGGGAAAGTCATACAAGATTAGTGGCTGTACTCCAAATGCTAACATATGTTCTATTCTATTTTAAAATCCAAGTAACTGTCTGACATGCTATGAAAATATTCAATATGCATCTACCAAATGATAAAGTTATACCATTCCTCTGTCTTACACGAGACAAAAAAAAAATTGTCTTCAAAGATCCTTGTACAAATAATATTATAATATCTTTATTCATGATAGTCCCAAACTAGAAACATCCAGGGTGTCATTCAACAGCATTTTTATAATAGATGACTCAGCAATAAATTGCAACAACATGAATAAATCTCAAAAACATTATGCCATGATACA
Source organism: Moschus berezovskii (assembly GCF_049115385.1). Taxonomy (NCBI): domain Eukaryota; kingdom Metazoa; phylum Chordata; class Mammalia; order Artiodactyla; family Moschidae; genus Moschus; species Moschus berezovskii. Next base: position 94,897,571 of record NC_142464.1, read on the forward strand.
GAAGCTAGATGTCATACAGTATATGCTCTATGATTACATACAAATGAAAACAGAAAAAAACTAAATAATTGATCATTTCAGATAAGTGACAGTTTCTGAGAGAGGTGGTCAAGTGGGACAGGGCAGAAGGAAACTTCATGGGGTGATAGAAAAGTAACACACTTCGACCCTGGTAAATGATCCACCTATACAGTTAAAACATGTGCATTTCATCACATTTAAATAATACTTTAATTTATTAAAATACTTTAGTTCACGAATAGAAAAACAAAATTTATTGCTGCAACTGAAGCTTCATTGTTGCTACTCAATTTCATTCCCATCCATAGCTCCTCGGAGGTAACAGGATTTTGAAATTTGTATGTAGGCTTTCCAGGCATTATATTATGCCTGTGCTATACATGCATACCATTTCTTCCAATATATAGCAGATATTTAGTTTAAAAGGGATTTTTCTGCATAATAAAGTAATATTTTGACATTAAAAAGAGATATAGTAAAATATGATTTGAGTTTCCATAAGATTTCATTCATAGATTTCTCAAAGCATATCAAAAATACATTGAATTAAACTTTTTAGAAAAAATGATTAGATACATTTCTCATGCCATTCCTCGCAGCTCACATTGCTAGTATTGTTTTTTCTGCCAGAGACCATTTTGTTCTAGACAGAAATTACTGAAATTTTCTGTGTTATTTCCAATGAGCCAATAGTCACTAATCAACTAGTAACTTTTACAAGATAACATATCTTAAATTATCTTTAGCTCTTATTAACCTGCATTCAAGTTCTGTTTCCATCCTCACGGTTGTTGGCCTTTTTGATTACTTATGACATAACTCTCTGTTCCTTCAACTTTGCACAAACTCCCTCCATACATTATCTTCTTTCTGGACTACCTGGTTCTTATATTAAGGACATTTCTGTATATAAATAAGTGTCTTGATGAATTATTGATATAATCATTGCAATGTATTGAACATATGACAACATATATATGCCCACTGAAATAATATAGGACTTTCAGTATTTTAGAATTTACTTTCTTTCTTTCTGTTTATTTATATCCTACAGAACTTACCTGCTCCAGGTCTTTTATTTCTAAGTGTGGTAAGAGCTTCCTTTTCTTTATGTTCTCATTTTAACTGTACATTAGTTCAGTTCAGTTAAGTCACTCAGTCATGTCCGACTCTTTGTGACCCCATGAACTGCAGCACGCTAGGCTTCCTTGTCCATCACCAACTCCCAGAGTTTACTCAAACTCATGTCCATTGAGTCGGTGATGCCATCCAACCATCTCATCCTCCGTTGTCCCTTTCTCCTCCTGCCCTCAATCTTTCCCAGCATCAGGGTCTTTCCCAATGAGTCAGCTCTTCGCATCAGGTGGCCAAACTGTTGGAGTTTGAGCTTCAACATCAGTCCTTCCAATGAATATTCAGGATTCCCTTTAGGATTGACTGGTTGGATCTCCCTGCAGTCCAAGGGACTCTCAAGAGTCTTCTCCAACACCACAGTGGAAAACCATCAATTCTTTAGCACTCAGTTCTTTATAGTCCAACTCTCACGTCCATACATGACTACTGGAAAAACCATAGTCTTGACTAGACGGACCTTTGTTGACAAAGTAATGCAATCAGTAGTATTAGAAAATACTGAAATCATGATAGTAAGATCTTTGTTGTCTGTTCTTTAATCATTTTTCAATGACTAAAGAAATCAATCCTACTAGATAATTTTGTATTGTTGTATACTGTTTATATTTCAACCTAAATTTCTAGTTGGAACTTCAAATATAACATTTATAAAACTAAGCTTCTAAAAGTATAGATACATGTGTATGTATAATTCAATCACCTTGTCATATACCTGAAATAACACATCATTGTAACTTCAATATAAAGGAAAATTTTAAAAATAAATTAACAGGAAAAAACTAAGCTCCTAATGATTTTCCCATAAACCAGATCCTCCCTCAACATATGTCATACCAGTAAGTAGTAACTACATTATTCTAGACGATCAAGCTAAAAATCTGAAGTAATTATTGACCTTTTCCTTTCTCTCACACCTCATCTTTAATCTATTAAATTCTACATTCTCTAAGTTTCAAATTATATCTAGAATGCTACCATTTCTCACTATTCCATCTACTGACATAATCACATGCCTATATTATTATAGTAGGCTCCAAATTGATATTTCTTCTCTTGCCCGTTCAGTCTAATTTTAGTAGATAATCCCAAGTTATCTTCTACTTGACAGCATCTTCCAATCTGTGTAACTGTTTTCTTAAAATCCTTTCAATATTGAAGAACCTTTCATTATGGGTCCCATTTTCCCCTCTGACTTTGTTTCAACTAAATTCACTATTTTTCATCCTTGTTGTTTTAACCAATATTTTTCAAATTTGCCAAGCCAACTTATAAATCAGGGCCTTTGCAGATGAGTTCTTCCTGAACTATCTACAGTAAAATGTTTACTTCCTTCAAGTTTTTGCTGTTTTGCTCATGGAGACATTCCTTGGTCACACTATCTAAGAGTGACCACCTCATCCCTATTAATACTTCCTGTACTCTTTCTCCAATTTTCCCCTTACCATGCATGATGATAAAACCAATGATGTGTTATTTATCATGGGATAATCTCTCTCAGACAGTTGAGATATAAGCTCCTTGAAAGCAGAGATTTTTCATTTGTTTATGGCTTTCTCCCAGATGCTTAAAATAATTCCTGGCATGTACTCAAGAATTACTCACAGAATAAAGAAAAAAATCTTAACTACATTGCCAACTTCAGTATCTGTTCAACTATTTCATTTGTCACATATATTAAAAAGTTCAAGTATGTTGAAGATCTGGGAGACCTTTTCACAGATGGTTCAAATCTCAACCAAATATTTAGGAACAGATTGGCAATTACAAAGTAGATAATGTGATATAAAGGCATTTCCCATAGGAATGATCATGGATATTTCATGGTGCCCTGGAAAGGTTGTGAATGTGGAATATGACATGTCGAGAAATTAGGGCAGAAAAATTTCCTGAAAAGATTTTGAATGACCTTGAATTCTACGTTAAATATCTTAAACATTACCCTAGACAGTATACAAAACCACAGAAATATTTTGATTCAGTAAAATTGCTTGTTACATTGATTTTAGAAAGAAAATATTTGTGAGGAAGTTAATGGAAAATGCATTTTGGAAATAACAGATGAGAGGTTACAAGATGTATTAGAAAGCTGTTGATAATTATCGAAGCAATGGAAGATAAACTGGCACAGAAAAAAGTAGGTAGCATGTAGTTACCAACTCACTCTATATAAATTATTTCTAATTATTATAATATTGGCTTTCCTGGTGGCTCAGCTGGTAAAGAATCTGCCTGCAATGCGGTAGACCTGGATTTGATCCCAAGTTGGGAAGAAATCCTGAAGGGAAAGACTACATATTCCAGTATTCTGGGCTGGAGAGTTTCATGGAGTCACAAAGAGTCAGACATGACTGAGCGACTTTAACTTAAGACAATATTATAAATTGGATTAAATATAGATAGCATTATTTGACAGATTCTGAAACTAATGAGGAAAGTTAAAAAAGTAAATACTTATAAAAGTTACTGCTAGCTAGTAGGAGAGCTGAGTTTCCCAGTGTATTACATAAACTTGCATATGACTAACACTATTTTTAGAGTTGGCAAATGATAAGCAGTGAATAGGAAGAATGTATTTTTCACTTATTAATGAAATTTTAATTATCATATCCAAAATATCATTTTAGATGTTTATTTTAAATGGTCGTGACTAGAAGAGGTTCTGTGATACGTCTAGGCAAAAAATAAACAAAAAAAGCTTTATGCTGAGCCTCATAACTAGTACTAAAATGTGGAAGAGCTGAGCTACAGAAACATGAAATATAGATAATCATGACACATTATAAACCCCACATTACCTGCTATCATGTTCTAAATCAAATTGAGTGGAAGCATTCCTTGGAATATGAGGTACAAAAATTCGATAGAAAAGCAATTCTAATCATCATGACTTCTTAGAATTCAAATTCTGTTCAGGTATTTCAAACGACAGAATTACCATATTATGGAGGAACAAGGTATAAATAGTGCTGTGCTAATCCATCAGAGATATTCCATTGCCTGGACTACTTGTCTTCCTTTTAGGAAACAAGGTAATATTTTCATTTATCTTTTTGCTACTCTATGTACTTTGTAATATTGTAAAACCTGATAGCATTGTTCCAAAAGTATTTTTAAAGAAACTAATGTCAGTGTACCTTAAGATTCTTTGAGAAATTGTTTGATAGTTAACATAGCTACTGATTCATCTTTTCAGTGCTTCTTAAAAAATATTAATATACAGATGCTAGAAATTGTTATACTGCTCTATCTTATGATGAAATGCCACAGCCTTATTTTAAGGATGAGCTAATCATGAGGTTTTTGAAAATCCAGGGTGCTGCACATTAGTGTATGACCTCCTGGATCACTTTTTTCATCTGTTAATCAGACACTTGTACGTAACAAAATTGCTCCACAGATTAGAGAAAAAATTTACAACATACCTAGCACAATGTCTGGCAATAGTGGATGCTTCATAACTACAACTATCTCTATAGTTCTCATTTATCAACATGCTAAAAGCATTTCTTTAACTCTTAGTTAATATTTGTCCATGTTCCAGTTTCTTTCATTCATGGATAATAAAATATCTTAAGTAAAACTGAGGTAAGTGGCTGTATATGGAGAACTCATTTCAAAAATTTAAATTATAAAATTTAATATATTTATCATCTTATTTTAAAACATTGTCATTATGAAATGCTTATAAAGTGAATATCATGTGCATTATCTTGTAAGAGGAAACAAGAATATCTGGGATTCTTTAGCAGGAATGATAAATTAACAACAAAATCAGGCAATGCTAATCTTAAGACAGAGAACAATTCCCACGCATACACATTCTCTAAATTTGCACAGGCAAAGATCACCAGCAAATTTAACTATTTTGAATCTAATAAAATCTTGCCGCTTAAAAATAATTGATTTCAAATTTGTAGACCTAAAGTATAAAACATTATTATATGTCAAAAAGGCATTAGAATAATTTTATTTCACTTTTCAGTTGTTTATGCACTGGAAAAGTTGCATTGATATGTAGTCAGCAAACCTTGGGGACTTATATGTGGTCATAGTATTAGAGATTGAGCTGGAGGGGATCTTAGAAATCAAATCTTCTTAGTGAAAAATCTCGTTTGGTGATTATTCTAAGTCAGGTTAAGTGATGTTCAGTGACTTGCTTAAGGTTCAGCAGCCTGTCCCAGGCTGAGCCGGGATCAGCAGGCTTCTTGTCCCCAGCACAGTGTGATTTTCACCTGCCAATTCTTCCGCTTATGAGGGAGGAAGGCTCCATGTTTTGGCTCACCTGAAATCTGATTTTAAAATGATTTCTGTTGTTTTCTGATATGATTCTCCATAAGATTTAAGAAGAATTGTAAATAATATGGCATTATTAGTATAAACATCATTATTTTTCATCACTGCCTCTTTATGCCTGGAATAGTACCTGACATAGCAAGTAGTCACTGAATAAGTGGGTAAATTAATAAGTAAATTAGCCATTTATACATAGGGTCAATTATGTCACTAATTTGGTATGCCCAAATGAGCCTCCACAATTTAGAAACTAAGATTTTTAATTATGGTGTGTTAATTTCTTCTTGTAAAGAATTCATCGTATTCAAATCCATGTGTTTCTCAATGAATCTGCTTTTGTCAGTCTTCTTTGCCTTTTTCTAATTATCTGAAGATAATTTAATACATAATTAATGAGGAAATATGTGATTATAAGGACAGTAAAACTGTTATTAATTAGCTTCTTATCTATTTCACAGGACCAATTAAACATGAAGTTCTTCATTTTTACCTGCCTCTTGGCTGTTGTCCTTGCAAAGCATGTAAGTATAATAAGATACAGATGAGAATATATTATGTAAATATAAGAATATTAAAATTGTTTATGAGGATAATGTCGGGGTAGACAGCAGAGGAAGTGTATAAACTTTGAAACCTATAATCAAAGATGGCCTTGGCCCTGCCTTATATAAGTTATGAAGATGGACAAAAATACCATTTCTAAAGTGTTCTCCTTGTAGGATTGGAAAGATTTTTAGTTCTAAGTTAAAACATACACTTTCTTCCATAAACATTTGAATTTATTGGGGAAATATTTTCACTCCAAGAATCACTTCTTAAAAGTGAGAAACATGAAACCATAACAAGGACTTCTTTTAAAGTTCAGGCGAGTCACAAAGAAAATGTAGATTCCCAAACCATCTCTCAAGCACATGTCCAGAATTTCATCATTCTTGACTCCAGTAGCTCAGCAACAATGATGCTTTGATAGGAAACAAGGATGCATTGAATAGTGCTAACTTTAGGAGTTGGGCTTCCCAGGTGGCTCAGTGGTAAAGAATTCACCCGCAATACAGGAGACTCCAGTTCCATCCCTGGGTCAGGAAGATCTCATGGAGAAGGAAATGGCAACCCACTCCAGTATTCTTGACTGGAGAATTCCTTGAACCGAATAGCTTAGCAGGCTACAGGCCGTGAGTTGCAGAGTCAGACATGACTGAGAGACTAAACAGCAACAACTTTGAAAATGACTTGCCAGATAACCTATTGCAAAGTCAACCCTTCACTTCTCAAAGCAACATCTTCTAGTGAGAATGTTATAGAAATTTTCATATCATACAATGATAAAGAAGGACTAGATGCTTCACATGAAGTGCTTTGAAAATACAGGCATGTAATCTGTTAGCTTCCTCAGGAGCAACTGGGCTTCTTCCCTTACCCTGCAGCCTGTGCTGCCAACACCTCTCCCATGCCCAGTTCTCACTCAACTCAGATTGGGCTTTTCTTGTGGCTCAGCTGCTAAAGAATCCACCTGCAATGCTGGAGACCTGGGTTTGATACCAGGGTTTGGAAGATCTCCTGCAATTAACAAAAACTAAATAAAACAAAATATCATGGTATTTTAAACATTTTAAGATTCTGTACTACATGTGCACATACATTATATTTTAAACTGTGATAGGATAAACTAAGAACCCAAAACACTTCCTAAAAGCAAGAACTACATTAAGCTATAAAAGGGATTTGTTTGAACTACAGAATGATTTGCTGGTAATATTATAAGATATAATATTATAATAATAATTTAAAAATTCAACTAAACATCATGCATTTCCAGAAACAAATTCCTAAAAGTCTCTTGCCATCAAAACAACAGGAATAATGATAAAAACAAAACAAAATAATGAGATATCTTGGCATTTTAAATCTACCATAAAACTGAAAACTGTATTTGCTTTTGTTTATAGAAGATGGAACATGTCTCCTCCAGTGAGGTAAGATACTTTAGTATCAACAGAAAATCTTTTCAGTTAGTAAACAGAATACACCCTAAACTACTGTCTTTAAAATAATTTTTCAGCAGTGAGTCTAGAATTACAGAATTAGAGAAAATTGGAAGTGCAACAATAACGAAAAGGTACATAGAGAGGAATAAAGATAAAAAATCTACACATTCAAATCACCAAGATTAGATTAGTACATTTTTTTCTGAAGATGTCTCAATATTAATGACGTATGTTCACAAGTCATGATGAATATTTTGTGAGCACAGTGACAGGAATCCATTCTATGTTTCTGCAAAAATGACTAAAGCTTTTCTGGAGCCATATTACATGCTACTTCCTAAATGACTTCCCAGCTATGGGTACATAACAGGTTCCCACAGCCACCTCCAGTGTCACCTAAGCATTTTCTTGTTTTCCTGTGATGTGTTTAATCTCTTTTAAAAAGACAGAAGAAAAAATGTGATAATAATAATATAAAAAAAAACACTGACAATTGTACAGAGGAAATAGAAAACCTATTGTTTCTTCCCTGTGGATGATACTTGGGAAAGTTTTTGATTCAGATATTCATAACCCAAAGTACAATGCAAAATGAGTTAGGTATATGAAATATAATAGTTATGTAGAGGGAGTAAAACTTCAGTTAATTTTGTTCTGTAATTCAGGTAAAGACTAATATGTTATCTACCCCATGGATAATGATTGTAGATTGATGTATTATTAAGCTAATACAAATTCAATTTAGGTAAATGAGTAATATTGTTTTTCTTTTTCTAAGGAATCTATCAACATCTCCCAGGAAGTAAGTACCAAATTCTTAAGTCAAATATAATATATTTTAACTTTCTTTATTTAATCAAAGTTATAAAATAAATTTATTTATTTTGTAGACATATAAGCACGAAAAGAATATGGCCATTCATCCCAGCAAGGTAAATTTGATTACTTTAGTCTATTAATCTTTCACTGATGAGACAGCTTTTCTATCAAACATCGATCCCTTTCTCGTTCAGTCAAAAAGAGAATTATGTTTGTGATTATGAAAATGATGATGTTTTCATTGCTTTGTTTAGTGCTATATATTGATGAAAGGAATTCTGGGAAAAGATTTGAGAGCCATTTTTGAGCCAAGATGTTAAAGCAGAATATCTTTGAAAGAATTTCTTGTTAAATATTCATCATTTTTACTTTTTTCCTTAATTCTGTACTTGTTTGTTCCAAAATCATATTTTCTTTGCTATAACTGTATGCTCAACAATATTACACTACATTTCAATAAATGCAATATCCTTTTGGTTTTGTTTTCTTTTAGGAGAACCTTTGCTCCACATCCTGCGAGGTATACACTGATTTCAAATCTGTAGCATAATGTGAAGTAAAATATTATAGTATTTGAACTACATTGAAATTAACCTGTGTTTGGAAAATATATTTCAAATCAATCAAACTTAAAAACCAAGATTACCTTTAAATAATGAGACCAAAATTATAGTCTTCTCAATTCTATGACTAAATTAAATGAAGAAAATATATATTTGCATGAATCAACTAACACATTTGATTCCCAGATTCTATGAAGAATGAAGAACTTATCTTTTAGTGTTTTTCAGTGTCAAACTTATTTTATTCTTTTTTTTAAAATTCTTTTTCTGTTGCAATATTTTCTTAAAACTGACTCAATCAATTTATCACAGAAACAATATATATTTGCTTCCTAAAGCATGTCAGTTGGCCTAGTGATGTATTTTTCCTAATACATAATAAAATTAAGTAATGACTATTAAAATGAGAAAGAAAATGTAGCCATGCCTTGCCTAAAGTTATCTTGTATATTCATTCATTCACTTGACAAATCTTTTATTCAATAAGAACTATATCCCCAAAATTATCTTAGTCTCTAGGAATACAAAAATAATTATGAGACTCACTGGGGATACAACAATAAACACAGTAAACAGCAATAAATATCACTGCTATCAAATAGGAAATTCTGTTATAACTTATACAAAACTCATATAATGAAAGCAAATCCAGTCTAATGCATCTCTTTATGAGAGAAGAATTTTTCCTTTTATATTGAGGAAAAAATAGTATAGGAATGCTGTGGGGAAATACATCTAAATATTTTTCTTCTCTCTTTAAGGCAGTTGTAAGGAATGCAAATGAAGAGGTGAGAAATTTTTATATATTTGAACATTTTTTGGTTCATATCACCAATATTTAATATTCTAAAATTAGTAATGGCATATGGGAACATGTTAAAATTTACTTTTTTAATAAACTGGAAAATTATTTGTAAGCTGCTTCAAAATGACAGTTTTTCCCTGTCCACTTGAGTAATGTCCACCTAAATCACTGTGTATTCTCTTGAGCCACTTACATTTAAATATATGATCATTTTTATCTTTTCCATTTATTTGCTATAGGTGATTAAAAACAAGCAGCCAAGAAGTCTGGTTGCATTGCTTTTATTTCAATCTTTTTAACTTATCATACTAATGATCATGTTTGTGATAATAGACATATCCCAAGTAAACATTAACATGCAAAGAATAATGCTTGCATTTCTTTTGATAATCATATTTATATTTCATATATTATTTTTTTCAAGGAATATTCTATCAGCTCATCTAGTGAGGTAAGAGATCTTTTCTTTAACATCAAATAGCAAGTTCATCCAGTATAGACTTTCAGCAGTGTATAGTAATCTGTTGTTAACATCACAAATGGGATGAGCAATGGAGAAATCATTTACCCAAACTTAATATCATATTGAGGAGACTGGAAAGTGACTATTTCCCCTCTGGTGTACATGGGTGTTCTTTCACAGAGATATCAAACATCTGACTCCAGAGAAAGAAAGAAAGACATGCTCTGGTATTGAAAGAAATACCCAAGCAATGAGCACAATGGGGAAAGGTGTCTGGGAGAGGGAGAACCACAGCCTTGGCTCAGAGCCTTGAGGCACAGCCTAAAGACGTCCTACTTAACATCTAGGAAGCCTGCTTTACTATTTCTCTAAGCCACAGGTCTGTCTGGAATGGAGAGCCAATGGCCTCCTATAAACAGCAATGTGTCCTCTAGAAAGGGTATGCTGGATTCAGTTTGCCACATCTCACTAGGCCAACTTGTAAACTTGTTTGTCACCTGTCTACACTCCCTAAGCATTTGATATTGAATGAATAATGTAGAATTGATGAGAACTTTAAAATGAAACATGTTTTCAGTCACGTTACTACTTTGAAAGTGACGACTCTGAATTTTGAATTTATTGAATCTCTGATAAATACTATAATTTCTCAGTAGTAGTAGCTTGGACTCAAAATATACTTAATGAGTTGCCCTTTCTACTCTAGTACAATGCTAAGACTAAATCATGCAAGTTAGGTTAATCCTCCTTTTCTTCCCTGAAGGAATCTGCTGAAGTTGCCACAGAGGTAACTAATTTTCATTCAAATAAAATGAAATTCATATCGCCCAGCTTTGTTTTCTTTTTGTGTATTTTTATAGCAAGTGTTTTGTTTTCTTAACAGGAAGTTAAGATTACTGTGGATGATAAGCACTACCAGAAAGCACTGGTAAATTTCTCATACAAATTATATCTTCACATAAACAGTCATAGTAACCACTGCTTCTTCTCCAAATGTTCACATAACTCATTCCATCTCAGTTACAGAAAATTTTATGTTACTAAACAACCCTTGTTAGGTAAATTTGCCATGTTGTATAAATTATCTAATTAAAGTTCTAGAAAACTTGGTTCTTCTATAATCTACTTTAGACACATAGAGAAGGTTCAATACTGGAGTAAATATTGATAATTTTCTTTCTCTCTAGAATGAAATCAGTCAGCTTTATCAGAAGTTCCCCCAGTATCTCCAGTATCTGTATCAAGGTCCAATTGTTATGAACCCATGGGATCAGGTCAAGAGAAATGCTGGCCCCTTTACTCCCACTATGGTGAGTGCTGCTTTTTTATGTGTGGTTTCTTGTTTATTTGTTTTTCTTTTTGTTTTTGGTGAGGGATGAGTTCAGGATAAAGATTTGTAAAATATCTAGAGATAAAATGTCCCAGCAAGACAAGTTTTAACTTAGAAAGTAGAACAATTGCAAAAATCTTATAGTCCAAAAATTAAACCACAAACAAAAAATAGCTCAAGTATAGTAACAAATAACAATAGCAACCACAGTGACAAATAAGTAATTTAATTTAAATTGAACATACCTGTCCTAAGAGTTTGCTTCTATATCATTTTGCTTGGCTTCTCAAACAATTCTCTAAGAGGAGATAGTAATCATTAATTTCATGTAACAAAAAGATTGCTTTGTTCAGAAAATATTAAAAAAATGAAGTAATTTACCTAGGTTCCAGGTTCTCTCTACCATTTTCTTTCATAAAACAGTCTTCCTTAAGGAATGTTTTCTCATATGAGGAATAAATAATGAAAGTTTTTTTGGTCCCTTTTGTATATATATATATATATATATATATAGAACAGAGAACAGCTCTCCACCAGTGAGGTAAGGCATTTACATACAAAGGCAATAATCTGGTAACTGGCAAGATATTATTCACTTATTATACACTGTACTAGACAGTCTTTGATGTAGTTGCTTAAGCAATAAATCTGGATTTATATAAAAATAGAAAAAATTTTTCCAATTGGAAAACTGGAACTTTAGATCCCTAAGAAAAATTTAGGGAAGGCAGAACAAAAATGTACACATTGAAGGATACAAAGATTGGATCTGTGCTAGTATACTTTGTCAAAATCCTATTGCTGCTGCTAAGTCACTTCAGTCGTGTCCGACTCTGTGTGACCCCATAGACAGAAGCCTACCAGGCTCCCCCGTCCCTGGGATTCTCCAGGCAAGAACACTGGAGTGGGTTGCCATTTCCTTCTACTGCTTTTTTTATAGCTCACCATTAAGATTGCTATCACACTATGAGACCTGGTATAGATCTTAAATTTTAGAAACAGTGGGAGAAATCCAGTGTATTATTCTGAAATAAGAACTCAAATTCATTCAGATTCATATAAATTGCCTTTATCCGAGTGTCTCCCTGCACATCACACATAATTAAACACATTTTCACATCACACAAGAAATTGCCTAGTTTTATTCCTACTTCATAATGAATAAAATATTTGAGAAAAGAGAAATAGCAATTTCATAAGTAAGACTAAAATGTATCATTTCAAATTTTTCTTAAGGTATCTGCCAACTCTTCTCAGGAAGCAAGTCAAAACCACTTACATTAAATACAATTAAGAAATTACTTTTTGTGTTGTTACAGTTATAAAATATTATTTATTTACATAAATATAATCAGGAGACAATGTGGTTATGCATACCAGTCAGATAAAATGTATTTACATATTTATTGGTTCATTGATGAGATATATCATTCATCATTCACTTAAGAAATATGCATTTAGCCAGCATTATGCCCTTTACATTATGTTAGACTCTTGGGATACAACAGCAATTTAAAAAGCAATAAAAATAAATGGAATTATTCTTTATAAAAGAGTTTTTCTAAATATAGTCAAAAGGAAATTATGCATAGACAATACAGTGGGAATTAAATGTCTAATTCTTCTTTTATTTTTTAAGGAAAACTCAAAGACCATTGATATGGTAAGATATTATTTCTATATGAAGCTATATTTAATAAATATTTTCAAAATCTAATATCAATAATTAGGCCTATCTGAAACATTCTGCTTTTAATAAAATAGAGTTATACTTGTAAGTTATTTAAAATATGATTTTTCTCCAACACTTAACTCTGCTCCTCTCAATTGTCTTGAATTCTTTTAATTAAGTACTTCCATGTGAACAAAACTTTTCTATATCACAAAATTTTATATTATTTCCACTGCTTCTTTCTTTTTTGAATCAAATTTTTACTATTTTTGAACTAGATATTTTACTTAAATTGTTTTTTACCTATCGTACTATTATCCTTTTTGTAAAATGAAAAAGAACTGAAACTCCACAAATATTAAAATTGTACTGCTACTGCTAAGAATTCAATTATCTTTGTCCCCAAATTTTGACTATTTTTTTTATTCCTACCAGAAATAAATTTCTTCCAGTAGTTCATCCAGTGAGAAAAAAATATACTTTAAAAAAAATAAATAAATAAAAATAAACAACCAACTAGTTTATTGCACTTTTCTGCTGTTAATTATTTTAAGCAAATTAGGCATTAGTTAATACCTAATTTTTTAACAGAGCCACATCAAAATAGCCAATAAAATAAAGAAAAATACGTGTAAGAAAAATACACAGATTCAGAGTCATTTTAGAAATCTGAAAGGAAGTCTATTCAAAAGGTTGAGTGGCTGTTCTAGCCAGGCTTTAGATAATGTTCAGCTGGACCCTGATTCATTGATAACAGGCATTTTTAAAATAAGCCAGTGCCAGATAAACATCCTGTCAATTGCCTTCACCATAATTCTACCCTGAGTCTCTCTGGTCGTTTAGGGGGTTGAATACTCAATTGGGTTATGGGTTGTGTAAATCACAGTTACAAGAACACTTGCTGTGTTAGAATGAGTGAAGTGGAAAAACGCAATGGGACGACATCCCAGGAGAGGATGAAACATGGATTGTGGCCCACAGTCTTATGGCCTGAGGCACAGTCCAACATCAACCTCCTTGAGAGCTTTAAGATCATGCCTTACCTCTTCTTTCAGTTTGGGGGTCCATACCCATTAAAAAGGGCTTCCCAGGTGGCACTAGCACTGACGAACCAGCCTGCCAATGCAGGAGACAAGAAACACAGATTTGATCCCTGGGTTGAGAAGACTGACTAAAGAAGGGCATGGCAACCCAGTCCAGTATTCTTGCCTGGAGTATCGCATGGACAGAGGAGTCTGGCAGGCTACAGTCCATAGGGTTGCAAAGAGTCACATAGGACTGAAGTGACTTAGCATGCAGGGAGGCACAGCCATTAAAAAAAAATGGTCTTCCCGGAAAGGATATGCGAGCCTGCTTTGTTTTAGTTTTCCCTCTCTCTCTCCCTCTCTCCTCTGCTCCCTTGCTTTGCATCTGCTATACTCGATGAGAATTTGACATTATATGACTAATATATATAAATGGAAACTCAAAACATATTTTCAGTCAATTATCATATGGACACAGAGAATGCTCTGATAATGCATATTCAAACTCATTAAATTCATAATAAATTTCTATAAAATAGCACTTTGTTACTTGGTAGGAGTGATTTAGCCTTGAATTGTTAAAAAAAATAATTAGCTCTAGTTCTCTACTGTAATGATACAGACAAAATTACTGGTAGGCCATTCAAGTAAAGCTGATTTTCATTTTTTTTTTCCATAAGGAATCAACAGAAGTATTTACTAAGGTAAGTAATTTCCCTTCAAACAAAATTAATTGCATGCTATCCTATAATATTTGCTTTTGTATTTATTGCAGTTTATTTTTATTATTAACAGAAAACTAAACTGACTGAAGAAGAAAAGAATCGCCTAAATTTTCTGGTAAATTTTTATACAAACATTTGTAGCACACTCAGACTCAGCTTGGACACCACTGAACCACAATCCTCTCAACAAAAACAAAGCAAAACAAAAAAACTCACATTTTTTTAAACAAATTCTAATTTCCATAAGTCTTCCTTATACTTATTACAAAAACATTCCCCCATTGTACCATGTACTATTGTCATGTATCCACCCAACCAGTCATTCTAAAAACTTACTGACTTTTCATTTTGTAAAAATAGGAAATTACCCTGAAGACAGATACCACTGTGTTTAATCTCTATAATAATCTATAGTTGTACCAATATAAATGGTTCAAAATAGAACACAGAGGAGAGGGATATTTAATTACAGAATAGATGACAGGCAATATATTAATTCATTTACTTCTACAAGATAAATGATACTCAGATTAACAATTGGCTCAGTGTCACAGATTCTATTGAGTTAAATCACACATTCTAAGACTCTAAGGACTTATTTCCTTATAAGGACGTATTTCCACGAGATAGGGAAAAGAAGCTGCAATCTAAGACACTGTTAAGAAATTATCCCCTTGCCTTCTTACATAAATATTTTTTTCTTTTTTTCCCACTTAAGCATTTTGGCATTAGAGTTTGAAATAACCAAAGAATATTTTTAAACCTACCATTTGTTTTACAAAAGTAAACATAATTTTGTATGAATAAACTTTACTTTGCTTAAGTCTGTTTGGTATCATTTAGAATTTATCCAAGTAAAACTTTATTTGGTTAGGTCCAGGTGTTCTGACACATGGGATAATGGAATAATTATAATTTTCCTAGAAAAAAATCAGCCAGTATTACCAGAAATTCGCCTGGCCCCAGTATCTCAAGACTGTTAATCAGTATCAGAAAGCTATGAACCCATGGGCTCAACCTAAGACAAATGCTATTCCCTATGTGGTGAGTTCTCCCTTTTATTTTTAATTTTAAAAACTGAGTTGTCTTTTGTATTAAAAATAAGATGGAAATGAAATATGGAAATAAAATTCTAAGTTCTAAAGTAAAAGCTAAAACAAAATTAAATGTTATAGGCTGGAAATTGAATTATAAATCATATAGGATAAATGGAGCTACAATAAGCAGAAATAATTATCATGATACTTTGTGCTCGCATTGGATTTAAATTTCATAATTATTTGCTTATAATATTTCAGTTGATTCTATAGCATTTCCTGAAGGTGGGTCAGCACAGAGAATATTACTTCCATTTCACAAAAGTATCTGAAATTCCAAAAAGTAGCCTGACCAAACTAAATTAACATTTCTCCTTTGTTTCATTTTTTAAAAAATGTGACTGAGGAGATATATTTTAACATAAGGAATAAGGGAAACAGCAGGAAATTGAGAACCAATAATTTAATATAAAAAGATAGTATTGGAATCCAGAAGACCTGATATAAATAAACTTTTGGGGCAAGTCACTTCATTAAATGGATTTTTTTTAATATGATTTACTTTATTGGATATACATATAGCATTTAAAGAGATCTTCCCCATGATTAGAGAAAATAAGAATTTAGTATCTGTAGTTTGAATATAATGTGCCAAAAATTTTTCTAAATATTTCCACAGAGTTATAAATATTCTTTTTCTTGTTATTACAAGCAATTAGCTAAAATATGTTATTTCTTTCTCTTTTAAAGAGATACCTTTAAGATTCTTGAATTAACTGCTTCTACCTGGTTATGGTAAGTAACTTTAGGCTTATAATTTAAACAATAAATGGGATTTTTGTGTGAAGGATGACTAACATTAAGTAATATACATATGTGTTAAATTGTTTCAGTCATGTCTGACTCTGTGCGACCCTATTGACTACAGCCCACTAGGCGCCTCTATCTGTGGGATTCTCCAGGCAAGAATACTAGAGTGGGTTGCCATGCCCTCTTCCAAGGGATCTTCCTGATCCAGGGATTGAACCCATGTCTCTTACATCTCCTTCATTGGCAGGCAGGTTCTTACCATTAACACCACATGGGAAGCACATAGCTACAACTTTAAGTGATACTTGGTTTATGAAATATTTAAATTTTGCTTATACCTCTTGGATTCACAAATGTAAGTGATCTGTATATTTGCATGCATTTTATAAATATTTTGAAAATAAATTATAGCAAAATTTCTCTATCAGTTCAGTTCAGTCGCTCAGTCATGTCTGACTCTTTGTGACACCATGAATCACAGCACGCCAGGCCTGCCTGTCCATCACCAACTCCCGGAGTTCACTCAAACTCATGTCCATCGAGTCGGTGATGCCATCCAGCCATCTCATTCTCTGTCGTCCCCGTCTCCTCCCGCCCCCAATCCTTCCCAGCATCAGAGTCTTTTCCAGTGAGTCAACTCGTCACATGAGGTGGCCAAAGTATTGGAGTTTCAGCTTTAGCATCAGTCCCTCCAATGAACACCCAGGACTGATCTTTAGAATGGACTAGTTGGATTCAGTCAGAAGCAAGAGCTCTGGGTGGAAATTGTCACAAGCATAATGGTCACAGGGATGTTAACCTGTCACCTTAGAGCTCAGACCCAGAATTTCAGTTTGGTGAAAGAGATAAATGTAAAGTTTTCTTACACAAGTTAGTTTAAAACAAGCATTATTTTCTCTGGAAAAATCATTATTTTTTTAAACACATAAAACCTACTTCTCCTAGTGATTCTCTTTGACATTTTAAACATTGCCTTAAAACCATAATGCACAGTCAAGGAAACAAGTATACATCAATGTTGCTATTTTGTGTAGTCAATTTTTCTTTGATATTGTCCTTGCAGTATATACTGCTGCTGCTAAGTCGCTTCAGTCGTGCCCGACTCTGTGCGACCCCATAAACGGCAGCCCACCAGGTTCCCCCGTCCCTGGGAGTCTCCAGGCAAGAACACTGGAGTGGATTGCTATTTCCTTCTCCAATACATGAAAGGAAAAGTGAAAGTGAAGTCGCTCAGTGGTGTCCGACTCTTAGCAACCCCATGGACTGCAGTCTAACAGGCTGCTCCATCCATGGGATTTTCCAGGCGAGAGTACTAGAGTGGATTGCTGTTGCCTTCTCCTAAGGAAACTGAGCCCCATAGAAATTAAATAACTTGTTCATGCTGCTGCTGCTAAGTCGCTTCAGTCGTGTCCAACTCTGTGCGAGTCCATAGGTAGCAGCCACTTGTTCATGATCACCATGTAAAAGTGGAAAAGTCAAGAATCCAACACAGATTTCCAGCTCTAAGACTCAAACACTCCACTATTGATGCCAAGCTACAACCAAAGTCCAACAAAGGGATTTTTTTAGAACACTTTTTTGGCTTTAGGTTATGTTGTCACAAACTTGATTTGCTTTGTCATATCATTTTTTCTCTCCGAATGATGAAAAGGATCAGACAACTTCGCAAAATAATTTTCTGTGGAAAAACAAAGAATAACTATTATGAATATGAGCTAAGAGTCAGTTGTGTTTAATAAATAGCCTTATTCCCTTTGCTATCATTATTTATATACTTATTATATATAAAAAAATGATCACGTGTTCCATAACGTGAGAGACATGAAGGAGACAAAAATAAGGTACCAAACTTATCCTCATTAAGCTCTGTTCTAGACAAAGTCACAGAAATGCAATACAAGGTGCCAGATGCTAAGTTAGAGACATCAGAAATATGTGGTAGTACAAAAAGATCCAGTGATGCATCAAACATAAGTCCTAAAGTAAGTCCTTTCAGATAATTAGAAATAGGCTAAGCAAAGCAATGGCAAAGGAAAAACAGAGGTATCAAACTGATAGAAAAATGACAAAAGAAACAGAGAAACCAAAAATGCAAGTCAGTTTTAAGGAATTTAATAATTTTAGCAATTTCTTAACGTATCAGCCCAATGTCACTTTGCATAATGATTTTGTTTTATTAAAATCTAGATTTCAATTAGATTAAAGGGTTTTAGGTGCAGGAAGCAATAACATTTTATGTTTAATAAATTATTTAGAAAATAAGAATAATTAAATGTCCCTTCAAAGTTGCAGAAGTGTAAATATTTACCGCTTCATAAATAAATATAAATACATAAAATTAATATTACTTTTTTTGTTGGATTAAAGAAACTGGCTATCAGTTTCACTCATACATTAAATTATTTCACAAATAGTTATTAAAATCCTACTATGTGCTAGATTATCATGTTGAACTAGAAAATATTAAATAATAATAGTTACAAATAATAACATTTTGGATACATGCATATGCATGGCTGAATCCCTTTGCTGTTCACTTGAAACAACCACAACATTGTTAATCAGACATACCCAAATACAAAATAAATTTTAAAATTTGAAAAAAAAAATAACATTCTGCTAAACTAGGATGGATGAGTATGTGTGGGTTCTGTATACAGACATACATTAGTTCTTGAATATAGATCGATAGGTAATATCGTATTCTGTTTTCCTTTTCAGGTTGGACTGGAAAATCTATCTTCTACAGTTTCATATCTACCACTTTACTTCATACAACCAGCATGTTTGGAGTGGCCCATCAATAAGACAAATCGCGGAGTATTTCCTGAATTATTTATACTCTCCCTGTTAGTTTATATCGAATATATTGGGTTTATATGGTGGTTTCATACAAACTTAGCTGATGATTATTTAAAATGCTTTCCCTACTCTTTCTGAGTTATAGAAATATTTTTCTTTCCCTCTGAAAATAAAATTTCAAGTGCATTCTTTGGTGTGTAATCATCATTTCCATCATTCATACTGGCCCATGAGACTGTGGCTTATAATATTGTTTGTTGTTTAGTTGCTAAGTCATGTCCAACTTTTTGTGATCCCATGACCTACCAGGCTTCTCTGTCCATGGGATTTCCCAGGCAAGAATACTGGAGTGGGTAACCATTTCCTTCTCCAGGGGATCTTTCTGACCCAGGGATCAAACCCTGGTTTCCTGAATTGCAGGTAAATTCTTTTCTTCTGAGCCACCGGGGAAGCCTTCATGGATTATAACATAAAGAGTCTTATAAAGAGTCCTAACAATAACTCTGAACCAGCTTGATTACTATCAAAAGAACCATACACTTTCTGAGTAATTCAATCTTACTTCTCATAAATATTGCTTATTATATTCTCCAACCACAGCTAGGTTTACAGTATTATTCAATCATCAATCTATCTTTTTTCTTTTAACTTTGTGCTCATCATCTGCCACAGCATTAACCCCAAACCTTCACCAGAGGCCTCAGTCCTCCTGTCTCTGGTCACCTTGTCACACTAAAGTGGGAGTCAGGCATTGAGAACATAAACCTTCCAAAGCCCCCAATTAATGGCATTAACAACTGGAGAAATAGCTAAAACAAATGGGCTCATGCATGGAACATAAGAAAACTCTAGATGGGTGATATATCCAAAGAAGACAGGGGGATAGGGAACTTAAACGAAAGTGAATTAAAGAGGAAAGAATAAAGATGAAAGCTATTTGAGCTTAGAAATTTCTGTGACACATTTGCTTGTGATGGGAAGACATTGGAGGAGTGTTCATAGGCAAGTTACATTATATGATGTGTATCTTTGATGAAAAGATTTGAAAATTGGGAGACTTTTTCTTTGACTCAGTAGACTACTCCAGTCCTTTAACCTTCTCATCGTACTTCATTCTATCCAAGCCTTCCGAACCTCGCTTTTTTCCTATTCAGGCTGAACACTGAAGGGTTTTTCAGAAGAAGGTACACATGCCATATATTTTGAAAGAGTGGAAGAGGTAGAAGCTAAGAGAATTTTACTTTGTCTTCATAGAACACTCCATCCCCTAACACTCTGAATATATTCCATTCTCTATTTGCCTCACTTCCTTTCTTACACAGCCCAGACTTCACCCTTGATTTTTTTTAAAGTATCATTTTGATAACTCATGTAACTCTTCTGTCCCTCTTCACTTAGTGCTACTGGAAAGCATCCAACCATGAACTAAATTTCTACTGCTACTTCATGCAAAGCAGCTGAGTACTAAAGTAAGTTTGGTTTTTAAACATTTCTAAACATGTTAGTCATGAAAGACTGCTTATCAATCTTTGGCATCTTGGCATTAGAGGTAACTGCCTTCTTCAACTCTCTCTAAACTCCCAATTATCTTACTGAAAAAAAATTACCTTTCTACTTTACTGACAAATATTGAGTTTATCAAACCCAAACACTATCCACCTCACTAGAATGACACTTCACTAACTTGACCTAAATCTGAACATAACTTTGACTGTCTCCTTCAGATCTCAAGGGCTGTGGTGATCTTTCTCTGGTTCAAAGCTAATAGCTCCTCTGGTGCTTTTTAAAATTTCCTGGGTACTCTATCCTGTTCAGTGTTGTTCACTGGGCAAAGTAATAAAAATGATTATAACATCTGAAACTAATTGAACAGCTATGTGCAGGGCAATTTATATATTTGTCTCAATTATCTTTATAACTATTAACAATACTCTTATATTACTAATAACTCTTAATACTATACCTTATGGATGAGGAAATTTTAGCAAAAAAAAAAAAAGAATATGTTGTCTCCGGGGGCAACATTCTATTTGGATCTATTGATATTTATATCCTGCTGATTCTTACAATTGTCTTTATTTAGCTATTTCTTACTGGAAATACTCCATTTATTTCTCCTACACAAATATCAATGCTCTCTAGGCCTCTGGCCACAGCCACTTCTTTTCAATTTCAACATATTTTTTCCTAAATCATATTGTCCACTTTAAACATTTTAATTGCCACATACAATTGGCTGATTAAAATCAACTTCTAATTATTTAGATAAATTCAGCTCTAAATTACTGTTCCCCAAATTTAGATATACCCAGTTGACTTCTGAAACCTTGTCTATATTTGTTGGCTTCCCAAATTAAAATGTAAGCAACATCAGTGGCAAAGTATAAGCAGACATCAAGTCCTCAGTAATCAAAACATTATCTGGCATTTGAATGAAAACCATATATTCAATTTACTCCACACCTAATATTTTATTTGTTTTGTTGTTTTAGTAGCTAAGTCATGTCTGACTCTTTCTGACCCCATGGACTGTAGCCTGCCAGACTTCTCTATTCATGGGATTTCCCAGGCAAGAATACTGGAGAGGGTTCCCATTTCCTTCTCCAGGGCATCTTCCCGGATCAGGAACCTGCAGATTCTTTACCCCTGAGTCATTAGGGAAGCCTGATGGTAATGTTTTATTACCACTAATTAAACTGGAACATAGTATTTTATCGTAGCTGCTTTTTGCAATCAATAAATAATCTTCAAGGATTTGTCAAACACTATCTAGATGCAAGTTTATATTATTGGTACAGATAGATACCTAAAGAGTCTCCTATAATTGAAAAAGACTTAAAACATATGAAAGCAGGAAAACACATTACAAAACTTTGGAGATGGATTGCATACTTATGGCAACAATCAGTTCAGTTCAGTTCAGTCGCTCAGTCGTGTCCGACTCTTTGCGACCCCATGAATCACAGTATGCCAGGCCTCCCTGTCCATCACCAACTCCCGGAGCTCACTCAAACTCATGTCCATTGAGTCGGTGATGCCATCCAGCCATCTCATTCTCTGTCATCCCTGTCTCCTCCTGCCCCCAATCCTTCCCAGCATCAGAGTCTTTTCCAGTGAGTCAACTCATCGCATGAGGTGACCAAAGTATTGGAGTTTCAGCTTTAGCATCAGTCCTTCCAGTGAACACCCAGGATTGATCTCCTTTAGAATGGACTGGTTGGATCTCCTTGCAGTCCAAGGGACTCTCAAGAGTCTTCTCCAGCACCACAGTTCAAAAGCATCAATTCTTCGGCGCTCAGCTTTCTTCACAGTCCAAATCTCACATCCATACATGAACACTGGAAAAACCATAGCCTTGACTAGACGGACTTTGGTTGTCAAAGTAAAGTTAGTGGCATATCTTTGTTGAGTATTTCTCTTGTAAATTAAACATCTTGACATTTCCAAGAGCATAGCAGTCAATAACAAAGTATAAAGTATCCTATTTCCATTACTACAAAATAGCAAGATATGTTCTGCTCTATTTGTATTCTGAAGTCACCTACTATTTGTGGATATTCAGTCAGTTCAGTCGCTCAGTCGTGTCCAGCTCTTTGAGACCTCATGCATCGCAGCATGCCAGGCCTCCCTGTCCATCACCAACTCCCGGAGTTCACTCAAACTCATGTCCATCAAGTCGGTTATGCCATCCTTATTTGTGGATATTAGGCTGTACATAACAGAAGAGTACTCTCATGTTTATTCATGTCTATTCTCTCCACCTGTCAAACATAATCTGCAGATTTCCTAACTTGTTGACTCACAAAGTAATGGACTTAATAATACTAATTTTCAGTGTAACAGAAATAGAGGGTCAATGAAGTTTACACGTGGGCTTCCCTGGTGGCTCAGATAGTAAAGAATCCACCTGCAGTGTGGGATACTTGGGTTTGATCCCTGGGTTGGGAAGATGCCCTGAAGGAGAATTCCAACATCTGTATAACTGACTCTGGTCTGATGGCTTCTTTTTTATCTTCATAATTTTTTCTTGACTTTCTGTGTGTCTTGTAACTCTTTTTACTGAATGCCAGACATATGTAATAGTTCAGAATAAGATGAGGAAAATATTTTATGTTTGTATATGAGTACATATTTTCCTTCTATGAGGTCTTTAGTAGTTGGCTTCGTAAAATCGACTCCACAGAGAGAATATTATGCACTTGAAGAAAGGATTCTCTTGCTCTGAATAAACACTGCAGCCACTATTATGATTCAAGAGTGTATCAAGCTAAATCACTTCATGTTGCTCTGATGATGACTTGAGCATTGCCAACCAGAACAATATCTAATTGTCATTTCTTATTCAGTACTATGTATAAATGGAGATACTGTGGTCAATAATAAATTCACAGGATGGAGGGGCTCTTCTAAGTTTTAATGATAATAACCATTTTGGTAGGTAATGCATATTTGTAATACTCACAATAAACTGTGGAAAATTCTGAAAGAGATGGGAATACCAGACCACTGGACCTGCCTCTTGAGAAACCTGTATGCAGGTCAAGAAGCAACAGTGAGAACTGGACATGGAACAACAGACTGGTTCCAAATAGGAAAAGGAGTAGTACCTCAAGGCTGTATATTTTCACCCTGCTTGTTTAACTTATATGAAGAGTACATCATGAGAAACACTGGGCTGGAGGAAGCACAAGCTGGAAACAAGATTGCCTGGAGAATATATAACCTCAGAAATGCAGATGACACCACCCCTATGGCAGAAAGTGAAGAACTAAAGAGCCTCTTGATGAAAGCGAAAGAGGAGAGTGAAAAAGTTGGCTTAAAACTCAACAATCAGAAAACTAAGATCATGGCATCCGGTCCAATCACTTCATGGGAAATAGATGGGGAAACAGTGGAAACAGTGGCTGACTTTATTTTGGGGGGTTCCGAAATCACTGCAGATGGTGATTGCAGCCATGAAATTAAAAGACTCTCACATCTTGGAAGGAAAGTTATGACAAACCTACACAGCATATTCAAAAGCAGAGACATTACTTTGTCCAAGGCTATGGTTTTTCCAGTAGTAATGTATGGATGTGAGAGTTGGACTACAAAAAGAGTTGAGTATTGAAGAATTGATGCTTTTGAAGTGTGGTGTTGGAGAAGACTCTTGAGAGTCCCTTGGACAGCTAGGAGATCCAACCAGTCCATCCTAAAGGAGATCAGTCCTGGGTGTTCATTGGAAGAACTGATGTCGAAGCTGAAACTCCAATACTTTGGCCACCTGATGTGAAGAGCTGACTCATTGGAAAAGACCCTGATGCTGGGAAAGATTGAGGGCAGGAGGAGAAGGGGACGACAGAGGATGAGATGATTGGATGGCATCACCGACTTAATGGACACGGGTTTGGGTGTACTACGGGAGTTGGTGGCGGACAGGAAGGCCTGGTGTGCTGTGGTTCATGGGGTCGCAAAGAGTCGGACACAACTGAGTGACTGAACTGAACTGAACATAAGAAGAGAGACCATACTGTTAATTTTTAAACTATTTGTTTTTAAATTGTATTCCATACTTAAAATGAATTAAAGCATAAGATTTCTTCATTGCAATTACCAATTGATGCCAAAAAATCAGTCAAGTAGTGCATATTTGGTCTTCCCAGGTGGCTCCAGTGGTAAAAATCCCACCTGCCTATGCAGATTTGATCCCTGGGTCCTGGGTTGGTAAGATTCCCTGAAGGAGGGCATGACAACCCACTCCAGTATTCTTGCCTGGAGAATGCCATGGAGAGAGGATCCTGGTGGGCTACAGTCCGTAGGGTCACACAGAGTCAGACACGACTGATGCGATTTAGTACGCACACACCTAATACATATTTGCAAAGTGCGTTTTGGAATTACATTTAAACTTCCCTAATTTAATGGTTCTGAAATAAGCAAGTAATTTACACTCAAATCAGCCAAATTGATAGGTTTTTATTTTTTTAGTTTTAATGCTGATTTATTTCAAGCAAAAGAAGAAACATTAGATTAAGGATTTCTTATAAGAAAGGAAGTGAGGGACATTGTCCAGATTAAGACTGGACATTAGTTTCCATCCTGGAAACATGGCATCACACTCCCCCATCCTGCCACACACACCCTATTAAGATGCTCACATTTTTAAAGAGTGGTATTTTGTTTTTGCTTTTTTTTTAAAAAAAAAAGTATTCTCTAGTGGGTCTCAGTTAGATAAATTTTAATAGAGTGTGTTGCCTGCAAGAGGAAACAGCAACCCATTTCTAGTAATCCCAGGGAAGCCTGGTGGGCTATAGTCCATGGGGATGCAAAGAGCTGGACAGGACTTAGGGACTAAACCACCATCAGTGCATAAATGCATGGCATATTTATATTCTTGCCTGGTTTGGAGAGGCTGGAGAGGGTGTTATGTAAGTCTAACCACGAAACACTTAAATTCTCACCTCAAGGCTGCATGAGAGGAGACGTAACAATAATTTTTCCAGGTGTAGACTGGACTTAAGAGTTCACATAAACCTGAGAAGGAAGGGTTTCTACTGAGGAATTCTCATGTTCTTCTGAAGGATTGAAAAATGGGGTCAAGTAAGCCCTTCTCACTTTAAATCTATTTGAAAAAAAAATAAAATCTGAGGAAAAGAGAGGATAAAAAGCATAATTTGAATGGGTCATAAATGTTCTTTTTTTGTTCCTTTTTGGAGCATTCAAAAATAATAAATCACAAGTGATATATGGGTAGATAAGTGAATTGAGGCAATGATACCCTGGTGAGATTTTTAAATGCTGATACCTCTGGGACTTTTCCATTTCTGATGTTTTTATTTTAAGGAGTCTAAAATTATAGTTCTATTATCTTTTACTAGCTATCAATTTTTCTGAAAGGAACAAAAATTTTATTTTTACATTCTTTATGAAGAAGAAATATTTATTTCTCTTTAAGAGAATTGCTAATGCATTTCAGTTCAGTTCAGTTCAGTTCAGTGGCTCAGTTGTGTCTGACTCTCTACGATCCCATGAATCACAGCACACCAGACCTCCCTATCCATCACCAACTCCCGGAGTTCACTCAGACTCATGTCCATCGAGTCGGTGATGCCATCCAGCCATCTCATTCTCTGTCATACCCTTCTCCTCCCGCCCCAAATCCCTCCCACCATCGGAGTCTTTTCCAGTGAGTCAACTCGTCGCATGAGGTGGCCAAAGTATTGGAGTTTCAGCTTCAGCATCAGTCCTTCTGGTGAACACCCAGGATTGATCTCCTTTAGAATGGACTGGTTGGATCTCCTTGCAGTCCAAGGGACTCTCAAGAGTCTTCTCCAACACCACAGTTCAAAAGCATCAATTCTTCGGCGATCAGCTTTCTTCACAGTCCAACTCTCACATCCATATATGACCACTGGATAAACCATAGCCTTGACTAGACAGACCTTTGTTGGCAAAGTAATGTCTCTGCTTTTTAATATACTATCTAGGTTGGTCATAATTTAAGCTTCATTAAATTAATAGTTGTCATGTTAAGAAAAAGGTCAAATTTAATTTAAAATATAATGCAAACATCTCTGCAAGGTAATCTAACCCATCCATCCTAAAGAAAATTAGTCCTGAATATTCATTGGAAGGACTGATGCTGAAGCTGAAACTCCAGTAGTTTGGCCACCTGATGAGAAGAATTGACTCACTGGAAAAGACCCTGATGCTGGGAAAGATTGAAGGCAGGAGGAGAAGGAGATGACAGAGGATGAGATGGTTGAATGGCATCACTGACTGGATGGACATGAGTTTGAGTAAGCTCCAGGAGTTGGAAATGGACAGGGAGGCCTGGTGTGCTGCAGTCCATGGGGTCACAAAGAGTTGGACAGCACTGAGCAGCTGAACTGAACTGAACTGATTATAATACAATACAATAATAATTTAAGTTGGTATTATTTAAACAACTTACGTAGAATTTCTTTTAAAAGCACATCAAAAAATGTAAATGTGCATTTTCTGACATAATTTATTTTATCTTTATTTATAGATTTTGGCCGTAACATATGATCAAATTGATAGGTTCCCAAAATAATAGTAAGGTAAGGAAGAGGTTCTTCTAAATTATTCAACTGTCATATGTCAGTTATCAAATAATTATTAGACAATATGACAATTATTGATATAGCAAACTAGACAACTGCCATATAATTTGTCTTTGGAAATTGACTGCAGCCAATCAAATCTTCCTATTTCAAAAACTCAGATAGGGATACATGGAGTGATTCAGAAAGACAATCAATAGTTAACTTTTCATTGTTAATCTTTAGTACTCTACAATGGGGTATTGTTGTTTAGTTGCTAAGTCATGTCTGACTCTTTTGTAACCCCATAGACTAGCTTGCCCAGTGCTCAGATTTCCCAGGCAAGAATCCTGGAGTGGGTTGCCATTTCCTTCTCCAGGGTATCTTCCCCAACCCAGAGACTGAACCTACATCTCCTGCATTGGCAGGCTAGTTATTTACCACTGAGCTACCAGGGAAGTCCACAGTGAGGTAAAGGCTACTTTAAAAATAATTAGACTATAATGAGGGATAAAATATTGTCTCAGGTATAAATTGATTATATTTTTTGTTTAGCTAATTAAAATTTTTCATTTTTCTTTACAAAACATTAAAATATAACAGAGGGAAATTTTGATACTCTAAACAGTTTGGGAAAGATTCCTTTGATTGGTGAATGCTTTTCTTTTTCTTGTTCGTTTATAATATGACCCATGTTAAAATGACTTAAGGCAGCTTGCAAAATAGGTAAAACAGGATTTTTTTGAAAAGTTAAAAAGATTTTGATGAGGAAAAAATAAGGCTAGAAAAAAAGATAAAACCAGACATAAAGTAAGTTCACCCAAATGAGGTGCCACAACACCCTATAGAGTTCTAAAAATGGGCAAGATATCTGACTCTGAAATTCCTTGTACACAAAGAACAAAAATAAATGCAAAATCAGGAAATAAGCCATGTCAGTATCAATAGGACATGAAAACAGTAATACTTCAAGAAATCCTAGTCATTGAAAGATATCTGCTATGAAGATAAATTTGGCTTTTGTGTCATTCACATTAGGTCATGCTGACAGTAGATGAACAAGGTGACCAAATTCTCTGTGAAGATTCTTCCTAGTCAGACTAATAAAGCCATAGATACTTTTATTATTCTATAGAAGAAAAATATGAAATATATTGTATGTTTTCTGAAACAATCAATTTATAACATTAATGTTCATAGGGTCAACCAACATGAAATTTCTCCTTTGGGCCTACCTCATATATGTTTCTTTTGCAAGGGTAAGTAAATGGACTTTTAAAATTGCAGCAATAGTATAATCATCAAATAGTTGTAGACAGCAATTCTACAATTGCATATTGTAGTTATAGTTTTGATAATGATGCAGACATGTTAATGAGTATGCAGTTTATTGTGCCAAACTTTTCAAAAGAAATTTTCAGACACCAAAATAATAAAAGTTGTGTAATCTGAAAATGAATAAGAATCAGGAAAAGAGGTGAATTCAGAAAGGCAGTGGGTCGGAGGAGAAGAAAATTATAGGGAACCAGAATTCCAGGCAGATGATCTTAATAGTCTGCATCTTCAAATTATACAAAACTGGATTAGGCTTCCTCTGGAAGTGAAGTCCCATTGCTGGAGGTCTGGTTTGTTTTTCAGTCACTAAGTCATGTCTGACTCTTTATGACCCCACGGACTGCAGCACTCCAGGCTTCTCTGTCTTTCACTATCTCCCAGAGTTTGCTCAAACTCATGTCCATTGAGTTGGTGATGGCATCCAACCACCTCATCCTATGCTACCCCCTTCTCCTCCTGCCTTCAATCTTTTCCAGAATCAAGGTCTTTTTCAATGAGTTGGTTCTTTGCATCAGGTGGCCAAAGCGTTGGAGCTTCAGCTTCAGCATCAGTTCATCGAGTAAATATTTAGGGTTAATTTCTTTAGGATTAACTGGTTGGATCAACGTGCAGTCCAAGGGACTCTCAAGAGTCTTCTCCAACACCACAATTCAAAAGTATCAATTCTTCAACTCTCACCCTTCTTTATGGTCCAATTCTCCCATCCATACATGAATAATGAAAAAACCATAGTTTTACTATACGGACCAGATGCCATGATCTTAATTTTTTCAATGTTGAACTTTAAGCCAACTTTTTCTCTCTCCTCTTTTATATTAATCAAGAGGCTCTTTAGTTCCTCTTTGCTTTCTGCTGTTATAGTGGCATCATCTGCACATCTGAAGTTGTTGCTATTTCTCCCAGCGATCTTGATTCCAGCTTGTGCTTCATCCATCCTGACATTTCCTATGATGTACTCTGCATAAAGGTAAATAAGCAGGGTGACAATATACAGCCTTGATATACTCCTTTTCCAATTTTGAATCAGTCTGCTGGTCCATGCCCAGTTCTAACTGTTGCTTCTTGACCTGCATAAAAGTTTCTCAGGAGACAGGTAAGGTGGTCTGGTATTGCCATCTCTTTAAGAATTTTCCACAGTTTGCTCTGATCCACACAGTCAAAAGCTTTAGCATAGTCAATGAAGCAAAAGTAGACATTTTTTTGGAACTGCCTTGCTTTTTCTATGATCCAGAAGATGTTGGCAATTTGATATCCGGTTCTTGTCCTTTTTCTAAATCCAACTTGTACATCTAAAAGTTCTTAGTTCACATACTGTTGAAGCTTAGCTTGAAGGATTTTGAGCATTATCTTTCTGGCATGTGAAATAAGCACAATTGTATAGTAGTTTGAACATTCTTTGACATTGCTTTCTTTGGGATTGGAATGAAAACACCTTTTCCAATCCTGTGGCCTCTGCTGAGCCTTTCAAATTTGCTGGCATATTGAGTATAGCACTTTCACAGCATCATCTTTTAGTACTTGAAATAGCTCAGCTGAAATTCCATCACTTCCTCTACCTTTGTTGTTACTAATTCTTCCTAAGGCCTCCTTGACTTCACACTTTGGCATGTCTGGTTTTAGGTAACCATCATGGTTATCAGGGTCATGAAGACCTTTTTCGTATAGTGTTCTGTGTATTCTTGACACCTCTTCTTAATCTCTTCAGCTTCTCTTAGGTCCTTGCTACTTCTGTGTATTGTGCCCATATTTGCATGAAATATTCCCTTGATATCTCCAATTTTCTTGAAGAGATCTCTAGTCTTTCCCATTCTGCTGTTTTCCTATATTTATTTGAATTTTTCACTTAAGAAGTCTTTCTTATGTCTCTTTCCTTATCTCTCTGGAACTCCATAATGAATAACCATAGTGAATTAACTTTTTCCTTCGTTTTAGAAATTCTTCCACTTTATTGATGAGGTAAAACTTTCTTTTTTCATCTATGTATAAATGTATTTTGGAGGAAATGGAAACTCTTCTTGCCTAGAGAAATCCGTGGATAGAGGAGCCTGGCATGCTACAGTCCATGGGATTGCAAAGAGTTGGACATGACTGAGTGACTAACACGCACATAAATGTATTTGTTTCTACCTTGAAGTATATTTTACATTTTAAAACTCTCTGAATTTTAGTATGCAATTTTGTGACTACTATTGCTGTTAAAATGTTAATCCTATTAAACTCATATTTGATAGAAAAATGTTTATGAAGTCTAAATATATTTGTGTGCAACATATTTACTGTAAGGATTTTATGTCTTTTCAATGAACAGAAGCATTAAGCAAGTATACACCCTTTATAGTGGATATAAGTTTTGCTATGCCCAGGTTTCCTCCTCACGCTTCAACAAGATTTTATGACAATATTGTACTGAGTTTACTTCAACAAAATAACTGATGAATCTGAGAAGATTTTGCCTATATGAAAGGATAGTGGAAGAAAGCATGATCTAGGAATTACTAGCAGAAGGAGTATGTCCCAAAGTGTTAGGTGACTTCTGTGCAGCAAATACTCAAATTATCCCTTTGTAGAACACCAAGACATTCATCAGTTAACTGCCAATAGAATTTTTTTTTAGTTCTTTGTCATTTTTGCCTCAATTCTGATGACAGGAGAATACTAAAAAAATAATACTAATATCTACCCACAAGTATGCAATAGATCAACACAACAATCTATCAAGGAAAGGCCAAGACATATGATCCAGATGTGTACAGTTTTAACCAAATACCATTAGACATATGGCAAAGGAATAGAACATAATTTAAAAAATGAAAACAATATGAGATACTACTTTTAATTTCTTACAAGAGTTTAAGATTTTAATCCTAAGAATTAGAACTCCCTGATCACAATATGAATCACTGTTACGTGTCTGTCTCTGTGAACACTCTGGAATGTCTATTGCTTGTGTATCATGCATCTTACCTCCAAGATCCAAGAGCAAGTATTTTAACTCAGTAATTTAAATTTTAATGAAGAAGCTTCCTACCTGGGAGACAACAACCCTGGCCCAAGCAAAGAAACCTTGTCTGTTCTATACACATGGACACATGACACATGGACAGCGCAGAGTAGGCACTCATTTGATACTTTTAAAAAGTTCTTGAAAATCCATCAAGAAAGACAAAGTATCCCCAAACCATTGAGGAACAATCTACATTCACTGAGAGGTTATATTGCAATGTCTTTAGTCCCTGGGGATTTTGTGATAAGCCCAAATGATGATATAATATGATCTTTACTCATTAAATGTCATCACAGTCATAAGTAACATAGAGATAGGATGGAGGTAATCATCTTTAATTGACTACTTTGCTCTCCTTTAGGATTACAGTGACAACATAGGCAGTCCTTACCCAGTTATCCCCTCTGCAACTATTCCTTACCCAGTTATCCCCTCTGCAACTATTCCTTACCCAGTTATCCCCTCTGCAACTATTCCTTACCCAGTTATCCCCTCTGCAAGTATTCCTCATCCCATGCCAGACAGTGATTTCACTCCTCCTGTCTATCTTACAAAGACTAACTTCCCCAATTACCCTGCGAATCCTGATCCTGATACAGCAGTACCCACAAACCCCCTGGTTTTCACTGCTCTTGGAGCTCCCCTCTACAGTATTGCTAGTCTTCCCAGATCTTTTTCCCGTCAACCTCCTCCTACTGGGGTTTTCCTCCTTGTTCCTGCCTCAAGTAGACCTGCGGGACCTTTTTACCCACCTAATGAAGCTGTGCCTTCTGCAGACAATATATATATAGTTGAGATTCTTGTCCCACCTACTACACCCCCACCCACTCTCCCAGATGTCCAACCACTTACTGTGATAGAGCCTGATGAAGCCGAGCCTGCAGCAGCTGCCCACGCTGCCCCAGAACCTCAGTCTTCTATTTCTTTTGACCAGGTAAGTGGCCTCAGTCTTAGTCCTGTGATGCATAAGATTTATAGTAGCAGGAAAGAAACAGTCTCTCCATAAACAAACATATATCCACTGAGATATTTTGAACAGCTTTGTTGAGATAGGATATACAACAAGCTACCAATACTAAAAGTGTATACTTTGAAAAGTTTGGGCATGTATATACACCCATGGTTCATTGGCATTGCTGACTCAATGGACATGAGCTTGAACAAACTCAGAGAGATAGTAAAGGACAGGGAAAGACTGGCTTGCTGCAGTTCATGTGGTTGCAAAGAGTCTGATACGACTTAGTGACTGAAGAACAGCAATGAAAAAAACACCAAGATAAGACTATATTCACAATAGCCAGGAGTATCCTACTGCTTTTTTTTTCATTATTGTTTGTTTATTTTAAATATTCCCACACTCCCCTTTTTCCTGTTCTTGATGTACTTTCTGTTGGTACAGATTGGTTTGCAATTTCCAGAATCATACTGTATATACTCTTTTGTGCCTGGTTTCTTTCACTCAGCATAATTATTC
The DNA here is from genome assembly GCF_049115385.1 of Moschus berezovskii. Lineage (NCBI taxonomy): Eukaryota > Metazoa > Chordata > Mammalia > Artiodactyla > Moschidae > Moschus > Moschus berezovskii. The sequence continues at coordinate 94,930,913 of NC_142464.1, forward strand.
TGAGATTTATCCATGTAGTTTTGCATATCAATAGTTCAGTCTCTTTTTTTGCAAATTTGTGTTGGATTATATGGATATATCATAATTTTCACCCATTCATTTGTTGATGAACATTTTAACTTCCAAGCTGAATACAGTTTATACCATTTATTTATATCCAATTACATACTGTATACAGTACTGGCTTAAATTGCTTAGTTCAATATTCAGTAAAACTGATTAAATGGACAGCCTTGCCTTGCTTCTGATATTGAGGGAAAGAATTTATTCTAGGAGATCGTTAGGTTGCTATGATTTTCACCTTTAGTATACAGGAATGGAGAAACATTTTGACCTAAGGATAATTTTTCCCATTGCAGAGATCAAATTATTCTGAGTGCTCAGGCATATGACCTGTGAAAACTAAGCTTTTTTACTCTGGCTGTGTGATCAAGGGCTTCCCAGGTGGTTCCAGTGGTAAAGAACTTGCCTGTCAATGCAGGAAACATAAGAGATGCAAGTTCGATCCCTGGGTCAGGAAGATCCCCTGGAGGAGGGCATGGCAACCCACTCCAGTACTCTTGCCTGGAGAATCTCATGGACAGGGAGCCTGGCAGGCTACAGTCCACAAGGTTGCAAAGAGTCAGACACAACTGAAGTGACTTAGCATCCACGTGTGATAAAAAATGTTTTTTCCTGCCAGATATTGTGCCATTTTGAGCACTAGAAATTTTTTCATTTCATCTTTTCAGATGGCTCTTGACCTGACCTGAGGCAGTATCATCATATCTTAGGATAACCTATTTATTTATTTATATTGACTTATAGTTGATTTACAATATTATATTTGTTTTAGGTATACATCATGTGATTTGATATTTTTAAAGATTTTATTCCATGTAAAGTTATTACAAAACATTGACTATATTGCCATATGCAGTACAGTATATTCATGTTGCTTATTTATTTTATACATAGTAGTTTTTATCTCCTAATTCCATACCACTATCTTGTCCCTCCCACCTTCTTTCTCCCCACCGATAACCACTAGTTTGTGCTTCATAATTGTCTTTTTCTGTTTTGTTATATACAGTATTTTATTTTAATTTTTAGATTCCACATATAAATTGATAACACATAGACTTTGTCTTTCTCTGACTTATTTCACTAAGCATAATACTCCTAGGTCCATTCACATCGTTGCAAATGGCAAAAGTTCATTCTTTGTTATAACTGACTAATATTTGTATATATTGGTATAAATATGGAGGGAATGGCAATCCACTCCAGTATTTTTGCCTGGAGAATCCCATGGACAGAAAAGCCAACAGGCTACAGTCTGTGGGGTCGCAAAGAGTCAGACATGACTGAGCTACTAATACATATGGGGCTTCTCTGGTTGCTCAGATTGTAAAGAATCTGCCTGCAATGTAGGAGATCCATGTTCGATCCCTGGAATGGGAGGATCCCCTGGAGAAGGGAATGGTTGCTGCTGCTGCTGCTAAGTCACTTCAGTCGTGTCCGACTCTGTGTGACCCCATAGACGGAAGCCCACGAGGCTCCCACATCCTTGGGATTCTCCAGGCAAGAACATTGGAGTGGGTTGCCATTTCCTTCTCCAATGTGTGAAAGTGAAAAGTGAAAGTGAAGTCGCTCAGTTGTGTCCGACCCTTAGCGACCCCACAGACTGTAGCCTACCAGGCTCCTCCATCCATGGGATTTTCTAGGCAAGAGTACTGGAGTGGCTTGCCATTGCCTTCTCCAAGGGAATGGTTATCCACTCCAGTATTCTTACCTGGAGAATTCCATGGACAGAGTAGCCTAGTGGGCTACAGTCCATGCATGACTAATATTCCATTGTACATTTACAATGGAATATTAATATATATATATATATATAATCACACCTTCCTTATTTGTCCATCTATTGATGGACATGTACCTTGCTTCCATATCTTGGCTAGTGTAAATAACGCTGCTATAAGCATAGGATAACCTTTTTAGATCTTTGTGTCTATGTCTTTGTCCTATTTCCTTCAGATTCTCTGCCCTGTGAATTTTAGCTATCTTGGTCTTCCTAGATTCCCAGCTCCATCTCCCTTCACAAAGGCCTCGAAACAATGCAAGCAGTAAGCTAAGACAATCATAGGGTTCATTTCCTCTGCTTCTTGTCTCTTAGGGATTGCTGTTCTTCATAACTTAATATTCAGATCTTGAGAAATAGTTGCTTCTCATATTTTCATATTTTTTAAATTCATTTCAGACAAGAGGGTATATTCAGTTTCTGTTACTTATTCTGACCAAAATTATAGTCCTGTAAATATTCTTAAAAACAATGATTAAAAAATAAAATAGAAGCCCTTTGTCCCTAACTTTTAGAGCTGTGGCTATTTTGAAAAAGGAAAAGAAGGATTCCAAAGTACATGGAAGATACTCTGAAACCTGGGCACAAGCTTAAGACAAATGAGAGCTTAAACTCAACAGTGAATAATTTCTAAAGTGTATTGCCACTAATTGAATACTCCTAGTAGTTGTTTCCTAGAAGGAGGTAAAACTTTGCTTCTTGTACCCTTATTCCTGATAGAGATCAAGATCAATTAAATGGTTGCATGGAACTGCTCCCCAGAAGTTTGAAGAGCCATCCTTATGCTCCAATGCTCTACATAGTAACATGTTCCTTTAGTATGTTTCTTTGACACTAAGCACTACCCTTCCATCAGTCTATATACATACTTCCATCACCAACTCTCAGAGTTCACTCAAACTCATGTCCATTGAGTCGGTGATGCCATCCAATCATCTCATCCTTTGTTGTCCCCTTCTCCTCCTGCCTTCAATCTTTCCCAGCATCAGGGTCTTTTCAAATGAGTCAGCTCTTCACATCCGGAGGCCAAAGTATTGGAGTTTCAGCTTCAACATCAGTCCTTCCAATGAACACTCAGGACTGATCTCCTTTAGGATGGACTGGTTGGATCTCCTTGCAGCCCAAAGGACTCTTAAGTGTCTGCTCCAACACCACAGTTTAAAAGCATCAATTCTTCAGCAACTCAGCTTTTTTTATGGTCTTACTCTCACATCCATACATGATTATAGGAAAAATCATAACTTTGACTAGATGTACTTTTATCAGCAAAGTAATATCTCTGCCTTTTAATATGCTGTCCAGGTTTGTCATAAATCTTCTTCCAAGAGCAAGCATCTTTTAACTTCATGGCTGCAATCAACATCTGCAGTGATTTTGGAGCCCAGAAAAATAAAGTCTGTCACAGTTTTCATTGTTTCCCCACCTATTTGCCATCAAGTGATGGGAATGGATGTCATGATCTTAGTTTTTTGAATTTTGAGCTTTAAGCCAGCTTTTTCACTCTCCTTTTTCACTTTCATCAAGAGTCTCCTTAGTTCCTCTTCCTTTCTTCCATAAGGGTGGTATCATCTGCATATCTGAGTTATTGATATTTCTCCTGGAAATATTGATTTCAGGTTGTGCTTCATCCAGTCCAGCATTTTGCATGATGTACTCTGCATATAAGTTAAATAAGCAGAGTGACGATATACAGCCTTGACGTACTCCTTTCCCAATTTGGAATCAGTCTGTTGTTCCATGTCCAGTTCTAACTGTTGTTTCTTGACCTGCATACAGATTTCTCAGGAGGCAGGTATGGTGGTCTGGTATTACCATCTCTTTCAGAATTTTCCACAGCTTAATGTGATCCACACAGTCACATGCTTTGGCATAGTCAATAAAGCAGAAATAGATGTTTTTCTGGAACTCTCTTGTTTTTTCAATGATCCAGCACATGTTTTCAATTTGATCTCTAATTCTTCTGCCTTTTCTAAATCCAGCTTGAACATCTGAAACTTCCCGGTTCATGTAATGTTGAAGCTTAACTTGGAGAATTTTCAGCATTACTTTGCTAGAGTACCAGATGAGTGCAATTGCGTGGTAATTTGAACATTCTTTGGCATTGCCTTTCTTTAGGATTGGAATGAAAACTGATCTTTTCCAGTCCTGTGGCCACTGTTGAGTCTTCCAAGTTTGCTGGCATATTGAGTGCAGCACTTTCACAGCATCATCTTTTGGATTTGAAATAGCTCAGCTGGAATTCCATCACCTTCACTAGCTTTGTTTGTAGTGATGCTTCCTAAGACCCACTTGACTTCACACTCCACGATGTCTAGCTGTTGGTGAGTGTTCACACCATCATGGTTATCTGGGTCATTAAGATCTTTTTTGTATGGCTCTTCTGAGTATACTTGCCACTGCTTCTTAATATCTTCTGTTAGGTCCATACCATTTCTATCCTTTTGTGACCTCGTTTCTTTATCCTTTCATAAATCTTTTCCAATTTGACTGTTATAAATATTCTCTAGACAGGAAAATGGCAAGGCGTTATTTGACTGTTAACCACATCAGGATTTCTGCTGAGAAGACATCAGTGCTTACAGTAGAATTGAAGACCTGATTTGATAGCCTCTTAACAGATGGAAAAATAGTGGAAACAGTGTCAGACTTTATTTTTTGGGGCTCCAAAATCACTGCAGATGCTGATTGCAGCCACGAAATTAAAAGACGCTTACTCCTTGGAAGGAAAGTTATGACCAACCTTGATAATATATTAAAAAGCAGAGACATTACTTTGCCAACAAAGGTCCGTCTAGTCAAGACTATGGTTTTTCCCATGGTCATGTATGGATGTGAGAGTTGGACTGTGAAGAAAGCTGATTGCTGAAGAATTGATGCCTTTGAACTGTGGTGTTGGAGAAGACTCTTGAGAGTCCCTTGTACCGCAAGGAGATCCAACCAGTCCATTCTAAGGGAGATCGATCCTGGGTGTTCATTGGAAGGACTGATGCTAAAGCTGAAACTGCAATACTTTGGCCACCTCATGCGACGAGTTGACTCACTGGAAAAGACTCTGATGCTGGGAAAGGTTGGGGGTGGGAGGAGAAGGGGACGACCGAGAATGAGATGGCTGGGTGGCATCACCGACTCTGTGGACATGAGTTTGAGTGAACTCAGGGAGTTGGTGATGGATAGGGAGGCCTGGCGTACTGTGATTCATGGGGTCGCGGAGAGTCGGACACGACTGAGCGACTGAACTGAACTGAACTAACAGCAGCTATTACAATACAAATTAAAAGGCCAAATGTTGAGTTAAACCTTTCCTACTGTCATATTCTTTGAGGTTTTTATTTTACTATTATATAAGATTAAAGGGTATCTATTAGTGAATTAGTACAAGATATTCCAAAATTTAATACTTTCATATTTCATATATTTCTTTCATTACTATATTAATGACAATTCATAACAGGTAAAAGAAAGAGTACTACTTTTCTAGAAAAGTTTTTTAAGACAGAGAAGGAATTCTACTTCAAGTCATTCAGTATCAGGAGACTGGTGATCTGATCCCAACACTCCCACACAAAATGTTCTATATAATATATGCATGCATGCAAATAAATCATAACATTGAATTAACATTGCATTTTTAAATTGTTGTGAGAATGCATAATAGCTATAAGAAGATAGAGGAAAACAAACTTGATTCTCTTAAACGTGACTTCTAATACTAGCACAGATTTGTAGATAACCATTCAATATAGTCCCTTAATGTTAAAATCATAATGCAACAAGAGAAATTTTCTATAGCCATTTGATAATTTTTATACAAAACTAATACATTATCTTTCTTTTTCAGGAATAATTGGAACAAGAATCAGTGAAAGCTAAAAAAAAATTATTTTCTTTTCAAAGACTACCATTCTGTAATATTAAAAATATATTTCAATAAAAAACATTTAAATAATCAGTCTCATCATATAGATTTATTTGTGATATTTTTTCATTGGATTTAATTTATATAGAAATGATATTTATGGTGTATTTTTTTTCCAATTTACAATTTTAAAAGTTTACTTCTTAACTATGTAAATAATAATTGTCAGAGATTTAAACATCTGATGGCAATATGTGCTTTTCTTTTGAATAAACCCTATATAAAAAATACAACACAAAAAGAATTTTTTGTTTCCAATTTGTTTCTTCTGAAAGTAAACAGAAAGTAGTTTGTTAAGGAAATTAAAATGGGGGAAGTCTTGTTCAGGCTTCAGAAGTAGGAGAGCTGACCTGCTTCTGACCTGTCTTGACACTGTCTGGATTCCATGCCTGTCTGTAAGCATAGCCAGTCAAGTGGTACTTTAGATAAGAAAGGGAATGGGTCTTGAAATTCTTGAGTCCCTGAGGGTCTCGCCAATCCCCCGGTCTAATGAAATCCTTTGATTTACAGAGTGAAACACAGTATTTTAAAAAGATTAAAGGTGGAATGATTGGAGACAATGGAGTTGTGGCATGTATGTTATCATAAGTGACCAGTCCAGGTTCGACGCATAAATTTTCCTCTGTTCATTTAAAAAAAAAAAAAAGATTAAAGTAAAGCCAGAGTGCATTTTTGTGCACAATCTGGTAAAGACATCACTTTGTGGCCTAGAATAATAAGTGGGAGTCCTTGAAATTGCAATCTGAAGTCTCACCAATGGGATGGATGCACTGCCTGGGACCCTTTCCCAGTTGGGACTCCAGATTGCTGTTAACAAGGGACTTCCCAGTGCTATTTAACTCTGTATGTCATTTGGCTCCATTTGGTGATGTATGTGCTGTTACTTTTCTCTATTGCATCTGTTTCTTTACTTGTAATGACTGTGTATTTAAATTAAGTCCAATAATCCTATAAGTAAATATTAAAATTACTTATTGTGTGTGATGAGTGGTTTCTTTAGTTAACAAATCCTTTGAACCTAAAACAAAAGTAAAACTTTCAGCAAAACATGAAGAGGAGACAAGCATCATTCCATGGCTATCTCCCCATTTATTTCCCTTCCCCCAAAATGTTTCACCTAGTTTTTAAACATTTATCTAAGATCAATTTACATAGTATTTTGCAGTTCTAGGCACTGTTCTAAGCTCCTAACAATATAAGTTTATTAAGCCCTTATAAAAACCCTGAAAGTATATACAATTATCATTCCCATTTAAAAGTTAGGCAACTGAATATCAGGGAAGATAAATGATTTGCCAAGATTACACATCTGAAATGTATCAGAGGCAGAATGATAAAGCATATCAAGGAAACATGGAGTTAGAACTTTATTGGAAATTAGAAAACAATACAAACTAACATGAAGTTAAGCATGATAAGTGTGTTAATTTCTTTTGATTATTGCAACAAATAACAAAGTTGGTGGCTTAAATAAATAATTCATTCCCTCACATTTCAGGAGGTCCAAAACCAAGTTGACTGGGCTGAAATTAATATGTCACAGGGTAAATAGTCCCTTGATAGGCTTTTGGGGAGCTGTGACCCTCCCAGTTTCTTTCTGTAGTTATTAGCATCTCTTAACTTGTGGCTGCATCATTCTAATCTTCAGGGAATAAAGCATCAAGCCTCTGTCTGATTACTTTTTACAGTATTTTCTCCAATGTATGTTTTCAAATCTTACTTTTAAACAGTATATGTGATTGCATTTGGGGCTTCCCAGGTGGCTCAGTGGCAAAGAATCTGCCTGCCAATGCAGAAGACCCAGGAAACACACGTTCAGTCACTGGGTCAGGAAGATCCCCTGGAGGAGGAAATGTCACTCCAGTATTCTTGCCTGGAAAAGTCAATGAACAGAGGCATTTCACAGGCAACAATCCATGGGATCACAAAGAATTGGACACAACTAAAGAAGGCAGAGGCACCAGAGATCAAATTGCCAACATCCGCTGGATCACGGAGAAAGCAAGAGAGTTTCAGAAAAACATCTATTTCTGCTTCATTGACTATGCCAAAGCCTATGACTGTGTGGATCACAATAAACTGTGGAAAATTCTGAAAGAGATGGGAATCCCAGACCACCTGACCTGCCTCTTGAGAAACCTGTATGCAGGTCAGGAAGCAACAGTTAGAACTGGACATGGAACAACAGACTGGTTCCAAATAGGAAAAGGAATACGTCAAGGTTGTATATTGTCACCTTGCTTATTTAACTTATATGCAGAGTACATCATGAGGAACGCTGGGCTGGAAGAAGCACAAGCTGGAATCAAGATTGCTGGGAGAAACATCAATAACCTCAGATATGCAGATGACACTATCCTTATGGCAGAAAGTGAAGAGGAACTCAAAAGCCTCTTGATGAAAGTGAAAGAGGAGAGTGAAAAGGTTGGCTTGAAGCTCAACATTCAGAAAACAAAGATCATGGCATCTGGTCCCATCACTTCATGGGAAATAGATGGAAAAACAGTGGAAACAGTGTCAGACTTTATTTTTTTGGGCTCCAAAATCACTGCAGATGCTGATTGCAGCCATGAAATTAAAAGACGCTTGTTCCTTGGAAGGAAAGCTATGACCAACCTAGATAGTATATTAAAAAGCAGAGACGTTACTTTGCCAACCAAGGTCCGTCTAGTCAAGGCTATGGTTTTTCCCATGGTCATGTATGGATGTGAGAGTTGGACTGTGAAGAAAACCGATCACCAAAGAATCGATGCTTTTGAACTGTGGTGTTGGAGAAGACTCTTGAGAGTCCCTTATACTGCAAGGAGATCCAACCAGTCCATTCTAAAGGAGATCAGTCCTGAATGTTCATTTGAGGGACTGATGCTAAAGCTGAGACTGCAATACTTTGGCCACCTCATGCGACGAGTTGACTCACTGGAAAAGACTCTGATGCTAGGAAAGGTTGGGGGCGGGAGGAGAAGGGGATGACGGAGAATGAGATGGCTGGATGGCATCACCGACTCTGTGGACATGAGTTTGAGTGTACTCCGGGAGTTGGTGATGAAAAGGGAGGCCTGGCGTTCTGTGATTCATGGGGTCGCAGAGAGTCGGACACGACTGAGCGACTGAACTGAACTGAACTGAACTGAAAGATTGCATTCATTGCCCACCTAGGTAATACAGTATAATCTCTTCATTTTTGAACTCTAAACTTAATCACATCTCTCAAAGATGCTTTTTTTTTCTTTTTGCCAAATAAGTTAACATTCGAAGGTTCCAAATATTAGAACAAAGAAACCTCTTGTGGAGGCCCCAGAGGCAATAAACAGAATTTAGATTGGAGTTAGATATCAAGTTGATAAGAGAATAACTCCTTAGTTAAATCACCCTACTCAGACATGGGAAGATGGATGGTATTTGAGCAACGAATGAAATCTTTGGCAAACTCATAACTCTGTATGTTTAAATATATAAATCCTTATAAGTCAGATTCTAGTAAAGTGGGATTGAATCTGAAAATCAGGAGAAAGAAATGAAAATGGCTGAGATCCTACAAACAGAATTGACCCTACATGAAGCAGAAAGGAAGGAACTAAAGTAGATTTGAGGTACAAACATTTATGTATAAAATAAGCTACAAGATTATATCGTGTAACACGGGGAATACAGTTAATATAATATTTTTTTAAAGTGTGAATCACAATACTGTACACCTGTAACTTCTATATTTATATCCATTATACTTCAATTAAAAGAAACATAGAAAAAATACTAACGACGACTTTCACTTTTAAAAAAATTGAGAAATAGGTTACCATATTTAAAAACTCACCTGGGACTACTTACAAAGAGAGGAAGGAAAACTGAAGACACAGGACCCTTTCCCACCTTGTGGAAAGGTGAAGGCAGGAAGTACTGGACTGGTTGCTAGTGTGGTAACACAGGTTACTAATAGCCTGGAAAATTCAAAAGCTAAGAAAAAGTTTTGAAATTTTGATTCGTTGGGGCCAAAAAAAACACAGACTTTGACATCAGTAGAATTTTGACTTCAGGAAATAGTTGAATGTTTCAGAGAGTACTAGTTAGCAGACTAGGTTCTAGTGACAGAAACACTGCATCCTGTCAGGTCCTGGCTGTAAAAACTTTAGCTTCATGACATTAGCCACTTAACTACTTTAGACAAACTTTCAGCTGTTGAAAAAATAGCCGCATAATAATCTCAACCCTTTAAAAATTTGTTGTCTCTAAAATCACAATATCTAAGAGAACTGATATAATTAGGTTATTGTAGCCCAGAGCCAGACCTCTAAATCATGCAGTAACAAAGCCTGGCACACAGGGGTTCAGTTCAGTTCAGTCGCTCAGTTGTGTCCAACTCTTTGCGACCCCATGAACCTCAGCACGACAGGCCTCCCTGTCCATTACCAACTCCCGGAGTCCACCCAAACCCATGTCCATTGAGTCAATGATGCCATCCAATCATCTCATCCTCTGTCATCCCCTTCTCCTCCTGCTCTCAATCTTTCCCAGCATCGGGGTCTTTTCCAATGTCTTCACATCAGGTGGCCAAAGTATTGGAGTTTCAGCTTCAACATCAGTCCTTCCAATGAACACCCAGGACTGATCTCCTTTAGGATGGACTGGTTGGATCTCCTAGCTGTCCAAGGGACTTTCAACAGTCTTCTCCAACACCACAGATCAAAAACATCAATTCTTTGGTGCTCAGCTTTCTTTATAGTCCAACTCTCACATCCATACATGACTACTGGAAGAACCATAGTCTTGACTAGATGGACCTTTGTTGACAAAGTGATACGTCTGCTTTTTAATATGCTGTCTAGGTTGGTCCTAACTTTCCTTCCAAGGAGTAAGCGTCTTTTAATTTCATTGCTACCATCACCATCAGCTGTGATTTTTGGAGCCCAAAAAAATAAAGTCAGCTACTGTTTCCACAGTTTCCCCATCTATTTGCCATGAAGTGATGGGACTGGATGCCATGATCTTAGTTTTCTGAATGTTGAACTTTAAGCCAACTTTTTCACTCCTCTTTCACTTTCAAGAGGCTTTTTAGTTCCTCTTCACTTTCTGCCATAAGGGTGGTGTCATCTGCATATCTGAGGTTATTGATATTTCTCCCAGCAATCTTGATTCCAGCTTGTGCTTCTTCCAGCCCAGTGTTTCCCATGATGTAGTCTGCATATAAGTTAAATAAGCAGGGTGACAATATACAGCCTTGACGTACTCCTTTTCCTATTTGGAACCAGTCTGTTCTTCCATGTCCAGTTCTAACTGTTGCTTCCTGACCTGCATACAGTTTTCTCAAGAGGCAGATCAGGTGGTCTGGTATTCCCATCTCTTGAAAAATTTCCCACAGTTTATTGTGATCCACACAGTCAAAGGCTTTGGCATAGTCAATAAAGCAGAAATAGATGTTTTTCTCGAACTCTCTTGCTCTTTTGATGATCCAGTGGATGTTGGCAATTTGATCTCTGGTTCCTCTGCTTTTTCTAAAACCAGCTTGACTATCTGAAAGTTCACAGTTCACGTATTGCTGAAGCCTGGCTTGGAGAATTTTGAGCAAGTCTTTACTAGCGTGTGAGATGAGTGCAATTGTGCTGTAGTTTGAGCATTCTTTGTCATTGTCTTTCTTTGGGATTGGGATGAAGACACCTTTTCCAGTCCTGTGGCCACTGTTGAGTTTTCCAAATTTGCTGGCATATTGAGTGCAGCACTTTAACAGCATCACCTTTTAGGATTTGAAATTTTTAATTTTTAGGATGGTTTCAAAGGAGCTAGGGAAAAAACTGCAGTGAAATTAAGTAACAGTTTTTCTGCAAGGAAATGAGTCATGCCTGATAGTAAAGAAGCAGCACTATGATTAGTTATTTGTAATTGTGGCTAAAATCATCAAATAATTATGGAATAGAGTAGATTCACTCTAACAAATACAAAGGAAAATCAGGACAATGCACATGAAAAGGGGATTCAAGTATGATCTGAATATCCTTTCATTTCCATCCAATAGTGTTATTAAATGTTAATAAATGCAAATGAATTTTCACATTAAAAGATATGATATGTATTTTGTATTGTCTAATTTCAATCCCTGCCACCTCATTATAAGTTCTATTATATAACAAATTCTTACTGAAGAAAGGAAATAAAGCCTACAATGATGGCTCTAGAAAAATATCAAAAGTAAGCTTCATACTTTAAGTAGGGTGATATATACGGAGAAGAGGTATGTGTCACCACTTTAATTTTGTGCAATATAATTTCTAATATTTAAATTAATGTGGTCCTATTTTACACAAACCAAAAGATTTAAGTGCTTTACCCTACATAAAAAATCAATTTCCCAAACATTTAATTATCTCAGTGGTTTCTCTAAGATGCTCTGTAAATCCTCCATACACCTAAATTACACATCTATACACAGTAATATAAATAGTTGGCATTTATTTGCCTAATTTAGAATGAAATGATGCTTATCTCAGGATAGGTGGTTTTTAGCAATCCTAAGGGTTAAGAACTCAACATTCAGAAAATTAAGATCATGGCATCTGGTCCCATTCAGATCAGTTCAGTTCAGTTCAGTTGCTCAGTCGTGTCCGACGCTTTGCGACCCCATGATTCACAGCATGCCAGGCCTCCCTGCCATCATCAACTCCCGGAGTTCACTCAAACCCACTTCCATCGAGTCGGTGATGCCATCCAGCCATCTCATTCTCTGTCATCCCCTTCTCCTCCTGCCCGCAATCCCTCCCAGCATCAGAGTCTTTTCCAGTGAGTCAACTCTATTACTTCATGGCAAATAGATGGGGAAACAGGGGAAACAGTGGCTGACTATTTTGGGGGGCTCCAAAATCACTGCAGATGGTGATTACAACCATGAAATTAAAAGACGCTTACTCCTTGGAAGGAAAGTTATAACCAACTAGGACAGAATATTGAAAAGCAGAGACATTACTTTGTCTACAAAGGTCCGTCTAGTCAAGACTATGGTTTTTCCAGTAGTCATGAATGGATATGAGAGTTGGAGTATAAAGAAAACTGAGAACTGAAGAATTGATGCTTTTGAAATGTGGTGTTGGAGAAGACTGTTGAAAGTCCCTTGGACTGCAAGGAGCCCCAACCAGTCCATCCTAAAGGAAATCAGTCCTGGGTGTTCATTAGAAGGACTCATGTTGAAACTGAAACTCTAATACTTTAGCCGTCTGATGCGAAGATCTGACTCATTGGAAAAGACCCTGATGGTTGGGAAAGATTGAGAGCAGGAGGAGAAGGGGATGACAGAGGATGAAATGGTTGGATGGCATCACCGACTCAAAGAACATGAATTTGAGTAAACCCCAGGAGTTGATGATGGACAGGGAGGCCTGGCGTGCTGCAGTTCATGGCATCGCAAAGAGTTGGACATGACTGAGTGACTGAACTGAACTGAACTGAAGGGTTAAGAAAATGACAATACACAAAGGACAATTTTTAATGATGTCATCTTCCAGAATAATTATAAATTAGTCAAATGTCTTTATTGTCTGTGGACTCATAAGCCTATTCCCTTCTAACCTATGTTCACTCTCATCGTATTCTATTCCTATCTAAACCTGGTCTTTTAAAGACACCTTAATATGAGTGAACTTTCCCAACCACTTCTCTCTGAAGACAACCTGCACTTCCATCTCTAACCTTCTGAAAATCTAAATCCTTAGCACGTGCTCATTTAGGTAAATGTTTAAGCATTCTTTGTCAAAGAACAGCATTTAAAAGAGCTCAAAACATTGGCTTCATCTGAACAGAGTTCACAAGCTCTAATAAAAATGAAATCACAATCTTGGAGAAAATTCTGGCATCAGTGAGCAGGTGATAAGGAGAACTCATGGGTGAAAAAATATTCTGGCTCTTGAAATTGCCCAAGAGCGTAAACAAGTGACAATACACAAGTTATAGCTATGTCCTTTCATATGTACACAGGTGCCTGGCCTCTGGCCTGCCCTTGTAAGCTTTTGTGAACCAAATGTCAGCACTGTTCACAGGACACTTTGAATAAGCCGCTGAGTTTATCTGAGGTGAACTCCTGACTCCCTCCTGACTCTTCCTCATGCCTTTGTTTCCCTTAGTTTTTCAGTGATTGACAAACAACGTGTCTCTGTTCTTGTTTGTGAATGTCATTATTGGTTTTGAAGTCACATTTATTTTCCTTGTACTAAACTTTAATCTCCCTGGTATATGCCTTGAGAAAAGCATCCTTTGTTGCCATAAATTACTTAGTCCATGCCCTTCTTAGTAGAATTTTTACGGAAGTTAGATGTACCTCGCTATGTTATCACAGGGATAGAGGGATTATTTTGTAAGCTTCTGAGCTGGCATCTAAATTTCCTCTAGCATTTAACATTCTAAAGTGTGTCCCATTTTTAAAAAAATATGTATGTCTAGATTTTAACAGATTCTCACTGCAAGGGATACCACTAGATTGCCTTATCTTTCAAATGGTCTTTTATATCGGTGTGACTTAATAAAGTTCAAACAGATGGTCCTGCTCCCTCACATATTCAATTTCAATAGATGCAGAGCTCTTCTGGCAAAAGCAGTCTGAATATTTTTCTGATATTTTCACCTCCATACTTACCTACAGAAAAATACCAGATATACATCTACATTTATGACTACCAGTGAGCTCCATAAACACAAACCCATACAGCATACTTTGGCCTTTATCCTCAGCTTCTATAGGCTTTCATATTCATCAACATATCAGACTTGTTAAAATTAAATTTAAATTACCTAAAGTTATCTGAGGGCTTCCCTGGTGGCTCAGAGGTTAAAACGTCTGCCTCCAATGCGGGAAACCCGGGTTCGATCCCTGGGTCGGGAAGATCCCCTGGAGAAGGAAACGGTAACCCACTCCAGTATTCTTGCCTGGAGAATCCCATGGACGGAGAAGCCTGGTAGGCTACAGTCCACGGGGTCGCAAAGAGTCGGACACGACTGAGCGACGGAACGGAACGGAAAGTTATCTGGAGTGCATTTCATACTGTATGGATCTTGCATGTCTGGGAAAGTTAGAGTGTAGCTTGATTAATTACTTTATATTAGGAAAAAGGGGGTTTCCCAGGTGGTTAGTGGTAAAGAACTTACCTACCAAAGCAGCAGATGTAAGGGAGGCATGTTGGAACGTGGGTCAGGAAGATCACCTGGAGGAGGGAACGGGAAACCCATTCTAGTATCCTTGCCTGGAGAATTACATGGAGAGAGGAGCCTGGCAGGCTACAGACCATAGAATCGCACAGAGTCAGACACGACTGAAGCAACTTAGCAGGCACACACACACACACATTTGGAAAAACAGAATTACACCATCAGTTCAGTCGCTCAGTCATGTCTGACTCTTTGCAACCCTATGAACCGCAGCACGTGAGGCCTCCCTGTCCATCACCAACTCCCCCAGTCCACCCAAACTCATATCCAGTGAATCGGTGAGGCCATCCAACCATCTCGTCCTCTGTCATCCCCTTCTCCTCCTGCCCTCAATTTTTCCCAGCATCAAGGTCTTTTCAAATGAGTCAGTTCTTCACATCAGATGACCAAAGTATCGGAGTTTCAGCTTCAACATCAGTCCTACCAATGAATACCCAACACTGATCTCCTTTAGGATGGACTGGTTGGAGCTTCTTGCAGTCCAAGGGACTCTCAAGAGTCTTTTCCAACAAAACAGTTCAAAAGCATCGATTCTTCAGCACTCAGCTTTCTTTATAGTCCAACTCTCAGAACCATACATGACCACTGGAAAAAACATAGCCTTGACTAGATGGACCTTTGTGGACAAAGTAATGTCTCTGCTTTTTAATATGCTGTCTAGGTTGGTCATAACTTTCCTTCCAAGGAGTAAGCATCTTTAAATTTCATTGCTACTGTCAACATCTGCAGTGATTTTGGAGTCCAGAAAAATAAAGTCAGCCACTGTTTCCACTGTTTCCCCATCTATCTGGCATGAAGTGATGGGACTGGATGCCATAATCTTAGTTTCCTGAATGTTTCTTTAAGCCAACTTTTTCACCCTTCTCTTTCACTTTCATCAAGAGGCTCTTTAGTTCTTCACTTTCTGCCATAAGGGTGGTGTCATCTGCATGTCTGAGGTTATTGATATTTCTCCTAGCAATCTTGATTCCAGCTTGTGCTTCTTCCGGCCTAGAGTTTCTCATGATGTACTATGCATATAAGTTAAATAAGCAGGGTGACAATGTACAGCCTTGACATACTCCTTTTCCTATTTGGAACCAGTCTGTTGTTTCACGTACAGTTCTGACTGTTGCTTCCTGACCTGCATACAGGTTTCTCAAAAGACAGGTAAGGTGGTCTTGTATTCCCATCTCTTTCAGAATGTTCCACAATTTATTGTGATCCACACTGTCAATGGCTTTGGCATAGTCAATAAAGCAGAAATAGATTTTTTTCTGGAACGCTCTTGCTTTCTCCATGATCCAGCGGATGTTGGCAATTTGATCTCTGGTGCCTCTGCCTTTTCTAAATCCAGCTTGAACATCTGGAGATTCATGGTTCATGTATTGCTGAAGCCTGACTTGGAGAATTTTGAGCATTACTTTACTAGCATGTGAGATGAGTACAACTGTGCAGTAGTTTGAGCATTCTTTGCCATTGCCTTTCTTTGGGATGGGAATGAAAACTGACCTTTTCCAGTCCTGTGGCTACTGCTGAGTTTTCTAAATTTGCTGGCATATTGAGTACAGCACTTTCACAGCATCATCTTTCAGGATTTGAAATAGCTCAACTAGAATTCTGTCACCTCCACTAGCTTTGTTCATAGTGATGCTTCCTAAGGCCCACTTGACTTCACATTCCAGGATGTCTGGCTCTAGATGAGTGATCACACCATCGTGATTATCTGGGTCATGAAGATCTTTTTTGCACAGTTCTTCTGTGTATTCTTGCCACCTCTTTTTAATATCTTCTGCTTGTTATGTCCATACCATTTCTGCCCTTTATCGAGCCCATCTTTGCATGAAATGTTCCCTTGGTATCTCTAATTTTCTTGAAGAGATCTCTAGTCTTCCCATTCTATTGTTTTCCTCTATTTCTTTGCATTGATCGCTGAGGAAGGCTTTCTTACCTCTCCTTGCTATTCTTTGGAACTCTGCATTCAGATGCTTATATCTTTCCTTTTCTCCTTTGCTTTTCGCTTCTCTTCTTTTCACAGCTATTTGTAAGGCCATTTTGCTTTTTTGCATTTATTTTCCATGGGGATGGTCTTGATTCCTGTCTCCTGCACAATGTCAGGAACCTCCATCCATAGTCCATCAGTCACTCTATTTATCAGATCTAGTCCCTTAAATCTATTTCTCACTTCCACTGTATACTCATAACGGATTTGGTTTAGGTCATACTTGAATAGTCTAGTGGTTTTCCCCACTTTCTTCAATTTCAGTCTGAATTTGGCAATAAGGAGTTCATGATCTGAGCCACAGTCAGCTCCTGGTCTTGTTTTTGCTAACTATATACAACTTCTCCATCTTTGGCTGCAAAGAATATAATCAATCTGATTTCGGTGTTGACCATCTGGTGATGTCCATGTGTAGAGTCTTCTCTTGTGTTGTTGGAAGAGGGTGTTTGTTATGACCAGTGTGTTCTCTTGGCAGAACTCTATTAGCCTTTGCCCTGCTTCATTTCATGCTCCAAGATCAAATTTGCCTGTTACTCCAGGTGTTTCTTGACTTTCTACTTTTGCATTCCGGTCCCCTATAACAAAAAGGACATCTTTTTTGGGTGTTAGTTCTAGGAGGTCTTGTAGGTCTTCATAGAACCGTTCAGCTTCAGCTTCTTCAGCGTTACTGGTCAGGCATAGACTTGGATTACCATGATATTGAATGGTTTGCCTTGGAATCGAACAGAGATCATTCTGTCATTTTTGAGATTGCATCCAAGTACTGCATTTCAGACTCTTGTTGACTATGATGGCTACTCCATTTCTTCTAAGGGTTTCCTGCCCACAGTAGTAGACATAATGGTCATCTGAGTTAAATTCACCCATTCCAGTCCATCTTAGTTCGCTGATTCCTAGAATGTCTACGTTCACTCTTGCCATCTCCTGTTTGACCACTTCCAATTTGCCTTGATTCATGGACCTAACATTCCAGGTTCCTATGCAATATTGCTCTTTATAGCAGCGAGCCTTGCTTCTATCACTAGTCCCATCCACAACTGGTTGTTGTTTTTGCTTTGGCTGCATCCCTTCATTCTTTCTGGAGTTATATCTCCACTGATCACCAGTATTGGGCACCTACCGATCTGGGGGGGGTTCATCTTTCAGTGTCCTATCTTTTTGCCTTTTCATGCTGTTCATGGGGTTCTCAAGGCAAGAATACTGAAGTGGTTTGCCATTCCCTTCTCCAGTGGACCACATTCTGTCAGAGTTACTATAAAAGAAAAAAAGAAAAAAAAAAAAAAAGCCTCTGTATGAATAGCGCAGGATGAGCGCGCCCTCAAGTGGTGATATATAGATTCTGCAAGCATTGGTAAACACAATCTGCTTCATGGCTGACAGTTTTATCACGACTTGGGCCCACACTGCGGCTACTGCAGATATTACTAGTTGAGTTACCCTTCAAATCTCTCTCAGTACAACTTTATAAGTAGCTGTATGCAATCAGTTGTTACTGGCAATTATAAAAGTTTTGTTCCTTTAATTAGCCACGGAATCATTTAGATAAAACACCCAAAGGTAATCAGATTCACCAGGAACTTACTATAAGATTCACGTGTTCGGTTTCTGATTTCATATTTCATTCAGTAATTTTCTCTACATTTCAATAATTCCATTTTAATGATTCAACTTTTCAAAAACACACCTATAGGTTGAAAACCTTAATTCTGCAACTAAACCACATCACCATCCTGGATTCTCTCTTTCTCTGTTATATATACACACACACCCCACACTTCAGCACCATTTCATTCAGGGATCTCTTGGCCTGCTACCTGTACTCTTACAAAGACAATCTAATAATTTTTATCCTATCATCACACGTCTATATACAAATAGTCATACAATTTGTGGCATTGCTGACTCTATGCATAGCTCGTGAATGCTGAGGATTTGCACCATAAAGTAAAATTATTGACTCTCTCTATATATATGTGTATACATTCATGAATGGGAACCCTTAACTAGCTGTTAGTCTGTTAGTGTTTCGAGAGTAAGTTTGTAAATAGAAACCATAGAAAACTGAGAGCATCAAGACCATCTTTAGATCAGTGGACTCTGAAATTGCTGAGACGTCACTAACAATTATAGAACTTGAAGTTTAAAGGGAAACTGTTCGTGATCACTGAATTGATTGTTAAAGAAATTGAGCAGCAGGACTGAGCGGCTGAGATGAATGCAGTGGAAATATCAGGAACATTAGTTTAATAATGATGGTTACAGATTCTATTCGTTATTATTGTCGTTCAGTCACTAAGCCATGTCCGACTCTTTGTGACTCCAGGCTTTCCTGTCCTTCACTGTCTTCCGGAATTTGCTCAAATTCATGTCCATTGAGTCAGTGATGCTATCTAACCATCTCATCTTCTGCCACCCTTTGCTACAGCTTCTATTTAACGAATACGCATCATATGGGTACCAGACAGTGATAAAGTACTTCCCATTGATGAAGGACCAAGACAGACCAATGAAAGAGGCAGAACATTCCAGATTGGTAGGTGGCAGTTTTAATAAGAAAGAGAGCTTACATACAGGGCTTGTCTTGGGTGGCCACAAAACCAGT
Organism: Moschus berezovskii; assembly: GCF_049115385.1. Taxonomy (NCBI): domain Eukaryota; kingdom Metazoa; phylum Chordata; class Mammalia; order Artiodactyla; family Moschidae; genus Moschus; species Moschus berezovskii. The sequence continues at coordinate 94,950,435 of NC_142464.1, forward strand.
AATCTCTGCACCTGCCCACCAAAATCTTAAAAGTCTACACAAAGGCCTTTCACTGGGTTCAGTCATGTATACTGTCCAGATTGTCTTGACAACACATTTTCCTCTCAAGGATGCATCCTTGAAAACGGTTCTGGTTGTGGGAACCGTGAACAAAAGTTACATTCCAAGCCCAGGGTGGGTGCGCAGTGAGGAGCCTCTGATTGCCTGGGTCTGGTTTGGTGGTCAATCATCACATCCTTTTGATGACTTCCTTGTGGAACCACAATAGTTCCACAAGGCAGATACTATTAGTCTGATTTCACATATGATAAAACTAAGGTCTGAAAAGATCATGTAGTTCACTTGAAGCCCCTTAGGTTAACATACCACAGAACTAGGAGGGTCTGTTGCCTATGCAGTTCACATGGTAGTGAAATGATAAATTATGCTGCAGCAACAAACAACCCTCAAACCTCAGTGACTTGAAACTACAAGATTTATTTATCCATTACACTACATATTCACTGTGAATCACTTTAAGTTCTGCTACATATTCTTCTCACTGAGAGAGCTGGTTTAAAAAAACACATATTGATGGGAAAGTTACCATCTATGACATTGCGAATGACAACAGCAGAAATAAAGTGGTGAATTAGCTGAAAGCTTCCAGCCAGAAGTGATACATGCTCATTCTTTGATCATATTTAATTGGTCAAAGCAAGTCACTAAGTTTAAGGGCTGAAAGTAGAACTTTACACATGACCAAGAGGAAGAATGGAAATGTTTGCTAAACACTACTAATAACTACCACATGTAACCTTTGCTTAATGGATAGATGCCACATGCCAAGAGAATAAAATCCAAATACATTTATTTATCTTAGAAAACCCTGTAAGATGTGGCCTTTATCTTCCCAATTGCCCACAGGAATCCTATATTCTAATGATCTCAAACCAGTAATTATGCTCCCAAAGTATCAAGCTGTGTCATGCCCCATGAGTTTGCACAAAAGGTACACTTTGCTTGGTATTTTCATTCTGGATTATGAATTTCTCCTCTTTTTTTAAGGCCCAGCTCAGAGGTTTCCTGCCCTATGAAGGTTTATAAGCCCACTCCATCCTTGATCCACATATGCCAGGGCCTTACCCCTAGTCCATCCTCATCAAACAGAACGACACCCATTAGTTTATATGTAATTCTCATCTGTTAAACTGTGAGTGCTCTGAATGCAGTATCTCTCAACCATTGTTAGTATTCAATAAATGATATCTGGATGAAGAAATAAAGTCATCTGCATTTTAATAGGGGATACCAAGATTTAGTATAAAGAACATATCATAACTAAACTATCCTTAATTAATCAGGGAAGTTGATAAAAAATATAGGACAGCAAGAGATAGGCATATTAGCAGTAATTTTTTATCTTTTATTTTTAAAACTAACATTTTTCTAAGTAATCATTTTTTTAATGCAACCTGGTGACTTCAGATTGGAGTGGAAGTTCACATATATATGAATAATCTGTGAAGCTTTTTCAAATGATTGTTATCCCTTAGAGACTTCTTCCTAGAAAATCAGATGTTTCAAGTTTCCCTTAAAATAATTTGAGAATTATTACTATGATGAGCAATGAATTTTCTCATCTAGTAGCATTTACTCTCTGTAGATATGCTGTTAATGTGTCCCATTTTACAGACAAGGGTACAAGTTCAAAGAAACCAGTTAACTTGCTCAAAATTATATGGCTGGTAATTGCCTGAAATGGGATTCAAACAAGACTTTTTGATGATGAAATAATGTTATTAATCATGCCATTTGTGCAATAAAAGGACAGATGTAGTGAATAAATTTATCATACTCATTCATGCATTTATGATGTTCTAATAAATCACCCTATGCTTTGCCTTATCAGAGAGTCTTCCTTTCACAATGTTTTAGCCAAACAGCATTGTTATAAACTTCAGTTTTTATCACTATATAAGTGATGGTTTAGGACTCACAAATGTTGCTGTAACTATACTTCATAAACAGCTGTGGTTTTTGCCAAATTCTAGGGCCTATATTGGACGTGGCTCTGCTCGGTAGTTTACACATCTGGAAATCTTATGACCATCTTACCTATCCCAGCCATCACATGTCATTGGGGAGTCTATGCCCTTGAATTCTGTGGTGCTTTTGACATTTAAAGGAAAAAGGCAATGCACTTGTTTTCTAGGAACTTCTCCTAGCAAGAATTTCCTAATATCACAATTAGCCCCAGGCCAGATTTCCACAGTCATTCATTTCTGGGCTCCAATTTTATCTATCTGTGCCAAAAATATTTTTATCTGAAAGTACATCTATCTTTGAATCTAAAACAGTTCTCTGAAGTACCTGTGGAATATAGAACTAGGAATTTTTTCTACCACCAACATAAAGAAATTCTATATTTCCTGACATAGTTTTTTCAAAATTCTTCTTAGAATAGAGATGTCACATGTTTATTCTAGCTTTCAATGATTTCCTAGGTATAGACTTTGTGTGAAGGCCCTGAACAAATGCAAGTTTCTTGTTTCAATAAGCCTTCTTCACTTCACTGGGCAAATACTTAACATGATTGCTCAGTGAATATTATTTCCCAGAGAAATCAGGATGAATAATTAGTGAAGAAGGAGTGTCCAAGTAATTAGTCCTGCTGTCCTTGCAAGCAAAGGCTGTGCAGCCACAAAATTATTTTCCACAAGTCGTTTCATTCACACTGGTTTTTAGGAGAGTCATTTCAACCCAGACTAACACTTATTCAAAGTCCAGGCTTAGACAGGTAACCCATCCTCAGACATTTTGCAAATCATTACATAATGTTTATTCACGGACTGCTTTAGTCTTCTTATAGAGATTAGTTGACAGTTTTGTAAATGTCTCTTGGTAACACTTTTTCACTCTTTCATACCTTCAGGTTTAGAATTTATTTTGTAGCATTTTTAAAGTTTATTTATTTTTAATTGGAAGATAATTGCTTTACCATATTGCATTGGTTTCTGCCATACATCAACATGAATCAGCCATAGGTATACATATGTCCCCTTCCTCTTGAGCCTACCCCCCTCCTCCCACCCCAAGCCACCCATTTTTTTTTTTCAATTTTATTTATTTATTTTTTTCAAGTTGAACAGACTAAATTTCTTTAAACAAACTTACTTATACTCCAGAGTCCTTTAAAAACTTAATAGCATTTATACATTGAAGGTATTTGATTTTCTTGTAACTAGCACTTCAAATGCAACAAGCATTTGAAGCAACAAGCATTTGACCCAACAAGTAAAACTTTCTACAGTTCATAACTTTTATAAATAAAATAAATTAAATGTACAGTGAATAAGTTCTCTGAAATATTTCAATATTTCTGCAGGTTTAGTAACATCATAAAATACATTTCAACTAAAATTCACAAATCTAAAAACCTGTTAGGCATTTTTAGGCGTTTTAAGTTGGAAATGAAGACCAATGTTACATCGTAATATGCCAATTACAAATAGTACTTCAAATAGCAAATACTACAGTTTGTCCCAAACTTTAAAAACTATTCATGAACTCAACACTGAACTATTGATGGCTATGAGAATTGTTTCCTAGCCTTTTTGAAAATTTCAACCCATTTACGTTTAAGGTAATTATTGATAAGTACGATCCCGTAGCCATTTTCTTTATTGCTTTGGGTTCAAGTTTATACACTCTTTCTGTGTTTCCTGTCTATAGAAGATCCTTTAGCATTTGTTGGAGAGCTGGTTTGGTGATGCTGAATTCCCTCAGCTTTTGCTTGTCTGTAAAGCTTTTGATTTCTCCTTCATATTTGAATGAGATCCTTGCTGGGTATAGTAATCTGGGCTGTAGGGTATTTTCTTTCATCACTTTAAGTATGTCTTGCCACTCCCTTCTGGCCTGAAGAGTTTCTGTTGAAAGATCAGCTGTTATCCTTATGGGAATCCCCTTATGTGTTATTTGCTGCTTTTTCCTTGCTGCTTTTAATATTTGTTCTTTGTGTTTGATCTTTGTTAATTTGATTAATATGTGTCTTGGAGTATTTCGCCTTGGGTTTATCCTGCTGGGGACTCTCTGGGTTTCTTGGACCTGGGTGATTATTTCTTTCCCCATTTTAGGGAAGTTTTCAACTATTATCTCCTCAAGTATTCTCTCATGGTCTTTCTTGTTGTCTTCTTCTTCTGGGACTCCTATGATTCGAATGTTGGAGCATTTAACATTGTCCCAGAGGTCTCTAATATTGTCCTCATTTCTTTTAATTCGTTTGTCTTTTTTCCTCTCTGTTTCATTTATTTCTACAATTCTATCTTCTAGTTCGCTTATCCTGTCTTCTGCCTCTGTTATTCTACTGTTTGTTCCCTCTAGAGTGTTTCTGATCTCATCTATTGCATTATTCATTGTATATTGACTCTTTTTTATTTCTTCTAAGTCCTTATTAAATCTTTCTTCCATCTTCTCAATCCTTTTCTCCAGGTTATTTATCTGTAACTCCATTTTGCTTTCAAGATTTTGAATCATTTTCACCATCAAAATTTGAAATTCTTTATCAGGTAAATTCCCTATATCTTCTTCTTTTGTTTGTGTTGGTGGGCAATTATCTTGTTCCTTTACTTGCTGGGTATTTCTCTGCCTCTTCATCTTGCTTATATTGCTTTGCTTGGGGTGGCCTTTCCCTCTTCTTGCAGTTTGTGGAGTTCTCTTTATTACGTAGTTTCTTCGCTGTGTGTGGGGTTGGACGGGTGACTTGTCCGGGTTCCCTGGTTAGGGAAGCATGTGTCGGTGTTCTGGTGGGTGGAGCTGGATTTCTTCTCTTCTTTAGAAGACAATGGGCTGCTTTTCTGGGAGCCTGATGTCCTCTGCCAGTATTCAGAAGTTGTTTTGTGGACTTTACTCCGCATTCAAATGTTCTTTTGATGAATTTGTGGGGGAGAAAGTGGTCTTGCCGTCTTATCCCTCCGCCATCTTGTTCCTTCCTCCCCAGAACACTGGATTCTTATATTCCACTTGGTCGTGGAGTATCTCTTCCTAGCTGCTCCAGCAAGGTGCAGCCGCTGTACCTTACCTTGGACGAGGGGTATCTCCTCAAGGCCGCCCCTCCTGCTTTGAATGTAGATCAGCTCCTCTCGGCCCTCCGGTGCCCAAGCAGCCACCGCCTCCTGAAAGTGGTACAGCTCCTCTCGGCCACCGCCCTAACCCTGGGTGTGGGGTAGCTCATCTCAGCCACAAAGCCACCCATTTTTAATGAAAGTGTCTCCAGTTCAGTTCAGTCGCTCAGTCGTGTCCGACTCTGCAACCCCATGAATCACAGCACTCCAGGCCTCCCTGTCCATCACCAACTCCCGGAGTTCACTCAAACTCATGTCCATTGAGTCAGTGATGCCATCCAGCCATCTCATTCTCTGTCGTCCCCTTCTCCTCCTGCCCCCAATCCCTCCCAGCATCATAGTCTTTTCCAGTGAGTCAACTCTTCGCATGAGGTGGCCAAAGTATTGGAGTTTCAGCTTTAGCATCAGTCCTTCCAATGAACACCCAGGACTGATCTCCTTTAGGATCTCCTTGCAGGCCAAAGGACTCAAGAGTCTTCTCCAACACCACAGTTCAAAAGCATTCAGAGATCAGCTTTCTTCACAGTCCAACTCTCACATCCATACATGACCACTGGAAAAACCATAGCCTTGACAAGATGAACCTTGGTTGGCAAAGTAATGTCTCTGCTTTTTAATATGCTATCTAGGTTGGTCATAACTTTCCTTCCAAGGAGTAAGCGTCTTTTAATTTCATGGCTGCAATCAGTATCCACAGTGATTTTGGAGCCCAAAAAAATAAAGTCTGACACTGTTTCCACTGTTTCCCCATCTATTTGCCATGAAGTGATGGGACCAGATGCCATGATCTTTGTTTTCTGAATGTTGAACTTTAAGCCAACTTTTTCACTCTCCTCTTTCACTTGCATCAAGAGGCTTTTGAGTTCCTCTTCACTTTCTGCCATAAGGGTGGTGTCATCTGCATATCTGAGGTTATTGATATTTCTCCCGTCAATCCTGATTCCAGCTTGTGCTTCTTCCGGCCCAGGGTTCCTCATGATGTACTCTGCATATAAGTTAAATAAGCAGGGTGACAATATACAGCCTTGACATACTCTTAAAGACACTATTTTTTCATCTTTGCCTAGTAAGTGACAGTCTAAAAAACTGATATTTTCCACCATAATGTAAAATAGGCATCACTACAGAAAGGAACATATTAAAAATAAATAATCAATGAAGGTTATGTGTGTGTGTGTGTGTGTGTATTTGTGCTCGGTCATGTCCAACTCTTTGTGACCCCATCAATGAAGGTTAAATTTCTTCAACTCTTACTCATGCATGGATACAAAAGAAGAAAAATGCATTTGTGGAAATGTAAATTCATAACCATCAGACCCATGAAAAAACACTATTCAACTCACTGTGAGATTTTTTTAAATATGTAGGTATATGAAACTGTAAACATTAAGATTCTGGAATAAGTCTTTAATAAACTATGTGCTTTAGTGTAGTGCAGTTGTTAAGAAGAGTATTTGGGAGTTGAATAGATCTCAGTTCAGATTTGGCCCTGGAACTCATCAATCACATACCCTTGGGAAGATTTCAGAATCTCAATGATCAATACTTTATCCAATTTTAAAATGAAACTATCAATATCTACAGCTCAAGACTGTAGGATGATTAATACAATTGAGCTGATGTATGTAAATAAAGCACTATGTATAACACCACACAATTTACCTGTTAATAATATTTTTGCTCTAATTAACATCATCATTCAGAAATAGGGGCTGACTGTGATACTTTACAGAAGTTTTCAAATAAATGTTTGCCTGCATGATATACACTTTTATGTATGGACAAAGAGGAGATACAACAGGAAGCATATGTTCTGGGAGATTATAACATATACGTTCAGAAATTTGATGAGGTATCCAACACAGTCATGAGTTTAATTCCAGAAAGAAGATTGAGCTATTTGTAAGCAATATTACTAAAACAGCCCGTTAAGCAGATATTTATGAAAACATGATATTGGTGTTGGCACAGAGTTTCTATGTTTCTGAAAGCAGTCCTGCCTGATGAGGAAAGTTGTCCATGGCACTGGTTTATAAGTTCTTGGCTTATGCTGCCTTAAATAATTGTTTTTGTAGGTGGAAGATATTCTTGGAAAAGGAATAGAGAAAATCAAACTTCCTTTACTGAAATGTGACCAGAACAATAAGCGCTGTTATTATGTGACCTTCCCGTTTTGTAATCTCAGCTGAGGGTACTTAAACTGTATATTGGAGCAATATTCTTGGATACATGTCAGAATGAGTTTCTTCAGTATATTGAAGAAGCAGAAATAAATTGTCTGAAAATTAGTATCTCTGGCTTAGAAAATTCCCAAGGGATCTAAGGCAAACCTCTGAAAATCCAGAAATCGAGACATATTAATTGCAACAATATATTTCAAGGATTATATTATTCAACACACCTGGGGACTCTTCAACAAATAATGAAAAGGAAATTTTAATCAAAAAGATCATGATATTGATTTAATGTATCTCAAAATTACATGGGGAAAAAACTGTCCAGTGTCTTCATCCTGGGCAAACATAAAGATGGTTTAGAAATAAATACTTACTTACTTTAGGAAAAGACCTAAGTTCAAATATTACTTTATCATTAATGAACTGTGTCCTCTTGGGCAAATTACTTAGAATCTGAGCCTCAGTTTTATTGTAAGTATAGTGGTGATAACGATACTTTGTAGATTCTTAGGAGGATCAATTGGGAAAAAAATGTATTCAGAAAACACAGCTAAGAACCTGAAACATGGCACCAAACAAATGTCAGTTTCACATACCTGTAAATACTTACAACCTTAGCATAAATTGACAGTTATGTGGGATACATCATGTAAAATACTACTGAGCAGGGCAACAAAGCTGTATTATTTGGGAAATTCAAGCGTTATCCATTATGTGAAAGCATTATTTTGGTAAAACAAAATCATTATTTTGTGTGCCTCTTGAAATTCAGTCTTTAGGAATTTTAAAAGTTAGATATTGAACAACTGGTAACTTGAAATGGGTCTGATGGGAGGTTTTGTACTATGGAAATTGAGAAATACTAAAAATTAGGATTTTTTTTCCTTTTTTTATTTTTTGTCAGAGATCTGGTTAACTGACTTTTAACACACCACTGACTAAAAGAAAGGTTAGAATTTGAGATAAAGAGGAATTGGTAGAACCAAGTGAATGTTTCTTAACAAAATGTTAAAATCAATGTTTTAAAACTTTTTCAAAAATATTTTTAATAATAGACTAATTGATTGATAATACATATCCTTAGTTTTGGTTCAGGGACCTCCCTGTAAGCAAGTGCTCTGTGAATCTTCTGTTTCTCACATCACACTGGCTCTTTGCTATTCACTTTTTAGTTTCCTGCACCAAGTGCCATTCCATTTACCAAGATGGTTTTTGTAATAAAATATATTTCTGCATATTATTCTTTCATTCACTCAACAAAAAATCTGGGTCAATTTCACACCATGCTCTGGAGATGCTGAAGGTGCCTATTGTCTAATGATGAATCTAATTATCGTTGGGTGTTTTTTTATATGAACAGAACATGAATTATCTCAACAATCCTAGGAGGTTATTCCCATTTTGCAGAAAGGTAAACTGAGCCTCAGAGAAGTTAAAACTTGACCATAATTCAAAGACTTGCAGCTGACAGAGCCAGGCAAAAGGACTCGAGTCCGTGTTCTTAATCTCAATTTTTATAAAGCTTCTCTTTGAGAAGCAGACAAGTTAAAAATTGGTTATGAATGAATACAATAGACTAGGAAGTTTTGTAGGAGTTTTTGGAAACTAAATTTCTGTAGCCCTGGATTTTCCTGGTTCTAACTTGGTACTTCACAATTGTATGCTGTGCTAAGCTTTCTGGCATATGCTCCACAAAACTGCCACGTGCTTCTTAGCCTAGTGAGATCTCTGCTCCCTCTCTCCCTCTGAAACTTGGTCAGAAATGTATTGCAATGATGTAGTGGGGAGGCAAGTTTTATCAGCCATTCTATGACAAAAATAACCAGCCATAATTTTCCAACATGGACTTTATATGCAGCATGTTAGAATTTTCTTGTTTAGTCATTTCATGACCCATTATATCAGATAATACTGGTTCTTATTCAGTATACATTTTTTTTATGTTTCTTTTTTCAGTTTTTTTTTTTTTAGATTTATTTATTTTTATTTATTTATTTTTTAATTTATTTTATTGGAGGCAAATTACCTTACATTAATATATTGGTTGGTTTTGCCATACATTGACATGAATCCGCCCCAGGTGTACATGTGTTCTCTTTCTTGAACCCCCCTCCCACCTCCCTCTTCCCCATATCCTCCCTCCAGGTCATCCCCGTGCACCAGCCCCAAGCATCCTGTATCATGCGTCGATCCTGGACTGGTCACTTATGATAATATACATGCTACAATGCCGTTCTCCCCAATCATCCCACCTTCACCCTCTCCCACAGAGTCCAAAGACTGTTCTATATGTCTATGTCTCTTTTGCAGTCTCGTACACAGGTTTCAGGTTTCCATCTTTCTAAATTCCATATATATGCGTCAGTATACTGTATTGATGTTTTTCTTTCTGGCTTACTTCACTCTGTATAATTGGCTCCAATTTCATCCACCTCATTAAAACTGATTTAAATGCATTCTTCTTGATGGCTGAAAAATACTCCATTGTGTATATCTACCAAAGCTTTCTTATCCATTCATCTGCAGATGGACATCTAGGTTGCTTCCATGTCCTGGCTCCTGCAGCTCAATTCCAGAAAATTAAGTGACCCAATCAAAAAATGGGCCAAAGAACTAAACAGACATTTCTCCAAAGAAGACATACAGATGGCTAACAAACACATGAAAAAATGCTCAACATCCCTCATAATCAGAGAAATGCAAATCAAAACCACAATGAGATACCATTTCACGCCAGTCAGAATGGCTGCTATCCAAAAGTCTACATGCAATAAATGCTGGAGAGGGTGTGGAGAGAAAGGAACCCTCTTACACTGTTGGTGGGAATGCAAACTAGTACAGCCACTTTGGAGAACAGTGTGGAGATTCCTCAAAAAACTGGAAATAGAACTGCCATATGATCCAGCAATTGCACTCCTGGGCATACACACCGAGGAAACCAGAATTGAAAGAGACACATGTACACCAATGTTCATTGCAGCACTGTTTATAATAGTCAGTATACATTTAATTGCTAAAATATGTAATAGTAGTGAGTCTAATGAGAAGTTTAGTTTGGGGTATTAAACTATGGCCAAGGCATAGAAAGAGCATTCACATTTCAAAACACGATAAATGAGACTAGTGAGTTACAGTCTATTTCTCAGAAATAATCTTCTTTGCAATGATTCAGAGCTGGCTAACTGAAGAGAAATGATTACCATTTGATGCACTATGATCAACTCTTTATAACAGGTCATCCAGAGCTAATATTCTCATGACCAAAGCCTTAGTGACTATCTCCAGTTGAGATCCCCAAGAAGCAGACTGAGTTGGAGATTAACATACAGGAAATGTATTAAAGGCCCTTGGAGTTAACACGCATGGAATGGAGGGAAAAAAAGCAGGAACAGGCAAAGGGAGATGTCAAGCTCCGTGCAGTCAACAAAGGCTTCAATCAATCCCATGGGGACTCTGGAGCTAGGATGATGAGAGGCCTGGCCTCCAGTGGATTAGTTAGATGGTGTTTGTTAGCCAGGGGATGGGAAATACCCTGGAGGGAGGGAGGTGAGACAAATTCTGAAGAGGTTGTTGCCTGGCAGCACTGCCTGCAGCTGAGGTGAAAAGTTCCCCATTCCTGACTGGGGCTCTGGTTGGAGCATCGGAGCATTCACTACAGAGATTAACACAGAATTCTGAATAGGAAGAGTTCAATCTAAAGATGACTTTTCTCCCATCACTAACTCCAGAAGACAGGATAATGTGAATATGGGTGACCAACTGACCAGTGCCAGTAATTTGGACAGAAGTATCCCCAAGGTGAAGCAGGATGACAACTTAGAATCTACTAGTACTTTGGCTCATATTTGTGTTCATAATCTAAGCTTGTAACACTGAATGACCTCCAGCACAGAGTTCTCATTCATAGTATTGCTTTCTGTAAACCTCAAATTGATTTTTTTTTCCTATTTATGATCCTGCTCTCCACCAGTCAAACTCCCTTTTCTGTCCTTGACTCCATAATCAGATTTGATACTCAGTCTTATTTTCCAAGCAACAAATATAAGTTGCCCCCTCACTGTTCAAATAGCAAGCAGAAAAAAGCAGACATTTCTAAGCCTGCTAAGTCGTGGGTTAAGACATTACAAATGAAGAAACACATAATTACAAATGACCACTTCTTTCTACCAAATTCTTCATACGTGTAAGTTTGCCAGAAATGACGTAACAGATTCTATTATAAAGAGTTATATAACCAAGCTAGATACGTACTTTTTGTTTGGAATGTAAAAAACAGTGCATTAACAATTTTGTTGTATCATAATACTCCTAAGTGACAGAATGAATTTTTAAAAGGAAGAGCAAACAATACATTAAAAAATATAATGTCCTATCTTCAAACACTTCAGTGAATTTTAATATTTGTTAGTGCTGCTAGAAAGCACTTAATCTCATGATGTTAAAGTGTGTCTTTAGGATTTCAGAGTCAGAACAGTCATCATGCAATTATTCAACAAATATTCAAATACCTAATATGGGCCAGGCACCATTTGAGGCACTGAGGATAAGGAGGTAAACAAAATAAGATTCTGCTCTAATGAAGTTACAGTCTAGCAATAAAGACCAAAAAGTGAAAATAAAGGCTTATGATTAACACTGAAAAGAATCAGTTCAGTTCAGTCGCTCAGTCGTGTCCAACTCTTTGCGACCCCATGAATCACAGCAAGCCAGGCCTCCCTGTCCATCACCAACTCCCGGAGTTCACTCAAACTCATGTCCATCGAGTCGGTGATGCCATCCAGCCATCTCATTCTCTATCGTCCCCTTCTCCTCCCGCCCCCAATCCCTTCCAGCATCAGACTCTTTTCCAGTGAGTCAGCTCATTGCATGAGGTGGCCAAAGTATTGGAGTTTCAGCTTTAGCATCAGTCCTTCCAATGAACACGCAGGATTGATCTCCTTTAGAATGGACTAGTTGGATCTCCTTGCAGTCCAAGGGACTCTCAAGAGTCTTCTCCAGCACCACAGTTCAAAAGCATCAGTTCTTCAGTGATCAGCCTTCGTCATAAATAACCAAATAATCAAATGTACCAGTTATGACACAGTGGTGCAATGCTTTGCAGACAATTTAAATAGATATGATAGAGGTGACTGGTCTGGATTGGGTAACTCTGGGAACATCCATTTGTGGGGTGATTCCTAAACTGAAGGAAGGAAGCTGATACCTTTTGTGGGGTTATTCCTAAACTGAATGACAAGAGGGAATCAGCCCCTCTGAGATCAAAGGGCATACCAGGCTTAGAGAGCAAATACAAAGGCCTCTTGGCAGGAATACATTTAGTATGTTAAATATTCAGAAAGAAAGCTGGTGTGGTTGGAGCTTGGTCAATAAGGAACCAAGTGAGAAGCAATGAAGTGAGAGAATAAAACAAGGGTCAGATTATTGAGGGCTTTATAAACCTGGTTATTTGTACAAAGAGAGAAATGGAGTAAGAGATAAAGAAAGGAAAAGAATAAACAGATGGAAGAAGGCACGGAGGAAAGAGGAGAAGGGAAGACAAGGTAACTAATATTTTGAGCAATAAAATATCACTGCTATCAGAATGCATAAAATTTTGCTGAGATCAACTTTTAATGTAACAAAATGGAAAACAAGACAAGTCACAGAATTCTGTGGGAGAACTATGGCAGACTAGCCCAGGCTGCTAGGTTCCCTTGATGGAACACTCATAGAAGAGGGATGACCACAGCATGGACTCGACTAAATGTCTGAAAAGGAGAAAGCAAGAAATCAACCAAAGAAACTAATTTTAAAACAGGTTACTAGAACTGTAAGATTTTGGACTTTCCTGGTGATCCAGTGGTAAAGAATCTGCCTGTCAATGCAGGGGACACAGGTTGGACCCCTGGTCCAAGAAGAGTCCACATGTCCCAGGGCAACTCAGTTTGTGCGCCACTACTACTGAAGCCCGTGTGCCTTGAGCCTGTGCTCCATAGCAGAGAAAAGCCACCTCAATAAGCCCACACACCACCACGAAGGGTAGCCCCTGCTCGCTGCAACTAGAGAAAGCCCATGCGCAGCAACGAAGACCCAGTGTGGCCAAAAATAAATAAAATTCTCCTTTTCAAAAATGACTACAGCTATAAGATTTTTATTAAAATGGACATTTTGTTTCTGGGAGGTTACAGAACAGAAACCAGGTTAGGGCCAAACTCATGACAGGTCCGAAAAGAACAAATAGATACAGGAAGGAAATGGCAACCCACTCCAGTATTCTTGCCTGGAGAATCTCATGGACGGAGGAGCCTGGTGGGCTACAGTCCACAAGGTCACAAAGAGTCAGACATGACTGAGTGACTTCACTTTCACTTTCTGTATTCAGAAAGAGAGCGGCGGACACAACTAAATACTATAGAGGTTCAGTAGAAAAAGTGGCTCAAGTCAGGAGACAAAAGAAGTGATTTTCAGAGAAAGTGGATGCTGATTATGCCCAGAGCAGCATGGGCTGCATTGCAGGGGCTGTGCTTCCACTGCACAATCTGCAAGCCACAACGCAGGGAATCCTAGACAGTAGCCATTCTGTAGCCAGAGCTTCACTGTGGGCTGGCTTCTCAATTACTCTGAAACTCATGGGGCCTTTTGTGAAAGGAAGAGGTGTGGATTATTTTTCTTACCATCTATTCCTGAACAAAACTACTCCCAGAAATTATTTATAGTTGTAATTCACATGCACATACCTACTGATCTTAGATACAATAAAATTAGACTCATATTGAAGAGGGAATTCACAGGGCCTGGACTCCATCTTAGGCTTGTTCATGCTGATCATGCTCGGCCACCTCTCCAATGGACTCTGAACTCTGTGCTTAGTGCCTACAGAAACTACAATAGAAGGATAAGACCCCCTCTAGACAGGGGAATCTGGAAGATCACATCCAGGTTACTCATCACCTAAGAGAAAACATACTCTAATCACCCCTGCCTCCGGACAGGTCATAAACTCTTTCTGTGTCTATCGGAATGTAATCACAGGCTTATTGATTATTAACTGTTTGAACACCTAACACAGGAATGATGGGGTTACTGTGATTGTATTTACCCTTCCTTTGTTTTATGGAAGTCTCAAGGAAACTGGGGTGGTGGGTTCAACGTACACACAGGGTATAAAAGATTTTCACAAATGATGGTTGGGATCCTTGGCTAAGAGGAGACTGCCTTGGACCCGCCAGTGTAATAAACTGCACTCCACTATCTGCATTGTCCTTCTGAATGAGTTTGTTTCCCAGAATGCGTGGCTACAACAATATCATCAAGCCAGAGCCACAGGGGACATGTAATCATTACTATCCAGTAAGGAAATGGCAACCCACTCCAGTGTTCTTGCCTGGAGAATCCCAGGGACGGGGGAGCCTGGTTGGCTTCCGTCTATGGGGTCACACAGAGTCGGACACGACTGAAGTGACTTAGCAGCAGCAGCAGCAGCAGTGTGCTACTAACCAGAAGGAGGTATTTAGTAAAGTTTCGTACAAAAGTAAACATGATATAATAGAAGAGATTTGATTAAGAGCTTGCTTATTCTTTATTTACTACACAGGCTACTCTTGAAATAATTGTTAGCATCACAAAACCTACTGCCTTCATTGGGATGAAACTTATTGTTCAAGTCTGGCAGTATATGAAAATATTCACTTTTATCATTTATTATTTTTATCTGCTAATTATCTTTGGAATTGTGCTCTGTCTCTCTCTTCTCTGGTCAGACAGCTTGATGCTTTAGAAAGGCTGCTTGATTAAGAATCAAAAGATGTGAAAAGTAGCCACAATTGTGGTGCTTTTTTGATAGTGGAAGAGAGAGTAATTCATATGAAGGCAGAAATAATTTCTGTTCTATTAATACTAATTTCTCATTGTCTGGCAAGGACACAAACTATAGCAGGTGCACAATAAGTATTTGTCATATGAAAAATGAAAGGAAGAAGTCACTGAACCTTCTGTAGTTCAGCTTTCTCAATGAAACGTGGTAGTGATATATCTGTCCTGCCTACCTTGATACCTAAATAGAAGTTCCTGGGAAAGTATAATTCATAAGCAAGAAATTTATTTTTATTATAAGCAGTGTTAAAATTCAAATTTGATTCTCCTGATCCATAGAATCTACTTCACAATGGTTCCCATAAGCTTCTTAACTGATTTTCAGAATAGCTCAAGAACAAAAGCAGAGATAATATTTTGGAATGACTAACTTAAAAGCCATCGTTGTTTCTGATTCATCATTTATGTTACAGGAAGAGAGAAAAGATACGGACAATTTCAATGGTACATAATCCAACAGTCAAATGTACTTGGCGATGACATGTGTTTTTGTACTTTTATTTGAATAAAGGGATGTCTGGTGTTCTGGTAATTGAACTAAAACAAAATAATGAAGTCACAGTGACACTACCTTGTCCAGGATTTCCTCATCTTCAGCTTCCTCTGCTTAATGTCCCTGCACCTTAATCCATACAGACTGACAGGGCTCTGGGTCAGGGTCACCTTTTTCTCCCCTGAATGAAGGAACCCATTTATTTAACAAAAGCCAATGGAATACTTACTGGGTGACTGACATGCAACAGAAAAATTAATAAGTTTAACACAGATGGGAGAGAGAAATAGACACAGACACTATTCATACTACAATGTTTTCAGAATTAAACTAGAGCCCCTGGCTACCTTCCTTCCTACTCAGAGGTAACTTTCCTCTGGTGACTTAGGAATTGAAAGCTATCACACAGGAGAGCACAGCCTTACGTTTTCCCCACTTCAACTTGCTGCATAACTGAAGAGTTTCAACTGCTTTTCTTTAGAATATTCAAGTAATGCAAAAATAAAACAGTAACAGAAATCTCCTCCCAACTAACTTCAGATTTAAGAAATGCAGTTAGGCAAAACTGTTCATCATCAGGGTAACAGTGCTCACATTCACACCAGTGGTAAGGAACCCTCCTGCCAATGCAGGAGGCAAAAGAGATGAGGGTTCTGTCCCTGAGTCAGGAAGAACCCCCGGAGGAGGAAATGGCAACCCACTCCAGTATTCTTGCCTGGGAAACTCCATGGTCAGAGGAGCCTGGAGGGCTCCAGCCTGTGGGGCCACAAAGAGTCAGACACGACTGAACACACACACACACAATACAGGTCCTAACTTTCTCCATGCTTAGCTCTGACAACTTTCTGGCTCAGTTGTGGGGTTAGCTGCCTAAGACCCTGCACAATGGATGTAATAGCAAATCTCAGGAGACTGAGAGCTTATGGTTTACTAAATTTAATTTGACAATATTCAGAATAAACTAAAGTAAATCATTGTAAATATATCATCAGGCAATTTAGAGCCATCAACCTAATTCACCCATTCAGCCAGTCTACTGGGCCAGGTAACAGTTAGCTAGGTTATAGAACCACTTGGTTCTAGTAAGATCTACATCAGCATCTGGGGTGGTCCAGCTATTTAGCTAACCTAAAAAGATAACTCTTGAGAGTCCCTTGGACTGCAAGGAAATCCAACCAGTCCATTCTAAAAGAGATCAATACTGCATGTTCATTGGAAGGACTGATGCTAAAGCTGAAACTCCAATACTTTGGCCACCTCATGGGACGAGTTGACTCACTGGAAAAGACTCTGATGCTAGGAGGGATTGGGAGTAGGAGGAGATGGGGATGGCAGAGAATGAGATGGCTGGATGGCATCACCGACTCGATGGACATGAGTTTGAGTGAACTCTGGGAGTTGGTGATGGACAGGGAGGCCTGGCGTGCTGTGGTTCATGAGGTCGCAAAGAGTCGGACATGACTAAGCAACTGAACTGAACTGAACTGAACTGAAAAACATAACTCTTCTAAATCTTAGGAAGGTTCCTGTCTTACTGATATACAATCCTTGTAGAAGCCTCTGCTTTAGTGAAGAGGGGTCTTGTTGTCTTTATTTATTTTTTGTCCCTATAGTTGTTTTTTTTTTTTTTTTTTTTTTGGCTAGAGAGCAAATGGCATGATCATTTTAGTGTTAATGAGTCATTCAAGCTCT
This sequence comes from Moschus berezovskii, assembly GCF_049115385.1. Taxonomy (NCBI): domain Eukaryota; kingdom Metazoa; phylum Chordata; class Mammalia; order Artiodactyla; family Moschidae; genus Moschus; species Moschus berezovskii. The sequence continues at coordinate 94,967,750 of NC_142464.1, forward strand.
AAGTGTCTCTTTCTACTAAGAAAGCCAAATTCATTGAAAAGCAATAAATTTGGTTTCTGCATGGTAAGGCTTCCATTAGTTATTCAAGGTTAAATTAGTTAAAGAACTCTTGCACAATGGAAATTCACTGTGAATATATTATCACATTTGTGATCCTAACTATTCATTAGAGCAGGGTCAATATTAACAAAGGAAAATAAGACAAATATAAAATTTGCTTTATGAAGAAAATATAAATAACAATGAGTGCAGAAAGTAATACTTAGCTGTATTTTAAATACTAAAGTCATATTTAGCAACAAGGAATTTTTTAAAACACAAAACATTCACTCTCCATTGTTTCTAAAATGTAGGCAATCATGCTTCAGATTTATTAAATTATGTAATCCCAAGCAGCATATATCCAAAAAAAATGTCATAAATTCACAGAAATTTAGCAATCTTTTTAAGGATTTTATTATTAGATAGAAGGAGACACACTGGTGTTTTCAAGGTTGAACCTAAATAGCTCATTTTTACCCAGTCCAGAATTTAATAATCAAAGAATCTTTACCTCTCCTAAACAGGTTTTGAATTTTTTTTCTTTAAGACCTACCCTTTGTCTAAAAATTTTGTATTTTACCCTTGAAATAAAACTAATCACTCAATAATCCTTGAATAAAATCTTTTAAAGTTACTCTGTTAAGGTGTCCGTTTTAAGGAAGGTAAAATAAGGAGCAGAGAAAAATTATTATTCTGGAAAAATTAGTCATAACCAAAGCAGAAGCCAGGAATGATCACAGGGCAAATTTTCTAAGGATAATTTAATGACATTACTAAAACTGTGGGAATCCATATACCACCTAGATGATTAGGAAGGGGGTTATTAGCTAAGCCATTGTCTGAAACCCACTGAATCACTGGTCCTTTTGAACAATGATTGGTCCTCCTTTTCTAATGATGGGACTTTAAAATTTAGGAGAAGCTCCAAGCAGCAGACATGAAGGATTAAAAAGGACACAAGCCTTGAATGAGTCTAGATTTCTCTTCATAAGTAAAGGAGTGAGGTAAGATATCAAATCTTTGCTTTCATAATTTTATAAACACAAATCAGTCAGTTTTGCAGGACAAACTACCAAGATCACTCTAAATGCTTGTGCAGGTCAATCATTTGAACTATAGCAAGAGGTTTTGCATCTGGAGGACAAGAGATAACGTATTTCCACAGATTACACTATAAATCAGTATTACAGCATAATTTTATAACCTCTTTCTTAGAATTAGAAAATTTTTGACTCAGTTGCTTCATTTTAATATATTTTAATGTTATTAAAATTTTACATAGAAACTACCTGGTACTGAACTGCTGTTGTCAGATCTTTACTGTAGTACTTTCACCACATTAAATAGACAATAAAATTGTTTTCATAATAAAGACCGAACTCATTGACCTCCGCCATGGACCTAAAGATCCATTCCCTATGATGTAGAACAGTACAAGAAATGAGTCCTTCTTGCTCATAAATTCATCCAACTAGATCGTATGCTACTAAATGAATCATTTGTGGAAAGCTAAAAGGACAAGCAAACAATTTTGTTTTTTAAAAACAGCTGCTCTGAGAAAAAGGATGAATTCTGTTACAGATACTTATAAATGTGCTTGTTTAATTTTAAATACTAAGACATAAGTAAATACTGTGGAATTCATCCAACTACCCTTCTGATTGAACAATACTGGATAACTTGTTATCACGATTTTTACATAGACAGTCTTTTTACAGCTAAGTTTCACAATGTATTTTCTAGATATTTCATCTGAAAATGAGAACTATAATTCTTCTCAGCATACTGGGAGCCACAATGTCAGCCCCGGTGAGTGATTTTGTGATAAAATTGAAATCATTGTGTGAAACCCATAACAAATCCCTCTTTTACTATTTCTATTTTTTTGTTTGTTTAGCTTACTCCACAGCGCCTTATGTCTGCAAGCAACAGCAATGAGGTTAGTTTAAATATTTAAAACAATATCCCCAGTTTTTTGTCTTATGGAAACATAGCAGGAAGAGATAAAAGCCTTCTTGTTGATGTATCCTATAGTTCTACCCACTAACTATAGCCAAATGCATTCCCACTGTTTGTTTTGCATATGAGGTTGTTTCTAGAATAATACTTTGCCTCCCTTTTTTGATTGCAAATTCTTTAAAGGCAGAAACAGATTCTTGTACACTTTTTTGCTCTAATAAAACTTAACAGGATGGATATAGGTGTTTAAGAGCATAAAATGACTGAGTAAACCACTGGAATGGGGTAACGCTGTGCAATCTCATACACAGCAGAGGAGAGGTAGTTAAATCCTAACCTCTGATCACAGTAATTTAGTTCAAGCTTAGTGAGAAAACATCTCACCTCTAACAGGAAACTGAGTTGTACAGTATTTGACTGTACAGTATTTGTAGTAAATTTTATTCTTAATAGTTTTAACATGTGTAGTAATCTTGTTTTCATGTTATCTTTCCTAGTTGCTTCTGAATCTTAATAATGCTCAGCTTCAACCACTACAGCTTCAGGTATCCCTACCCCAATAATTATTTCAAGAATATTTCCTACCGCTCTTTTCTTGTGGCATTTGGTAGGAGAACAAAACATTTTCTGATTCTATTTCTGAAATTTTAACTTTTAAAGTTACTAATTTTTCACATATCTTTTAATTTCCATTTATTCAAAGACCGAAGTAAAAACTGTAATCAAATGAACATTTTCAGGCACAAATGCTCGCAACTATGAGATAGTTAAATTAATCATTTATGAAAAGTCATACACAGCTAATAGGTAATATATATATATATATATATATATATATAAACCAGTCTGGCAACTGCAGGCTCTGTACCGTTTATCCACCTCATTCATATTTGTCATCATGATCATTGGGAATTTACCACTGTTCACACTATTTGTCTGACTCATAATGTGCCAAGATGCTGTCCTTTTTTATAATGCAGCAATAGAAATATAGAAATTGTTGTACATTTGCTTCTCGCTTGGGACTGACTTTTAATTATTTTCTAAATGAAAGAGAAATGCCTCCTTTCTGTCTCTTGTGTCCTCCCCAGGGCCCATTTAATTCATGGATTCCTCCTTTCCCTGGAATTCTACAACAGCAGCAGCAGGATCAACTTCCAGGACTCTCCCCATTCTCTTTATCAACTCTCGAGCAGTTTGCTGGACTGGTCCCAAATCAGATACTCATCCCAGGACAGGTCAGTTTTGCCCGAGGAACCCAGGCAGGACAGCTGGACCCCTCACAGCCTCAGATGCCCCAGCAGACCCACCAGGGCCCTAAGAATGTAAGTCCAGCCTCTTCTATCTAAAGGAAACATAATGCAAATGGATTGTGAAAATGAATATGAATCAGCTTTGAAATAAGACAGGCATTTCCTGAGCAAGAATTGCTTCTCTAATGTGTTTCTACCATCACTGGAAGTACTTCCTTGTACTTCTTATTTTTGACATGAAAAATTCCATATAAATCAGCTCTTCCAGAATCATAGTCACGAATTGAAAATGTGAAAACATGTCTTGGACAGGATAATTACGGGAATTTCATCTTCAATAAAAGGATGATTTGTATTAGTGCTGATACATATAGTAGATGACCTTTTGTCATCCTAGAAGTCTGTTAATATACATTTTACATTTATACACTTAGATCTAAAGAAATCGCACTGGAATTTTATTTTATTTTATCTATTTATTTTTATTGGAGGCTAATTATTTTACAATATTATATTGGTTGGTTTTGCTATACACTGACAAGAATCCGCCGTGGGTGTACATGAGTTCCCCTTCCTGAGCCCCCCTCCCACCAATGGCATTGAAACATGTATGTTGTCATATGTGAAACGAATAGCCAGTTCAGGGTCGATGCATGTTACAGGATGCTCGGGGCTGGTGTGCGGGGATGACCCAGAGGGAGGATAAAGCATTGGAATTTTTAAAAGTCAAGTGTAACTTTTTCATAATTCATTTTGGCAGGTTATGCCCTCTATGTTCTCCTTCAAAATGCCTCAAGAGCAAGCACAGGTAAGTGAAAAGAAGGCCACTACTCCTGTACAGAGATGGCTGCATACTCTCTCCATTGAACGTTTTCTTCTGTATTTGAAGCTCTGACTCCTATGGCAGGGCTATAAAGTCCATGCAATGCTATTACTATCTGGGTACTACCCCTGCTGGGCTGGCCGTTCCGTTCCGTTCCGTCGCTCAGTTGTGTCTGACTCTTTGCGACCCTGTGGTCTGTAGCCTACCAGGCTTCTCCGTCCATGGGATTCTCCAGGCAAGAATACTGGAGTGGGTTACCATTTCCTTCTCCAGCGGTTTGTTAATGTTAGGCTCACTTAACAGCTTTAAAAGAAAGGCCAGCTGGGAGTCTCCAGGACCCCAGAGTTACCAGGACATGGCTGTTTTGGGAATTATGGAACTCACTAAGCCTTAGGTTGTGTTCTCTCTCCACCAAAATGCTAGCATTTGATAACAACTCTGGAGAAATACAATAGATTGACTTTGGCTAACCCTAAATTTTGGTTCAGAGAAAGATGCATTAATCTGATGAAATATCATATGATGTAGAGAGACGTTTTTCTGAGTTATGCTCTAAACATTTCCAGGTTCTTGGATATTTTCAGTTTAACTCCATATTACAGTCAAATTGCGGTGATTTCCATTAAATAGCAGAATCTTTAAAGAAAAGAATGCAAATTAGTAAAACCATTAAAGTAACATAGAAAACCCTCTTAATGTTAATAGAATAGCCTGCATTCAAAGAAATATGAATATGGATAACTTATATTATTCACCAGAAGAATGTTGACAATTTCGTAAAAATTTAGACACCTGGCTTTAGTGCAATAATTATGTAATTTTGTCCACTCCTATTTTAAAGCAAACATTACTTCTAGACATTATCTCATTCTGTTTCATACCAGTTAGAGAATTAGATACCTGACAAGTAGAATTACTTCATTTTAGGATCAAAAAACTAAGTCTTTATGAGATTAAGTTCCCAATTATAATGAAAATAAATAGCTGAGTTAGAATCTAATTCTTCACCCTTCCTTTAACCACTAAATGAGTGACTCACCATTCTGGCTTTGCATTAGAATCTCTGGTGATAACTTTGAAAATTACAGACACCTGGACCCTGCCCACACCTCATGAATCAAAACCCCATGAGGAGATCTTATTAAATATGACTATCTGTTAAAATGTTCAGTTGGTGTTTTTGATTCTTAGCCAGAGTTTAAAACCACTATACAAAATATATACCTCTTCTCAAACCATAGTTATTGTTTTTCTCAACTCGTTTCCATTAAGGGCTCTTATTAAATAACAGGAGACAAAACTCTATGGATGTACAATGATCATAATTTTCTATAAACACATATACAGACACACAGACATAAGTGGAAACCAATACATGATGATGTGAGTGGTAAAACTGCAGGTGCTCCTATTTTTTTCCTTATCTATTTCTAGATTTTCCAAATATCTTATAATGCACATGGGTTGTTTCAATAAAATGACAATTATTAAAGGCAATACATTTCTGAACAATTCATTCATTATGGTAGAATGTCTAATACCACATCCTGCAGAATGAAGAATCAAAAAATATTAATATATGGAAAATACTGCATAGAATATCTTCTTAGATATTTGCAAAGTAATTTATATATAAAGCTTATATATAAAGTTCAAGGTACCCTTTTAAGAAGTCTGTTATTAGTTGAATTCACTACTTCCTAATGTGTTTGACCAAGCAACCTTGAAACAAAGTCCAGTGTCACATGCAATACAAGTTTTTTCTAAAGTTTGGGAAGGACTTCTTTATGTGTTCTTTTGTTCACAAAATTGCTAAAGGCAAATCAGCTTTAAAATAATATTGATAATAGAAATTTTTAAAATAAAAAAAGCCTGCATTGATCTGAAGGAAGCTCTTCTGTACTTTTCTATTTACAATAGATGCTTCAGTACTACCCAGTTTACATGTTCCTACCCTGGAAACAACCTCAACAAACAGTCGCACAGTCACCTCCGCAAACAAGAGAGCAGCTATTTGAGGAGCAGGTACTACAAGCGTTTGATTTTAATTTAACTAGTTCCATCTAAGGATAAAGAAGAAAAGGTAAATTTTCAAAGAGAATATCTGATTTATTTACACTTAGTGCAAAAACTCAATGGCTTGAACTGATGGTCATAAAAGGATATACTGCTTTCTTTTAACATAACACTAATTTAGAAATATACTCCAAGATTGAATTTTGAAAGAACTGTTGCTGTTGTTTAGTGGCTAAGTCATGTCCAACTCTTTCGCCAACCCCATTGACTGTAACATGCCAGGCTCCTCTGTCCATGGGATTTCCCAGGCAAGAATACTGGAGTGTGTTGCCATTTCCCTCTCCAAGGGATCTTCCCAACCCAGAGATTGAACCCATGGTTTCCTGCATTAGCAGGCAGATTCTTTACCACTGAGTCACGTGGAAAGCAATGAGAAACAATTAGGTAATGTAATATTGAGTTTTGTGGACCTTCAATAAAATAGTAAAATTTTAATATAAATTTAGATGGCTCTTGCATAACTAGATTACTTTTAGTTAGAGTGCAAGTTAGATTTTTTAATTTATCATTACTTAAAACTTACCAAATCAATTACAGAAAACTGAAAATTATGCTTCAAATGACTGGTAGTAGTACTTCCAATTAAGCCATACTAATTTAAAGAGAAAGGGAGAGTTTTAACCTAGAAATCATATGCTGTTAAAGGGATGCTTGGTAGTTTAACAATTATTATTGCCACCTAGAACATATAAATTCTCAAAAAAGTATTAGTACAATATACATATATTTTAATCATTTATCACTGCATTATGACAAAAATCATAAGAGCGAGCTAACACTTTTTTTTAAATTCTAACAGATGCCATTCTATACTGAATTTGGATATATTCCACAACAAGTAGAACCTGTAAGTAAATGTATTTTTCATTAAAAAAAATGAAAACTAACTTCTGAAACTACTTGCTAAATAAACCGTTAAATCAATCAGTGACCTTTAGTCAGAAACCCACCAGGAACACACCTCTAGTTGGACAAAGCTGGGTTTATCCACTTATGGCAACAGAGGAGGACGCACACCACGAGGAACTGTGGAGTGTCTCAACAGGAAGGATTGGAATGGCTTCTCACAGGGTCTAGTCTTGTGTCAGGTGATTTGGGGGCGAGTTCAACTAGTGACATTAATTTTGATTGGGAGTTCTCAAGAACTGGGCTTCCCTGGTGGCTCAGACGGTAAAGAATCTCAAGAACTGGGGGTAGTTCTGCTGCTGCTGCTGCTAAGTCGCTTCAGTCGTGTCCGACTCTGTGCGACCCCACAGACGGCAGCCCACCAGGCTCCCCCGTCCCTGGGATTCTCCAGGCAAGAACACTGGAGTGGGTTGCCATTTCCCTCTCCAATGTGTGAAAGTGAAAAGCGAAAGTGAAGTCACTCAGTCGTGTCCGACTCGTAGCGACCCCACGAACTGCAGCCTACCGGGCTCCTCCATCCATGGGATTTTACAGGCAAGAGTACTGGAATGGGGCGCTATGACTGAGTAACTTAACGATTCTTACCTAAAAGGTAAGAATGATGAAGTGAGGCAAAGACCATGATCGGTAAAGAAACAGAAATTCTTCAGATTATCCAGGACCTAAGGATGCCCGATATTTTCATGCCTTGCACAGGGACCTTGCTGTGGGCAAGATTACCAAGTGCTGTTCTTTTTATTGCAATTCATCGTGTTCAGAGGTGACCTTGTCTGATATTGGTGTTCTGTAGGATTGTTAATGCACAACAGGAGAACACCAGCGTCCAGCAGAGAATGTCCACAAACACTGCAGCAGAGCTATTTTGTTAGGCCAGTTTCTCAGTGTCAGGAGTTGCTTTTATCTTTCTCAAAACCAAATTATGATTTTTGTTTTTAAGAAACTAATTGAATAAGTTGGGAAAGGTATAACCGCCTTAGGTGCAGGATAAATATTTTATGGATTATTAATTTATACCATTTTAAACTTTGCAACCTTTAAGGTTATGCCAGGAGGACAGCAGCAACCAGCCTTTGATCCCTTCCTAGGCACAGCTCCTGAAATTGCTGCGATGGTAAGTTTTCTTACCACACTTTGATAGTTACTGGAAATCAGCAACTGACAGCCTACAGCTCCTTGCACTATTGTGCATTTTAATGAAACTGTTATTATTCCATCAACAATTATTACTCCTTCACCCTGTAATCTTTTGTCACTCAAGAGTCAATTCACTCAGTTCATCAAACATTTATTGAGGAGCTAATACATGCCAGATACTCTCCATAGGTACGCTCATTTAAAGTCAGGTATTAAAAGACATCTGTGTTTGCTGGCATATATGCATACTCTTTCTAAAGGATAGATTTTAATCTATAAAACTAATAAGGTATTTACTTCTCAAAACAATCCTTGCTTTACATCTTAATCCTACTGCTTTATATTCTTCCCAATTTTGACCTTGTGTTTGAACTTGTAATCACTTTTCTTTCTCGCCCTTATAGCCAGCAGAAGTGTCACCATATTTACAAAAAGAAATGATAAATTTTCAGCACAACAATGCAGGAATTTTCATTCCTTCAACTTCACAAAAACCCAGCACAACAATTTTTTTTACTTCTGCTGTGGACCCAATTATTACCACAGAGCTCATGGAAAAGAAGGTAAAGCAATCAAAGATTCTTTTTATGAAAGAAATGGGTCTCTAAATAGAAAGTATAAAAATAAAGTTTGTGCTTGATTTATAGGACTTAGTTATGAAAATCATGGCAAAGTTAAGATATAGTAGAATATATGGTCTTAACGTTGAATAAGAAGACCAATAATTGCTTATAGATAATCAATCAGAATCTAATTTAATTTTTATTTAATAAAAGCTTTTTATGCATGCTTTTTCTCACTAGGCCAAGACTGATAACCTGAAGGAACCATAAGATGTTGTCCTAATCATTCAGAGTTTAGGGTAGGTATTTGCCAAGAGGCATACCTTACATTCCATGACAGATCTTAAATTAAAAGAAAAAAATTATAAGAATAACTAAAGGTATATACAAAAATGAATTAAAAGTTAGTGCTTATATATTCCTACAAAGCTAACAATAATTATGAGCAATTTTATTAGCAAAATTTTTAGTCAAAATAAATTTTTGAGGATAGTGTCTGTCTACACCATAAACTTTTCATAAACTCTGAGAACACAAATAGCAAATATACTAGGTCCATGTTGCAGACATTCTACAGACAGTAAATGCAAAGTGCTATGCTGTGCTTAGTTGCTCAGCCATGTCCAACACTTTGCAACCCCAGGGACTGTAGCCCACCAGGCTCCTCTGTCCATGGGGATTCTCTAGGCAAGAATACTGGAGCAGGTTGCCATGCCCTCCTCCAGGGGATCTTCCCAACCCAGGGATCAAATCTGGGTCTCCTACACTGCAAACAGATTCTTTACCACCTGAGCCACCAGTGACGCTCATATGCAAAGTCAGTTCCCCCAAATCACCACTTCACTTTGCAAGCTAAAAGTAATGCCAATACATCTGTGTTAGTTTGGAATGAAATAAAGTCTCAAAGTAGTAAAAAAAAAAAAAAAAAAGAGAGGCATTATCACATGGAAATTTAAAATTCCATGATTTTTATATTAACTATTACTTTAATTGATTACCTGTCCTAATGTGTTTCATTGGCTATGAGGCTAGTGGGTGTTTGATAGAAGGGCAGGTTGGGATGGGTCTAACACATAAAAAAATACACACTAAAAAGCAAATAATTTGGCCTGAATTGGAAAAGTAAAAGGCAAAGATTTTTTAAATCTGTCCCCTGCTTCCTCTGAGTCTTTTCTGATTTCTCTTTCTATGAAAATGAATACTTAGCATTCCTTAGATTCAAAAAAAAGTTGATAAAAATACAACCAGACGTGAATAATGTGAGCACCTCTTTAGAAAAATTTCTTCTATAATGTGGCATTTTGTGCAATGCAAGATAATTCAAGCGTTTTAATCAGAAATACTAAAGGGATTTCAGTATAGTGTGACATTCTGAACCAATGCAAGAAAATGTAAAGTTTTATTTCTTTTTAAGCAATTTAGAAAATATCTAGGGAATTTTACAGAAAGCAGTCTAATGATATTAAAATGCTCTTTTATTTTATTTTTCAGAGAAAAAGATGTGGCAGCACCCTGAGTATCATTTTATTTCCTCAATATTAATATTGATCCTTTGAAAACTATGAAATATTTTTGGCTCTTCTTTGAACTTCTTTTCACTTATAATAGCATTATACTCTTAAATGTCATAGAAAAGAATACAATCATTTAATAAGCTTAGATTTAAAATTACATTTCTTTTTAAATATCCTATCATTGCATAATCTGGAAAGTAACAAAATGGAGAATAAAGTGAGTATCACTGGATTAATTGTATAAGTGCATTAATAAAGGAAGGCTCTGGAAAATGGTGGCATTGATGAGAATAAAGATATCCTGTCATTGGATTTACAAGAGTGGTGACTGACACTGATGAAAAAAAGTCTATTCTTAGCTTTGACGTATCACCTCATTATTCCTCCCAGGTCCATTCAACTAGATTCCTTCTGATGCAATCCCTATTAGAATCAAAATTATTTGGTGGCAGATCCCATTAAGTGCACATCCCCAATATGACACAGATACATGGAGAGATGGCTGCCATCACTCAAAAGGATACGTTCCCAGGAAGGTGTATACTGGTTTGGTGAAGCAACATCTTATACAAAATAAGGCATAGATTTTTGATTTCTTCAGATGTGGCTTTCAATCTAACTTTGAACCTTCAGCAAGGCACTTAACCTGAGTCTCAATTTTCTCAGGTGTAAAACAGAGGTAACAATGTCTACCTTTTCAAAATTTCCAAAAGGACTACATGAAATAACACATGTAAGATACCTAACTCATATGGCTGTCCTTTGAACAGCATGAGTTTAAACTGAAATGAAGTGAAAGTCACTCAGTCATGTTCAACTCTGCAACCGCATGGACTGGAGCCCACCAGGCACCTCTGTCCATGTGATTTCCCAGGCAAGAATACTGGAGTGGGTTGCTATGCCCTTCTCTAGGGGATCTTCCAGACTCAGGGATCAAACCTGGATCTCCTACATTGCAGACAAATTCTTAACCATCTGAGCCACCAGTGAAGCCCCTTAAACTGAGGGGGTACAGTTATATGCAGATTTTTTCAATAAATACCTACAACCATACTATATGATCCAGGGTTGGTTGGATATGTGGATGTGACACCACAGATATGGTGTTGTTTAGTCACTAGGTCATGTCCAACTCTTTGCAATCCCATGGACTGTAACCCATCAGTCTCCTCTGTCCATGGAATTTTCCAGGCAAGAATACTGAAGTGAGTTGCCATTTCCTCTAGCAGGAGATCTTCCCAACCCAGGGATCAAACTCACATCTCCTGAGTCTCCTGCACTGCTGGTAGATTCTTTACCACTGAGCCACCTGAGAAGCACCTGGCAATATTAGAAAAGTAAAAGTGAAATTCAGTCACTCAATTCTGTCTGACTCTTTTAGACCCCATGGACTGTAGCCTGCCAGGCTCCTCTGTCCACAGAATTCTCCAGGCAAGAATACTGGAGTAGGTTTCCATGTCTTTCTCCAAGGGATCTTCCCAACCCAAGGATCAAACCTCGGTCACCTGCATTGCAGACATATTCTTTACCATCTGAGCCACCAGGGAAGCCAGTATTAGGGATTACAATAATAAATGCTTTGAAAATTACACGTTATTAATGTACAAGAGCATTAAATAAGTTCTACATAAATAAAATAATATAATGATAAACATTGCAATTTCCTTTAAGAATAAATTTTTGATAAAACAATATTAAGCTAAGCATGCCAAATTTATTTCTTATTATACACAATATTAAAAGGATCTTATTAGTTTGGATGGTTTTAAAAATCCAATTTAGTGACTCAGCTTAAAATATAAATTTCCAAATCTCCGACTGGAGATCTAATCTGTTTCAGGTGGATGTTAAGTCTTGGCAAAGTATTGCTGAGCAACAACTATGTTTGAAAATAAGAATACTATAGTCATTACAAATGAACTATTCTATATATGTCAAATTGCATTACAGAAGAGCTTTAAACTGTCATTTTTGTTAGCAGGTTAAGAAGACAAGAGTGTACAGTTAATGGAAATATTACTTGGATACATGCAAAGAACTACATTTTATATGTCTGTTTAACCCTGTCTTCCTAATCTCCCCATCCCAGGCCAGTGAAAGAAAGGCAAAGCAGAAACAGCAATTCAGTTTTGAAAAGATTTGACCAGGAAAACTTTATGTAACATATTCTAGAATCAGAGTTGCTTATATTTGGTAATTCACACTTTAGCCTCAAAACTTCAGCTACCAACCTTCTTCACTGGGCGTTTCCTATCTAAGCGTACTATAACAGCATTAGTTCAAGACTGATATATAGAACTTATTTGTGCTCTCACTTTAAATACTACATACACAACCAATCTATTATCATTGTTTAGTCATACTTTTAAATATATAGTTTGATGAGTTTGATTCACATATACACATACACATAAATATACATATAAATGTATTTACCTGGCAACATCACCCCTATCAAGATGCAGAACATTTCCACCACCCCACCTTCCTTTTCTTTTCTGGTCAATCTGGTTTCCCTGTTCTCATGTTTTTAAAGCTACTATTTTAAAAAACCAAATATCTATCACCATGTATTAATTATACCTGTTCTGGGACTTTATACATATTAAATAACACAATATTACACTGTGTATTTTTTTGTGGCAGTTTCTTTTACTCAACATAATGCTTTTGTGATCCATTCACATTACTGCTTAAATTATAATATTACAATAAATGAATATATGGCTGTTTATTTTCCTATTGAAGATCATCTGCGTTGTTTCTAATTACTGACCATTAGGAATAAAGCTGCTATGAACATTCTGTACAAGTCCTATTGCTAACATACATTTTCATTTCTCTTGAGTAAAAACAACAAAAACCACCAAACCATAGGTTAAGTTTATTATAAGCAAGTGCTAAGTACTTTCTGGGCTTCCCAGGTGGCTACTGGTAAAGAACTCAAGCAGGAGACAAGATATCAGTTCAATCCCTGGGTCCTTAAGATACCCTGGAGGAGGGCATGGCAACACACTCCAGTATTCTTGCCTAGAGAATCCCATGGACAGAGGAGCCTGGTGGGCTACTGCCTTTGAGTTGCAAAGAGTCAGACATTACAGAAGCAATTTAGCACGCATGCATGCAAGTACTTTCCAGTGTAGCTATATTTTATAATCTGGTCAACAACATGTCACAATTCCAGTTCTTCCAACTTCTGGCCAACATTTACAATTTTTCTTTTAAATCATTTTCATGAGTTCCTCTTCTATCAAAGTGAAAGTGAAAGTCGCTCAGTTGTGTCCCAGCCACCCCTTGGACTATACAGTCCGTGGAATTCTCCAGGCCAGAGTACTGGAGTGGGTAGCCTTTCCCTTCTCCAAGGGATCTTCCCAACCCAGAGATGGAACCCAGGTCTCCCATACTGCAGGCAGATTCTTTACCAACTGAGCTTCAACATTAGCTGTCACCAAGTTTGACCTCTACTATCTCTTCTCGCTCTCAGAAATTACTGCATGAACATTTCTATTGATGTGACTTTAATAAACATATATAAATTATCACTGACTCCTAAATCTATACCTCAATCTAATATATTAAATAGTTAAGTCTGGGAGTGTGAGTGTTAGTCACTCAGTTGTGTCTGACTCTGTGACCCCATGGACCGCAGCCCACCGGACTCTTCTGTCCATGGAATTCTCCAGACAAGAATACTGGAGTGGGTTGCCATTCACTTCTCTAGGGATCTTCCCAATCCAGGGATCGAACCTGGGTCCCCTGCATTGCAGGCAGATGCTTTACCATCTGAATCACCAGGAAAACTAGTTAAATCTATATCTACTCTATTACATAATTTGTGGCTTTCATTTGCATTTTCTTAATGACTAATAATATGTTGTTTTTCTATGCTTACCAGCAATTTGCATATCTTTATTTTTGAAAGTTACATTTATTTTTACTTATTTTCTTACAATTGAGTTGTAAGAGCTTTTTACGTATTCTGGATAATATATTTGGGCCATTCAAAATTTACTACAAATACTTTTACAGTCTGTAGCTTGTTTTTTCATTTTTTAGTGTGCTTTTTGAGGATCAATTTTTTTTAATTTCGGTGCAGTTAATTTGTCAATTTTTTGAAGATTAGTATCCTTTGTCCTAATAAGGAAATCTTCACCTACTTGAAAGTAATGAATATATTCTCCTTTGTTTTCTTACAGACTTTTTAGTGGTTTCGCTTTTGCATTTAAATCTGTAGCCATTGGTTTTTTGTGTAGAGGTTTGTGTGTGTGTGTGTAGAGTGTGAAGATAAAGGTCAAGGATAATTCTTTACATGTTGTTGTTGTTTAGTTGTTAAGTCACGCTGGACTCTTTTGTGACCCATGGACTATAGTGGGCCAGGCTCCTTTGTCCTTGGGATTTTCCAGGCAAGAATAAGGGAGCAAGTTGCCATTTCCTTCTCCAGGGCATCTTCCTGACCCAAGGATGAAACCTGTGTTTCCTGCATTGGCAGGCAGATGATCACTCAGCCATCAGGGAAGACCAATTTTTTTCGTTGTTGTTGTTCAGTCTCCCAGTCGTGTCCGACTCTTTGCAACCACATGGACTACAGCACTCCAGACTTCCCTGACCCTCATCACCTTCCAAAGTTTGCCCAAGTTCACATTCACTGCATGGTAATACCATCCAGCCATCTCATCCTTTGATGCTCTCTTCTCCTGCTGCCCTCAATCTTTCCCAGAATCAGGGACTTTCCTAGTAAGTCGGCTGTTCGCATCAAGTGACCAAAATACTGGAGCTTTAGATTCAGCATCAGTCCTTCCAATAAGTATTCAGGGCTGATTTCCCTTAAGATTGACTGGTTTGATCTCCTTGCTGTCCAAGAGACTTTCAGGAGTCTTCTCCAGCACCACAGTTCAGAGGCATAAATTCTTTGGTGTCCTGCCTTTTTTACAGTCCAGCTCTCACAAACATATGTGACTACTGGACCATCAGAGAAGCCCATTTTCTTCCATACCGTTCCGTTCCGTCGCTTAGTCGTGTCCGACTCTTTGCAACCCCGTGGACTGTAGCCTGCCAGGCTTCTCCGTCCATGGGATTCTCCAGGCAAGAATACTGGAGTGGGTTACCGTTTCCTTCGCCAGGGGATCTTCCCGACCCAGGGATCGAACCCGGGTCTCCCACATTGGAGGCAGACGCTTTAACCTCTGAGCCACCAGGGAAGCCCATTTTCTTCCATACAGACACCTAATTGCTCCAGAATTATTTCTGTAAAAGTTTATCCTTTCCTCACTGAACTGTCTTCGTATCTTTATTGAAAATCAATTGAATTTTTGTGCCTGCATCTATTTTTGAACTATTTTATTCCATTTAATTGCTTTGCTGTCTTTGCATCAATATTACACAGTCTTTATTACTATAAATTAATGTCTTTCACATTTCCATATAAGTTTCAGAGTCACTTTGTCAGTTTCTACCCTGCTGAGTTTTAACAGGATAGTATTGAATCGCTAGATCCATCAGGAAAGGCTTGGCATCTCAATCATATTGAATATTCAAATTCATGAACATGATGTACACTTATTCAGGTCATTTTATATTTATCTTTGAAATGTTTTTTGGTTCTCAGTGTAGAGGTCTTACAATGTTAATTATTTTTCTAAATATTTTATGTGTTTAATTTTATTTTCTATGTTTAGCGTATAGAAATGCAGTTGATTTTTGAATACTGAGCTTATATGGAATGATCTTGCTAAATAAAATTATTAGCTTCCACAGTTGCTGTGTAAGTTCCATATTATTTTCCATCTTAAAAAAAGAGGGGTTTTCTTGAAATAAAAACAATTTCTCTTGTTTCCATTACTCCATACATTTTTTATTCTTTTTCTTACCTTGATGCACTGACAAGTATATATGATGCAATGTTGATTAGAAGGAATAAAAGTGGATATACTTTTATTCTTCCTGATATTAGGAGAGAAGTATTCATTATTTCACAATTAAGTATGATGTCAGCTGTCCATTTCCCATAAATTACCTTTACAGATTGCAAAATTTCCCTTTTACACCTAGTTTGCTGAGAATTTTTATTATGAATGAGTGTTGACTGCTGTTAAATGATTTAATAAAATAAAATATGGATATTCTCTTTGATTTGGTTAATGTAGTAAATTACATTGTTTCACTTTTCAATGTTCAATCAAACTTTCACTCCAGGGGGAGAAAACATACTAATTTGTTATAATGTGGTGTGTTTTTAAACTATTGCTGTATTTTATTCACTAATTATTCCATGAATGATTTTTGCATCTGTGTTTGTGAACACTATTAGACAGTAACTTGCTTTTCTTATAATGTCCCTGGCAGTTTTATATTGGACTTTTGCTGGTTTCAGAAAATGCATTGGGAAATGTCTGCTCCTCTCTATTTTAAGAGTTTTGGTGTATTTTTGGTATTATTTTGTCTTTAAATGTTTGATAGACCTCACCGGTGAAACTATCAGAGACTAGAGGACTCTTCAAGGAGTATTTTTCATTACAGTTCAGTTACTTTATTAAATGTAGGTTGTGTCAATGCTCAGTTTCTTATGTGGTTTGCAAATTTGTCTTTCAGACAACTTGTCCATTTTTCCAAGTTGTCAAATTAATAGGCATGAAAATGTTTAGCATGCAATCTTATATTCCTTTGAATGTCTATCAAATCCGTACTTAAGGTCTCTCTGTAACCTCTACTTCCTCCCCTTTTTTCTTTATTAATCTGGTTGGAGTTCATCAATTCTATATTAAACTTAAAAACAAGTTTTGGCTTCACTGAATTTTTTGTTTGTTCATTTTTTTATTGATTTACATCTTTTCTTATTTTATTTATTCTATTTGCTTCTTAAGGCAAATGCTTGTAACAGGGTCAGCGAATATTTTTTTAAAAAGGGCCAGATAGTATTTTTGGCTTTGTGGTCCATATAGTATGTTGCAACTACCAAACTTACAGTTTGTAGAATGAAAGCAAACATAGATGATATGTCAAAGAATGGGTATGGATGTTTTCCAATAAAACTTTATTAATAACAAACATGGGCCATCTTTGACCCTCAGCCTGCAATTTGCCACCCCTGGCTTAGATCATTGATTCAAACATTTCTTCTATTTTTATATAAGCATTTGAAGGCAAAAAAAAAAATTCGTTCTAATAGTTATTTTCTTTAACTCATGGATTAGTGAGAAATATGATGATAAATAAATGTGAATTTTAAACATGTTATTGTTATTGATTTGTAATTAAACTCATTGAAATCATATTCTGTATCATAAGAGAGCATATTCTAATGCTATTTCACTCCTTTGAAAATTATTTATACTAAACTATGGCTCAAATTTTTGATTGGTCTTGGTTATATTTCTTGTACATTTAAAAAACAAGTTGCTGGTCCCCATGTTCTACAAATATCCATTGGATTAACTTGATTGTGTCATTCAGATTTTCCCATTGTTGATTCATTTATTCTTCCCTACTTCTGTCAATTTTTGCTTCACATATCATGAAGCTTTGATTTTAGGTACACTTTTGGAACTCATATGTTTTTGAGAAATTGATCTTTTAATCATTGACATGACCCTACTTTACCTCCAATAATATGCCTTGTTTTGAACCTTCCCTTCCGTCGCTCAGTCGTGTCTGACTCTATGCGACCCCGTGGACTGTAGCCTACCAGGCTTCTCCGTCCATGGGATTCTCCAGGCAAGAATACTGGAGTGGGTTACCGTTTCCTTCTCCAGGGGATCTTCCCGACCCAGGGATCGAACCCGGGTCTCCCGCATTGGAGGCAGACTCTTTAACCTCTGAGCCACCAGGTGAACCTTAGTTTGTCAAATATTAGGGGATTCCCTAGTGGCTCAGAGGCTAAACAATCTGCCTCAATGCAGGAGACTTGGGTTCAATCCCTGTGTTGGGAAGATCCCCAGGAGAAGGGAATGGCAACCCACTCTGGTCTCCTTGCCTGGAGAACTCCATAGACAGAGGAGCCTGGCAGGCCCACAGAGTCAAGCATGACTGAGCGACTAATAACTTGTCTAATATAAATGGAGATGTGTAAGCTTCTTCTGATTAGTATTTAGGTGATACATCTTTACTATCATTTTCTATGAGTTTGTCTTTCATTTAAAGTATTTTATAAGCAGTATATAGTTGGTTCTTGATATTTTAGTCTAATCTCAACATTTGTCTCTTAATTGAAATATTTGGTCCATTTCAATTTGGTATAATTATTGATATGATTGAGTTTAAGTCTACCCACATGATTTTTGTTCTCTATTTGTCATCTGTGTTTTTTGTTTCCCACTTTCTTTTTTTAATTAAACATATATTACTATTCTTCCTTTCTATCTTCTTTATATGCTGCTTAGCTAATAGACATGTATCATTTAGTGTTTCTGTGAATATTATACTATGTAACCTTAGCTTATCATTGTCTACAAAGAATGAATATCCTACATCTTTACACATAAAAAATTATCTTATGATAATACAAATACCATTTATACCCCCACTTGTCTTTTGAGCTAATGTTTTTGTACAAATTTTTTCTATACATATCTACTAATTTTTGAAAACTTTAAAGAAAAAATATGCTTATATGTACTGACATACTTACCAACTTCAGTGTTTTTCCTTACTCCCCATAAGTATGGATTTTTATTTGATATGATTTCACTTCAACCTCAAGAACATTTTTTAAAGTTTGCTTAGCTTGTATCTTAGGATTGTTAATTTCTTCCACTTTTATTGCTCCTAAAATGCTTTTCGGAGAAGGCAATGGCAAGCCACTCCAGTACTCTTGCCTAGAAAATCGCATGGATGGAGGAGCCTGGTAGGCTGCAGTCCATGGGGTCGCTATGGGTCGGACATGACTGAGCGACTTCACTTTCACTTTTCACTTTCACACATTGGAGAAGGAAATGGCAACCCACTCCAGTGTTCTTGCCTGGAGAATCCCAGGGACGGGGGAGCCTGGTAGGCTTCCGTCTATGGGGTCACACAGAGTCGGACACGACTGAAGTGACTTAGCAGCAGCAAAATGCTTTTATTATGCCCACATTTTTATAAAATTTTATAGAATCATAGAATTCTTAACTTACAGATCTATTTGATTTTACACTTTGAAGATGTTGTTACATTATCTTCTGGCCTCCATTGGTTCAGATGAAAAATCAACCATAAGTCATATTTTGTTTTTTTGTTTTGTTTTGCTGTTTATCCAAAAAAATTTTTTTTTAATTTAAATTATAGGCCCAGTCAGATATTCTGATAAGAAATTTACTTTTCCTCAAAAGAAAGGAAATGTTTCCTTGGCACTGTTAATAATTGTATACATATCCATCTTTTTTTAAGGGTTAAAAATCATACTGAGTAACTGACATATAAAATTAAACCTTTATAACACAAAAAGACTTAATTTTCTTAAGTTGAAAAATCACTGTAGATGGTAACTGCAGCCATGAAATTAAAAGATGCTTGCTCCTTGGAAGAAAACATATGAACAAATTAGAAGCATATTAAAAAGCAGAGACATTATTTTGCCAACAAAGGTCTGTCTAGTCAAAGCTATGGTTTTTCCAGTAGGCATGTACGGATGTCAGCGTTGGACCATAAAGAAAGCTGAGCACCAAAGAATTGATGCTTTTTAACTGTGGTGTTGGAGAAGACTCTCGAGAATTCCTTGGACTGCAAGGAGATCAAACCAGTCAATCCTAAAGGAAATCAGTCCTGAATATTTGTTGGAAGGATTAATGCTGAAGCTGAAACTCCAATATTTCGGCCACCTGCTGTGAAGAACTGACTCATTAGAAAAGATCCTGATGCTGGGAAAAATTGAAGGCAGAAGGGGACGATAGAGGATGAGATGGTTGGATGGGATCACAGACTCAAAGGACATGAGTTTGAGCAAGTTCCAGGAGTTGTTGATGCACAGGGAGGCCTGGTATGCTCTAGTCCGTGGGGTTGCAGAGAGTCAGACACGACTATGCAACTAAACTGAACTGAACACAGAAAGAAACCACTTCCAGTTTTGGTATATGACCACCAGTCAAACTGTTTTCCCATATGAAATGCGTGTTTTTTTCTTGACCTACTTTTGAGACTTCCTCTGTATCTTTGGTATTAGTTGTTGACTATAATAGACAATTTGGAAAACTCAGCAGTGGTTACAGGACTGGAAGACATCAGTTTTCATTCCAATCCCAAAGAAGGGCAGTGCCATAAAATGTTCAAACTACTGCACAGTTGCACTCATTTCACATGCTAGCAAGGCAATGCTCAAAATCCTTCAAGTTAGGTTTCAAGAGCACATGAATCAAGAACATCCAGATGTACAATCTGGATTTAGAAAAGGCTGAGAAACCAGAGATCAAATTGTCAACATCTGTTGGATCATAGAGAAAGCAAGGGAATTCCAGAAAAAAATCTACTCCTGCTTCACTGACTATACTAAACTTTTTGACTGTGTGGAAAGTTCTTAAAGACATGGGAATACCACACCACCTGATCTGCCTCCTGAGAAACCTATATGCAGGTCAAAAAGCAGCAGTTAGAAACGGATGTGGAACAACAGACTGGTTCAAAATTGGGAAAGGAGTACATCAAGGCTGTATATTGTCACCCTGCTTATTTAACTTATATGCAGAGTATATCATGCAAAATGCCAAGCTGGATGAATCACAAGCTGTTACCAAGATTGCCAGGAGAAATATCAACACTTCCAGATATTCAGACGATGAAACCCTTATGGCAGAAATCGAAGAGGAACTTAAGAGCCTCTTGATGAATATGAAAGAGGAGAGTGAAAAAGCTGGCTTAAAACTCAGCATTCAAAAAACTAAGATCATGGCATCTGTTCCCATCACTTCATGGCAAATAGATGAAGAAAAATGAAAACCGTGGCAGATTTTTATTTTATTGGGCTCCAAAATCACTGCGGACAGTGACTGCAACCCTAAAATTAAAAGATACTTGCTCCTTGGAAGAAAAGCTATGACAAACCTAGAGAGCATATTAAAAAGTAGAGACATCACTTTGCTGACAATGGTCCATATAGTCAAAACTACTGTTTTTCCAGGGGTCATGTACGGATGTGAGATTTGGATTATAAAGAAGGCTGAGTGTCGAAGAACTGATACTTTCAAATTGTGGTGCTGGAGAAGACTCTTGAGAGTCCCTTGGACAGCAAGGAGTTCAAACCAGTCAATCTCTAAAGTAAATCAACCCTAAATATTCATTGGAAGGACTGATACTGAAGCTCCAATACTTTGGCCACGTGATTCCTC
Organism: Moschus berezovskii; assembly: GCF_049115385.1. Taxonomy (NCBI): domain Eukaryota; kingdom Metazoa; phylum Chordata; class Mammalia; order Artiodactyla; family Moschidae; genus Moschus; species Moschus berezovskii. The sequence continues at coordinate 94,989,311 of NC_142464.1, forward strand.
CTGAGCCAACACACTGGAAAAGACCTTGATGATGGGAAAGATTGAAGGCAGGAGGAGAAGGGGGCTACTGAGAATGAGATGGTTGGATGGCATCACTGAATCAAGGGACACGAGTTTGAGCAGACTCTGGGAGACAGTGAAGAAGAGAGAAGTCTGGTGTGCTGCAGTCCATGGGGTCACAAAGAGTCAGACAAGACTTAGTGACTGAACAACAAATAATAGACAAAGTGTGGTTATCTTCATATTAATACAACTTGTGCTTTGACTTTCCTGCATTTAGAATTGGCTTTTGACTAAATCTGGGGGGAAAAAATTTCAATATTATTTGACTATCTTTCTATTCCATTTTCTCTATTTTCTCATTCTAGAATTCATGTTAGATTATGTGATATTATCCCTCAGGTCATTGAAACTTTTTAAATTTTTTTTCCTGAGAGATTCAATTTTGAAAATTTCTATTGACCTTCTTCGGATTCACTGTTCTTTTCTTCTACTATACCCAATCTGCTTCTACAATCATTCTCTTCCAATGAAATTTTAATTTCAGGATTTTAAAATTTTAAGTTCTGGGATTTTCATTTGATTTTCAACAATTTTCTTATCTTTCCAAGTAATTTCTAACATTTTACTCAGTATATTGATTATATTTCTATAAGTCCTTCAGCTTATTTAAATCTACTTATTTTAAAATTCTTATCTGTTCATTTCAATAGATTGTGGGTCTGTTTCTATTGACGGATTTTACTTTTGAGTATAGCAACTTTCCCTTGTATGCTGGCTAGTTTTGTGTGTCAACTTGCAGCAGAGTATCTAGATTTAAACATTTTTTTCTGAGTGTATCTGTGAAAGATTTTCTGAATGAGATTGACATTTGACTTGGTGGGCTCAGTAGAGTAGATCGCCCTGTCCAAAGTGGGTGGGCAGTATCAAATCCACTGACACTTGAACTAAAAGCAGAGAAAGGATACTTTGTGGCTAAAGTTTCTCTTGTTCAAATTAAAATACATTATTTTTGAATATATAGTTATTATTTAAGGTGTATACATCTAAAAGACTATCTTATATATTGTAGTCTTTTGACCAAAAAAGTTGGCATGTAACCCCTTTTGATATAAAAACAAATTTTAAAATAACATTATATAACTTAAATCTCTACAGTCTCCTTATGATTCACTATTCATATCACTCCTCTTGTGGTTAGGATCTGACTAATTCTGTATTCCAGTTACATAGTTTTCTACATTTATGATCTTAGATATTTAACTTCTAAGCCACCTTTTCCTCATCTGTAAAATAGAAATAATTGCATAACTTACCCCATAGGGCTATGGTGAATATATACAATGTATTTCATGCAAAGCATTTGTCAGCTTCCAGCACATATTCTTTTTGACAACGTTAATAATGAATAATGCAGAGCTAACAGAACGTTTCCTAATTATGTGGGTCCTTAAGGATTTTGTATAATTAAAATCTTTACTAAAGTCAGAAAACAAGTTTTTTGTAAGAAACATTTTGATAATTCAACAATAAAAATAAAAGGGAAAAACTTAAAACTCTGGACCATGAACATGGAAAAGATCAGATATGTATCTGAAGAAGACTCACAGTTTAAGACTTGACTGTAACACACTGCCCTATAGAAAACATCATTCTTTTAAATTTAAATTGTTAAAGCTATGAGACAAACAGGAAAAAATATTGTCATTGTCATTTTAATGTTGAATAAATGGTGGTTATAAAAGATTAAGAGACTTATCCAAGTTAAGCGGAGGAGTGTAGTTCAGATCCTGGATGCAGGACTCTGCAGGTCACTGTCTTAAACCTCTCCATGTGTATCACCATCAGCATAAAATGTCTACTCAGTAGTAACCACAGGAAGTGTTACACTGATATGTAACACAAACATGGTAGTGATACTATAAACTATGTCATATCAAAATATTCTATTTCAACAGCTTAGGAAAAAATGTATAGACTTCCCAGGTGGCTCAGCGGTAATGAATTTGCCTGCCAATGCAGAAGGTGCAGGTTTGCTCCTTGGGTTGGGAAGATCACTTAGAGAAGGAAATGGCAACCCATGCCAGTATTCTTGCCTGGAAAATTTTATGGGCAGAGGAGCCTGGCAGGCTACAGTCCATGAGGTCACAAAGATTTGGACAGGACTGAGCAACTAAGCACGCACACATGCAAGCAGTTTAGTAAAATAAGTAATAGTTCATAGAAGGAAGTCACTGTTTTTTTTAAGGTTTTGTATTTAACCATTACTTGCTTGACTTTGAGAAAAGGAATTACTTATTTTACAGAGGGAAAGGGATATTTGGGGATAGCCCCATAAGCTGTTTGTATATGTCGAATACAGCAATGTGAGCTATGTATGCTGCTTGCAACATATATCAAATATGGTAATTTCCATTATTTGATCCATATAAAAATAAATTATTAATAGAACTTGGTATAAAATTTAAATTATCTTGATAAAATTATGTCTCATGAATATAGTGCAAAGTTAATAAATACATATTTACAGCAATTGGCCTTTGGGTTCCAAGCAATGGCATAAATGATAAAGAGCACAAGGAAATAGCTAAAGCAATTTCTGAAAAAGCTACTTATTGTTCACTCAATAAGTATTTATTAAACACCTACTGGATGCTGGTGTAAGCCAGGCCCATTTCAGGGAACAGCATGGTAGACATGCAGACATCTGGCCATGACTGTGGCACTTGCCGATACTGATTCTGGGCATAAGAACTCTAGGACCACTCTGCTTTTTAACAGCTGGGAGTCAGGTGTGCCATGATCACTGGGGGATTGACAACCACTCAGATTCTACAACATTGACACATAGGGTTCTAATTCTTTTGCAGAAATCCGCAGTCACTACAGTCACTTATAGTTGGATGTATAGCATTCATAAATGTTTGAAGAGAATTCAGATTTGTCTGTATCCATTCTCTTAGATGGAAGACATCCAAGACTTTTTAAAATAATATTCCTCCTTAGCATCGACATGTATGCAAGTTTATTAACTTCATTAGGTCATTTCTCATGGTTTTCAATTCACAAAAAAAGGGTGATAAAGCCTAAAGAAAGCACTATGTGTATATACTACTGATACTATGTATAAAATAGATGACTCATGAGAACATACTGTATAACACAGGGCACTCTACTTAATGCACTATGGTGACCAAAATGGGAAAGAAGTTCAAAAGGGTGGGGACATATGTATATGTAAAGCTGATTCATTTTGCTGTATAGTAGAAACTTAACACAGCATTGTAAAGCAACTACACTCCAATAAAAATTAATTTTGTAAAAAGGTATATGTACTAAATTTTTACAAAATATTTCGAATATATATCAACTTTGTAAATATTATGTGGAATATAAGTTGTAGAACTAAATATATCTGCTCTCTTATTGAGGTAGTAGAGAGTTAATCCTCTAAGACTTCCCATAGTGTGGCTTACAATGTGCATTTCCTTACCACTAATTCTAATCCTTTGAAGAGAATAAACCTATGGGATTTATTTTTTTATTAATTGCTAACTAAACCTGTTCTGGTAGGAATTTTCATCTCTATTTAACACCCGGTCTGAAAGTATTATAACTGAAAGGGTACAGAGAGGTCATCTAAGAAGTTCCATTGGCTGCACGAAGTTCCCTCTGCTATAGCTCAGCCTGTGATCACTCAATGTTTCCTTGAATATCTGTAGAGATAGGTTTCTTTTAACTTTAAAAAATGTTCTTATATATTATTTTTAATATCTTGATATATTAATGTTTTGTTCTTGCCCTCTGAGTTCCCACGATAAAATTAAACTCTCATATGATAAGACTGTTCAGCTTCTGAAGCCAACTCCATGGACAAACTTTCTGGTTATCCTCCTTTGTGTTACCCAACAAAGGTCCATCTAGTCAAAGCTATGGTTTTTCCAGTAGTCATGTATGGATGTGAGAGTTGGACCATAAGGAAAACTGAGCACCGAAGAATTGATGCTTTTGAACTGTGGTGTTGGAGAAGCCCCTGGAGGGTTCCTTGAACTGCAAGGAGATCAAACCAGTCAATTCTAAAGGAAATCAGTCCTGAATATTCATTGGAAGGACTGATACTAAAGCTGAAGCTCTAAAACTTTGGCCACCTGATGCGAAGAACTGACTCATTAGCAAAGACCCTGATGCTAGTAAAGGTTGAAGACAGGAGGATAAGGGGACAACAGAGGATGAGATGATTGGATGGGATCACAGACTCAATGGACATGAGTTTGAGCAAGCTCCAATAGTTGGTGATGGACAGGGAAATCTGGTGTGCTGCAGTCCATGGGGTCGCAAAGAGTCGGACACGACTGAGCGACTGAATTGAACTGCATTACCCATGCCCTTTGAAGGACAGCCATGTCTGCAGACTTTGCAGAGAGTATTCTTGTATCTGTAATTTTTGTTCTGTAAAGCAAGAGTGTTTTCTGTTTACTAAATTCTAGGCATTTGGATTAAGATTATCACAAGAAAAGCATAGCAGTTTTTATTGCTTGAAATCAGCCAGAATGATAACTTATTTGTCCTTGGAGGGATATTGTATGGTGAGTGAGATTAGATCACCAATGAAAAAGAATACTTGCCTCCTGATACTGCTCAATTTCAAAATTTCCTATTTATTTCAGATTTAACGAATAGATTAAGCCCTTGCATGCTTAATCTCTCAGTTCTCTCTGACTCTTTGCAACCTTTTGGACTGTAGCCTGCCAAACTCCTCTGTCCTCTGGATTTTTCAGGCAAAAGCACCAGAAATCAAAGTCTCTCAGTCATGTCCCACTCTTTGCCACCCCATGGACTATAGAGTCTATGGGATTCTCTAGGCCAGAATACCAGAGTGGGTAGCCTTTCCTTTCTCCAGAGGATCTTCCCAACTCAGGGATTGAATGCAGGGCTCCCACATTGCAGGCAGATTCTATACCAACTGAGCCACAAAGGAAGCTAAAGAATAGTGGAGTGGGTAGCCTATCCCTTCTCCAGCAGATCAGTTGCCACTTCCTACTCCAGGGGAATCGTCCCAAACCAGGGATTGAATCTGTGTCTCCTATATTGCAGGCAGATTCTTTATCCACTGAGTCATCGGGGAACTGCCAGGATCCTCTCTCCATGGAATTCTCCAAGCAAGAATACTGGAGTGGATTGTCATTTCTTCCTTCAAAGGATCTTCCAGACCCAGGGTTCAAACCTGCTTGCATCTCTTGCATTGGCAGGTGGATTCTTTATGGTCTGAGCCACAAGGGAAGCCCATTAAGCGTTTTTCTGATTTTAATTACTATCTAAGGTGCTTCCGCATGTTGTTGTTTTGTTGCTAAGTTGTGTCTGACTCTTCGCAACCCCATGGACTGTAACCCACCAGGCTTCTCTGTCTATGGGATTTCCCAGGCATCAATACTGGGGTGGGTTGCCATTTCCTCCTCTAGGGGATCTTCCCAACCCAGGGATTGAACCCACGTATCCTGCACTGGCAGGCAGATTCTTTACTGCTGAGCCACCAGGGAAGCCCAACATGCTTCTATATACCTTTATATTAGCCAAGAAACTCAATCCTCTGAGAAACCCTAAGGATGTGTGGGAAGGAAGAGGTCAGATTTACTCAAAACTTCAGCTCTGACACGATAAACCATCATTTATGAAATCAGACTGAATGCTGAATGTTTTTATACATTTCTTTTTTTTTTAATTGGAGGCTAATTATTTTACAATATTATATTGGTTGGTTTTGCCATACATTGACATGAATCTGCCCCGGGTGTATATGAGTTCCCCTTCCTGAACCCCTCTCCCACCTCCCTCCTCTCCTTATCCTCCCTCTGGGTCATCCCCACACACCAGCACCGAGCATCCTGTATCATGCATTGACCCTGAACTGGCGATTCTTTTCACATATAATATACATGTTTCAATGCCATTCTCCCAAATCATCCCACCCTCACCCTCTCCCACAGAGTCCCAAAGACTGTTCTATACACCTGTGTCTCTTTTGCTGTCTCGTATACACGGTTATCATTTCCATCTTTCTAAATTCCATATATATGCGTTAGTATACTGTATTGGTGTTTTTCTTTCTGGCTTACTTCACTATGTATAGTAGGCTCCAGTTTCATCCACCTCATTAGAACTGATTCAAATGCATTCTTTTTAATTGCTGAGTAATACTCCATTGTGTATATGAACCAAAGCTTTCTTATCCATTCGTCTGCAGATGGACATCTAGGTTGCTTCCATGTCCTCGCTATTATAAACAGTGCTGCTATCTTTGACAAAGGAGGCAAGAATATACATTTCATTTCACTTAATTCCCAATTCCAGAGAAAATTATCTTCACTTTAAAGATAAGAAAACTGAGACTCAGAGTATGACTTTCCCACTCATAGCCAACAAAGAAAATATAAAAATATAAACCCCAGTCTCAAATCTAGAGCTCTTTCTACTTCATGTAGCTTGCTAGTAGTGATGGCTGACAACTTAATTTTTTCTGCTACCTTGTAGTAGCTACAATTTCAATAGTAGGATAATCACAGCTTTATGCAACTTCCTGGTTTGATCAGGGCAACTTGTGGCCCTACACAAATGGAAATCAAAAGTTAGGACACCAAAATTTACTAATTAGAAAGGCAAATATTTCATTATCTTGCTTATATGTGAAATTTAAAAATAAACAAATAAAAACAGGGTTATAAGGAGTTGGAGCCTAGAGGAAATGGATGATGGTGGTCAAAGTATGGAAACTTCCAGTCACAAGATGAATAAGTTCTAGGGATCTGACCTACACCATGATGACTATACTGAACAATACTGTATAGTGTATTTGAAAGTTGATGACAGAGTTATATCTTTAATGTTCCCACAACACATTCACACCCTTAAACACACAAAGCTAAACAAGTAAGGTAATGGATGTGTGAACTAAACATATTATGGTAATCATTTCATAACCTATACATTGATCAAACTATTACATTGCAAACTTTAAATTTACCCAATGTAATATGTCAACTATGTCTCAACAAACCTGGAAAAATATTATATATTTAAGAATATTTATTAGTGAAATTATTAGTTTTTAAAACCCTGTTTCAGTGTGTTTGTGTATACTCAGCTATGATACAGTATGAATTTTATCCTATAATTGCATTTTAAAAGGTTTAAAAGAATATAGAAGAATATGATGAAGATGGGTTGGAGAGAGGAGAATAATGGAGACAGAGAATTAAATTAAGGGGCTATAGTAACAATCCAAAAGAAAACGAAGGACTGAAACAAGGAAATGGCCATGAGAATGGAAAAGATTGAGTCTGTGAATACACAGCAAGGAAACACTTAATGACTTTTAGATGCCAAAGGAAAGGGACAAGGCAAAGACAGAGTGAGTCTTAGATTTCTGGCATGGATGGATGATTGATAAACATCAGTTGAGGAAGCAGATAAAAGCAAGGAGGGGTTTGGAGGTGAAAGCAATAAGTTCAGTTTGAATTATACTCATCAAACATCTAAATGGAATATGCAGTTAAAGACTTCAAGATAAAGACATAGGTTAGGGAGTCAGAAGTAAACTATATTATTCAGAGCACATGTAGATGAAATACATAAGAGGTCACGTACAACGCACTGAAGAAAAAGAATCCACAAAGACTTAAGGTTGCTATCAAGAAAGCTGAAAAAGAACAAGAGAAAGTGGTTTTAAGAAACCCAGGGAAAGAAAATCAGTTTTCTGAGTGGAATAGTCATCACAATTAATACCCACAAATGTCTATAACATAAGGACAGAAAAGCATTCATTGTCACAATTACGAGGCAACTGGCAGCTTTTGTCAGAACAATTTTAGATAAGTATAAGAAATTAAAACACAGTTGTAAGATAAGGAAGTGAATATGTTATACACATGTGCATACAAATACACATGTACGTTTGCATGTGCACACACAACCTGCTATCTTAGTCCTGAGGAAATCAACTCTAACCCCATCTTGGTTAAAATGAAAACTGATATTCAAAAACATACTAGTTACAATAAATTAGGTTTCTAAATGAAGCAGTTTTCTCAATCAGATTGATAAGATTTGAATATTCAATTATAAGCAACAAAAGTTTAATGTTTCCCTGCTTTTGCACTGATTTTGCTAACCTGCAACAGTGACATTAGGCGAGAGTCTGGGGTTTGGAATCAAATTATGGGTATTAAATACCATTTCTGCCAGAGTACTAATTATGATACCTTACCTCTCAACCTCTTTTTCTGTAAAATGTGGATTATGTTGATAATACTAATACTTTGCTTTTGGAGTTGGTTGTTTTGAGGACTAAATGATGTGATAGATACAAAGTTCTTAGGATTGTGCCTGAGCAAAAGTCCTCAAGAAACTGAGTTTTTTTGAGAATTAATTTTTAGAAAAAAAAATAGAAAAGAGGGATATTGATGCATTGCTACAATTTTGTTCATATAAAACTCTGCTGAAATAGAATTTAAATGCACGTATGCAATATTTTGGAGAAGGAGATGGCAACCCACTCCAGTACTCTTGCCTGGAAAGTCCCATGCACAGAGGAGCCTGGTGCGCTGCAGTCCATGGGGTCGCTAAGAGTCGGACACGACTGAGTGACTTCACTTTCACTTTTCACTTTCATGCATTGGAGAAGGAAATGGCAACCCACTCCAGTGTTCTTGCCTGAAGAATCCCAGGGACGGGAGAGCCTGGTGGGCTGCCGTCTATGGGGTCGCACAGAGTCGGGCACGACTGAAGCGACTTAGCAGCAGCAGCAGCAGCATGCAATATTTCTGAGGGCTCTTTAAATATAATAAAAAGCTCAAGTTTTATGCATAGAAGTTTAAAGTGATTCTTGAACTTTTTGAGGGCTCTAGTTTTTAATCCCACATTTGATCATTAGACATCTTCTCTTGTGTTAAGAGCATCTTTAGTTTATAAGCAAATTATCATGTTCCATAAGGTAACTAAGATACTTGATGTTTCCAAATGTGGTCCACTGATCTTTAAAACTCTAAACCTGCTCACTGAAATTAAAGGACTAAAGGTAGACTCATGCAAAAGATATCAATCCCATGCTTAACATTTTTAAGATTATTTATTTTCTCAAAATGACAATACAACCAAAAACACTTCCCATTTGATTATAATCAATACCAACAGGATGCTGAGAAAATAAATTTTTAATTGTAGAAATTAAAGGAAAAAATTTAAAGAGCAGAGGGCAACTTTACATGAAGTGATAAGCTTTGAATACACAAATTACACAAGTTGAAAATAAACACAAATAGTTGCCTTTGGTAGTCACTCAGCCAAAGTTTCAATGAAACTGTAAATGTCTGTTATTCTGCAATTTCAACACATCATGATAGTTGATGATTCAACTAATAACTGATCCCAGGGAGAGGCTCTCAAACCACAGGCTTCAATCCCATTCACTTCGGAGTGTATAAGATAGCTGTGATATTCCAGGGCCAGTCACTTCCATTTCTTATAACACCATCCCAGAGAAGGAACGGACTGGGAAGTTTGAGGTAAGAGAGATCTTAAGTATCATAGATTTTAATATATCAAGATATATTATATACTTTTATATATGTTATCTAGAGAGATAGATATATCCAGTAAACTGTCAAAATTAAAACTATTGAGACTGTCATGTAATGGCTGCTTGAATCTGTAATCTTTAAGTGATTAGACAATCATCTAGGGAATGCCTATTTACAAGACTCTTTCTTAAAATCATCACCCAGCTATCATAAGTACATATTTTAGAATGACCATAAAGAAATCTTTATGGGGGCTGGAGTGCTGGTGACACACTGTTACTGTTACAAGAGCCTCAGGCTCATCGACTTACGAGCTTAAGTCAGTAATGAAAGGAACATGCACTACCACATATTCTCTAAAGTATGAACATGTAACAATTTATTTGTGGCCTCCTGTTTTTCTTTAAATTTTCTGTATTTACATTCCATTCTATAAAATATCGTGTTGACTTTAATGTAAAAATTACTTGGATTTTCCTATAAATCCTTAAATGAAATTGATGCTCCAGGTAGATGCATCTAATTTATTCAGAGACATTGGATGTGTTCCCCAGCATACAGCTATATACTGCCATGGGTACTACAGTTTGAGAAGTAGAAAAATTAAAGGTGGTAGTTGGTAATTACGCTGAGGCCTGTCTATAAGACAAGATCTGAAAGAGTCTATGACGTGCTTTACCTGTTTGCTTCAGGGGTTTTAAATCATCCTTGAATTCATATTTGTAATCCCTCTTTGGGATAGGTTCACTTGAATTCTACTCTCTCCAAAAATATTTCCTTGATTTCTCTGTTTTCTTCTATATTTGATATTGTTTAGTCACTAAGTCACGTCCAACTCTTTTGCGACACCATGGACTGTACCTGCCAGGCTTTTCTGTGCATATAACTCTCCAGGCAAGAATACTGAAGCGGGTAGCTACTCCTTTTCTCCAGGGGATCTTCCAGACCCAGGAGTTGAACCCAAGTCTCTTGCATTGCAGGCAAATTCTTTACCATCTGAGCCACCAGGGAAGCCCTAAATTGCTCATCCCCACACTAAGTCTCTGTATAGGCCAAGGCTGTATTTCCTTCCATCAGCTACTCTTATTAGCATGTTCAGAGAAGTATTACTATTAAATAATATGTGAATATTTGTTTTTTAAAAACTTGATGTAACATCAAAATTGCAAAACACCTTTGATTCTACCTAAAAAAAATCATGGTCTCCAAATAGGTTGATGCTCTAAGAGCTATTAGTAACATAATTTGTGCTACAACTAGATCTACTGAATTTGTGTTGACATTTGGTCTTTCTATTACTTCTAGAATACATCTGAATAAAATGAAAGTTCTCCTTCTGCTCACAGCCGTCTTGGCAATAACCATTGGTTTCCCGGTGAGTAGTTCTATATTTCAGAGTATTTATGGATTGTTGTTGGTTTTTTGTTGTTGTTGCTGTGGTTGTTCTAATTCATGAATCCTAGGAAATGTTTCTACTTTAAGCATGAAGTGGTGACTTTTTTTGAGGTGTTTAGAATAAATAATAATATTTTTCAGAAAAATAATTCCTAGAATATTTTCTGGAAGTTCAAATCCTAAATTTAAACAAAAGGCTACTATGAAGCAATACTTAGTGGATAGTTAAACTATTTCTTTCATGCATATGTTATGTTTCTCAGTTTGTGTGTTTTATTATCATGAGTTGAATTAATTTCACTGTTTGATCTTTAGGTCTCTCAAGACAAGGAAAGAGAACCACGAAGTGTAAGTTACACTTTTGCTGTTTAACATGTGTGATTTTCACGTGAAATATCCATAACTGTGGTTAAAGATATTCCTTTATTCAAACTTCTCAAACTTTAGAGAAATCCTTAGAGAGTTTGGGTATTAGACTCAACAGAGATTCAGCCTGAAGGCCAAAGGGATATGACCTCTGCTTGTTATAAAGAGAATTATCTCAGCATCTCACATAACAGTGGGACCAAACTGAAACTTGAATCACTCTATGATGAATTGTATTATAATACTTTTTTAATAAAACTAGCCCAATAAATGTTGATACTCGCTCATCCCTCTATTCCACTTTAACTCTACAAAACCCAATCCAGAGAATATAATAAAAATGATAATATACAAGTAAAAATTTGAGAATTAGGAAATTTGGGCATGCTTTGATGATCCCACCAGTGGAAAATTCACTAATGGCTTATTTTGGTCTAAACAGTAAATAAAAAATGTTTAAGAAAAAGAAAATAAAATTTTAAACAGGAAGCTCTTGTTTAGGAATTTGTTTATACTCAGATTAATCTTATTATGTCATGTATGGATGTGAGAGCTGGACTATAAAGAAAGCTGAGTGCTGAAAAATGGATGCTTTTGAACTGTAGTGAGGGAGAAGTCTCTTGAGAGTCCTTTGGACTGCAGGCAAATCCAACGAGTCCATCCTAAAGGAAATAAGTCCTAAATATTCAATGGAAGGTCTGATGCTGAAGCTGAGACTCCAATACTTTGACCACCTGATGTGAAGAGCTGACTCATTTGAAAAGACCCTGATGCTGGGAAAGACTAAGGGCAGGAGGAGAAGGGGACGGCAGAGGATGAGATGGCTGGATGGCATCACCAACTCAATGACATGAGTTTGGGTAATCTCCAGGAGTTGGTGATGGACAGGGAGGCCTGGCATGCTGTGGTTCATGGTGTCGCAAAGAGTAGGACACGACTGAGCGACTGAACTGAACTGAATCTTACTATCCTAAAGCAAGCATGATTGAGGCCAAAACTATAGAGAATTAAGGATACAGAAATTGATAGAAATATGGATGGACGGTAGAGAGGGAAAGAAGGAAGAAAGAAATGACATAGAGGAGATTATGTCTTTGGGTAAAGACCTTATATAAAGGCAAAGAGAAAAAAATTGCTCTCTCCTCCTCAGTACCCTCCCCTTGACACTTACAGAAACAATCATCAGGAAAATCATCAGGCTATGAGTATAGGTACAAGAACATTGTTATCTCTAAGTGATTTCCTACATTTTTCTGAAATGTTGAAAATTAATCAAATCCCTGTTCATAGTAAGCACAGAAAAGATAAATATCTCAGAGATTCTAAAGCCTCTACTTAAAAAAATGAAGACCTGCATGTTCATTCAATTTCTTTCTCTCAACAGGTCAGTGGGAGTGATGAACTATCTTCACAGTTCTTTTTTCCTCCTTACCAATATCCACGCAGCCATTATTCACGATATCTCTGTCCATGGTGGGCCTATTTTTATCCTCCCATTCCAGTACCTGCATCTGTCTCTGCAGCTACCCCTCTTAATGAGAAGTAAATAAGAAAGAGCAGTCCCAGTGTAATTTAAGATGAAATAGGTGGTAAGTATGCAGAATACAAAACATGTGGGATTTTGAGGGGGTGTTTTTGTTGTTGTTTTCTAGCTGTGTGACAAGGAGGATCCTATTTCCTTGACCAGGGATCAAACCCACATTCGCTGCATTGGCAGCTCAGAGTCTTAGTTACTGGATGGCCAGGGAAGCCCCCAGTATGTGTCTTTTTTTGTTTTTATTTCTTTTTGGAAGATAATTGCTTTACAATATTGTGCTGGTTTCTGCGATATATCAACATGAATCAGCCACAGGTATACACATGTCCCCTCCTTCTTGAACCTCCCTCCCATCTTCCACCCCATCCACCCTTCCAGGTGGTCACACAGCTTGGGACTGAGCTCTTTGTGTCACACAGTAAATTCCCACTGGCTATCTATTTTACATATGGTAATATGAATGGATACAGAAATCATGGTACATATATACAATGGACTATTACTCAGCTTTAAAAAAGAATGCATTTGAGTAAGTCCTAATGAGGTAGATGAACCTAGAGTTCATCCTACAACCTAAAGCCTATTGTACAGAGTGAAGTCAGAAAGAGAAAGGCAAATATTGTATATTAACACATGTGAATGGAAGCTAGGAAGATGGTACAGATGAACCCATGTGCAAGGCAGCAGTGGAGACGCAGACATAAAAAGCAGACTTGTGGACACAGTGTGGGAAAGAGTGGGATGAATTGAAGTAGCATGGAAGCATACACATTACACAACATGTGTTTTCTTTACTTTGCTGTCTGTAGACTTAAATATATTATTTCATGAAAAAAAAAATGTTGCCATGTTTTCACTTAACCCCATTAAGTTACAATTTGTCTGTGTGTGTTTGTTAGTCCCTCAGTCATTTCCGACCCTTTGCAGCCCTACAGACCCTGCCAGGCTTTTCTATCCATGGAATTCTCCAGGCAAGAATACTGGAGTGGGTTGCCAGTTCCTTCTCCAGGGGATCTTCCCAACCCAGGATTCAAACCGGAGTCTCCCACAATGCAGGCAGAATCTTTACCATCTGAGCCATGGGGAAGCCCAAGTTATAACGTATTTCAATCTCCTTCTCTGGTAGAAAGTGTCAGTGTCTCTACTCAGAGGTTGGGCTTCCTTGGTGGCTCAGTGGTAAAGAATTTACCTGCCAAACAGAAGACGCAGATTTGATTCCTGGGTCAGAAAGATCCCCTGGAGAAGGAAATGGCAACCCACTCCAGTATTCATGCCTGGGAAATCCTATGGACACAGGAGCCTGGTGGGCTGCAGTCCATGGGGTAGCCAAAAAGACAAACACAACTTAGTGACTAAACAACAGTGACTCACAGGTACAGATGTGGGCCTTTGTACATTCCAACCCACTCAGCAGTTTGAATCCCCCACTGGCTGTGATGCAACAGAAATAATCTTTCTTATGAAAATATTTTTAACATTTTCTACTATCATCAACAATGGTGCATTTAAGGGCTGAATCAGAGCACTCAAAGAAGGTAAAATTTTAATCAAAGATCATAATTGATGAACTCGTGGATCTAGGGTCTAAAGCAGACTTCAGCCTATTCCTTAGAAAATCATACTTGTTCTAATTAGTATCAAAATTTAACTTTTAATTATCACAATGAAATAAAATTCTAAAGACTGAATGCTCCACCTGAAATAAAGGTCCCTTTTATCTCATCATCTCAAAAACAAATTGATAGTTGGTTAATTACCAATGAATTGAGGCAATGTAAATGGTACTAAAGATTACATTAGGACCCAGCCGGCGGGGTGGGGTGAGGTGGATCTTTTATCTAATGCCAACCACTAAAAGTCTCTGCTTTCTTTCTTTCATCTACTCTGTCTTCTTGAGCAGAAAGTGTCCCAGCCCTTGAACTAGATATACTTTTGAGCCAATATTTGTAATTAAAAAGCAAAAAGACTTACACATTCACAAGCACATGACTCACTGAGTTTAATAACTTTACGTCTGTGATTTATTTCAGGTCACTGCAGAATTGAACATGAGCCACTTCCTTGAAGAATCAATATTCCTGTTAATCAAAGAAAAATAAATGTGATTGAAGAAGCATACAAGATCATGGTTTCCCATTTTCTAAATCTGCATGGCCTGTAGGAATGCAAAATAAATTTTAACAGATTAACTTAATATACACTTCCTGATGATAACTATTCCAAGGAAAGTACTGGAGTGAAAGTAACCAGAATTCACTTGCCCTGGAATTACCTTGACTGAAAGCCTACTCAGTAGCTTATGTTATTTTTTTCCTTCCGTTCCGTCGCTCAGTCGTGTCCGACTCTTTGCGACCCCGTGGACTGTAGCCTACCAGGCTTCTCCGTCCATGGGATTCTCCAGGCAAGAATACTGGAGTGGGTTACCGTTTCCTTCTCCAGGGGATCTTCCCAACCCAGGGATCGAACCCGGGTCTCCCGCATTGGAGGCAGACGCTTTAACCTCTGAGCCACCAGGGAATGTTATTTTAGCATAAGGGAATTAGAGAAGACAAGGTTTGGAAAAAGAAGGAGACCAGCATTTTACAGGAACAGATCACCCTTAATGGGGCGAGAAGGGGCAGCAGTCAAATAGAGAGCTGCTGCGCTAAGTCAAGAAGAGAGTAGGTATATATATGCAGAGATACATCGTTTCGAGGGGGTCTGTTTTTCTTCACGGTTATTTTTGATTAGTTAGCTTTCTACAACTGGGGTAAGAAATTCCGGAGACTGGGATTAGCTGGGAGCTGAATGTAATCAATCTTAACGTCCATTCCTTTCTTGGGGGTGAAAGTTCTTTATTCTGTATAGAATGGTGGGGAGAAGAACCTGGAGGGGAGTTTTAACTCCAGGCTATTGTGTAGCTTTCCTTCAGTTATATAGTTCTCCTGCTTGTATTAATGAGACTAGAAGATAATTTAATTTACTTCAAAAACACATTTGATTAATTGAGTCTGAATTACTCAATTACTCATTTTAGTCTGAAATTTGTATGCTGTAGCATATTAAGCTTGATGTGTTGGTAAAGGATATCAAAAACAACCAAATACTCTAATTAAAAAAATAAAAAGGGTAATAGGTGGGTAATCATAAAAATAGCATTTAATCAAGCGTATAGCTTAGAGTTCTTTTTCAAATCGTTCTATCACCAAATCTCCACATAATCTCATTTCAGTAATCACATTTTATGTGGAGGAAAATTGAATATCATCAAAGTCCAATGCCCTTCACAATGCCCTTTTCTGCATGCGGCAGAAAAGAAGTCAAAACCCCTACCCAAATCTTGTGCTTTTGTTTTAGCAGCATGTTTAGTCAAATAAATTGTGTCCAGGACTCCACAATAACAATGCCAAAGACTAGTTAAGTCCATTTGTTTTCACTTTATTTCAGGAAGAAATATCAAATTCATGCTAATAAGGGTAACTGCCCCCAGGCTGTCCTATGCTAATAACTCCAGTGCCAAACTGCCACTGGAGTTAGCTTTGAAAACATATAATGACCTTTATTCTGTCTTGCTCAAATGCCTTGTAAGGCTTCTTATTGCCTACAATAAGATTGCAAGGGAATCAGCCTACAGGGGAAATTCAGAGAGACCTCTGCAAGTAGAAACACAAGGATCAGGAAGAAGCACTACAGAATGAATGTCAGTGGTTTTAAATTTTGAAGAGCAAAGAACTGGAGTTACCGAATGGCTTCTTAACACTGACATTACTTAGAGTATTAGCCAGGGAGAAGTCTGGCTCCAAATTATAGTACTTTTTTAATGTATAATATTATCCACACAACTGAGTATCTGTCATCTATGCACAGTGAAGTGAAAAGTGACACTGTTAGTGTGTCAGTCGTGTCTGACTCCTTGCAACCCCATGGACTGCAGCCCACCAGGTTCCTCTGTCCATGGAATTCTCCAGGCAAGGATATTGGAGTGGTAGCCATTCCCTTCTGCAGGGGAGCTTCCTGACCCAGGAAACGAGCCCCAGTCTCCCTCATTGCAGGTAGATTCTTTACTGTCTGAGTCACCAGGGAAGCCCTCCATGCATTTACATACATATGTGTGTCTGTGTGTACAACACAACATAATTAGGTAAGCAAACCCCATTCCAACCACAGAACAGAACACAATGAAGGCCATTGCAAAGATCTGTGTGTTTTTCCTCACTGTAAATTTTGTTTATAATTCTTACTTCTTTTCTGCATATCTACTTTTACCATATGCAAGAATTATTAAAAAATGGCACATGCTAGTTTTGCTATTTGGAGTTTATAAAAATGTGATCGTACACTTTGTAGTCTTCTGAAATTTTGTCTACATTTACCATGCATATAAGGCATTCAAAATACCGTATTGTTAATTTTGCTGTTTTGAGCTTTATAAAAATGGTATCATATGCAAAAAAAAAAAAAAAAAAAGAAGTGTGTTTCCCCCAGATGGCATTCAAGGCCTCTACTTACTAACCTCCAGCTTCTTTTCAAATCCCTCTAGCCACCCACTCCCAGCCTCCCTTGCATTCTCCACTGGCACACTAGGCCATCGTCATTTCCCACCACTGGATGTCACACACAACTGTGCCTTTGCTTATTATGCTCTCTCCTCATGGAATATCCATCCCTCTGTTTCACTGTTTAAATCCAATTTATCTCTCAAGGCCCAAATCCGATATTATGACCTGCCTGAAAAATTTTCTCCTATTTCTCCGAACAGAATGCATTACTTACCATTTGACTCTCTTTCACTGCTTTTTCCCCACTTTTTTATGAGTCTTCTTATAACTTACCCTCTAGTAAAATAAATAATTTGTATTTCTGTTTCCTTCTTGAAGAGATTGCAAGTTCCTGTGAGATGGAGGTAGCTGTGCCCTTCTCAGGGTAAAGTGACTGGAGATTCATTCCTTGTGGACTGAAACTCCAAGATTGGAATAGCAGGACAAGTAAGGAGGAGGCAGGGCCCATCCCAGACCACATATTTCTCATTCTCGAAGTCAGGAGACCTCCCTGGCCACACATGTGCAGAAAGGCTCCTTGGAGGTCAAATGGGTAGTGATGCTAAGAAATGGTCTACCTGTAAGCCTTTTCAGTAGAATCCATCTTGGCTAAGAGATGCGTGTGCACACATGTGAGGATCCTGAGATATACCAAATATAGACTGTGAACCGGGCAAATCAAAATGATTAACCAAAGGAAACTTAGAAGAAGTGCTCTGTAAAAGTAACTCAAACTGCAATGAGGGCACGACTCAGCAACTCTATCACTCTCTGTGTGTCTATCTACAGGGACTGTCCTCTTTTCTTCTTAATACTTTTACTTGCTTCACTACTTTGCATCTGTATAGAAATTCTTTTCTGCAAAGCTGAAGTGCCAGGGCCCTTGTCAATGACCTTGTCACTGTCTAGTGGCTAAGATTTGGCGCTTTCACTGTTGTGACCTGGCCTCAGTCTCTGGCTAGGAACCCAAGCCCTGCTTCAAGCCGTTGCCAGCCAAGGCCACCCAAGATCCCCTGGAGTATCACAAGAATATAACTATTCCCCAAGATAATGAAAGCAGCACACACACACACATACACATATACACAATGTCTTAAAGCATTTAATATTTCACCAACTACGGGAAAACCAAGCTGAGAAACTTTCAGTTTATCAAGTATAATTTCTCTTGCATATAAAGGTAAGCACATAAAGCAAAGGCTTATGACCTTTACTGAGGATCAGTTTGTCCTAATCATCAGTTCCCGTAAATCCCATGATGAACATTCTAGAAACAAAACCCCTGAAAGAAAAAAAGGTAGCATGTGGCAACATAAAGAAACTTCCCTGCAGTATATGACAGAAGTCATCCAGCAAGAATCTACCTACACAATAAGCCTTTCATTGTGTCACAATGGCAGCCTTTGTCCCATAGGTAATTTATCAGGAAATTAGAATTCTCACTGAGTAAAGATTACATCTCTTCACCCCGAGTTTAAGTCATCACTGGACCCTTAGCATCAGTGTGGGAAATTCTGCCATGACCATAAGCTGGCTATAGATCAAGGCCAGCCTAATGAGCCTCTTGGCATGGCTTGAGCAGGGAAACTGCTGTCTCTGTCAGCCATTTTAAGGGATCAGAAGTTCCTCAAACATTAAACATTCCTTGTTTGGTACAAAAATTAGTGATCCCAGTTAAAACTATATGAGTGACAGCCAGAGGACCACACTGTCCTCAATATAATTTGATAAATTAATTTTATAGGAATTGTTTCCCAACCTTACAGCTGACAAAGTTAATGCTGTTGAACGACTGATGAAAGGCAGTCATGAGAAAGCAAGACAGAGGGGCATAAAGAAGGTAGGGGTCCAGAGCCCTGAAGAGTAGCCAAAGAAAAACTGGCTGCTCTGAAGGTTAGGAGGGCAGCTCTGCAAATAATTTATGATCTTCCCTCCTCTTTTTTAGTCTTTGATATATTTCTTAACTCTTGGAATAGGATTTTTACTTTATCCAGCTTAATTACATCATTGTAAACTTCTGAAGGAAAAATGAAAACATCATATGCTTTATCTATTCTATTTATTAGGCAAATATATTCTATTAAAGTGAATCAATTACTCTCCCAGTGTATTTGGACAACATCATTTTTGGTCCTGACATTTTTGATTATTGTGGTTGGTGGGGTAGTTTCCCAATAAACCTGTCAATCAAATCTTCATTTTCTTTTGTAATGCAGTGTTGGTTAAAGAAGATAGGACCCACTAAATCACTGTTTACCAAAATGTGTTTCTTGAAGCATTAATATCACTAGGTGGCACCTCAAATAAATATTTGTCCTCAAAATATAGATATATCTAAATATATATACTTAGATATATCTATATTTTGAGGATATTTATAAAATATAAATATTTATAAAATATAAATTTATAGTATATATACACATGGTAACATTCTTGAAAATGCCTGTTTAAAAAATCATTTTGCTTCACTACATTTTCAAAACTATATTGACCATAGACCAATCCCCTAAACTCATCTAAAACAGTTGGCAAAATCAGTGTGTCCCTGAACACATTATGCCATCTTAAAATTCAGTCAGTTATAGAGACACTGGGGGCCATATTCACGTAGAGTTTATACACTGATTTTTGAAAAAGCTTTCATGGAAAAGTAAACAAAGAGCTATATTCAACTCCAGTATTCTGCTACTTCCTTGGGGGAGAGGACTCATATGTCCCCCATATAATCTTCCAAATTTTATCCACTAACTAAAAAACTAAGTATTATTTATGTGTCGATTGTTCTGCTAAATGCTAGGGATTTGAACAAAATTACTTATTTTTCAACTTTAAGGATCTTAGTCTAGCAAGAGGAAACTAAAACGTGTATACAATTTCAATAAATATAATGAATGTTCCAATAAGGTATTCATAGAGAGGGGTTTTGTTTTTTTTGGTCGCTTTGTTTTTAAACAAAGGAAACATTAGTTCTGCCTACACAAATTTAGTGAGGTCCTACTGACTTTGAGCTGAATCTGAAAGGATAAATAGGTATTGACAGATGAACATAAATTAGATGTTCAACAGATGCTTATCAGATGGATAAATTCAGTACTCAAATTGGTATGTTTATAACATTCAGCTTCAACCAGCAAAGTAAAATAGAGGGGAAAAATGGAAATAAAATCATTTAGAGGCTATTTCTAATGAATATACAAATGAGTTTATAAAGTTCTCATAGTCTTAGAAATAACCTGTGACCTGAGAAACAAAAGGGAAAGAAATAAATATGTTAGCAATATTCTTGTTGTTCAGTGTATAACATTTCTGTTATTCAAGTATAGAGAACAAATTTCACCTGATGAGTTATTTTCTTATATAAATGGTTAAGATATCCAAGAGATAGTATTTTCCCAGATATGTATGTCTATTTATTGACACCCAGGCCGAGTTGAAACTTCTGGTCAAAGTTGGGTCAAATCAAGGTAGCTGAAGGCAGTTAGCCACAAAACAAGGTGAAAAGTGAAGCATTGATAACTGAAGTGCCCCTCCATCCCAAAGCCTAAGAAAGCCTCCAGGTTCCCTTAACAGTTCAAGACTTTGGTTCTGGAATGAAGAAGAAAAATAAAAAGAAGAAGAACTTAGGGCCACACTGAAATCCAGCTGCCCTCACTTCAAACAAGAGCTCAGCTAGAGCCCAGCTTCCCCAGCAGTTGGGGGAAGTCCGTTCTAAAGCTCTCAGAGAAAAACTAATCTCAGAAAAATGCGTCACCCAACCACACTAGCTCTTCAGTGAAATAAATTAGAATTCCAGATAATATGCTTGTCCACTTTAGAAGTTCTTCATGATGAGGTTCTGTCTTCATCAAGAAGAAAGTAGTGATTGTCAAACTTTCATCTGTACCAAAATTATTTAGGTGCTTATTAACTGTGTATATTTCCAGAAAAGTGTCTCCATTTAAAAATTCTGACTCAGTGGTATGGAGTGAGGCCAGAATTTACAACTTAAATAGCCCACATATTTAATCATTCCTGCAACATTTGAGTGCCTCCTATGCACCAGAAAAAAGTATATGCACTGGAGAAATTATCTTCTAGTGGAAGAATACAGAGAAGAGTAAATGAACATATGTAAATTTCTAAAATCATTTATTGTTGTGATAAGTTGTGAAGAAAATAAAAAGTTAAATGATAGGGTGATGAAGAAAAGGAAATGACTACTCAGAAAAAGTGCCAAGGAAAGTGTCTCTGAGAAAAAGACATTCAAACTGAAACCTGAATAATATAAGGGAGATACTAACAAGAAAAATTAGGGTAAGAATGTTTCAGAGACTACAAACAAAAGTGAAAAGTTCCTGATTTTCCCAGAAATCCCAGAATTTGGCCCTTTCAAGGAACAGAAAGGTTGTTGAAACTGCCACATATTGAAAGAAAGATTGGTAGAAGATAAGGTAAGAGGACTAAAGAAAGAGTAATAGGCTCTGATAAAAGCACTTGGAACTTATTCTAAGTGCTACAGGAAGCGATTGAAAGCTTTTAAACAAGAGAATAATCATGTCAGATATATGTTCAAAAGTCACATTTTTATAGCTATATAAAGAATGATTGTAAGATGAGAAGGGTGAAAGTAGTGAGATCAGACAGGAAACTGTTAGGATAGTCAAGTGTGTGATGCCAGTAACTGGGTCTCATTAGGTAAGACTAGAAAGTGGTGGTGGATTCAGGGCTTATAATTCTTCTAATGGACTGTTGGAAAGGAGGAGGGTGGGACAAAAGATGACCCATAGGATTTTCTCTTGAACCACGGGGAGTGTCATAGGACCATTTATTAAAAAGGCAAAGACCAGTGGAAGATTTGGTTGAGACAGGGACAGGTTTGCAGATCAAATATTAGGTTTTGTTCATGATAAATTTGGGGCATCTAATTCAAATACAAATGGAGATATTACAAAAACTATTGGATACTTATATCTGTGGTTCAGTGAAGTCAACAGCATGGAGATGATATATAAAAATGGGGCAGGTCAACTAGAATGATACTAAGACAGAGATTGGAGGGAAGGTAGAGGAGGGATGAACTCAGGAAGAATCTTTAAAAGTTTTCTCAACTTTAGAGTTTAAAGAAAATAAAAGGAACTATGAAAGAAATTAAGGGCAACCAGGGATTTGAGAGGAAAAAACAAAATAAGTCATGAAAGTCAGAAAGACCATCACTGTTTCCAAGGGCTGCTAAGACTAAGCAGAGATTCCAAATGTTAGCAATGCGTCTGGCCACATGTGGGTCACAATTGACCTGGCTATCCATTTTGAAAGTCCTGAAAGGAGTAAAAGACCTGTTGGAGTAAATGTAAGACAGAATTACTGAGAGCCCTAAAACCATACTGGATCGTTAACACTTTACAGAAATGAAAAGTGAAAAGTTTTCTGCTTACCCCTTATATTTTGTAATCTGTGTCCTTAAAAGAAACCCAGAAATCCTGAAATCAGAAATGTTACTAAAGCATGAAGTTATGTGTGCACTAGTACTAAAGCCATAATGGCATCCCATTTCGGACTCCTTATAACGTCAAATGTATCTTCACAGCCTTCCTATCAATGTCCAGCTGAAAACAAGTTCTCTTTAGATATTCTTTGCAAGTAGAGATCATGACTATCTACTGTATTCCCCAAAGTGCCTTATTTTTTAATGGCCTACAGGAGAGCAAGATCATGATATTCCATTTTGCTAGTGTTAAAACTATGGACAGAGGCTCATAATTTGTACAGGAGGCAGAGACCAAAGTCATCCCAAAGAAAAAGAAATTCAAGAAGGCAGAATGGTTGTCTGAAGAGGCCTTACAAATAGTGGAAGAGAGAAGAGAAGCGAAAAGCAAGGGAGAAAGGGAAAGATATACCCAACTATATGCAGAGTTCCAGAGAATAGCAAGGAAGATAAGAAGGCCTTCTTCAATGAACAATGCAAAGAAGTAGAGAAAAACAATAGAATGGGAAAGACTAGAGATCTCTTCAAGAAAATTGGAGAGATCAGGGGAACATTTCCTGAAAGGATGGGCATGATAAAGGATAGAAATGATAAGACCAAACAGAAACTGAAGAGATTAAGAATAGGTGGCAAGAAAAACTATACAAAAAAGGTCTTAATGTCTTGGATAACTACAACGGTGTGCTCACTCACCTGCAGCCAAACATCCTGGAGTGTGAAGTCAAGTGGGCCTTAGGAAACATTAACTACAAACAAAGCTAATGGAGCTGATGGAATTCTAGTTGGCTATTTAAACACCTAAAAGATGATGCTATTAAAGTACTACATTCAATATGTCAGCAAATTTGGAAAATTCAGCAGTGGCTACAGGACTGGAAAAGGTCACTTTTTACTCCAATTCCAAAGAAGGATAATGCCAAAGAATGTTCACACTGCTGCTGCTGCTACTGCTGCTGCTGCTGCTGCTGCTAAGTCACTCCAGTCGTGTCCGACTCTGTGTGACCCCATAGACAGAAGCCCACCAGGCTCCCCCATCCCTGGGATTCTCCAGGCAAGAACACTGGAGTGGGTTGCCATTTCCTTCTCCAATGTGTGAAAGTGAAAAGTGAAAGTGAAGTTGCTCACACTACCAGATAATTGCTCTCATGTCTCATGCTTGTAAGGTTATGCTCAAAATTCTGCAAGCTAGGCTTTAGCAGTACATGAACCAAGAACTTCCAGATGTACAAGCTGGGTTTAGAAAAGATAGAGGAACCAGAGATCAAATTGCTGACATCTGTTGGATCATAGACAAAAGAGCAAAATTCTAGAAAAACATCTACTGCTTTCCAGAAAAACATCTATGTGAAAGCCTTTGACTATGTGGATCACAAAAAAAAAAAAAAAATGTGAAAAATTCTTAAAGAGATGGGAAAGAAAGCTTTATGTCGGTCAAGAAGCAACAGTTAGAACCAGACATAGAACAACAGACTAATTCAAAAGTTGGGAAAGGAGTACATTAAGGCTGTATATTGTCGCCTTGTTTAACTTCTACCCAGGGTACATCATGTGAAATATCAGGCTGAATGAATCATAGGCAAGAATAAAGATTGCTGGGAAAAATAGCCATAACCTCAGATATGCAGATAATATCACTCTAATGGCAGAAAGTAAAGAGGAACTAAAGAGCCTCTTGATGAGGGTGAAAGAGGAGAATGGAAAAAGCCAGCTTAAAACACAACATCCAAAAAACTTCAGTTCATAGCATCCAGTCTCATCACTCCATGGCAAATAGAAGGTGCTTCCTTGGTAGCTAAGTCGGTAAAGAATCTGCCTGTAGTGCTGACCGGGTCCAATCCCTGGGTTGGGAAGATCCCTTGGAGAAGGAAATGGCAACCTTCTCCAGTATTCTTACCTAGAAAATCCTATGGACAGAGGAGTCTGGCAGGCTACAGTCCATGTGGTCCCAATAGTTGGACATCACTTAGCAACTAAACCACCACAAAGTGGAAACAGTGACAGATTTTATTTTCTTAGGCTCCAAAATCACTGCAGATGGTGACTGCAACCATGAAATTTAAAGAAACTTGCTCTTCAGAAGGAAAGCTATGACAAGCCTAACAGCATATTAAAAAGCAGAGACATCACTTTGCAGTCAAAGGTTCATATAATCAAAGTTATGGTTTTTCCAGTAGTCATATATGGAAGTGAGAGTTGGACCATAAAAATAAAAAAAAGAAATAAAGGGACATCTGTCTCCCTGGATATGTTTCAAACTTAGCAAATCAATCTATCTTGAGTCCTATGCTGACCTGATATGCAATAAAACAAAATAAAATTAGTTAACCCCCCCCAAAAATTTACTTACTCTTTACTAAGTAATTTATCAAAAATAAAATACAAACATCTTGTAAAAAAAAAAAAAAAAAGAAGGCTGAGCACCAAAAACTTGATTTCAACTGTGGTGCTAGAGAAGACTCTTAAGAGTCCCTTGGATTGCAAGATCAAACCAGTCAATCTCAAAGGAAATCAACCCTGAAGACTCATTGGAAGGACTGATGCTGAAGCCGAAGCTCTAATACTTTGCCTGGTGCAAAGAGTCAACTCATTGGAAAAGACCCTGATGTTGGGAAAGATTGAGTGCAGGAGGAGAAGCGGGACACAGAAGATAGTTAGATAGCATTGCCAACTCAATGGACATGAATTTGAGCAAACTCCAGGAGACAGTGAAGGTCAAGGAAGCCTGGCGTACTGCAGTCCATCAGTCGCAGAGTTGGACACGACTTAGTGACTGAACACAATGCAGTGTTAAAATAATTTTAGGAGCATTTTATACTATTTTCCTATGATTTTCACGTATCACAGCAATGGTTTCTGAAGCATACATGATTCTGCACTAAACTGTTACTTTTCTGATGTCTTAAGAATGAATCACAGAAAGTTGTTAGTAATTTACATTGTGACTATCACAAACGTTGTACTTCAAGCCTATTGTAGATTATTGGGATCAGCTTAGTACTAATGAAGTTGCTGAAGGATAAAATAGTACATTAAAAAAAATAACAAAACCATATGCAAGTGAATACTACCAAAAGAAGAGAAAATAAACCACACAATTGAAATAATAAATACTAACAAGGGGAAATTGTTGTGAGTAAAAACTGCTTCAGTTCAGTTCAGTTCAGTCACTCAGTCGTGTCCGACTCCCTGCGACCCCGTAAATCACAGCACGCCAGGCCTCCCTGTCCATCACCAACTCCCGGAGTTCACTCAAACTCATGTCCATCGAGTCGGTGATGCCATCCAGCCATCTCATTCTCTGTTGTCCCCGTCTCCTCCCACCCCCAATCGCTCCCAGCATCAGACTCTTTTCCAGTGAGTCAACTCGTCGCATGAGGTGGCCAAAGTATTGGAGTTTCAGCTTTAGCATCAGTCCTTCCAATGAACACCCAGGATTGATCTCCTTGAGAATGGACTGGTTGGATCTCCTTGCAGTCCAAGGTACTCTCAAGAGTCTTCTCCAGCACCACAGTTCAAAAGCATCAATTCCTCGGCGATCAGCTTTCTTCACAGTCCAACTCTCACATCCATACGTGCTTTGGTTACTAACTTATCCTTAATGCCGGGAGCATACATGTGTGCTCAGTCATGTCTAACTTTTTGCAACCCCATGGACAGTAGCCCACCAGTCTCCTCTGTCCATGGACTTCCCAGGAAAGAATATGGAGTGGGCTGCCATTTACTTCTCCAGGGAAGCTTCCCAATCCAGGGATCAAACCCACATCTCCTGTGTCTCCTGCATTGGCAGGCAGATTTTTTACCAGAGTCACCTGGGAAGCCTAATGCCTGGAACAGAACCTGAAATACTATAAGCGCTAAAAGAATAATATCTAGTTTGCAAAGTTCCCCAAAGACACAGATTATTGTTTGAAGTTGATGGGAGACTCCCCCCGACACACTGTGGAAATATCTGTCTTTTAGTAGGGGGAAGAATTCCTATCCTTCCCAGATGAAATATATTATCTTGAGAAAACAATCTCATTGAAGATATTTTGAGTCTATGACATTTGTGAATTAAATAAAGACTCAACTATAAATCTATACAATTTTATGGCTCTAAATCAGTGACTGAGAAGTCATTATGTGGAATAGAAACCTTTCATAATTTAGGGACTGACCAGACCTTAATCTTCCAATTATCAATTGACCCAAATGATCAAAGGAAAATGATGTGACAAAACAGTTTAAACAGAATGGCAGGTTTTACTGTAGCAGCTTGTGTTAGCAGTTTTGAAATACTGCCATCTTTCTCTTTTGACAGCAGAAGTCGAACTATTCTGAGAAATAGAAATTTTCAATTTACTCTGTACAAGCTGAATAAACATTTTAGGGTCATGACCATTACTCTGAACCTTCCAAGACATGAAATACTTCTAAGAAAAAGAGGAATACAACACAATGCTGTTATTAATTCTTTTTTGTATCCTGGCAGTCCTACATCAATTCCTGTAAATACCACAATCTGGTCAGGACTTCATAGATAAAATGAAATCACAGTTAACATTATTTTGTGAAGAAATGTAA
Source organism: Moschus berezovskii (assembly GCF_049115385.1). NCBI lineage: Eukaryota > Metazoa > Chordata > Mammalia > Artiodactyla > Moschidae > Moschus > Moschus berezovskii. The sequence continues at coordinate 95,016,725 of NC_142464.1, forward strand.
GCAAAAGCAGATATTCTTTCCTTAATTATCTAGGAAAGTTATTTAATTAGCCGTATTTTACCAAAATACCCTCCATATTGGTGGCTTTAAGATATATATTTTGTAAGTCAGAATAAGCTGTCTTTGAAACAGAACAATTATTCTGACTTTAGTTATTTAATTTTGTACATCCAGAATGGTTCACCTATATTATTGAAGTCTACAAATTTAAGTGCAAACAATAAATGCTGAAGAAGATGTGAAGAACAGGGAATCCTCCTACACTGTTGGTGGCAATGTAAACTGGTAGAGCCACTATGGAGAAGATTATGGAGATTCCTTCAAAAATTTTTTTTAAAAATCTGAGTGCAACTTTGATTCATAAGAAATTAATCAATCAACAAATAGGCATTTATACAATGAATTTACTGAAGAATAAAATGAAAATGGATCCCTACTTTATATTGATTAATATTTCATATTTGGATTTAACATAAATTATTCTTGGGCGTATAAAATATGGTCAGTTTTCTAATTGTTAAATACGGATGGCTATAATTCTAGAAGGAGGATGACTAACCATAGTCCATAATATATGTAGAATTACTTCATACCCAGGTTCTTGAAATAATAAGAAACATTTGAAATGTATAAGTGCTATAATAGCTTTAAATTCAAATAGGTGGAATTAGTTGATTAAAATGCAATTAATATTCTTAAAAATCCTGTATATCTTAAAATTTCAGTCTTAAAAAAGTGTGAATAATCTGTTTTCAAATCTATGAATGACAACTCTATTTCCTGCTCTGCATTCCATTGACTGAGACTGATGTAAAGATGGCCCTGCTATCGTCAAATCTTTCCTTTCTGTCATCTTCCTATTGGTGCAATGTAAAAGGAAGATAAAGCTCATGACGCAAGGCACTAACACCCTTTAATTAGTCTCTGGTTATTTACCTTGGGTGTTCCTTACACTTGAAAGGCCAACTGAACCTACTGCCAAGCAAGAGCTGACGGTCACAGGAAAGGTAATCACATTAAAACATCCAAAGAGAATAATTCTTCTTCACAGCAGTTTGTAATTATTACACCACCAAAGTTATTTTAGAAGAACATTTTCTTCCTTTTGGCTTTTATTGTTAAGCTTGAATATCCTTTGTCATCATTATGATATTATTTTCTAATCTAAACTTTTGAGTCTGTATAATGTTATGATCAAATTTATTTTTAACTTCACTTTGGGTTAAAGTCAAGATTTGACACTTGCTAAAGTACTGAAGACAACGTAGATTCTTTAAAAAAAAAATAAAGTATGTTCAAGACAGTGAATCTATTCCTACAGACAAATGTGGAGGGCTAACTTTTTAGGAAGATGAAAGTACAGGATAATCCAGATTGATCCCTTAATTAATTAATTTCAAAATTTTATTTCTGTCTAAAGGTTATAATTTCATTTGTCATAGTATACAACTTTAAAAAATAACAGGACTTATACATCCTTCATGAAAGCGGAATAGTTCTGTTTCACAAATTTTTCTGGATTGCCAAATTATGAAGACAAATTCAAGTACTTACTGTTTTAAGTAACTGATAAGTAAAGAATGGTCTTATTTCTCTGGTTTATGTTTATGCTAAAAAGGAAATAACTACTACTGTTTTACAAGATGTCTTTGTATGAGTGTTTGTGATAATCATTTTGCATGAATTATAAAAGATTCCATGATTCACTATAGAAATATTGTTCAGACTACAATCTTAAAAGTTAGCCAGTGATTATTGTACAATACTTTTTTCTATATTCACTATACTGTATTTTAATCATCAAGTTTGCTAAGAGACTAGATATTAATTATTCCAACCACAAAAAAGAAATGATAATTATGTGACATGACATAGTTGTTAATTATCAATACAATGGCAATCATATTACAATACACAAATACATTAAATAAACATGTTAGACATATTAAATTAACAAAATGTTATATGTTAAATCTATTTCAACTAAGAAAAATTTCACTGGCAAGTGAAGAATTCGTAAGGAGCTCCATTCTAGTCAATGAAATTTGAGGAAACAATCAATGCTGTAGGTTGCTCAAATTTGAACTCACATTAAGTTCTTTTCCATTCAATGATATTCCATCAGAGGTTCTGAAGTCAGTTTAGTAGACAGGCTTTCTAATCATTCTTACCTGGAAATCAAAAGTGAGTTGAGTCTGGTGTGCACTCTTTATCAAGCCTGAACTTCTAACTGTGACCCTAGTCTGTAAAATTCAGTTTGCAGGTTTTACGTCTATACAAGTATGATGATAACAATGGCTGTAACAAGATGTAGTATTTAATTTATAAATGCAAAATTTATTTAAATATTTTAAAAATCTAAAATATTATATGTATCTTTCTAAAATGACAATTTAGCTTTTAAAATCAAATAAATAGGTATTACTACCCTATACTCCTTTAGAAAGATAAGGTTAATTTATTTCTTCAAATATTTCATCCAGAAGACCGTAATTGTCATATTTAAATTTTTTCATTAAATTGATCAAGCTAATTATATAACTTATAATTACTGGAGAAGTAGATTATGAAAAATGCAGTTTCAGGATACTCCCTACAATCTCTTTAAGTATTCCTATTAGATCAATCACAGAATTACAGATTTTCAGAAATTTCAGTTCAAACTTTTATTTATAGGCAAGAGGAATACTAGAGCAGGATAAACGGAAGTTCTTATTCAAAGTAGAGAATAGAGCCCAAGATAGAGATCAGTTCTCCAAAGGAATGTGTAGTCAACTCAGTTTTTAATCTGAAGCCACTCAACTAGTGTTAGGAAAGCTATATAATTCTTTAGCCTGGTGTTTAACGCCTCATCTTTCTCTGCCCTAAACTTTCTTTCCAACTTTGTCTTTCCCTTCTCTCCATTCTGGAGAAGGCAATAGCAGCCCACTCCGGTACTCTTGCCTGGAGGAGACTGGTAGGCTGCAGTCCATGGGGTCGCTAGTGTCAGACACAACTAAGCGACTTCACTTTAACATTTTTTCTTTCATGCATTGGAGAAGGAAATGGCAACCCACTCCAGTGTTCTTGCCTGGAGAACCCCGGGTCGGGGAGCCTGGTGGGCTGCCGTATATGGGGTCGCACAGAGTCGGACACGACTGAAGTGACTTACCAGCGGATCTCTCCATTCAAATGCCCATGGATATTCCTAAGGAGTTCTCTTCTCCTTGAAGTTCATTTCTATTAATCTCTACATGGGCAGTTCAGTTCAGTTCAGTCGCTCAGTCGTGTCCGACTCTTTGCGACCCCATGATCACAGCACACCAGGCCTCCCTGTCCATCACCAACTCCCAGGGTTTACTCAAACTTATGTCCAAAAGTTGGTAATGCCATCCAGCCATCTCATTCTCTGTCGTCCCCTTCTCCTCCCGCCCCCAATACTTCCCGGCATCAGAGTTTTTTCCAGTGAGTCAACTCGTCGCATGAGGTAGCCAAAGTATTGCAGTTTCAGCTTTAGGATCAGTCCTTCCAATGAACACCCAGGATTGATCTCCTTCAGATGGACTGGTTGGATCTCCTTGCAGTACAAGGGACTCTCAAGAGTCTTCTGCAGAACCACAGTTCAAAAGCATCAATTCTTCAGCAATCAGCCTTCTTTACAGTCCAACTCTCATATCCATACATGACCACTGGAAAAACCATAGCATTGACTAGACGGACCTTGGTTGGCAAAATAATGTCTCTGCTTTTTAATATACTATCAAGGTTGGTCATAACTTTCCTTCCAAGGAACAAGTGTCTTTTAATTTCATGGCTGCAATCAGCATCCGCAGTGATTTTGGAGCCCCAAAAAATAAAGTCCAACACTGTTTCCACTGTTTTCCCATCTGTTTCCCATGAAGTGATGGGACCAGATGCCATGATCTTTGTTTTCTGAATGTTGAGCTTCAAGCCAACCTTTTCACTCTCCTCTTTCACTTTCATCAAGAGGCTTTTGAGTTCCTCTTCACTTTCTGCCATAAGGGTGGTGTCATCTGCATATCTGAGGTTATTGATATTTCTCCCAGCAATCTTGATTCCAGCTTGTGCTTCTTCCAGCCCAGCGTTCCTCATGATGTACTCTGCATATAAGTTAAATAAGCAGGGTGACAATATACAGCCTTGACATACTCCTTTTCCTATTTGGAACCAGTCTGTTGTTCCATGTCCAGTTCTGACTGTTGCTTCCTGACCTGCATACAGGTTTCTCAAGAGGCAGGTCAGGTGGTCTGGGATTCCCATCTCTTTCAGAATTTTCCACAGTTTATTGTGATTCACACAGTCAAAGGCTTTGGCATAGTCAATGAAGCAGAAATAGATGTTTTTCTGGAATTCTCTTGCTTCTCCACGATCCAGCGGATGTTGGCAATTTGATCTCTGGTTCCTCTGCCTTTTCTAAAACCTGCTTGAACATCTGGGAGTTCACGGTTCACATATTGCTGAAGCCTGGCTTGGAGAATTTTGAGCATGACTTTACTAGCGTGCGAGATGAGTGCAATGGCAAGCCACTCCAGTACTATTGCCTAGAAAATCCCATGGATGGAGGAGCCTGGTAGGCTGCAGTCCATGGGGTCGCTAAGGGTTGGACACGACTGAGCGACTTCACTTTCACTTTTCACTTTCCACTTTCACACATTGGAGAAGGAAATGGCAACCCACTCCAGTGTTCTTGCCTGGAGAATCCCAGGGACGGGGGAGCCTGGTGGGCTTCCGTCTATGGGGTCACACAGAGTCGGACACGACTGAAGTGACTTAGCAGCAGCAGCAGAGATGAGTACAATTGTGCGGTAGTTTGAGCATTCTTTGGCATTCCCTTTCTTTGGGATTGGAATGAAGACTGACCTCTTCCAGTCCTGTGGCCACTGCTGAGTTTTCCAAATTTGCTGGCATATTGAGTGCAGCACTTTCACAGCATCATCTTTCAAGAGTTGAAATAGCTCAACTGGAATTCCATCACCTCCACTAGCTTTGTTCATAGTGATGCTTTGTAAGGCCCACTTGACTTCACATTCCAAGTTGTCTGGCTCTAGGGCAGTGATCACGTTATTGTGATTATCTTGGTCGTGAAGATCTTTTTTGTACAGTTCTTCTGTGTATTCTTGCCACCTCTTCTTAATATCTTCTGTTAGCTTAATATTTCTGTCCTTTATCGAGCCCATCTTTGCATGAAATATTCCCTTGGAATCTCTAATTTTCTTGAAGAGATCTCTTGTTTTTCCTATTCTGTTGTTTTCCTCTATTTCTTTGCATTGATCGCTGAGGAAGGCTTTCTTATCTCTCCTTGCTATTCTTTGGAACTCTGCATTCAGATGCTTATATCTTTCCTTTTCTCCTTTGCTTTTCGCTTCTCTTCTTTTCACAGCTATTTGTAAGGCCTCTCAAACAGTCATTTTGCTTTTCTGCATTTCTTTTCCATGGGGATGGTCTTGGTCCCTGTCTCCTGTACAATGTCACGAACCTCCGTCCAGAGTTCATCAGGCACTCTATCCATCAGATCTAGTCCCTTAAATCTATTTCTCACTTCCACTGTATAATCATAAGGGATTTGATTGAGGTCATATCTGAATGGTCTAGTGGTCTTCCCTACTTTCTTCAATTCCAGTCTGAATTTGGCAATAGGAGTTCATGATCTGAGCCACAGTCAGCTCCTGTTCTTGTTTTTGCTAACTGTATACAGCTTCTCCATCTTTGGCTGCAAAGAACATAATCAATCTGATTTCGGTGTTGACCATCTGGTGATGTCCATGTGTAGAGTCTTCTCTTGTGTTGTTGGAAGAGGGTATTTGCTATGACCAGTGCATTTTCTTGGCAAAACTCTATTAGCATTTGCCCTGCTTCATTCGGTGCTCCAAGGCCAAATTTGCCTGTTACTCCAGGTGTTTCTTGACATCCTACCTTTGCATTCCAGTCCCCTATAATGAAAAGGACATCTTTTTTCAGTGTTAGTTCTAAAAGGTCTTGTAGGTCTTCATAGAACCGTTCAACTTCGACTTCTTCAGCATTACTGATTGGGGCATAGGCCTGGATTACTGTAATATTGAATGATTTGCCTTGGAAACAAACAGAGATCAATCTGTCATTTTTGAGATTGCATCCAAGTACTGTATTTCAGACTCTTTTGTTGACCATGATGGCTACTCCATTTCTTCTAAGGGATTCCTGCCCACAGTAGTAAATATAATGGTCATCTGAGTTAAATTCACCCATTCCAGTCCATTTTAGTTCACTGATTCCTAGAATGTTTATGTTCACTCTTGCCATCTCCTGTTTGACCACTTCCAATTTGCCTTGATTCATGGACCTAACATTCCAGGTTTCTATGCAATATTGCTCTTTACAGCATCAGACCTTGCTTCTATCACCAGTCACATCCACAACTGGGTATTGGTTTTGCTTTGGCTCCATCCCTTCATTCCTTCTAGAGTTATTTCTCCACTGATCTCCAGTAGCATACTGGGCACCTACCGACCTGGGGAATTCCTCATTCGGTATCCTATCATTTTGCCCTTTGATACTGTTCATGGGGTTCTCAAGGCACTGAAGTGGTTTGCCATTCCCTTCTCCAGTGGACCACATTTGGCTGTGGTCCATGTGATCAGATCGACTAATTTCCTGTGATTATGATTTCAGTGTGTCTGCCCTCTGATGCCTCCTCACAATACCTACCATCTTATTTGGGTTTCTCTGCTCCACCTATCGGAGAAGGCAATGGCAAGCCACTCCAGTACTATTGCCTAGAAAATCCCATGGATGGAGGAGCCTGGTAGGCTGCAGTCCGTGGGATCGCTGGGGGTCGGACACGACTGAGCGACTTCACTTTCACTTTTCACTTTCCACTTTCACACATTGGAGAAGGAAATGGCAACCCACTCCAGTGTTCTTGCCTGGAGAATCCCAGGGACGGGGGAGCCTGGTGGGCTTCCATCTATGGGGTCACACAGAGTCGGACACGACTGAAGTGACTTAGCAGCAGCAGCAGCAGCAGCTCCACCTATATTCTATGTCCTACAGAAATAATTTATTGATTTCTTAACTGAACACTTCTATCGGTAGAACAGCACTTTTGTGCCACTTTCTACTCTCTTTTCTCTAACAGTGATTTGTGTACATTGCAACTCTTCCTAAAATTTATGTTACTTGTCCAATTCACCTTAATAATCTCAAAACTGACACACAGAGCTTTGTTTCTACTAGGTTCTTGGTACATATGAAATGAATACTGGATTAACCTTGTAAAGACACATTCAGTAACAAAACCAAAAATTAAATTCATATATTTCCTACCGTTTGGTTTTTCTAAAGCTTTTGATAAAATAGATTTTTCACATTGGCTATATCTCCCTCTAAATCTGGCTTTTCCCACCTTAAACCAAAGAAAACATTGCTCCAAATCACTCCTAAATTATCAGCAACAGATCCTGTTAATCTAATGTTTTTAATTTAATTTTAGGTGCAAAGATGAAGAGATTTTTCCTAGTTGTGACTATCCTGGCATTAACCCTGCCATTTTTGGTGAGTTAATTTCATCTAATCAGTTTGTATCATTTTTTTAAATTTATTTAAGGGTTTTAATTGTGTAAATTTCTAAATACAGTTATATTTTATAGAACAAAATAGCTGCATAAGTAATTTATTTTTACATTTATTTTTCTTATTAAAGTCATATTCTTCTGGATAGTCTTCTGGTTTCTAGGAATAAAGAAATCACACTTTATCATCTATAGAAAACATTTAAAATTCTCATATAATAGAGAAAATACACTTGGGGGAAAAATCTTGACAGTATTTTTAAATTATAATATGCACTTAAAATAATTCACAAAAAATAAATATATAAACCATAGACGAAGATCAGAAATGTTTTTAGCTAAATTCTTATTTCATGCAAACTCCAATTTGTTTAGGAACTAAATTTTTAAAATACTAGGAGCTTGTTTAAGCTTTTTTTTTAACCGATTTCAAATAATTTGACTTGTACTTTTAATATTTAAATATATTGTAACTTTTGTTATAATATTTCCATTGTGTCAACTCCCTCTCAGGGATTATATCCATAAACACCTCTTTGATTTTTAGGCAAACATCTGAAAGCATCAGCTGTTAATTTTCCTGTTCTTACTGTTGGCAAATAAGTGCCTGGGATCCCCAAATGAACATGAAAATAAAACAGACCAATAGCCAAAACAATGAGGAAAACTAGTCAAAAAAATTAAAAGAAAAAAATCCCAAACCTTTTTCATGTTACATGTAATTATACTACATTACAGCGTGTAATTCAAGAAAATGCCTGAAAATCATAGTTATTTATGGATACATTCCCTGAGAGGGAGTTGACAGATTATGAAGATTATAACAAAAGTTACAATATATTTGAATGTTAAGCATACATATCAAGCTATTTGAAATTGGTAAAAAAAAAAAAAAAGAAAAGCTTAAACTGTTATAGCCAAGCGTTCCAGGACACAAATTCACTCAGAAGGACAATGTAGATAGTGGAGTGCAGTTTATTACACCAGCGGGCCCAAGGCAGAGTTTCCTCTTAGCCAAGGACCCCGACCACCATTTGTGAAAATCTTTTATACCCTATGTGTACGTCGAACCCACCACCCCAATTTCCTTGAGACTTACATAAAATAAAGGAAGGGTAAATACAATCACAATAGCCCCATCATTCATGTGTTAGGTGTTCAAACAGTTAATAATCAATAAGCCTGTGATTACATTCCGATAGGCAGGAAAGAATTTATGAACTGTCTGGAGGCAGGGGCAATTAAAGTATGTTTTCTCTTAGGCAATGAGTAACCTGGATGTGATCTTCAAGATTCCCCTGTCTAGAGGGGGTCTTATCTTTCTATTGTAGTTTCCGTAGGCACTAAGCACAGAGTTCAGAGTCCATTGGAGAAGTGGCCGAGCATGATCAGCATAAACAGGCCTAAGATGGAGTCTAGGTCCTATGAATTCCCTCTTCAAAACAAGCTCCCAATATTTTAAGAATTTAGTCTCCAAACAGACTGGAGTTTGTGTGAGATAGGAATTTAATTAAAAACATTATACATTCAGTTCAGTTCAGTCGCTCAGTCGTGTCCGACTCTCTGCGACCCCATGAATCACAGCACACCAGGCCTCCCTGTCCATCACCAACTCCCGGAGTTCACTCAAACTCATGTCCATAGAGTCGGTGATGCCATCGAGCCATCTCATTCTCTGTCGTCCCCTTCTCCTCCCGCCCCCATTATACATTACCATGTGTAAAATTAGATAGCCAGTGGAAATTTGCTGTATGATGCAGGGAGCTCAAACCTAGGGCTCTGTGACAACCTAGAGGGGTAGGATGGGGTGGGAGGTGGAAGGGAGATTCAAGAGGGAGGGGACATAACATACCAGTTGCTGATTCATGTTAATGTATGGCAGAAACCAACACAGTATTGTAAAGCAATTATCCTCCAATTAAAAATAAACAAATTTAAATTTTTAAATATCTGATGCTTTATGACCTCCTCTTGTTCTGATGGGTAAGGCCATGCTCAGTAAATCTTTAATCTAATTTTTTGCTGATGGGTGGGGCTGTGTTCCCTCCCTGTTGTTTGACCTGAGGCAAACTATGGTGGAGGTAATGAAGATAATGGCAACCTCCTTCAAAAGGTCCCATGCATGCACTGCTGCACTCACTGCCCCCAGCCTGCAGCAGGCCACCGCTGACAGATGCCTCTGCCAGAGACTCCTGGACACTCACGGGCAAGTCTGGGTCAGTCTCTTGTGGGGTCACTGCTTCTTTCTCTTGGGTCCTGGTGTGCACAAGCTTTTGTTTGTGCCCTCCAAGAGTCTGTTTCCTCAGTCCTGTGTAAGTTCTGGAGGCTCTATGGTGGGGTTAATGGTGACCTCCTCCAAGAGGGCTTATGCCATACCCAGGTCTACTGCACCCAGAGCTCCTGCCCTGCAGCAGTCAACCGCTGACCTGTACCTCTGCAGAAGACATTCAAACAAAGTTCTGGCTCAGTGTCTGTGGGATCTCTGGGTCCTGGTGCATACCAGGTTTATTTGAGCCCTCCAAGCATCTCTGGTGGGTATGTACTTTGATTCTAAACGCTATTTCACCCCTCTACCATCTTGCTGGGGCTTCTCCTTTGCCCTTGGATGTGAGGTATCTTTCCTCAGTGGGATCCAACATTCTCCTGTTGATGGTTGTTCAGCAGCAAGTTGAAATTTTGGACTTCTTGCAGGAAAAGATGAGCACAAGTCTTTCTACTCTGTAACAAACTACTTCTACTCTACAACAAACTGTGGAAAATTCATAAAGAGATGGGAATAGCAGACCACTTGACCTGCCTCCTGAAAAATCTGTATGCAGGTCAAGAAGCAACAGTTAGAACTGGACATGGGACAACAGACTGGTTCCAAATCAGGAAAGGAGTATATCAAGGTTGTATATTGTCACCCTGCTTATTAACTTGTATGCATAGTACATCATGAGAAATGCTGGGCTGGATGAAGCACAAGTTGGAATCAAGATTGCTGGGAGAAATATCAATAACCTCAGATATGCAGATGACACCACCCTTATGGCAGAAAGTGAAGAGGAACTCAAAAGCCTCTTGATGAAAGTGAAAGAGGAGAGTGAAAAGGTTGGCTTGAAGCTCAACATTCAGAAAACTAAGATCATGGCATCTGGTCCCATCACTTCATGGCAAATAGTTGGGGAAACAATGGAAACAATGATAGACTTTGTCTTGGGGGGACTCCAAAATCACTGCAGATGGTGACTGCAGCCATGAAATTAAAAGACGCTTGCTCCTTTGAAGAAACGCTATGACCAACCTAGATAGCATATTAAAAAGCAGAGACATCACTTTGCCAACCAAGGTCTCTCTGGTCAAGGCTATGTTTTTTCGAGTAGTCATTTATGGATGTGAGAGTTGGACTATAAAGAAAGCTGAGCGCCGAAGAATTGATGCTTTTGAACTGTGGTGTTGAAGAAGACACTTGATAATCCTTTGGACTGCAAGGAGATCCAACCAGTCTGTCCTAAAGGAAATCAGTCCTGAATATTCATTGGAAGGACAGATTCTGAAGCTGAAGCTCCAATATTTTGGCCATCTGATGTGAAGAACCAACTCATTGGAGAAGACCCTGATGCTGGGAAAGATCGAAGGCAGGAAGAGAAGGGGACAACAGAGGATGAGATGGTTGAATGACATCACTGACTTTGAACATGAGTTTAAGTAAGCTCCAAGAGTTGGTGATGGACAGGGAAGCCTGGAGTGCTGCAGTCCGTGGGATCACAAAGAGTCAGACACGACTGAGCAGCTGAACTGAACTGATGACCTCCTCTTAAATTGTAAAATTTGGAACAGCACTAGTCCTTGTTTCATAATTCATTTATTATTAAATTTAGTTTTGCTTTCAAGTTAATATCTCTTAAATAATTCTATTTGGTAAATTATTAGAGTCTTTTCAAAAATTTGAATTACTATGACCTTCACACTTCTTTTCTTCCTTTCTTCTTTGAAAATTGATTTTATTGTGGACACCTGCATATTTAGAACTTGAGCTTTCTCTTGCAGAATAGAGGTTAAAGTTTAAATCAGAAAGTGATTCACTACTGTTTGACCTCTGAAAACATCTTCTTGAACTATTTCATCCAGTGCTAGCCCCAAACTCTCCTTCCTGTCCTCACAAAGCTACAAGCCCCAAGGATATGAACAAATAATTCAAAAGAAGAATGAAGGTTTATATATTTTTTACCATCCAATCTTATTATACAATCTTACTTACCCAATCAAAATCATACAACTTAATACAGCAATGTTGTAGCATCTTTTACGCCCTAAATTATTCCTTCTCTCCAAAATATAAATAGCTAAGATAATATTTATTACTAGCAATTGCAAGATGAACTGCACAATCTTATAGTCTATTGGTGGCATTATAAATTGGAGTATCTTTACTGTACAGCAGTGTAATAATTTCTGTCAAAGAATTTCCCCCCCAAAATAATATTTTTGAAAGACTGTTTTAAGAAATAACGGGAAACTATTTAAAAGACCATTGACATCTGGGTTTCCCTGGTGTCTCAGATGGTAAAGAATCTGCCTGCGTGCAGGAGACCTAGTTTTCATCCTTGAATTGGGAAAATTTCCCCGGAGGAGGGAATGGCTACCCACTCGAGTATCTTACCTGGAGAATTCCATGGACAGGGGAACCTGGTGGGCTACAGTTCATAGATCATTTTAAAAGTCCATTGATGTCTATCCAGATGTTATCCATGTCTGTATTTATAAAAAAAAGATTTTTTTATAAACCTGTAAAAGTTAACAATAAAGAGCGAACATTTCATGATGTAATCATTGTTTTTCAACTTTAAATATGCAAGTATGAAAACTGAGGTGATGTAAAAATGATATGAGATCATACATCTTTAAAAAAATTTAAGATACAAGATACTAAAATGAACATATACCAGGAATACATAATATATATAGACTGATATAATATTCAAATCCATATCTAAATTTTCAGGATTTTTTAGTGTAGGCAAACTTTCAATATTAATATAACTTTTAAAATTTTAAACTAATGACTTAATAAATTTAGAGGTAAATAAGTCCCTGTATTTTATTATTTTTTTAAAATCTCTGATATCCGATACCAAGAACTTCTTAAAGGTTTATAGGATCTTTTATATCCCAGGGATATGTGTGAAAAGTCTTAAACTAAAGCTGTCATCTTAAACTATTTACCATTATGAACTCACCTTTTGTAAGTTTTAAAGCTTCATATAGATATGCCTGGAAACTACTTTCTCACTCCTGATTTCCTATGCATCTTACAATCCAGAACTAAGAAAAGTACTATAAATACATGATAATTTTTTAAATGCTATTATTTATATAACATTTATATACCAGTGTTACGCTAAAAGCAATTTTTTAATCAAGAAAATCTCACAAATCATCTTAGGAGAGCAGAAACAGAAAAATATGCTCAATTCTCCTCTTATTTTAGCAATATATATTCAATACAAATTGAATATAGGTTGTTCATGTTCTTCATTTAAGCAATATCATACATAATTGTTGGTACAGAGATCAAATGATCATATTCTTTTCAATCTTGAATTTTTCTCCCTAAACAGTGATTTTTAAGAACAACTTAATCATGGGGCTCAGTATTGCTATTTTAGTTAGCATATATCTGTCATTTCTTGAGGGCTTCACAGACTATAGATTAGATAACCTAAAAAGTGCTTTATAATATTTTACAATACTAAAATAAAAGCAAGAAAAACATGTTTTATCTTTTTTATAAAAGATATTTTAAAATCACAAAAACTAGACTCTAGCATGCTTTTTTTCCTCTAACTTTTTATTTCCGATTCTCTGAATCTCACCAGGGTGCTCAGGAGCAAAACCAGGAACAATCAACAGTAAGTTTGTTTCCAATAGAGATATGAATCCAAAGAATTAAATTCTGCAAAGTTTAATGATATTAAAATGCCTTCTAGCTAAAGACTAAGTAAATATTTAAATTACATAAAATAATTGAATAATCTTTATAAAAATAATCATTTCAGCAGCCAATCATACGAATCAACATCAATGCTTATCTGAAAATCTTGGTATCACTTTACAGGCCAAGTCATGTTGATTTTCATGAGTATTTAGCAACATGAGAAAACCTTCTCAGATTTAATACTGGGAAAACAATGAAAACAAAAACAAAGCTTAATATTTCTTCTGTCTACTTTTTAAGAAATGGGGAATGATCCCTCTCTGAAACATCTTCGGATGCTTCTCATACACTTGTATTTACTTCCCCCAGTTTGTTTGATTGAATACCTTTAAATATGTCTCCTTTCGTGAGAAAGCCTTGCTTTGAGGTATTTCATTAATTTGTTTCTATTCATAAGGAAAGATCTAATGATTTTATATTTTATAACTGTTCCTAATTAATATTAATTAATTAGTTAATAGAACTAATCAATTATTATAATCAATTATAATATAATATTGTATATCATATCACATGATGTGATATATATCACATTATATCACAATATATTACATGAGGTGATGTGATGTGGAATATATATATTATATTAAATATATATATATAACATTATATTATATGTATGCAATATAATGTGATATATATCACATGCTGGGAAAGATTGAGGGCAGGAGGAGAAGGGAACGACAGAGGATTAGATGGTTGGATGGCATCACCAACTCAATGGACATGGGTTTGGGTGGACTCCAGGAGTTGGTGATGGACAGGGAGGCCTGGTGTGCTGCAGTTCATGGGGTCGCAAAGAGTCAGACATGACTGAGTGACTGAACTGAATTGAATATATAATATAATATATATAATATATAAATATTATGATATTATATCTAATATATGTAAATATTATAAATTATAAAATTTTTATAAATTATATAAAGATATATAAACCCAGGAATCCATATCACATCATTATATATTATACATATATAAATATTATAATATATAATAATATATTATATTATATGATAATATAATGTATAATTATATAATATAATTATATATAATTATATTATATAATTATACATTATATTATCATATAATATACTAATATACATTAATATACATTAATATACTAATATTAATATATCAGTATATAATTATAATTAACTGCACCTAACTAATATATTTTATGATTGCATCTAATTAATAGAACCATGGCAAAAAAAATGGAAAATTTCCTAACTGATCTTTAATGGATAAAACTAAGCAGAAAAAAAAAACCCAACATATAAATCCAAGAATCCACATCACATTAGTTTTACTATTTTGCTAGAATTAGGTTAGAAAAAATGCACCCTTAGCCTAATCCCTAAATAAAATAAAAAAGTTACAAACGTGTGGTGAGAATATATATACATGTATATATACATATACACATATATATGGAAAGAGATATACATTTTTTTCTTTGTGTGTAGTATGCTTGTATACTGTATGTCAAAGCTCTCTATGAAACTGGTCTAGCTGTGGTACTTATAAAGTGCAAAATTTTCTGAGCACTTTTTGTATATGCCAAGCTCTGGGCAATGTGGTTTACATTATGAGCTATCTCATCTAATTGTTTTGAAACTAATGTTATTTTTAATATTTGCTGAAAATCAAGAAGTGGAAGGAAGACGTACAAATCCATATCTTATAAAATAATATGGTTTCTGCTTTCACTATCCCCAATGTTGTACTTTCTTAACATCAAATACTCTAACAATTTATTTTTTAAAATTCTGATTTAAGATATCTCTTCACTCTAGCCTACAATAATACCATTCTGCATAATTTATTCTTTTTGCAGTGCTGTGAGAAAGATGAAAGATTCTTCAATGACAAAATAGTCAAATATATCCCAATTCAGTATGCGTTGAGTAGGTATCCTAGTTATGGGCTCAGTAACTACCAACACAGACCAGTTGCACTAATTAATAATCAGTTTCTTCCATTCCCATATTATGCAAAGCCAGTTGCAGTTAGGTCACCTGCCCAAATTCTTCAGTGGCAAGTCTTGCCAAATACTGTGCCTGCCGAGTCCTGCCAAGCCCAGCCAACTACCATGGCACGTCACCCACACCCACATTTATCATTTATGGCCATTCCACCAAAGAAAAATCAGGATAAAACAGACATCCCTACCAGCAATACCATTGCTACTGTTGAGACTACAAATACACCTACCACTGAAGCAATAGTGAACACTGTAGCTACTCTAGAAGCTTCCTCAGAACTTATTCCAAGTGCTCCTGAGACCAACACAGTCCAAGTTACTTCAGCCGTGGTCTAAAAACTCTAAGGAGACACCAAAGAAGACAACGCAGGTAAATAAGCAAAAGAAAACGAATAATAGCCAAGATTCATGGACTTATTAATATAATCATAACATGTAAACTAGCATAGATGGATAAACTAAATCTGTTACAGAGAAGGCAAAATGGGCTAATTATAACTTACATTTGCTGGTTCTTTAGCATTGATATACTAGATTCTTTCCCAACAAGAAAGTTTTAAAATATCTTATCTTACAAAATGAATAAAAATTGCAGATTTTATTATTAAACCTTTTCAATAATTGGTATACTCCTTAAATCTATTACTTTTGTTTTACTCCTATTCATACACAAAGACAGTAAAATACAGTGTCAAACTCATGATTTTTCTTATCTCAAAAATATGTTTTCTTAGAAAAAAATCATATAAGATATGAGTTTAAATACATTTTAATTGCATACCAGTGTTCTTGCACTCTACTTTTGGTAAGAGTAGAATGAAAGGAAACAATATGTTTTACACACAGCATCTTATCTCAGGCATCACTTCTGAAAGGATGTATAAGTTTAGGCACCCAAATTTCTCATATTGTAAGGTAATCCCATGGAAAAATTCTAATTTTTAACTTGAAAAGCACCTACTTATTAAGAGGAAACTTTCATAACTTTAAATATAATGTAAAATATGTATATTTATTATTTGGATCAATGGATAATGGCAGAGTCCAAAATAATTTAAAACATATGAAGAAGTTAAACAGAAAGATCAATAAGATAGAAAATAACTAAAGATTGTGAAATAATTTAGGAAGAGAGTGACAAAATTTTGAGGGTCTAGGCAACAAATACTTTCATCACACTGTCAACATGATTTTTGGTCTAAAATGAACTCAGCGTGATATAATGGAAATAGCATTAGATCAGAGAAGGCTGCTTTTTCTGTTGTGTGACTTTAAGCAAATCATTACTCCCTCTGAAGAGTCATCACTCTTTCATTTTCTCATAATTTTGGTTGCTATGAGATTCAAGTGAGAAAGCATATTGTGAATGAGTTGTAAAAAGCGATCAATCTGTGATATAATGCTCTAGAAAAGATGAAGCAAAATTAGTAAATATTAAAGTTTACTTTCAACTAAAATATCAAGTTCTTACTAAATTATCAAAACTACATAACAATCTCCGTTTAATCCTGTAGCAGGCATATGGAATGGATTATATTACCATCTTGAATCCACAAATGAAAAAAAAAAAAAGCTATGGAATGCAAATTGCTACAGCTGAAAGTTCAGAACTGGAAACCAAATCAAACCCACTTGATTTCAGATAGTAAGGCTTAGTTAGTACATCTGCTATTTCCATATGGGCTAATTTGTTAAAAAATAAATAAAAACAGAAAACATACTCTAATTTTCCAAGATCAGCATATGTAAATTTTATTACTGAGTTTATATTTAATAGGACATCTGGTAAGAAAGAGAAGACAGTAAGCTGATAAATCTTTGACTCATTAAAATTTCAAAAAGAAAATGAAAAAATTAATGGACACGAAATGAAAATAAGTAATTGAGTATGCAACTATCTATTTTATTGATATAAAATACATTATTACATGATTGTTTTTAATAAAATAATCATTATCTCAATAGTTAACATTTGTTCAAAACTCAAGAACTTAGATTCCTAAGTTAAAACCACACAACATAAGATCACTTATAAAAAAGAATGTATAGACTGTGTCTTTCTGTGAATATTAGATGACAATTATATCAGTTCACTCAGTGGTGAATTTAAATATTTAAATTTATATATTTAGTTAGATAAACTCCTTGGATACAGACATGTAGCAAATCATGGAAGCTAAATAAAATACATATCATGAGAACTGTTAGCACATTATGAACTAAATCTCTAAATTGTCATTTTTATAGGTCTAGCTGAAGCCAAATGACTACTTCAAACTTTCCTTTGGCCAGTTGTCTGCCTCCAGTGAAGAGAGAATATGATTTTCACAGATCCGACTCCTTTCTCATCTCCTCTTTCATTTTACATTTATGTCACATATAGTTTTTTGATTCCTGCATAATAAAGCCAATCGAATGCAATGGACCTCTTAACTTCAAAAGAGTCTGTGAATACACCTCAGGGGTATTTGAAACTTTGAAATTCCAAGGTAAATTTAGTGTGAATTTGGAAATACACATTTAATTAAAGGCAAAGCTCATAATTTCATCTGAGTCTCAAAGTGGTCCACTCATTAAGACCATCTTCTTCAGGATGATATGGGAAAATCTAAATTTATGGCTAAGTCATTGGGGTCAGAGGAGAACTAAGCCATAGTGTTCAATTCTAGAAGACCACGAAGTGATTCTTGAGCAGCCAAGAGAGAGAATGAGAACTCTAGAGTTAGCATTAAGTGCCCAAAAGTAATGCCAATTTTAGTCTAGATCATTCCCAAGGGCAAATTCCTAGGTTCACAGTCCTTAACATTCCCACCAAATAAAATAACTCTCTACTTTCAGATTCTGTTTTTTTTTTTTTAATTAACACTAATAGGGGCTTCCCTGTGACATAGTAAATCCTTCAACTACAATTTCCATTTTAAGAAAATACATTGGTGAGTTGGTGATTTTGGATTTGGATAAATTACTTTCAAAGGTAAAGTCCATTTCTGCAAAGGTAGTTCATATGAGAAATTATGTCTTTAGCACAGAAAATAAATGAGATCTGGAGGGTCACACATAGTCATTCATTTATCAATTATTTGCCAAATACCCACTATGTGAATATAGCATGTTTCCTCCCCACCTCTAGGGTCTCATGCTCTAGTGAGAAACAGAAAAACATCTTATTATTCAGTCTTGCAGAACAGCCTATTTGAAAGTTCTCAGGTCTTCCAAAACACAGTTATAAGTTATATAATAATAATTTATTTACCACATTTTTAAATATATAAAAAGTTTTCACACATATAAACCTCTTAATCTTCACTGGTAACCTCTTGAAATATCTTCTTATTGATCCTCATTTTGCATGAAAGTGTTGAAAAGTGAAGTGTTAGTCGCTCAGTCCTGTTGGGACTCTTTGCGACCCTATGGACTGTAGCCCTCCAAATTCCTCTGTCCATGGGATTCTCCAGGCAAGAATACTGGAGTGAGTTGCCACAGCCTCCTCCAGGGGATCCTATCAATCCAGTGATCGAACCTGAGTCTCCTGCATCCCTGCATTGCAGGTGGATTCTTTATCATCTGAGCCACACTTTAGTTAAACATACAGAGAAAATTTATAGGCTTTAGATTTGGGTAGAACTGAATTAAACTTTTGCTCAAAATCGCTTGCTTAACTGTGTGATTCTGGGTAATAAATAAGGTAGAAAGTACTATTTTTTGATTTACTGATATGTGTCAGGCTCTCTATAAAAGATTTTACAGGTTTTACTTTATTTCACATAGAACTCTCTTAAAGAAGCTCTATTATTATGTTCACATATAAATGAAGAAACTGAGGCCCAGAGAGATTAAGTAATAATTTGCCCAAGAACAAAAATCCACTAAATGGTAGAGTTTTGTTTTGAACTCTAGCAATTCAATCTATCAACCTTGAATCTGAGACATTCATGATAATATCCTCCATTAACTGGGCATTCAATAAATTTTAATCCCTTATCCATAAAGAACATTCACAAAGTAAAGTTAAATTTCATGATCTTACTATTACTACCTTCCTACTTCCTCTAGCCCTATTAGATCCTCATACCATTCAGTCCAATGACTCAGAAACAAACCCTGATGGTTTTAGCTGCATTATCATCAACACCATCACTTGCTTGAAGCTGCTGAAATCCTTTGGGTAATTCATATCACATTATCAAAATTGGTCTCCTTGGTTTAGATATCACATCCTTAAGAAAAACTTTCCCCAACTTCTAATACCAAACACTTCACACATGGGCTACCACAGTACCCTTTCCATACCAGTTCCTTTCCCTTTCCCCATACCAGTTCCCCTCTTATACCTGCCCGTCCAGCTCTTCTGCTGGGAGGTAAGCCCTATGAGCACAGAAACTATGTTCTCTCACCATTGTCTCTCTAAAGTAAGACCCAATACACTGTTTGAAGTGAAAGTGTCAGTTGCTCAGTCATGTCTGACTCTTGCAACCCCATGGACTATAACCCACCAGACCTCCTATCCATGGAATTCTCCAGACAAAAATACTGGAGCAGGTATCCATTACCTTCTCCAGGGAATCTTCTCAACCTAGGGATAGAACCTAAGTCTCCTGCATTGCAGGCAGATTCTATACTATCTGAGCCACCAGGGAAACCCCAATACATTGTATGTGCTGTGTTGTGCTTAGTCACTTCAGTCATGTCTTACTCTTTGTGACCCTATGGACTATAATCCCCCCAGGCTCCTCTGTCCATGGGATTCTCCAGGCAAGAATACTGCAATGGGTTGACATGCCCTTCTCCAGGAGATCTTCCTGACCCAGGGATTGAACCTACGGCTCCTGCGGCTCCTGCATTACAGGCAGATTCTTTACCACTGAGCCACACTATATAATAGAAGCTAGATAAAGACACTGAGTATGCTAAAGCCTTTAACTGTGTGGATCACAACAAACTCTGGAAAATTCTAAAAGAGATGGGAATATCATACCACCTTACCAGACTCCTGAGAAACATGTACACAGGACTAGAAGCAACAGTTAAGAGTCGGACATGGAACCATGAACTGGTTCAAAATTGGGAAAGGAGTACATCAAGGCTGTATATTATCACCCCACTCATTTAACTTATAGGCAGAGTACATCATGAAAAATGCTGGGCTGGAAGGCTCACAAGCTGGAATTAAGATTGCCCAGAGAAATATTAGCAACCTCATATATGCACACTAAAGCAAAAAATGAAGAGCAATTAAAGAAGGTGAAGAAGATGAAAGAGGAGAGTGGAAAAACTGGTTTAAAACTCAAAATTCAAAAAACTAAGATCATGGCATCTGGGGCCCATCAGTTCATGGCAAATAGATGGAGAAAAAGTGGAAGCAGTGACAGATTTTATTTTCTTGGGCTCCAAAATCACTGCAGACGGTGACTGCAGCTGTGAAATTGAAAGACATTTGCTCCTTGTACACCTATGACAGATCCATGTTGGTGTTTGGCAGAAAACAACACACTTGTATAGCAATTATCCTTCATTTTAAAAATAAATAAATTTCTTTAAAAACTATGACAAACCCAGACAGCATATTAAAAAGCAGAAACATCACTTAGCTGACAAAGGTCCATATAGTCAAAATTTTTCCAGTAGTCATTCACAGAGAGTTGGACCACAAAGAAGGCTGAGTGCCAAAGAATTGATGCTTTCAAATTGTGTTGCTATAGAAAGCTCTTGAGAGTCCCTTGGACAGAAAAGAGATTAAACCAGTGAATACCTAGAGGAAATCAACTTTGAATATTCATTGGAAGGTCTGATGCTAAAAGTGAAGCTCCAATACTTTGGCCACCTGATGCAGAGCTGACTCATTGGAAAAGACCCTGATGCTGGGAAAGATTGAGGGCAGGAGGAGAAGGGGTTGACAGAGGATGAGATGGTTGAATGGCATCACCAACTCAATGGACATGAGTTTGAACAAACTTCAGGATATAGTGAAGGACAGGGAAGACTAGTGTCCTGCAGTTCATGGGGTTACAAAGAGTTGGACACAACTGAGTCACTGAACAACAAGACATTTGCTAAACAAATTAGTAAGTAAAGACATAAAACAGTTGCTAATAACTGAAATTAAAATACCCATTTAATAGAATTAAATAATCTATAATTGTCTTTACCAAAATCTAGGAGGGAAAATGTTAACCTTGGCAGTTTATTATTGATCATAAACCAAACTACCAAAGGTCAATTTTAAACTCAAAAGAAAATTACTGAAAATCATAATACCAATCACAACAATATAAAAGGGTAAAGAAAGAATGTTTTTATAATTTAATCTCAATTTTCAAGGAAAGAAACCTGAATCTTATCAGAATGCTAACCACATTGTTGTATCAATATTAAGTATTATCTTAACTTTAGTACACTATTTAGAAAAAGGAAATGATGGCATATCCTTTTCTTAATCTTCCTAATGTGATAAACTGCTGTGGTGGCCAGATGCCAATATTACTGGAATAAAGGCCATAAACCTAATAGTCTAGACTGATGAACAAAAGCAGATCAAGTGCACTCTTTTTATGTGTATATTTTATTAGAATATATTGAGAAATCCAGAAACTCTTGAAGGCAAAATTAAAGCCCTAAAAATAACCCTGTGAAGACAAAAATAAGTTAATTAATTAATTGCTTAAAGTCCTAAACACCCGTATAAAATTAATATTTAGCATCAATATAGTTTCTAAATTTAAAAGTTATTCTTTTGATTAACTAATTACAAAACACCTATAACCATTGTTGGGAAGGTTAAGACAAGAACCCTAAAGTTAAAACTTTGATGTACTTCATGTCACAGAAACAACAAATTTGTATCTAATCATTTCAAGTCACAGAACAAATGATAAAAATTTTATAAGGAATAAAATTACCTTCTTTTTCCTAAGAAAAGATGTTACTAAAATGTAATATTTCCATGGAAGAATACACACAAGCAACTGATTTTGTCAACAGGCTTGACTTTCTTTTAATCAGTATTAACCCTTGCCAAAAGGAATCTTATTAAAGCTTTCTCAGTCTATCCTCAAAAGAAAATAAGTAGGAGGGACATTCAGGGACTAAAGGTTTATTTATTCAAAAGTTTCTCACTAGCTTTCCTTTGGAGAGGACTACCAAAGAACCAGTGAGGTTAAGAGAAGATAAAACCTGACCAGAAACCAGAGGAGAAACCCCTTCTAAGGTATCTGTGCAGATAAAATTGGGACATAGATTTTCCTTTTCTGGCTCCAAGTTTTCCATAGTTTGGACACAAATGTAATAGATAAACTAATAATTGAAATTATATGCTGATAGATTGAGATTTTCTTAGATTGAAATTGAGAATTTCTAAGACAACTAAACTAATTGCTGATGGTCACTGATTATACCCACTGAAAATGGATGAATTCCACTCACTTCCACTGTCTGTAGTTGAATCAAAGCTTAGTTTTATGAATTACTCAAGTTCTACCACTGAATAGCAGCTTTTGATAAAATGCAACTTAAGAAAAAAAAAAATCACAAGGCAAACTTGTCTTTGTTGAGTAAAAAAATGCTATTTTAGGAATGCTTCAGTCCACCTAGGACACTTCCTGGTGGTAAAGGGATCCAGACTTTACCACTTGCCTTGACCCTTCCAGGCTTTTATGGAAGGATTGACTTTAACATCCTAAAAGTGTGAATTAAAATTTTTTAACCTAAAAACTTTTTTAAAAATAGTTTTTGCTTTAATAATGATTTTCTTCTTATAGTTAAAATATTAAGCTGTTAACTCCAGTGATTCTAAATTATGCTCATGTGTCTGTATGTGTGTCTCTCAGTCATGTCCGACTCTTTGAGACCCCATGAACTGTAGCTGGCCAGGCTCCTCTGTCCACGGAATTCTCCATATTGGAGTGGATTGCCATTCCCTTCTCCAGGGGACCTTCCTGACCCAGAAATTGAACCCAGGTCTTCTGCTTTGCAGGCAGACTATCATCTGAGCCACCAAGGAAGCCCTGGTATATAATATAAAGCCCTGGTGTATAATATAATATATTATATGTATTGTGCATAATTTATGCATGTATTTGTTTCTACATATGTGTTAGTCACACTTACATAATTATGCTCATATTATTATATATAAATAATGCAGAAAGCTCCTGAGTAGCCAGTAAATTATTTAGCGAAGTATTGCTCCCTGAGAGGTCTTAATATCATAATTTACCAAAATAAATACAGATTTGAATAATCTGTTATCACTCCACAATTAGGTATTGATTGTCTTTATTATTATTTCTTGCTAGGGTCCATAAAGAAAATATGAATGCTCTTATCTTATCTATGATTATCTTGAACCTTACTACATTCTTCTTGGTAAGTTTTCAATACTGGTCAACAGGTACTTTTCTTTTCATTTAGAAAACGATAAAGATGTTCATATCAGTTATATGCCAGAAAAACATCTCAGAGTGAGACATCAATGTGCTTGCAACCAGGAAAATTCATACTGTGTTGCCTTTAAAATATGTACCATGAACTTTATTATATTTCTTTCTGTATATTGTATATTCATACAATGAGGAGATATATATATATTACACATACACATATATATATATCAGAAATTTATGTTCACACACAAGTGTGTACCCAGATGTTTTTATGGATTTTTATGTACCTAGACATTCTATTCATAATTGCCAAAATCTGGAAGAAACCAAATTGTCCTTTTGTGGTGACTGAATAAATAAATATGGTATATTCATGTAGTGGAATATTTTTCTGCACATAAAAAAAAAGAAAGAGAGAGTTACTAAATCATGAAAAACACATGATGGAATCGTAAATTCATACTACTAAATGAAAGGAATTAGTCTGAAAAGGCTATATATTGTTTGATTCCAATTATATCACATTCTAAAAAAAACAAAACTATAAAGCCAGAAAAAATATCAATGCTTGCCACGGATTAGGAAGGATGAATAAGGAGAAAACAGGATTTTTAGGGTAGTGAAGCCTA
The DNA here is from genome assembly GCF_049115385.1 of Moschus berezovskii. Classification (NCBI taxonomy): domain Eukaryota; kingdom Metazoa; phylum Chordata; class Mammalia; order Artiodactyla; family Moschidae; genus Moschus; species Moschus berezovskii. Next base: position 95,041,249 of record NC_142464.1, read on the forward strand.
GAATTCTATAAGATGGTAAATGCATGGTAAATAAATGTAATTATATGTTTGTCAAAACCCATGGAATGTATAAAAGTGAAGTCTAATGTAAACTATAGACTCTGAGTAATATATGTCAATGTAGTTCCGTTCCTGACAATAGTGGAGAGACCATGCATATCTAGGCAGGAAGTATATGAGAACTCTGTACCTTCCTCTAAATTCGTCATCAATCTAAAACTGCTCCATAAAGTAATCTTTTCAAAAAATGTAAATCAAATCTGAAAAAAAAATTATTGGCTGTTTTGAAACTTTTACTAGTGAATATTTTAAAATACACTCAATGTGACCTGATGCCACGTATTTAATTCTTTACTTGTATATTTTTTATTTGCAGTCAAGTGAGAGTCTTAAAACTCATGACCAGTCAAAACAAAAGCTATCAAAGCTTAATTCACCTGCCCAAACCGGAAAAACAAAACCCCCTCATGTACAAGCTGCATTAAAACAAGCCAAAGCCCAGACATTAAAGCAGCCATCAAACCAGGTTTCACATACTGGAATTCGACCAAGATCATCTCCATCTGTTTTATCAAACTCATCTCTGGCATCTGCATTTAAAAAATCTGTAGCTTCCCAGTCTACATCCAAGCGCTCGTTACCTTTCCAAGATACTCTAAAGAAGTCCACCTCTACCAAAAAGCAATTTCTAGCTAACAACACTGCACTAAAACAGCCTCAATCAAAATCAATTTCAGAAAAACAGGATTTAATCCACAAGTGTGCACCCAAACTGACCTTAGGAGACAAGTCTAAGTCCAAACAGTCATCTCTCACCGAGACTGGTATAAAAAGAAAGGAAATTGATAAGACTAAACCACAGCAGTCAAAAGTTACCAAGTCTACACCCAAACAGACATCATCTTCACCCAATACAGGGAAAAGGTCTTCAGTTGCCAGTGCTACACAGAAATCAACCATAAAGACAACAAAACGAAAGACTCCCACTGCCAAACCTGAACTTAGACAGACGTCATCTTCCCAAGGTGCAATAAGGAGCCATCGTGTTCCTAAGTCTAAAAGAGCAAACTCTAAAGTTCCTGAGAGTAACACAAGGCGAGTTGCATCTAAGCGATCTCCACCAAACAACTTAACAGGCTCCACGTCTACTACAAGAAGAATTACTAAGTCCACAGACAAAAAGTCTCAAAGATGCAATTATGATGGAAGCCAGAATCTACCTTCCAAAATCAAACGAAGGAAGAAGAGACCTTTGCCTTCTGTTAACCTGTCTTCAGGGTATCCAGCATTACCACTTAAACGTAAGCATCATGTGCGAAAACCTCATCCACCACCATCATGTCCAATAAAATCTCATTCCTCTCGACTTCAGACAAAGACATCTAAACCTCACAAGCCTTGTCCACATCAACGAAAAAAGCAGCCATCAGAGATTTCCATAGAAGCAGCTACTGCCTCACAGACAGCACCAGCTACTGCCTTTGCAAACATCACCAAGACAGCCACTAGAGGAGCTGATGATATTACTACTAGCAAGGCTCAAATTACACCTACTATAAAAGCCCTTACCACTACCCTCTCAGCTGCTGTCACTACCTCCATATCTCAAATCACCACCCTGTCTGCTGCTCTCCCCACCACTGGACAAGAGACAAACACCCTTGAAGGTGACACAACTATGGCTGTAATTGATACTACTGCTGCTGCCATAGATGAAACCATTTCTGCCATTGAAACCACGACTGCTAAAACTGGCACAACTATTCAAGAAACTGCTGTAACTGTGACCAGCCCCACAGTCGCTACAGTGAGCACCAAGAGTGCAACTGACACTGTGACCAACACTGCAGCCACTGCAGAGGTTCTTAAAACCATAACAGCTGCTCCAGAAGCGGACACTGCTACCCTTGGCACTACTCTGCCTGTTATCATTCTCACTTCTGTTCTCCCCAGTGCCATTACCGCCACCGGTACAACTTTGCCTGAAAAGGATGTCACCACTCCTGAAGAGTATTTTTATTACACTGAAGATGAGATTGAAGCCTCTGACGATGCATATGGCTCAGAGTCTGCTGAAGATTCCACTGCAACTCCAGAAACTAATGCCATGGGCCCTGTAACTCCTTCAACTCCAGGGGCCACCCCCTCATGAACCTACATTTGATAACACTACTCAGAAACTTGAAGTAATAGCTACCACACATAGCCCTTGAATATTGATCACATACCCCAACCAATAATCAAAATTATGTGATTAAAATACTGCAAAGCTTAGCCATGAAAATATAGCAATTCTTTAAGCATACTGTATTGTAGTTTTCAGTCTTTCTTCTTTATCTATCACGAACACATCAGGTCACATATTTGAAGCACCATAAGAAAAATTCTCACTGAATTTTACTATGATGAAATTTACTTGACATGGAAATGGAATTTGTCCTTCTCACTTCACTCTCAAAAGTCCTTAATGTCCTAAGAGTAAGATTCCTGAAATCCTTTTAATTCCGTAAGTACTGAAGGATAATTAAAAGGATAACATTTTATGGAAAACTGTGAAAACTAGAAGCAGAGACATTATTCACAGAATCTGGGAACTGAACATGCCTTCTTCCCTTGAATGAATATTTGGCCCTGGTAAATGTCAGGCCTGGCATGCTGCAGTCCATGGGGTCACAAAAAGTCAGACATGACTTAGCAACTGAACAAAACAGCAATGTCAGGAGGGTTCCAGAGGCCTGTAAACATGTTTCATGTGAAAAAGACAATTTAAATTATTCCTGAGTTATGAATCACTGGAAGAGCAAACATGTGCTTTCTAATCCAGCAAGTCCCTGTCTTGTGTGGCAATGTCACTGGTATCTTTGGGACTGGCTCCCTCCCCATCACTGTAACCCATGTACAGACTGGGACTCAAGGGGAAATAAACTGAGAAATCCTGGCCCTGTTCCCTCTCTCCATGACCATCACACTTCCTTAAAACCTCTGAGGAAAAAAAATCAGGAGTGTGATCTAATTTTATAGGCCCCCGGGAGTTGGTGATGGACAGGGAGGCCTGGCGTGCTGTGATTCATGGGGTCGCGGAGAGTCGGACACGACTGAGCGACTGAACTGAACTGAACTGAACTGAACTGTATGTCTGCGTGTGTGTATGTGCCAGCAAGTATAAGAGAATGAAAGAGACTAACTTGTCAATCTAATACTAGTCAATAACACCTGTAAGGCTGCACTCATATTTATTATTTCCACTTCACTTCACAAATTCTTTCTTTCATTCTACAATAGGGAGTCGATAGCATAGATATAACAAGAGTGAAGAATCAAAAAAGACAAAAACAAAGATTATTTGTTTGATATGAGAAAATACAAAAGACCCAATGATTGTGGTCAAAGAGAGCTCACAGTAAAGAGGGAAAAATGCCCACATATGTTACTAGTGATGCCACCGTCTAAAATAGAAGAGATTCCTTATAAACTGAGAGACCAGGGTAGTGATCATGGGAGAAAAAGAAAAAGTGTTAATTTAAAAAGTGTTATTTGAACTGGACTTTTTAGATAACTTTCTCAAATTTTCAGACTTGAACAGCACTTTAAATAACAAAGTTAGCTTGCCAGTGTGTAAAACACATTTTAAATGGGAGAAATATAAAAATACAGATTGTTCAAAATACGAAAGATCTGGTGGCTTGGGTACACAGTCTGGATTGATAACTGTCATTGACAGCAGTGCTACTTGAAGTGTAGCTTCCCAAGATGGCTCAGGGGTAAAGAATTCGCCGGCCAATGCAGGAGATATGAGTTTGATCCCTGGTTCAGGAAGACCCCCTGGAGAAGGAAATGGCAACCCACTCCAGTATTCTTGCCTGGGAAATCCCATGGACAGAGTAGCCTGGTGGGCTACAGTCCTTGGGATCGAAAAAGAGTCGTACATGTCTTAGCAACTAAGCAGCAACAACTTGAATTGTGGTCAGCAAGCTAGCTGCTGTGGCTACAGTTCAAGTCACAGTGAAGGGCATACATCAATGTCAATATGCACATTTTCAGCTTCCTTTAATGCTTATTGATTTATCCTTTTTTTCATCCATTCATCTAGTAGCAAAACTTTCTTTATGACAAAAGCACTGTATTCTGGTGTACCCTTTTCATCTAATCCCCAACAGTATTTGAGTAGTGAACTGTGCTAAGGAACTGCTGCTCCTTGTTCTCATAAATGAAGCATGCCTCATTCCGCCAGCCTCCACCAGGCCGACTTCACATACCCACTGTTATCTAGGTTCTCTAGGCATTTATACTTGTAATTCTCACTATTAGCAATGAAATTATTTAAAGTTTTTGAAAAGGAGAGTGAAATCCCTTTAGCCATGATTTAGAATTAGGGTGAGGGCTAGTGAAAGCCTAATTGTGAAACTGAGGGAATAATTTTGAGAGATATTATGGAATCAATACCAGTAAGGCTAGATCATTTACACAGGGTGGAGCAGTGGTGAAGAAGTAGCTTGCTATTTTCTAGCTTGGACAATTGATGGGAGAGCAATATCTCAAAGCAAGATTAAAAGTCAGTGTGCAGGAAAGAAGAATGTTCTTTGAGATAAATTACAACAAATTTAGACAATGTATTAAAAAGCAGAGATATCACTTTGCTGACAAAGGTCCATACAATCAAAGCTATGATTTTTCTAGTAGCCATGAATGGATTCCTTGATAGCTCAAGTGGTAAAGAGTCTACCTGCAATGTAGGAGACCCCAGATCAATTCCTGGATCAGGAAGATTCTCTGGAGAAGGGATAAGCTACCCACTCCAGTATTCTTGGGCTTTCCTTATGGCTCAGCTGGTAAAGATTCCGCTTGCATTGCAGGAGACCTGGGCTCTATCCCTGGGTTGGGAAGATCCCCTGGAGAAGGGAAAAGCTACCCACTCCAGTATTCTGGCCTAGAGAATTCCATGGACTGTATAGTCCGTGGGTTTGCAAAGAGTTGGACACAACTGAGCAACTTTCATGCACACATACCTGAATGGATGTGAGAGTTGGACCATAAAGAAAGCTGAGAGTGGAGGAATTGATGCTTTCGAATTGTGGTGCTGGAGAAGACTCTTGAGAGTCTCTTGGACTGCAAGGAGATCAAACTAGTCAATCCTAAAGGAAATGAACACAGAATATTCATTCAAACGACTGGTGCTAAAGCTGAGGCTCCAATACTTTGGCCACCTGATGCAAAGAACTGACTCATTGGAAAAGACACTGATGCTGGGAGGAGGATAAGGAGGTGGAAGACAAGATTGTTAGATAGCATCACTGACTCAATGGACATGAATTTCAAGCAAACTCTGGGAGATAGCAGAGGACACGGGAGCCTGATGTGCTGCAGTCCATGGGGTTGCAAAGAGTTGGACACAAATTAGCAACTGAACAACAGCAACAATACACATCCCCCCCTCACTTTGAGAGAAATCATACACTTTGGGGTCCTAAAGCCTAAGAGCATGTTATAATTTCAAGTGCCCATTGCATGTTTACTAAAATAGATCATAGATTAGGCCACAAATACAACCTCAAATGTTAAAAACACGAAGATTCTACAACTGGGAATCTCTCTTGCTAGACTGCAACAAACTAAAAATTAATTATAAAATCTAACAAAAAATGACCAATTACTTTTTCAAAAGAATAAAACTATAAATAAATAGTATTAATAAGGATTTTGAAAAAAATCAGACTATTTTGCAAGCTAATGGAGTGAAATCAAAGTTAAATTAAGAGGTAAAATGCTGTGCTAGTATCATGTTAACATTATAGCAGATTTATCAAAAAGTTATATAACCCAGAAAGTAACAAAAGAATTCCAAATAGGGTAGAAGGAATATAAAAAGACTAAGATCTTTTTTCCAGTTTTATTGAAGTATAATTGAGAAAACTGTGTATATTTAAAGTGCTCAATGTGACAATTTGAAACACAATTTGACTGATTACATCAAGTCAATTAATACATTCAACACCTCAGTTACTTTTTCTTTTTGGTGAGAACACTCAAGATTTACTCTTTCAGAGAGCTTCTAGTACTCAATAAAATATAATTAGCCCTAGCAGTATACTTTACTGTTATAAGATGAAGGTATTCATCTTATAACTTAAAGTTTATGTATTTTAACCACTATCTCCCCATTTCTCCCCACCCCAAGCATGTGCCAATCACCATTCTACTCACTGTTTCTATGAGTTGCAATTATTCTTTTTTTAGACTTAAAATATAAATGATACCATATAGTATTTGTCTTTGTCTGGTTTACTTCACTTGGCAACTAATCTTTGACAAATGTGCCAAGAAAACACAACAAGAAAAAAAGACAGTCTCTTCAATAAATGGTGTTGGGAAAATTGGATATACACATGAAAAAGAATGACTAAAACCTGTTTTACAATATTCACAAAAATTAATTTGAAATAGATTTAAAAGACTAAAATCTTAGTTTGAAAAATGACAGCTCTTTTTCCCTGTTACTATAAAGAAAAGGGAAAATCCTATAAGTATATAATCAAGAAAAATGGATTTTTGCAGTACTGTCAAATTGTTCTCTGAAACAATGTATTACTTGTCACCAGTTCAGCTCAGTTGCTCAGTCGTGTCTGACTCTTTGCAACCCCATGAATCACAGCACACCAGGCCTCCCTATCCATCACCAACTCCCGGAGTTCACTCAAACTCATGTCCATCGAGTCGGTGATGCCATCCAGCCATCTCATTCTCTGTCGTCCCCTTCTCCTCCCGCCCGCAACCTTTCCCAGCATCAGAGTCTTTTCAAGTGAGTCAACTCTTCGCATGAGGTGGCCAGAGTATTGGAGTTTCAGCTTTAGCATCAGTCTTTCCAATGAACACCCAGGACTGATCTCCTTGAGAATGGACTGGTTGGATCTCCTTGCAGTCCAAGGGACTCTCAAGAGTCTTCTCCAACACCACAGTTCAAAAGCATCAATTCTTTGGCGATCAGCTTTCTTCACAGCCCAACTCTCACATCCATACATGACCACAGGAAAAACCATAACCTTGACTAGATGGACCTTGGTTGGCAAAGTAATGTCTCTGCTTCTTAATATGCTATCTAGGTTGGTCATAACTTTCCTTCCAAGGAGTAAGCGTCTTTTAATTTCATGGCTGCAATCAGCATCTGCAGTGATTTTGGAGCCCCAAAAAATAAAGTCTGACACTGTTTCCACTTTTTCCCCATCTATTTCCCATGAAGTGATGGGACCAGATGCCATGATCTTTGTTTTCTGAATTTTAAGCTTCAAGCCAACTTTTTCACTCTCCTCTTTCACGTTCATCAAGAGGCTTTTGAGTTCTTCTTCACTTTCTGCCATAAGGGTGGTGTCATCTGCATATCTGAGATTATTGATATTTCTCCCGGCAATCTTGATTCCAGCTTGTGCTTCTTCCAGCCCAGCGTTCCTCATGATGTACTCTGCATATAAGTTAAATAAGCAGGGTGACAATATACAACCTTGACATACTCCTCTTCCTATTTGGAACCAGTCAGTTGTCCCATGTCCAGTTCTAACTGTTGCTTCCTGACCTGCATACAGGTTTCTCAAGAGGCAGGTCAGGTGGTCTGGTATTCCCCTCTCTTTCAGAATGTTCCACAGTTTAATGTGATCCACACAGTCAAAGGCTTTGGCATAGTCAATGAAGCAGAAATAGATGTTTTTATGGAAGTCTCTTGCTTGGAGAAGGAAATGGCAACCCACTCCACTGTTCTTGCCTGGAGAATCCCAGGGACGGGGGAGCCTGGTGGGCTTCCATCTGTGGGGTCGTACAGAGTCAGACACGACTGAAGCAACTTAGCAGCAGCAGCAGCAGCGGATGTTGGCAATTTGATCTCTGGTTCCTCTGCCTTTTCTAAAACCAGCTTGAACATCTGGAAATTCAAGGTTCACATATTGCTGAAGCCTGACTTTATTAGTGTGTGAGATGAGTGCAATTGTGCAGTAGTTTAAGCATTCTTTGGCATTGCCTTTCTTTGGGATTGGGATGAAGACTGACTTTTTCCAGTCCTGTGGCCACTGCTGAGTTTTCCAAATTTGCTGGCATATTGAGTGCATAGCATCATCTTTCAGGATTTGAAATAGCTCAATTGGAATTCCATCACCTCCACTAGCTGTGTTCATAGTGATGCTTTCTAAGGCCCACTTGACTTCACATTCTTAGGTGACTGCAAATTAATACAGGTAAAATACATACAAACAGTTATTCTTAGGGAAATGGATAAAGCACCATTACTAATTAATAGTAATATACCTTGAAAAATTCTTTATAGTTGTACAAATTCACCTGGAAAATAATGGTTAATATCATGACAATAATACATACATATATAATGCAAAAGTTGTTTATTGCTCTTTAACTAGCAATCTAGTTAAATTTTATGCAGTAGAATTATTACAAAAAACGCATCTTGCCCTTTTAAGCATGCGTGTATGTGAACACTGGACAACAGATAAGATAGTCAACACACATTTTGAATACACATTTTGAAAACTTGAGTTCCTATATAGAGCACCCGTAGAGACTAAAAGATTTGTGCCTCTAAAAAATACATGAAATATGAAATATATCTTTGAATTAAACTTTTTTAATTTGAAAACTAACAATAATCAAATTGAATCGTAAAATCGAATTTCAAAATTTATGAGACGGCTGTCAAATTGACTTCTAAAAGAGTTAAATGGTTAAAACAATAAAGAAATGGAATTTCTAAGAGAACAAAAAGAGTCAATTTTTTTAATTTAAAATAGCTGAAGAATGTAGACTAGGCTATGTAAAGTACTTACTTGGCCCTACAATATGTCACATTCTATTGTCAATTCTTCCAGCTCCGAGGTAAAGGTATGTTCATTATTGGGAAAATTACATATAAAAAGGGAGTGCTTATCAAATAAGTGTCAAGAAGTATTTAGAATTAATACACAAGTAATCACCTAATTGTTAATTTCTTTCCTCTCCCCTGGTAGAATAAAAGAAGGAGAGAACATATTATTGATATTCTCATTAGATTAAGATTAATCTATAATAGCTTCTCAACAAAATCAAGAATCACTGACTCATTCCTAGGACTTAGGAGATCCCCAACATATTAGCTCTGCAGGAAACACCAGTCTTCAGAAATGGTCCTTTTTAATAGACTTCAGGCATATAACGCCATATCTGTGATCTCTTTCTATGCCATCTTTTAAATTTCCCCATTTTGCCACATTTTTGGTGTATGTAATATGTTTAAAATTAAAAATGTGCATAATTTGTAAATAAGTGAAGTGCATTTTTTAAATAGCAGGGATGAATAAAATATTTGAAACAAAATTTTATCCAACTTTGTCATCTTTCCCTTAGAATTCAAACAAGTGGACTCACTTGCTCTTATCTAGCCTCTCAGAAATTATATATCCTCACTGCTAGAGGTCAGAAATGCTAGCTTTTAAATTCTCATTTTGAAATATTAAATATGCTTTCCTTTGCTTTCTCAGAAGAGTCATGAGAAAATCACCAGACTCAGAGCTCCCTCTATAGGTGATGTTAGAGAAAATAAACAGCATTTATTTAAATAGACTTCAAAAGTTTCAGATTTTTGGATGGAGACAATTCATTTATTCTTATGCACAGTTATTTCAACATGAATTACTTCATTTCAAAAGAAATAGAGAAAATTATATAATAACATTGTAAACTAATAATAAGAACAAAGCTAGACTGAAAAAATGGAATACCAATAAATGGAAAATATAATTACATAATACTAAATAAAAGTAAAAGAAGTAAAGAAAAACAAAGAAAAAGCCTCATGAATAATATGATCATCTCAAACTATTATAAATAATAATAAACTGAAAGCAATCTATTAACTAAAACACAGATAAGAACGTGTGGAATATCCACATGGTATAATCATAAGTCATTAAAATTATGTTTATAATTGACATATTCACATTGCTATATATAAAATAAGAAACTAATAAAATCCTAATATATAGCACAGAGAAGTATACTCAAAACACTGTAATGACCTATATGGAAATAGAATCTAAAAAAGATGTATTTCTATAACTGATTGACTTTGCTGTATAGCAGAAACTAACACAACATTGTAAATCAATTATATTCCAGTAAAAATTAACTTAAAAAACAAGTAAATGGGAAATTATTTTATGAATTTGGTAGACCAAAGAGGTCATTCAAGCCATGTTGACTCATTAATTATTTTTAACTGTCAGCAACAGTGCTCTCTGAAACCATATTGTGAAGCTGGTGATCATAATAGAAACTATATTTCCCAAAGGAAAAATTATCCTGGAATTCATAGTTTTAGCACCAATAAATTCATATCACCAAAAACCAAAGCCAGAATAAATATACAGCTCTAAAAATTATTATGAAGTCAAAGAACAACTTTGAGACATTTATTTATTTGCATGCAAATGAGGGAGACTGTTTTCATTGAACAAAGGAAAACTGAGAAATGTGATAAGAAGGAAAAAAGAAAGGGGAAAAATGATACTATCTAGAAACACTAAGTCATATTTTACATTTTGGCAATAAATCAGCGACTCACAAAGGTATCAGCCTAGATAGGCACCACTTGAGTAGTTTGGCTGTTGTTGTTTAGTCTCTAAGTCATGTCTGACTCTTTTATGGCCCCATGAACTGTAACTTGCAGGCTCCTCTGTCTATGGGATTTTCCAGGCAAGAATACTAGAGTGGGCTGCCATTCCCTTCTGCAGGGGATCTTTCTGATCCAAATATCAACTCCACGTCTCTTGCATTGGCAGGCAGATTATTTACCAGTGAGCCACCAGGGAAGCCCTTTGACTATTGTCGTCAAATATTGTTTATACATTCTCTAGAAACTGAGGATGGGATGTTTCCTTTGGTAAAATCTTCCAATGTTCCTCCACTAACATTTCCAGCTTATTTAGACAGGTTTGTGCCTTATTCTTTATCAGAATTTTTGGAAATTATAGTTTTAAAAAAATAAAATATGGTTAAACACAATGATTATACAAAAACTATACAATTATTGAATCAATATTTGACTTCACATTAATTTTGTTATAAACATTAAAAGGTCTATAGTTAATAATTTGGTTAGCCTTTTAGAATTTAAAAAGGGATCTAAATAAATTTGGAATCCCAAGTCTAATTTTTAAAAAAATCTTCCCAATGATTTTCTCTCTAGAAAATCTAGAAATCTAAAATAAACCAGTTCATTCAAATAAATTCTAGGAATGATACTCTGGGTAGTACTCCAAGTTCAAAATCATTCCTGTCAAACATAAATATTAAAGCATCTAAATATGTGGCTACAGAAAGGATATCAATTGGGAAGGGAAGGGTTTTAAAAAGGCTCAGGAATTTGACTTTTTATTTTCATATCCTCAAAACATAATTAGAAACTGTAGTGAGAAAAGACAATCTTATTCTTCTGTTTTTTTTAAAATTTAAGTTGAGACTATCAGTTCAGTTCAGTTCAGTCGCTCAGTTGTGTCCGACTCTCCGCGACCCCATGAATCACAGCACGCCAGGCCTCCCTATCCATCACCAACTCCCAGAGTTCACTCTAACTGAGTTTGAGTTGAGACTATGGATGAAGAAAAATAAGCTAAGGGAGTATTTCTTTTGCTCAATATTTGAATATGAATCTCATGACATGTTAATGGCACTGATCTCTGAGTCACTAATCACACACTAATTCATGAAGTCTTGATGCGAAAGATTTAAGAGGGGAAATTTTGAGTAAAAATAACCAATAGTGGAAAGGGGGATGCTGCAGTGGTAGGCAAGTTAAAATGCAGGTAGTCTTGTTAGGCTTCAGAGACAAGAAAGCAGAGCAGGACTCAAATTGACAACATCTGTTGGATCATAGAAAAAGCAAGGGAATTCCAGAAAAACATATGTTTCATTGACTATGCTAAATCCTTTTCTCTATGTGTATCACAACAAACTGTGGAAAATTCTGAAAGAGATGGAAATACCAGACCACCTGACCTGCCTCTTGAGAAACCTGTATGCAAGTCAGGAAGCAACAGTTAGAACTGGACATTGAATAACAGACTGGTTCCAAATAGGGAAAGGAGTACATCAAGGCTGTATATTGTCACCCTGCTTATTTAACTTATACGCAGAGTACATCATGGAGAAGGCAATGGCAAACCACTCCAGTACTCTTGCCTAGAAAATCCCATGGATGGAGGAGCCTGGTAGGCTGCAGTCCGTGGGGTCACTAAGGGTTGGACATGACTGAGCGACTTCACTTTCACTTTTCACTTTCCACTTTCACACATTGGAGAAGGAAATGGCAACCCACTCCAGTGTTCTTGCCTGGAGAATCCCAGGGACAGGGGAGCCTGGTGGGCTTCCATCTATGGGGTCACACAGAGTCGGACACGACTGAAGTGACTTAGCAGCAGCAGCAGCACATCATGCGAAATGCTGGGCTGAGTGAAGCACAAGCTGGAATCAAGATTGCTGGGAGAAATATCAATAGCCTCAGATATGCAGATGATACCTTTCTAATGGCAGAAAGTGAAGAGGAACCAAAGAGTCTCTTGATGAGTGTCAAAGAGGTGAGTGGAAAAAACTGGCTTAAAACCCAACAACCAAAAAACTAAGATTATGGCATCCAGTCCTGTCACTTCATGGCAAAGAGATGGGGAAAAGTAGAAACAGTGGCAGATTTTATTTTCTTGGGCTCCAAAATCACTGCAGACAGTGATTGCAAGCCATAAAATTAAAAGATGCTTGCCCCTTGGAAGAAAAGGAGCAATCTAACAAGAACCATCATGGCTGGTTTCAATCAACTACACGTCTTAGAAACCTACCATGTTGAAATTCTTAGTTACAATATATTCTTAAAAACACTTCCAACAGCTTATTCTAAGCAAACTCCTGCTGTTACCATGCCTATTCAAAATCTAACTCCTAACAGCAAGCAAAACATTGCTATTATCAATACCACTAAGTCCACATCAACCAACCCTACTATCATCACAAGGCTCATAGAGCTTATGCCTAGGACTATGTTAAGGACTGTGCCTAGGACTATACACACACGTGTGTGTGTGTGCGTGCATGTATATTGAAGGCAAGGAAATAAAAATTGCAAATCATGATCTCTTTCACTAAAAATTTAGGTAAAATTTGAGGTATTCAAAATATAAGATATATTCAAATTACAGCAAATATTATAGCAAATATTCCACTTCCCCTAAACCTATGGTTTTCACAAGGACCAAATCATCACTGATATGCTCCCAAAGTTACCTCCAACTCATTCTGGCACATGAGTCACCAGAACATCTGCACCAGCCAACAAAATTGAGACTAAATCTAGCACAAATGGATCTACAAACAAAATAAGCACTGAAAAAAAAATGTTAAACCTAAGATTTCTTTGCATACTGAGAAACCTAGCAAACTTTGGATTTCTCTGACTTAATAATCACACTAATGGTGATTGACTGAAGCTCCAATACTTTGGCCACCTGATGCAAAGAGCTGACACACTGGAAAAGACACTGATGCTAGGAAAGATTGAGGGCATGAGAAGTGGATGACACAGAATGAGATGGTTGGATGGCATCATCGACTCAATGGACTTGAGTTTGAGCAAATTCTGGGAGTTGGTGAAAGACAGGGAAACCTGATGTGCTGCAGTCCATGGGGTCTCAGAGAGTCGGACACGACTGAGTGACTGAACAACAAAAAATGATGATGATGATCATATTGATTTTAACATTGATCTCAAAACTGAAACCATTTTTGAAAAAGGAACTGCTGCTGCTGCTAAGTCACTTCAGTCGTGTCCAACTCTGTGTGACCCCATAGACGGAAGCCCACCAGGCTCTCCTGTCCCTGGGATTCTCCAGGCAAGAACACTGGACAATCAGTGGGTTGTCATTTCCTTCTCCAATGTGTGAAAGTGAAAAGTGAAAGTGAAGTCGCTCAGTCGTGTCCGACCCTTAGCGACCCCACGGACTGCAGCCTACCAGGCTCCTCCATCCATGGAATTTTCTAGGCAAGAGTACTGGAGTGGCTTGCCATTGCCTTCTCCGAATTGCTACTTTTCCAAATGGCAACAATCCCAACAATAATTACAGTTTAGTTCAATATAATGTCCCAGGTGGAAAAGTATAAAGAGTCTGCCTATTAATGCAGGAGAATAGGGTTCAATCCCTGGGTCAGAAAGATCCCCTAGCAGAGGAAATGGCAACCCACTCCACTATTCTTGCCTGAAAAATTCTATGGACAGAGGAGCTGGCAGGGTACAGCCCATGCGGTCACAAAGAGTCAGACAGGACTGAGCACATGCACACTCATTATCATGTATGCATCAGTGAATAATTCTGTAATCATAATTTGAAAACAATGTTTGCAACAGTATGTGCCAAGGATCAAACTAGAGAACTAAATGTGTAGCATTGTAGAATTTAAGAAATAAGCTTCCATTTTAAGCTCTCTGCCACCTGATGCAGAGTCAACTCATTGAAAAAGACCCTGATGCTAGGAAAGATTGAAGGCAAAAGGAGAAAAGGGTGGCGGAGGATGAGATGGTTAGATAGTATCACTGACTCAATGAACATGAATTTGATCAAACTGCAGGAGACAGTGAAAGACAGCAAAGTCTAGTGTGCTGCAGTCCATGGGGTCACAGAGAATCAGACATGACCTAGCTACTGAACAACAACAACAATTGATTTAATGCTGTGCAAAATAATTTCCTATAATTTTCTATTGTAGTACAAAGCAATGATTTCAACCTCAATTAAAAAAACTTGATAGATGAGTCACTTCAGGAGATTATACAATTTCAAGCATATATCACATATAAAACTCTTTATGTTATTATTAAATCAAAACTTATATAACCAATTCTTATTTGGGGTTCAGATATATTTTCCTCATTTTTTTTTTTACAAACAACTCTGTGATACACATGCTGGGATCTACAGTTATTTCTATGAAATAAATACATAGACATAGAATGACTGTGAACTTTGACATATACATCTGTCCTTAGACATAGAATGACTCAACATAGAAGCAGAATGTTATATACACAGACATTTTTCTATAAATATTTTATAAAACATTTTATATTCCATTGCTTATTTTTAGGAAAGTCATAAAAAGGTAATGTATAAAACATACCTTTGCTTTGATTTAACATAAAACCATCACATCCTTGGATGAGGCTTTGGTGTGGCAGAGACCAGGTATTATTAAAAGTAGATGAAAGCCAGATGAGAGATGATAGTGATGAGGGAGATGAAAAGAAGTAGGATCCTGGATATTACTTAAAGATTCCTCATGAACAAGATGTGAGGGGTGAAAGAGGGAGTCGCAATGATTCCAAAGTTTGGGCCTGAAAAACAGTGAAGCTATAAACGTACAGTAGTTGGTTGTACTGTAAGGAATATCAGGAGTTCCACTTTGAAAACATCAAGTTTGAAGTGTTTATTAGTGATCTAATTTTCATTAGCTCCTAAAGGAAATCAGTCCTGAATATTCATTAGAAAGACTGATGCTGAAGCTGAAGCTCCAATACTTTGGTTACCTGATGTGAAGAACTGATTTGTTAAAAAAAGACCCTGATGCTGGGAAAGATTGAAGGCAGAAGGAGAAGAGGACGACAGAGGATGAGATGGTTGAATAGCATCACCGACTCGACAGACATGAGTTTGAGCAAGTTCTGGGGGTTGGTAATGGACAGGTAAGTCTGGCGTGCTGCAGTCCATGGGGTCACAAAGAGTCAGACACGACTGAGTGCCTGAACTGAATTGAATTGGCAATAGCAGATAAACAGTTGGATATTCAAGTCTGAAGTATCGGAGAGTGGTCAGGACCAGCAACTTTGGTTTTATATTTAAGAGTAGGTGCCATGGCAGTGACATTTAGAACCATGAGCCCAGATGAGGGTACCAAAGAAGTGACTGAAAAGAAAAGAGGATCAAATGCCAAGACCTGGGGCACCTCGACATTGAGGAGTTTCCACATAAAATCAAAAGTTCTAATAATTTTTATTAATCACAAAATGGAGTATGTTTTCTTTGATTAAATGTCTGAATCTTCTTGTGTTAACATTAGGAAAGATAATTTAAAAATTAAACAAACATAAAAATAAAATGTTAATATGAAATATTTCACCCACCCCCACAAATATCATCAGCCAAGTGGACTCCAGGTTAAGCAGAACGTCAGCACAGAGGGCACAGCTAAATGAAGGATCATGATGGTTTGCTTCCGATCCGTCGCTCAGTCGTGTCCGACTCTTTGCGACCCCGTGGACTGTAGCCTATCAGGCTTCTCCGTCCATGGGATTCTCCAGGCAGGAATACTGGAGTGGGTTACCATTTCCTTCTCCAGGGTATCTTCCCGACCCAGGGATCGAACCCGGGTCTCCTGCATTGGAGGCAGACGCTTTAACCTCTGAGCCACCAGGGAAGCCCTCTCTTACTCAGTGGATGGTTTCCTTAGAAAGTTGTTAAATAGAATAACTTATAGTTTCTGTCAACTGAAGACAAGAATCTCTTCACCTCCCCCCCCAAAAAAAAAATACCTCTTGGAGATGTACAAATATCTGATTAACAAAACTGTAATTTTGAAATTTATGAAGACATATATAGTGATTAATGTTCTGAAGCAAATGGAAATTTTAAATGTGAAAGAAAGTAAATCACTGCTGCTGCTGCTGCTGCTAAGTCGCTTCAGTCGTGTCTAACTTTATGCAACCCTATGGACAGCAGCCCACCAGGCTCCTCTGTCCACAGGATTCTCCAGGCAAGAATACTGGAATGGGTTGCCATTTCCTTCTCCAAACTAAATCACATTATGAGTCAAATCAGCTTAACACTCTTAAGTGTATGTGGCCTTTCTGGTTTGAAATTGATGACTTCACATCTCATGAAAAGACAGCATTATGTATTGTTCTTCTACTGGCACATTTACTATACTGTTGATTATCCAGCAAGAATTCAACTCAAGAGACTCTTTGAAGTAAGGGTGAATTAGAAGTCATGTTCCTCTAATAGTAAAGGAATTACCCAAATGGAATATGTTGGATTACTAAAAATGGTTCTTTGAAGAAAGCCATTCTTTTGCATTTGCTCTCTCATTCAGTTCAGTTCAGTTCAGTCATTCAGTCACGTCCCACTCTTTGCGACCCCATGGACGGCAGCATACCAGACTTCCCTGTCCATCACCAGAGCTTACTCAAACTCATGTCCATCGAGTCGGTGATGCCATTCAACCATCTCATCCTCTGTCATCCCTTTCTCCCGCCTTCAATCTTTCCCAATATCAGGGTCTTTTCCAATGAGTCAGTTCTTCGCATAAGGTAGCCAAAGTATTGGAGCTTCAGCACCAGTCCTTCCAATGAGTGTGCAGGACTGATTTCCTTTAGGACTGACTGGTTTGATCTCGTTGCAGTCCAAGGGATTCTCAAGAGTCTTCTCCAACAACACAGTTCAAAAGCATCAATTCTTCGGTATTCAGCCTTCGTTATGGTCCAACTCTCACATCCATATATGACCACTGGAAAAACCATAACCTTGACTAAAAGACCTTTGTCAGTAAGTTAATGTCTCTGCTTTTAAATATGCTGTCTAGGTTGGTCATAACTTTTCTTCCAAAGAGCAAGCGCCTTTTAATTTCATGGCTGCAGTCACCATCTACAGTGATTTTGGAGCCCAAGAAAATAAAGTCTGTCACTCTTTACACTGTTTCTTCATCTATTTTCCATGAAGTGATGGGACCAGATGCCATGATCTTTGCTTTTTGAATGTTGAATTTTAAGCCAGCTTGCTCTTTCATTAGTGCCATTATTATTATTATATTAATTGATGTATTCTCAGTACCAACTACAGAGCCTAAAAATATTTTTTAAATATTTCTGAATAAATAAGTGGATTTATTGTAACAGACAGGGTTTCCCAGGTGGCTCAGTGGTAAAGAATCTGCCTGCCAATGCACAGATACAGTGATGGGGAGGTATAAGAAATGGGTGCTGGATACAAGATATAAGAAATACAAGAAATGGTGGCTTGATCCCTGGGTTGGGAAGATCCCCTGAAGTAGAAAATAACACCCCACTCCAGTACTCTTGCCTGGAAAATTCCATGGACAGAGGAGTCTGGTGGGCTACAGTCAATGGGGTGGCAAAGAATCAGACATGACTGAGAATGCACACACATTATAACAAATGCTTTAAATATGAGATTTAAAGTTACAATCCATATTTTTACACACAAATCAAATAAGGTAAAATGCTATTAACTCAGTATACAAGTGGTTAGGTTTTAACTTGTTATAACCAGATTTATAAACAATTTTATACCATATTTTATTCATTTATAAATTCTATCATTTAAACCCAAAAAGATCTTACAATGTGTGTTAGG
Source organism: Moschus berezovskii (assembly GCF_049115385.1). Lineage (NCBI taxonomy): Eukaryota > Metazoa > Chordata > Mammalia > Artiodactyla > Moschidae > Moschus > Moschus berezovskii. Next base: position 95,059,683 of record NC_142464.1, read on the forward strand.
AAAACATTATCCTTCTTCTACAGAGGAGGCTAAATGATCTGTCTACAGAAAAATTGCTAAGTGATAGCCTGAATTTAAACATAGATCGAATTCTATTTACCATACAAGAACTATTATTAAGTAAAGTAAATGTCTATGCATTGAAGTTATTCAATGAATTTTCAAATACTCTAAATCTCACACCCACATTTCCTCAGCAATACATTTAATATGTATTTACATGTGAAAAATGGTACATGATTAAGAATAAAATAACAAATATCTAGGCAAAACAAACTTCATACAATTAAGAATATACTCAGAAAGTTCTAAATTAGTTGCAAATAAAATGGTTTTGATATTCACTTTCTAACAGGTTAATGAAAAAGATGTTCCTTATATTTTTCTGAATAAAATTATTTAAGAAAATATTTCAACATTTTAAGCAATTGGAAGAATTCTGATTTACATCTTCTCATTGAATGTTTTCATACACTGATTATTTCAATTCTACCTAAATGCCATGGGAGTAAATTATGCAAAAAATAGTTAATTAAAGTTGTAAAACTGTAGGATTATAGGACAGTATAAATATAGGACAATATATTGTATTGTTAATTAATTATTAACTAATAACATTTAATAATAAATTACTAGATGTTTTTACTTGTTAAAATTTTTCATGAAAGAATGATAGCCTAGAAATCACAGGATAAATTATTAAGAATAATCATTAACCATCACATTTCATACTGAACAAATGTAAGGATTCTTATGGTCTTGAGAGAGAGCATGCAAAGAGAAAATCCTCCTTTGCCAGAAATATCTGTTTGGTTGCTTTTGTTTCAACTTAACCTGGAGCAATCTCATCTACATGAAATGTTTTCCTCCACCCTCAACATTATCATCCCCAAACCCCAGAAAAAGAGAAAGAAAAACTGAGTTACTGTATCAAATGTAGATTCATTCAATCAGTCCTCTATAATTACTGAAGGCAACAGGGCATTTGGGGATATTTTTCAGGTTCAAAAAGGAACAAATTTTCAACAGAACCCAGGGAAAGCACCCCTCTTAAAGAATCTAGTTGAATGTGCTCTAGGGCATTCCTGTTTCAAATCTCTTCATTAATTTCTTTACCAATTCCTCAGGCAGGGAAAAGACACATGGAAAAGTTAAGATGTTAATTGAGGGGTATAGTGGGTATGAGCAACTATGGTTTTAAAAATAAATACAGTTCATTACACTGTTGTATCCTTCAGCAACGACCTTGTGGAAAAAACATGTAGAAATGACAAAAAAGTAATAATTCTTTTGTTGATGTTGTTGGCCACTCAGACCATGAATCTAACCTGCGTTTTCACTGCAGGGGGACCTGCCTTGGCAGCATGGGATCTTAACCACCAGACCATGAAAGAAGTCTGAAAAGGTTACAATTCTTTTATTCATTCAATGGCCATAACAAGATCTCTACTTACTATCTCTTTGAATTGGAAGAGAAAAGTAAAACAAAGAGGAGTTTGAGGGTAGGTAAACAAAGGATTCAAAGAAAAAGCAGGACAGAAAACATTGGGAACATTTGAGAAGTTCTCTAAGTGGATTAGAAAGAATTAAATTTCTGAGAGATTAACAAAGCCTGTGCTTCGGACACGACTGAAGTGATTTAGCAGCAGGAGCAGCAGTGCTTCCCTTATATTTTCACTTCTTCCCATCTCCATGCATGTTTGGGGGGTGGTATGTTCTGAGGTCTATGTGAGGAGGGTGTTTACATCTCAGACTTGATGGTTCTCAGCTAACTGAGTCAATGATTCTGTCTTTAAAAACATGAACATAAACACTTTCCCACTCAAATATCAAGTACACAGTTGTTTCACAAACTGGACCATTCAGAAACATAGATTATATAACCATATTGTTATTTGTCTCTCTAAGAATGACCTTTTAGTTTTAAGATGCTGTTTTTAATTTTAAATGCTGTTTTTAGTTTTAAAATGCTTTAATACCTATTGAAAGATTTATGAAATAATTTTCTTATGTTTTTCCAGCTTAATTATACATTATTCCCTAGTTTCATAAAATTTTACATAAGATGACACAGTTTTCACATTCTCTATAGAGTTCTATTTGACCATCTGTGCAAACTTATTTAAATAACTCCACTTTTTGAATTTTTTCTTCTTTTCCCTTCATTTTTTGGAGAAGGACTATTACAACATTTTGGCCTCACACAAGGCTTTGGCTCACAATAAAAATAAATTCACATTTGTATGCTTTTGTTTTCTAATTAATGAACATAGTAGATCCCCCTATTTTATTAGGTCATTTTTAATTCTACCTAATGATTGTGATAGGCAGAGTAATGTCCACCCCAAATACGTCTGTGACCTAATCGCTGGAAGATGTGTTTGTTATGCTCCATGGCAAAAGGGACTTTGCATATGTAACTAAAATTAAAGTCCTTAAAGTGGTGAGTATCATAGATTCTCCAGGTGAGCCCAGTTTAATCGTATAAACTTTTAAGAGTAGAAGAGAAAGTAGAAGAGGGAGTCAGAGAGATGTGACACCAAAAGGACTGTACGGCTTTGAAGACGGAGGAAGGAGGCCATGAGTTAAGCAATGTACCAGTCTCTAAAAGTGAGCAACAGAGCTTCCCTAGTGGCACAGAGGAGAGGTATCTGCCTGCCAGTGCAGGGGACACGGGTTCGATCCCTGGTCTAGGAAGAGCACGTGCACCCTAGAGCCCATGCTCCACAAGAGAAGCCACCATGATGAGAAGGCAAAAAATAAGAGCCGCTTCAGCTCGCGAAACTAGAGAAAGCCCACATGCAGCAATGAAGACCCAGCACAGTCAACTCCGGGAGTTGGTGATGGACAGGGAGGCCTGGCATGCTGTGATTCATGGGGTCACGGAGAGTCAGACACGACTGAGTGACTGAACTGAACTGAACTGAACTGAAATTTATGATAATTTGTTATGACAGAATGGAAAACTAATACAATAAAGTTTTATAGTTTTCAGAGTTAAGTTTGAACATATTTCATTACATTTAATAAGCATTTAGGGTTTTTCTATTATTATAAGTGACAATTCTTAAATTTTATATTCCCTTTGTTGCTGATACATAAAAAATACAACTGATTTTGTACATTAATCTTTTATATAGTGACATTGCTATATTAACTTAGTAATTCTGATCATTTTCCTTTACATTTGTCTGAATTTTTCACCTGTGCAAAGACTGAAGTGAAAGTCACTCAGTCGTGTCTGATTCTTTTATGGACTATACAGTTCCATGGAATTCTCCAGGCCATAATACTGGAATGGATGGCCTTTCCCTTTCCAGGGGCTCTTCCCAACCCAGGGATCAAACCCGGGTCTCCCAAATTGCAGGTTTTATATTTTTCATTCTTTACTGCTCTAACAAGGACCTCCAGTATTATACTGTGTAGAAATAATGATCATGCCTCTATTTCTATGCAGCAATTAATAAATAAGACAGATTTGGGTACCTGAGAATGAAGCTATTGCTGTAGCCAGTGCCTAAAAATGTGGTAGTAGCTTTGGAACAGGGCCATGAATAGAGCTAGAAGCATATTAAGAAGTATGTTTAAAAAATCCTAAAATACTTGAAGAGACTCTTAGCGGAAAGAAACACTTAAGGACATTGCTGGTGATGAGACAGAAGGAAGTGAGGAGCAAATTACTGGAGAATAGAGAGAGGTATCATTTTCTCCTGAAGTTATTGGCAAAACAAAAAGTGTGCCTAGTGAACTGGATGATTTGGCTAAGAAGATTTCCCCCTAAATTCTGGAAGGTATACCGGTTTTTCTCTCATTGCTTATGATAATACACGAGGAATAAGAAATAAATCATAAAATGAGGATAGACTGTGAAAAGGATTTGATTGTTTTGCAAAAACTTTCAACCTCTCCAGACAGCAAGATACTCCAAACTTATGAAATGGCTTCCAAACAAAGTTCATATTCAAGGAACTGTCAAAATACATGGTTGAGATTAAAGAGCCAAGGATGCAACTTTTTTGTTAAGACCTCAGGAAGCACAAAAGTACTGCAAAGTACTATTAAGTCACACAGTTGTTGCTATGCAGTCACTCAGTTGTGTCCAACTCTTTGAGACCCCATGAACTGCACACGCCAGGCTTCCCTGTCCTTCACTATTTCCCAGAGTTTACTCAAACTCAAGTCCACTGAGTCAGTAATGTGATCCAACCATCTCGTCCCCTGTCATTCCCCTTCTCCTCCTGCCTTAAATCTTTTCCAGCATCAGGGTCTTTTCCAATGAGTCAGTTCTTCACATCAGGTGGCCAAAGTATTGGAGTCTCAGCTTCAGCATCAGTCCTTCCAATGAACATTCAGGGTTGATTTGCTTTAGGATGGATTGATTGGATCTCCTCGCTGTCCAAGGGACTCTAAAGTCTTCTCCAGCACCAGAGTTTGAAGGCATCAGTTCTCCGATGCATAGTTTTTTTTATTGTACAGCTCTCACATCTGTACATGACTACTGGAAAAAACCATAGCTTTAACTCTATAGACTTTGGCAAAGTGATGTCTCTGATTTTTAATACTCTGTCTATATTTGTCATAGCTTTTCTTCTGAAAAGCATGTGTCTTTTAATTTCATGTCAGGAGTTACCATCTGCAGTGATTTTTGAGCCTCCCAAAACAAAATCTGTCACAGTTTCCATTGCTTCCTTATATATCTGCCATGAAGTGATGGGACCAGATGCCATTATCTTAGAATTTTGAATGTTGAGTTTTAAGACAGCTTTTTCACTCTCCTCTTTCACCTTCATCAAGAGGCTCTTTAGTTGTATTATCTGCATATCTGAGGTTATTGATATTTCTCCCAACAATCTTGATTTCCGCTTAAAAGTGAAAGTGAAAGTGAAGTCACTCAGTCATGTCCGACTCTTTGCGACCCCATGGACTGTTGCCTACCAGGCTCCTCCGTCTGTGGGATTCTCCAGGCAAGAGTACTAGAGTGGGTTGCCATTTCCTTCTCCAGGGATCTTCCCAATTTCCGCTTGAGCTTCATCTAATCTGGCATTCCACATGATATACGCTGCATATACAGGGCTTCTCTGCTGCCTCAAAGGGTAAAGACTCTGCCTACAATGCAGGAGACTGGAATTCAATTCTTGGGTCGGGAAGATACCCTGGAGAAGGAAATGGCAACCCATTCCAGTACTCTTGCCTGGAGAATTCCAGAGACAAAGAAGCCTGGCAAGCTACAGTCCATGGGATCGCAAAAATTCAGACACAGCTGAGTGATTAACTTTCCTTTTTCTCTTTGCATATAAGTTAAATAAGCAGGGTGACAATATATAGCCTTGATGTACTCCTTTCCCAATTTGGAACCAGTCCTTGTTCCATGTCCGGTTTTAACTGTTGCTTCTTGACCTGTATACAGGTTTTGCAGGAGGCAGGTAAGGTGGTCTGGTATAGCCATCTCTTTAAGAAATTTTCCACAGTTTGTAGTGATCCACACAGTTAAAGACTTTAGCATAGTCAATGAAGCAGAAGTAGATGCTTTTTCTGAAATTCTCTTGCTTTTTCTATGATTCAGTGGATGTTGACAAATTGACCTCTGGTTCCTCTGCCTTTTCTAAATTCAACTTGAACATCTGGAAGTTCTCAGTTCATATACTATTGAAGCCTAGCTTGGAGGATATTAAGCATTACCTTGCTAGCAAGTGAAATGAGAGTAATTGTGCTGTAGTTTGAACGTTCTTTGGCATTGCCCTTCTTTGGGATTGGAATGGAAACTGATTTTTTCCAGTCCTGTGGCCACTGCTGTAGTCACCCTTTAAAAGATTAAGCCTATGCCTCACAGGCCTTCTCAATCAGATAGTAAGCCCTCTAGGAAGCTTAAGGGTATGGTTCCTCAGTGATCTCAGCAGGAAATCAAAGAAGATTAGAGGCAACCTTAAAGGGATGTGATATGTTTTTATCTAAAAGAGTGAATCTTAATGAGATTGACAAGAGACTTACAAAGTTTTTGAGAGACTGATATCAGCAAATACACTACTACATTACCATTTGGGCTTCCCTGATAGCTCAGTGACCACTGCTGAGTTCTCCAAATTTGCTGGCATATTGAGTGCAGCACTTTCACAGCATCATCTTTCAGGATTTGAAATAGCTCAACTGGAATTCCATCACCTCCACTAGCTTTGTTCGTAGTGATGCTTTCTAAGGCCCACTTGACTTCACATTCCAAGATGTCTGGCTCTAGGTCAGTGATCACGTTATCGTGACTATCTTGGTCATGAAGATCTTTTTTGTACAGTTCTTCTGTGTATTCTTGCCACCTCTTCTTAAAATCTTCTGCTTCTGTTAGGTCCATACCATTTCTGTCCTTTATCGAGCCCATCTTTGCATGAAATGTTCCCTTGGAATCTCTAATTTTCTTGAAGAGATCTCTTGTTTTTCCTATTCTGTTGTTTTCCTCTATTTCTTTGCATTGATCACTGAGGAAGGCTTTCTTATCTCTCCTTGCTATTCTTTGCAACTCTGCATTCAGATGCTTATATCTTTCCTTTTCTCCTTTGCTTTTCACTTCTCTTCTTTTCACAGCTATTTGTAAGGCCTCCTCAGACAGCCATTTTTCTCTTTTGCATTTCTTTTCCATGGGGATGGTCTTGGTCCCTGTCTCCTTTATAATGTCACGAACCTCCGTCCAGAGTTCATCAGGCACTCTATCTATCAGATCTAGTCCCTTAAATCTATTTCTCACTTCCACTGTATAATCATCAGGGATTTGATTTAGGTCATATCTGAATGGTCTAGTGGTTTTCCTTACTTTCTTCAATTTAAGTCTGAATTTTGCAATAAGGAGTTCATGATCTGAGCCACAGTCAGCTCCTGGCCTTGTTTTTGCTAACTGTATACAGCTTCTCCATCTTTGTCTGCAAAGAATGTAATCAATCTGATTTCGGTGTTGACCATCTGGTGATGTCCATGTGTAGAGTCTTCTCTTGTGTTGTTGGAAGAGGGTGTTTGCTATGACCAGTGCGTTCTCTTGACAAAACTCTATTAGCCTTTGCCCTGCTTCATTCCGTGCTCCAAGGCCAAATTTGCCTGTTATTCCAGGTGTTTCTTGACTTCCTACTTTTGCATTCCAGTCCCCTATAATGAAAAGGACATCTTTTTTGGGTGTTAGTTCTAAAAGGTCTTGTAGGTCTTCATAGAACCATTCAACTTCGTCTTCTTCAGCATTACTGGTTGGGGCATAGGCCTGGATTAATGTAATATTGAATGGTTTGCCTTGGAAACGAACAGAAATTATTCTGTCATTTTTAAGATTCCATCCAGGTACTGCATTTCGGACTCTTTTGTTGACCATGATGGCTACTCCATTTCTTCTAAGGGATTCCTGCCCACATTAGTAGATATAATGGTCATCTGAGTTAAATTCACCCATTCCAGTCCATTTTAATTCACTGATTCCTAGAATGTCTATGTTCACTCTTGCCATCTCCTGTTTGACCACTTCCAATTTGCCTTGATTCATGGACCTGACATTCCAGGTTCCTATGCAATATTGCTCTTTACAGCACTGGACCTTGCTTCTATCACCGGTCACATCCACAACTGGGTATTGGTTTTGCTTTGGCTCCATCCCTTCATTCCTTCTAGAGTTATTTCTCCACTGATCTCCATTAGCATACTGGGCACCTACCGACCTGGGGAATTCCTCATTCAGTATCCTATCATTTTGCCCTTTTATACTGTTCATGGGGTTCTCAAGGCAAGTATACTGAAGTGGTTTGAGAACTCAGCAGTGGCCACAGGACTGGAAAAGGTCAGTTTTCATTCCAATCCCAAAGAAAGGCAATGGCAAAGAATGCTCAAACTACCACACAATTGCACTCAACTCACATACTAGTAAAGTCATCCTCAAAATTCTCCAAGCCAGGCTTCATCAATATGTGAACCGTGAACTTCCAAATGTTCAAGCAGGTTTTAGAAAAGGCAAAAGCACCAAAGATCAAATTACCAACATCCGCTGGATCATGGAGAAAGCAAGAGAGTTCCAGAAAAACATCTATTTCTGCTTCATTGACTATGCCAAAGTCTTTGACTGTGGATCACAATAAACTGTGGAAAATTCTGAAAGAGATGGGAATCCCAGACCACCTGACCTGCCTCTTGAGAAACCTGTATGCAGGTCAGGAAGCAACAGTTAGAACTGGACATGGAACAACAGACTGGTTCCAAATAGGAAAAGGAGTACATCAAGGCTGTATATTGTCACCTTGCTTATTTAACTTATATGCAGAGTACATCATGAGGAAGGCTGGGCTGGAAGAAGGACAAGCTGGAATCAAGATTGCTGGGAGAAATATCAATAACCTCAGATATGCAGATGACACTACCCTTATGGCAGAAAGTGAAGAGGAACTCAAAAACCTCTTGATGAAAGTGAAAGAGGAGAGTGAAAAAGTTGGCTTGAAGCTCAACATTCAGAAAACAAAGATCATGGCATCTGGTCCCATCACTTCTTGGGAAATAGATGGAAAAACAATGGAAACAGTGTCAGACTTTATTTTTTAGGTCTGCAAAATCACTGCTGATGCTGACTGCAGCCAGGAAATTAAAAGACGCTTGCTCCTTGGAAGGAAAGTTATGACCAACCTTGATAGTATATTAAAAAGCAGAGACATTACTTTGCCAACCAAGGTCCGTCTAGTTAAGGCTCTGGTTTTTCCTGTGGTCATGTATGGATATGAGAGTTGGACTGTGAAGAAAGCTGATCACCGAAGAATCGATGCTTTTGAACTGTGGTGCTGGAGAAGACTCTTGAGAGTCCCTTGGACTGCAAGGAGATCCAACCAGTCCATTCTAAAGGAGATCAATCCTGGGTGTTCATTGGAAGGACTGATGCTAAAGCTGAAACTGCAATACTTTGGCCACCTCATGCGACGAGTTGACTCACTGGAAAAGACTCTGATGCTGGGAAAGGTTGGGGGCGGGAGGAGAAGGGGATGACAGAGAATGAGATGGCTGGATGGCATCACCAACTCTGTGGACATGAGTTTGAGTGAACTCCGGGAGTTGGTGATGGACAGGGAGGCCTGGCGTGCTGTGATTCATGGGGTCGCGGAGAGTCGGACACAACTGAGTGACTGAACTGAACTGAACTGATAGCTTAGTGGGTAAAGAATCTGCCTGCAATTCAGGAGACCCTGGTGTGATCCCTGGGTCAGGAAGATCTCCTGGAGAAAGGAATGGCAACCCACTCCAGTATTCTTGCCTGGAGAGTTCCATGGATAGAGGAGCCTAGTGGGCTACAGTCCAGGCAGTCACGAAGAGTCAGACATGACTGAATGACTAACACACTACACAGCAAAACACCACCAGCTTGAACTAGACTTCCATTCTATTCTCAAAGCAATTGTTCAGGTATAAATGGTGAATGAACTGCCAGCAACTGCTTTAAACAGCAACTACTAATAGCAGTCAAATTTTAAGTTATTAGTCACAGTGAAATGAATGAATAGAAACTCATGTTATAAGGTCTAGGATAGGATAGAAAGATCTGCTTGGGTAATTCTGAAATTTTAGTTAGACTAACCATCCTTCCTCTTAATTATAAAAAAAAAAAAAAAAAAGGAGCATCTTGAGAAAACAACACTCTTTTTAAAGACTATTATTCTTTACAAAATTTGCCTGGGCCAGTTTTAGGGAACAGTAAGACTACATTTTCTCAGTGATGTCGAAAGCCAGTTTGTTATTGCTGTTGTTAATTAGATCTGTTTTCTAATTCAACTTTGTCTAGATCTCAGGTTCCTCCTACTTTAAAATCTGGAGTGTTCTCTTGTCTGCCCAAGCTGTACATTGGTTGATTGCTGGAACTGAAAAGAGTAATCTCATTTATGGGTTCTCTCGACTAGCATTGAGGAGGAAGGGTATAGGTTCCCCTCAACCACAAAAGGCCCACAGGCTTTTTCGTTCTTGATAAACTTATCTTTATTCAAATAAAAGCCTGGGAATAATCATTCTGTGTCATCGAATTGAATATACATCAAAATAACCTGCATTAAAAATTGAATTTTGATGGCTAAGTCGAAGACCTCTCTTGGTAAATGACATACTGCACTTGAAAATATGTGGGTTATTTTCAAATATTTTTTGATAGTGATTTCTAACATAATTCCACACTGATAAGAGAACAGACTCTGAATGATTTCAATATTTTCAGGCCATGAAAATTTTGCACATTATTTTATATCCCTGGATATATTCCAATGTGTTGTAGTTTACCATCTATGGGAACTTAAGTAGAATTTGTATCCTACTGTTGTGTGAAAATACTGCAAATCTTAATTATGTTGAATTGGCTCATAGTGCTTTTCAGATCTCTTATATCCTTCTCAGTTCAATCTAGTCACTCAGTTGTGTCCGACTCTTTGTGACCACATGGACTGCAGCTGGCCAGGTTTCCTGGTCCATCACCAACTTCTGGATCTTGCTCAAATTCATATGCATCAAGTCGGTGATGCCATCCAACCATCCCATCTGTCATCCCTTTCTTCTCCTGCCTTCAATCTTTCCCAGCATCAGGGTCAGCTCTTCGCAATGAGTCAGCTCTTCGCATCAGGTGACCAAAGTACTGGAGTTTCAGCTTCAGCATCAGTACTTCCAATGAATATTCAGGACTGATTTCCTTTAGGATTGACTGGTTGGATCTTCTTGCAGTCTAAGAGACTCTCAAGAGTCTTCTCCAACACCACAGTTCAAAATCATCAATTCTTCAGTGCTTAGCTTTCTTTATGGCCCAACTCTCACATCCATACATGACTACTGGAAAAACCATAGCTTTGACTAGATGGATCTTTGTTGCCAAAGTAATGTCTCTTCTTTTTAATATGCTGTATAGGTTGGTCTTTGACTGTGTGGATCACAATAAACTGTGGAAAATTCTAAAAGAGATGGGCATACAAGACCACCTGACTTGCCTCTTGAGAAACCTGTATGGAGGTCAGGAAGCAACAGTTAGAACTGGACATGGAACAACAGACTGGTTCCAAATAGGAAAAGGAGTACATCAAGGCTGTATATTGTCACTCTGCTCATTTAACTTATATGCAGAGTACATCATGAGAAACACTGGACTGGAGGACGCACAAGCTGGAATCAAGTTTGCAGGAAGAAATATCAATAACCTCAGATATACAGATGACAGCACCCTTATGACAGAAAGTGAAGAAGAACTAAGGAGCCGCTTAATGAAAGTGAAAGAGGAGAGTGAAAAAGTTGGCTTAAAGCTCAACATTCAGGGAACTAAGATCATGCCATCCAGTCCCATCACTTCATGGCAAATAGATGCGGAAACAGTAGAAACAGTGGCTGACTATTTTTCTGGGCTTCAAAATCACCTCAGGTGGTGATTGCAGCCATGAAATTAAAAGACGTTTACTCCTTGGAAGGAACGTTATGACCAACCTAGACAGCATATTAAAAAGCAGAGACATTTCTTTGCCAACCAAGGTCCGTCTAGTCAAGGCTATGGTTTTTCCAGTGGTCATGTATGGATATGAGAGTTGGACTACAAAGAAAGCTGAACACAGAAATATTGATGTTTTTAAACTGTGTTAGAGAAGACTCTTGAGAATCCCTTGGACTGCAAGGAGATCCAACCAGTCCATCCTAAAGGAGATCAGTCCTGAATGTTCATTGGAAGGACTGATGTTGAAGCTGAAACTCCAATAGTTTGGCCACCTGATAAGAACTGACTCATTAGAAAAGACCCTGATGCTGGGAAAGATTGAGGGCAGGAGGAGAAGGGGATGACAGAGGATGAGATGGTTGGATGGCATCACCGACTCGATGGACACAGGTTTGGGTGAACTCCAGGAGTTGGTGATGGACAGGGAGGCCTGGCATACTGCGGTTCATGGGGTCACAAAGAGTCGGACACGACTGAGCAACTGAACTGAACTGAACTAGGTTGGTCATACTTTTTCTTCCAAGAAGCAAGGATCTTTTTTTATTTCATGGCTGCAGTCACCATCTGTAGTGATTTTGGAGCCCAAGAAAATAAAGTCTGTTACTGTTTCCATTGTTGCCCCATCTATTTACCATGAAGTGATAGGACCAGATGCCATAATCTTAGTTTTTTGAATGCTGAGTTTTAATAATAAACATTTAATATTAAAAAACTAAGTACATTTAATACGTAATATTTGTTTTTAATATATATATATGCTTAAATATACTTAGGTTTTTTAATGTTGAGCTTTAAGCCAGTATATTTAACTATACCCTTCTTAAAGTATAGTCTGTACATTCACTCTATTAATTTTTGAGAGCTTGACACTGAAATTCCAACTAAAAATCTTAATTCATTTACTTAAAAAATAATTGCAATATGTCGTGGAACTCTATGTAACCTTGTTCTGTATTTTCTAAGTCTCCTGTAAGTGTGTTACAATACTTCCATAATTTCAAAAAAATAACCTGGACATTGCAAAGCCCACACCCGATTTTATCATTGTGCCTAACCTCTTGTCCTCCAGATCCACACTCCATCTTCTGCAGTCTGTTTTCTGCCCCAGGAGGCTCACCTGTGTAAAGTGACTCACTTTGTTCCTTGCCTTTATGTTCCTTATTGATTCAGCTAATGAGGAAGCACTCGTATGGAATGGAAAGACACCACTCCCTGATTATCTCACCAGTTTCAGGATGAAATAAGAATGGATGTTTGGTTGAATACCTAGCTTTAGAGCGCAGGTAAGAAAAGACTATTAGTTGAAAAAAACATTAATATAGAACCAGTGGAAGCTATACAACTCTTCTGTCAAGAGAAATACAACCATACAGGAATTAACACAAAAAACGAACTCCAAGAGTTTTCTTAAAGGAAGTCTTAAAGAGATCTCTATACTATTCTCTTCACTGGCCATATAATAAGATCATAGAGATTTGGGAAAAAAATAATGGGTTTTTTAACTTTTCTACAAGTAAATTTTACCTTTTAGTAAATTTACTTCAACACTGTTGAAGTAAAAGCACAAATAATTCCAAAACATATATGACTGAAAATATAATGTTTTAGTATTTCAGAAAATGATCATATTGAGAGTTAAATTGTACATGTTTGAATTTTGACTTATTTACTCATTCAACAAACATTTACTTATTTAACTTACAAAATTGGAGGAAATCATGTTTGATCAACTGTCTTGAACAAGCCATCCATAGTTTTGAGTTTGATCACGGTGATAATATTGTGTTGAAGGTCTGAGCAAAGAAAAGAGAATTACAAATCCAAAAGATACAAAAAAAAATTACATAGAAATTAATTGAAATAAAATTATATTTTTCTGAAATTTGTATGTGCACATATATATCAGAATGAAGATATATCTTCATCTTCATCCATCTCATTATTCCTCAAATGACACTATAACTCCAAATTCTCTCCTGTTTCTGAATTGCTACCCAATACTTGTTAACCTAAGACTACAGTCTCTATTAATATTTATCCAACCATTCTTACCCTTTCTTCAAAAATATATGCTATATTTCCTTTCCTTTCAAATCTTCTACCGAGCAATCATTTATAATGCCTTGATCTTCTATACATTATATATGAGGACAGATGCCCAAACTGATCTGAAACTCCCTTCTCTAATTATTGAATGTAACAACATACATGTCAGCAATTATTCTCCCACTTTTTTCAAAACTACCGAATAGAACTATTCGGCAATGTTAACACCCAATAATTTAATAGGAATTTGGCCAGGTATTTATTATTTTATTTAATCTTGACTAGTGTTTAAATGTTAAATGATTAGTAATCTTTTTCCTTTATATCAATAACATATTAATAACAGTGTAATGCATCATACCTATAATCACAAACAGCTTGGTCTACTTTTCTAAAACTTCCTGAATACTCTTTAGTTCTCATTGGAGAAGGCATGATTAATTTTTACATAGTCATAGAGCTTATAATGTTATATAATAAAATTTCTGTATAAGAACTTAACTTACAAAATTAAGTATAAACTTAAATTTAGGGGATATACAGATCAAAGTCATTAAGTTCCAAAGTTCTTTCTGTAGTATTCCAATATTCAATAAAAGTGAAAACCATAAATGGAATGGCTAAAATAATATTAATCTTATAAACAAGAGTGTTTTGATTAGTGTTCCAAAGTAAGGACAAACATAAAAGAGGAGACAAACCTTATTATGAGTCAAATCAGTGTATATATTTTTTTATTAAATTTAAAGTGATTATCTCAAGTCTTAGAAAATACAATACTGTGTGTTTTTATTGCACAATCTTTATTATGAAACTGATTTTCATGCAGGCACCCAGTCATTCAAGTACGGCCAAACCCTGACCTCTGATCTTCACGAGGTTTTCAGATGAAAAGGTGACTGGAGAAAGTTTATCCAAAGGAAATAGATGAGTGGAATCACAATTGCTCTGTTAAACTGATACTAGTGGATCAAAGCCACTTTTTCCTGTTTGTGTTACAACCTTTCCAATAAATCCTTGGCCCTTCAAGACAGGAACTGGGTTTGTCTTGCTCCTATCACATCCAATAATAATGTCCAATAAATATATGTTGAGTTAAGTCAATTAAATCAAAATTGTCATTTCATACTCAATAATGCTGAGATTTAGTTATATCAAATATATCTATAGTTAAAGTTTTAAAAAATTCAATACACAAATAAATTATAAGCAATATTGTCACATAGTACTATAGAGTTCACAAAGTAAATAAATATTCTAATTTAATTCTAATATCTACTCATTCAGGTGAATAAAACAGGGATGATTCTCATCTAACAGATGAGAAAATGGCATTTACAAATAAGTTTACCAAGGTCAAATAGTAATAAAATGACAGATCAGATCAGATCAGATCAGTCGCTCAGTTGTGTCCGACTCTCCGCAACCCCATGAATCACAGCACGCCAGGTCTCCCTGTCCATCACCAACTCCCGGAGTACACTCAAACTCATGTCCACAGAGTCGGTGATGCCATCCAGCCATCTCATTCTCCGTCGTCCCCTTCTCCTCCCGCCCCCAACCTTTCCCAGCATCAGAGTCTTTTCCAGTGAGTCAAAATGACAGAACTAGGTATTAAATCTAGCCTTTTTAATTTCAGGTTCAGTGCTCTTTACTCCTCTAGAATTGCCTTTAGAAGAGTTTTGCATACTTTTTCTCAAATACATTGGTGATTTCTCATAGGTATATTTGTTTTGAAACAGTTTATTTGACTTATGCTATGTGGCTCAATATAGACTAATACATAAAAATGGTAAATGAATCAGTATAAAACATTTTTATTAGCATGCTAAATGACAATTATTTACATTTCTCACTGCATGATCACAGCAATTGAAAAAGTATTCAGAAATCAGATTACTATCTAATTCAATGTGTCCTCTTAAAAACTGAGGGATTCTAAGTCACAGAGGTTTCAAAGGAATGGAGTGGAGGTGCAATGGCGGGGGGTAGGGGAGGTTTTTCACAAATCTCCCTAATGTGGGCCCTTTGAGCCTATGTGCATAAATGTGTTCTAACTCAATGGAAGAAGAGTTATTTATATCCTCTCATTATATGCTTTCAGACATTCTCTCTTCACATCTATTAAACTTTAAATATTAAAGCAAATTGCAAAAATGAAGTTTATCAACTTCCAAAAATTTGGGAACACTGGCAACATATGAATAATTTTATAATTTCAAGTAAGAAACTGAAGCATAGTTTTTATAGAATGAGTGATATACATAAAAGCCATAGTGTTCATTTGTAAATTTTGTCAAATATCAGATTTTATTGTTACCCCTTCCAAGAAAAAGATAAAATAGAGTTCTCATTCTTCCTGGGACAAAAGTTCCAAAGGGCAAGTGTTTCAAGATTAAACTGAAATGATACCACGTATGCAATTTTTTTCCTAGCCCCCGCTCTCTACCACAACCAATAGGCGAAAAGTAGGAGGTACAAAGGAAAGAATGGTTACCTTATTAGATGGAAGAACCATTCAATTAGTTCTTTTAACATCTGAAGGTATCAAGTCTTAGAGGCATTGGCTGGATCAAGAAGAAGCAAGTTCTGACCAAGATCCAAAAGAGACACCCCTCTCAAGGTAACTGTGTGGATAATACCGATGCTCCCAGGGTACTCTTCTCCAGATTCTTTTCTTCTGCATTAACTAAAGCCTAGTTTCTTAATCAGAAAGAGGCTGAGTTAGTTCAATTTTGGACAGGCTGTGTTAAAGGTAGTACGGCCAAATGGAGATGTTCATGAAAGAGTTGTACGCACAAGGTTCAATCAACAAACTTATAAGTCAGTCTACAGATATTAATAGATGCTATTTCCAAGTACCTGCAGGAACTCCTACAGGGGCATTGCTATCAACTGAGGAAAAAATAAGAATGATGCCAGAACCCATATTTGGGTAGAGAAGAAAGAAAATCCATGAAAAAACCTCTTAAAAAGAACTTCAGAGAGGTATGAAGAAAGCCAGGGTAGGGTGGTTTCATAAAAGCCAAAAGGAGAAGGAAGGACTCATGTCAAACACTAGATAGAATTCTATCTTGTAAGATAAGAATTACACTTAAATGAACACATCACTATCTAACTTGACTGGCAGTGTTCCAATTTCTAGATAGAATAAAAAGACTTACTGCAGTGGATTGTGGATTGTGTTGTAGAATATATAAAGGCCTTCAAGAAAGAAAGGAGTATCATAAGAAATACACACACACACACACACGATTTGAGTGAGACTAACAGAGATGTGACTGAAGAACAATAACAGGTGGGGTTGCAAAGGACCTTGCAAGCCACTCAAAGAATTTTGTGTGTGTGTCTTTAGGATAAAGAGCAATGAGAACCCAGTGAAAGGTTTTAACCAGGGAACTAGGGCAATTAGACTTGTATTTTATGAAAAAAATTATGATAACTGTACTTCATTAAAATCAGGGCTATGGGTTAGTTAACAGACTAACATGGAGATCACGAACATTCCAACAGGTCAGGAAACATTGTACTGCTCTTCCCTATGTCTCTATCTCCTAGAAAAATGTGTACTACCAAATGAGAAGTCAGTAACCCTGTGCTGAGTCAAGGTGAGGGCCAAGTAAGATGTGATGCTAACTTGGATAGGATGCTGTTGGTGAAGATGAAGAGAGGTGAGCTGATTCAAAACACTGTCTATGAAGTGAAATATAAAGGATTTAGTGACAGATGGGCATAAGAGAATGAGAGGGGCAGTTCAAACTAACTCAGGATTCTGGCTTATATTAACTTCTGGGTGATAATGCATCATTCACTGAAATGGAGAACACTTGGATGAGACTGTTTCACTGGGAAAGACAATGATTGCAACTGATTCAGTTCAGACTCAAACACCAAATGGTTTCAGAATCTGAAGATAATTCTAGAAGTTGATCTGTTGGCTTAATGGCTAATAAAGCTGAGAAGCCCACTATCATTCTCAAAGGCCACATGCTATTAGAGACTAATGCATTTATACTGAGTTTCCCTAAGGTAATGCCTAAGATATGTACAGCCATTTCCTTTCACAAAATTCTATCAGAAGTCTGTTTTTCTGTATATTCATCTTAATAATCTGGCATGGTAGACACCTGGTACACACTCTAACCACACAACTGTCTATATTAGGAAGAACAACATAGTGTTCTTTACAATTAGAGCAATGTAGGTCAGAACTGGATTTCATTATTCAATAATTTTAATTGTCAAGTGTACCTCATCTGAAAGTCATTTATTAACAGGGAAAGTACATAACATTTTACAAAAGAATTTCAGAACAGATATAAAACTCAGTAGACTAAATATATATATATATATATATATATATATATATATATATATATACACACACACACACATACACATATCAGAGAGAGGAGGAGAGCAAAAGTCAAATAGCTTTATAGACTCTCAGGATTTCCTGGAACCTGTTCTTAAAACACAGTAATGCATACAGCACCATGTCACCAATCATATGAACAGAAACTGAGTTCCATAAAGTTTATCTCTCAACTTAATAGCTCTCCATATACCTTCCTAGAACTCTTTTTATGCCACAGCTCATACAATTTTCCTAAATGATTATGGGGATTAGGAAGGGAGGGGAAGTAGGATGTTTGTGTGTGTGTGTGCATGCATACTCACATGTGAGTGCACACGCAGTGACTGAAAAATGAGCAGGTGAAGAATTTATTTTTTATAATTCTTGATAGAAAAATGAAGCTCTTCTTATAAGTGCAAATTTTTATTATTTTTTTTTACTTTTTTTTCTTTTTTGTGTGTGTGTTAATTCTTTTTTTATTTATTTATTTTTTATTGGAGGCAAATTATTTAATGCTGGAGAGGATGTGGAGAGAAGGGAACCCTCTTACACTGTTGGTGGGAATGCAAACAAGTGCAAATTTTTAAAATAGCAGTCTCATTGGCAAATCAAGTAGAAAAAAACTAGTTTTTCAGTGGTTTCAAAATAATGATAGTGTCTTCAATATATATATACACATACATATTTTAAATTTATATCCACATTTTAAGTTTAATTTTAGGAAAAGAATTTTTTATTCTTAAAATTGCTACTAATAAAAATTTAATTTTTTATTGCTGAGCAGTTTAGTAATCATTTCTTCATTTTCAAGCACATAACAAATCTTTTCTCTTATTTCTGTTCTTATAGGGGTTAATAGGACAAGATGAAGGCTTTAACCCTGACTGGACTCATCCTGGTCTTTGCCATTTGTTTCCCGGTAAGATTTTATATACTTGAAAACTAGAATAACTACCTAAAATTGAAAGTTATATAATGCTAAGATGGGGGTCAGAGTGAGAGTACGTATTTTTAAAAACAGAACAGGGTCACGTGAGATGGAAAGAAACAGGAAATTACCTTCTACTTCTAACATCTTTGGAAATAGATCAATTCAGAATCACTTGGAATCTGAGGAGAAGGGGCAAAACAAAAGGAGAAGTGGAAGGGAAATAGAGAAAAAGAGGGAGAGAGAGCAGAGGAAAGAATGGCTATTAGTTGAAGAGGGTGAAGTATGAGAAAATCTCCAAATAAATTTGAAGGAATAGAACTAGACTGGCAAATAAATCACCAAGACTCCTACTTGTCTTTAATGTCTATATCCACCCACCACTTCCATTTTAAGGAGTTTCCCCTCCAAAGGTGAAAATGAGCGTGAGTTTACCCATCTCTCAAGTTTGTTTTTCAGTAATTCTCTGGGTCTATTATTACACTCTATGATCAAAAGTTTTAAAATGTTCCTCCGCTTAAGACATAACTACAGTGAAAAGGAAGAAGGTAAGATGGTCTCCTACTGACATCTAAAATAAACAATTAAATTTTACATATTTGACTTGTCTTATCCATGACTGTGCAAATATATTTCTTATTTATAACAGTCTGATTCTCTTGAACTGTATGGCTTTAGACTTTCCCTTTTATAATTCTTGCAGAGAAAGAAGGAAAAAAAACAAACTTCTGCTCTTCTGGTTCAATTCCGTGCTGTTCACTAGTTTCTCATATCTCTCTTTGATCAGAGAGTATAGTATCCACTATTTTTAGAATTACATGTGATCTTCAAATGTCTGTTCAATTTTATTTAACCAACCACACTTCATTCCAAGGAGTCCTTCCTTTTCTGTTATCATTATTATTTCCTTGTAAAATTCTTCCCACAACATTCAATGCCTCAGACAAAGCTTTGGCAGGCAAGAAAAACAGGTTTTTCCTGCATTTTTTAATATCCAATTTTTTTAATTCAACACCAAATACTGCTCCTTTACATAATTTCTAAACTGGAATTTAGCTGTAATACTTTCATTGAGATTCATGTAACACAGCTGCCTATGTGGTTCTTTCATTCATTCCTAAAGGACATGACGATGATTTTTACTCAGCAGTTTTTAAGGGAAAAAAATTTTCATAGATTTAGTGGTAGTATTTTACAAAACCAACTAATTGGATTTCCTCCAAATTACATTTCTCTATTTTGTTCAATTTTCCAAGTAAATACACTAGCATTGAAAGTAATACCCAGGTGCTTTCTCTAATCATCCACATAATGTGCCTTGGTATTTTAAAGTTATAGGGTTTCCCTGGTGGCTCAGTGGTACAAAATCCACCTGCAATGCAGGAGACTCAGGTTCAGTCCTTGGGTGGGGAAGATCCCCTGGAGAAGGAAATGGCAACCCATTCCAATATTCTTGCCTGGAGAATCAAAGACAGAGGAGCCTGGCAGTCCATGGGGTTGCAGAATCAGAGTGTGTATACATTTTAAGGTTATAGTACAATTTATTCTAAATTTGTCTGACACTCAAAATCAAAGCACCTCCTAACTGAGAGAAGAGACCAGTTTCTAAAATGAAAGGGAGGATATAAAGCAACAATTAACTGACTGTTTCATTTGGAGATGTCTTCTATTCTCTCCCCCTGTAGTTCAGTGAGAGTCAGCAACCACGGCGCCAGGCAGCAGGAAAGACAAACAACAGTCAACCTGTGCAAAGTTTCCCCACCAGGTCATCAAGGAGCAGACCTACATCTACCCAGGTCGTTAGGAAACCTCAAGCCCCTTCTCGTGCCTCTGTCCTACCTCCACTGATTAACAAAGCAGCCAGTCAATCATCTTCAAATCTGAAGACACTAAGTACAAAGAAAAAGCGATCACAAAGACAAAACCAGAGCAAGCCTAAAAAAAGCACGTTGGCCTCTGCCAAGAAAGGGCTGACCCCCCATTCCTCTGGTCTAACAGAACAAAATATTCTACTGAGGTCAAGCAAAACTCTGGAACAGCCTAAAAAAGGTCAAAAGACCACTGGCAAGAAACAGTCAAAAAGGACTTCAGCAGCACCAAAATCATCTTTGACTATAAAGAACAATCGAAATGCATTCAAAAAGCCCCTATCTTCCTCTAACAAGAAACCGTTGAATTTGCCAAGAGTGGCTAAAGCAGGTTCAGAAAGAACTTCAGCTAAAAAGAGTTCACAAAAGTCCAAAAAAATCCAGTCTACACCTGATAAAAAACAGTTAAAAAAAACCACAATAGGAACAGCTCCAAAAACATCTCTACTTGAGAAGAAATCTAAAGTCTTGTCTATATTATCCAAAACACAATCATCTAACTCCACAGCAATAAAAGCTTCCCCCAAAATTTCGTCAACCTCCCAGAACACACCAGCTAAATCTCACAGAGCTCTGTCTTCATACACCAAGAAAAACCAGAAGCAAGAAAAAGCAATTAAAACCACTCCCCCAAAAAGTGTAGCCAAAAAGAAAACTCTAAAGAAACAAAATACCAAACTGTTAACTCTGGTCAAAAAAAGACCAACTAAGACAACAGGAACAAGAGCAGCTTCTAAAATAAAAAAGAAAAATCTGACTAAATCTAAAAAGGCAGCATCTACATCTGCCAAGAAACAGCTCAATCAACCAAAAGAAGTTGCAACAAAAAGGAAAACCTCTCTAGCCGAAAAACCCTCTACCTCACCTGCCAAGAAACAAGTGAATCAGCCTAAAGCACTTAAACTGGCACTAAAAACACAATCAGCCTCAAAGAAAAGACCAAATACATCTAAAATCTCGTCTAAAACCACCAGGAAGCATTCAAATCAAGCAAAAGAAAGCATATCTCCAGCTCTCAAACAAACTCTGGCTGAAAAGAAAAATCTAAAAAAATCAAGCCTTCCTGCCAAAAAACTGTCTAAATCTGCTCAAGGAGGACCAAAAAGATCTCTAGCTAAGAAAAGAATTCAAAAAAAAACTACAAAGAAACAGCCCACAGCAGGTAAAAAGACTGCAAAAACAGTTCTTGCAAAGAGTAAATCTATAAAACCATCTAAACAAAGACAGCCCACAACTTTAACAGCAAAGAAAAGGCCAAGGAAGTCCAAAAAGAGACCATCTAAACCTCTTAAGAAAGTTTCAAATCAGCTTACATTCCCTCGAGGAATAAAAAGACAACCTCCCTTAGATAACAAAACTGTAAAACAATCTAAAAAAGGGAAATCTACAGTTGTCAAAAAAAGGTTGAAACCATCTAAACCAAAAGGATCTAAATCAGTTCAAGTTGTAAGGAAAAAATGTCCACATAACAAAATCACAAAACCACTTCCATTACATCCTCCATCTAAATGTCATCATAATAAATTTCTTTGCCAACAACCAAATCGACCACATAAGTGCCCATTCAGGTTTCATCCATTCTATCCACCTCCACCAAGACGACGACCAGGTCCTCCACATTTCCAGGCACACCAACCTCATCTGCCTCATAAGCCACCCTGTCATAAACCCAAACCTCCAATAAGGCCAGTGGGCTCCAAAGTCATTACAACTAAAGGCCTGGCCACTACAACTAAGGGATCAGATGCAACCACAAGAACATCTGAAACTCTATCCTCAGTTGCTGCCACCACAAGCCAAGTGACATCAATCACTAACTCAGCAATCGATGCTGTCTCCACTACAACTGCATCAGCACCTGGGACGATGTCAGTGGCACCTTCAGTGAAATCTACATCTCAAGGGTCCACCGCTTCCAGCTCCATAACCTCCATCAAACCAGGAGCTGGCTCCACGATACTCCTCACCACTGCCACCACCGCTGCACCTGGTGTTACCTCAGAGGATTCAGAAACTAAAGCAAACACAGCAGTTGACACCACTCTCCCACCTGTAGGTTATTTCACCACTCAAACTGCTTCTACAACTTCAGCAAACCCAGGCATCACATCCCCTGCTATGAGTGCCACCACTGCTACTGCCACAACCTCCAAGGGTGCTGGGGTCACAAATGCAACCCCTTCTACAGCCCTTGGGAGAGGGGCCACCAGTGCTGGTGCTACCTCCTTATCAGTCAGCGCTGCCACAACTCTTGCTTTCACTGCCACAAAAGTCCCTGCAACTTCTAGCACTGCTTCTGGTTCCATCACAACCACAGCTGCACCTGGCACCACAACCATAGTCACACCAAGTCCTACAACCACCAGCTCACCTGGTACTGCCACCACACACGTGGGTGAGACTACCCTTGAACCGGTAGATGACATAATCCCTAAAGATACTACCCCGGTGAATGACGAAACCACAGAGTCAGTCGATGACACAACCACTGCAGTTGCCACCACGACTTCACTCGATGAAGTCACAACTGGTGCAACAGATTCCACAACCTTGGAAACAGACTTCACATCCATGGTTGCTACAACAGCTGGATCCTCAACCCCAGAACCTGTGGGAACAATCACAACAGCAACAGCCTCCTCAAACCTAGAGGTAAATACAGCCACCATTGGTGTCGTCACCACCTCAGCCATCAGCATGACTACTGCTTCTGCTGGCACAACTGGAGCAAGTGCTACCACTTCAACCCCTGTGACTTCAGGCTCTACTGATAAACCCAGTGTGTTGACCAGTGTGGGTAAAACCACTGTCCAGGCTTCTGTAGCTCCAGCTCCAGGGAAAGAAGTTATCACTCCACCAGCAGATGACACAACCACTGAAGCTACAACAGTACCTGCAGATACCACAACCCCCACAGCTAAAAACCCCACATCCTCAGTAGATTCCACATCTCCAGCTGTAAGTACAACAGTTTCAGCTACAACCACAGTAGCTAGAGGACCTGCCACTGTCACTACAGCAGCCTCCACAACTCCAGGGGTTGGTGCCACCACAAGTGTTAGCACTGTACCTTCAGTCACTGGCACCAGATCTCTCGAGGCCACCACAACCTCTCCAAGTGCTGCCACCACCACACAAGGTATTTCTACCTCTACTATTGAATCTAGTACCTTGACCATCAACAGTGGAACCACAAACCCAACCCCCAATGCCACAAGTTCAACTGAAGATGCCACAACCACACCCACTGATGCCACAACCACTTCATCTGACTTCGCAACTTTAGGAGCAAGCACCATGTCTGTTGTTACAACAGGAAAAGCTGCTTCAGCTGCAACCACAATCCTCACAACAGCCACCACTGCACCAGTAGCAGCCTCCATAAGTGTTGCAACCACACCCTCACCCTCAGCCTCAGGTGCCACAACTGTTGCCAGTACTAGTATACTAGGCACCGTGAATACCACCCCATTGACTTCTGCCTCTATTGCAGAAACATATTTTCCAACCCCTGAAACTATGAATACAACTCCAGAGAATAAGGAAACGACTGGACCTATAGAGGACACTACCTCTGAAGTTGCCACCATATCAATTTCCATCACTACCACTGTATCTGAAGATACAACCACTGAATTGGACTCCTCTACCACCGAAGAAATTGAAACAACTGCCACTGATGATGAGGTCACCCCTGCCACGAGTTCTTCAGAGTCCACAGATATAATTACCTCTACACCTCCTACAACCGTCACAACCATAGCAACAACCGACACACCTGAAGCTAATGTCATCACTACGACCCCAGGCACCACCTCCACTACCCTCAGCGTAACTAGTCCCACATCTATAGTCACCACCGCCTCCACTGGAACCACCTCTGCTGTGGATAGTGGCATACGATCACCACCTGCTTTTCCAAAGACAGCAAATAAAGCTATAAGCAGCAGTAACCCTTCTTCCTCAGCATAAAAGCAATGCAGCTGCACATATCAAGCATATCAGTAACAGGTAAATAATGCATGCAAAGAATGAAGCGAGGAAATTCAGTACAGTTCTACGTATTTAAAATAGCTTACATTATGGCTAGTTACACCTGATCTGCCCCAATTTTTTGCAATCCTATGAAAAAGAGTAGGTATTCTCCCATTTTACATATAGGATACAGAGTTTTGGGATTTGCTCACGTTCAGAACACACAATGATAAAGCCAAGGCTAGAATCCAAATGTTTTAATATTTAAGCCAACCGTCAGAAAGCTTAGAATTCTAAAATGGTGATCTCACATTCAGTAGACAGCTGAATCACAATCACTTAGCATCTTTTCAAAATAAAGATTACTAAGCGCTATCATTCTAGATACTATGTTAGTCCCTCAATTGTGTCCAACTCTTTGTGATCCCTGTCAGGCTCCTCTGTCCATGGAATTCTCCAGGCAAGCAAGAATACTGGAGTGGGTTGCCATTCCCTTCTCCAGGGATCTTCCCAACCCAGGGATCAAACCTGGGTCTCCTGCATTGCAGGCAGATCCTTTACCATCTGAATCACCAGAAGTCCCTAAATACTTATATATATATATGTCCTTGGGAGTGAGGAGGGATCTGATAAGGTTATGGATATGAAAACACCCAGACAGTATTTCAGAAAGGGAAATTGGCAGGTATAAATGTTCAAACATGAGAATGAGTATCACAACCAAGAAACTGTAAGCAGTTGTACTTGACAGAAATCAGGAAGAGTGAAACCTCAACTAAGTTCTTAGTAATGAAGGCATGATGCCATAATTAAAAAAGAAAATCCTTGGAGAAGAAAATAAATTTAGAAAAATATATATTCATGAAGATACAATACACCAAAAAACTCGTCTAGATTGTAGAACCATGATATAAAACTTTCTTTTCTTGATTTAGCATTAGTCCAAAGACTTTTTTTTATAGAAGCATAGTTGATTTACAATGTTGCATTATTTTCAGGTGTACAGAAAAGTAACCATAAGTTTGTTTTCTATGTCTGTGAGTATATTTCTGTTTTGTAAATAAGCATCTGTATCTTTTTTTAGAAGGAGCACATCTAGGATAATTTCAGAGAAAAGAGTATTAGAACATATGATTTATCAAAATTTATATAAGGGTTTTTTTAAGGTGGATGAAACATTCTAGGTAGTAGTAATGATGGACTAGGCCTTAAACACAGCAACTAGCTAGCTATACTTTACTGTAAACTTATAACATCTAATTAGATATGTTTTACTCTAAGGTTGAATTATGAGATGTTAGGAAAATAAGAGACTGATACTGGATACAGGTGCAGGTAGTTCACTTAAATGGAATTAATTTCACATAAATAGAAAATAGCAATTTCAAAACAGCTAAGTGTTATTTGTAGGACAGTCGGAATTAATTTTATATTTCTCAACATTTTTCTAGGTCCTATTCTACTTAAACATTAAATTTCTCATCTTAACTTTCACCAATACTGGCTCAAGAACTGACTGTCGTCATACTTCAGAAATGAGACCGTTCTAGGAATTCTGCTTCTTTCACCCTCTCTCCTCTTGAATGCATTCATTTTCACTTCTTCAGCTTTTGTTCAATAAATCATTTTGAAAATCATTTGTCCCTGTTTGTATTTGCATCACTCTCACACGCTTGGATATGAATTAAAAACCTAACAGCTTGTCTCACCAAAAAACTTCAAATAATGAGCAATACTTAAATAGAAGGTTGACTGGGGTTCTGGTGGCTCAGATAGTAAAGAATCTGCCTGAAATGCAGGAGACCCGGGTTCAGTCCCTGGGTTGGGAAGATCCCCTGGAGAAGGGAATGGCTACCTACGCCAGTACTCTTGCCTAGAGAATTTCATGAACAGAGGAGCCTGGTGGGCTAAAAAGTCCATGGGATTGCAGAGTTGCACACAACAAAGCACTAACACTTTCACTTTGACTGACATCTTAATGTTACCCTCAGTTTGACTAAACTTTAGAAAGGTTTTTTCCTGACTCTAGATCCCTGGAGTCTTAGAGAATTTTTTTAGAAAAATTTCAATGTTAAATCTTTTTCTGTCCCTTCGAGATATCAATCTTTTTTAAGCTTCTCTCTAAGTTTGCAACTGGGAAAGTTCTTCTTAAGGACCTAGAAGCCAAAGAATACAGTGCCTCTATCTCTTAGTCTCTGTGAGAGGGTAACAACCTAACGTGATTAAGCCCCAATTAGTAAATACAGATGGCCTAATCACAGTGGAAGACATTTGCAGACTCAAGAATCATACAATGTGCTTGACACATCCCATTGGTCAGCAAGTCATAACACCCTGCAGTACTAGCTCAACCTGGTGCTTAAAAACCTCTCATCTGTTCAGCAGAGTCAACTATTACAGTAGTCTTGAATGAAGTCTCCCTTGCCTGTTTAACTTTGTCCTGCAACTTTTGCTTTCTCAAGGTAAATATGTGGACTACAGAAAATATAAACAAATAATGTGTGGGTTAAAACTCCCATAAGCCAAGCTCTATAAGAAGACATGAAAGGGGTGAAAACAGAGGGTCATGCTCACTAATATAATATGACATGTCCTTGCCATTTTGCCTATTTTTAAGACCATGGAAAATATTCAATATATATTAACATTTGAGGCAGAAATTCTGAATTAAATATAATAAATATGCTTCCAAATGTATGGCTGATTTTGGAACAAAATAATAGTAAGGGAACATGTTAGTCACTCAGTCGGGTTCAACTCTTTGCAACCCCAGGGACTGTGGCCTGTCGGGCTCCTCTATCCTGAAATTGCCTCTATCCAGGCAAGAACATTGGATTAGGTAGCCATTCCCTTGTCCAGGTGATCTTCCTGACTCAGAGATCAAACCCACATCTCCTGGATTTCAGGCAGATTCCTTACCATCTGCGGCACCAGGGAAGCCCCGGTAGGAAGGGAAATCCCCACAATAGAAAAACAAAATGGAAATGAATCCAGGGAGGAAAAGATGTGCCTGAACTTTGAGGCTGCCCTGAAGGATGTGGTTCTTCTTGTTAATCTAGAAGTTTGAATTATAAAACCCAGATGAGGACAAAGGAATGGACATTGAGTCCATTCCAGACAAATAATTCCAACCAAGTCTCTTCACATGAATCAAAAAGGCACATCCTTCAAATGGACTCAAACAATTTTGACCACTAGTAGAAGGAAGTGAGAAACAATGTGCTGTACTCACTAGCCGTGCGGAAGACCTGGGTTCGATCCCTGGGTTGGGAAGAGCCCCTGGAGCAGCATACATATATAAGGTAGATCATTGGGTGACTTGTCCTACATTACTTAAAGGCTCATTCTATAAATCTGTTATATCTGCTATACACTAAGGACAAGCATTTACTCATAATAAAACCTTGCATGCTTGAGGGAATTTTTTTGAAAACTATTTTTTTAGATAAAAGAAAGAACATCATGTCTTTGTATATTGATGATAATGAGCCAACAAATTATTGTATATTGATAATGAGCAAACAAAGGGAGAAACAAACAATATAGGAGAGAGAGGATTAATGGAATAAAATCTTTGGCTAGGCAAGAGGGGTAAGATCTAGTCTAAAATGGAGGAGTTGGCCTTAAGCTTAGCTTTGGAGAACTCGTCCATAGTAATTGCAAGGGAAGACAGAATGTATGGACTCAAATTATAGGCGATAAGGAAATATGGTGGTCCAACTTGTGAATGTCCTTTTTTGATTTCATTTTGTTTTAATGAAA
Source organism: Moschus berezovskii (assembly GCF_049115385.1). Taxonomy (NCBI): domain Eukaryota; kingdom Metazoa; phylum Chordata; class Mammalia; order Artiodactyla; family Moschidae; genus Moschus; species Moschus berezovskii. The sequence goes on from NC_142464.1 coordinate 95,088,068, forward strand.
TAAGGAATAGGGCCACTTACTAAGAGTGAGGAGGAGACATTATAACTTAGAAGGGGAAGAAGCTATTATAAAAAGACATATATAAAAATATATACATGAATGGAGAGATTTATCATGATGAAATGGTTTACATGATTATGGAGACTGAGAAGTCTCATGATAGGCCATCTGTAAGCTGGAGACCCAGGACAACTGATGGTATAATTCCAGACCAAGTCTAGTTCAAGGTCTGAGAACAAGGGTTGCTAATGTTGTATATTCTGGTCCAAAAGCAGGAGAAAATTGATAGCCAAGCTAAAGCAGGAAGGTGGAAAGCTAAAGGGGTAAATTTCCCCTTCCTCCACCTTTTTTCTTCTATTCAGATTCCCAAAGGATTGGATGTTGCTTTACTTACTTCATCAGTTTAAATGCTAATCTCATCCAAAAGAAGCCTCATGGACACACCCAGAAATATTGTTTAATCTGGTCACTCCTTAACCCAGTCAAACTGACACAAAAAATTAACCATCACAGATTTTATTTCCTGGTTCATTATAGCTTATTTTGTACCACTCCTTTTTCAATTTTGGTGATTTCAGTGTCCACAAAGAAAATTTCTTCAGTGTTTTGTTCCCTCAGTTCCTTGACTCCATTTGCCTATATGTTTACCTTGTACTATGTTTTAACCACTCATGCCCATGGTTATAACTAAAAATACCAATACTAATATTACAAACAACTCCCTCTCTGCTACCCTGATTTTAACAATTCTTTAACCTCAAAAATACTTACAATCCACTAATCCCATCAACTTTTAACTCTTCCTTCCTCCCTATGAGTCCTTACTATCCTCTTATCCAACTAGAAATCCATAAACAATTACTATAATCCTTCCCTTTTAGACACCATTAGATTCCCTTTTAGACTCCCTATCCTGCACTTGCTGTATTGTACTTGCTTTGGAAAAAAAATCAATTTGGAGTAAATATATAACCCTTCATCCATTTTGTTCTTGCACCTGGAGAAAAACCACACTTGATTATGACTTCTAGGTGCCTATTAATGCTGAATGGCAATCATAATAAAATTCTCTAATATGTTCATTTTCTAAATCTTCTTATAGAAACACAGGTAAATCCATGTTTTCAGGTTAGAAGAATTAGGTTTTAGATGTTTTGAATATCATGAGAAATAAAGGGCATAATAAGATTAGTTTCCTTCATGGTGTTGAGTTTCAGACTAGAAAAGGGTTTAAATGTCTTGGAGCCTTGGATTCATTCCTATATATTGAAATTTGAAGACCCCAATAGGGCCAGTCTTACTACAGGTGTATGAGAGTCCACCCAGACTCCAGTGAGTATAGTGACACAAAAAGAAGGGAATTTACTCACTTCAGAGTTCTCAGGCGCCTCTAGATCTCCACTGATCTCCTCTTGTCCCAGGTTAAGGATGCAAGAAGAAGTATGAGATCAGACATTTTCTCTTCTTAACCCAATCAACCCTGAGACCTCTCATTTCTGTGCCATTATTCATTCCTTTTCCTACACCTAACAAATCTCCCCTAACCCAACTTCAGTCTCAAAACTTACCTAAACTTCAAAGCCAAGAACCTTTCCAAAGACATTTCTCCTCTGCTGAATCCCCAAATTATAGTCTTTGATTGTGTGACTCATTGGGCAGATTTTACCTATCTCCTCCCCATTGTTTCACTCAGGGCCTGGAGCTGAAGCTTAAAGTTTTCAGGTATTCAATCAATACTTGAATAAATAAATGAATAAACAAATGCAATAAACATGGCTGTCATGTATCTTTCCTCCTAGAATGGATTATAAACTATTTAGACTCCCGAATGTATTGTAACTTCCACTTCTGTGTTTCCACCAGTAGTTATCATGGACACCCAGTAAGTAGGTGTCAATATTCTCAGTTATTAAATATGTGGTACTAATATGCTTGAAGATTCAGTGAAACAAAACAAGCATTCTGTGAAAATCAATCAGGGTCATGCCAGTAGGCTTCACTTTTGTCACGTAAGAACGTGGACACCAAGAATCCACTTTTCAATATGTAGTGCCTCCTTCAATATTATTATTTTAGTATATAGAAAAGCACTGATGTTGGCCCACTTTCACACTAAAGAGGATAGCTGCCAGAAATATTAAGTAGGTCATAAACTGAAAAGCATGTGGAAAGATAAACGAACTTTTCGCCTTGATGAAAAGTGGCAATGGATTAGGACTTCTTAGACTACAAAGGAAAAAAAAAGAATTTCAAAGATGACATTTCTTAACAGACAAACATTTTATTTTATTGTCTCAGGTTCAACTTTGGAAACCACTAGGTGAAAATCTTAGATCTTATAAAGATGAATTAGTGCCAGCAAAGCATTCTGAGTCTGGCGGCTTACACGAAATGAAAGACCTGCAAATATAATCTCTAACTGAATGAACATTTCATCTTTAAGTATGTATTACTGCACTAGCTTTCCAACAATTACTTTAACTCAAAGAGCAATGCTTAATATCTTGGGTATGATATTTCCAAGCTACTGAAGTGATAAGATTATAATTGTTCAATTCATGACACATTGCTTTTGATCTGAAGGTAATTATTACGTACATAGATGCTTAGTGCTTCGACACTTTGCCTGATTAAAAATACAATCCAATGACAGCCTTGGACATAACTCTGGGGACTCAATATTTGTTTCAATGCATAATAAAAGAATGTCAGCTACAGAAAAATATTAAGCCAGATTATAGGAAAATTGACAATCCTGATAGAAAAAAAAATGACAAGAGGTTTGACTTTGTCTTTCCACCTATTTAGAACCAAATGTCACAGTCATTATTGCTTTTCTGGGTTATACGATATGAAAGAAGTGAGCAGGGTAAAAAAACAAAAAATGTTACCATTAAGCAAAATTTTAGGTGTCTTAAAATGAGAAGAGAAAGCAAGCCAATTAAGTGTAGGCTGAGTGTCTATACCATTCAATAAATATTGTTAATACCAAGACTTGCATAGTATAAACTGAAAGTCAGTAACAATGTAATTTCAGAATTTTTATGGTGGTTTTAGATTATATACCAAAGAATCACCTCAGCAGGTGACATAATAGGGATAATGTACTTTGCTGGATTCCAGGCAAACAGACAGTTAGTTCAGAAACTGAACAGCCATACTAGCCAATGGTGAGTTTACTGAAGGAAGAGGATGTCTGAAAGATCAACATAATATTTAAGTAAATCATACACAAAAGGAAAAAAGACTGTCATAGACATGTGATTTTTTAATTCTTTCTTCCATATTATAATCATATTTTTCAGATAGTTAAAAGCAAACACAATTCTGTCCTTATGAAAACCACAGTCTTTAAGGTGAATTCCAATGTAAGTTATTAAATGCTGTTATAGTGAATCAAAATTCTGCTGTGTAAGAAGAGAAAGGAACAACTTAAAAAAAACAAGAAAGCAGGGAAACAAGAATGGCACAAGAAGCTAGAGAGTTAATTTTTAAAGATTTCATAATATTTAAAATATGAATCTTGTCCCTTTCAATTTGAAGATAAGCTAATAGGTCACTCTGTGCCTGAGAGATGCATGCACAAAAGCCAACAGACATTTCTTCTCCTTTCTTTTGTTTGGGGATTAGCTCAGAAGCAATCCCTTATATATGAAGTTTTTCTCTCCCCCACTGAAATCAAGAAGAACAAGGAACTTGCATCTCTCTCCTAGATTTAGACTTTATCAACATGGATTTCATACTTATGCATTGCTGAACCAGGCTCGTTTGGTCAAGAGTTAAAACTAGAAGGCAGCTGAAAGGAAGATTTCTTAGCAAGGTAAGATATACTTTAAACTCTAGCTGAATATAGATTCAGTAAGTTAGCTTTTGTCTAAATGGTCCTCAAAAACTGTAATAAATTGATTGTATATATACGATTAACAAGAGACTAAGGATGAATTTTTATGATGAAGTCCTCACTGAAGTACTCTGTCCAAATGAAGGTACTAATTTGAGTGTTTACGCCCTGATTCTCTATAAGCTATAGAAAAGAGCTAAAACTCGTTCTATTCTCATTACTTAGTTAAAATGGTATTGATCTTAGCAAATAGAGTAATCTATCTCACTATTATCATTTCTAATCATGCACTAGAATTACTTGGGCACTGTCTTCATCTTATTAATTAAGTCAGCATTTTAGAAAGCATAATAATGATGATTTCTGACTCTTTTTTAATTGTTCTTAATGAATTAAATATGTCAATGAATTAACATAACAGAACAATCTTTTACCTTAGCAGCCCAGAATAACAAGACAAAATGAAGATTCTAGTCCCAACACTGACCATCTTGAATGTTGTGGCCTGCTTCCTGGTAAGTTTCAGTATTTTGGATAACAGTATTTTTATGGAACTAAAAATTATATGGTGGTAAAAAAATGGATTTAGATTTTCAGCATATGTTTAATGAAAGCAAGAATGTCTTGCTAAACAAATCATCATTGTATTTTTAGTATTCTATTTTCTATTTATAAATTTCCTTCTTTTAAAATTAATCATATACACAATGAAGGAAAGATAATAGAAGTTATAATGCATGATAGCATGGGATTTTGAAGAGCTTCTCTGTACTTTTTAATACTGTAAGAGATTAGTTACTGAAAGTTTGCCTTAGAATTCCTGGATTAATATTTACAGAGGGTACATAACATTAATATATTAGCTGTTCCTTTTCACATTGACAATGTATATTTCTAAATTGATTAAATGTATAAAGGGAAGAGACCTTGAGAATATTGCTTTATTTGAACAATTTAATGTCATGACAATTGATTTCAGGTTTTCAGTAAAATATAATCTGCAAGGGAAACCTCACAAAAATATTGTACTTCTTTCTCTATAGTATAATGGGAGTCAGGAAATAAACAATCAGACAAATCACCATCTGTACGCCAGTCAGCCTTTGTCCTCATCAGACAATCACTCAGCGAGTCAATTCTCATCCATTCTAAGAACAAAAGAAAATTCTCCACCTACATACAATTCAAATAGCTACTCTAAGTCTGCTAATAGCGGAACAAGGCTCTCTGGATCTCTTTCAAAGAGAAACCACTCAGAGACTCTTCAAACTAGTGTATATAACCTTTCCTCATTTGGGAATGACTTACCAAGCAACTCTGCTTATGTCGAGGATACCGTAGACAACTCTACTCCAGCAAAGGCCCCAAAGAACATTGCTTCACCTTCACCTGCTGCCATGCAGGACACTTCTGCTATCAGCACCATATTTTCTAGACTCTCATCCAATTCCAGAATAACACACAACAGGATGACTGTTTCTGAAGAAAATAGCATCTCAGTATCTGTATCTACGACCACTCCCCAGTATAAGTCCAAGTCCACTGTTGCTCCCTACTTTCAGACAGATGCCAAAACAATTCAGAGTCTTGAGCCTTTCTTCCCATCCACTGGAAGGTCTAAACTGTTCTTTGTCCCTAATCTTGCTGCCTACATCCAAAATGCTAAGAATGAGTTCAGTGCCTCTGCAGATGAGAGTACCACTGTCGTGTCAAATGCAAACAACTTCCACATGGAAGAAGCAAGACCAGACAGTATATACTTTGTTGGTACCACGACCCTTATGAAAGAAGGCAATAGAGCAAATATTTATGCCACGGACATTTTAGAAGATTACATACCTTTGCTTGATGTTCCTGACATGAAGGACAGAAACATAATTATAATTGATGCTAGCTACCTGGAAAGATATGATGAAACTATGAGCAACTATCCTAAAATTCCACAGAAAGATGATTCTATTGTAATTGATGCCACAGACATGAAGAATCAGGGTACATCTACAGTTAATGCTCAAACACCTAGCATTTTGTCTGCAAATGATGGCAATGACTTTGAATCTATTCCAATTCTTAGTAAGTATGACAATGCTGATACCAAATCCATCACAACTGACACAGACATTGATGAAACCATTTCCAATATCAATCCCATTAATACTAAAAATTCTTTTCTTAATTATAGAATATATAAGAAAATCAATAATGTTGCTAGTAATTTGAATGATACCAAAACAATGTTAGATGAAGCTAAAAATACTGTGCATTTTGGGGGGGACTTAATTGCCTCCAACACAAATGGTATCACTTCTACAAAGCATTATGGTAACGATATCCCAATGGAACCAAAGACCACCAGCAACATGAACTTTAAAATAACTTGGCCGTTAAAGGAAGGTATGATGGAAGGTACCCACCCTGTTCAGATGGAAAATCTCACAATACCTATCAATAATAATATTGCTAAAACAATTGAATCTAATCTAGACAATTCAAGAATTAAGTATCATTCTAATATTCTTGCCAATGTAAATCTCCAAACTGATAGAAACAATTTTAAGTCTGTGAGCACTGATGAAATTGAGAATGTTATTATTATGCTCCAAGGAACTGAAAATCTCGGCCAAGATGATGGAGGTGTAAAGGAAGTCATCTTCTTTCATCCAGACACTTCCACAACATATATTAGAAGAAAAGGTTACTCTTTCAACCCTGATATAGATTATGCCCAAACAGCAGGAAACAAAATCATCCTCCCTTCTGGCACAATTGATATGTTCAGCCCCCTAGTCAAATATAAAATAAAGCCTTTTACAGTGGACAGCACAAACCTCATCAACAGAGGTAACCCAAGAACTCCCATCACAATTACTGCAAATGATGCCAAAGCCAAGACAGATATTGAAAGATCTGCTGTGTTTAAAACAGCCAATTTCCAGAGCAATATCCATCCTGTGGTCTCTGTCACTCATCCTGGCACTGTTGGGTCTGCTTATTTTAATGAAAACAGTGTAGCTAACATGACCTCAGATTCAAAGGTCAACATCACTCTTTCAGATCAATCTACTGACTCTGTGGATGAAAGCATTCATCTCCCCACTAATAACAACCAAGCTGGTGGTGCTACAGTTCCCAACCTTGAAACAGACTTTCCTATGTACAAAAGATATACTCTTCTGTCAGTAGCTGAGTCATCTACTCCAATGCCCAATGCCCAAAACAATCAAGCTCAGAACTCCCTGCTAATTTATGATGATCTTTTGACTAATCCTTGGATATCAGATCCTGTGGCTGAAAATCCTCATCTCACTAATGATACCATGACACAAAAATGGCAAATCAATAAATTATCAATAGATTCTTTGAACATTCCACTGGAAGTTGACTTCAGTTCTCCAAACAATGCATACAATGTCACTGCTCATGCAAGTAAAGGGACCACAAATATGATTAACAGCTCTGAACTGATGATTAATAAGGCCACCACACCAGAAGGAAGGCCCACTGTAGTCATGACCTCCCTGCCTGCAAAGACAGTTGGTGTCCTTATACCTAGAAAAAGATTTGGAAGTTTGATAGACAAAGAAATAACTAATGAAGAAGAATCAACTCCCGATGTGGAAGTAAAGTCTGTCATGGAAGAAGATGCTGGTTTTCAGATAGAAAATCTTCCACCTGCACATTATTCTAAGTACTTTGAATCAGGAGACAGGGGCTTTGAAAGGAATGGATTTGTGTCTCTTGATACCACAAAGTCTCTTTCCCCATTAAGTAGTAGTATGCCTATCTCTGAAATAGCAATAAGTGACAGAGACTTTACTGCTCCTAGAGGAGAAAATTATGTTCTATATGTCATAAAACCTGAAAATGACAGAATGCATTTTCAGACACTGGCCACCAAAACAATAGCTAATGGTCTGCGCAAAAGTGCAGTTGTGAAACAGAACGTGGAAGCAGCAGATGACACTGAATTCCTTCTACCTAGCAATTCTATCCCCCAAATTGGAAGAATGGATAAACCCATACTCCATAATTCATACTATGATGTAATCAGTGATAATCCACTTATTATCACCAAAGAGAACCCAAATATTGTTCAGAGCATCATGAGTGAACTATCACTCTCCACATTGAATAATGCAGACATTGTTGATTACAATGATGGCTATCAAGCCCCTGCTGCCATCACTTCACACAATGCCAAGAGACTTGCCAATAAAGGCAAAATGGCTGGGACTCAAACAACTAATATTCCTCTTGGCATTAGTACCGTATCTGATGATATTTCCTATGTGAATAAAAACACTGAAGTTATAACAGACTTGGTTTCAGTAGCTGCCACCTCAGCAACAAAAAAAGGCATTCTTACCATGAGTGAAGTTAACGCTCTTAATAATAAGCCTATTAAACTGGGAGATGACTTAACCATTTCCAGAGTGGATCCTAACATGTCTGGAGATGATGCCATTCTGTTAATAGCTGATCCCTCTACTGTTATGAAGTCTGTTGCCCACTTCAATCATCCTCAAGCGACAAACCCTTCAAAAACGATCTCTTTGGCAGATATTATAATACCGAAAACTTTTCATAACTTTACTTCAGCACCTTTGACTGCTGCTGAAGGAAGTGTTGACACCAAGTTTTATATCTCAAGATATGAACCTGAAAACTCTTTCAAGGAAGATATAACACTGAACTATGAAGCAGATCCTCCAAAAGACATATACATTACAGTAGAGGAAGAAAACACACTGAAAGACGACAATGTGAGGGATCATATTTATGTTATACCTATTTCAGATGGTAATGTTCCTACAGGCAACAACCTGGCAGATAAACATTATTCTAATTCTGATGTGTATAGCTCCATCAGATTCAAAGGAATAACCCAAACCACAGCTGGCCAACTTGAATTTGAGAATCCTGCATCAACCTACATGACTGAAGTCTCAAAACCTCTACTTGAAGATTTTACTTCCGAGTCTCAAGGGAAAGTGGTTGTAGCCAATAGTAATAGCGGAGATGACAATGGTGAATTCTTTGCTGGTGATATTCTTTATCCAATGATGAAAGAAAATGTCCCAAAAGGATACACTTTTCCCCCTGAAAGAAGATCGACAGTTATAATGCCAAATTTTAGGATTCCAATGAAAGATAATACAGCCCCTGCTCCAGAAGGCAGTGTCTTATTGAGAAAAGGAACTTCTAGAAAACATTTTACACCCTATACTGATGAGCAAACTGATCCAGGAACAGAAAAAGACCAAATTGCTATAGGGAGCATAACCAATTCTCATACAGGCATTGTTCCTATGACCTTGTCCACTACTGTCTCCTCTGAAAATATGAATGTGGGGAATTATTATCAAGTGTCTAGAATAGGAACTCCTCTATCACTGGAATATCCAAATACATTGAGAGATGATGAGTCCATTATTCTTTGGCATGGGACTACTGCAGCAAAGGAAAATGATCTAAATGCGATGGACTTGATCATCACTGAATCTGATAAAAGTGATTCAGAATATATTTTAAATAAGCATGCCTCTGAACTAGAGAAGGGAGAAAATCACCTTAGTACAAAACCTAGTGAATATACACGTGGACCAAATGGATTTGTATCTCAAACATCATCCTCTAAAGGTGAGGTCTCAAAGAGTCTCCTATATAGAATAATTCACCCTGAGTTTGACACTAAAGACAAATACCAAGCCACCTTTCTCAAAGAAGGAAATACTGACTTTGATTCTGTTACCACTTCTTTCAAAGATTACACCCAAAATTTTAACACTCAGCATCTGAAAACCATGTTGCCCCCCCTAAATGAGGCAGCCACGACTTTTTCCCACGAGTTTCTAAAAAGATCAGCTGCAGAAAAAGGCACTTGGCCTGAAGATGATGATATCATCATTCTCCCTCAAGTTTCTGGTTTGGGAAATACAGAAAGCAATGATTTCTTTCTACCACACTCAGAAACAACTGTTACCATGGGAGAGAAGAGAACATTTAACACTCTCCCCATTGATCATGCTTCTGTCATCACGTCCATAAAATGTCAGAGTCATTTCTACAGGAAAGGCATTTCATCCAATGTTAGTAACACAGCTGCTCCAGAGTTGGCAGACACAAGCACATCAGTAAACTCTAAAATCAATGAAAAGAAAATGGACTTAGCTGAAGTAAAGCCTTCAGAGGATCACGGTAATCCCTTGGGTAAAGGTACTGCCTCCCAAGCTGAGACCGTCTCTGGTGGTGAAATCAGTAACAGCACAATCAAAACTGGCTCAATAGCTTCTATTAATCGCATTAATGTCGCCAAAATGCCAACAAATGCTATCACCATTTCACCTAATGTCTCTACCCTTGACTCTAAGGAAAGCAGTGAAAATGGTGACTCCATCATGCCTGAAGTAGATGGTGCTCTATCCATAAAATTAAATTCACTATTAATCCCCAGTTGGAAAAGACCTAGAACTGCAGTTGCCCTTAGTAAAAATGATGATTCTTTTTCAAATAGAACTGTGACAGTAGAGTTATCAGAGCCATTGGGTGAACACTCTTTTATCAAGAACCCGAACTGGAAGATTACCAAGGTGCAAAGTGAATTTCATCCCCTCTCCATGCTCTCCTCTGTTCCTCTCGAAGATCCCATTTCTTTTTCAGAGAATTCTATCAATGTTGTCACTGACGTACTTACCACTGAAAATGGGGTCCTTAATGATAAAACTGATACCGTGGAAAAAGAAACTACCGCTTCAGGAACAGAGGCTAATGCATCTTTCAGTAAAGATAAAGCTATTGTAGAGGATGAGCCCTTTATTTCTGAAGCCAAAATTCCAGTGAATTTAAGAGAGGTAAATTCAGCAAATGTTAATCCATTCCTTCTTAAGCTGGATGTTGCTTCTGCTAAACAGAAAGTGCCTGGAACTCTCAAAGAAACTAACCCTGTTTCCACAATAAGAACAATACAGCTGGAAAAGGCCAGGGCTAGGGGCTCATCTTCTCTTGATAATGATAACTCAGAGAGGTCTATCACAACCTCTTATAGCCAGTTACATCATCTACCCCAGAAACCAACTATTCCTCTTACTGCTTTCGTTGCCGATTTTATCAAAATCAATAATTCTGAACTTGATCCTGCACCCATTATCAGAGGGAGTAACCTAAAAATAACTGATGAGTCTATTACATCTAATGATATAATTGTCCTAACTGACAAAAAAGTCATTTCACCTGACAATATTATCTTTACTTATAACAACAGGAACATTATAAATGGGAAAAGATATTTAAATTCTGCAGAAAAAGATAGTGCAACTCAATATGAAGTAATTCCTATGAGAAAGGACTTTTCAACAGAGTCAGATGTGGTTTTTCTGGCAGAAGAAGATCATCTAGACAATAAGAATCTAATGACCATGAGTCCTGATGACAATGATCATAAGTATTTATCAGAGGAAAATTTCTTTTATATCGGAGAAGAAAAGAGTCCCACAACAAAAATACCTGCCCTCATCCAAAGGCTCTATAAATTTGGATCTCATGATCCTTTCCCCACACATGTCACTGAGAGTCTATCAAATGAAAATTCTGTAGAACTCAAAACTAAAAAATATCAACTGTTGACCTCCAGAAAAGGAAACCCTGATTCTGACAAAGTTGGCTCCTTTCTCAAAGATTATACTATCAATTTCAAAAGTAAGTTACCCAGAACCATGACTCACTCCCTAACACATGGAAACAGAATTTTTTCTCCAGAATCTCCAGATGATTTATCTTTGGAAAGAGGCATCCAGAGTGAAAATGACATCATTATCAATCTTCCAGAAGACAAATGGATTGAGCCTATCAATACTCCAGACACAGAATCAGTGGAAATTGTGGAAGAAAGCAAGGCCTTTTCAGATGTAGTCACTGATCCCACCAGGAGCACAAATCCAAGAATGAGCAAAGACTGGCTTCACAGGAGACACACAGTCGCACACACTGTGCTGTATGACCAGAGGGTACCCAGTTTGTCATTCAAGTTGAAATATAATCAAGACACAGCTTTCAAGACAGAGAGTTACCATTCACAGGATGCCACTGCTCCTTCAGTTAGTGTCAACCCTGATATTGAACTTTCCTTTGTTGTTGAAGATTCTGAGAATAAAAAAAACAGGGTTTCAGCTTATTTTTCACCTCTGAAGACACCTTACACTATGGCTGATACCACTGCTATTTCCCTTGAGAACAGTTATGAAGAAGGTGAGTCTACACAACCTAACGAAAATAACATTAGATCTAAAGAATTCCCAACTCTACAAACAACAGAAAGTATCATTCTCATGCCTCAAGTCCTAACTGAGGATTCTTCTCTAATAAGTGATGGGTCTTTGACTGACTCTTCAAAGACAGTATCATTAGTACCGGAGAGAGTGACTAAATACCTTGATCTCATTCATGGAACTGATATTTCAGAAAATCAGGTCATTAAAATCCAAACAGACCTTCAACCCCATTCCTTGGACCCAATTATTCCCTCTGAGCCCAGTACTCTCTCCAAGAGCAATAGTAACAAGGAGGAGGAACTCATTGTTTCCAAAGCAGGCAATTTCATCTTAGGAGATTCAAGAATATGGAGAGAGAGCCCTTTCATTGGTAGACTTAATATTTCTGCTAGACCTCAAGCTCCTCCTAGTTTAAAAAGAATACTTTCAGCTGATTCCACCCTGTCTCATGAAAAGACTTTAAAGCCTAAGGAGAAAAGTTCTGCTCTGTCTGATGAAGATGCAGGTCCTTTAGATTTGTTTCATAATGCTCCCGCTGGATCCTATGAGCAACTGTTGAAATCAACTCTTTTTCCTTTTGATTTTACAACTGCTGTGAGTTCATCAAGACATTCTGAACTTGATCCAGTTATCAAAATGATAAAAGATACTACAACAAAGACTAATAATAATACTCCATTTCAGGAAAGAAATTCTCCATCTAACAAAGACATCATTTCCTCTAGTACCAATACTTCAACAAAAGACATATTGAACATTATTTTTACTAACAGATCTGTGCCAAGAAATTTTGTAGGGAAAGATATAAACACTGAAAATGAAGTAGCTTTTATTACAGAAATCATCTCAAACATTACTTCAGATGGTGAAAATGTTCCAAATGATGAGGATGTAATAAGCACTGTTTTTGATGACACAGTTTTTGAGGATGTTATAAAGAAATATGTCCTTGAACCACAGGAGGAGAATAACAATCCAGTTACTAAAGAACCTACTCTCATTTATGACCCCAAAATAGTTGGGTCTCACCCACTCTACTCCAGCGCTGATGCATACAAACATTTATTTCAAGGAGTCCCAACGGAAACAAAAACTAAGGAAATGCTGCAAAATTTGATATCTAGAGAGGAACACTTCAGTTCTGGCCTTGATAATATTCTCAATTCCACTGACAATTTGAATTATAAAGTTCCCAGATCTATGGCTTACCCACCAACTCACACAAGTGAGAATCTTCACAAGTTTCTAGGTAAAATACCCCTAAAAGGAGGCACTTTAAAAGAAGATGACACCAGCATTATCTTCCCTGAAGACAAAAGGATGGACTATACCCTTGCTTCAAATCCAGAAATAACAGTAAATATGGTGAATGGAAGGAAGTTCCTACATGGACCCATTGATTCCTTGGTGAGCACCTCTCCATTAGAAAATAAGAATCAATTCTACAGTAAAGTCATTCCACCTGCTACTTATAATACCAATTCCCAAGGTAAAGCAGAAAATATTTTATTACCCAATGTTAAAGAAAAAATTAATACGGCAGAGATGCCACACTCATGGGAAAGCATTATTCCTTCAGTTGATTTCAGTGTCATCACTGATGGCAAACTCTCTTTTATCAATGAAGAAATCAAAATTTTAAACAGTGAGGCATCAATCTCTTCCTCACCTACAAATACAGGCCACACTGTGGATGATACCACTACTCTCTCCATTGAAAATACTGGTGGCAGAGGTGATTCCATGTCTCCAGAGGAAAATATTAGGTCTAAAGAATTCCTAGCTCTACAAATTCCAGAAAAGCCCATAGTCATTTCTAAAGCCTCAACTAAAAATCTTGAAACCTTTGACCCAGTGATAAATAACCTTTTGGCTACTTCAGTTGCATGGTCAAATATGTTTGAGACAATGGTGGAATACCCTAATTCTGCTAATGATGGTGATGATCTCATTACTAATAAAACTGATTTGAAGCCCTACTCCTTGACCTCCACTAAGCTTCCCATTGGTTCCATTGCTTTTGCAGACAATCCTTCATACAATGAGTCTGATTTACTTCCCTCAGTAAACAGAGGAACTATCAATATTTCTAAAATTAAAACAGATGAAATATATTCTGAACCTCATAGAACAATCATAAAAGCCTTTTATCCTACAAAAATCTCTCAAAATAGAGTCTATGAAGAAGGAAAAATAGCTAATTTTCCTGATCAAGAAGATCCAGCTACTAAATTTAATGCAGGTCACATTACAAATGCAATTGTTCTTAGCCCAACTGGAGAGAAAATCCTTTCCTCAGTAACTGGATCTAATTCTCTGCACAAGAGTGACAATATGGAAGAGGAAGTCAATATTTCAGAAGTGGGCAATTTTCTTCTAAGAGATGCAAATACACTGAAAGAGAATTCTTTCACTGTTAAATTTGATGTTACTTCTACTAACCCTCAAGCACACTCCAATGTAAAAGGAATCTCTTCAGTTGGCTCCACATTAACTCTTCCAGAAGCGTCTAGGTCTAATGATCCAAGTTCTTCTACTAAAGTCACTATCGGAGAAGGGACCATTGTAAACTCTCCCACTGGAACATACAGGTTATCATCAAGGAAACCAACTCCTCTTCCTTCTGATTTCACAATATTCAGGAGTTCTAAGTATTACAAAGTTGCTCCAGTTGTCAAAATGAAAAAAGGCATCATAACAAAGGCTAATAATAATATTCCATCTGGAGAAAGCAATACCCCCTCTGTTAAAGCCAATATTTCCCCCACTACCATTATTTCAACAAAAGGCACTAAAAACATTATTGATAACAATAAATTCAGAGGAAAGACTTTTATGGAGAAAGACACAGCCTTCATGGAAGAAGCTTCTTTTACAGAAAACATTTCAGAAGAGACACATGATACCTTTTTGGCAGGTCAAAATATTCTAAATAGTAATGATATAGAAACTATTATACCTGTTGACAATGCTCTTGAATATGCTACAAATAACTACATCCTTGAACTAGTGAAGGAAGGAAATGGTCCCCTTATAGGAAAGGGCACACAAACTAATGACTTCAGTGTGTCTGAGTCTTATGCACCCTCTGCCAGCACAGCAATCTCTGAATATTTAACCCAAGGATATCCAATTTATATCAAAACTGACAGGAAACACCAAAACTTGGTCCCCAGAGAGGACATTCATAATTCTGACAATGATCCTACTGCTCTCAAAAGTTCTACTGTCCATTTCAATGCAAAGTCTCCCAGGTCTAAGATTTATTCTCCAGCTGACTCAAATTGGACCTCCTCACCTGAGTTTCCAGTTGAAACAGTTATAGAATATAGTTCTCCAACTATAGATAACACCATTATCACTCTCCCTAAAGGCAAAACAATGGAGCACCCATTTGTTCCAGGCCCAGAACTCATGACAAGAATGGAAAAGGACAGAATAATCACAACTGACTCCATAGATCCTGCTGTGATCAGCAAGCTTGTAAAATATAAAGACCAATTCAATAGGAAAAGTGTCTCATCTGTTTTGTATAATAATGTTGCCCCAGATGGTGTAAAACCCTCTATATTAGGCAGATTCGATGCAAATAGATATAACTCAAACTTGGAAGATATGCCCCATTCACAGAACAACATTATTCCTTTAGCTGAGTTCAATGTCACTCCTGATGATGATCTTCCCTTCATCAATAAAAATACTGCGGATGCAAACAAAGCTTCAATCTTTTCCTCATCTCTGAATAAGGCATCCAGCACTGTGGCTGACTACATTGTTCTTTCCACTGAAGATAGTTATGAAGGAGGTAATTCCACATTACCTGGAGAAGATAAAGTTGAGTCTAGAGGACTCTCATCTCTGTTAACATCTGCCATGTTCATTCCTACTTCCTTAACTAAAAATCCTGAAATTTCTGGCCTAATGACAGATAACTCCTTGTCCGAATCTTTACTATCTAGGTTGGAAATGTTAAAGAGATCAACTGAATATGGTGACACCATTAATGAAAATGATGTTCCAGAGGGGCAAGCCATAATCATGCAAGTGGACATTCATTCCCATCCGTTGGCCTCAAGTGTTCTTCTAACTGAATCACCCACTTTTTCAGATATTCCCACTAACAGTGAAATTGACTCATTTTTCTCTCTGGATAGAGATACTCCTGACAATTATAAGACTAAGACAGACACACTATATTCCAAGTTTCAAAGAACTATGATGAAAGCCTTTTCCCCCAGAGAAGACTCTCAAAATAGTGTCCATGAGAGAAGGAAAATAACTAATCTCTTTGATCAAGAAGCCCCAGGTGCTAAATCTGAATTAAGTCACTTTAGAAATACAACAGTTCTCATCCCAGTTGTGGGGGAAATCCTTCCATCTGGAATCAAGCCCAATCCTCTCTCCAAGAGCAACAAGAATAGGGAAGATCTTTTCACTGTTAAATTTGATGCTACATCCTTCAGACCTCAAACACAGTCTAATTTTAAAAAGATATTTTTAGCTGATTCTATATTAACTCTTCCAGAAGCATCTAGGCCTGCCTCTCCTGATAAATTCACTGACACTGGAGAAGCAATCACAAACTCTCCACTTGAAATAGATGGCCTACAATATAGGTCAACTTTTCTTCCTCCTTATTTCAGAACATTCCTGGAAACTTCCAAATATTCTGAACTTGTTCCTGTTACTACTGTGGGAGAATATACCAACAAAAAGACTGATTATAACATTCCATTTGATGAGATAATTATTCCATCCAAAGAAGTTGTCACTTTCCCTAATACCATTACCTCTGAAAAGGAAATGGCAAGTACCTTTAAAGGGAATATATTTGAGCCCAAGGATTTTACAGTGAGAGAAACAACTGCTGAAGATGAAATCATCTATTTTACAGAAGACATTTCAGAAAGGGTTGAGGACACTTTTTCTGCAGGCAAAATCACTCCAGCAAATGAGAATTATATAACTATTATATCTGATGACAGGGGTTCTGAATATGACTCAGATAAGTATGGCTTTGAATTAGAGGACAGAGCAAGTAATTCTCTTATAAAAACAAGTTTAGCCATGTATGCCCCAAAAACACATGTGTATCATGTACCACGCACCACAGTTGCTGCTTTCGACAGTCTATCTAAGGCAGCATCCTTGGAGTTCAAAGCTGGAGAAAATTATCAAGCTACAGTTCCTAGACAGGAAAACAAGAACTTTGATCCCATTGTTCTCAAAGATTCTAATACCAATGTCAATCCCAACAAACCCATAACTCATTTCCTAACTGATTCAAGTAAAACTTTTCCTTCTAGTTTTTCTGACAAATCATCTGTGCAAAAAAGCACCATAAATGGTATCGATGGCACTGTAATTCTCTCTGAAGGCTTTGACTTGGGAAATAAAATAATTGATTACTCTCTTTTTCTAGACACAAAACCCATAACTGACAGCAGAACATTCACAATTGATACCAACCCTGCTTTAAAAAACAGTGATGATTTACTCAGGAAAAACATATCACCTACCATTTATAAGGTAGCTACACCCAGGAGAGGAGACACCACCACATCCGGGAAACCCAATTTTACTGAAGGTAGAACAGGTACAGCTGCAGTGCCTGATTTAAGGTTTAATAATTTTCCTTTAGCTCAGCATTCTAGTAAAGACATCTCCAATGTGGATGAAGACACAGAAAGTACAATCAACACAGCTCTTAATTTCTTTTATCCTTTGAAAAAGCTGTCCACCAATATGCCAAATGTCCCTACCTCTACTGCAAACAAAAATACCATTGGCCATTATAGCCTTCCATCATCAGATAGTGCCATGTCTCTAAGACTTTCATCAGTGGGTTTACCTGAAACTCTCATCCTAACTTCTAATGCTCCTACTGAAGAAACTTCAGCCCCCAGACTTAAAAAAGATGCAAACTTGCATCATCCAACAGTGCTAACATCAGAGACATTGAAGCCTGTGTCTGCAGACTCCGCTTACTTTAATGAAGGCATTGTCTCAGAAGGGCAAAGTATTAAAGATCAAAGGATCCCAAAGGCTGTACACTTATTCTATGCTGTTCTCCAAGCTGATGCCACTGGTTCTTCAGACAATATAGTAGATGCCAAGCCAAAGACATCTGCTACTATTGTCACTAACAACAAAACTTTTGATATTGATGCTTCTGGTGATCAAACTTCAGAACGCAAGGAAACAGTCATCAAATTTTCTACTCTTTTGCCTAACGAATACAGTAAACCAAATTCCTATTCCATGAGGGAGATAACTAAAGCTCCTTCAGTGAAAGATGTAGCTACTGAATTTGAAGAAAATCACCTTACAGGTGCAAATAAAAGAGGAAATAATCCAGCTATTCAGGTGGGAAAAAACTTTCTAAAAGACGCATATCTGAGGCATTACCTTGTGAATAAAAATATCATCACTGATAATAAACTAGTCAACAAGGATTATTATAGTGCCCCTGGAGCAGCTTACTCAAGCTTTCACATACCCAAGGATTCGCTTCTAGGTGGATCTGTTCCTCAGGAAACCCATTTCATGGCTGAGAACTTATATTTACCCACAGAAGTAATTATCACTATTCCTAATGATGAAGAATCTTCATCTAATATGGATATATAATTTCCATGGTAAAAGGAAATTTTCAGTTGGAATTTAATGTAGCCAATCTTAAGGCAACAGATACTGAATTTCAAACTTAAGGAAGAAGAAATATTACACATGGATCTATTGTTGAGATAGAAAAAAATATTACCTAAATTTGAAAGAATTTCTACCATACCACAGTCTAACAAGGAGGCTAAAATAGATACTTTAAGACTGACATTCTTCAGTCACAGGTAGAAACAATTAACCCAATGGATATCCATGAAGAACCTAAAAGCAACAAAGCAGATATGAGGGTCGTGACTGCCCCTGCTGTACATACCATCTCTCAGGAAACAGAAATAGTGATCCCACAGGCCAACACATCCTTCAGTTACAATTTCCCCACTCAAGTACCCAACATTCCAAACACTGGAAGGAAAGAGAAAAAAGTGGACCCTGATACAATCAAATCTCAAAATGTAACTGCTCCTCTCAGTTCCTTCACTGTTTCTGAAGGTGGGAATTCTTTTGTTAATGAAGATTTTATGACCACAACAGTTACATTCTGATTATAATCCTGTCAATTAAGATTAAGAACTCTATTTTTGCCAATAAATTTGTAAAATCTAAAGATACATAGACTCACTAAAATGGGAATTCTGCCTCAGTTGATTCTTTTAAAAACTTCACATGACATTTCTTCTGATAAATAGCAAGATATTCTTGATACAAAGAAAGTCTCAGTAGTGGACATCCCTATGGCATAGGTCTTTTCAAAGTCTATACCTGAGGATTCTTCTAGTCATGTATTCCTGCAAATCATAAAGGTGGCAAATAACCTTCCTGGAGACTTACTGCAAAATCTATCCCTTTGGTTAGCAGTTCCTACTTTTTCACTAAAAAGAAAATTAGGTTTCCAAAAAAATCCTGTCTAAAAGGATGCATAATCACCAAGCCAAACACCATGAGCAAATGAAACAAAAAAATGTTACTCAAACAAACTTGCTGCAGCTGCCAAAATAAGGAAGATATGTACCCCAGGAGACATGTGAGTAGATACAAATTTGAAATTTTTCTGAGAAAAGACAAAATGTTCTCGTTAGTGTGATATATGTTAAAAACAATGGAAGAAACTACTATTCAGATAAAATGAAACTTACAGATTCTGATCCTCTGTTCTTACGTCAGATAATACCTTTGGTAGGAATGATCCATTGGTCAAATAAATTATGTTCCTTATAGCAGATGACTCCAATTCCATTCTCAAGATTTCTAAAATTCCAACGGTCCCACCAGGATTTTCTCCATATGCTTCCTGTTTGTTGATGGATGACACACACTCTCAATCCGAAGTGTCCTTTTTGAGATCAACAATATAAAATACACATATAATAATAAAATTATTCTCCATAGAGAGAAAAGTCTTTTTATTATAAAATCAATGTGATTCCACCTCACGCTGGGGGAGTAGATATTATAATGGAAGTAATCTCTGAAATGAAAGACTATTTGACTATTATTATTCGTGAATTTGTTATCATTTTACCTGACATTTCTAACCGGGGAATAAATGCTTATAAGAATGAATATTTTGCTCCTTATTTTTTACTCTATTCAACATAACAAATACCAAATACTCTGAGATAACTTCTAGTAGTTATACACCTAACACTTACATCTTTTCCTTTTTTGTACACATACACACACAAAATTCCCCCAATAAAACACCAAATCTTCTGTTTATAATATGCTTTATCTTGAATCAAGATTCACAAAAACCAAATTATGAGAAATAAAAAAAGTAGAGGTTAAAAACCTCCCATTAAATTAGCTAACCCAGAGAATGGCTTTACCCTCATATTTCTTTTAATGTTGCTGGAACTGACTTTTTTTCTATTTAGAATTTTTTTTAAATGTGTCTATAACTAACCTGAGACTTCCTTCTTTGTCCTTGATGCTGACAGCATTCCCTAGGTCAATAAAGACATTGGCGCCCTCAATAGCAATGGTAGCACCTTGAAGCAAAAACATTTCTGGAAAGCTGCCCATATATTTGAAGTGAAAATTGTCCATCTTAAAACCTATTTGCTATTTCCACATAAAGTAGCGATATATTTGTCCCAGACCAATCAACTAAGAGAAAACACTGTAAACTTTGAAGTTGAGTGCATGCGTGCTCAGTCACTTAGTCATGCCCAACTCTCTGACCCCATGGCCTATAGCCTGCTAGGCATCTCTTTCCATGGGATTTCCCAGGCAAGAATACTGGAGTGGGAAGCCATTCCCTTCTCCGGGGGATCCTGATTCAGGGATCAAACCTGCATCTTCTGCACTACAGGTAGATTCTTTACCATTGAGCCACCAGGGAAGCACAAACTTTGAGGTTGAGTCCATATTTAATGAAGAATAAGCATTTGTCTTTGAGATGAAAACTACTGGTCTGGGGGATGTCACTACCTTTTTTCAGAGTTAGTTCTGCCTGACTCTGAAAGTTCTCTTTATTTTAACTACATTAAGAAAAAATTAACACGAGTACAATCCCTTTTCACCTAATCAGCTAAAGCTTAAGGATGATAACAAAGTAATGATGACTAACATCATTAAAAAAAAAAAGATACTCCCTCTGAAATTGAGGATATAATTATTAAGGTTGAAGTTATTCACACCCTGATCTTGTTTCTGGGTGAATTTTTATGTATAACATCAACTCTCTGCCAGAAAAGTCTTTGTTTGTGTGTTTGGGATTGAAATGACACTGTTTACAGAAAAACATTCCTAAATAATTTGACCTACAAGATCTGACAATCTTACTATTATTCAAGTTAATTCAATAAAATCAACTAAAATGAGGAAAACTAGCAAGACCCTAACAGACCAGTAACTTATTTTTATTATCCCTACTGGAAAAGTGAGAATTCCTGCTCTAAAAAAAAGAATTAACTGAAATCTCCACTACCTAATTACCTTCTGCAGCTACATTCACTGCCAAAAATGTCATTAATTTGTTTTAGACATTTAAATACTATGAATCTGAAGAGAAGATGCTTTATTTCCAAAAGACACTGTCACTTACTTGAGAAACAGGTAACCTGAAGCTGATGCTGATAATCCATGGCTCCTGGAATTTCCCTCATTGACACTAAACCCATTAAGTACATGGCAGACTCTGCTATATCTGTTTCAAGTGATATGAGACACATGTTGGAAGGTATAGCACTTACAAAGAAACATGGTAAATCTCGTTCCCCACAATTATATTATTTGGCTGTTAATGTTGATTTCATAAACAAAGAGGGCTCTATTATCTTTTCATTTAATGCTACTGACAAGTGTTCAGTCACGTCCAACTCTGTAACCCCATGGACTATAGATTGCCAGGCTCCTCTGTCCATGGGATTTTTCCAAACTAGAATACTGGAGTGGGTTGCCATTTCCTTCTTCAGGGGATTTTCCCAACCCAAGTATTGAACCCATGTCTCTTTTGTCTGCTGCACTGGCAGGCAGATTCTTTACCACTAGTTCCACCTGGGAAGTTCTTTCATTTAATGTCAGTACTCGTAACTCAGTGCCCAATCAGAGCACAGAAACAACCTCCAAGGGGAGCCAGGGCCACTGGCCCTGTGGTTGATGCAACAATCACCATGATGACAGGTGCTTCAATCACTATAATGAACACCACTCTCCTGCCTAGGGATGCCACTGCACCCAGGGAAAGACCTTTGAGTGTGCATGGTGCCACTTTGTCCCATGGCTGAAGATGGTTTGCCAAAAATTTATTCTCATCCTCCAGCAGAAAACACTAAGACAACAACTGAGGCAACCGTCTTCTGTGGGGCTGACAACACCATTCCTAAATCAGAAACAACTATTACATCAGAAGGAGACCACATTACTTCAGTAAATGACTATATGCTAGAAAATGATTTTTCAACAACGACAGGCAACAAGCTTATGCCACCAAAGGAAAGACTAAAATCAGAAGATGATGTTGAATCCCACCTGGAAAAAGAATTTGCCACTCTGATGGACATTAAAAACCCAATGGCTAATGAGTTTATCACTGAAAACTTCTTGCCAGTGGAAATTGGTAATATCTCATCAACAGATGCCGTTTCCTTAATAGATTTTTCCACTGACATAGCAACAGAAGATATTCTCTTGGATACCATTGACCCAGGGGATAAAGATGTGTCACTAACTTCTGAAGTCTCTGGCACACCGAAGGAAAGCACAGCTGGCATTGCTGACACCCCGATCCTTCCAACTACAATGGGTAAGTCTGATGTAAGCAATTATAGTTCCTCAGTTAAGTTCAAAGTCGCTGCTGATGGGAATGCCCATATTACTGATTCCTCTATCCCTGAGGCTGAAATCACTCCAGCTACTGAAAAAAACTTCACCACTATTCCAGACATAACTGCTCTTACAGAAGAGAAAATAACAGAAATTGACTTAATTCTTCCAGAAAATGATGCCAATGCTATGCCTAAACTAACTGATTCTGATGAGGAAAAGTTGATCACTGTGTTTGAACTCACTACCACTGCTGAAAGAGACAAAGATAACCCAGAAGATACTCTACTAACTGATGAAGAGTCTGCAGATGGAGTCAGTGTTTGGATGGAGAGGGATATGGCAAATGAAGAAGAGAGTCATTCTGTTTTGCTTACTGCTGTAGAATCCAGATATGATTTCGTCATCCCTGCATCAGTAGCTATGAACCTCACGGAAGATTTGCTTACAGAAGAAGATTTGCCTGAAAATAATAGAATGGAATCTGTAACTAAGAATACTGACGAATTGTCAGGAACTACTCCTGATCTAGATGCATTCAACCATAAAGAAAACAATTTCACAACTGAAACGGGTGTCTTTAAACTACTAAAAGAAGAACCAGATGAGTTCCTTATTTGAAAGCAACAACAGAAATGCCACAAAGTATTGTGCAGTCGCCTAGGCAGCTAGTTTTAACATCTAAGAAGTTTGTCGAGCAAGCAATAAATCTTTATAAATGAAAAAATGTGAGCATTTAAGGCAAGTACAAAACTTAGAAAATGCACGGGTTTAAGAATAGTGGTCATACAGCACAATATATTTTGGAAAACTTTAAAAAGTCAGCAATACAAGAGTTCCCCTACTATCACAAAGTTTAATTGAGCTATCCAATAATTACTTATTTTAATATAAGATCTTTAATCCCAGCCTTCAGGGATATTAAGAGAGAGCAATAAAGCAAGCTCACTCCCCACTGCGTCTAATCATATACATCATTTTAGTTAATTCTCAATAGCATATTTTAATGTGAGTTAGAGACAGAATCAAATTAACAACATATCTTAAAACAATTGTAGTATTAAAAGACCTTAAATACTTATTCTAAACAGATATCTTTTTAGTATGTAACCAATGATTCTCTACTGAAAAAATATATTTTAAACCCACACTCATAGAAAAAATAAGGCTATTTAGTAATTGTTTAGCATCCACATGTAAGAAATATAACAAATATTACAGGGTTCCTGGCTCATGCTGGATGCAAACTAAGGCAAAATGATATTTTACAAATGTGTACATCTGTCAAAAACAATACTGTATGTAAACATATGAATTAATTTAATTTTTTTTTCTTTAAAATCTCTTCCCTGAATGTTTGTTAATTTTTTTCAGGTCTTAAGCATTGATACTGCACTCTTCTTATGCTTTGGGTTAGCAATTCAAGGACATACATCTTCATTCTTTTCTGACACCAACTGTTAAAATGGGCCTGTTTTCACTTTGCTGAATTCTCTTCAATAAATCTTTTTGACAGCAACTGATTTACTGTGTGTAAGTGTGATTGATTTTCTAGACCAGAATTCTCAAATTAGAGATATGAGTGAAAAAAATGAAAATTCATTGTTTAAAGAATAACTTAGTTCTGGGTATCAAGTAGAATTATCCTATAAGGACTTATAATTTTATTATATTTTACAAGGAAAAACAAAGCCAAAGCACTAGTTGAAAGTTAAAGGTACCTATATGGGAGGTGTGTGAAGAGGGATAGGAATTTACATCACTAGATAAGACTATAGACTTTGTTGTTTAGTTGCTAAGTCATATCTCCTTTGTGACCCCATGGACTGTAGCCTATCAGGCTCCTCTGTCCATGGGGCTTTCCAGGCAAGAATACTAGAGTGGTTCCTTCTCCAGGGACTCTTCCCGACCTAGGGATTAAACCCCTGTCTCCTGCATTGACAGGAGGATTCTTTACTGCTGAGTCACCAAGAAAGCCCAGACTATAGACTAGAATAGTGTTAAGTCAGAAAACAAAGATCATGGCATCTGGTCCCATCACTTCATGGGAAATAGATGGGGAAACAGTGGAAACAGTGTCAGACTTTATTTTTTTGGGCTCCAAAATCACTGCAGATGCTGATTGCAGCCATGAAATTAAAAGATGCTTACTCCTTGGAAGGAAAGTTATGACCAACCTAGATAGCATATTAAAAAGCAGAGACATTGCTTTGCCAACCAAGGTCCATCTAGTCAAGGCTATGGTTTTTCCAGTGGTCATGTATGGATGTGAGAGTTGGACTGTGAACAAAGCTGATCGCCGAGGAATTGATGCTTTTGAACTGTGGTGCTGGAGAAGACTCTTGAGAGTCCCTTGGACTACAAGGAGATCCAACCAGTCCATTCTAGAGGAGATCAATGCTGGGTGTTCATTGGAAGGACTGATGCTAAAGCTGAAACTCCAATACTTTGGCCACCTCATGCGACGAGTTGACTCACTGGAAAAGACTCTGATGCTGGGAGGGATTGGGGGCAGGAGGAGAAGGGGACGACAGAGAATGAGATGGCTGGATGGCATCACCGACTCTGTGGACATGAGTTTGAGTGAACTCCAGGCGTTGGTGATGGACAGGGAGGCCTGGCGTGCTGTGATTCATGGGGTCGCAAAGAGTCAGACACGACTGAGCGACTGAACTGAACTGAACTGCCTAACTACAGATTGTGTTGGATATATAAGCAAATATAATAAGAGACTACAGCTTCAACTTCACACAAATTCAAGTCCAGGGAAGCTGTGTCTGAAAAAGTGAGATTTAAACTAAAGATTGAAAAATGTAGAGAATTGGGGATATAACCTGTCCAAAGCCCTGAGGCAAGAAATGCCTCAAATTATCCAAGAAAATGAACTGAGCATGTGGTTGGAAAATGACACAAGTTGAAATGGAAAAGTAGGCAGGAGAAAAATTATCTAGTGTTTGTTGAACATTCTGGATTTTATCCAGAATATATTTGAGAGCCATTAAAGGTTTTAATCACTTTATCCTCACGTCAACCTTAGTACTGAACTAGGAAGCAAGCTGAAAAGCATCATCATTTTAAAACTCCAACTACAGTTTCTTCCAGGAGCTTTACTTAGGAAGGAGGATCTTTCCTTGATTCTTCCTAGTTGGTTGCTAGCAATCATTTACATTCTTTGGCTTACAGACAGTCACTATAATCTCTGCCTCCTTCATCACACAATGCTCTCTTTGTGGGTCTCTGTGTCTGGATTTCCCCATCTTATATGGACACAGGTCATTGTATTAGGCTCCTCAATCCTGCATGACTTCATCGTGGTTACATCTGCAAAGATCTCAAGTCTGAATAAGGTCACATTCACAGGTACTGGGAGTTAGAACTCCATCATACTTGGGAGTGGGAGGAAAGACACAATTCAATACATAACACCTGTTGGTATAATGTTTATCTTCCCTACCAGTTTTTATGTTGGATAATTAAGATGCTTACATAATACATCATCAATACCAAACACTTTTGAGACTGAAAGAAAGCATTATTAATAATGACTCCAAAACCAGGGTCATAAACTAGTTTCCTAAGTAAACAATGCTAGTCACCCCACCCTAAGGGAAGAGATCACATCCCCCTAGTCCATTGCTCAATTCTGAGAGTTTTGAACACAGTAGAACCTAAATAAACATGTTAAATGAATTAAATTAAATAGTGAATTATGATGTATTAGGTGATGAATGCTATCAGAGGAAGGATGGTATAAACTGGATACTTATGGATGAATATTAGTTTACTGGTATGAAAGGGTATCCCTGAGGGAAAGACAAGAACAAAGATCCAGAAGCATAAAAATACTTAGTGTGCTCAATACCATTGAAGAAAAGTTAAAGCACAGTGGATCTGAGAAAGAATGGAACAGATGTATCAAATGACTGATATAGCCTTTTAAAGGAAAAAACAATCAAACCGTCAGATCATTAATATGCCAGAGTTCCCCAAAGAAACAGAACTGATGATGATAGATGATAGAGATTTTAAGAAATTGGATTATTATAATTGTAGAGACTGACAAGTTTGAAATCTACAGCATAGGTTGATAGTCTGAAAATTAAGAGTTGATACTGCCATTTTGAACCCAAAACCCACAGGGCAAGTCCCCAGGCTAGAAACTCAGACAATTTCTATGTTTCAGTCTGAAGGCAAAATTTCTTATTTTTAAGAAATTTCAGTCTTTGTTTTCAATTGATTAGATGAGGCTAATTCACATTTTGAAAATATGTTTTATCTAAAGTTAACTTATTGTTAATCACATCTACAAAATACCCTCACAGTAACACCTACACTAGTGTTTGACTAAACAACAAGGTGCCACAGTCTAACCAAATTAACACATAACATTAAGCATCACATTATGTGTATAGCTATTTAGGGTTAACATTTCATATAATTAACAGCTTATATTTCCTGAGTTCATTTCACCAAAATTAATAGAGCTTTTCACAGGAGCTAAAAAATGTTTCGTGGTAAAATGCACTAATAATGTTGGGGCATATTTTCTGATGTCTTCAAATGAGAGTAGGTATATGAAGTGCTCGTGTGTGTATGCATGCTTAATTGCTCAGTCATGTCCTGTTCTTTGCCACCCTATAAACTCTAGCCTGCCAGGTTGCTCTGTCTGTGGGATTTTCCAGGAAAAAATTCTGGAGTGGGTTGCCATTTCCTCCTCAAGGGGATCCTAACCCAGGGATTGCCCCCACATCTCCTGCATCTCCTGCATTGGCAGGTGGATTCCTTACCACTGAGCCATCTGGGAAGCCCCCAATATATGAAATGTGCATGGAGGTATATTTTTCACAGAGTCCCAGGAAATTGCACTAGTAACTAATGCTCTGTGTAATATTTAGAGAAATGCTGATGTGAAAATGAGAGGTGTCTAAAGTTCTAAGAAAGGGATTAATATGTTAATTCTGTTTTAGAAAAACTATTTTGATGAAACAGTAAAAGTTAGATTTGGGAATGATAGAGGAAGCAAGAGGCAGAGAGACAAACTATAGCAGAAACCAATAAGAATATATATTCCAATACTTAGTACATTCCAATATTTATCAAAGTATTCCATGTACCCTACTAAATTAGTAATAAGCAGAATCTTAACTACATAGCCTATGTGACATGAAAATTTTATGTAAAAATCTGAACATTCCAGTATCAGCCCCAGGCATGTGTTGTTCTAGCCAAGTTGGCTGCTTCTCTATAATGAAAACAAATCTTGTGAGTTGGAATCCTCATATTTTCTCTCATTCTATAGAGTTTTAGATTAGACATAACTTACAACAAATTCAGAGAAGAAAAGGGAATTCATATATATTAAAGTGGTGTGGTGGTGATGATTTAGTTGCTAAGTCATGTCTGACTGCTGCAACCCCATTGACTGTAAATCACCAGGATCCTCTGTCCAATGGATTTTCCAGGCAATAATGCTGGAGTAGGTTGCCCTTTCCTTCTCCAGATCTTCCTGACCCATCATTTGAACCCCAGTATTCTGCATTGCATGTGGGTTCTTTACCAACTGAGTCACCAAAGCATTATTTATCACCTAAATTTATTCCAGGAAATAGATTAGTTGATGGTCACAAAAATGCCTGAGACAGAGTCTAACTACAATTTGTTCACTGTAAGAACTAATCAAAAATTTTCTTAACAGGAATTAGACATACTTAAAGGTGGCACTTCCCTGGTGGCTCAGAGGTTAAAGCGTCTGCCTCCAATGAGGGAGACCCGGGTTCGATCCTGGGTTGGGAAGATTCACTGGAGAAGGAAATGGTAACCCACTCCAGTATTCTTGCCTGGAGAATCCCATGGACGGAGAAGCCTGGTAGGCTACAGTCCATGGGGTCGCAAAGTCGGACGCGACTGAACAGAACAGAAAGGTGGCGTTAGTGGTAATGAATCTGCCTGCCAATGCGGGAGATGGAGGAGACTCAGGTTGGATCCCTGGTTCGGGAAGATCCCCTGGAGAAGGAAATGGCAACCCACTCCACTATTCTTGCCTGAAGAATCCCATGGACAGAGGAGCCTGGCAGGCTACGGTTCATAGGATCACAAAGAGTTGGAAAGGACTGAAGTGACTTAGCACGCACACAAAAATATTTTGGTGCAAAGGAAAGACAAAAGTGAAGTGAAGTCACTCAGTCTTGTCCAACTCTTTCTAACCCCGTGGACTGTAGCCTGCCAGGTTCCTCTGTCCATAGGATTTTTCAGGCAAGGATATTGGAGTGGGTTTCCATTTCCTTCTCCAGGGGATCTTCCTAACCCAGGGATCGAACCCAGGTCTCCTGTATTGCAGGTAGACTCTTGACCATCTGAGCCATCGGGGAAGCCCATAGAGATAAATATATCTGGGTCAAAATACTAGGATGTGAATCTGCGAGCTAATTCTTTTGCAAAGTTTCAGTTTCTTCATGTACAAAGTGCTTTTTCTATGTAAAAGCACAGAGATCTAAGACTGCACCTTGATCTTGATTTTAGATTGCTCTCATTGCAATCAGTTCAGTTCAGTTCAGTCACTCAGTCGTGTCCGACTCTCCGCGACCCCATGAATCACAGCACCCCAGGCCTCCCTTTCCATCTCCCAGAGTTCACTCAAACTCATGTCCACAGAGTCGGTGATGCCATTCAGCCATCTCATTCTCCGTCGTCCCCTTCTCCTCCCGCCCCCAAACTTTCCCAGCATCAGAGTCTTTTCCAGTGAGTCAACTCGTCGCATGAGGTGGCCAAAGTATTGGAGTTTCAGCTTTAGCATCAGTCCTTCCAATGAACACCCAGGATCGATCTCCCTTAGAATGGACTGGTTGGATCTCCTTGCGGTACAAGGGACTCTCAAGAGTCTTCTCCAACACCACAGTTCAAAAGCATCAATTCTTCGGCGATCAGCTTTCTTCACAGTCCAACTCTCACATCCATACATGACCACGGGAAAAACCATAGCCTTGACTAGACGGACCTTGGTTGGCAAAGTAGTGTCTCTGCTTTTTAATATATTATCAAGGTTGGTCATAACTTTCCTTCCAAGGAGTAAGCGTCTTTTAATTTCATGGCTGCAATCAGCATCTGCAGTGATTTTGGAGCCCAAAAAAATAGTCTGACACTGTGTCCACTGTTTTTCCATCTATTTGCCATGAAGTGATGGGACCAGATGCCATGATCTTTGTTTTCTGAATGTTGAGCTTCAAGCCAACCTTTTCACTTTCCTCTTTCACTTTCATCAAGAGGCTTTTGAGTTCCTCTTCACTTTCTGCCATAAGGGTAGTGTCATCTGCATATCTGAGATTATTGATATTTCTCCCAGCAATCTTGATTCCAGCTGGTGCTTCTTCCAGCCCAGTGTTCCTCATGATGTACTCTGCATATAAGTTAAATAAGCAGGGTGACAATATACAGCCTTGACGCACGCACGTCTTTTCCTATTTGAAACCAGTCTGTTCTTCCATGCCCAGTTCTGACTGTTGCTTCCTGACCTGCACACAGGTTTCTCAAGAGGCAGGTCAGGTGGTCTGGGATTCCCATTTCTTTCAGAATTTTCCACAGTTTATTGTGATCCACACAGTCAAAGGCTTTGGCATAGTCAATGAAGCAGAAATATATGCTCTTCTGGAACTCTCTTGCTTTCTCCATGATCCAGCGGATGTTGGCAATTTGATCTCTGGTGCCTCTGCCTTTTCTAAAACCTGCTTGAATATCTGGGAGTTCACAGTTCACATATTGCTGAAGCCTGGCTTGGAGAATTTTGAGCATGACTTTACTAGCGTGTGAGATGAGTGCAACTGTGCGGTAGTTTGAGCATTCTTTGGCATTGCCTTTCTTTGGGATTGGAATGAAGACTGACCTCTTCCAGTCCTGTGGCCACTGCTGAATTTTCCAGATTTGCTGGCATATTGAGTGCAGCACTTTCACAGCATCATCTTTCAAGATTTGAAATAGCTCAACTGGAATTCCATCACCACCACTAGCTTTGTTTGTAGTGATGCTTTCTAAGGCCCACTTGACTTCACATTCCAAGATGTCTGGCTCTAGGTCAGTGATCACGTTATCGTGACTATCTTGGTTGTGAAGATCTTTTTTGTACAGTTCTTCTGTGTATTCTTGCCACCTCTTCTTAATATCTTCTGCTTCTGTTAGGTCCATACCATTTCTGTCCTTTATCGAGCCCATCTTTGCATGAAATGTTCCCTTGGAATCTCTAATTTTCTTGAAGAGGTCTCTTGTTTTTCCTATTCTGTTGTTTTCCTCTATTTCTTTGCATTGATCACTGAGGAAGGCTTTCTTATCTCTCCTTGCTATTCTTTGGAACTCTGCATTCACATGCTTATATCTTTCCTTTTCTCCTTTGCTTTTCGCCTCTCTTCTTTTCACAGCTATTTGTAAGGCCTCCTCAGACAGCCATTTCACTTTTTTGCACTTCTTTTCCATGGGGATGGTCTTGGTCCCTGTCTCCTTTACAATGTCACGAACCTCCATCCAGAGTTCATCAGGCACTCTATCTATCAGATCTAGTCCCTTAAATCTATTCCTCACTTCCACTGTATAATCATACGGGATTTGATTTAGGTCATATCTGAATGGTCTAGTGGTTTTCCCTACTTTCTTCAATTTAAGTCTGAATTTGGCAATAAAAAGTTCATGATCTGAGCCACAGTCAGCTCCTGGTCTTGTTTTTGCTAACTGTATAGAGCTTCTCCATCTTTGGCTGCAAAGAATATAATCAATCTGATTTTGGTGTTGACCATCTGGCGATGTCCATGTGTAGAGTCTTCTCTTGTGTTATTGGAAGAGGGTGTTTGCTATGACCAGTGCGTTCTCTTGACAAAACTCTATTAGCCTTTGCCCTGCTTCATTCCGTGCTCCAAGGCCAAATTTGCCTGTTACTCCAGGTGTTTCTTGACTTCCTACTTTTGCATTCCAGTCCCCTATAATGAAAAGGACATCTTTTTTGGGTGTTAGTTCTAAAAGGTCTTGTAGGTCTTCATAGAACCGTTCAACTTCGGCTTCTTCAGCATTACTGGTTGGGGCATAGGCCTGGATTACTGTAATATTGAATGGTTTGCTTGGAAACAAACAGAAATCATTCTGTCGTTTTTAAGATTGCATCCAAGTACTGCATTTCGGACTCTTTTGTTGACCACGATGGCTACTCCATTTCTTCTAAGGGATTCCTGCCCACAGTAGTAGATATAATGGTCATCTGAGTTAAATTCACCCATTCCAGTCCATTTTAATTCACTGATTCCTAGAATGTCTATGTTCACTCTTGCCATCTCCTGTTTGTCCACTTCCAATTGCAATAAGTTATCCTAAAAAGTTTAAGACACAAACAACAACAATGAAAACAATATCTGAGGAGATATTGTGTCCAGTGACCTCAAATTCACCTTGAGCACTAAAAGTCTGGAAGTCCTCATTTGATCTTCAAGTCATCACTGGGAGAATTAATGCCAGGATGTGCTGTGCTGAGTCGTTCAGTCATGTCTGACTCTTTCTGACCCCATGTACTGTAGCCTGCCAGACTCCTCTGTCCGTGGGGATTCTCCAGGCAAAAATACTGGAGTGGGTTGTCATGCCCTCCTCAACACCAAGATACACCATTTTAACAGCTAACTTGAAAGAAAAGCATCACAAATTCAATTATGCACCAATAAACTTCCCACCTGTAAGTATATGATGTTTTTCCATCTTTCTGCTGATGAATGACACTTTCATGGAAAGTAAAACCTACTGACATCAAAGCAAATGTCAAACTACTACAATGTTCACATTTTCAACAGCTCAATAATTACTGTCATGCACAACATAACTTCTGTTAAAATTTGAAGAATTATTAGTCTAGTGGTAAAAAGCATAGTAAGTGGTACCAAGTGGCTCACTACTCATCTTTTTCTCATTTTTATGTACAAAAGAAAGCAAGACATGAATGTAACATTTGTAGCTGCCCTCCGGCTACTTAGTGTTTCAGTTGAGCTACTGTGTGGATCACAATAAACTGTGGAAAATTCTGAAAGAGATGGGAATACCAGACCACCTGACCTGCCTCTTGAGAAACCTGTATGCAGGTCAGGAAGCAACAGTCAGAGCTGTACATGGAACAACAGACTGGTTCCAAATAGGAAAAGAAGTGCGTCAAGGCTGTATATTGTCACCTTGCTTATTTAACTTATATGCAGAGTACATCATGAGGAACGCTGGGCTGGAAGAAGCACAAGCTGGAATCAAGATTGCTGGGAGAAATGTCAATAATCTCAGATATGCAGATGACACTACCCTTATGGCAGAAAGTGAAGAGGAACTCAAAAGCCTCTTGATGAAAGTGAAAGAGGAGAGTGAAAAAGTTGGCTTGAAGCTCAACATTCAGAAAACAAAGATCATGGCATCTGGTCCCATCACTTCTTGGGAAATAGATGGAAAAACAGTGGAAACAGTGTCAGACTTTATTTTTCTGGGCTCCAAAATCACTGCAGATGCTGATTGCAGCCATGAAATTAAAAGACGCTTACTCCTTGGAAGGAAAGTTATGACCAACCTTGATAATATATTAAAAAGCAGAGACATTACTTTGCCAACAAAGGTCCGTCTAGTCAAGGCTATGGTTTTCCCCTGGTCATGAATGGATGTGAGAGTTGGACTGTGAAGAAAGCTGATCGCCGAAGAATTGATGCTTTTGAACTGTGGTGTTGGAGAAGACTCTTGAGAGTCCCTTGTACCGCAAGGAGATCCAACCAGTCCATTCTAAGGGAGATCGATCCTGGGTGTTCATTGGAAGGACTGATGCTAAAGCTGAAACTCCAATACTTTGGCCACCTCATGCGATGAGTTGACTCACTGGAAAAGACTCTGATGCTGGGAAAGTTTGGGGGCGGGAGGAGAAGGGGACGACTGAGAATGAGATGATGGCTGAATGGCATCACCGACTCTGTGGACATGAGTTTGAGTGAACTCTGGGAGTTGGTGATGGACAGGGAGGCCTGGCGTGCTGTGATTCATGGGGTCGCGGAGAGTCGGACACGACTGAGTGACTGTACTGAACTGAACTGAACTGAACTTCATAATTTCTGAAAACTTACTTTCAGTTCACTTCAGTTCAGTTCAGTCGCTCAGTCGTGTCCGACTCTTTGTGACCCCATGGAACGCAGCACGCCAGGCCTCCCTGTCCATCACCAACTCTCGGAGTTTACCCAAGCTCATGTCCATTGAGTGGGTGATGCCATCCAACCATCTCATCCCCTTCTCTTCCTGCCCTCAATCTTTCCCGGCATCAGGGTCTTTTCAAATGAGTCAGCTCTTCGTATCAAGTGGCCAAAGTATTGGAGTTTCAGTTACTTTATCTTAAAAAGTTGAAGATGAACACAAAAACGCTATCATCTTCCATACTTTCTGCCACCTTAGATTCCACAGCATTAGCACATAGTAGCAAGGCAAATATTGGAAATAGCAATCTTTATTTATGAAAATGGGCATTAAACCTAGGGTTTGCAATCAAGTTTCAACAATTATTGCTTGTTGGTAAAAAGTCAAGTTGTTTAACAAACCATCCACAATAAAGGAAAGAAATCGACTTACAATATTATTTTTAAATTATAAAGAATAAGCCTTCACTTTTTCTGATGCATAGATAATTAACCATGATGTTTTCTCAGGAAAAATGAAAAGAACAGATGTCAACTTTTAAAGATTATAACACTCTTTTTTTGTTTCTTCAGGAAATAGCTTGGATTAGCCCAGAAGCAAATGTTAACATAGTAATTATAAGAAAATCTTACTTAGCAACAAAATAGAAAGGACTCTGTTTTCCTTTAAGGAAAAAGAATCCTTTATAAGGCATGAATCACCTATACTCTTTCTCTGAGCTTCCAGACCTCAGAAGCTAAGGTAAAGCTGACATTACTGGATGACCAGAGAACTCTTTATTATGGTATCATTTTTTAAATTTCAAAAACTTAAAACAATTTTCTTTAGACTTTGACTTTATACTTTCTAGTTAGTGTAATTATTATGAAATTGCAAACTCTTATTTTCAAAGAGTTCAAATGGATAATGCATTTTAAAGAAAACATAAATACAAACAATGGAAATGCTTTAACAAATTTATCAATGCATAAGTTCTATGTACTTTTATTAGTGAAATGTTAATACTTTCTGTAAACCTGATAATAATTAAGAAAATAGCTTGCCCTCTGGAATCCCAAATAGCTCTAAGGTGGCCCTTTTTAGGCATAAATTGAGTGAACTCCGGGAGTTGGTGATGGACAGGGAGGCCTGGCGTGCTGTGACTCATGGGGTCGCAAAGAGTCGGACACAACTGAGCGACTGAACTGAACTGAACTGAATGACCTATATGGGAAAAGAATCCAAAAAAGAATGGATACATGTATATGTATAACTGAATCACTTTGCTATACAGCAAAAACTAACACAGCACTGTAAATCAACTATACTCCAATAATTCTTTTTTAGTTTTGCACCTATAAAAATGAAAATGTTTTCAGGTGCAGAAATATATGTTTTGCTAAATTACACAAGAAATCAATGGGCCTGGTTTTTTTTAATTAATTGAATATTTCCATTCTGTTTATTATTTCTTTATTACAAATGGAAAGATATATATATATATATAAATGTGTTATATTTTGCTTGAGATTGTGACTTTTTTACATGATGTAGATATACTTATTATCTTGGTTTTCTATACTTGGAGTATTGGGCTGTGACAATTTTATCAAATAGATTAGTCATTTTACTTTAAAATTAGAAGAATATACCTTAGATAGGTTAAGCTATGTGACCATAATTTGATAACTGAAATTCAGCTCCTGTAATTATTGATCTAGTGGTCTTTCTGTTAAAATCACAAGGAGATGCCCTAATGAATAAAGTCATTGTTAAAAGATAGTAATTCTCCATCAGTAAAATTGTAGTTATCATGTTTTTAATGTTACAACTTAAAAATGAGAAAAGAAGACATTGAGATTTTGTAAGTATAAGTAATTAGCCTTTAATTCCTATATATAGCTACTTTCTTTGGGAGAGGAATTAGTTAAGTGAATAGAGAATCCCCTCAAATTGATTCATTACTGAAGTATAATTTATGAATGCAAAATTATGAAAAGGATAATTTTATAATAAACCTTTAAGAACTGCAATTGGAGAAATTCAGATTTTTGTTTGTTTGATTTTATTTTTTTGGATAACTCTAGCAATAATGAGCATATCAAAAGAAATAAATGTTTAACAGAAAAGTCAAATTTCTAAAAGTTATTTACATGATAAAATAATACTTATGACAAGATTAATATAAATATTTCATATTTCTAAAGAAACACATTTTTAAGTTGTAAGTAAATATTTAAACTTTTCTGCCTAGTGTCTTAAATATGTAAAGGTCAAAATCAGAGCCAGAAGACCATTTTAATGGCAATTTCTTAATTTTTTTGTGTGTTTAAATTATAAAATCAACAAAACACAGTAAGTGTTTAATAACAGAAAATCTGCATATAAATTAAACCATCATACCACCTTTATTTAATTTCTGCTTACATTTTCCAGTTCTTATCTACTTGGATAATTTACTCAAAGTATGGTATTTTTGAAGTATGGTATTTAAACTTTTCACTTATCATGATAATAAAAGCATTTTTCAAATTTCTATAGTCATCAATATCAGTATTCATGTTTTTAAATTATAAGTAACACTGGAATGAACATTTAAACTTTTTACTATTGGCTAATTTATCAATAAAAAATCCTCAAGATTGAGATTTCTTTAAGTTAAAGGTATAGACATTTTTATGTTTCTTTTATATATCACCATCCTGCTTTCAAAAAGGTTATCTCAAGTAATAGAATCAATGGCTGCATGCAAGGATGTCAACCTTACCTCAACCTTGACCATATTTTGGCTTAACTTTTTAAAAGAATTCCCTAGTAATTGTAAAATAGTAGGTCAAATAGAAAATTCTATATGTTTTCTTGACAACAAAACCAGGACTTCTGTCCACATTTTTATTTACTATTCACATTATTATTGGAATTCATTATTCTTAACCTTTGCATGTATCCATTGCATTTGATATTTTTCTTAGAAATTTGACAAGTTCTTTTTATGCCATTGACACAATATATGCCATGGATGTACAATAATATGTATAAATGTTTTTCCTTTGGTTAAAATTTAGCAAAAACAAACCAGTATTTGTTTTGTTTTCCTTCCACCAATGAAGCATCTCTTGCTACCTACTTCTAGAAGACCCTAGGACAAGATGAAAGCTCTGATTTTGATTGCTATCTTCTTGACTTTCACTGCTTGCTTCTCGGTAAATATCAAATATCTTCACATATAATTTTCTCATTTAGTTTTTAATCATAAAGTATATGTTCACTTCATTGTTTAATGTCAACATAATTTTATACTACACATACCTTGTTTTAATTTTATTTTTGCCTGAGACCTTAATTTAATTCTCCTCTGTAATCTCTTGTTGACCTTGGAATACAAACAATATTTTTCATTTATATTTTGATGGTCTTTAGAATTCCCAATATGTGTATATAGGACCTTGTAATATCATGATTTGAAATTATTTACTATGAATTTACCTCCGTATATCATTCCTGGATAACATTTAATCTTTGTTGTCTCCTCAAAAAGAAATATGTGTGAAGAAGAGAACTGATTATAAGGAAAACTATAAAATAAATCTGCAACCATATGAGATTTCACATGAATCAACTAAATTAAGATGTTCTAGACATGATATATAAGTATCCTCTTATATTTTTAGATCTGTTTACATAATGCTTGCACAGAAGTTACATTATCTAAAAGATTATGAGGACCTTGTCTTAGGCTTATTGCAACAAACATAATTCAATATCATATGATAAACAACCAAAGTCTTATGGGCACTCCTAACTATGCCTCTTCCCTCCCGTCCCATGCTAAAATGCTGATTTATCTTTGTATCAAATTCATGAGGGAATCCCAGGCTTTCCTGGTGGGTGGTAAAGAATCCGCCTGCAATTCGGGAGACCGGGGTTCAATCCCTGGGTTGGGAAGATACCCTGGGGAAGGGAACAGCTACCCACTCCAGTACTCTGGCCTTGAAAATTCCATGGACTGTAGAGTCCATGGGGTCTCAAAGAGTTGGACACGACTGAGTGACTTTCACCTTCACTTTTAAATTCATGAAGACATTGGCTCCATAATGGTCTCCAGTTTTAGCACCTGAGTTTTAGCACCTGAGTTTCAGCACCTGACAGTCATTTTGACAAAAAAAAAAAAAAAAGCCAAACCTAGCACTGCTGCTGCTGCTGCTGCTGCTAAGTCACGTCAGTCGTGTCCGACTCTGTGTGACCCCATAGACGGAAGCCCACCAGGCTCCCCCGTCCCTGGGATTCTCCAGGCAAGAACACTGGAGTGGGTTGCCATTTCCTTCTCCAATGTGTGAAAGAGAAAAGTGAAAGTGAAGTCGCTCAGTCGTGTCCGACCCTTAGCGACCCCACGGACTGCAGCCTACCAGGCTCCTCCATCCATGGGATTTTCTAGGCAAGAGTACTGGAGTGGAAACCTAGCACTACCTGGACACTGAAGACTGTTTGGCAACACCATTATGAGACTATGAGATGAGAGGAATTCTTTTGCTTAAGACCTCCAGAAAAATTGATCATCCTTATCCCATGAACTATGTTCTCTCTGAACTTCCAGAAGGCCCCTCATGTTTAATGATGACACCCAAAATTCTAAAATTGTATTCCATTTTATTCGCCCTAACTCAACCACATTTTACCCTCATGAAGAAATTATAAACATTATTCTTAAAAATGTCATAAATGCTCTGGGTCTCATTAATTTTTACTATATTTTCATCTCTATCTCATTTTAGTCAGCTGGTACACAAAAGCAAAAACTCCGCAAAGAAGTAAGTTTTATTTATGTTTCTGTTTATCATTTTACATTTTCACTCATAGCCAAAAGTTTACTTATGCCTGAGGAGTTGATAAGGTACGTGTATTTTCTTTTATTCTCAACCTAAGAAAATATTGAGAGAGAGAGAGTCACCCAATTACCAGATTTAGAAATCCAATGGGAGTAGTTCTGTGAACAGCAAAACCTAGCTTCCAGTTGCTGACCATGTTGGTACGTATTCATCTACTATGCGAGTAGGACTATAGCCCATAAAAATCAAAGTTTATCCAACCTTTAGTACCAAACACTATCTACATTTGTTCGGTCAGTGTAAATGCCTTTCTCCTTATGAATACTGATGGCTTTTTCCTATGATCCCACAAAGAAAGCAAAAACTAGTTTCTTTTCTCAAAATCAATGATTTTCAATGGAAAAATAAAGGAAATTCAAAAACATAAGGAAAGACTTTTCAAAATGACAAATTGCTGTCTTTACTCTCTGCCATTTCTTGTTTATGCAATCTGATAAGTGTTTAATGGAGACAATCTTTAAACTGTGTGGGCAGAAGAGAAACCCCAAGGGAAAGTGAGGAACTCTGCCCGCCTGTCCCTGTTATGCCACAGCAACTTGCCTATTTCTGTGTGTTTTGCCATTTCTAATTCTCACAATCTCTGCTCCAGGTGAGAATGGAGGTGGACTGACCAATAGGGCATATTACCTGAAAATACTTGTCACATCATCCTGTTTCATCCTCCTGCTCTCTCTTCCCCATTCTAAGACAAGAATTCTAAATGAATCCTTTAAAACTAAGTTATCCTGCTTCCAATGCTATGGGATAGATGTTGTCTAGGTTTAGTGATCCAAACGCTCCTGACATTTAGAAAAAAAAATCTTAAGCCTACCTTGAGAATGAATCCTGTATGAAGAGGGAAGAGGAGTGTCATATTTAGAATCTCAATGATTAACTTCCGCCACTGAAGATGAAATAAGAGACGACGTCCTAAACTGAAATCCTAAGGAATGCCACATAAAAATCCATGTAACTAAAGCCAGTAAAATTGCCCATAGCATTGCTGCAATGAGGTTTTCACTGGGAAGATGTACAGTGACTAATCTGAGACATTTCTAGTTTTTTACTGTCTATGATTCTGTGCAAATGCCAGCCATGTGGATTCATGCAATGCTCTGTCCATCTCGTATTAGGATCTACAATAGGAGTAACACAAAGCTCCTATAATTTCCTTTTATTCTCTTTATTCAGAGCAGTAAAATACACTATGCTGTTTTCCAGGATGAAAATTAGAACAGCATATCCCAAACTGTTCTCCATGAAAAACTAAAACACTAGAATGAAGAAATGCCACACATACTCACAACACACATTTCCATGGTGAAATAAATTTGGGAAATATTGCATATCCTTTGGATATGCTAAATAGCCATTGACATATTACATTAACAATGCCAACAAGTCTTGTAGTAAAGAAAAATATTTTACTTTTCCATAGTTATTTGACTACCAAAATCTTTGTAATACAGTGTTTACCATGGAACACATTTGGAGAAAATTTGTAATAAAATTATTAGGTGTTGAGAATAGCAGAAATACAGTTTACATTTCACCAAAGTTCATAATTCTCGCTTCTTGGTGGGTACATGCATTAAATTACTTATGAAATAAAGTCAGAATATTTACACAAATTTGAGTAATAACATGGATACATATTAAAACCTGATTACAAGCTAGTTTATGCATGTCATTTGCATAAACATAATTGTTTTGTGTTCTTTTAAGTTTAGTGAAAGTTCCGAAGAGCATTTTAAACCGTCTAAACAAACACACCCTCATAAGACAAGAGAGCAGTTTGCAAAATTTGGACAAGCTTCTGCAAATCCACACGGCAACCGTCGTCATCATGGACTCCAAAGATACCCCCACGA
Organism: Moschus berezovskii; assembly: GCF_049115385.1. Lineage (NCBI taxonomy): Eukaryota > Metazoa > Chordata > Mammalia > Artiodactyla > Moschidae > Moschus > Moschus berezovskii. The sequence goes on from NC_142464.1 coordinate 95,128,950, forward strand.
TCTCCTCTTCCCCCACCGCCCACATGGTCCATCACCCAGACCTACTCCAGCTTCTAAGAATGTTATCAACCCCAGTGCTCAAGCTCCACCAGCTACTTCTAGTGCTCCTCCAACAGCAACCACCAAGGCTTCCGCTGCCTCTACCAGCAAAACTACAGGCTTTGCATCCAGCACCACAGATCCCAGCACCCTCCGACCCAAGGCCACCACATTTGCTGCAGCAGCTGGCACTGCCCCTCCTCCTAATGCTGGCACTGCCCCTGCCCCTGATGCCGGCACTGCCCCTGCCCCTGATGCTGGCACTGCCCCTGCCCCTGATTTCGGCACTGCCCCTGTCCCTGATGCTGATAACCAGCAACAACAGATTCCATAAATTCTAGAACTAAGATGACAAATGTACCAATCACAAGAAGACAAAGGCAAATCAAGGTAAACCACATTTTCCAAAATATTTTCTAACCAAAAATTGTGATTCAGGTTTGTGTGCATGTGTGCATGGTGTGTGTGTGTGTGTGTGTGTGTGTGTGTGTGTGCGTGTGTGTGTGTTTGCCACATCAAAGAGAAAGATAAATAGTTTTAAAATCTACAGTATGCATCAGCCAGCCATGTAGCGTAATGGATAAGGGATCTGATTTCAAAATCTGCCATAGAATTAGAAACTCTTATTTCTCTTTATTTCTGAAATTAAATCTGGTCTCCTTGAGTGGATAGGTTAGAACTATAACCCAATGCTAGCAGATTCCTATAAAATAAAAGAATGAAACATTCACCAAGTGTGTATGTATTTTGACCATCTTCCCCCATTGCTAAAATGTTTTATTTTCCAGGGGAAAAAAAATCACTTTTAACTAGGGACTTAGTAAATATTAGTTAGTGTATGCTTTAAAGTTTACAAACTCCCATAAGTGTGCATTTGATACAGAGGAGTGCTCCTCTCACTCTTTCAGGACATCCTAGCTTTAATAAGAAAAAGGATGAAATATTTTAGTAAATATTGTGATTAACTTTAGAATAGAAATATAAACTAAACCACAACCCATAGAAGACCTCTCTTGCTATAAACATTGACTGAAACACACATCATGATATAACATGATTCTTAAGAAAGAATATTAAAGAAATAAGCTGTTGCTAAGTTGCTTCAGTCGTGTCCGACTCTGTGCGACCCCATAGACGGAAGCCCACCAGGCTCGCCATCCCTGGGATTCTCCAGGCAAGAACACTGGAGTGGGTTGCCATTTCCTTCTCCAATGCGTGAAAGTGAAAAGTGAAAGTGAAGTTGCTCAGTCATGTCTGAAATATATTACTCCTATTTGTGAATATCGGTACTCCCAATTCTGAATATAAATAAGGAGAATTATCCCAATTATATAGTATAAAAATCACAAAGACAGATGACAATTGTAGAACACTTAGAAAAATTCTGACACTATTACTGCATCAAATACTCCTTGTACTGAATTTCATTTAATAATCAGAGCCTCCCTATAAAGGAAGATTATCATTGTCTCCTTTTTAAAGCTGAGGAAATTGAGGCTATGAGAATTTATGTGAATTTCCAAAGATCACAAGTATAAATGGTAGACCAGTTTTCAAATTTACATCCATTTAACTCCCTGGTCCCAGCTTCAAATGTCCCACCTTCAAATGTCCCACCCAGCAATGGGCTATTTTAAAACACTTGAGGATTGAAGAACTTGTGTGCTTTTAATTAATGGCTTGTGGTATTTTGTATTGCTTTGTTTACACAGATCCGGAAAAACAGAATACTGCTGTATTTATGATCATCATCTCTCACTATTTTAGCTTTAACAAAAATATAGAAAAATATACCAAAATATATGGATATGGGTTCTTGCTTCTTCTTCAGTTTCACTATACTGTAAAAACTATTAAAGATAACTTGATTTATGCATTTGATCACATGTGTATTGGCCTCTTCTTTACTTCTCTGTAGAATACCACCAGTATTACTAGCACTTTTACTCTTTCAGTTGGTTCTATAACACCAAAGTATGTGTCCAGAAAAAAAAATTTTGAAGTCACCCTATATAACTCTATGTTAAAATATTATAAAGTTGAGAAATTACTTTTGATATAAAATACCAGTGAAATTAGTCATGACCAATTACATATATATAATTCACATAAAATATAATTCTATACATACATATATATATGTATACAAAAAATTACAACCATGATAAAAGTGCAAAGAAGAGTTGTAAATACAGCCCTGCACTCTAAGAGATCATGGTCTAGGAGGATATATTTTCAAAAAGCATAGAAAGAATAAACAAGTTAAATTTCTCCATATGTACAGATATACTTTTTCTGAAATCTCCAACATTATTGCTTCTTCCAAAGGGGCAGTTTCTCCAGAGACTGTTCAACAGAAACTTTGTACCATTCTGTGAATCATTTCATCTGATAACATATTAAATCAATTCCTAGTTGATAAATCATTCAACTGATTTAGTAAAAATTTACCTAGATCTAGGTCAGAGAACAGAAGAATAAAAATGCAAATATAAGTAACTCAATCACTATTCCTCAAAGATTCAAGTGGCAAATAACTAAATAACTACCTAAGGAATCTGTAGTAAATATTGTATGTAAAGGCACAAACAGTAATGAGCAAACAGGGAAAGAGATATTTATTCCCCTTTAGCGAGAGCAAGCATTTGTGGAAAAACAATTACAGGAGACACAGATTATCAAAAAATCTTGGTATCAAAGAATCAAAAGTGACTTCAGTAGCTATTGAGGCACAACCTACTCCTGAAGGAGTAGGAAGAAAAGTTTAGTTAACTAACTTTGGCCCTATGATTAAGGCCACAAAAAATAATCCACAGAAAATAGTACGGAGTTTTACTGAGAAGATCAAAGAAAAAAAAGTTTCCTGACAGACATGAAAAGGAAAGGAATAATTTTAACAAAGAGAAAATAGGAGGATCACAGCTGGATAAAAACACAGCAAACTCATGGAGTTCAGAGAGCAAATGGGGGACTTTCTTGGTGGTCCAGTGGTTGAGACTTTGACTTCCAATGCAAGAGGTGAGGGTCTGATTCCTGGTTGGGGAGCTAAGCTCCCACACTCCTCCTGACCAAAACACCAAAACATAAAGCAAAAGTAATACTGTAGCAAATTCAAAAAGACTTTTTAAAAAATGGTCCACATCAGAAAAAAAAAAAATTTTTAAGAGAGAAAATGACATTTACGTTCATGTCTTCCAAATATTTATTATGTGTACACAATATCCCAGGACTGTGAGGAATAAAAGCATCCCACACTGTCAAGCCAGAAGTCAGTCATGAACATAAGACAAACAGAAAAACGGATATCAGAACAGGAAGTTATAATCATATTACCAAGAACCAGGATTATTAATTTGTTCAGTTCTATAGAAAAGGGAAAAAAAAATCAAGGAAGGTTTTACTGCAGAAGATTATTGCAGAAAATACACCTTATGAATAATGAAACTATCTGATTTCTTATGCAAGCCAAACTCTTCTAAGAACTTGATGTAAAACTACCTAATACTCACCATAACCTTATAAAATAATTCCCATTATTATTGACACTCTAGAGACAGGGGAGGGCTTCTCAGGTAGCTCAATGATATAGAACCCACCTGTCAATGCAAGAGAAACAGGAGATACAGGTTTGATCCTTGGGTCAGGAAGATAACCTGGAAAAAGAAACGTCTGCCCATGCTAGAATTCTTGCCTGGAGAATCCCATGGACAGAGGAGCCTGCCATGCCACAGTCTGTGAGGGTCACACAGTCAGACATGACTTAGAAACTGAACAACAGGGACAGGGAAACAGAGGCACACAGAGGTTAATCAAGGAAAGGTAGTAGGTGAATAAAGAGCAGGCACTAGCTTTGCTAACACAGCCCTTGACTATCACTTCTCCCACTGGAAGTGCCTAGCACACTATTATGGAGAAACAACTTTAAAATCTATTGTGATGGGCAAGTTTTTTTGTGTTCTGCTTATCCTGGAGTTTTATAAAATAAAGTTTCTTTCAACCAGGAGCCCACAAACTCCACATTAGTGTAGTTCATATTGTCTTTATCATCAGCAATAACTCAGCGCACATTTTCAAAACAAATTTTCCTGTATATTTATTACCTTACTGTTTTTTAAAAAAAGAAAAGAGTAAGAAAGATGAAGAATGACAAAGGTGGGAGGGATGCGATGGGGATAGACTTGAGAGAGAAAAGCAGGAGGAGGAGGAGGGAAGATTAGGAGAGGATCACAAGGGAAGCCCATACTTAGACCAGAAGAGAAACAAGGAAAGCAGATAGAAAGAGAGCAATCAGAGGTGAGAGAACTATGAAACATTTCATAAAAGCCAAGGGGAGGAAAAGGTTTAAGAAAGCTTTAAACACTTCTGAGAAGAAAAAAGAAGGAAAAAAATGAGAAATACAAGGAGTACACAAACAAAATGTTTGGAAATAAGAGTCTCACCATGGCTCAAATAATAAAAAATAAAATAGTTCAGGGGTGAAAAGTTAGTAAACTAAAAAAGAGAGTTTAAATCAAAAAGTCCAAAAAGAGACAGGCTATGGCTTGAAAGAAAGGTGCAATCAGGAGCATAATTTGGTATTATGAAAGATGAATCAAGAGTTATATCCAGTTGAAATGAGATATTAAATGCTTAATTCTAAAAAGGGATAATTACCTGTGTGGAGATCAAGATCACTCCCATGAGAAAAAGAGAGTTAGTCTGCCACGCCAAGCCATCACTGCTTGTCTTTGGCAGAGATGAGCATTTTCTAAGTTGGGGGCCCAAATGAGGGAAGCTGTCCTTTGAATTCTACCCCTGGTCCTGACTGGGGTGGATCACAGAAGAAATGTGATCTGGGCTTTTTTTTCCAAGGCAGAAACCCCTCTTTCTTCTTCTTTGCACACTCCAATCATTCTGAGACCATCGTTGGCATAGTCCTTTCCATCTTGACAATTATATGCCATTGTCAAGAGACCCAAGCTCAGGAACCTCCATTGGAACTCTCTTCCACCCATGGATGAGATCTTTCAAATCATTCTAGTCTGATGGATGGTAGCATTTCTCAATGATCCTAAAAAATGACGGATGAGGTCTAGAGTGGCTAAGGACTTCCCTGGTGGTACAGCAGTTAAGTCTCCCCACTTCCACGGCAGGGAGCATGGGGTTCAATACCAGGTGGGAGGAAACCCCACGTGATATGTGGCGTGGCCAAAAATAATTAATTAATTAGAGCTTAAAAGTGAAAAAGTCATAATTAATTAACAAAACTGCATCTTGCAGAAAACAGAAGGAACTAGATTTTCCAAGGTGAAGACTGCTTCTTTACGAGGAACAAACATACACTCTCAAATGGTAACTACTGATTTTTCCTTGCCTCTCAATCGCAGGGAAGTTGTTGAATTTGTCATTCTCCTGGCGGTTGCTTCCCAATTAGGATTCCCAATTATTTACTCGAACTTCCTTATAAAAAGAGGATTTACACTTCCTCTAGTTTCTGGAGAAGGGAATGGCAACCCACTCCAGTATTCTTGCCTGGAGAATTCCATGGACAGAAAAGCCTGGCAAGCTATGGTTGCCATGGGGTCGCATTTTTGAACAGGACTGAGCAACTAACATGTACATACACATACTAGTTGCTATAAGGATTGCAGGCCATCCCTGCATTTATAGTTAAAATTATTTTAAGTATTTTATCTAGTTTACAGAAAAAAATCATATATAACCATATTCAACCAGAATTTTTAAAAAAATAAAATAAAATTGTAACAAAGAAAATATATTTTGGATATTAAGATGAAGACAGGAATATTGCCCAGGAGAGATCTTAAAAGGGAAACTGATTTGTTTGATTATATGATTGGAAATATCAATCTAGCAAAACTAATTAAAAGGGAAATTGCATACTTAATTACATCAACAGACTGAAGATATTCAGGTTTTACTGTGAAGATTCCTTTCAAGTTTACAGTAGAATAATAAACTCCCTTATTCACAATAAATGAGAAATTTGCTTATGGTACTGAATACAAGGAAAGGTATTGTCCATAAAACCAAATCATGGTTTGGCTTTATGGACACTGTGAATATTTTTTATCTGATTGGATTTTTCTTTCAACTTTGGCTATTTGGAATCTCAGAGAAAAAACGTGTAGCCAACTTCCAGAACTTTAGGGTCTGAATCTATACTGTGTGAATTGGAGCTATAGCATGTCTTCAATCTATAAACCCTGGTATTAATTCCACCTCACAGAACTAGACTTCTTTAGTCCACCAGAATATGTTTTCTCTCTAGGCCCAATGGCTTCACTGCCCAAGTTCTGATTACAAATACTTTCACAGAAATTTTTTAAAGTAATCTGTATATTTGAAAGCATGATACATATTTAAAGTGATACATGACACACATTTTTGGGTTAATAAAGTCAAAAGGCCAAATCATCTACTTCTAAGTAATCTAAGAGAAATATAATCATAGTCTTTGCATAGCTCCATAGAAAAAAATGCTTACTACTGCACAGGAAGGCAATAGACTTCAAATATACTACTGTATCACTGAGTTTAATTCTGCTAAATCTAAGTAAGTCAGGAAAATATTTTCCATTTGTCGCTTAAGTCTGTACACTAACAGTAGTGTGACTCTACTGTCATCTTGACTTCCCTTTGACTAGAGACATTAGCTCATTTAGGTACTGTTTTAGAAACTATTCGCTCATCCAGGAACTTTTTAATCCATAAATTAATTAAAGTTTAACTTGAATGATTGTTTCTGTTTCTTAACAGACATGTGCTTCTGTTAGCTTATCTTGTTCTTTTGTTAGTCACACTCAACCTCAGGAATTGTCTCAGTTTTGCCAGTGTTCATTCTAAATCCTTCAGCACCAATGATCCATTCCAACAGAGACCACACTTCAAACTGAAGCACTTGGTTAATAAATATATATGGCATCTAAACAAGAAAAGAGATTCATCTTCTAACAAGTTAGATCATTGTCGGAGAAAAAAGTAGTTTATTGAACTTTCCACGTAAACTTAGAAGTTGAACCATCTTCACTGTTTGGGTATGTTATTGTTCACTAACTGACTACAGGCTAAGATTAGCAAAATGGTAACATGGTTTATTCTCCATTGACATTCTTCATTATGTCATTAGAATTTTTAAGGCAGTTAATGCAAAGCAAATGAAATGAAGTACAATTATTTAAAACAAAGATCAACTCCCAAAATGAGGCTTCTTTGTTCCTACACCACCTATGAATTTCAAAATATTTTTTAAAACAAACATTTCAATATTCTGTGACTTTAAAAACTAGCACTGCATCAAACACCAGTAGGGGGTCCAACAAGTAGTGAATGAGTGGATGAATGGATAAAAGAATAACTAAACTCCATGACATCAAAAATATAAATATCCACATTTTTTAAATGAAGAAATTGAGGTAAAATGACTAGTATGATATCAGCAAGCAAATAAATATGGATATTGGGCTTTGAAATAAAGTGACCTGACTATAAATTCACTTGATTAATCTCTGCAGCACACTGTGACACCTTGTGTCAGTAAGGTGATGAAGGTTATGTATTAATAGATTAGGGAAGCAACATGGAATCCTGGTTAAGTCAGTATTCAGGCCTCAAAGTGAGCAGACTTAGGTTCAGCAGTGCCTATGTCTAAAACGGAGGTGATAAAGGAAAGTATTTCACACTATCCTGCCTTGTGATTTAATCTTTTAGAACATCCTCTCAGAATACTGTTTTAATTCTTCATTGATAAAAAAAAGTTTCCAGACACATGTACTCCAATGTTCATTGCAGCACTGTTTAAAATAGCCAGGACAGGGAGTGAGCAGACAAGATGGCGGAGGAATAGGACGGCGAGACCACTCTCTCCTCCACAAATTCAGCAAAAGAACTTTTGAACGCGAGTAAAGTCCACAAAACAACTTCTGAATGCTGGCAGAGGACGTCAGGCACCCAGAAAAGCAGCCCATTGTCTTCGAAAGGAGGTAGGAAAAAACATAAAAGATAAAAAGCGAAACAAAAGAAGTAAAGACGGAGCTCCGTCCCTGGAAGGGAGGCTTTAAAAAGAGAGAAGTTTCCAAACACCAGGAAACACTCTCACTGGCGATTCTGTGGCGAGCCTTGGAAGCTCAGAGGGCCACATAACCGTCTTTTTTTTTTTAAGATTTTTTAAAAACCCACAGATTACCCGCCAAACGGTAACTCCCAGCGGAGAAGCAGCGCAGACGCCTGCATACGCCATTAGCAAGCGGGGGCTGGGCAGGGAGAAGCCGGCTGAACTGCTTAGAGAGAGGACTGGGCTTGAATGCCGCGAGAACAATTTGAGAGAACTGGGGAGAGCAAAGCAGACTGTGGGATAGCTTCCCCACGAAAAGGCGGAAAGCTCTAACCTATGACTCGGCCAGCCCCGCTCACAGAATAAAGGACTGAGCAGAGTGAGCCGGCTGCGGTCGGCCCATCCCCCATTCCCCGCTGAGACAGGCAGGGAGCGCAGCCAGAGCCAGAGCGGGCAACCGCGGCCCCAGAAAGGCATCCGATACAAACTGCAGACAGGCTTGTTGCTAATCAGGACTTCTTGGGCTCGGGCCGGTGGATATCCCCCTGAGAAGGTGCGCCGGTTGTACACCCAGAAAACTGAGTGGCAGGGACTGGGGAGGCGATAAGTCGCAGAGACCGCGCTCGCCAAACACCTGGTCCCCTGAGCTGCTCGGACTGGGGAAGGCACAAAACGCAGGCCCAACCAAGTCTGCGCCTTTGTGGAGTACCTGAGAACCTGAACTTGAGCCGCTCAGACCTGGGAAGTGCATACAACCCGGTGCCGGCCTCGGACAGTTCCCGGCAGAGCAACCTAGAGCCTGTGCAGTGTAGACTGGGACAGCATACGTGCTGTGAGCGGGGGCAAACCCAGTGTTGCCGAGACGCTGCGAGCACTCCCCACAGACGCCAGAGATAATCGACTGCAGCGTTCCTCCCTTCCCAGAACAGGACTGAACAACTGAGCCTTAACAAGTGTCCACCCACCCCCTAGTATCAGGGCGGAAATTAGACACTGAAGAGACCAGCAGACAGAAGCTAAAACAGAGGAAACCACCTTGGAAATGACAGATAGAGACGTCTAGAGGCTACTCCAAGAATAAGACCAAAAACCAGAGGCAAGAGGCTTAAGCCCGAATCCTGAGAACACCAGAGAAGTCCTGACTCCAGGGAACATTAATCGATAGGAGCTCATCAAACGTCTCCATACCTACGCTAAACCCAAGGGTCAACAAGTTCCAGAGTAACACATACCACACAAATTCTCCAGTAACACAGGAAACTAGCCCTGAGCTTCAATATACAGGCTGCCCAAAGTCACTCCAAACCCACTGACATCTCATAACTCATTACTGGACACTTCATTGCACTCCAGAGAGAACAAATCCAGCTCCACCCACCAGAACACCGACACAGGCTTCCATAACCAGGGAACCTTGACAAGTCACCTGTCCAACCCCACACACAGCAAGGAAACTACATAATAAAGAGAACTCCACAAACGGCCAGAAGAGGGAAAGGCCACCCCAAGCAAAGCATTATAAGCAAGATGAAGAAGCAGAGAAATACCCAGCAAGTAAAGGAACAAGATAAATGCCCACCAACACAAACAAAAGAGGAAGATATAGGGAATCTACATGAAAAAGAATTTCGAATTTTGGTGGTGAAAATGATTCAAAATCTTGAAAGCAAAATGGAGTTACAGATAAATAACCTGGAGAAAAGGATTGAGAAGATGGAAGAAAGGTTTAATAAGGACTTAGAGGAAATAAAAAAGAGTCAATATACAATGAATAATACAATAGATGAGATCAGAAACACTCTGGAGGGAACAAACAGTAGAATAACAGAGGCAGAAGACAGGATAAGCGAGCTAGAAGATAGAATTGTAGAAATAAATGAAACAGAGAGGAAAAAAGAAAAACAAATTAAAAGAAATGAGAACAATATTAGAGACCTCTGGGACAATGTTAAATGCTCCAACATTCGAATCATAGGAATCCCAGAAGAAGAAGACAAAAAGAAAGACCATGAGAGAATACTTGAGGAGATAATAGTTGAAAACTTCCCTAAAATAGGGAAAGAAATAATCACCCAAGTCCAAGAAACCCAGAGAGTCCCCAACAGGATAAACCCAAGGCGAAATACTCCTAGACACATATTAATCAAATTAACAAAGATCAAACACAAAGAACAAATATTAAAAGCAGCAAGGGAAAAACAGCAAATAACACACAAGGGGATTCCCATAAGTATAACAGCTGATCTTTCAACAGAAACTCTTCAGGCCAGGAGGGAATGGCAAGACATACTTAAAGTGATGAAAGAAAATAACCTACAGCCCAGACTACTGTACCCAGCAAGGATCTCATTCAAATATGAAGGAGAAATCAAAAGCTTTACAGACAAGCAAAAGCTGAGAGAATTCAGCATTACCAAACCAGCTCTCCAACAAATGCTAAAGGATCTTTTCTAGACAGGAAACACAGAAAGGGTGTATAAACTCGAACCCAAAGCAATAAAGAAAATGGCTACGGGATCGTACTTAACAATAATTACCTTAAACGTAAATGGGTTGAATGCCCCAACCAAAAGACAAAGGCTGGCTGAATGGATACAAAAACAAGACCCCCATATATGTTGTCTGCAAGAGACCCACCTCAAAATGAGGGACACATACAGACTGAAAGTGAAGGGCTGGAAAAAGATATTCCATGCAAATAGAGACCAAAAGAAAGCAGGAGTAGCAATACTCATATCAGATAAAATAGACTTTAAAACAAAGGCTGTGAAAAGAGACAAAGAAGGAAACTACATAATGATCAAAGGATCAATCCAAGATGAAGATATAACAATTATAAATATTTATGCACCCAACATAGGAGCACCGCAATATGTAAGACAATTACTAACAAGTATGAAAGGGGAAATTAACAATAATGCAATAACAGTGGGAGATTTTAATACCCCACTTACATCTATGGATAGATCAACTAAACAGAAAATTAACAAGGAAACACAATCTTTAAATGATACAATAGACCAGTTAGACCTAATTGATATCTATAGGACATTTCACCCCAAAACAATGAATTTCAGCTTTTTCTCAAGTGCACATGGAACCTTTTCCAGGATAGATCACATCCTGGGCCATAAATCTAGCCTTGGTAAATTCAAAAAAGTTGAAATCATTCCATGCATCTTTTCTGACCACAATGCAGTAAAATTAGATCTCAATTACGGGAGAAAAACTATTAAACATGCCAACATATGGAGGCTGAACAACACGCTGCTGAACAACGAACAAATCATAGAAGAAATCAAAAGAGAAATCAAAATATGCATAGAAATGAATGAAAATGAAAACACAACAACCCAAAACCTCTGGGACACTGTAAAAGCAGTGCTAAGGGGGAAGTTCATAGCAATACAGGCACACCTCAAGAAACAAGAAAAAAGTCAACTAAATAACCTAACTCTACATCTAAAGCAACTAGAAAAGGAAGAAATGAAGAACCCCAGGGCCAGTAGAAGGAAAGAAATCGTAAAAATTAGGGCAGAGATAAATGCAAAAGAAACAAAAGAGACCATAGCAAAAATCAACAAAGCCAAAAGCTGGTTCTTTGAGAAGGTAAATAAAATTGACAAACCACTAGCCAGACTTATTAAGAAACAAAGGGAGAAGAACCAAATCAATAAAATTAGAAATGAAAATGGAGAGGTCACAACTGACAACACAGAAATACAAAGGATTATTAGAGAATACTATCAGCAATTATATGGCAATAAAATGAATAACCTGGAAGAAATGGACAAATTCCTAGAAAAATACAACTTTCCAAAACTGAACCAGGAAGAAATAGAAAATCTGAACAGACCAATCACAAGCACGGAAATTGAAACTGTAATCAAAAATCTCCCAGCAAACAAAAGCCCAGGTCCAGACGGCTTCACAGCTGATTTCTACCAAAAATTTAGAGAAGAGCTAACACCTATTCTACTCAAACTCTTCCAGAAAATTGCTGAGGAAGGGAAACTTCCAAACTCATTCTATGAGGCCACCATCACCCTAATCCCAAAACCTGGTAAAGACCCCACAAAAAAAGAAAACTACAGGCCAATATCACTGATGAACATAGATGCAAAAATCCTTAACAAAATTCTAGCAATCAGAATCCAACAGCATATTAAGAAGATCATACATCATGACCAAGTGGGCTTTATCCCAGGAATGCAAGGATTCTTCAATATCCGCAAATCAGTCAACGTAATACACCACATTAACAAACTGAAAAATAAAAATCATATGATTATCTCAATAGATGCAGAGAAAGCCTTCGACAAAATTCAACATCCATTTATGATAAAAACCCTCCAGAAAGTGGGAATAGAAGGGATATACCTCAACATAATAAAAGCTATATATGACAAACCCACAGCAAACATTATCCTCAATGGTGAAAAACTGAAAGCATTTCCCCTAAAGTCAGGAACAAGACAAGGGTGCCCACTCTCACCACTACTATTTAACATAGTTCTGGAAGTTTTGGCTACAGCAATCAGAGCAGAAAAATACATAAAAGGAATACAAATTGGCAAAGAAGAAGTAAAACTTTCACTGTTCGCTGATGACATGATCCTCTACACAGAAAACCCTAGAGACTCTACCAGAAAACTACTAGAGCTAATCAATGATTACAGTAAAGTTGCAGGATATAAAATCAACACACAGAAATCCCTTGCATTCCTATACACTAATAATGAGAAAATAGAAAGAGAAATTAAGGAAACTATTCCATTCACTGTTGCAATGAAAAGAATTAAATACTTAGGAATATATCTACCTAAGGAAACAAAAGACTTGTACATAGAAAACTATAAAACACTACTGAAAGCAATCAAAGAGGACACTAATAGATGGATCAATATACCATGTTCATGGATTGGAAGAATAAATATTGTAAAAATGAGGATACTACCCAAAATAATTTATACATTCAATGCAATCCCTATCAAGCTACCAAAGATATTTTTCACAGAACTAGAACAAATAATCTCACAATTTGTATGGAAATACAAAAAACCTCGAATAGCCAAAGCAATCTTGAGGAAGAAAAATGGAACTGGGGGAATTAACCTGCCGGACTTCAGGCTCTACTACAAAGCCACAGTCATCAAGACAGTATGGTACTGGCATAAAGACAGAAATATAGATCAATGGAACAAAATAGAAAGCCCAGAGATAAATCCACGCATCTATGGTCACCTCATCTTTGACAAAGGAGGCAAGAATATAAAATGGAGAAAAGACAGTCTCTTTAACAAGTGGTGCTGGGAAAACTGGTCAGCCACTTGTAAAAGAATGAAACTAGAACACTTCCTAACACCATACACCAAAATAAACTCAAAATGGATTAGAGAGCTAAATGTAAGACCAGAAACTATAAAACTCCTAGAGGAGAAAGTAGGCAAAACACTCTCCGACATAAATCACAGCAGGATCCTCCATGACCCACCTCCCAGAATATTGGAAATAAAAGCAAAAATAAACAAATGGGACCTAATTAAAATCAAAAGCTTCTGCACAGCAAAGGAAACTATAAGTAAGGTGAAAAGACAGCCTTCAGAATGGGAGAAAATAATAGCAAATGAAGCAACTGATAAAGGATTAATCTCCAAATTATACAAGCAGCTCCTGCAGCTCAATTCCAGAAAAATAAATGACCCAATCAAAAAATGGGCCAAAGAACTAAACAGAAATTTCTCCAAAGAAGACATAAAGATGGCTAACAAACACATGAAAAAATGCTCAACATCCCTCACAATCAGAGAGATGCAAATCAAAACCACAATGAGATACCATTTCACACCAGTCAGAATGGCTGCTATCCAAAAGTCTACATGCAATAAATGCTGGAGAGGATGTGGAGAGAAAGGAACCCTCTTACACTGTTGGTGGGAATGCAAACTAGTACAGCCACTATGGAGAACAGTGTGGAGATTCCTCAAAAAATTGGAAATAGAACTGCCATATGATCCAGCAATCGCACTCCTGGGCATACACACCGAGGAAACCAGAATTGAAAGAGACACGTGTACTCCAATGTTCATTGCAGCACTGTTTATAATAGCCAGGACATGGAAGCAACCTAGATGTCCATCTGCAGACGAATGGATAAGAAAGCTTTGGTACATATACACAATGGAGTATTATTCAGCCATTAAAAAGAATGCATTTGAATCAGTTCTAATGAGGTGGATGAAACTGGAGCCTATTATACAGAGTGAAGTAAGCCAGAAAGAAAAACACCAATACAGTATACTAACACATATATATGGAATTTAGAAAAATGCAAATGATAACCCTGTATACGAGACAGCAAAAGAGACACAGATGTATAGAACAGTCTTTGGGACTCTATGGGAGAGGGTGAGGGTGGGATGATTTGGGAGAATGGCATTGAAACACGTATGTTGTCATATGTGAAACGAATCACTAGTTCAGGGTCAATGCATGTTATAGGATGCTCGGGGCTGGCATGCGGGGATGACCCAGAGGGAGGATAAAGGGAGGAGGGAGGTGGGAGGGGGGTTCAGGAGGGGGAACTTATGTAAACCTGGGGCAAATTCATATCAATGTATGGCAAAACCAACCAATATAATATTGTAAAATAATTTGCCTCCAATAAAAAATAAATTAACTAAAAAAAATAAATAAACAAACAAAAAAAATAAAATAAAATAGCCAGGACATGGAAGCAACCTAGATGTCCATCTGCAGAAGAATGGATAAGAAAGCTTTGGTACATATACACAATGGAGTATTATTCAGCCATTAAAAAGAATACATTTGAATCAGTTCTAATGAGGTGGATGAAACTGGAGCCTATTATACAGAGTGAAGTAATCCAGAAAGAAAAATACCAATACAGCATACTAACGCATATATATGGAATTTAGAAAGATGCAAATGATAACCCTGTATACGAGACAGCAAAAGAGACACAGATGTATAGAACAGTCTTTGGGACTCTGTGGGAGAGGGTGAGGATGGGATGATTTGGGAGAATGGCATTGAAACACGTATGTTGTCATATGTGAAATGAATCACTAGTTCAGGGTCAATGCATGTTATAGGATGGTCGGGGCTGGCATGCGGGGATGACCCAGAGGGAGGATAAAGGGAGGAGGGAGGTGGGAGGGGGGTTTAGGAGGGGGAACTTATGTAAACCCGGGGCGAATTCATGTCAATGTATGGCAAAACCAACCAATATAATATTATAAAATAATTTGCCTCCAATAAAAAATAAATTAATTACAAAAAAAAAAGTTTCCTTTTAAATGTTCATTTAAGAATCTCTTAAATAATTTTAATATCTTGAAGCAATTACAAACATAGAGAATTAAAATGTGTTCAGATTGAACCACTTGCACAAATCTATTCTTCTGTCACCACTAGATTTTTCTCTTTGGCTATTTTCAAAACTAAGATCTAAATGCTAATCCAAGCACTCATTATTCTTTTTTTTTTTAAAGCAAAGTATCATTTTATTTATTTTTTTTTTAATTTTTTATTTATTTATTTATTTTTTTAAATTATTTATTTATTTTTAAATGAGGCTTCTAATTAATGTTTGACAGAGCTGATTCAGGTTGAATAGACTAAATTTCTTTAAACAAACTTACTTATACTCCAGAGTCCTTTAAAAACTTAATAGCATTTATACATTGAAGGTATTTGATTTTCTTGTAACTAGCACTTCAAATGCAACAAGCATTTGAAGCAACAAGCATTTGACCCAACAAGTAAAATTTTCTACAGTTCATAATTTTTATAAATAAAATAAATTAAATGTACAGTGAATAAATTCTCTGAAATATTTCCATATTTCTGCAGGTTTAGTAACATCATAAAATACATTTCAACTAAAATTCACAAATCTAAAAAGCTGTTAGGCATTTTTAGGCGTTTTAAGTTGGATATGAAGACCAATGTTACATCGTAATATGCCAATTACAAATAGTACTTCAAATAGCAAATACTACAGTTTGTCCCAAACTTTAAAAACTATTCATGAACTCAACACTAAACTATTGATGGCTATGAGAATTGATTCCTAGCCTTTTTGAAAATTTCAACCCATTTACGTTTAAGGTAATTATTGATAAGTACGATCCCGTAGCCATTTTCTTTATTGCTTTGGGTTCAAGTTTATACACTCTTTCTGTGTTTCCTGTCTATAGAAGATCCTTTAGCATTTGTTGGAGAGCTGGTTTGGTGATGCTGAATTCCCTCAGCTTTTGCTTGTCTGTAAAGCTTTTGATTTCTCCTTCATATTTGAATGAGATCCTTGCTGGGTATAGTAATCTGGGCTGTAGGGTATTTTCTTTCATCACTTTAAGTATGTCTTGCCACTCCCTTCTGGCCTGAAGAGTTTCTGTTGAAAGATCAGCTGTTATACTTATGGGAATCCCCTTATGTGTTATTTGCTGCTTTTTCCTTGCTGCTTTTAATATTTGTTCTTTGTGTTTGATCTTTGTTAATTTGATTAATATGTGTCTTGGAGTATTTCGCCTTGGATTTATCCTGTTGGGGACTCTCTGGGTTTCTTGGACCTGGGTGATTATTTCTTTCCCTATTTTAGGGAAGTTTTCAACTATTATCTCCTCAAGTATTCGCTCATGGTCTTTCTTTTTGTCTTCTTCTTCTGGGACTCTTATGATTCGAATGTTGGAGCGTTTAACATTGTCCCAGAGGTCTCTAATATTGTCCTCATTTCTTTTAATTCGTTTTTCTTTTTTCCTCTCTGTTTCATTTATTTCTATAATTCTATCTTCTAGTTCGCTAATCCTGTCTTCTGCCTCTGTTATTCTACTGTTTGTTCCCTCCAGAGTGTTTCTGATCTCATCTATTGCATTATTCATTGTATATTGACTCTTTTTTATTTCTTCTAAGTCCTTATTAAATCTTTCTTCCATCTTCTCAATCCTTTTCTCCAGGTTATTTATCTGTAACTCCATTTTGCTTTCAAGATTTTGAATCATTTTCACCATCAAAATTTGAAATTCTTTATCAGGTAAATTCCCTATATCTTCTTCTTTTGTTTGTGTTGGTGGGCAATTATCTTGTTCCTTTACTTGCTGGGTATTTCTCTGCCTCTTCATCTTGCTTATATTGCTTTGCTTGGGGTGGCCTTTCCCTCTTCTTGCAGTTTGTGGAGTTCTCTTTATTATGTAGTTTCTTCGCTGTGTGTGGGGTTGGACGGGTGACTTGTCCGGGTTCCCTGGTTAGGGAAGCATGTGTCGGTGTTCTGGTGAGTGGAGCTGGATTTCTTCTCTCTCCTTTAGAAGACAATGGGCTGCTTTTCTGGGAGCCTGATGTCCTCTGCCAGTATTCAGAAGTTGTTTTGTGGACTTTACTCCACGTTCAAATGTTCTTTTGATGAATTTGTGGGGGAGAAAGTGGTCTCGCCGTCTTATCCCTCCGCCATCTTGTTCCTTCCTCCCCAGAACACTGGATTCTTATATTCCACTTGGTCGTGGAGTATCTCTTCCCAGCTGCTCCAGCAAGGCGCAGCCGCTGTACCTTACCTTGGACGAGGGGTTTCTCCTCAAGGCCGCCCCTCCTGCTTTGAATGTGGATCAGCTCCTCTTGGCCCTCCGGGGCCCAAGCAGCCACCGCCTCCTGAACGTGGTACAGCTCCTCTCGGCCACCGCCCTAACCCTGGGCGCGGGGCAGCTCCTCTCAGCCACAATTCTGCACGTGGTCGGTTGCGCCGGAGCCGGGCGTCTCTCCTCATCATTCTTAACCTCACTCAACTAAACCATTGTTACATAAATGAGAGAAAAAATAATATGTAGGATCAATCGTGGAGAAAGGCCCAAGCATACAACAGTAATACAATTTCACTAGCTCAACTAAAAAAACAATATAAACTTAAAACACATAAGATATAGCTTAGTGTTCCAACAGTCTATCAGTATATTTGAGATGCTCTGAGACTAACTGAGCATGGTAATGTGTTTGGTATTTAATGACATTTATTTAATGAGGCTTCTCAGGTGGCGCTAGTGGTAAAAAGCCCACCAATGCAGGAGACATAAGAGATGCAGATCCCTGGGTTGGGAAGGTCCTCTGGAGTCAGAAATAGCTACCACTGAGGAACCTGGCAGGCTATAGTCCATGGTGTCGCAAAGAATCGGACACAGCTGAAGCAACACACACGCATTTAATAATGACTTCCAATTTTAAATCTAGATCATTCCCCCAAATTCTGTCTAGATTAGGTCAGAGTTTGAATTTTAAATAATTTGACTTTTTAATTTCCCACATAATTTACTTAAATTTTGAATAAAATAGGAAATATGATGATAGTAACGCATAGCAAGAGATGTCTCATTAAAATTATTTGAAATAATTTTAATTATTTAAAATTAAATATTTTTTTCTTTAAAATAGAGAGACAATGGTACACTCCAAGCTCCAGATTAATTTACCAAAGTGAAAGGACACTGAACTCAAGGTATAATATATGTTTCCTCAGGAAATACCAAATATTGAATGATTCAGTTCAGTCTCTCAGTCATATCCGACTCTTTGTGACCTCATGGACTGCACCATGCCAGGCCTCCCTGTCCAGCACCAGCTCCCAGAGTTTATTCAAACTCATGTCCATCAAGTCGGTGATGCCATCCAACCATTCCATCCTCTATCATCCCCTTCTCCTACCCTCAGTCTTTCCCAGCATCAGGGTCTTTTCCAGTGAGTCAGTTCTTCACATCAGGTGACCAAAATAATGGCATTTCAGCTTCAACATCAGTCCTTCCAATGAATATTCGTGACTGATTTCCTTTAGGATGGACTCGTTGGATTGCCTTGCAATTCAAGAGACTCTCAAGAGTCTTCTCCAGCACCACAGTTCAAAGGCATCAATTCTTTGGCACTCAGCTTTCTTTATGGTCCAACTCTAACATCTATACATGACTACTGGAAAAACCATAGCCTTGACTAGACGGACCTTTGTTGGCAAAGTAATGTCTCTGCTTCTTAATATGCTGTCTAGGTTGGTCATAGGTTTTCTTCCAAGGAGCAAGTGCCTTTTAATTTCATGGCTTCAGTCGCCATCTGCAGTGATTTTGGAGCCCAAAAAAAGTCTCTCACTGTTTCCATTGTTTCCCCATCTATTTGCCATGAAGGGATGGGACCAGATGTCATACTGTGATGTAATGTTCACTTCATAAATGGCAGCCTTCTGAGGGTGCTCTACTGTGATGCCATCCATCACTGTCAATCACAAACAATATGGTTATAGAAGTATCAAGACAGATGAAGCTTCAGAATGAAGTGAAGGTGCCATTGAAGAATCATATAATTAAAATTTGTGGTTTAAGAAATTCACAAATATCCGAAAAGCCTGCATGAATAGAGAAAAAGAGTCCTTTATAAAAATACTTAGAGTGTCATTTCAAACGAATGCCAAACCTCTAGGATAATCCATAAAGGCAAGAGAAAAGTTTAATTTGTGAAAAGAATTCAGATGATAGCAGGAACTCTAAGGTGCCAGAGAAGAAGCCATTTCCCTCTTCTTTCCCTCTTTTGAATTCTCAGCTAGATTACATTTCCCAGCCTTCCCTGCATTTAGGTTTGGCCGTGTCCCTGAATTTCAGCCAATGAATGAGAACAGAAATGGACAAGGTCACGTCTAAACACAGCCATAAATTCTTCCTGTGTGTTCCTTCAGGATTTCCCTTCCTGGTGCTAGAATGCTGATCCCCAAGCAAACCTTTATATTAATCACAAGTTGAGGATAACAGAGCTCCTTGTTCTCTAAATGGCTTCCTGCAAATAACCCTCCCCAGTTTTAACCCTGATGACCTATGATGTCAAAAAAACATTGTATAAGCAAAAATTAAGTTCTGTTGTTCTGAGCTACTATGGTTTTGGTACATTCCTTCAGCCTTTCCTATTCTAACAAATAAATTTGTATCCTATTTTGAAGTTGGGTAATATACTGAAAAAGGAGAGTGAGGGGGAGGTAATCAATGATTTACTAAACATTGGTAAGGTGAGGATAAAAAGAATGAGCGCATATTAGGCAGTGAAAAATTAGGTAAAACCGACATTTGCAATAACTTGGAAGACAAACCTTCCATGTTCCCACTGAGCCTATAACGCTAGGGTAGTAGATGAAAAAAGTTAGTGTTTCCTTTCCCACCTCCTTTGCATCAGTTAAATGAGTGTCAGATCATTTATTCTTTAAGTATACTTTTCTTGTATTTTGTGGGTTTTTATGAACTTTGCTAAATTTCACGTTCCTAGACAGGTACAAATGTAGGGAGGGAGGTAAGTATATAAATTCTAAAATGTACATATATATTATTTTCGGAATCCTCCTTCATATTTGGCAAACAATCAGAACTATATATATCAACAACTGATTGTATTGTTTTCTTCACACTACAACAGATTCTGAAGGGTTCTCACCTTTTATTTTACATCAGGGAATATATTCTCCATCCCAAAGAGAAGGATTTTGATAGAATATATATTATAGTATGAGATAGTCTTGGATAAAATGGAATGGGATGGACTGGATAGGACACTGAGTACGTTGCATTTTGTAACTCCTTATTCTGTTACATATGTGTATATGTAGGTACATACTGGACCATATTGTACCAGGCCAATAGTGTATTTCTTACTGCTATGCACCATCATAAATCTTCAAAACAATGACAGCATATCTGAAAGAATATTGCTTTTATGTTCTGCCATTAACTCTATACTGACTTCTGAGAGAAGGGGAAGAGTTGATAGATTTCAAGAAAGACAAAAGCACACTGGACTTGTATTTCAGCTGAGATACAAGTGGGATTACTTGGGTAGAAAAGCTTAAAGGAGGGTGTTTGTGGTTCTTCCCTGCCAAGTGAGATATCTGAATAAATGACTTAGAAGCAGAATACACCAGGTTAATAGCAACCCTAAATTTGACATTTGAAGAGGACAAGAGAAAGGTAATTGGAAATGAGAGATAAGATAGACAGAGATAAGAAGACACTGTAACAGAAAGCAGTGAGCCCAGCCCTTACCAGGCTGCAATTGCTGTGCATCATTACTCCCATTCCTGTTGCCAGGAAATAGGTATTGCTCAGCCATTGGTTGGCATCTCAGTTGACTCCACCCACAAGCAATGAACTGTCAATGAGGGACTATTAGAGAAGTGATTCAGCCAACGGTGGGCAGTGTGGTGGTCATCGAGTGGAGAGCGAAGTAAGAGGCAGATTCAGGCCTTCTCCCAGAGACTCTCCAGCTCACCCAGCCCCTGGCCAGTGGGTGAGCTAGAGGGCTTAGAGAACAGACTGGGTTATGGACTCCAAGACTCTAGAGCCCTCATCAGGGCCATACACTTAGCTTGGCAGCAGGCCTTGAGGCAGCACTGAACCTCTGTCCCAACCCCATCTCTGCAACCTAATAGCAGTGGCAGGTTGCCTGGCTGCAGTCAGTGGGACTTGGTTTTCCCCCCATCCCATTTGGGTAGCCATTGGAGCTTGAGGGCCAATTAGGTTGACCACCTGGCTCCCTCAGTGATGACAGCTGGCCAGGGTCTGGGAACCTGGCCCTGAGGGAGCTGCCAACTGAGATCTGCATCTTCTTAGCCAGGACTGGGACCTTGGAGGGTGAAAGCTGTGCCTTAAGACCTTGTTCTTTCTTGTCAGGGGAGAGAATAACATTAGTTTAGTAGAGATTTATAGGAATATTATTGCCTGACCATGACCTGACTTCAGGAACAAAAGATCTGACACCAAGAAGTCTGCAACAACTAGCCATGCGCCTCCCTCACATTTACTATAAAAAGGCTTTGCTGAAAGCTTTTGAGAAGTTTTGGGGGTTTTAAGAAATGAGTCACCCATCTCCTTGCATGGCCCTGTAACAAACCTTTCTCTGTTCCAAACTCCAGTGTTTTAGTGTTGTTTGATCTCATTCTGCATTGGGCACACAGACTTGCATTTTCAGTAACACAGTAAATGGCTAGGACTCTCAATTGAATATTTAAGTCACCAAGGATAACTTCAGCCATGTGACAGTGTCATTGACAAAAGAAATTACTACAAAAAACAAAAAGTCAGTGTGGAACTGAATGGAATTAGCTTTAAATGAGCATGTATAACACAAGAAGCCAGAGGATCCATTTCAGTTCAGTCGCTCAGTTGTGTCCACCTCTTTGTGACCCCATGGACTGCAGCACGCCAGGCTCACCAACTCCTGGAGTTTACTCAAACTCATGTCCATTGAGTCAGTGATGCCATCCAACCATCTTATCCTCTGTCGTCCCCTTCTCCTCCTCCCTTCAATCTTTCCCAGCAACAAGGTCTTTCCCAGCTAAAGAATTAATATTTTCCTAATATGATTTTGATTCTCAGACTTCTGGCTATGTGGGCATAACAAGAGAGATCATATTTACAAGTGACATGTTGCCACAGTTTAGGCTGGCCATAGTATTCCCACAAAAATATTTCTGAGCCACCAGAACAACCAACCACAGCTCATTAACTCACAAATTCCTCTGAAATCAGTATAGTCTTAAGACTTGTCTAAAAGTTTTTCCATTCACATTCAGACTTCTTTCTCATGATCACACGTTTCCCAGGTTCAGAACGACTGGGACATAGGAAGCTGTACCAAAATTTCACCAAATCCCCACCAGGATATTACCATATGCTATGTTGCTACTTATTTTGTATAGTATTTAAGTCAACTTGATACTTGCTGAAGAATATTTTGTCCTATAGGTTTGAACATCATTCTCAACCCAAGACTACTGCTGCCAGTAGAGCAGAGTAGGTATCACAGCCATTTAGTCACTCAGCGGTCATATCACTCAGTCCTGTCAGGAGACAACAGTTATTTTTCATGGAATTTAATGTAAGTATCATTAACTGGATATCCTGAATTCTTAATATGTAACTGAAGAGGCAAAATGAGAAGACCAAGGTACCAAGCAGACAGTGACTGAAAAAAAAAAAGCCAGTATTCGTTGGGTCAAGGGAAGAAAGGGTAAGTTTGAAATTATTAAAACTTAGAATCTTGCAGGAAGGATGCTGCAGTATGAAATGCCAACCTATGGAAAAGCAGAACTTGGCTGGCGCTGGTTTCTCTGAGTTTCAGAGACAGAGTCCTTTTAGTCCAAGACCTGGTCCGATACAGTGGGGTGCTGGAAGGTGGGAATCAGCATCTCTGAGAGAATTTAATGATGTTCTTTCTGTGCCTCAGACTGTTGTTTCCTCACAGTCTCCTATAAGATGGTCTTGGGGTGGCAGCAGGTATTTAGGAAATATAATTTTGCATTCTTTGTCTTAGAATGAATTCCCAAACTTGTATACACTTTCAGTTCAGTTCAGTTCAGTTCACTCAGTCATGTCCGACTCTTTGTGACCCCATGAATCACAGCATGCCAGGCCTCCCTGTCCATCACCAACTCCCGGAGTTCACTCAAACTCACCTCCATCGAGTCGGTGATGCCATCCAGCCATCTCATTCTCTATCGTCCCCTTCTCCTCCGGCCCCCAATCCCTCCCAGCATCAGAGTCTTTTCCAGTGAGTCAACTCGTCACATGAGGTGGCCAAAGTATTGGAGCTTCAGCTTTAGCATCAGTCCTTCCAATGAACACCCAGGACTGATCTCCTTTAGAATGGACTGGTTAGATCTCCTTATAGTCCAAGGGAGATCTTGAGAAAGAGTCTTCTCCAGCGCCACAGTTCAAAAGCATCAATTCTTCAGTGATCAGCTTTCTTCACAGTCCAACTCTCACATCCATACATGACCACTGGAAAAACCATAGCCTTGACTAGACGGACCTTGGTTGGCAAAGTAATGTCTCTGCTTTTTAATATGCTCTCTAGGTTGGTCATAACTTTCCTTCCAAGGAGTAAGCATCTTTTAATTTCATGGCTGCAATCAGAGGTTCCTAAAAACCTAGATCTGCCTGTAATTCAGATAATAGAGATTTATTCAATTTACTTTATCTTTTTATAAAGAAAGCTTTGAGAGGTTAAAGAGCTTTATCACAAGATAATATTATGCACAAATGGCAAAGTCAATACTGGAACTAAGGTCTTTTGAATTTCAGAACACAATAGACCATTTTCCCCCTAATCTGAAAGTTGTTTAAGAATTTGTACTAGTTTTCAGGCAATGACACATGTAACTATCATTACTTTTTAATATACTTAATTTTTTAGTTCTTATTATTTTTTAAGCAACATCGTTATCAACAGCCTATGAATAATTTTTTTAGGAAAAAAACATTATTGAACATGCCTGGTAAGATCTTTGTACTAACTACCACTCAGTTGCTTCATCATTTAAAAAGCTAGATGTTAATTTCTTCATTACAATGTCCTAGAGTTATTTTGCATATTAAATTTTAAAATAAAACATTATTCATACACTAACAAATCTCACATTTATAGTTTAAATTTTTGTAAGTATTGGGTCTAGTTTACAGAGAAAATTTGTACACAGATTTCTTAATAAAGTGAAATTGTGACAAAGAAAATATATATATTGGATATTAAGATGAAGCTAGAAATAATGCCCAAGAGAGATCTCAAGTGGGAAACTGATATCTTTGATTCATATTGATTGATACTGTTTGCATAACTCCAAAGAAACAAAGTTTACTGCTCCTCAGGAGGGCAGCAGACTTCAAATATAATTCTGCTAAATCTGTTTATATCAGATAGTTTCCATCTGTCCAATAAGTCTCTGCACTAACAATAATGTGACTCTACTGTCACCTTGACTTTCCTGTGACCAGAGACATTAGCTCACTTAGGTACTGTTCTAGAGACCATTCATTCAGGAACTTTTCAAGCCATGATTGATTAAAGTTTAACTTGAGTGACAGTCTCTATTTCTTAACAGACATGTGCTTCTGTTGACTTGTCTTGTTCTAATACTGTGTTAGTCACAGTCCCCTCAGAAATTGTCTTTCAGTTTTGCCCGTGTTCATTCTAAGTCCTTCAGAGTCAGTGATCCATTCCAACATAGATCACCCCTGGATTTGAAACACTTGGCTAAAAAATACATTGGCATCTAAACAAGAAAGAAAAGATACTCATCTTCTGACAAGCTAGATTACTGTCAGAGAAAAAAGAGGTTTATTGAACTTTCCATGTAAACAGAGAAGTAGAACCATCTTCATTGTTTGGGCATGTTATTGTTCAATGCTGACTAGAGGCTAAAATTAGCAAAAAAATATACTCCATTATATCACTAGAATTTTTAAGGCAATTAAGACAAAGCAAATGAAATGAAGTACGGTGATTTAAAACTAACATCAACTCTCAAAATGGGGTTTCTTTGTCCCCACAGCACCTACAAGTTCCAAAATATTTTTAAGAACAAATATTTCAATATTCTGTGACTTTAGCAATTAGCATTGTGTCAAACACCCAGTAGGGATTCAACAACTGGTGAATGAGTGAACAAAAGAATAACTAAACTCCATGACATGAAAATTATAAATACCAACATTCTTCAACTGCAAAAACTGAGGCAAATGAGTTTGAATAGCTAGTCTGGTATAAGCCAAGAAATAAAGGCTGATATTGGGAATTGAGGTAAAAGTACCTAACTGTAAATTCACTTGATTAATCTCTGCAGCACACTATGACATGTAATTTCATGAAGTTGATGAAGGTTATGTAAATTGAGGAACCAACATGAAATCCTGTTAACTCAGTATTCAGGCCTTGAAGTGAGCAGACAGGTTCAGTAGTTCAGTTCAGTTCAGTTCAGTCGCTCAGTCGCATCTGACTCTTTGCGACCCCATGAATCACAGCATGCCAGGCCTCCCTGTCCATCACCAACTCCCGGAGTTCACTCAAACTCATGTCCATCAAGTTGCTGATGCTATCCAGCCATCTCATTCTCTGTCGTCCCCGCCTCTTCCCACCCCCAATCCCTCCCAGCATCAGAGTCTTTTCCAGTGAGTCAACTCGTCACATGAGATGGCCAAAGTATTGCAGTTTCAGCTTTAGCATCAGTCCTTCCAATGAACACCCAGGACTCATCTCCTTTAGAATGGACTGGTTGGATCTCAGTAGTGCCTACGTGTAAAACAGAGATGATAAGAGAACTCAATTCACCCTACCCTGTCTTATGATTTCCCAACTTAATAATGGTGAGCACCACATGACCTTTTAGAGCATTCTCTCAGAAAACTATTTTAGTTCCCTAAGGATCAAAGGAAGCTTCCTTTAAAATGTCCATTTAAGTCTTTTAAATAATATAAATATCATGAAGAAATTACAGGCACAGAGAATTAAAATATAGTTCAAATTCAGCAACTGCACAAATCTGGCCTCTTCCACCACTAGATTTTTCTCTCTTGCTATTTCCACAACCTAGATCAAAATTCTATTCCAAGCATTCACTTTTTTCATCTTTCAAAAAACTGATTCAACTAAACCAATGTTACATAAATGAGAGAAAAATTATATAGATTCAGACCTGTAGAAACGCCCAAGGATAAAATAGTTATAGTTTCATAATTTCAACTGAAAAACAACAGAAACATAAACACATAAGATAGTCCAAAAGTCAAGTTCCAACAGTCAAGAAACATATTGGAGATGCTCTGAATCTAACTGGCCGTGGTAATGTGTTTGCTATTTAGCAACATCTATTTAATAATGACTTCTAATTTTAATTCTAGATCATTCCCCCAAACTCTCTCTAGATCAAGTTAGAATTTAATTTTAAAATAATTTTATCTTTTAACTTCCCACATAATGTATTTAAATTTTAGATAACATAGTAAACATAACGATAGTGTGTGCATGTGCATGCTAAGTCCTTTCAGTCGTGTCCAAGTGTTTGCGATTCTATGGACTATAGCCTGCCAGGCCGCTCTGTCCGTGGGATTCTCCAGGCAAGAATACTGGAGTGGATGGTCATGCCCTCCTCCACGGGATGTTCCAGACCCGAAGATCTAACCCGGGTCCCTGTGTCTCCTGCCTGGGCAGGCAGGTCCTTTACCACTAGCGCCACCTAGGAAGCCCCTATAGTCTGAAATACTGGAGTGGGTAGCCATTCCCTCTGCCAGGGAAATCTTCCCAACCCAGGGATGGAACCCACATCTCCCACATTGCAGGTGGATTCTTTATCATCTGAGCCAGCAGGGAAGCCCAAGAATACTGGAGTGGGTAGCCTATCCCTTCTCCAGTGGATCTTCCCAACCGAGGAATCAAACCAGACAGATTTGATCCATTGCAAACAGATTCTTTACCACCCGAGCTACCAGGAAAGTGGTCATGATAGTATACATAATCAAAAATGACTCATTAAAATTACTTGAAATACAAAACTTTCTGCTTTTCTTTAAAATAAAGAAGCAGTGGTTCACTTGAAGCTCTAGACTATTTTGTTGAAACAAAAGGGCATTGTGATTCATTATATAATATATGTTTCCTCAGGAAACACCAAATATTGAATGGATCAAAGCTCCTCCTCAGAAATGAAAAAAAAATACTTGCTGGAAAAGATTGCCAAATTGGCAATGACAATTTCCTACTTTTGTTTAAGGAACATCAACCAAATCTTCAACTGGCTTTTCCTTGTTATCTCTATGTATCCCTTGCATCTATATAACAGCTGAGATTTCTTATTCTTTCTCTACTTCATTTGTCATCTTTCAAAAAGTCCCTGGCAGGACTAATTTGACCAGCAGGATAATCAGCCCTGAGAAGGTGCTCATACAATGTAAGTACATAAAAATATAAACTAAAGGATTTTTACTTTGAAATCTAAATTTTTCTCAGACTTTCAAAGACATAATTTTTATGGGTTTTTTTTAGCATGTTCATTTTTAACAAAAGAATAATATGTGGCTTACATAATATTTACTTACCATAAAGCATATTAAATTTTGAGAAATTCCACATGTCAAAAAAAAGCATTTATTTTTAGCTCCTGGGACAATTAATCCATCCAATTACATAGTCACTCAACCTTCCCCTCTGATGTACCTTAATGATTTTTGACCTTCATAATAATCAAAATACTGTCAGATGTACTCTGAGAGAATAATTGCACAATATGTTTTTATTATTTGCTTGGCTTTCCTTTCCAGAGATTTAAAGAATGTGTCATAGGAGAAATGATGCTTAAAAATACAACCATATGCATATATATTCAAGGAATTTTTTTTCTCTAGATCATTTTAAGACTCAGATTGTTCAGCCAACACATTTAATTGATGGGCAGAGATAACTGTCCAAAAGCTAGACTGCACAAAGATGCATGGGGTTGCTTTCCCACAACTCAAGCTCATGTACTTCAAATATATTTTCAGTTTTGAGCCAACTGAGAGTAAAATACCTGGACACCTCCCTTTTCTATGCACAGGTCTTTAATATACCACGTGAGGATTTTTTAAAGTTTTTTGTGACCACTCATCACAACTGAAACACCTTAGTAGAATGTTGTTAAAACTAGGAAAGGATTTATAGTATGTGATAATTTTCCTTTAAACTGTATCTAGTAGGGTGATACTGTTGCTTTCCTTACTTTTGAGTTGTACCAAGAAATTAAATTTAAAACATAGGATCTAGTTAAGAAATTAATATCTGAAATACAAGTCTGTAGAAATCTACAAAGCTCTATAATCACTATTTAAAAACACCAAGATACTCAAATCCAAATAAGTTGTCCATTTCAAAGTAGCAACTTCTGAAATCCAAAACCTTACTTATAAAATTTTCTATGGTATAAATACTTTCTGAACAACTTTTTTGCCATTCACAAGTCAAAAGTTAGAACCAATTTCATCATTCTGAAGTTAAATGTTACTACAGCCTACTGACATTAATAGTGAGCCCAAAATAATACTAGACAAAATTCTTAAAATGCTGCAGTAGTATTCCTGTATGAGTCATATACAAGTGTTGGGACACTTTCCAAATAGTACTATTAAAAAGGAATGCTGATCAACCACTGTGCTCATTTTCAGAAATAACCATAAGGATGAAACCACTGTGCTTGACCTTGGGCCTTTTGGCTTTTATAACATGTTTCTCGGTAAGTCTCATTACACACATCTGTATATTTTTCTAACAACTACTACTTCAGATTTCTTTTTGCATTAATGATATCATCCTACTTTATATATTAGTAGTTAGCAATCATTGTTGAAGTACTTTTCTAGTGTTTTAATTTGCCTTAAATTTAAAAGCTAATTTGATCCAACATACTGAAAGACAATATTTGAATATTATTGATATTTAACACTGCTGTTTAATGTTATTGGGACTTTATTTCCTAATCTATAAAATGAGATAGGTAAAAAAGAACATTTATGGTCATCATAGTGTTCATGGAAAAGCCCATGGACAGAGGAGCCTGGTAGGCTACAGTCCATGAGATCACAGAGTCAGACAGGACTGAGCAGATATACACAGTGTTCATGAATCATCTACATCGGAGTAAACAGATTCATTTATTAAAAATATGCTATATATTCTGTGCTTCATCCCAGAACAAACAAGAGAGCCCAGAGAGGAGGATTTAAGGATATACATTTTATGAAGCACTCAGGGGAATCTATGCATATTAGCTTTTGAGAAACTATAAACATTTGTACCAACATATCTCATGGAAAAGACTGTAGAAGCTTCTAAATATCTTAAATTGCAAAGGATAAAAACCCACAAGTTTTTGGTTTTCTTAAGTAGTGAAATGAAAATCTCCAAGGAGGGATGGATGAATTCCAATATAGAAATGAGGAGATTAATTCCAGAGTAATTTCTGCCAAAGATCTGTAAGATCTTTTATACCATTTGGAAAAAGAAAACTTTTTTTCAGATCATTAGGACTTTCACAAAACAGGAAACATAAAATTATATCATTCTGAAACATCAAATAATGCTTCTTCCATCTACTCTCAGAAACTTGAATAAGACCAGATCATTCACTAGGTCACTCGGGGAGTCCAACATTGGCCTAAATGTGTATTAGTGCATTATATCACTAAGTATATTATATTATTAAGTTCTTATGATATAATTTTTGATAAGCCAGTTAAACATAGAGACATATTTAAAAGTTCATATCATGTCTTACTGACCTAATCTTAAAGCTGATTTTCAATATGTTTATATCCTCAGAATATGAGAAAAAACATTTTCTTAATTAAAGGATCATATTTTGATTATCTAAATAATTATTTTCTTTCCAAAATAAATTTGAGTTCAATAATATAAGCAGTCTAAATAGAAATAAGTCTTTTCTCAGCTTAATTATATGAGACTAATGAGCATTAAAAACTACTGAATTTTAGAAACGCAATGAGTAGAATATCTCTTACATAAGGGCAAGATAATAGTAATATTGAGCATGAAATCTTTTGCATGTTCATTCTATTATACATAATTTTATATAAATTAAAATAATGTACAGACATTATCTCATAACCTCAAAGAAAGACAAATGGTTTACTATTAATTCTATTAAAATACAAATAAATTTAGGTCTAAAGGATCAACTCCAATTATATTCCAGTGAGAGGACAGGTTATTCTACTGACATAGTATTGTCATCATTTTTACCAAGTTCACTACCTTGACCCCAAGATGGAAAAATAACCAATCACTGTGGCTGGGTTAAGAGATTAGAAAAAGAACAGGCAAATACTATGAAGATTTTTCATTAGACCTAACCTTTGGATCTATATCAGAATATCCTTAGGAGACAAGGCTACTTTTACCTAATTCTTTGGGTCAACAATGAAAATTATGTTAAATATTTTCCCTACACTCGGAATTTGTTTTCTGGAAAGTTAAAAATTAAATCTGAAACTTTTAAAACACCGTGACTAGTTTTTGGCTTGTCAGCCCTTGAGTCAAGTATCCTCCAAACTCCAGTCAACCATCACTAGCTAGGGAGGGCAAACAAGAGTACTGATGTAGAGAAGAGTTTTGGCATTTTATTACCTCATTGGTACACCAATAAAAGAATTTCACTGACATGTTGTGGGGAGAAGCCTGACTAAAGAGTCAATAGAAACGAAGAAGTAGGGTTAGCAAGCCTAGAGTACATTTTCTGAAAGTATTGCTATAAAGGAAAGAGATGCAGAGATCTATCACAGCAAGGGAAAGCACAGTTGAAAGGGGACCTTTTTCATAAAGGTAAACTGAACATACGGGATAGTTTACTGAGAAAAACAAGCCAATTGAGAAGAACAAGCCAATTGAAAGGCACATATATGAAGCACAGGAAGCAAACGGGACAACTGACAGAGCTCTGAGATGTTACTTGTGAACAAAGGAAATATCTAGATATTGATGACTTTATGGTTGTGTGGCTGGCAAATCTGTGACTCATTTCCAATTGCGTGCATCATTTTGGAGAAGAGGGAGGAAAATCATCTTGGTGGGGAGGATGGGGGCTCAGAAAACGATAGAGAATTTTAATAAAATCAGTATCCACTTAGGAAAATCACAGACCACTAGGGAATGTGAAAAGCAAACTTCAAATACTTGAGAGGTTTGCAGGACAGCACTGAAGGACCATAATCTGTGGTGGCACAGTGCTTTTGTTATCTGCCAGCCCTGTTCAAGAACTCATGATAAGGAATCAAGGACAATTTAAGGTAATTCTAAAGTTGTGCGTGCTCAGTCGTGCTCGACTTTTCGCAAGCCCAAGGACTGTAGCCCACCAGGCTCCTCTGTCTGTGGAATTTTATAGGCAAGAATACTGGAGTGGGTTGCCATTTCCTTCTCCAAGGGATCTTCCCGACCCAGGGATCAAACCCACATCTCTTGTATCTCCTGCATTGTCAGGCAGATTCTTTATCACCACACCACTTGGGAAGTCCAATTCTAAAGTGAGGAATTATCAAAGGGAAAACAACAGACAAACCAATAGGTGGAGGGCCAGAGGAGAGCAAGAAGGAATGTGCTTGTGTGTCCATAGAAACCCTGAGTAAAGGAAGACTTGTACTTTCTTACCCTAGAGTGTTGCCATATTTTCCCTTCACTTGCACACCCTCTCCCCATTTTTATTATTTAAGCCTCTTTACAAAGGCTGGCTTTTTAGTGAGACAACCATTAATCTTTCCTCTGATGAAACCTAATCAACATTTGTTTCTTGCACTATTTGTTAAAAGTTGTATTTTCAGAGTAGCAGGTAATATTTCTTGAGCACTGTACCTGAACCAAGCATGGTCCAAGTACATGACAGGCACCATTTCACAACAAATCTCACAATGGCCCTAGGAGGTGGATACTTTTAGGACTGACATTTTCCAAATGAGGAAAGAGAGTCTCAAAAGGACTCCACATTCACACAATCTCTAAGTAGCAGATTCAGAATTTAAACCTGGGCATGAAACTCCAAGAGATTAGTTTTCTGCCTCCCTTTCGGCCATTTTTGAACTGCTGTGTATTGTAGGTACTTGGTTTGTAGACTCACAAAAGGCAGGAGTGAGTGTGTCTCTACCTCTCCTACATTCAGTTCAGTTCAGTTCAGTCGCTCAGTCGTGTCCAACTCTTAGCGACCCCATGAACCACAACACGAAAGGCCTCCCTGTCCATTACCAACTCCCGGAGTTCACTCAAACTCATGTCCATCGAGTCGGTGATACCATCTCCTACATTAGTGTAGATCAAAAGGTAGTAATATCTTTCACACTTTATTAGTGTTCAAAGCCTGGAACAACCCTGAAAGCAAGCACACATTCTACTATAAGCAAACAAAATGATTTGACTGAACTCTTTCCACTCAGTATTATCTCAAGTTTCATTGAGAGACTAGGCATTCAGAGAGTAAAAAAGAAAGTCCACATTTTCTCTGACACAGACTTTAGACACATGTAAGAGTTTTTTATTGCTGCGTAATAAGCTGCCATAAACTAGTAGTTTTTTAAAATGCATTTATTGTCTTGCTATTTCTTTGGTCAGACTCTGGCCTTGGCTCAGTTGGATTCTTGCTCATACTTTTAGAAATTTCCAAAGGTATAGGCAGGGCTATAGTCCATTCTGCAACCCAGGTCCTCTTTCAACTTGCATGGATGTTGACAGAATTCAGTCCCTTGTCAGTAAGACTGAAGTCCCCACTTGATTTCTGGCTAAGAACGAGAAACCAATCCCAGTTCTTACCACCCAAGGCATTCACACCCAAGTCATCATCTCCACACATGGTGTGTGGCACTCTGCTTCAAAGTCAGCAGAAGGCATTCAAGTCTCTCAGAATTCTCCCTCTGACCTGTAGAACCTATTTTACAATAAAAGAGCTCAACTGATAAGTCAGGCCAGCTTGGGCCAGCAGGGAATAGGAATCTTGGGAGCCACCTAAGAATTCTGCCTAACACAGAAAATACACATTTTTATGCCTGACACTGAAATATCTAATTTAAAACTGTTTACTTCTTTTTTTTTTCCCATAGTCTGGAGACAGTCACAGAGGCCCAAGCCTACCAGTGCCTAGACCACTGCCACCTGCTCGGCTTCCTCCACCACGCATTCCTTCTGCCCCAGGATTTGTTCAACGCCCTTCTCTACCCTCTGGTCCTGGGAGAATTCCACCATACCTTCTTCTACCTTCTGGTCCAGGGAGAATTCCACCACGCCCTCCTTTCTTCCCAGGTTATCCAAATCCACCAAGACCTTATCCACCTAGACCTCAACAGTTCCTTCCATATCCTCCATTTTATCCTCCCTTCTTTCCACCTCTACCCCCAAGACCAGCAACTACAACAAAATCCCCTCCTATCTCCATTACTAACACAACAAACTCCGTTACAAACACAACAGTCCCCAGTACCAATACAACAGACTCCATTACCAACACAACAGACTCCATTACAAATACAACAGTCCCCGATGCCAACACAACAGTCCCCAGCGCCAACACAACAGTCCCCGATGCCAACACAACAGTCCCCAGCGCCAACACAACAGTCCCCAGCGCCAACACAACAGTCCCCGATGCCAACACAACAGTCCCCAGCACCAACACAACAGTCCCCGATGCCAACACAACAGTCCCCAGCGCCAACACAACAGTTCCCAGCACCAACACAACAGTCCCCAGTGCCAACACAACAGACTCCATTATAATCACAACAGTCCCCATAAGAAACAATACAGACTCCATTGCAAACACAGAAGAACCCACCACCAAATTCATCAACCCCACAACTACACCATCCAATACCCAAAATTCCTTTATTAAGAGATTTTTAGAAAAATTTCTTTCCTTTTTTGGATATGGAAGAGATAGCCCATAAGCTCTGAGTTTTGGGGAGAAATAATCTTAGAAATTGTAAAAGAAAGCACAAGATATGAAAACAGTATGCCAACAAAGTGAAAATAAAGAATTGAGCAATGATACTAAGCCTCCAGTGTCCTCAGGAGAGCCACCAGTTTGTCCACACTTATACCACTCATTTGAAAATTAGTGCTACCAGAAACCTGGGCTTGTACTATGAAACCAAGGAGGGAATTAGGAAAAATACAATGAGATACCTAGACTTGTAGCTTAAGGTGATGAAGTTGGAAAAGTAGGCAACAGGATCCTTTCTTGGGTACCTCAACCCATCATATATTTACAAAACACAAAATAACATGTTAAAAGATACTAAAGTTCAGTTCAGTTCAGTCGCTCAGTCGTGTCCGACTCTCCGCGACCCCATGAATCACAGCACGCCAGGCCTCCCTGTCCATCACCAACTCCCAGAGTTCCCTCAAACTCATGTCCATAGAGTCGGTGATGCCATCCAGCCATCTCATTCTCTGTCTTCCCCATCTCCTCCCACCCCCAATCCCTCCCAGCATCAGACTCTCTTCCAGTGAGTCAACTCGTTGCATGAGGTGGCCAAAGTATTGCAGTTTCAGTTTTAGCATCAGTCCTTCCAATGAACACCCAGGATTGATCTCCTCTAGAATGGACTGGTTGGATCTCCTTGCAGTCCAAGGGACTCTCAAGAGTCTTCTCCAGCACCACAGTTCAAAAGCATCAATTCTTCAATGATCAGCTTTCTTCACAGTCCAACTTTCACATCCATACATGACCGCGGGAAAAACATAGCCTTGACTAGACGGACCTTGGTTGGCAAAGTAATGTCTCTGCTTTTTAATATACTATCTAGGTTGGTCATAACTTTCCTTCCAAGGAGTAAGCATCTTTTAATTTCCTGGCTGCATAATCTTAACTCTCTCAGCTTTTTGCATGATCTATCAATTCCAGAGCAGAGATGTCTTCCTAGCAAATCTAAATATCTAAATGAGGTATATTTGAGGCACAAATCTTGAAATGTCATATAAAAAATAATTTTCCAGCCAAAATAGGACTTGATAAATAATGATCATTTCAGACATCAATAATAAAAGGAAGATGGCTGAGATTTCCAAATTTCCATTGCTTCCTATCATTAGCTAAGATTTTAATCAAAAGTATTATGTCCATTTTGGAAAAAAAAGTATTATGACCATCATGGCCTCATTGTATTATGAGAGCTATTATCTCTCATAGATTTGTTTCACTGCTGAAGTATAAACCTGCATTTTCTTTCAGTACACTTACTTAACTACCCACATTTCCACCAAGTACTTATGAATCAAAACTTCTCAAAGATACTTGAAATGAAAATGAAATGAAGTCGCTTAGTCATGTCCGACTCTTTGCGACCCCACGGGCAACAGGCTTCTCCATCCATGGGATTTTCCAGGCAAGGGACTTGCTGCTGCTGCTGCTGCTGCTGCTAAGTCACTTCAGTCATGTCCGACTCTGTGTGTAAGCCTAAATTTGTTTCTTGGTGTTTAATGCTATCCTTATTCCACAAATACTTACTGAGAATCTCCCATGAAACAGAGACTGTTACAGCAAATGAGAGATCAGTAATAATGAAGCCAGTCAAAATCACTGCTTTCATGGAGCTTATATTCTAATACAACAAGAAAAGAAAGTAAGCAAATGTAAATGTAATTTAAGAAGGAAAAAGCACTTTCCTAAGAAGTGAAGTCGCTTAGTCGTGTCCGACTCTTTGCAACCCCACAGACGACAGGCTTCTCCATTCATGGGATTTTCCAGGCAAGGGTACTGGAGTGGGTTGCCATTCCCTTCTCCAGGGGATCTTCCCAACCCAGGGATCAAACCTGGGTCTCCTGCACTGCAGGGAGACTTTTTACCATCTGAGCCACCAGGGAAGATGAAGGGTGAGGTGATAAAAAAACTATGGTGACTGGCTGTCTTATTTGGCAGAATCTCTGATGAAATGATATCTAAGCAAAGACTTGAAGAATGTTAAGAGCAAAGTATTATAATATCTGGTAAAAGGACACTCAAGGCAGAAGGAATCAAAGATGGAAAGACCTGAAGTAGCAATGAATTCTGTGTGTATCAGAACCATAGAATGTTAATCTGATTCAACCTTAGTAAGAAAGAAGAGAATATCAAGGAGGCAGACAGACCACCTCATAAATGACCTCGGATTTGAATTCCATTCTAAATGTATGGGAGGTA
Organism: Moschus berezovskii; assembly: GCF_049115385.1. NCBI lineage: Eukaryota > Metazoa > Chordata > Mammalia > Artiodactyla > Moschidae > Moschus > Moschus berezovskii. The sequence continues at coordinate 95,165,543 of NC_142464.1, forward strand.
ACTAAAATTTTAAATAAAAGAATAACATTATCTGATTGGCATTTTCAAATTTTCATTTCTGTGACTATCCTGTGAATACGATTCTGTTTAGGAAAAAAAAAAGAGTAAAGTCTATTTCAAAACTTCTGTTGAGAGAGGTGATGGTTTAGACTAGGCTGTGATCAGTGGAGATGGGGAGAAGGGATCAGATATAGAAATGCTGGAAATACCCAAAAGTATTTGAAAAATGTTGGATGTGGGTTTCAAAGAAAAAAATATCTAGAAATAACTCTGATATTTGGGACCCAAGTGAGTATATGAATAATGATGTCTTTTAGTGACAAGAAAGACTGGAGAGGAATCAGGGTTTAAGAATTTGGAATATACTAAGTTCTGAACTGGATATATTAAGTTGGAGATCTCTAACTTCTGTACTATATTTTATTACTGCCATAGCATATCACCATAGACTTAGCATCCTGGAATAGGGAAAATGTTTTATCTCCCAGTTCTATGTATCAGAAGTCTACACAATGGCCGAGTCACATAGTTCCTAGGCTTAGAGTCTCACAAGATTGAAATAAAGGTATCATCAAGGCTGCAATCCTTTTTAGAAGCTCTGGGGAGAACCAATTTCAAGGCTCAGTCATCTCTCTATACATCTCTCTTGCCTAACTCTTCTTCTGCTACATCCTCTGACTCCAGCCAGAGAAATTTATCTACTATGAATAGCTCATTAATTAGAGTGGGCCTACCAAAAAAAAAAAAAATGAGGATAATTTCTCTTTTGAAAGAATTATAGCATAATAAAGGGTTTCCCAGGTGGCACAGTGGTGAAGAATCTGCCTGCCAATGCTGTAGACACAAGAGACTTAGGTTCTATTCCTGGGTTGAGATGATCCCCCTAGAGTAGGAAATGGCAACCCACTTCAGTATTCTTGCCTGGAAAATTCCATGGACAGAGAAGCCTGGTAGGCTACAGTCCATGAGGTTGCAAAGAGTCAGACACAACTGAGCACACACACACATGCACACACACATATAATAATATCTGGAAAGCACTCTGACAGCATAACTCTTTGAAAAGTTGTATTTATTTCCCCTCATTATTCAATTGTCCACTGAAAAAATATGTGCAACCTAAAAGTTGAGAGTTAGGTTTATTCAGTGGGAATCATGAAGACTCCAAGCCCAAGAAACAGTATCTCAGGTGACCTGGAGTGAGCTGCTTCTGAGAAGGCAAGGGAAGGAGCCAGGCTATATACAAGTTTGCAGCAAGGGGCAGGTAATCTGAATATTAAAAGATTATTGTTAATTAAGGAAAACCATATCACTTGCATGAAGAGATTTAGTGCTCTTCTATCTATGGGAAGACACACAATGCTTCCTGAAATCACTTCTTTCATATGCATCTCAGCTATCTGGGGCCAAATCCTGTTTTTTGATTGTCCACATCCTAATTCCTTGTATAACCATAAGAGCTGGTGATGTGGCAGATAACTGCTTCTTGGGCTTCCCACATCCCCCCAAGTCCTCAGCATTTATCAGGGAGGAAGTGGCTGATGGCTGCAGAATAGCTGGCATTATTTTACCTGGGCTCAGATGGCTATGGCATGGCTCGTTGCTGGTATAAGAAAATACTTCATTTCACAGAAATAGTTCACTTCAGAGTAATATTTCATTTTACACAATCAATGAGAGCTTGATTAAATAGTGAGGGAATAGAAATCTTGAAGGGCAGATGGTTAGAAACATGCCTACTACAACTTCTAGGTAGAGATTCTGAGCAGGCAGGATATATACGCAGGAGCAGCTCAAGTGGGAGGTTTGAGTTTAGCTAGGATCCCAGTTTTGCCAGGAGAAAGTTAGAAGGGGAAAGCTAGGTAGGGAAAAAGAGCTATTCAAGGAATGAGAGTTGCATATAAGCTAAGCCATACAACAAAGACAAGTAAAAGTTTACAAACTGGACTTAGAAACAACTCAGACTTGGATAAGTACACCTCCACTTCATACTATTATCAAGCATCTAAATGAGCAGAGAAAATTATGTGGTTGAAATGAGATCAAGAAAACATGGTGCCAGTGGGTGAGCAGAGGGGCTGCCTGGTACTTCCCTTCTTCCTCCTGCAGGCACAGACAAACTTGAGGTGTCTCAGCAGCCAGGGTATATGGAAGAGTCTAACCCATCACAGGACCCAGAACTGACCTTTGAACCCTTTAAATAGGGGAAATGTGCATCACACTGAAAGTTTCACTATACTGCCTTTTAAGGGATTTTGTGCAGAGCCTAAGGAGAAGGCAATGGCAACCCACTCCAGTACTCTTGCCTGGAAAATCCCATGAGCGGAGGAGCCTGGTAGGCTGCAGTCCATGGGGTCAGAAAGAGTCAGACACAACTGAGTGACTTCACTTTCACCTTTCACTTTCATGCATTGGAGAAGGAAATGGCAACCCACTCCAGTGTTCTTGCCTGGAGAATCCCAGGGACGGGGGAGCCTGATGGGCTGTCGTCTATGGGGTCGCACAGAGTCGGACACGACTGAAGCAACTTAGCAGCAGCATGCAGAGCCTAAACAAAGTAGGTAGCTTGTTTTGCATGTTTATTCTTAATATGCCATCAAGTTTAACTAAGATTACTGAGCATGGACCTGGTTGATAACAGTACGCAAGGAAAGATTACAGGAGTGAACTATAGAAACACAGATAATAACAACAATAAAAAAGAAAAGGATTGGGGGAGTATATTTAAGATGCTTTACTGTGTGCTTGATCTTAGTCGTTCAGTCATGTCCGACTCTTTGTGACCCCAAGGACTGTAGCCCACCAGGTTCCTCTATCAATGGGGATTCTTCCAGGCAAGAATACTGGAGTGGGTAGGCATACCCTCCTCCCTCCAGGGAATCTTCCCAACCCAGGTCTCCCATATTGCAGGTGAACTCTTTACCAGCTGAGCCACCGGGGAAGCCAAAAATACTGGAGTGGGTGGCCTATCCCTTCTCCAGGGGATCTTCCCAACCCAGGAATTGAACCAGGGTCCCCTGCATTGCAGGCAGATTCATCAGTTGAGCTACCAGGGAAGCCCAAGCTTTATTACCATCTGTCTTCAAATCCTGATAATTTATATGCAACTTCTTATATGGAAGAGGAGATAAAACTAAATTTTCTATTTCTAAGACACAGCTTGATTTCTGCATGTGACTGAATTCAATCCAGCAGGACACAGTGACACGGGAATAGGAAGGCAAAAATAAGGCAGAAGCCCTTTTTCCCGCTTTGACGGCCACCAAGCAAAATCGGATAGATACACTTGAAGCACCACTACTGCCTCATGTATGAGAGGCACTCTGACGGCAGTGGAGGAGCAGAGACAGTTCCATACTTTCTGAGTCACAACTCTAACCATCCAACCCCAAGACAGAGAGACAGTGGAAGCCCCCTAACTTCTATTTCTTCAATCCTCTTACTAATGCTTTGTAAGCACACAGTTATCTCTATGGATCCCCTTTCTACTTAAAAGAATGCCTTCTTTCCTTGAATAGAACCCTGGCAAGGACAAAAGAAGAATGGGAAACAAGGAATAGGTGACTGGGTCAGCTGGAAGCAGACCACGGTCTATATTGTATTGAATCAGCCCTTTCTACCTTTCTAAGGGTCTCTGCTCTTTTGTGAGCAAATATCCCTCTATTTTGGTTCTCTCTTTAATTGTAAATATCTGGTGCTTTCCTCACAATAGCATATACACATTCATTCCAATAAAAAAAGTACTCCTTATCCCACTCCCTATAGACTATATGCCTCCAGGAACTTTTGTTTCATGCCCTAGTCACAGCAGACTGCTGCCTTCATTTAAGAATTCCTTCTAAGTCATGGATAGGGTCTTCCCTGGTGGTCCAGTGGTTAGGAATGTGCCTTGCAATGCAGGAGATGTGGGTTCGATCCCTAGTTGGGAAACAGATTTCACATACAGAGGAGCAACTAAGTCCGAGCATTGCAACTACTGAATCCTGAACTCCAGAACATGCGTGCCACAACTCGGGAGATCGTGCACCACAATGAAAGATTCCATATACCCCAACTAAAACCCAACACAGTCAAATAAATAAATAATGTAAAGTAAATAAAATGAAAGTCATGGATTACTTCCATATCCTCATAAAAGCCATAAGCCAATCACTAGAATGTGCACCCCTCTTTCTGAGTTTTAGACCTTGTTCCATTTTTCCTCCTGCTCTGCCCCGTCATTTCTGAACCATGTTAGTCCACCTGGTTTCATGCCAATTGATTCCTAGTTCCCTAGCTTCTGACGACATCATTTTTCATGGCCCATTTTGCTGGCCCACCAACATCACTTAAGCCAATCCCCAGAAAAACCATTTCAATATATAGACATCTCATTAATTTCCTCCATCTCAACTCTGGTATTCTAGAACCCGCCTCTCTAGCCATTTTCTGTATTCTAAATTGCTCTTTTTCCTTTACTGAATATCCTCTGCAATCTCACTAGGTTCCTTAGGTCCTCATGACTTCTAAGTATATGATGAACATTTGAATTTCACTTGTTTACATTTTCTGCCTGGCTTCTCATATTGAAAAATAGCATATAGTTATACATGCTATTCAGTAAATATTTTCAAGTTAACAATAAATTCACTACAACACTGAATAACCACATTGAGTATTGTAAATCTACAAAATGCTTGAAAATCAGTATGCAAATTACAGATATTGAAAAGCAATCCAATATACCTAGGTAGTAGAGAGAGAGACAGAAAGATGGATGTAGAATATGTGCATATATATATATATATATATCCGCTACTGGGTGTATCTATGTACGTATCTAGGTACTGACACACCTAGATAGTTGATAGGCAGCTAGATCACTAGAAAGATACATAGAATGATAGATATACATTATATACATATCCGGTTTACAAAAAAACGTATTCACATTTTCCTTATTCAGATGAGATTCAGAGAAGTAAAGTAACTTGGCTAAGAACAAGCAGCTCACTAACAGAGACAGGATTCAATTCAAGCAGATCCAAATCCACATCTATATTCTGTACACAAATACTTACCATTTCTAACATTCCTATTTTGATTGTTATGCTGTGAGCAGTCAATGAACACTGCTGAGAGAGATATCAGTCTACACTGTCTGAACAGGCTACATGTTCCTACCACTACTGTAAGCAGTCTATTTTACCTACCTCCTCTCCTACATGGTGAGCAACCTAAGAGAAAGTAGAGACCACTCATCCTTATAAATACGCAAATTCAAATCTCAGGTGTCTTATCAATGAAAATAAAATTATGCCTTAAGCTAACATAAAATGACAATATAAAGAAGACACTTAGTATACACCTATTCCTTCTATCCCAGTTGAGTATACAGGACTTTGATGAAGCTGCTCACAAAGATGAAAAATTATCTCACCTTGGTTGCTGATAATTACTCCTGGTTTCATACATTGATAGTACTGTGGTGTAATGTTCACTTCATAATGCCGGCTTTCTGTGGGCGCCCCTTCACATGGATAATGCTCTATTGTGATGTCATCCATCTCTATCAATTACAAACAGTATGGTTGTAGCAATATCAAGATGGATGAAGCTTCAGAATGAGCCCAATTGAAGAACCATATGATTAAAATTTGGGGTTTAAGAAATCTACAAATACCCAGAAAATCCTGCATGAATAGAAATGAAAGAGTCCTTTGTAAAAATATTCATTCTAAAGTGTCATTTCAAAGGAATGCCAAACCTCTAGGACAATCCATAAAATGAGGAAAGAAGTTTGTCAAAACAATTCAGACTATAAGAGGAACCCTAAAGTGTCAGAGAAGAAACCGTTTCTCTCTTCTTACCCACTTTTGAACTCTCAGCTAGATTATATTTCCCAGGTTTCCTTGCATTTAGACATGGCAATGTGTCTGAATTTCAGTCAATGAATGAGAACAGAAATGGACAAGGTCACTGCTAAACACAGCCATAAATTCTTCCTGTGTGTTCCTTCAGGATTTCCCCTTCCTGCTACTGGATTGCTGATCCCCAGGGAAACCTTTATAATCACATATTGAGGATAGCAGAGGTGCCAACAGTCTTGTTCTCTAAATAGCTGCCTGCAAACAAGTCTCCCCAGTTTTAACACTGACGACCTAGGATGTCAATAAAACATTGTATAAGCAAGAAATTAAGTTCCATTGTTCTAAGTTACTATGGTTTTGGTATATATTCTCGTACCTTTTGCTACTCTAACAAAGAAATCAGTATCTTATTTTGAAGTGGGGGACTATACTGATAAAGGAGAATGAGAGGGCACTAAGCAATGGTTTACTAATCAAATGGTGCGTGGTTAAGACATAAAAGAGGATAAAAAGAATGAGAGCATATAAGGCAATAAAAAGTAAGGTAAAACTAACCTTTGCAATAAGTTGGAAGATAAGCCATCCACATGCCCACTGAGCCTGTAATTCTAGGGAAATGGATGAAAAAAGCTAGTGTTTCCTTTCCCACCTCCTTTACAACATTTATATGGGTGCCAGATTACTTGAACTTTAAATATGTTTTCCTTATATTTTGAGGTTTTTTTATAATCTTATCTAAATAGATTGAAAGTTTCTAGATAGGTATGTAAATAGATTCTGGAATACCTATATTATTTTCTGAATCCTCTTAGGTGTTTTGTAGATAGTCATAACTGAATATATAATAATGATTTTTTTTAATATTACTTTGACCACTGCAGCAGATTATGAAGAGGTCTCATTTTTATCTTTTACCAGGGAATATGTTCTCCATCCTGGATAGGTAGGATTTATGATGAAATGTAATCACACAAGATGGTCTAGAATAAAATGTAATAAGACAAAATAGAACGGAATGGAACAGAGTACTGCTGCTGCAGCTGCTGCTAAGTTGCTTCAGTCGTGTCCGACTCTTTGCGACCCCATAGATGGCAGCCCACCAGGCTCCCCCGTCCCTGGGATTCTCCAGGCAAGAACACTGGAGTGGGTTGCCATTTCCTTCTCCAATGCATGAGAGTGAAAAGTGAAAGTGAAGTCGCTCAGTCGTGTCCGACTCTTTCCGACCCCACGGACTGTAGCCTACCAGGCTCCTCCGCTCACGGGATTTTCCAGGCAAGAGTACTGGAGTGGGTTGCCACTTCCTTCTCTGGAACAGAGTACACTGCACTTCATAACTCCTTGTTCTATTACATATGTGCCCACATATGCATATTGGGCCATAGTGTTCAATGTATTTCTATGTACATGCATAAAAAATGCTATGCATAATTTAAATTTTTAAATACTGATTTAATATATCAGAAAGAATATTCCCTTAATATTTTGCCTTTAACTCTGTACTGAATAAAAAGGGAAATGACAAAGAGTTGGTGGATTGTGAGGAAGCCAAAAAGTCAATGGACTGGTGTTCCAAGTGAGATGCCAGAAGGAATAGTTGAGCATGAAAGCTTGAAAGGGGGTGGTGGTGGCCCTCCCCCACCAACTGAGATATCTGAATGAATGATTTAGGTGCGGAATGTATTAGGGTAATAGTAACCCAGAGGAGTCTGGCATGCTACAGTCCATAGAATCACAAGGAGTCAGATACAACTTAACGACTGAACAACAAAAAACAAAGGATCCTTCAAGTGCACTTGAAAAGAATGTTTATTCTGGGTTTTCTGGATTGTAACATCTTCAAAGTATCAATGAAGTCTAAGGGTTCTGTTGCATCATTCAGGATCTCTGTTGCCTTATTGATTCTCTGTCTGGAAGATCTGTCCATTTATGTCTGTTGGACCTTAAAGTCTCCTGCTGCTGCTGCTAAGTCTCCTACTATTATTGTATTCCAGTCAATTTCTCCTTATGTCTGTTAGTATTTGTTTTACGTATTTAGATGCTCTTATATTGGGTGCATATATGTTAATAAGCATAATAGTCTTTTCTTATATTGACATTTTTAAAGTGCTGAAAGTAACTAGAAACCTAGGATTCTACATTGTAAAAATATCTTTTTTTTAACCTTGCAAAAATATCTTTCAAAAATGAAACAGAGATTTGAAGATGATAAAAATCTGAGAAAATGGGTCACTAGGTGACTCAAATAGAGAAATTCTAAAGAGAGTTATTCAAACTAAAGGAGTATGATCTCAAATGGAAACACGAAATACAGGAAGAAATAAATAAGAACTATAAAGAATAATCATATGGATATATCTAAATAAATAGCTATTTCAAAAATATTAATGATGTCTTTTTCAATTTAATATATGTATATGCAGAACTAGAATTCATTATAGTAACAGCATAAAAGTTGAAAGTAAATTGAATTAAATTGCTGTAAGAGTCTCACACTGCCTGGGAAGTGATAAAAGTATTAAGATAGAATTTAATAAACCAAGGAGGCATACTTTAATCTCTAGGCTAATAACTAAAATAATAATAAAAGAATATATTGCTAACAAATGAATAGAAGGGAAATAAGAAAAATGAAGCTAGTAAATATCAAAGGCAAAGTAAGAAAATATAACATAAAAACAAACAGTAAAATGATAAATTTAAACACAAAGATATCAGTTCAGTTCAGTTGAGTTCAGTCGCTCAGTCGTGTCCGACTCTCCGCGACCCCATGAATCACAGCACGTCAGGCCTCCCTGTCCATCACCAACTCCCGGAGTTCACTCAAACTCATGTCCACAGAGTCGGTGATGCCATCTAGCCATCTCACTCTCGGTCGTCCCCTTCTCCTCCAGCCCCCAACCTTTCCCAGCATCAGAGTCTTTTCCAGTGAGTCAACTCGTCACATGAGGTGGCCAAAGTATTGCAGCTTCAGCTTTAGCATCAGTCCTTCCAATGAACACCCAGGATTGATCTCCCTTAGAATGGACTGGTTGGATCTCCTGGCGGTCGGTACAAGGGACTCTCAAGAGTCTTCTCCAACACCACAGTTCAAAAGCATCAATTCTTCGGTGATCAGCTTTCTTCACAGTCCAACTCTCACATCCATACATGACCACGGGAAAAACCATAGCCTTGACTAGACGGACCTTGGTTGGCAAAGTAATGTTTCTGCTTTTCAATATATTATCAAGTTTGGTCATAACTTTCCTTCCAAAGATATCAGTACTTAACATTTAATGTAAGCAAATAGATTATCCAATTAAAAGACAAAGATAGTCAGACCTAATTTTTAAAATCATATATTGACTACAAAAGATTATCTTTAAACATGGCAACACCGAATGTTTCAGGGGGGAATGGAAAAATGTATATTGTGCCAAAAGCACTATTCAAAAGGAACCTAGTGTAGTTATACTAACAGCAGACAGATTTAAAGACAAGTATTACTAGAGATAAGAAAGCAGATTTCCTAACACAAAAGGATGAATTCAACAATAAACTAACCATTTTAAGTTTAAGACATAGCCTCTAGGTATACAATGCAAGAACTGATAGAACTAAAGGATAAAAAGGGCTTTGATAACAGTGCAGCAAACATTCATCACTGAATTTAATTATTATAGATACAGATTTCTTTAGAAAAAATTTTAATCTGTCAAATAACTTTCTTCACTGACAGTCTCCACCTGCAATTTGAATTCCCTGTGACAAAAGACAATTACTACTTTAGGCACTGTTCTAGAAAGCAGCTAGTCAAAATCTTTTAAAGTCAGGTTTTAATTAAAATTGCGCTTGAGTAAGTTTTTGTTTTTAAAACTGTGCTTCCGCTTTCAAACACTCGAATCCTTTGTTGGCGACGACCCATGCAGAAACTGTTTCAGTTTTGACAGTGTTCCTCCTAAATCCTTCACAGCCAGTGTTCCATTAGAACTATAAATTAAACCTTGTATTTAAAACACTTAACTGAAAATTTATCTTGGCATCAAAACAAATTATAGCACCAAGGAGAAAGAAAAGTTAGCTTTTCCATAAAGTGAGTATGTGACTAGCTGGCGTGTTTAGTCGCTCAGTTGTGTCCTGACTCTTTGGGACCCCATGTGCAGCCTGCCAGGATCCTCTGTCCATGGGATTCTCCAGGCAAGAATACTGGAGTGGGCTGCCATTTCCTCCTCCAGGGGATCTTCCTGACCCAGGGATCAAACCGTCCTCTCTGCATTGCAGGCGGATTCTTTATCTGCTGAGCCGTCCAGGAAGCTCCTGTATCTGGGAAAGGTAACAATGGGTAACAATTCATGAAGTATTCAACATTAACTTAGATGATTTGCTGGCTCATATAAATGTATAGCAACTGAATTGTGTCAAAAATAATTAGCAAACTAATAAATTGTGCATAAGTTCTAGTTGTCAGGTACATGAAGACATTAGCAAAGACGTGATAAGACAAAGAAAACTTGCTAGTTGAAGATCAACTTCAACTCAATTTCCCCATCACCACTAAAAGCTTTGAAATCATCTTTACAAATTAAATACACAATACCCCTCAATTACTGGGCTCCCCAGTAATTGCAGGTGACAGGAGAGATGCAGGTTCTATCCCTGGGTCAGGAAGATCTCCTGGAGGAGGGTAGGGCAACCCACTCCAGTATTCTTGCCTGGAGAATCCCACGCACAGAGGAGCCTGGCGGGCTACAGTCCATAGGGTCCCACAGAGTTAGACACAACTGAAGCAATTTAGCATGCATGTAAACACCCTTCAATTATTATAGACTCATCATACCAGGATATTTTAAAATTTGAATGAAGTAAGGAAGAAATTGCTATTGAAAGACTAACATTTATTTGTCACATGGGCCAGATTTTTATATGTCCAATTTTATTTAATCTAGGGGACAAATTCTATAAAGCAGTTTCATACTATTTTATTTTGTAGATGACAGTGGTGAGATACAAGTGATTAGGTCGCTGGCCATACAACACACAGCTATATACAAGAGAGGAGCTGGGATTTCAATCAGGCTTCCTGACTTCGTCCCACACACACCTCTAAACTGTTGTATAACAAAAGACACATTTTTCTGACTGCAACTCAAACACAATTTACAAAGTAATCCAATGTATGTCTACCTATTTAACCGTAAAATGTTTCCTGAAAATATACTTACGCATAATTCAATCTGATATTTTTTCTCTACTCTGCTCTATCCATTTTTTAAATTCTGTTTCCTATTCTCTAAATTGCTATCACAGATTATAATGGGTTGCATCCACACTTCAATAAGTGTCATTTTTTTGAAGTATGTTAGTTAGGTGACTGGAAACCAATTGGATTTGGAAAAAATAGCACAGTAAAATAGCACAGTAAAAAAGAGTCAATCTTTGAAATGTGTCAAATTTAAGTTCAATTCCTATCTTAAATATTCATGCAAACGTGAACTAGTTTTTTATTTCTCTTATGATTTCTTTCCTAGTGAGTAATCTGGCAGTGAAAGTCAAAGTGAAGTCACAATCGTATATGACTCTTTGTGACCACATGGACTGAAGCCTACCAGGTTCCTCCATCCATGGAATTTTCCAGGCAAGAGTACTGGAGTGGGTTGCCGTTTCCTTCTCCAGGGGATCTTCCCAACCCAGGGTTCGAACCTGGTCTCCTGCATTGCAGGCAGAAGCTTTACCATCTGAGCCACCAGAGGCCCTTCAATCTGGCAGTAATAACATATATTTCAAAGGATTATCGTGAAGATTAAATGATCTAATCCACATTAAGTGATGAGCACACAGTCCAGGTTGTGGCAAAGACCCAACACACCATAGCGATTAAAGAATAAAGAATAACATCTTCCAGGACAGGATAATGTTTTTCTCAACTTAATAAACATTATCTCATATGGATAAATCTCTCAGTACCTGGATTTATCTTAAACATAAAATTATCTGATTTACTATATTCACTTAAAAATAGATTAGTAATTTTCCTATTCCTACCATCTTTGCTAGGCTAGTGTATATTGGATCCATTTACATATGAACCCAATATATTTTGGAGTATTTTCCTACTCTTCAAGTAATCCAATTATTCATTAGCTATAAGAAAAATATATTAAGCACTTTCCATATATTTAATATTTTAAGTAGCTCAAATACCTGTATTCAATACTTATACATAAAAGTACACATCTAGGGAGGAAATATAAAATTAAGATAACTGTAAAAGAATATAAATAGATGTATACATGTGTGTATATATATTATACATATATAACTGAATCACTTTGCTGTACACCGGAAACTAACACAATGTTGTAAGTCAACTATACTTCAATAAATAAATAAATTTTTTTAAAAGAAACTATAAAGTCTCTGTTTCCTAATTCTCTATTTCTCACCACAAGATCTTTCCACTTACTTCCAAAATTGAAACAAGGCATTTATTTCAACTGCCTTCTTTTCCTGTTCTTCAAAATGCTTCTTACCAAATAAGTCAGCACTTACCATATACATGTAAGTTCTTATATGTAAATCTAGACATGTGCAAATTCCAGAATCCATATCATTTTAAAGAAGTGATTCACAAGTTTTCACTTTGCAATAATTTCAAAGAAGCTTTAAAAATACTTTTGCATGTTCTCTTACTCCATAGATTCTGATAAATTGTTCTGGGATAAGGTCTGAAAATTGAGAATATTGTTAAAGTTCCCCAGGTAATTTTCATGTGCAGTCAAGTTTGAAAACTACTGTATTAGAGCATTCAGCATACTTCCTCAAGGCTTGCTAGGCAATGATTGGATCACAGTTCTATGGATGAAGCTGCCAAACTGGTAACTGCAACTGTCATTGCTTTGTTTACATAAAGAAAATCAACACATATTACCTACCCTCAAGCTTTCTCTTAACTCCAATAGAAATCCAGAGAGAGGTATTTAAGGAGAGAGATTTTTCTGTGGAAGTTCTCTTTTCTTCTTGTGTTTTCAAATTGTGGCTATCTAAGCTGAGTATCTGAAAAAAAAAAAAATTAAACAACAGTTTGGTTATTCCAAAGAAGAACCTCCTGCCAAGGTAGGTACTTAGAAAATAGATGTAAGGATTTTGGCTTTGGAATTCTAACTTTTACTCATACTCTCAATCATATCATTTTGATGGTGTGATACATACATAGGAATATTATATATATGGGAATAGTATTCAACCTTAAAAAAAAAAGAAGGAAATAATGTCATTTGCAACAAGACAGATGTGCCTAGAGGTACATGAAATAAACCAAAGAGAAAAATACAAACACTGCATGCCATCACTGATATGTAAAAAAAATTTTTAAAGCCAAACCCATAGAAACAGAGAGTAGAAACAGGGTAGGGGGTAGAGAGTGAAATGGGGAAAGGTTAGTAAAGGGAACAAATTTTCACTTATAAGATAAAGTCTCAGGATCTAATGTATAACACAGTGACTATAGTTGACAATACTGTATTGTATAACTGAAATGTGATGAGTAAAACTTAAATGTTCTCATTAAAAAATAAATAAATAGATGAGGTGATAGACACATTAACTAATCCAATGAGGAGAGTCCTTTCACAATGTATACATATTAAATAATAATGTTACACATTTTATATTTGTCAATTACATCTCAATAAAGCTTAAAAAATTTAAATAGTCATGTTACCTAAAAACCTCAGATGTATTTTAAGAAAAAAGTATTGTCAGTGGTAAAGCTCATTAAGCCTAAAATTTCTGAAAGAGTGTGTTGAGAAGAACATTCACATTGACTGGTTGCACAATTTACATCCAACTTCATAATCTATTGACTCTTTTCAGCCGACATATTTTAATGATCTCTAAAGTTAATCATGAATAGAAGAGTCTTAAGCTCAAAGATATATTTACATTTCTGTTGTTTTTCTTTGAGTTGAGTTTTTAATGCATTTTGAAACTGCCTTTTAAGAGAACATATTAGAAAGATAATTTTAAAGGGGTGGCCTCACCAACCTACAACTGTAGAATCTGTGGACCTCTTGTCCTAGGTCATTTTCAAGGCTAGTACAGATGATGGACACGATTTCTTATCCCAAGGCCATCTGTCATCAGGGTGGTGATTGAATTTGCCTTCCCAGAACACAGGTTGCCATGTACTTGTGATATATTACTGAAAACTGTAACCAAATTAAGAACAAAATCTCCTTTTCCTAATTCAGATTCTGATGGACAATAATTGGCTTTTAGGAATCACTTGTAGAAAAATATATGGCAATAATATCTTGTAGTGTTGTTAAAGGGAAGATACACATTGCACAATATTTTGTCTTCAGATAAATCTAAGAGGGATTACATTTTTGTTTTTTAAAAAAATAATTATACTAAGAATTGATTTTTTTACAACAATCTGGTCACATTGACATTATCCAGGTCATGAATCTACAGAAATCTATCAGTTATTACTACTATCAAAAGTACACCCAAATAAGTTATGTCTCTTAAAAGTAGTCACCACTGTAGGCACCAAGGATTTTCCAAAAATACTTTTATTTTCAAAATGTATTTGAACAGCTATCTGGGAATTGCCTTTCATTAAATACAAGTCTCATCATTTTGTTATAAAATATCACAAACAGCAATATTGCTGTGCATACCTGCTGCTTTCTTTCCCCAAAATGTCAAGCACACCTTTGAAAGGCTGCAATGCTATTTCTTTGTTATATCATATAACATATACTAGAGTCTTTACTAAATTTTTATTTTAAATTTTGAAAACAATAACTGATCAATTAACTAATCATGGACAATCATTGGTCTGCTTTCAGGGGCAACTTTAAAGAATGAAAAACTTAACTTTCATCTTCAGCTTGTTGGCTCTTGTCACACATCTTATGGTAAGATCCCCTAGTCTTATTCTTCATATGTTTCTTACTAATTATAACTTCAAATAAAATTCTGATATCTATGATATCATCCTACTTTATATAACAATATAGTGTCCAAATGTCAATCATTATATACTTGCTCTTATTTTCTTTTTCTTTCTCTTTTACATACGACTACTCATCTGGACACTGGTCATGGGCTTGAAGGAACAGTGGCCAGGGAGAATCTGGAAGAGTTTTGTCTTATCTAGAAACATCTCTTCCTTTTTTTTCTTTTTCAAAAGTATTACAATCAAATTGTCAGAAACACATAATGTAAGTTTACTAAGTGCTTTAAGACTGCAGAAAATAGGTCTCAAAGATAAATTTTCTAAAATTTATAAATGTATTGTAAAGACTTTAAAATTAGAAAGTTCTTATCTCTTAAAACACATTGGTTAGGGATAAAATGTTTCTATTAATTGACTAGGAAATAAAGTTCTACCTTTTTACTTAAAAGAACAGTACAAAAAGAAAGGTCATTCACTCAAGAAACACTTATGTTAATTCAAACTTCTGAAAAGCATTGGTTAAGCTGTATAGAAGAGTCAAAAGATATATAATGCAAAGAAACAAGTGACAAATTCCATAGCCATAAGCATCAATAGATGAATTTGAACCCCAGAGAAAGAATAGTTATGCTAGTGTACTTTGGTGCTGAGGTGGGAGTTAGAGAGAAGAGAGAAAGCTCAAAATATGTTTCATTCCTTAATAATTACTGACAATCCACTGTGGGCTGAGTCCAGTGCTGTATGGTACAAAAAGCACTGATGTTGAATTCGAAATTGGGGTCTTCATAGATCAAGTTCTCATTTCTTATACTTACCTAAGATAAACTATTTAGAAAACAATCCATACTACACAGTGAGCAAATATATGTAATATGGATTGTTTTATAAATAGTTTATCTTAGGTATATGTCAATAGGGTCTAACAATAATACAAGGAGATAAAGTAGAATTATTATTTTGATACATTCAATGATTTTATGTAAATATTCTTGGACAAGTGGTTTATTTTCACCTAGCTCAGTTTCTCATCTACAATATGAAGCTGAACAATGTTTCATTCCATGGGATATCAGGAACACCTTATCCAACTCTTAATTAAGACTGTATATTTATAGATGCTGGCCCAGACTTCAGAAGAGAAAAGAACATCTGGCTTTGAGGTCTGAACATCTGCAATCCAGGGAATTCTTATGCATGCTAAAGTTTGAGACTACTCAAATAGATTTTATTGAAATTAGCTTCTCAAGCTATTCTGTTATAGTTACATGAGGGATATAAACAGAATTTTTAAGATAAATGTAACTGAAATCAATACATAAAATGAAAAAGTCTTAAGTCAATGATTAAAATTAATTATCAAATTTATTATGCTAGAACAAATCCCCTTTTTTGGAACATTTCCCCAGACTTTGTGATAAATGTGATTTCCCTGGAAATGTAAATAGTTTGAAGATAAGGGAAGCTCCCTGGACAAATAATTTAGGAAAGTCAAATACAATTAATTACAACTTGGTTTACTACAGCACTTTTCAGAGACAATAACAGAGAAGGTGCTGTCTTTGGTCCCCTTCCTTCAACCATCTGTTTCATACTAAGAATAAGTAACTTCTGAGGAACCTAATACAAATCACCTATCTTGAAGAGTATAATTAATTAAAGGCAAATTTTTACTCAAGATGCCTGCACTGTGAAACTAATACAACTTAAACTCTCTCTAGTTTAAAAGATTATAGAACCTGAGCTCTGAGATTTCAATCTGTATTTACAAAGCTTCATGCCTTTTCAAACTCAAAATTACTAAAACTTAATTAAACTAAAACTTTCCTTCTTGGCATGTTTATCTTCATTAATGACAGGGACCCTGACTTGAAGATCTGAGAATTTTATTTGAGTCTTTATTCATTCATTCAAAAACATTTACTGAGAGTCTGGAAGGTGCTGGAACTGAAGATAGAAAGATGAACAAAATAGAGACATTGTTTTGGGGGTTTTGGGGGAAAAGAGAGAAGTTAAAGGTGGCGTTAAAGAACCCGACTGCCAAAGCAGGAGAAGTAAGAGAGGAGGGTTCGATCCTTGGAGGAAGATCCCCTGGAGGAGGAAGTGGCAACCTACTCCAGTAGTTGCCTGGAGAATCAACCTACTTGTCTGGAGAATCCCATGGGCAGAGGAGCCTGGCAGGCTGCGGTCTATAGGGTCACAAAGAGTCAGACATGACTGAAGTGACTTAGCACACAGGCAAGCAATTACTATACAAAATGGTAAGGGATTATAAGTATTATAATAAAAGTATTAAAGCAACAAAAGGGCCAAGGACACCTAACTTACCTCCTCCTCATTCCCTCAAAGATGTTGGATTCTGACTGAGATGCTAGTGATACAACTGAGGAAGATACCAGCTCTTTCTTCAGCAACAATAAAACAGCTTATGATATTAAAGAGAGAAATATCAAAACAAATGGTTTCTATCACTGTAAGAACAAAGTAATGATGCTTGCTTTGAACTCCAGTGAAGGCTTCACAAAAGTAAAAATTTGGTTGATTATATATTATATAAAGATATTTGCTATATAATTTTTAAATTTTCAAATTAATGTGTTGAGGGTGCATAAAGATACTTAAACATTTTGAAGGAAGGCAATGGCGACCCAAGTGGATGGACATTAGGGAGGGAGAAAAGAATTCTCAGCTAGAAAAAGAGCCTGTACAAAGGCACAGGGGCAAGAAACAGCTCCTTATGTTGATAGTTCTACATGGTCTGTAAAATCAAAGCAAGCAGTAGTTCTATACAGTCAAAGCAAGGATAAAGAAGGGAATGACAAGAGACGAGCTTAGATGGTAAAAACAGGCTATCTTGTTGGTTGCAAAGGACAGGGATCCACTATGGATATCTCAAGAAAAGATAAGTCAATGCAAGAAATAAATGTAAATTAGAACTGGAACAACAAATTCAGGCATCCCTAGAAGACAGTCCCTATCTCATGGCATACCTCCTTATCCCTGCACTGTTCTCTCTCTCAGGAGCGATATGTTCTCTTTACTCAGTTTCTGTGTCCCCATAGTTTCGTTTACACATGGCTCTTATTAATGTCCCAGTCTTTATCTAGCTCATTTTAACCCCCAATATTCATATTTTAGTTCCCACTTCATTAGGCAATTTTAGTATTTTCTATTTCAAGTTACAGAGAAAGAAAGAATTTTGTAAATGTGGTTTATTTTCCTTCATCTGACCATAAATCAAAGTATCCTGGATGGCAAGCACTCTGGAAGATCTTTGGTCTATAGTCCAGAAATAATTCAAATAAAGGTAGCCAGAGAAAAATCAGTCATGTGAAAAAAAACATGGCTGTGGATCCTTCTGAAATGACTAAGAATTTTTTTTTTTTATTGAAGCATAGTTGATTTACAATACCGTTAGTTTCAAGTGTACAGCAAAGTGATTCAGTTACATATATTTTTTCAGATTCCTTTACATTACAGGTTATTATGAGATATTGAATATAGCTCCCTGTGCTATATAGCAAATCCTTGTTGCTTGTGTATTTTATGTATAGTGGTGTATATCTGTTAATCCCATACTCCTCATTTATCCCTTTCCTGTCCTTCCTTTTTGGTAACCATAAGTTCTCTATGTCTGTGAGCCTGTTCCTGTTTTGCAAATACTTTCATTTGTATTATTTTTTAGATCCACATATGAGTGATATCATATAGCATTTGTCTTTCTCTGTCTGACTTACTTCACTCAGTCTGATAATCTCTAAGTTCATTCATGTTATTTCAAATGGCAATATTTCATTCTTTTATACGACTAAATAACATTCCATTGTGTGTGTGTGTGTGTATATATATATATATATCACACTTTCTTTATTCACCTTTTAATGAACATTTAGTTTACTCCCGTGTCCTGGGGAATATAAACAGTGCAGCTTTGAACATTGAGGTACATGAATGTGTCTTTTCAAATTAGAGTTTTTGTCTTTTATAGATATATGCCCAGGAGTGGGATTTCTGGATCATTTCTGGTAACTCTGTTTTTAGATTTTTAATAAACCTCCATACTGTTCTTCATAGTGGCTGCACCAATCTACATTCCCACCAACAGTGCAGGAGGGTTCCCTTTTCTCCACACCCTCTCCAGCATTTATTGTTCATAGACTTTTTTATGATAGCCATTCTGATTGGTATGAGGTTTTGATTTGCATTTCTCTAATAATTAGCTATGTTGAGCATCTTTTCATGTGCCCATTGGTCATCTGTATGTCTCTTTAGAATAAATGTATATTTAGGTCATCTGCCCATGTTTTGATTGGATGAATTGTTTCACAGAATCTTTTAAATTTATTTCTTTTTAATTGGAGGAGAATTGCTTTACAATATTGTGTTGGTTTCTGCCACATATCAACATGAATCAGCCATAGGTATATGTATGTCCCTCCCTCTTGAACCTGCCTCCCACCACCCCCTCCATCCCATCCCTCGAAGTTGTCACAGAGCACCAGAATTGAGCTCCCTGCATCATACAGCAATTTTCCACCAGTTATCTAATTTTATATATGGTAATGGAAAAACATTCTATTCTAAAGGAGATCAATCCTGGATGTTCATTGGAGGGACTGATGCTAAAGCTGAAACTCCAATACTTTGGCCACCTCGTGCGACGAGTTGACTCACTGGAAAAGACTCTGATGCTGGGAAAGGTTGGGGGCGGGAGGAGAAGGGGACGACGGAGAATGAGATGGCTGGATGGCATCACCGACTCTGTGGACATGAGTTTGAGTGTACTCCGGGAGTTGGTGATGGACAGGGATGCAGCCATGAAATTAAAAGACGCTTACTCCTTGGAAGGAAAGTTATGACCAACCTTGATAATATATTGAAAAGCAGAGACATTACTTTGCCAACAAAGGTCCATCTAGTCAAGGCTATGGTTTTTCCCGTGGTCATGTATGGATGTGAGAGTTGGACTGTGAAGAAAGCTGATCACCGAAGAATTGATGCTTTTGAACTGTGGTGTTGGAGAAGACTCTTGAGAGTCCCTTGTACCACCAGGAGATCCAACCAGTCCATTCTAAGGTAGATCAATCCTGGGTGTTCATTGGAAGGACTGATGCTAAAGCTGAAGCTGCAATACTTTGGCCACGTCATGCGACAAGTTGACTCACTGGAAAAGACTCTGATGCTGGGAAAGGTTGGGGCGGGAGGAGAAGGGGACGACCAAGAGTGAGATGGCTGGATGGCATCACCAACTCTGTGGACATGAGTTTGAGTGAGCTCCGGGATTTGGTGATGGACAGGGAGGCCTGGCATGCTGTGATTCGTGGGGTCGCGGAGAGTCGGACACGACTGAGCGACTGAACTGAACTGAACTGAACTGAACTGAATGTATATGTTTCAATGCTGCTCTCTCTCAATTCATCCCACCCTCTCCTTCCCCTCCCTGTGAAATGACTTAGAACTTTTGAGTGATCATTAGTCTTTGTAAAAGGGATTCAGCTGTGTGTTGGTAATAGACATCAGGATAAATAGGAAATAGAAATTAAGAGGTAGGAACAGAAAATCTAGTCTAGCTTTCCTCACCATATAGCCAGGAATGAAACAGGATAAGCTTGTGATAACAGCTACAGAGGTACTGTGAAGGTTAACAACCAGAGGTACTCTGGTTGAGAATGGGATTCTTTAACACATGAGATATAAGTTGATATTATGGACTGGGAGAATACAGCAAAGGATTAAAAAGAGGTTGCTATGAAAAGTGAAAAGTGATAATTAAAAGAGAAAAAGTCCTGGGAAGGGAAAGAAGATAGTTACAGGATACAGATGAAAAAGTTGACTGTAAACAGGAGGAGGAAACAGCTGGAGATAGGGGTGTTTTATAGGCATGTGGGCAGAAAAGCAAAGTTCTCCATGCAGTAGCATCAATTTCGTGAAACAGAAGACATGACCAACTTCTCTTGGGGATAGGAGGCAAGAGGAGACAAAAAGAGGTGTAGATGCTTGGAAGGCAGCATTTTGGGGAAAATAGGGGAGAATGGATTAGCATTGCTGGGGCGCTAGATGAGGATGGACACTATAAATCTAATATTTGGGGATTTGTGGCATTCTCCAGCAATGTTCGCCAGTCTGGCAGTAGATATTTGTACAGAGTCGATCCAAGTATTTGATGTTTCCTAGGTCAATATGGCAGAAAGACACAAAAGAAAGTCACTGAAAGTGACAAGTGAGTGACTAGAGTCCTGCACCTTCCTGAAACTTCTATTGTAGACCAACTGGTCTTCTGACTGTCCCTAGACTAGGACTTCTATTTTCTGACCCTGTTTATTTGCTTACAACATTCTTTTAATTTGAATTCACCTTCTTCATTTCAACTTTATAGTTTAAGCTTCATTTCAAATGTTATCTTTCTACAAGGCAATCCTTAATTCTCTTTTTCATCAAAATTAAACTTTTGCCTTAAAATTGTTATTATATCAGAATGTTTTGCACTATTTATCAACTATTTCTTGACCTGCTATCAGACCCACAAATCACTGCAGCTGGTATTCACAGAAGACAAAATAGTTCACATTGAGACTGGACACTATGTAACTCCTAGAGGGAAACATAGAACTCTCTCTGACATAAATCACAGCAACATCTTTTTTGATCAATCTCTCAAAATAATGGAAATAAAACAAGAATTAACAAAGGGGACCTACTTAAAGTCAAAAACTTTTGCACAGCAAAGGAAACAATAAATTTTTAAAAACCCCACAGATTGGGAGAAAATATTTGAAAATGATGTGACCAATAAGGGATTAGTCTCCAAAATTTACAAACAGCTTAACAGCACCAAAACAAACAACCCACACACAAAAAATGAGCAGAAGACCTAAACAGACATTTCTCCAAAAAAGACATATGGTTGGCCAATAGGCACATGAAAAGATGCTCAATATCACTAATTATTAGAGAAATGCAAATCAAAACTACAATGAGATATCACCTCACACAAGCCATAATGGCTATCATCAAAAAATCCACAAACAATAAATGCTGGAGAGGGTGTAAAGAGAAGGGAACTCTCCTACATTGTTGATGGGAATGTAAATTGGTACAGCCACTATGGATAACAGTATGGAGGTTCCTTAAAAAACTAAAAATCAAGCTACCATTTGATGCCGCAATCCCCTTCCTGGACATGTAACTGGAGAAAAACATCCAAAAGGATACATGCACCCCAATGTTCACTGAAGCACTGTTTACAATAGCCAAGACATGAAAGCAACCTAAATGTCCATCAACAGATGAATGGATAAAGAAGATGTGGTACAGATATACAATGGAATATTACTCAGTCATTTAAAAAGTTAGATAATGCCATTTGCAGCAACATGGATGGACCTAGAGAGTGTCACAGTGAGTGAAGGCAGACAGAGAAGGAGCAATATTGTACGATACCCCTTATTTGTGGAATCTAAAAAGAAATGATACTAATGAGCTTATAAAACAAAGAGACTCACAGACTTAGAAAATGAACTTATGGTTGCCGAGAGGAAGTGGTAGTTAGAAACTTTGGGAAGGTCATGTATACACTGCTATACTTAAAACAGATAACCAAAAAGGACGTATTGTATAGCACAGAGAACTCTTCTCAATGGTATGTGGCATCCTGGATGGGAGGGGAGTTTGGAGGAGAATGGATACATGTATATGTAAGGCTGAGTCCTTTCACTGTTCACCTGAAACTATCACAACATTGTTAATCAGCTATACTCCAATACAAAACAAAAAGTTCAAAAGAAAAAAAAAAGGCAACAAATAATAGCTCACATTTTATTGAGTCCTTACCATACTTCACATGTCTAAGTACTTTCCATTGATTATATAGTTATATCAACAGTATATAAGTTATGAATTTTTACTAGAACCATTTTAGAAATGAAGAAGCAGAGGCAGAAACAGTATAAGCATCACAGCTAGCATGCAACAGAAGGAATAGCTCTAGCAATCAGACTCCAGCGTCTCTGTCTTAACCAACACACTACACAACTTCCCACAGGCTTTTTATTGTATCGTCTTATATTGTAAATTAGGAGGTTATAGTTCTTCTAAATTTCAGACTTCTGTAAGAAATGATTCAGGTCTTAAATTTCTTTTCCTGAACCCCTAAAAATGTGTGTTGCTCTCAACAAATAGTTACACAATTAATTAATGGCTCAGAGCCTGGAATCGCACTGAATCCTTGGAATGAAGAGTAATAAGGAATTTTCCAGGTAGTTTGATTGGAGCATTTCCCTCTACCTGAAGCTATTTCCAAAGACTGCTGTTCAGTCACTAAGCTATGTCCAACTCTCACCAACCCATGGACTGCAGCCCACCAGGCTCCTCTGTCCATGGAATTTCTCAGGCAAGAATACTGGAGTAGGCTGCCATTTCCTTCTCCAGGGTATCTTCCCAACCCCAGGGATCAAACATAGGTCTCCTGCACTAGCAGGCAGATTTTTTTACTGGTGAGCCACCAGGGAAGCCCAAAGATGGTCTCTTTTACTATGCAATCAAGGTGATTTGGTCTCCTCTGAAATCTGTAGGTGAGAGAGGAAGTCTATTTCTGTTTTGTTTTTTGCATTTATTGCTATTCTAGGTTTCATCAAGTGCCCAGACTTCCAGAAGAGAAGGGAAATTCTCTACTTCTTTTATCTAACTTATTTTTTCAGTGAAATATATGATTGCGTGGTTTTTAAAAGTATATATATCAGTGTTTGAACTTTAAATGATAAGATTTGGAAATCTTTTTGCTTTTTGTTGGTTTTTATCCCCACAGCCCGGCGAGAGTCAAAGCATTCCCAGGGGACCGTATCCACCCAGACAGCAATTATCATCGGTTGCTCCTTATAAGCCAAGAAGAGATGTTCCTCTGATCGCTCCTGCCAACGGCCGAGGGCTTATTTCACCACAAGGGCCTGTGCTACCTCCCCTCCTTTTTAGAAACGGGAAAGGTGCACCACCTACTTCTCCTGGGACCACAGGTCACCTGGCTCCACGTCCTCCTTCTGGTGCAAAAGGGAACCATGCACCTCCTCCTGCTCCTGGTACAGAAAGGCAACTTTCATCTTCTCCACCTGACACTGAAGGGCGCCTTCCCCGTCCTGCTCCTGCTAAAAAAGGGCGCCTTCCCCCTCCTGCTCCTGGCACTAAAGGGCGCCTTCCCTCACCCGCTTCTGGCACAAAAGTGCGTCTTCCCCCTCCTGCTAAAAAAGGGCGCCTTCCCCCTCCCTCTCCTGGCACAAAAAGGCGTCTTCCCCCTGCCCCTCCTGGCACAAAAGGGCGTCTTCCCCCTCCTGCTAAAAAAGGGCGCCTTCCCCCTCCCTCTCCTGGCACTAAAGGGCGCCTTCCCCCTGCCCCTCCTGGCACAAAAGGGCGTCTTCCCCCTCCTGCTAAAAAAGGGCGCCTTCCCCCTCCCTCTCCTGGCACAAAAGGGCGTCTTCCCCCTGCCCCTCCTGGCACAAAAGGGCGTCTTTCCCCTAACTCTCCTGGCACAAGAGGCCGTCTTCCCCCTCCTCCTCCTGGCACAAAAGGGCGTCTTCCCCCTGCCCCTCCTGGCACAAGAGGCCGTCTTCCCCCTCCTCCTCCTGGCACTAAAGGGCGCTTTCCCCCACCCGCTTCTGGCACTAAAGGGCGCCTTCCCCCTCCCTCTCCTGGCACAAAAGGGCGCCTTCCCCCTCCCTCTCCTGGCACAAAAGGGCGCCTTCCCCCTCCCTCTCCTGGCACAAAAGGGCGCCTTCCCCCTCCCTCTCCTGGCACTAAAGGGCGCCTTCCCCCTCCCTCTCCTGGCACAAAAGGGCGCCTTCCCCCTCCCTCTCCTGGCACAAAAGGGCGCCTTCCCCCTCCCTCTCCTGGCACAAAAGGGCGCCTTCCCCCTCCCTCTCCTGGCACAAAAGGGCGCCTTCCCCCTCCCTCTCCTGGCACTAAAGGGCGCCTTCCCCCTCCCTCTCCTGGCACTAAAGGGCGCCTTCCCCCTCCCTCTCCTGGCACAAAAGGGCGCCTTCCCCCTCCCTCTCCTGGCACTAAAGGGCGCCTTCCCCCTCCCTCTCCTGGCACTAAAGGGCGCCTTCCCCCTCCCTCTCCTGGCACAAAAGGGCGCCTTCCCCCTCCCTCTCCTGGCACAAAAGGGCGCCTTCCCCCTTCCCCTCATGGCACTAAAGGGCGCCTTCCCCCTCCCTCTCCAGGCACAAAAGGGCATCTTCCCCCTCCCTCTCCTGGCACTAAAGGGCGCCTTCCCCCTTCCCCTCATGGCACTAAAGGACGCCTTCCCCCTCCCTCTCCTGGCACTAAAGGGCGCTTTCCTCCTACCTCTCCCCCACTTGGCACAAAAGGGCATCTTCCCCTTCGTGTTACAAAAGGGTGTCTTCCTCCTCCTGATACAAAAGGGCACTTTCCACATTCAACTAAAACAATCACAACCATACCTACTACTACTGATGTTACCAAATCCACTACCATCTCAGAACCCACCACCACAACAGCAACCGTCACTTCTACAGAGCCCACCCCTATAGCAATCACCATCATTTCCTCTGAACCGACCGACACAACTACGACCACTTCCACAGAACCCACCACCATAGCAACAGCAATCACTGATACAGAATCTGCATCCACAGCAACTGTCCCTTCTACTGAATCTACTACCATAACACCAACCATAACCACTATCACTGAATCCTACATCACCTCTGCAGAATCCATGACAGAAACTATCACTGCATCCACAGAGCCCACCATAATAGAAACCACCACTCTTTCCACAGAGTCTGCAACCACAGCAACCACCACTACTTCCACAGAATCCTCCATGGCAACCTTCATTACTTACACAGAGCCCATCACAATAGAAACTACTCCCACTTCCTCAAAATTCACCAATAAAACAGCAACCATCCCTACCACAGAGCCCAGCAGAGCAACCACCATCACTTCAAATGAATCTGCCACCATAATAGCAACCATCACGACTTCCACAGAACCTGATATCACTTCCACAGAATCCTCCACCACAGCAACCATCATCACTACTACAGAACCTACCACAATAGTAACCAATACTGTTTCCATTGAACCCACCACCACAGCAACCACTTCAGCTGAACCTATCATCACAACAGGAAACAATACAACTTCCAGAGAATCTACCACAGCTGCCATCACTATTTCCACAGAACCCAACAAAATAGCAACCACCACTACTCCCACTTATCCCTTCACCACAGCAACCACCATCACTTCCATAGAACACACTGTTACAACTACCACTATACAATCCACAGAATTGCTCACCACAGCAACCATTACTACTACTACTACAGAACATACAACCACTACTTCTTCTAGAGAACCAACCACCACAGCAATCACAAGTTCAACTGAACCAGCCACCACAATAGCAACCACCATCACTTCCACTGAACCATATACTACTCTCACAAAATCCTCCACAGCAAGCATTGTTACTTCCATTGAGCCTGCTGCAATAGAAACCACCACCACTTCTACAGAACTCATTGATAAAACACCAACAATTCCTACCACCGAGCCCAACACAGAAACCACTACCAGTTCATCTGAACCTACCACCTCAACAGCAACCATCACTTCAATGGAGCCCACCACCACTTCAACTGAACCTACAAAGACAACAGCAGCCAAACTTCCCTCAGAGCACAACGCAACAGTAATTACCACCACTTCAACTGAACCTAACACCTCAATAGGAAAAACTGTAACTTCTACAGAAGCCACCAACACAGAATATACTACCATTTCAACGGAATCTACCACAGCAACTATCATTACTTCAATAGAACCTACCACAACAACAACGACTACTTCCACAGAGTCCACCAACCCAGGAACCATGACCATTTCAGCTGAACCTTCTGCCAAAACTGAAACCATCATTTCCACAGTGCCAACCACCATAGCAACTACCACCACTTTAACTGAAACTACCACAACAGGAAACATTATAACTTCCAAGGAACCTGCCACCACAGCAATAATCATCACTTCTTCAGAGCACACCACCATAGCAAACACTGCCGCTTCTACAGAACTGACCAACACAGCAGCCACCATAACTTCAACTGAACCTACCCCAACACCAGCAACCATCACTTACATAGGGCCCACCATCACAGCAACCAATATCACTTCCACTGAACCTCCCACCACAACAGCAACCATCACCATGTCCACTGAACCTTATACAACTTCCACAGAATATACGACAGCCACCATTACTATTTCCACAGAACCCACTACAATAGCAAGCGCTGCCACTTTCATAGAGCCCACTACCACAGTATCCACCACTGCTTCCACAGAATCACCCACCACAGCAACCATCATCACTTCTACAGAACCTACCACATTTTCAACAACCATGGGACCCACAACTAAACCAACAATCAACACCTCTGCAGAATCGACCACCACAGTGACCACTACAGCTTCCATGGAACCTACAACCAAAGCAACAATCAACACCTCTGTAGAACCCACCTCCATAAAAACAATCATCACTTCTACAGAGCCCACCACTACAGCAGTAACCACTACTTCCTTGGAATCCCCCAACACAACGACTATCATGACAATTATAAAACCCACCACAAAAGCAATCATCACAGCTTCCACTGAAACCCTCACCACAGCAAACACCACCAGTTCCATAGAATCAACCACCAGAACACCAACCATTACCACTTCCACAGAACCCTATACCACTTCCACAAAATCTACCACAGCAACTACCATTACTTCCACAGAGCCCATCACTACAGCAATCACCAGTATTTCTGCAGAATCCCACACCACAGCAACAATCATCACTACTACAAAACCCACCACCCAAGCAATCACCATCACTTTGACTGAACCTACCACCACAACAGGAACTACCACAACTTCCACAGACATTATTACTCATGCAACAATCATCACTTCTATGGACTCTACCACCATGGAACCCACCATAACATCAACTATCACTTCCACCAAGCCTACCAATCCAACAACCACAGCTACTTTAACTGAACCTATGACCACAACATCAACCATCACATCCAAAGAAATCCCCACCACAGCAACCATTATTACTTCAGAACCCACTATCAAGAAAACCACCATCACTTTGAATATACCTACCACCTCAAACAGAACCACTACAACTTCTACGGAACCTAGTGCCACAGCTACAATCATCACTTCTAGAGAATCCACCAACACACCAACCACCACCACTCCCACTGAACCAACCACAATGGCCACCATCAACACAAATACTGAACTTTATACCACTTCCACAGAATCCATAGCAGCCACCATCATTACTTCCACTGAATCAGCCACAGTAGCAAACAAAATCACAATGCCTACCTCTACATCAACCATCACCATGTTCAAAGAACCCCCCACCACATCAATCAGCATCACTACTACAGAATCCACCACATTAGCAACCAGCACTACTTCCACTGATCTCAATACTACAGCA
This sequence comes from Moschus berezovskii, assembly GCF_049115385.1. Lineage (NCBI taxonomy): Eukaryota > Metazoa > Chordata > Mammalia > Artiodactyla > Moschidae > Moschus > Moschus berezovskii. The sequence continues at coordinate 95,193,867 of NC_142464.1, forward strand.
ACCACTACCTCTCTAACTGAATCCACTACCGCAGCAGGAACCACTACAACTTCCATACAACCCACAGCCACAACAACAATCAACACTTCTGCAGAATCCATCACCACAGGAACCACCACTTCTACCAAACCCAACACCAGAGAAACTACCACCACTTCCACAGAACCTACCACTAAGGCAGCTACCATTATTACTTCCACAGAACATTATGCAACTACCACAGAATCTACTATACCAGCCATCATTAAAGAGCCAACTGCCACAGTAAACACCACCAATTCAACTGGACCTACCACCAAAACAGCAACAGTTACCACAGAACCCTATCCCACTTCCAAAAAACCCACCACCACCACAGCAGTCATTACTTCCACAGATTCCACTACCATAGCAACTACCACCATTTCCACAGAACCCATCACCACAACAGCAACCATCACTTCCACAGAGCCTTCCACTGCCATAACCACTGCTACTTCCACAGAATTTCCCACAACAGCAACCATCATCACTACTACAGAACCTGCCACAACAGAAACCACCACTGTTTCCACTGAACACATCACCATAGAAACCATTATCACTTCAACTGGACCTACAACAGGAACCACAACTTCTGGAGATAGTACTTCCACAGAACCCACCACCACAGCAATCAACACCACTGCAACTGAATCTGCCACCACAACAGGAGCAACCACAATTTCCACAGATATCACCACCACCATAGGAACAAATATCAATTCTATAGAGTCCAACACCACCCTCATAGAACCCTATATCACTTCTGTACCATCCACCACAGCAACCATATTTACCTCTACAGAACCCACAACAATTGCAACCACTGAAACTTTCATATCACCCACCACCACAATGGCAACAATCAGTTCCACAGAGCCCAACACTACAGCAATCACCACCACTTCATCTGAACCTGCCACCACAATACAAATCACCACCACTTCCATAGGACCTACTACCAAAGAAACAACTATCACTTCCAAAGATTCAACCAAAACACCAACCACCACCACTTTAACGGAGCCTACCACCAAAACAGCAACCATCACTTCCATAGGACCCTACACTGCTTCCATGGAATTTACCATGATAGCAACCACCACCAATTCCACAGGACTCACCACTTCAACAGCATCCATCACTACCACAAATTCTACCACCACCGCAACCACTACTGCTTCCACAGAGACCCCCACCACAGCAACAACAGTCACATCTACAGAACCTTCCACATTGGCAACCACCATTATTTCCACAGAACCCATCATCAAAACAGCAATGATCACTTCTACAGAACCTACCACTATAGTAACTACCACTACTTCCACAGAATTTCCCAATACAGCAGCCATCATCACTACTACAGAACCCACAACAACAAGCACTATTGCTTCCACTGAACACAGCACCACTTCAAATAAACCTCCTACCACATTAGCAACCTTCACCACTTCTACAGAACCCTATACAACTTCCACAGAATTAACCACAAAAACCATCATTACCTCCACAGAACCCACCACAGTAGCAATGACCAACATTTCCACAGAACCCACCACCACAGTTTCAATGATTACTTCCACAGAGTCCACCACCACAGCACCAATATTCACTTCTAAAGAATCCACCTCCATAGCAACCACCAGTACTTCCACAGAAATTCCAACCACAGATATTATCAATACTAGTACAGAACTCACCACAAGAGCAGTCACTGCTTCCACTTTGCCCACCACCACCACTTCCACAGAGGCCACCACCACAATGGTAGCCATTAACACTTCCAGAGAACCCTATTCCACATCCACAGAATCTACCACAGTAAACATATTTACCTCTACAGAACCCACCACAATAGCAAACACCATGACTTCTACATCATTTACCACCAAAATGGGAACAATTGCTTCCACAGAGCCCAGTACAGCAACTACCACTTTATATGAACCTACCACCACAACAGAAAGCTTTACCACTTCCATGAAAGCCTATGCTACTGCAACCACTAACACTTCCATTTATCCCACCATCGCTTCCACAGAATCTGCCACCACAACTATCACTACTATAGAACCTACCATAGCAGCAACCAACACAAATTTCACCAATCTAACTTCCACAGCAATCACTACTACTTCAACTGACTCTCTCACCACTATAGGAATCACCACAATGGCCACAGAGCAAACCACAAGAGCAGTAATCGTCGATTCTACAGAACCCACCACCACAGCAACCCCAATCACTTCAAAAGAACCTACCACCACCACATCAACCATCACCACTTTCACAGAATCCACCATCACATCAGCACCCATCAGTTTCTCAGCACCCACAGCTACAGCAACATTCACTACTTTACCAGAATTCACTACCGCACCAACCAGGATTACTACTAAAGAACCAACCATGCCAGCAATCACTACCCCTTCTACTGAACCTACTGCCACACCAGCAATAACCATTTCCATAAACTCCACCACCAGAACAGCAACCACCACCACTTCCACAGAACCCTACACTACTTCCACTGAGTCTACCACAGCAAACACCATTACTTCCATAGAGCCCACCACCACAGCAACCACCACTACATCTGCAGAATCCCACAACAGGGAAAAACTCATCCCTGCCATAGAACTCATCAGCAAAGCAATAACCACCACTTCAACTGAATCTACCACTGCAATAGGAACCACCACCACCCCCACAGAACCCACCACCAGAGAAAATATCCTCACTTCTAGAGAATCCTCTACCATATCAGCCACAATCACTGTAAGTGAACCCACCACTACATCAACCACCAATTCCACTGAACCTAGCACCAAAATAGCAACTATCACCACTTCCACAGAACCCTATGACACTACCATAGAATCCACTACCACAACAGCACCCATCACTCCCACAGAATCTGCCATAATAGCAACTACCACCATTTCCACAGAACCCATTGCCACAATAGCAACCATCACTTCCACAGAGCCTGCCACTACAGTAGACATCACTACTTCCACAGAATTCCCCAACACAGCAACCATCATCAGTACTACAGAAGTCACCACAACAGCAACCACTCCTGCTCCCACTGAACACATAAACACAGCAACCATCACCACTTCAGATGAACCTCTTCCCACAACAGGAACCACCACAACTCCCACAGAATCAACCACAAGAGAAACAATCACCACTTCTACAGAATCTACCACCACAGCCACCACCATTACTTCAACAGAACTTACCACAACACCAGCAGCCACTACCAATTTGACAGAACCTACCATGATCACATCAGCACCTATCAGTTTCACAGCACCCAGTTCTATAGCAACCATCAGTATATTACTAGAACTCTCCACCACAGCAAACAGTATCACTACCACAGAACCCACCAGAACAGCAACCACCACCACCTCCACAGAACCCTACGCCATTTCCACTGAGTCTACCACAGCAAACACAATTACTTCCATAGAGCCTACCACCACAGCAACCACTACTACATCTGCAGAATCCCACAACAGGGAAAAACTCATCCCTACCGTAGAACTCATCAGCAAAGAAAGAATCACTACTTCAACTGAACCTACCACCACAACAGGAACCACAACCTCCTCCAGAGAACCCACCACCAGAGCAAATATCTTCACTTCTAGAGAGTCTTCCACCACATCAACCACAACCACTCTAAGTGAACCCAGCACCACAGCAACCACCAATTCCACTGAACCTAGCACCAAAATAGCAACTATCACCACTTCCACAGAACACTATGCTACTACCCGAGAATTCACTTCCACAACAGCAGCCATCACTCCCACTGAACCTGACACTACAGTAGACATCACTACTTCCACAGAATTCCCCAGCACAGCAACCATCATCAGTACTACAGTACCCATCACATCAGCCACCACCCCTGCTCCCACTAAATACATAACCTCAGCAACCATAACCACTTCAATTGAACCTACCACCACAGCAGAAAGCATCACCACCCCCACAGAACCCACCACCAGAGCAACAATCTTTTCATCTAGAGAATCGTCTGCCACCACAACCACAACCACTCTAACTGAACCCACTACCACAGCAACTGCCAATTCCACTGAACTTACAACAAGAGCAACTATCCCCATTTCCACAGAATCCACCACAACAACAGCAGCTATCACTTACACAGAACCTGTCACAATAGCAAGCACAACTATTTCCACAGAACCAGTTGCCACAACAGCAACCATCACTTCCACAGAGCCTGCCACTACAGTAGCCATCACTACTTCCACAGAATTCCCCAACACAGCAACCATCATCAGTACTACAGAAGTCACCACAACAGCAACCACTCCTGCTCCCACTGAACACATAACCATAGCAACCATCACCACTTCAAATGAACCTCCCCGCACAATAGGAACCACTACAACTTCCACAGAATCAACCACAAAAGAAGCAATAGCCACTTCTACAGAATTTACCACCACAGCAACCACCATTACTGCAACTGAACTTACCACCACAAAAGCAGCCACTACCACTTTGACAGAACCCACCATCTCATCAGCACCCATCAGTTCCATAGCACCCACTGCTGCAGCCATCAGGACTTCACCAGAACCCTCCACCACAGCAAACAGTATCAATACTACAGAAGCCACTGGAACAAAAATCACCACCCCTTCAACCCAACTCACTGCCACAGCAGTAAAAACTACTCCCATAAAATCTACCACCAGAACAGCAACCATTACCACTCCCACAGAACCCTATACCACTACCATCGACTCTACCACAGCAACCATCATTACTTCCATAGAGCCCACCACTACAGCAACCACTTCCACAGAATCCCACACCACAGCAACAATAATCACTACTACCGAACTCACCACCGAAGTAATCGCCACCACTTTAACTGAACCTACCACCACAACTGGAACTACCACAACCTCCAAAGAACCCACTACAAGAACAACAATCAGTTCTACAGAATCTACCACCATATCAACCATGACTGCTCTAACTGAACCCAGCAGCACTGCAACTACTACAACTTCTAATGAAGCCACTACCACCACAACCACCACCACCAATTCCACTGAACCTACTACCACCACAGCAACCACCACTATTTCCACAGAAGATACCACCCTAACAGAACCCACTACCACTTTCAAAGAACCCACAACCACAACGACCACCACAACGTCTAATGAAGGCACCACCACCACAGCAACCACCACTATTTCCACTGAACTCTATCCTACTTCCAAAGAATCCACTTCAGTAGCAACCACCACTACTTCTACAGAAACCCTCACTGCAGCAACAAACACAACTTCTACTGAACCAGCCACAATCACCACCACCACTATTTCTACTGAACCCATCATCACAGCAGCAATCATTACAGAGCCCACCTCTACAGTAACCATCACCTCTTCCACAAAATTCCCCAACACAGCAACCATCATCACTACTATAGAACCCACCACTTCTGCTGAACCTCCCACCACAACTGCAACTGTCATTCTTTGCACATAACCCATCACAATAGCAACTACCAGCATTTCCACAGAACTCACTACTATACCAATTACCACAACTTCCACAAAATTCCCCACTACTGCAACCATCATCACTTCCACCACAGCAGCAACTATTGCTTCTACAGAATCCACCTTCACAGCAACTACCACTATTTATAAAGAATTTCCCACTCCAGCAATTATCAACACTAGTTAGAACCCATCACAATAACAATCACTACAAGTATTTTCACAAACTCCACTACCACAGCAACCACTTTCAGCATTTCCACAGAGCCCAGTATCACAAGAGAACTCACCACCTCTTCAACAGTACCCATGTCTTCAGCAAAAGAGCCCACCAACACAGTATCAGCAGAAATTACCTCCACAGATCCTACCCAAATTACTACTCAAATTATAATCAGCCATCCCTCCACCATATTGCCCAATACAACTGTCTGTGTTTACAACTCCCAAACTACATCCACTTGTATAAATTTAAAGAGTTCTGGGAATAAATTCCTTTAATTTCTTGTTTGGAGATGAAAAATTATTTTCTAAACTGCTCTGAGATCTTAGGTGAAATGAACTTCAATTATTTCAATGGAACCAATCTTGTTTTAACCAAAGCAAATAAAGTGTTCAAGCAATTATATGCATCTATTGCTGTCTTCATGACTATCACCTTTCCTATTTTTAATACCTACCTACTCGGACACGACTGAGCGACTGAACTGAACTGAACTGAACTACAGCTGATAAAATGAGTTTCAGAGAAAGAAACAGACACACTTTATGAGGGGGGAAAAAAGCTTTTAATAAAAGATCTGCTTAAAGAAAATGGGCAGCATTAAGTGAACCAGCAAAGGGTGTTGAGGCATACAAAGTCTGACCACAGTGGAGCTTGTGGAGTGCCTCAACTTGATGGGACAAAGGAGCAAATAGCAGTACCAGAACCTGGATGAGAGTTGAGGGCTGTGGATGAAATGAATGTTACCTGTTATCTGTTGCTGGGAAGGGTCATCACTACTGCCCACAACAGGAAGAGAGCAGTATAATATCCCTTTCTCTTTCCTTCTCCTATTTCTTTCATCAGTGGACTCCAGCAGAAACCTGAGAGACAAGCAGATTGTATGGTTGTCGTCCCAGGATAGAAAGCTAAGCAGAGAAGGGTGAACTGCTCATTAGGAACTATTAGCACATATCAGTAGCAGCCTGTTCAGCATCTTGAAACTGAACATGTAGATAAGGTAAAATATGAGTTTCTGACTTCTTTCATAGACAGGGAGAGAGCTAGCAGTAAGGTAAATTATAAAATTATATCAACTTTTTACTGTCTTTCTCCCAGAAATGTACCAATCAATTCAGACAATGAGATAGTAAAAGTATGTTACAACACAAAAATTTTAAATTAAATATAAAATAATAAAATAGAAATAATGTATATATAAAGACATTAATATAAATTAAATATATTATTAAATTTTAACATGCTGTCTTGAGTACATCAGCACAAGCCAATGAATATAAAACCAAAACAGTATTCTAATAAATTTATCATTTTACTTCCCCTCAAAATATCTCTCAAATTATGTAATCATTTTTTAATAATGACAGTGTCATTGATTTGGGGAGTTAAAAGTCCATTCTATCCATTCTAGCAAACCTAAATGTCTAAATGGAGGAATGAGGCAGAATTTTATTTACCTTAATAAAATAGAATTAAAATGAAATTTGCTTATAGCAGGAAAATACTTTTTAGATGTATATCAGGTATATTAAGGTCATTTCAAATTGCATTTGTTCCTGAAAAATAAATTTTAAATTGTTTTAAACAAAAGATTAACCAACTTTTTATGGACTGTATAAAATGTCTGGGAGCATACATATTTGTATCTCTGTATATTTAGCCTTTTAAGAATAACTCTGAACTCCTACTTTAAGGTACTACTACGGCCAGATTGCCCCAGTCTCCTTGTCAGCTGTCATTACCATAATCTGGCTTGCAAATCTGTATAATATTTAAGCATTACATAAGGGATCATCATAAGCATGAGGGACCATCAGGGTCTCTGCACTGTCAGCTGTCTGCTCCCTCGCCTGTTCCTGCTAGAAGCAACTGAACAGATCTATGATAATTCCAGTTTAATCTTCAATTTGAGGATTCAATACTACTAGGCATTCATAGTCAAAACATTTCCTACCATCAAGGAGCTTTTTATCCCTTTGAGTTTCAGTTCAGTTCAGTTCAGTCGCTCAGTCGTGTCCGACTCTCCGCGACCCCATGAATCATAGCACGCCAGGCCTCCCTGTCCATCACCAACTCCCGGAGTTCACCCAAACTCATGTCTACAGAGTCGGTGATGCCATCCAGTCATCTCATTCTCGGTCGTCCCCTTCTCCTCCTGCCCCCAACCTTTCCCAGCATCAGAGTCATTTCCAGTGAGTCAACTCGTCGCATGAGGTGGCCAAAGTATTGCAGTTTCAGCTTTAGCATCAATCCCTCTAATGAACACCCAGGATTGATCTCCTCTAGAATGGACTGGCTGGATCTCCTTGCAGTATAAGGGACTCTCAAGAGTCTTCTCCAGAACCACAGTTCAAAAGCATCAATTCTTCGGCGATCAGCTTTCTTCACAGTCCAACTCTCACATCCATACATGACCACGGGAAAAACCATAGCCTTGACTAGATGGACCTTGGTTGGCAAAGTAATGTCTCTGCTTTTTAATATACTATCTAGATTGGTCATAACTTTCCTTCCAAGGAGTAAGCGTCTTTTAATTTCATGGCTGCAATCAGCATCTGCAGTGATTTTGGAGCCCAAAAAAATAAAGTCTGACACTGTTTCCACTGTTTCCCCATCTATTTCCCATGAAGTGATGGGACCAGATGCCATGATCGTTGTTTTCTGAATGTTGAGCTTCAAGCCAACCTTTTCACTCTCCTCTTTCATTTTCATCAAGAGGCTTTTGAGTTCCTCTTCACTTTCTGCCATAAGGGTGGTGTTATCTGCATATCTGAGGTTATTGATATTTCTCCCGGCAATCTTGATTCCAGCCTGTGCTTCCTCCAGCCCAGCGTTCCTCATGATGTACTCTACATATAAGTTAAATAAGCAGCGTGACAATATACAGCCTTGACGTACACCTTTTCCTATTTGGAACCAGTCTGTTGTTCCATGTACAGTTCTTACTGTTGCTTCCTGACCTGCCCTTTGAGTTTAGGCATGCATTATCTCATCTCTCCACAAAGTTTTTAATGGGGGTAATCTGCCATCTCTGCCATGAGCCCTGTTTCAGTCACCAGGCAAGGCTGGCCACTTGCTCACTCGTCTCCTCTCTTCCATGAGCCCATGGTAAAATAAGTTTGTTGGGTCACATCACACTGACACTCCAGTGAAATGTAAGGGCTCATTGGCATTGAAAGTCTGCCATTAACTTCATTTCACATTCAGCATAACTTTCCTCCCAAGTTTTTGTTTCCCAAATCCCTGTTAGGCACAGTATCTCCCACACCTATTTCCTCCCAAAACATATTCCCTGTCACTCACACTTCCAGAGCTACCCCTCACATTCCTCAAGTTGTACCCTATATGGTTTCAGGAGAGCTATTGCCCACCAGCAATACTTACCCAGTAAGTAGTCATGTATGGATGTGAGAGTTGGACTATAAAGAAAGCTGAGCACCGAAAAATTGATGCTTTTGAACTATGATGTTGGAGAAGACTCTTGAGAGTCCCTTGGACTGCAAGGAGATCCAACCAGTCCATCCTAAAGAAGATCAGTCCTGAATATTCATTGGAGGGACTGATGTTGAAGCTGAAACTCCAATACTTTGGCCACCTGATGTGAAGAACTGACTCATTTGAAAAGACCCTAATGCTGGGAAAGATTGAAGGTGGGAGGAGAAGGGGATGATAGAGGATGAGATGGTTGGATGACATCACTGACTCAATGGACATGAGTTGAGTAAGCTCTGGGAGTTGGTGATGGACAGGGAAGCTTGGCAGTGCTGCAGTTCATGGGGTCACAAAGAGTCGGACACCACTGAGCAAGTAAACTGAACTGAACTGAAAGATAACAATAGTAGTAGTCACACTTATAAATCTTTAGCACTTGGTTACATTAAGGGTAGTCTACCTTTAATGAGGTAGTAAAGGATGACTGACCTCAGATTCCAATACTGTTACTAATGGGGCACATCCAGGCTTTGTGGGACCAGAATCTTATACCATTTGGGTTGTCCTCTTAAGGAAAAGGATACAAAATTATAAATTCTAAATCATGTACAAGAGTGAATGTTTACTTAGAAAAATGTAAGAAATCTCAACAAATTATAAACTTTTAAAAACTGACACAATCTCCACCAAAAAAATCTTAATAATCAACCACCTAAAAAAATGTCTACATTCTTAGCAAGTTGCATTTTTTATAGTCTTTGATTACCACTTCAAATGACATTTTAATGAAATGTTTCTTACAGAAATTATCATTTTCTGTAAGAAACAAAAGTAATAACTCAGCTTCCCTTTAGCATGTATGTGTGTGCTCAATTGTGTCCAACTCTGCAACCGCATGTACTGTAGGCTGCCAGATGCCTCTGTCCATGGAATTTTCTAGGCAAGATATACTGGAGTGGGTTGCCATTTCCGTCTCCAGGGTAGCGTCCCACCTCAGGGACTGAACCTCCATCTCTTGTGTCTTCTGCATTGGCAGGCAGATTCTTTACCACTTGCAGCACCTGGCAAGAATGGATGATTAAAATATATTCTTATTATTGATAGTTTAGAAATTTCATTTAAGCTTTACACACACTGTTGGCAATAGCATGTAAATTTTTTAAATCATTGCCAAATATTGGGATATTTTGCCAAGTTTCCTTCATATATGAGTTGTAAGAGTTCAAAGTAATGAAAGTTTTCTTATACAAGTGACTTATCTTAAATGATTTTGAAACTATGCAGTCTATTGATAATGTCCTCAATTGTAGTAATATATTATGAGTTTTATAATATTTTTGACAATACTAACATTTCCTGGATATGCATAAAATATGTGGCTCAAAATAAAGATGTACTCACTGTTTAAATCAGAGCTTCCCAAGTGGCTCAGTGGTAAAGAATTCTCCTGCCAATGTAGGAGATGCAGGTTCAATCCCCGGGTCAGGAAGATTCCCTGGAGAAGGAAATGGCAACCCACTCCAATATTCTTGCCTGGGAAATTCCATGAACAGAGGATCCTGGAGGGATACAGTCCATGGGGTTTCAAGGAGTCAGAATAGCTTGGTTCATGCACTATGAAAACAGAAAATATGAATATCATATTCCATGATATTCTTGATATAGAATAGATGATAAATCATCCATGGGGTCACAAAAGAGTCAGACATGACTTATCAACTAAACAACAATAATTAAGGCAAGAGTTTCCATTTTGACTAGGCATCAATGAGAACTAAATTATATCTTTACAATTTTCTGTATCTGATGAGTAAAAAAATTTTCACAGTCTCTGTACCTTTCAAAATGTGTTTCTCTTCCTCTGTCCACTTTTTTTTTTAGGACTAATTACTCTAAGATATGTTTTTACACTGACGTGACATTTGGCCCTACACATTCATATCACAAAGCCAAGTAACATAATTATTTCCAGAAGCTGCTTTTACACCAAGAAGCCTAGTAATAACTTAACTATATCTAAAAGTGACTGTGACCCACATAAATATGTCCTATTATGTCCAAATTAAGTATATTCCCCCTCTCAAGTTCCCCATAACACATTCTCCAAAAGGTTTGCAACACCCTCTCTAGGGCTACCAGACACAAAAGGAAGTGAGAGAGAAGAAGAATTGAAGAGGAAAAAGACATTAGTCTTAACCTTTCATGGTTAAATATTTTATCACTATAAATATTGCAAAGAAAAAAAGAGAAAAAAAAGGACTCCCTGGTGGCTCAGACAGTAAAGAATCTGCCAGCAATGCAGGAGACCTAGGTTCTATCCCTGGGTGTGGAAGATTCCCTCGAGAAGGGAATGGTTACCCACTCCAGGATTCTTGCCTGGAGAATTCCATGGAGAGAGGAGCCGGTGGGCTACAGTCCATGGGGTTGCAAAGAGTTGGACACAACTGAGTGACTAATCATAGCACAGTACATTACAAAAATGTATAACCATATGACTACTTTGATATGTATTCTCCGATGTTTGACCATTGACAGCTTTTAAATCCCCAAGCTCTTCCCTGTCTCCACATCTGAACAGTGCATATTTCACGTTTTTTGGTGTCCGAGAACAATTCGAACTTCACAGTCCCCAAACCCACTGTGAACTCTTTCCCAGACCCACCTCTCTAAAAGCCATAAAGGCTCAGCTCACTTTCTCTGCTTCCCTTAAGCCACCTGGACCAGACTGTACCCACACCGATCTCCCCAGAAAGTCCATGTTGAGTGTCCGTGAAATCTGCATAATATCAGGAACATCACTAATACTAAGGTCATTTTCCAGTATGTTAAACTTTCAGAATCCATTTGATGGGTTTGTCATAACATTAGCTAATGCTTTGTAAACCTGCATAACCCATTGTACTCAACCAGGACAGCAGGAAATGGGTTTCCAGGCAAATGTGGACATCAAGGTCACAAGAAGAGGCCACCTGCAGAATATTCTTTCTGCCTGTGATCCATCTCTCCAGCTCTACCCTGCTCTGGTCTATGAGACTAAACTTCTATTTTTCCTCTCTTTCATGAAATGGGAAGCCTGGTACTTTTGACACTCATTTGCAAACCTGACTCTGCTCCCTTGCATTTCTGACTTTTCCTGATCAATTGTGTTCTTATCATCTGGTTACTATTAATGCAAATTTTATCTCAGTGTGATAAATCTTGGTCTCTATCTTTTGGACCCCAATCTGTCACCTGATACGAACCCAATCTTGATCTTTACTTCATGATTCAGTTGTTGTTTTTAATTTTATGCTGCATCTATTGATTGACTGATTTTTATGATTGGCCAATGTCAGCAAAAGACTAAGAGACAAGGTAAAGAGAACCTAAAATATGGCCCAAACCCATGCAACAAGTTGATGCCAAGAGATTAAGGAGTCTAGCTGGATCCCAATTACTTCATATTCATTCAAGAAAAAAGTTTGATTATTTTTTTAAGAAATAATTAGAGATCAAGACATTATTCATCAGATTCATCTTACTAGGGAAGCGCTATGGAATTGAAGGCTTCCATATACAGAAAAGCCACACATTGAATTCCTAACTGAGCTACACATCTTACAACTATCTTATAATTGTATGTGCTGCTTCCAGAAATGATTAGAAGAAAAATATGAATATCTAGGAAAGTCACCCTCACTACAGGGAGACCACTTGAAATGCTAGACTGTAATCATTCCCACTTTCCAAATACTGTTTTGAAGTAAAGAGCATGCAGACACCTGATAGACAGCTAAGTTTGTCTTAAATCTAAACCTCCTCACTATGTTTCAGGGTTGCAAATAAACCATAAAGCGTCTTTGTGAAAATAAAAAACTACTACTCCTTCTACCAATTTAATACAACCCTTTACAAAAGTTCATACTTAGTAAGCAGGAAGAAGGCTAGATTTCAACTCTCACTTACTCTTATTTCTGGGCACCTTTGATCAGTGAGCAACTCATACAAGCATACTGGCAGACTTGATATTGTCAGTAATGACCAGAGGATGACTATGGCATCTCAGCTTTCATCTTATTAGTTTTGGACATCACAGACCAAAATTGATGGAGATAACATACCTAGGCCTTTGTCCCTGACTGCTCTGGTGAAGAGGAAATGTATTCTCTTGTACATACACTAATGTGATTGCTGGTTGATAGCTGACACCACTGTGGTCAGGTACTATTCTCTGCTTTTCCTAGGCCTGAGTCTTGGATGCTCATGGTCTGGAGACTAAGCTCCGTTATTCAGCCACCATAAACAATACCTGAAAGGATATGCAGTCAAAGATGAAACACTTAGGTCCTTCTTCAAAAGAGGTTAATCCAAAGTCTAGGAAAAAAATACATTGAATACTCCAAAAGAGTATTGAAAAGGCCCAAGAAGTAGAGAGCAACCTGAAGGGCTTTCTGTCTGTCAGCTATAAAACGAGCAAGTTGCTGCTGTAGAACACAACAAAGGCTTTATCTCTCATCCTAACAAGATGCTTCTGCTAAAACAGGAAACTGCTTCAACTGAGTGACAGTATTTTATGAGCCTTGAATATTGGTGTGGTAAAGACCTGCCAAAAGAAACCACTAAATAATTTCAAATTTCATGTCCCAAAGAATAAAGTTTTCTAGAAAGCAAAAAATAATCCAAACAATGATACATCCTTAAAACATGACAATTCAGAGATTCTCACTTCTCATAGACACAGGTGATGTCAACTGTCTGCTAGGTTAACTGAAAGAGAAGAAATTAAAATATCAAAGGAGACTTTTGTTGCTAAGTACAGTTTCTCTAACCTTCTGATGCTCACTCTTAAGGATATTAACCTGGAGACAGAATCAACTTTATAGACTTTTCTACTTCCAGAAAACTCTATTGTTATCCCAACATAAAATGTCTCAACTCCCTGTGTCACCGAGAATTAGATTATGAAAATCTTCTTTTTATTTTAAGTAATCGAGTTTTATGAAGAAGGAAATGGCAACCCACTCTAGTATTCTTGCCTGGAAAATCCCGTGAACAGAGGAGCCTGGCAGGCAAGGGTTGGACATAACTTAGCAACTAAACCACCACCAATAGAGTTTTAACTAACAGATGATGTCTTAAGCATAAAAGATAATTGCAAATCAATTTGCCAACTTTGCAAAGTATCTGTACCCAAGGTGTTGGCAAACTGTACAGTTCTTTTGGAAGGAAAAGAAAATCTTTCACATAGACACTCTACCCTAGATTGAGAAACAAATCTAATACATATGATACAGTGCCAAAAACAAAATAAAGGAAAATAAACATAAATAGTGTTCTGTCCTAATTTAAACAGAGTATAATCTCATACAAAAGAGAGGAAGAGGAACTAGAAAGAACATGCTGGAGATGGATGACATCACAGGGCATGAATCTGGAAAGTTTAAACTATAAGAACAGGGAGCTAGACACATACATATTAATGTGAAAGAGAAAAAAGTAAGAGAAAAGCATTTAAAACCTCATGGAGATGTTACTTATTAAGAAATCCTATATCTATTGGTATTAGTTTCCTAGAGCTGTCTCACACACTTGGTGGTTTAAAACACAAAAATGTATAGCCTCATGGTTCTGGCTGTCACAAACCTGCCACTGCCTCTGGGTGAGGAGCAGCCAGCTAGTTCTCCTTTGGTATTCGTTCAATCCTTTGTTCTGTGAGCAGGCCAGGCTGTTAGTTAGAGCCTTTCATGTTAGGTTAGAGCCATCCACTCATCGAAAAAGCAAGACAGTTCCAGAAAAACGTCTACTTATGCTTGTACCGCAAGGAGATCCAGCAGTCCATTCTAAGGGAGATCGATCCTGGGTGTTCATTGGAAGGACTCATGCTAAAGCTGAAACTCCAATACTTTGGCCACCTCATGTGATGAGTTGACTCACTGGAAAAGACTCTGATGCTGGGAAAGTTTGGGGACAGGAGGAGAAGGGGACGACAGAGAATGAGATGGCTGGATGGCATCACCGACTCTGTGGACATGAGTTTGAGTGAACTCCGGGAGTTGGTGATGGACAGGGAGGCCTGGCGTGCTGTGATTCATGGGGTCGCGGAGAGTCGGACACGACTGAGCGACTGAACTGAACTGAACTGAATGCTTTATTGACTGTGCCAAAGCCTTTGACCATGTGGATCACGACTAACTGTGGAAAATTCTTAAAGAGATGGGAATACCAGAATGCCTGACCTGGTTCCTGAGAAATCTATATGCAGGTCAAGAAGCAACAGTTAGAACTGGACATGGAACAACAGCCTGGTTCCAAACCAGTAAAGGCGAATGTCAAGGCTGTATATTGTCACTCTGCATATTTAATTTATATGCAGAGTACATCATTCAAAAGGCCAGGCTGGATGAAACCCAAGCTGGAATCAAGATTGCCAGGAGAAATAATAATCTCAGATATGCAGATGATACCACTCTTATGGTAGAAAGCAAAGAAGAACTAAAGAGCCTCTTGATGAAAGTGAAAGAGGAGAGTGAAAAAGTTGTCTTAAAATTCAACAGTCAGAAAACTAAGACCATGGCATCCGGTCCCATCACTTCATGGCAAATCAATGGGGAAACAATGGAAACAGTGACAGACTTTATTTGGGGGGAACTGAAATCACTGCAGATGGTGACTGCAGCCATGAAATTGAAGGATGCTTGCTCATTGGAAGAAAAGCTATGACCAACCTAGACAGCATATTAAGAAGCAAAGGCCCATCTAGTCAAGGCTATGGCTTTTCAAGTAGTCATGTATGGATGTGAGAGTTGGACTATAAAGAAAGCTGAGCGCGAAAGAATTGATGCTTTTGAACTGTGGTGTTGGAGAAGACTCTTGAGAGTCGCTTGGACTGCAAGGAGATCCAACTTCTCAGTCCTAAAAGAAATCAATCCTGAATATTCATTGGAAGGACTGATGGTAAAGCAGAAACTCCCATACTTTGGCTACCTAATGCGAAAAACCGACTCATTGGAAAAGACCCTTATGCTGGGAAATATTGAAGCTGGGAGAAGAAGGGGATGACAGAGGGTGAGATGGTTGGATGGCATCACCAACATGATGGACATGAGTTTGGGTAGGCTCTGGGAGTTGGTGATGGACAGGGAAGCCTGGCGTGCTCAAATCCATGAGGTCACAAAGAGTTGGACACGACTGAGCGCCTGAACTGAACTGAACTGAACTGACATGGTTCTGGAGGCTAGAACTTCAAAAACCAAAGTGTGGGCAGGGCCTTGCTCCCCCTGAGGAAAGAATCCTTGCTTGCTTCTCCCACTTCCTGGTAGCTCCAGTCATCCCTTGGCTCATGGCAGCATAATTCCAATCTCTGCCTGTCTTCCGACAACATTCTCCCTGTGTCTGTATGTGACCATCTTCTCATGAGGACATACCATTATAGAGCCTACTCCAGTATGACTTCACCTTAACTGATTACATCTGCAGTGACCCTACCTCCAAATAAAATCACACTCTGAGTTACTGGGATAAGTTTCAACATATCTTTTGGAAAGCAGAGGCATAATTTAGGCCATAACATAATTTAACATGCATCACTTGTCATCTTTTTCCTAAAATCATGTCAAATAATACTTGCAGCTGATCCCATATATCCACTACTTGTGCTAAAGTAAAATTTGCATTTTAGCTAATTAGCTAATAATCCAGAATTGATAAATATTAACATTGTTAAAACAAGGCAAATTTGTATTCTAAACTAACAAATTTCAGAAGCATACACCCGAGTTCAAAGACTCCAGAACACAAAAACTTTCCATACTAAGTTTCTGGGTTTCTTTTGGTAACTATATGTAGGCTCTCAAAAAATAACAGAGACTATGTCACACTGGTTCTTTCACTTTCCTAGAAGTTAATATTAAGAAGCTTAGATAACAAACCATGAATGGCTAGATGCAAGAGAAAAGGAAAGAGAGAGAAACACAGCAGAGTATAACAGAGGACTAAATCATGAGATATTACACAATAATCAAAGCTCAGAATGGCTTCATAAAGGAATGAAATGTGAGAAGTTTTGTTTTCATGGATAAGTAGACAAATATTACAAGAAGCAGAATCAAAAAGAAGTGACAGAACTCCAAGAGTGAAGTGAGTGATATGCATAAAAGTTGTGAAAAAATCCTATTTAAATTGCACATCTAATATTTCACATATTCCTCTATGCATTTTTTAAATATAGGAAGGTGGAATGTGACCAAGTCAACAGTACCTGAAGTTACAGTTTCCATTTCCAAAAGAAATTCTGTCCTCTGTCAAAGAGAATAAAATCAGGTTCAGCAGGCAGATATTAAGTACCTGATTTTCACAATAGTCTATGTTGGAAGCTATGGTCAGTACAAAGGTGATCAAAACACCAAATATGTCCCTAACTAAGTTGGCAAGTAAGACAGATATCCACATTACTGTAAGAAAAGGCATACTGAGGTGGGTGCAAAATAAGATAGTGCAACAGGATTTATACAACAAACAAAATGGGCTCCTTTCACTAATATTTTATAGTGTCTGTCATGTCTTCGATCTTTTTATTATTCTTTCCCAATGTGCATATTATATCTTGGATAAAATGGGCGATTTATAAAGGGTATTTTTTTTAATTAAAACCATTACACATTTTTAAGAAGCATGGAAAGCTCAGTCTTTGAGACCCCAGTGGCCCATAGATTACCTAAACTTCCAGAAAACTGAACTCAGGCACTTAGAAAAACCTGGCGCGGTGAATCACAGCGCACTTGTTCCTCTGGAGGAAGACAAAGGACAACTGTCAAACGCAGTAAATGACAACTATCTATTCTCTTATTGAAGCAGAACTTTTCAATCCAGTCAAGACCTTCTCTTCCAGCAGAATATTTGCCATCTTCAAAAAGAACGGAATAGGGAAAATGGCAGGTTATAAAAACCATTGTTGTGGCCCTGGTTCTTCTACTCCTGTCCCCAGTCTTCACTTACCCTTGGATTGTGAACATGCTCAAGCAAAGTAATGGACCAGAATCCATTGACTAAAAATTTAACCACATTGAGAAAGAAGAAGCCACAAGGGTAGGTACTGGTCATTTTCTAAATCTGAAAAGAGACCCAGACTCAGTTCTTTAAACTTTGAATTTTTCAGTTGATGGAAAATTTTTCAAGCACTCTGATAGAATGAACTTCTGATATGCTTTTAATGAAAGTGCAGAGAGTGTTGCTGTTGTTCTTATTTATTTGTAAAATATGTGACAGGAAACATGATAAAGAATATTATTCATTCATTAAATTCTTCTTCATTCTTAAGGGAATCTTTTTTCTTTTATGATTTTCAGGCTACTTTTATAACTTCCATTTTGGTATTTGTTGTTTCATAGTTTCACTATAATATACAATTATATAATACATATGTACTGCAGGCAGACTCTACCATCTGAGCCACCAGGGGCTCCTTTATTTGGCATTAGCCTTCATAAATCTAAGGGTTGGTGTCTTTTAGCAATTTTATTAAATTGCCAGCATTATCTCTCAAATAATATCTCTACCACTTTCAATTTCTTTTCTTTCTGGGATTCCAAAAAAGATACATTATCCTAGTCCCTGTGGCTCTGTCTTCTAAGTCTTCTAACAGCTTTTATATCACCCACTTATTTTCTCCTATACTGCATTCTGGATAGCTTCTTCACACATATCTTTTGTTCACTTTTGAGTTGCACCTAATCTGAAGTTAAATACATCCACTGAGGTTTTTTAGTTCAATTTATGGGGTTTTTTTTTTCCATTTCTAGAAGATAATTTGCTCACTTTTAAATCTACTTTGTTTTTTTCATGGTGCTTTGTTCCTGCATGTACTTTCAAGAATATATATCCTTACATTTGTGTCTGATAATTCCATTAACTGAAGTCCTTTGAAGGTCTAATACAGCTATTTGTTTCTGCTGATTCTTCTTGACATTCTCTGTGTACATGTGGGGTCAGTTATTTTTGGCTATGAACTTCTTATTCTTTGTTGCCTGGAATAAGGATAAGTTCCTTCAGAAAAGAAATTTAAATTAAGGCTACAAAACTGTAAGAGTGGCAGCTTGTTTTCCAAATTCTCAACATTAAGATCCTCTTTTTCACTCAGCACCAAGTATCTAGTTAGCTGATGTTTTTGCTGCCCTTCAATAGATTAGATCCATTCTGTTACGACAGAGGCTCACTCTGTATTCTGTTTTAGTAATTTTCTTGATCTGAAAGTCATTGGTTCATACTTCTGCCTGTTAGAAAATCTATACATCTCCTGATACAATAGGCCTTCTTGATCCTTCTTGCCAAAAGTGACCTCTAATTGTCATTTCATAATATGTTTTATGTCAGGTCAGGATAATCTTCCCCTTTATGTTCGTAATTCCAAAAAATGTCATTGTTTCTATTTTTTGTTCAAAATATCAAATGATTTATTTTCTGTGAATATATGTTTATTTTCTCAGTCAAAACTAACTAGTTCTTTGCCTACTCATCCTACTGCTCATCATTTTGTTTACTATATTTGCCCTTTATTTCTGTGATCTCCTTTTCTCACTACACTAATAAGTGTACCCACAATATACAAACCATGAATAAGACAGCCACCAGAACCTGAAGGTGCCCATGCCCTAGTGATGAAAGTAATATGGTATGGTATGCTAATAATGATTTTGTTCCAAAGTGTCTACTCAAAGATAGTTATATTCAAAAGCATCTAGGGACATAAAGAATAGGCACTAAAACCAGTTTTTCTCAAGAATTTCACATATTTACCCTTATTCACTGTTTTACCAGGCTTCCCAGCTGGTGCTAGTGGTTAAGAACCTGCATGCCAATGCAGGAGACATAAGAGACTCGGGTTCAATCCTGGGATCAGGAAAGTCCTCTGGAGGAGGGCATGGCAAACTACTTCATTATTCTTGCCTAGAGAATCCCATGTCAGAGGAGTCTGGTGGGCTGTCATCCATTGGGTCACAGAGTCAGACATGACTGAAGTGACTTAGCATGCATTCATGGACTGCTTTACGTTCTCTCCTTGGACCAAGTGCTGGTATGTCCGAAAAGGCATGAAAAATGGTTCAGAATTGACAGAATGTGATATAGAAAAAATCAATTCTAGTGGCCAACTTTTGTGAAATACTTACTAATGTGCCTGCTGCTGCTAAGTCACTTCAGTCGTGTCCGACTCTGAGTGACCCCATAGAAGGCAGCCCTCCAGGCTCCCCCTTCCCTGGGATTCTCCAGGCAAGAACACTGGAGTGGGTTGCCATTTCCTTCTCCAATGCAAGAAAGTGAAAAGTGAAAGTGAAGTCGCTCCGTCATGTTCAACCCTCAGCAACCCCATGGATTGCAGCCTTCCAGGCTCCTCCATCCATGGGATTTTCCAGGCAAGAGTACTGGAGTAGGGTGCCGTTGCCTTCTCCTACTATGTGCCTACTATATTCTAACTACATTTTTATTTCATTTAACCTTCACAAGAACCTTAAAAAGAGATAGCGTTATTGTAACTTCACAATTTATACATTATGATCTGAATTATGGACTAGTTAGAAAGAAAAGTGTTCCAAGGTTACACAACTGATCAGTGGCAAAACCATAATGCTAAGCCAGATGCATTTGGTACCAGTCTGTGCTTTTAAATATTAACATAAATAGAACTGAAATCAGGAAGGTTAATTCCTCCAGCTCCATTCTTCTTTTTAAGATTGCTTTGGCTATTTGGGGTCTTTTGTGTTTCCATATGAATTGTGAAAATTTTTGTTCTCGTTCTGTGAAAAATGTCACTGGCAATTTTATAAGGGTTACATTGACTCTATAGATTGCTTTGGGTAAGTGCTTATAGTAATTTTCATAATATTGATTCTTCCAATCCAAGAACATGTCATCTTTGATTTCTTTCATCAGTGTCTTATAGTTTTCTGTATACATTCTTTTGTCTCCTTAGGTAGGTTTATCCCTAGGTATTTTTTGTTGTTGTTGCAATGGTGAGTGGAATTGATTCCTTAATTTCAAGAATTCAAGGGATTTTAGTGTATTGATTTTGTATCCTGCAACTTTACTAAATTCACTGATTAGCTCTAGTAATTTTCTGATAGTATCTTTAGGGTTATCTGTGTATAGTTCCATGTCATCTGCAAATAGTGAGAATTTTACTTCTTCTTTTCCAATCTGAATTCCTTTTATTTCTGTTTCTTCTCTGATTGCCATGGCTAGGACTTCCAAAATTATGTTGAATAATAGTGGTAAGAGTAGGCACCCTTGTCTTATTCCTGATCTGGAAGGAAATTCTTTCAGTTTTACACCATTGAGAATAATGTTTGCTGTGGGCTTAGTATTGCATATGACCTTTATTATGTTGAGGTATGTTCCTTCTCTATCTCTCAGTAATAAATAGTTCTCTATTTCAGTTTTTCAAAGTCAACTTAAGAAACATATAAGAAACATCATAAACCAAAGTCAATTTGTTTAAAAAGGAACTTAACATTGACTACAAATCATTTTAGTTATTAGTCAATAGTGAGTCAATAGTGTGGGCAGCTGTTCAAACAAATGAAGTCGACTGAGCCTGTGCTAACAGGGTTGCTGAGGGCTACCATTGTACCTGTGGGCTACCTGTGCACACCCACCTCAAAAGGCTGTATTGACAGAAGGTGAATTAATAACACAACATGCTCAGAAATGATCTTAACACATAATAAACACTCACAAAATGTTGCTGTTGTTCAGTCTCTAAGTTGTGTCTGACTCTTTGCGAACCCATGAGCTGCAGCACACCAGTCTTACCTGTCCTTCACTGTCTCCTGGAGTTTACTCCAACTCATGTCCATTGAGTCGGTGATGCCATCCAATCATCTCATCCTCTGTCGTCCCCTTCTCCTCCTGCCTTCAATCTTCCCAGCATCAGGGTCTTTTCCAATGAGTCAGTTCTTCACATCAAGTGGCCAAAGTATGGGAGCTTCATTAGCATCAATATAAAAATAAAAAAGCAATAAAATCCAGGAACACATTAACAGAGAACACTGAAAAAACTAAAAATGTTCAGTAGAAAAATATCAAAGGGGTGAATGTGATTTGAAAACATTTTTATCTGGCAAAGGAATGGTAAGGAAAAAATATTAATATCAATGTTATTAATATTTATATATTGATATTAATAATTAAACTAAAGCAGAGAAATCTTAAGATGGTTCTGATGTGAACTATCAAATACTTGTTCAATCAGTGAATACTTTTGCAGTCCTTTTTTATGAAAGACATTATAATTGACAAGGAGAGAAAGTAATGTATAATTTCTGGCAAGGAATTAAATTTTAGTGGAGTATAATAATATGGTATACAAATAAATAACTATACTTCAATACAAAATAAAATAGATATCACTCCCTAATGAGAAATCACTTTTGGCAAGAAGAATAAGGAAATACCTATTATGTCAAAGGATGTGCAGGATTTCTGACAGTCAGAGATGTGAACCAACAGCTTTCATACCCAGAGAGTTACTAAAGCAACATACAGAGCTAGTAAACCATGTCCAAAATGAAGCATACAAAATGCAGAATTTGAAAGTTTAGATTACAGACTTGGATGGAATCATAAAGAGATAGAAATGATCAATTCTGGATTCTAAGAAAATTCAAAATATTTCATTTCAAAAAACAAATTCTTGAATTGGAGAATGAGAGTATTTTTGCAATGAAACTTCTAAGATTAGAGGATCTTATTCCAAAGATTAATTAGTAATTTGTCTGGAAGATGTACCTGGAAGGATTAAAGAAAATGTTGTAGAGAAATGTTATATAGAAAAGTATTGTACAATAGTCTGTTTCTCTTTATATCATCTTTATATAAATATATATACTATTTTATAAACATGTAAACTATATTTTATATAGTTGATAAATATATGTTTCCTATATTTATTAATATATGTTCTCTAGTAAGCATATATTGAGCACCTAAAATGCACAAGTCCCTTAGTTAAAGACTCTGAATATAATTCTGCCTTGCCTTCTACGAGTTGGAAGTATTGCTGACTAATAGAGGACTCAAGGCTTCACATTCTCCTCCATTGCACCAGTCAAGGGTAGAAGATGTGGCAGGCTTTGTGACTCTGTGCTGGTAGCCACAATGTGACATTTGGAGAGTCCTCTTGAAAAAACCTCTACTTCCAATACAGTAGTAGTCTCAGAGAAGAGAGTTTTCCCTATCATCTAATAATAATAGAGTTTTACTCAATGTATCAGAAACTTGTTCAAGATTTTGAATTCATGAAATTTTAAATGAGAGGTTATTTAAGCTAAATACTTTTCCTTTCTCTTCCTATAGACAAGTATGAAACAAGAGAGACAAACAGGCTGGGGGAAAAAAAAAACAGACTACATGTGAATTCATCTGCACAAGCATCAGATTCACTTCAGCCTGTACCTTCCTTGGCAAAAAATGGTTGGATTGCCACACAGCTAGATCCATCTGCTTGACAAAAACTTGGAGACTCTCAACCCTATTTAAATCACACTGATCCAAAGGGATCTCCAAAGATAAAATCTAGTCAAAGCTCTCCAGCCAACCAAAACATCATAAGAATACAACTATTAAACAACAATTGCATCAAGTAAAAAATCCTACAGGAAAGCAAAATGAGCAGAGAAAATATCATTTCAACGCTAGTGAAATACAAACAAACAAAAACCCAGACGCTCTAAATCACAAACAAAAGCAAATGGACAAAAGAGCTTAGTGATAGCCAAGCATAGCCCTCATTCACATAGTCTACCAAATCCTCATCAAAAATCTCCTGCACCACAGAGTAGCCAACAAATTCAAAGCCCCAGAAATTCAGCAGCTCACCAAAAACCTAAAATGACCAAATCACTCTAGCACTATCAATAAATCATTTACAATTTTCACTAAACCTAAATTATAATACACATTTCACTCTATAACTGTCTCCATAGAATCTATTAAACTTTTCTTGTTATTCATACTTTTTACTCAGAATACAAATTCCTGTGTGAGACATATTAAGGTCCATCTTTCTATGACTGCGGGGAAACTACCTTAAAATCATTGCAAATTGACTTCGCTTGAGCCAATGTCTTTCCTTTTCTTTTTTGATTATGTTCAGCTAATCAAAGAAAAGATTTCATGTTTCAGAGTTCTCTTGGTTCCTTTCTTCTATTTAGCACAAAAGAAAAGAAAAATTATGGATTTCCAGCATTTCCACACAAGTTGCCCAGTGATTTTCTAACTAGAGCCCCTGTTTTATTTTGTTTTAATTGGACAGCAGTTCTGAGAGTCTCTACTTCCTTTGTAATGTTTACCTTATCTTTGTCCTTTCCTGGAGAAAAAAAAAAAAACTGACATTTAAAGGGAAAAAAGTTTCAAGCAAGTTTTTTAGAAGACATACTGCATTTTAAAAGCCCTTTTCATCACAGCTGTCAATTGAACCTCTTCTTGTGTTCAGAAAGTGAAATTCTACCCTTTACAAAAATTCACAGGTCACAGATGTAGAAAACAAACTTATGGTTACCAGAGGGGAATGCGAGGGAGGGGGGATAGATTAGGAGGTTGGACTGACACATACACATTGCTACTTATAAAGTAGATAACTAATAAGGACCTAAAATAGCACAGGAAACTCTACTCAATATTCTATAATGGCCTATCTGGGAAAAGAATTTTAAAAAGAGTGGAGATATATATATATATACATACACACACACACACACACACATATATATATAATGTATAACTGACTCACTTTGCTATACAGAAGAAACTAACACAACATTGTAAATCAACTATACTGTAATAAATATTTTAATTCATAGGATTCAAGAAAATGCCAGAAAGATCACTGCCACCTCCAACTACTTTTCTGTTTATTACATATCTGCATTAAAATGATAAGGCAATGAAATACAAATGCTGTTAATTAACTTCCCAACTCAAACTGAGCAATTCTTTTATGGAAAAGTCTACCTAACAATAGAAAGATTCCAAGAACCACCTCCCCTACTTTTTGCTATGAATATTCACAGATCTCACTATCCTCTAAAAGCAGGTTTCTTTCCCTGTCCATCAAGTCCAAGACTGTCTTATCCTATGTCTTTTTCTCCTATTCTAATACAGAACCCCATCTTTAAAGTAGCCATAAAACTTCAGAGGCAGACATGGCAATCACAAAAATGTAATTTCTCTCAATGAAGAAACACCTTACTCAATGGAATGAGTTAGCTTACATTTTGCTGAATCCAAGCCAGAAGAAAATAACCGAACTGAAATCTTGAAGTCAAAAAAAAAAAGAAGTAAAAAAAGATTTCCATGCTAAAAAGGGTTAGTTTTAGAAAACTGAAGCCAGAGGTACGTAGCTGATACAAAAGGTGTAGTCATGACAAAGAAAGATTGACAAGCTAACTTAAGTGGCAGAAATGGAAAATACCAAATGAAGCATTTTATTGGAAAGAACATAGTATTTATTTAACCTTCCTCTAATAAACATACTTAAAGAAAGCAGTATTAAGATGATTTCAATGTTACCATTATCCATTGTTAATCTATCAGCTTTGTTTTGTTAAGCAAAATGAATGCCCCCCCAGATTTCCAGAACACTGTGCTTGCTTTTGATAATTGCTCTAGATTATGGTTAATTGTGAACTATACAGAAATACATGGAAAGTGAAAAGGATTTAGGCACAATAAGAGAGTCGGACACGACTGAGCGACTGAACTGAACTGAACTGAACTGAAGAAATTAGGACTGATACTATAGATAAAACAGGTAGTAGCAGAAAAAATCAAAAACTAAAGAAGATGCACATAGTTTTTGTTGCTTTTCTCCTTGCATATATAGACAAAAAGGCATTATATAGTTCCTGCCAGGACTCACCAAAGCTGAAACACTGCTCTCCACCACTTTTTAGGCCAGTCTTTTGTAGTGTCATTACCAAATTCTTTAGCTCCTAACTCCAAATTAGTTCTCTAAACCTTGAAGTGGATTCCACAGTGTCTCCCATCCTGCTAAGAACTTTCTCAAAACTCTTAACGAAAGTCAACTGTCAATTTTAGTAAAAATATAAGGTACATTTAAAACATCAAAAACAAATCCTAAAATAATATTGATATGATAAAAGCTATCTTAATCCACTGATGGAAATAATTGATGACCTTCATATTCTAATTATGTTTCATAAAGTATTTAGAAAGTATAAAAGGGTCAGGGGAGAAAGAAGGAGGGTAAAATGTTTGATGATCTAAAGTAGAGCTGATGTAATAATAGAAATAAAGGACACAATAAATGTAATGCACTTGAATCATCCTGAAACCAGCCCCTGCACCCGCTGGTCTGTGGAAAAATGGTCTTTAAAAAAAAAGTCTTTTACTATGAATTCTATTTTAATGGACTTTTCAACATCTGTCCTGATTGAATCAGATAAGATTTCTCTCTCCTGACTATGAAGCAGTCTGGCATAAAAGTGAGAATGCAATGAGGAGCAGAAAATCAGCTGTGGCTTTTCTATTTAGAAAGAGCAGAACTCAATGGGCAGAAAACTGTAAGGTTATCATGTTATGCAACATATCAAAACACCTGGTGCTAATCTAAAATACAGCATAATGGTTATTTATAGCTTATATGTCGGTAATTTCCTTATTTTCCAAATTTTGTTTGATTGACATATGCTGCTGTATAATCATGAGTTCCTAAAATGTCAAGTGGCAACAACACTGCAAGATACTAAAAGAACAAACAACAGTCATTATTTATTGAAAAATAAAATACGAAAGACATGGACTAGGTTATAATATGTTATTTTATGCTTTTATAATATTCAAAAAAAATTGAATCTGCTATCTCCAGGCATGAATCAAGACTGGAAATTATTAGACGTTTCTGGAAATCATCATTAGACATCAACAACTAAGTGGGCAATAACTTAAGATGATTGATAATGGTTCTGATGATGCCATGGGCTCAAAAAAACTTGTTTCACATCAATAAAAATTCTATTCCACAGTCAATTTTGACAACAATAAGAATATTGTAAATACATATGACTGGTTACTTGGGCTTTCCTAGTGGCTCGATGGTAAAGAAGCTGCCTGCAATGCAGGAGACTTGGGTTCAATCTCTACGTGGAGAAGGTCCCCTGGAGAAGAAAATGGCAACCCACTCCAGTATTTTGCCTGGAAAATCCCATGGACAGAGGAGCCTGGCAGGCTACAGTCCAGGGGATGGCAAAGAGTCAGACATGACTTAACAACTAGACAACAACAATCAAAAAAGAGGGAAAGAAATTGATATATCCATATGCACAAACTCAGTGCTATGCCAAAAATTACTTCTACTTCCCACTGATGGCAATTTAATAGCTTAGAGCATACAATTTCAAAGTACCATATCAGACTCTTTAAATTATCTAATGTTATGCTGACAACAACTTCAGAACGTAGATGCTACCACTATTTGGCACATAAGTAAGGCTTAGAGAAATCAGATACCTTGCCAAAAACTAAATTTCTAGTAAGTAGAGAAACAAGGAGTCAAACCCAGTATAACTGCTGAACCTGCTCTCAGAGGCCATATGTGGGGGAAAAAAGTGGCTAGGAGTCTAAATTATATTCCAGTTTGAAGACTTTTTATAATAGAAATATCTAATTTCTAAAACTTCTCTTAAAATGGTCCTTAAATTTCTCTCTGAAAATAAATATTCATAAGACAATTAGTCTAGTTATTCAAGAGATCAATATCATGGGGAAAAAGAGAGGAGAAAGTTCTAGAATAAAAGAAACTAGAGATGCGGCAAGTAGATGTAACACATAGTCTTTACTTGAGTCCTGGTTTAGAACAAAACAACAAAAAATACTTCTGGCAAAATTCGGGTAATTTGAATACAGACTGGGTTTCAGACTAAATGTGTGAGTTATTAATGTTGTTAGACATTGCTATGTTGTATAATAAAGGAAGGGATTTTTAAAGATAAATACTGAAATATTTATAGACAAGCTGTCATGGTTTCCATAATTTAACTTAAAATACTTCAGTAAAGCAATCAATTAAGCATCTATAGCAAAATGTTAACTACTGTGAAATCTGTGGGTGTATGATTGTGAATTATACTACTATCCTCACTTTTCTGTATGCTTGAATATTTTTCAAAGTAAAAGTCAAAAATGTCTTAATTATTCATATTATAAAATTCACTGTTTATCTCTCAGCTCTGAACCCACTGTCCTTCACCAGTACAGTTGACCCTTGAACAACATGAGTTTGAATTCCACTTATACAGAGATTTTTTTTTAATAAAAACTATACTACAGTACCAGAAGATCTGTGGTCATTGAACCTGTGGATATAAAGTTACACATGGATTTCCAATTGTGCAGGTCAGCCCATAATCTCCAAGTTGTTCAAGGTCAACTGCATTTAGCATCATGTTTCTTTTTTAAATCCTACTTTGCTAAATTGTACTTCTTAATGGAATAAAAATGGTGTCCCATCAAATGAACTGTCAGGACAATCCCTCTGCTTACTTTGATAGGCTGGAAAACAGGAAGGGGTGGAAGATTTGTTCCTCCTTGGAAGACCTTGACCATGGTTGTTCGAGTCTCCTTAAGTGTCATCAATCACTATCACACTAATCAATCAGGTAAATTATTCATTGAGAACCTCTTATTGTCACTGTGTCCATCAGGAAGACACTGATGCACAAAGGACTACTGTCAACCTCATCAAATGACAAATATCCTTTCTTTGTCTTTGAAATCAAATTACTTGGCAGAAGTGACCTTATCCTAAATCCAATAAATTTCCTATTTCCACAAAACTCAACTGAAGAGCTATAAAACTGGAAACTCTCTTGTGCGTTCTCTTCCATTGCTTCCAATTACCATCCAAAGGATCAGCTGAAGACAACATCAAACATCCTAAGAGGCGTCACATCAGACCAGGTATATGGATATATTAGATACATTGGGATTAATATACTAAAATGTAAACTAAGCAGCTTTTAGGCTCTATGGAATATTTTCAATAATAGTCATAATTGTTCCAATAGTTATTTTCCTCTGTTCTTATGAACTGCTAAATTATGTGACAAAAGGTTCCACTCATATGGTACTAGAAGAATATATGATCAATGGGGAATATTGATCTTTTGTTTATGTTCATTATCTTTCACGCATTTCTTTAATCTTGAAAATAAAAAGAAAATTCTGATAGGCTTAGGAAACTGATAAAATAATAAAAATGTCTTTCTCCAATGGGGCCAGATGGTTTTATTCTTAGTATAACTAGTATTATAATAACAACTACCTTAGCCTTTGTGCTAAGTTGGTTCAGTTATGTCCAACTCTTTGCAACCCTATGGGCTGTAGTCCACCAGGCTCCTCTGTCCATGGGATTCTCCAGGAAAGAATACTGGAGTGGGTTGCCATTTCCTCCTCCAGAAGATCTCCTGACCCAGGGATCAAACCCATGTCTCTTAAGTCTCCTGCATTGATAGGTAGGTTCTTTACCACCAAACATTGTCCTCAGTACAATTTGTAACATATATTATTCTAGCCCATCCTCAGGACAACCTTAATGTTTAAGACTGCAACTCAATCAAAGTCACACAGAAAGTGACAGAGTTGGCATTTAAACCAAACATGATTGACTCTAATACTCTCTAGTTTGATAAACCACAGGGCTATATTTTGAAGTGAATATGATCTGATAGCACAGCACACTAATGTGTGCACGTTCATTCATTTATTTGCCCTAATATCTACTTTGTCTACATAGAGGTTTAACTTTTATTTTATTTTCTAAAATCAAGCTGATTGTAGAATATATGTATGATCAAAATAAGAAAAGTAAAAGGTCATGACCCTCCCTTACTCTCCCATCTATAGCCAAATGTATGGTTGTCTTTCCACAGTTTTTAATTGATTAATTAAATTAGCACTATGTGCTAAGCACGATGATATAAAGTGAATAAAACATAACTCCTGTCCAAGGAGGGATTTAGGGAAAGGGGATGGAATGGTAAAATCTTCAGTCAAATAAAATTTCGAGACGAGGCCATTTGATAGGATAATTTTTCTAAGTAACAGCCTTGAAACAAAGAAACAAGGAATACCTTCTTTGCTTAAAGTGAAAGTAAAAGTCACTCAGTTGTGTCCAACTCTTTGCAACCCCATGGACTATAAAGTCCATGGAATTCTCCAGGCCAGAATACTGGAGTGGGTAGCTGTTCCCTTCTCCAGGGGATCTTCTTAAGCCAGGGATGAAGCCAGGTCTCCTGCATTGCAGGTGGATTCTTTGCCAGCTGAGCCACAAGGGAAGCCCAAGAATACTGGAGTGGGTAGCCTATCCCTTCTCCAGCGGGTCTTCCCAACCCAGGAATCAAACTTGGGTCTCCTGCATTGCAGGTGGATTCTTTACCAACTGAGCTACCTTAAAAGAACTTTATAAAACATTTACAAAATCATGTTCAGTAAATATCAGGTAGCTTGTATAATGGTTCATTAAATAGGGAAGCTTCTAGAATTAGAATAGAAATAAGAGAGAAATTATTTCCTTCCCTTATTGCTAAACTTCCTAAGACCCTGCCCTTCCCAGGCAGTCTTTAGTATCTGTGAAGAATGCTTATGCTACAAGCTAGTTATAACAAGAATAATTCTTGACCCTCTTCCATTGCTTTCTCTTTGAAAGAATGTGTTTTAACTTAAAGCAATTTTGCATTACCACTATAGAGTGAAAATATATACATAATTTCAGAAACCACTGGTCTCTTTCACACTGTACATTCTAAGAAAAATAAATCATTAATCAAAATGTATCCCTCTCCCACAATATCATAACTAGAGAGTCATTTTTCTGCTTTTCCCAGAAGCCAACAGGAAAAAATGAAAACTCTGCCGCTGCTGGTGTGCATCTGTGCACTGAGTGCTTGCTTCTCAGTAAGTATCCCTCCAAGTAACTTTTATTCATATGTATCAGTAACATTTGGGATGTATATCTGAGACTTCAAAAGTACAACAACAGAAAGACTTCTAGTTTCAAGAAGCTACGCATCCTTTGCTTTCTGTAAAACATAAGACAACACATAATTAAAATACAAGAAATGGTTTGTTCATCTAACTGATATTTGTATAGCACTAACTGGCCACCTCATGCGATGGGTTGACTCATTGGAAAAGACTCTGATGCTGGGAAGGATTGGGGGGGGGGGAGAAGGGGACGACAGAGGATGAGATGGCTGGATGGCATCACCGACCTGATGGACATGAGTTTGAGTGAACTCCGGGAGTTGGTGATGGACAGGGAGGCCTGGCGTGCTGTGATTCATGGGGTTGCAAAGAGTCGGACACGACTTAGCAACTGAACTGAACTGAACTTTATCATGGGTGTGATGAGAACAGGTGGGAATCACCTAGGGCCTCATTGGTGTAGAATATGGATTCCATTCTCAGCGTATCAGGAAGCCTCAGATCTGACTGTCCACAGGGGAGTGAAATGACTCTGGGTTCCAGGGAGAAAACAGATTGCAGGGGACACAAGCTGAGGTAAAGAGTCCACTCAAGAAGCTATAGCAGTGGTCCAGATAAAAGATAATGGTGACTTGCATTAAATGGCAGCAATTAAAAAAAAAAACATAGGGGTGGACTTAAGATACATTTTGGTGATTAGGTCCACTGTAACTTCTGCTGGATTAGGTATGTGGTAAAAGAAAGAACGCTGGGCTGGAAGAAGCACAAGCTGGAATCAAGATTGCTGGGAGAAATATCAATAACCTCAGATATGCAGATGACACTACCCTTATGGCAGAAAGTGAAGAGGAACTCAAAAGCCTCTTGATGAAAGTGAAAGAGGAGAGTGAAAAGGTTGGCTTGAAGCTCAACATTCAGAAAACAAAGATCATGGCATCTGGTCCCATCACTTCATGGGAAATAGATGGAAAAACAGTGGAAACAGTGTCAGACTTTGTTTTTTTGGGCTCCAAAATCACTGCAGATGCTGATTGCAGCCATGAAATTAAAAGACGCTTGCTCCTTGGAAGGAAAGTTATGACCAACCTTGATAGTATATTAAAAAGCAGAGACATTACTTTGCCGACCAAGGTCCGTCTAGTCAAGGCAATGGTTTTTCCCGTGGTCATGTATGGATGTGAGAGTTGGACTGTGAAGAAAGCTGATCGCCGAAGAATCGATGCTTTTGAACTGTGGTGTTGGAGAAGACTCTTGAGAGTCCCTTATACTGCAAGGAGATCCAACCAGTCCATTCTAAAGGAGATCAATCCTGGATGTTCATTGGAGGGACTGATGCTAAAGCTGAAACTGCAATACTTTGGCCACCTCATGCGACGAGTTGACTCACTGGAAAAGACTCTGATGCTGGGAAAGGTTGGGGGCGGGAGGAGAAGGGGACGACGGAGAATGAGATGGCTGGATGGCATCACCGACTCTGTGGACATGAGTTTGAGTGTACTCCGGGAGTTGGTGATGGACAGGGAGGCCTGGCGTGCTGTGATTCATGGGGTCGCGGAGAGTCGGACACGACTGAGCGACTGAACTGAACTGAACTGAACTGAAAAGAAAGAAATGAACAAAAATGTTCTGTTTTAGACATGTTAAATCTGAGATGGTTATTAAATTTCTACAACAAGATGTCAAGAGGCAAGTGGATATACATTGTCGAGGGCTCAGAAAGAATTCAAGGGGTGACATATGTATTTAGAATGTATTTGAAGTCATAAGATCACTTGGAGAGAAAATGTAAGAAGTTTGAATACAGAATAGAGAAAATGGAGGGACCACAAAGAAGAACAGGAAGTATGGTTTCCAAAACCAACAGAAAAGTGACAAAATGGACTTTAAGATATTTAGAGTCTGCTGGGAAAAGAATTTAAAAATCAATGATTCAAGGTGATACATGATGTAAAAAGAAATAAACCATATTTGTCTCTAAGGCTATATGTTGTTGTTCAGTCACTAAGTCGTATCCAACTCTTTGTGACCCCATGAATTACAGCCCTATTGCAGGCTTCCCTGTCCTTCCCTATCTCCTGGAGCTTGCTCAAACTCATGTCCATTATGTCGCTGATGCCATCCAAACATCTCATTCTCTGTCATCCCACACAGCTCTACATGTTTGTTCATTTTTATTTTGATGAAGTTGAAGGAAGTGGAATGTAGATTTATTGAATGAGGCTGAATAGCCTCCGAATATTATGATTATTTAAGAAGAAATGGCAACCCACTCCAGTATTCTTGCCAGGGAAATCCCACGGACAGAGGAGCCTGGCAAGCTACAGTGCATGGGATCACAAAGAGCTGGACACAACTGAGCGACTGAGCTCTGTAAAAAGAGTAGATAGAGAGGGCAGGAGAGCTGAGACGCTGGATGGAATTCACTCTTGAATGCTTTCATATTCCCCACTTGCCACATAATATCCCCCATGTCGTCTTTGGGTGCCAAACCCTAGTGCATATTTCTACAACTGTAGCAGAAACTACACTCAAATTGGACTGAGAAGCTGTGGGCCTAACTCATCATCTGAACATCCAGATGAATCTTGAGCTACAGTCTACCTACAGGGTCCCAGTTTTCCCATGTGAAGATAGCAATAACTGTATATACCTCACAAGGTTATTGAAGAATAAATAACACATGTATTTATAAATTGTAAAGCACAGTGTAGATGTAAAACTCATGACTGTAAGGTTGTTATAATTTCAATTTACAAACTACTTGATAAGGATATAAGGTCTGAATATTCATGGTGATATTAAATTTTTAGTCAGTTAAATTGTAGCAAAATACCCCTGATCACCAAATACCTCTAGATGGAAAGAAATGACCTGCCATCATCATTGTGCAGTTGTGGTGTGATTAAAGCTGTGCTGTTATTTTGAGGAAGTACCTTCATGGTACTTCGTACAAATCCAGGCACCTAAAGAATCATCTCTTCCACCTGTTCAGGATAAATGAAAACCCATTTAACTGCCCAATTCTCAAAATGCTCTTAGTGAGAAGAACTTCCAAAGAACCTGAATATGACAAAGTAGCATAGGAATACCTTGACCTGGGCCTTAGACATTATGGAAACTACCAGACTATGGCACCAACCCAGAGTCAGAAAAAACCAGCCCTGGAGTCCTTTTGCAGAGCAATTTCTGGGAGCAGATAGTCTGGCCTCTATCTTTCAGATGTTCCCTAAAGAGATTAAGGGGATGTATTCAGGAGCCAGATGATCAGCTCTGTTAAATAAACATTACTTAAATATCCTATTTCTTTCCTCTTTGGAAAATGATTTACAGGTTTTCAGGCTAGCAACCAAAAATAAAGACATTCAGCATAAGAACCAATTTCCAAAAAAGAGCCATTTGACCTTCACTCTTCTAGTGTTCTTCCTTTCTAGTTCTCTATTTCTTTCATGGCCTGTTCTTTCCTCCTGTTCCAACTCTCAAAGTTTGGCTTTCCGCTAGTTGTTTGAGGGATCCTCTGCTTCTTCCAACCGCTCCTTCCTTGCTCCAGGTGTCTGGTGCCTCTCTGGACTTCACCTTCCCTGACTCCATCCTCTCCCCACACGCACTCATTCCAGACCACTCTCCCCTCCCCTTCGCTGCCTCCACTCCTCTCTCCCCTCCCCCTTCCCTGCCTCCACTCCACTCTCCCCTCCCCCTTCCCTGCCTCCACTTCACTCTTCCCTCCCTCTTCACTGTCTCCACTCCACTCTGCCCTCCCCCTTCCCTGACTCCACTCCACTCTGCCCTCTCCCTTTACTGCCTCCACTCCACTCTCCCCTCCCCCTTCACTGTCTCCACTCCACTCTGCCCTCCCCCTTCCCTGACTCCACTCCACTCTCCCCTCTCCCTTTACTGCCTCCACTCCACTCTGCCCTCCCCTTTCCCTGACTCCACTCCACTCTCCCCTCCCCCTTCACTGTCTCCACTCCACTCTGCCCTCCCCCTTCCCTGACTCCACTCCACTCTCCCCTCTCCCTTTACTGCCTCCACTCCACTCTGCCCTCCCCTTTCCCTGACTCCACTCCACTCTCCCCTCCCCCTTCACTGCCTCCACTCCACTCTCTCCTCCCCCTTCACTGACTCCACTCCACTCTCCCCTCCCCCTTCCCTGACTCCCATCCAATCCCTCCTCCCTGTCTCAGTCTGCTCTCTCTTTACTGCTCACTTCTCCCTCTCTTCTCTCATGTGTGGTTTCCATATGGAGACATACTCTCCACAAAGTTACTTAATCTCTCTGGGACTCAGTTTTTCCATCTTTGTAAAGCAGATAATAATAGTACTGACCTTATGGGGCTTCCCTAGTGGCTCAGATGGTAAAGAATCTACCTGCAGGAGAGCCAAATCCAATCCCTGGGTTAGGACGATCCCCTGGAGAAGGGGATGGCTATTCACTCCAGTATTCTTGTCTGGAGAATCCCATGGACAGAGGAGCCTGGAGGGCTACAATCCATGGGATTGCAGAGTCTGACACAACTGAGTGACTAACACTTGCAGTATGGTGTTACCAAGGAATTCAGTCAGTTCAGTTCAGTCGCTCAGTCGTGTCCGACTCTCCGCGACCCCATGAATCACAGCACGCCAGGCCTCCCTGTCCATCACCAACTCCCGGAGTACACTCAAACTCATGTCCACAGAGTCGGTGATGCCATCCAGCCATTTCATTCTCGGTCGTCCCCTTCTCCTCCTGCCCCCAACCTTTCCCAGCATCAGAGTCTTTTCCAGTGAGTCAACTCGTCGCATGAGGTGGCCAAAGTATTGCAGTTTCAGCTTTAGCATCAGTCCTTCCAATGACCATCCAGGATTGATCTCCTTCAGAATGGACTGGTTGGATCTCCTTGCAGTACAAGGAACTCTCAAGAGTCTTCTCCAACACCACAGTTCAAAAGCATCAATTCTTTGGCGATCAGCTTTCTTCACAGTCCAACTCTCACATCCATACATGACCACGGGAAAAACCATAGCCTTGACTAGACGGACCTTGGTTGGCAAAGTAATGTCTCTGCTTTTTAATATATTATCAAGGTTGGTCATAACTTTCCTTCCAAGGAGTAAGCGTCTTTTAATTTCATGGCTGCAATCAGCATCTGCAGTGATTTTGGAGCCCAAAAAAATAAAGTCTGACACTGTTTCCACTGTTTTTCCATCTATTTCCCATGAAGTGATGGGACCAGATTCCATGATCTTTGTTTTCTGAATGTTGAGCTTCAAGCACAAAGTTATTTTTGAGGCTGGGTAAATCAGTCTCTGAGGAAGTTATAGCTGAACAACTCTGCTAATCTCTCAGAAGTTGTCACTTACCTGCTCTACACTCTGTCTCTGAAGACAGCTTTGCCATGTGGGACTGGAAACACTTATCTATTTGGTGGTCTAAACAGGGTTGATGTGGAAATTATAAAGAGGAAAATGTAGCATAATTTTGTTGGATCTCTAGGCTGAAACCCCTTTGTTCTTGTGATAGTCCTTCAGTTCAGTTCAGTTCAGTCCCTCAGTCGTGTCCGACTCTCCGCGACCGCATGAACCACAGCACGCCAGGCCTCCCGGTCCATCACCAACTCCCGGAGTTCACTCAAACTCATGTCCATCGAGTCGGTGATGCCATCCAGCCATCTCATTCTCCGTCGTCCCTGTCTCCTCCTACCCCCAATCCCTCCCAGCATCAGACTCTTTTCCAGTGAGTCAACTCGTCGCATGAGGTGGCCAAAGTATTAGAGTTTCAGCTTCAGCATTGGTCCTTCCAATGAACACCCAGGATTGATCTCCTTTAGAATGGACTGGTTGGATCTCCTTGCAGTCCAAGGGACTCTCAAGGGTCTTCTCCAACACCACAGTTCAAAAGCATCAATTCTTTGGTGATCAGCTTTCTTCACAGTCCAACTCTTACATCCATACATGCTTACCTCCAATTTAAATTAACATGATTGACAGTTTAAAATTCTAGTATAAGATAGAGATATAGCGATGTAGAAAAAGGAGGAATATAGATAAATTGCAGTATATTTAGAGATAAGAAACTGAAACAGTGATGGCATTCTAATTTAAATAATGTCAACAATGGCTAAAAGAACTAAGGATGTTTATCTCGCCGAATATAAGACCCAGAAAGCAGGATAGATATTTTCCAATTTTGAAGGGTTCCAGGATCTTCTGTTGTCTTTGTTGTTCAGTCACTCAATTGTGCCCAGCTCTTTGCAGCCCCATGGACTGCAGCAGGCCAGGCTCCCCTGTTCATCACCATCTCCCAGAGTTTGCTCAAACTCAAGTCTGTTGATTCAGTGATGCCGTCCAACCATCTCATCCTCTGTTATCTTCTGTTGCCCCCTTCTCCTGCTCTCAATCTTTCCCAACATCAGGGTCTTTTGCAATGAGTCAGCTCTTAAATTCAGGTAGCCAAAGTGTGTACTGCCAAAGCATAGAATTAGGACAAAAATGTAAATCTGAAGAAATAAATCTCTTTTTAGTTAAGAATAGAAATTCCAAGAAATGTCATTCTGTATCAGCAAGAACTCTCTACCATCTTGGGAGATAGGATAGTGAGTTCCCAATCAGAAGAGGTCGTCAGGCTGGAAAGGAGCTGAAAAGTCATTCATGAGGTGTATTTGGAAAAATATTAAGTGTCAGATGTACAGCTGGACTAAATCAGTGTTCTTTTCAGATGTGAACACCTTTAATACATCATGAAAGGTACAGATCCTCTATCCAGACAAAATGCAAAATTTTTCTACATCATAGGATTCATGAACCCCTTGAGTTTCTGTAATTTTAATTTGTTTAATGATAAAGTTAAAAGGTAACAGTCAAAGTCCTTTCTTTAATTTAAAAAGGCTAGAAACTAGGCTTTCTATGATATCAGTGATATGAAACTGAGGTGGGCATTGGTTTGTTATGTTGGTTGTTTGGGTTTTTGCAGTTGTTTGCTTTGTTTTATATTTTGAGGATGATGGATGTGAGGGTTGTGATTCATGTAGGACTCCTTGATCTCAGTTGAATGTCTTTGACTGAAGTTTCACTGATAGAGTGCAGCAGTAGACTTTTTGCTCAAGACTTGGGCAGTACTTGACCATGTTCTACCAGAGGAAGAAGAGAGAAACTGCAAGCACAAAAGGGCAGACATAGCTGATCTTCCAGGCTTGAGCCCACAGGAGTAAACATCCTAGTTGTATGGGAAATATACATTTTACAAATTTTCTAATAGCAAGTCATTACTGAGATTTAATGAAATTGCAAGGATAATCACTCAGGTCACTACAGTCTGGCTTCCAATCCCAAAAAGTTACAAATACTGCTCATTCTGCATTCAGCAATAACACCTTGGTTGATAAATAAATGGATGTTTTCTGTTCTTGTACTTTCTTTTCTACAGATCAGCGAAGGCCACAAAAAGCAACAGGAAACACAGCACAGACAGAATGATCTTCGACCATATATAGGATCACCATCTCATCCCAAATTACCACCTAACCGGAATCCATTCATTCAAAAGCCATACCCTTTTGATTATCCAAGACACCATAAAATTCCAAATCCAAGGAGAAGAATCTTCCCAAGGCCAAAACCTTCCAGCCCACCAAACTGTCCAGTTAAAACTACCACTGTTAACAAAAATACCTTGGAGACTACCACGCAGATCCCATCTGCGACTCCCACACCTATCTCCACCAGTACTAGTATCCCTCCAACTACGACTACTCTTGCTCCTAAGGCTACCACCACATCTGCAACAGAAAACAGTGGCACCACAGGCTCTCCTGCAACTACATCAGCACAACCCTCTACAACTCCACAGACGACCACAGCTGTCCCACCTACAACTTCCCCAACCACATCAGCACCGCTCCCCTCCTCAGCTACAGGGACCACAGCTGCCCCATATACCACCCCTGCTCCTTCTACAACCACTGTTACCTCTGAAATTCCCAAAACTACAGCTGCACCCACAACCCAAACTAGTACTAGTGCCACTACTCAAAGTACTACTGTTGAAAAAACAACTTCACCTTCTATAGAAAAAACTCTTCTTCAGTTCCTCTCAAGTATTAGTCAGCTGCGGGAGCAAATTTGGAATATTATAAAGAGGTAC
This sequence comes from Moschus berezovskii, assembly GCF_049115385.1. Classification (NCBI taxonomy): domain Eukaryota; kingdom Metazoa; phylum Chordata; class Mammalia; order Artiodactyla; family Moschidae; genus Moschus; species Moschus berezovskii. Next base: position 95,233,198 of record NC_142464.1, read on the forward strand.
TAGTACCTCACACATTGTGAAGTATTCTGTCATTAGCTATGACTTATGAGTACAGAACTACGCCTTTACTTTTATCACCAATCTCAAAGTGAAATCACAATATTACTCAAATTTAAAGCACTGTCACTAATCTTTGAGTCTAATTATTCACCTCATATGATCTATTAACAATAAAAATCATCTCTATCCCACAAATCAGGTGCCTGAACATGATTTAAGATCACTTTGTGGAACCTACAGAGATAGCCCACTGAGGGACAGGAAAGCCATTAGATAAAGAGAGAAAATTGAACAAGCAAACATTTACTTTTTCCCTTTAAATGTTAGAAACTGTAAGGTCACTACATTGTACTCCCAATTCAAAACCCACCTGAATTACCTAATCCCACAAATATAAAGGGATAAATAGTTTTCTCCAAATAAACAAAAATACATAAATATCTATAGATAGACCTAGCCCTGTATTGATGATTATCGACAGACTCTTTAAATCACCTTAAAATTTTAAATGAAATTCCATCCTACAAAATGTGAACCAAAAAAGAGGGAAACATATCAAGTGAAGATCTGCAGTGACTGAAAATGAAATCTCACAGTCACTCACAACAAGGACTCTAGCTTTACATTTTTGAGAGCATGTAAATGTTTAGATTTCGGGATTGACATATATTGTATTACATCTTAAGTTCAGATCTGATGTGCTTGATGCCTGCCTCTATGAACCATAAGAATGCTTTTTTGTATGTTCACATGGTGCTCACAGTATTTTACTATTCATTCAATTTACTTCCAATTTGATTAATTCACATTAATTCAGTGTGAAATGTATTCAACAGTGAATATTATCTAAAACTTTTATCCATATATTTGAAAGTGTTTTAAAGAAAACCATGTCAAACTACTGTCCTGATGTCAAGTTTGCAAAGTTGTCTCTGAAAATAAACTCTGATTCTACTCATAGAAGAATTTAAAACTGTCTACTTTAACATACAGAGATGATGTTAATCTGGAATGTGAAGGTGTTTTTGTTTTCTGTCACAATTGCTAAGAATTTTGATGATTGTACTTAGATTTTTTGCCAACTAATAAATACTGCACAAAGCAATCTGTTTTCATTGTATGTGGATTTGGAAGCCTTTTGTTTCTCTTAGATTCCAGGATGGGTGAAAAGTTAGGCCTAAATGAAGCTTTGCATTGTGGTCAGCTCTGCCACTAATTAGCTAATGATCTGGGTCCAGCACTCTATTTCTCTGAACATCAGTTTTTTTCATCCTTCAAATAAAGTAGCTCATTTACTTAAGTGAACTTAATCTTTACTTAATCATACTTATTAATGTGCTAGTTGCTCGGTCGTGTCCAACTCTTTGTGATCCCATGGACTGTAGCGTGCTATGTATAATTTATATATATATATATATATATAGGAGAAGGAAATGGCAACCCACTCCAATGTTCTTGCCTGGAGAATCCCAGGGATGGGGGAGCCTGGTGGGTTGCCATCTATGGGGTGGCACAGAGTCAGACATGACTGAAGCAACCTAGCAGCAGCAGTATTTATATATATATATATATATAATCATCACATTGTACACTTCAAATACCTTACAATTTTATTTGACAACTATACCTCAATAAAACTGAAAAAAAAATTGAACAAGGAAATCCTGTTCAGTTCAGTTCAATTCAGTTCAGTCACTCAGTCGTGTCCGACTCTTAGCGACCCCATGAACCACAACACGAAAGGCCTCCCTGTCCATCACCAACTCCCGGAGTTCACTCAAACTCATGTCCATCGAGTCGGTGATGCCATCCAGCCACCTCATTCTCTGTCGTCCCCGTCTCCTCCTACCCCCAATCGCTCCCAGCATCAGAGTCTTTTCCAGTGAGTCAACTCGTCGCATGAGGTGGCCAAAGTATTGGAGTTTCAGCTTTAGCAGAGATTCAAGATATATCATTAAATTTAAAAAAAGCAATTTGCGGAATAATATATATAGTACAGTATATTTCATATACGGAGAAGGCAATGGCAAGCCACTCCAGTACTATTGCCTAGAAAATCCCATGGATGGAGGAGCCTGGTAGGCTGCAGTCCATGGGGTCGCTAAGGGTTGGACACGACTGAGTGACTTCACTTTCAGTTTTTACTTTCACACATTGGAGAAGGAAATGGCAACCCACTCCAGTGTTCTTGCCTGGAGAATCCCAGGAACGGGGGAGCCTGGTGGGCTTCCGTCTATGGGGTCACACAGAGTCGGACACGACTGAAGTGACTTAGCAGCAGTAGCAGGATATTTCATATAAGAGAGAAGAAAAAATAAATATATAAATTTTCTTTTATGGAAATTAGTCCTCTGTGTTTACACTTTTGTGAATAGTTTTGTATTTTGAACCATGCAAATGTTATTATTTGTTTTAAAATAAATTTTAATTGGAAAAACTGAAAGTAAATAAAATAAACATATTAATCATATGGTATGTTATATAACATATTGTAATAGTTCTCTATTTCTGGTAAAAAAATTTATCACAAACTTAGTGGCTAAAGTAATGCAAATTTATTCTTTAGGTTAGAAGTCAGACATAGGTCTCACTGGGCTAAAGTCAAGGTGTTAGCAGGACTGAGGTCCTTTCTGGAGGCTCCAGGGAAGAATCATTTCCTTGCCCCATCTGTCCTCACAAGTCCCCCTTTTTCCATCTTCAAAGCCAGCAATGGGGCACTTTCCATCCTTGCCTTTTTACCACTCATATCTCTCTCTGATTCTCTCCTGTCTTCCTCTTCCACCTTCATTTTTTACAGTTTTATTCTCATTTTAAGGACCTCTGTGATTACTTTGGAACTACCAGGTAATCAAGGATAATATCCCCATTTGAAAATAACCTTAATTATATCTGCAACTTTAATTCCATTTCTGCTATGTAACATAGCACTTATGGGTTCCAGAGATCAGAATAAGGACATCTTTAGAGGACATTGTTCTGCCTACCTACCATGTTTGTCAAAGGGAGTGAATGTATACAAAAAAAGAGCAAGGAGAACTGAATAAATGCTAGAGAGAGATGTTGCAATTTTAAATAGAGTGTGAAGACAAGCCTCATTGAGAAAAATGACATTTGAACAAAGACAGGAAGGAAGGTTTCCAGAAATAGAGTCACAGATGTAGAAAATAAACTTATGATTACCAAGGAGGAAAGGCAGGGAGAGAGGGATAAATTGGGAGACTTGGACTAACACACACATACTGCTATATATAAAATAGATAACCAGTAAGAACTTACTGTATAGCACAGGGAACTGTACTCAATACTGTGTACTCAATATTCCCATAATGACCCATATGGGAAAAGAATCTAAAAAAGAGTGGATACATGGATATGTGTAACTGATTCACTTTGCTGTACAGCAGAAACTAACATAACATTATAAGTCAACTATACTCCAAGAAAAATTAATTAAAACAAAAAAAGAAGGAAACATCTACCATAGTGGTCTCCTTGTTGTTCTCTAACTTCAGGGTGTATGGAACAACTGTTCTCTTTGCCTGGAACTCCCCTACCCAGATACTGCATAGTTGAATCCTTCCCTTCCTTCATATTTTATGTGAAGACAATGAAAAAGAAATTATGGCATATTTTAGTGTTCTAGCTTAGAAGTGACACACATTTCTTCTGTTTGTGTTCCACTGACCAGAACTAGACGCAAGGTCCCTAGATAGATGTATGATGAGAAACTACACTTAGTTGTGTTTCCAAAAATGAAAACTGAACCTATGGACACCTTATCTTTGACAAGGGAGGCAAGAATATTCAATGGAGAAAAGACAATCTCTTTAACACGTGGTGCTGGGAAAACTGGTCAACCATTTGTAAAAGAATGAAACTAGAACACTCCCTAACACCATACACAAAAATAAACTCAAAATGGATTAAAGATCTAAATGTAAGACCAGAAACTATAAAACTCCTAGAGGAGAATATAGGCAAAATACTCTCCGACATAAGTCACAGCAGGATCCTCCATGACCCACCTCCCAGAATATTGGAAATAAAAGCAAAAATAAACAAATGGGACCTAATTAAAATTAAAAGCTTCTGCACAGCAAAGAAAACTATAAGCAAGGTGAAAAGACAGCCTTCAGAATGGGAGAAAATAATAGCAAATGAAGCAACTGATAAAGGATTAATCTCAAAAATATACAAGCATCTCCTGCAGCTCAATTTCAGAAAAATAAACGACCCAATCAAAAAATGGGCCAAAGAACTAAACAGACATTTCTCCAAAGAAGACATACAGACGGCTAACAAACACATGAAAAGATGCTCAACATCACTCATAATCAGAGAAATGCAAATCAAAACCACAATGAGGTATCATTTCACACCAGTCAGAATGGCTGCTATCCAAAAGTCTACAAGCAATAAACGCTGGAGAGGGTGTGGAGAAAAGGGAACCCTCTTATATTGTTGGTGGAATGCAAACTAGTACAGCCACTATGGAGAACAGTGTGGAGATTCCTTAAAAAACTGGAAATAGAACTGCCATACGACCCAGCAATCGCACTCCTGGGCATACACACCGAGGAAACCAGAATTGAAAGAGACACATGTACTCCAATGTTCATCGCAGCACTGTTTATAATAGCTAGGACATGGAAGCAACCTAGATGTCCATCCACAGACGAATGGATAAGAAAGTTGTGGTACATTTACACAATGGAGTACTACTCAGCGATTAAAAAGAATACATTTGAATTAGTTCTAATGAGGTAGACGAAACTGAAGCCTATTATACAAAGCGAAGTAAGCCAGAAACTAAAATACCAATACAGTATATTAACACATATATATGGAATATAGCAAGAGGATAACGATAACCCTGTATATGAGACAACAGCAGAGACTTGGATGTGTAGAGCAGTCTTTTGGACTCTGTGGGAGAAGGCGAGGGTGGGATAATTTGGGAGGATGGATTGAAACATGTATATTATCATATGTGAAACGAATCTGATGTGGTTGGGGGCTCCCCACCTCAACACTCTGTGGATTTAAGAGGCCATTTCTTCCGGAAGTGTATAAATTAGCCTGGGATAGAAACTGCACGCTGAATTTATTAATTAAGAAATGAGAAACCAGAACTATAAAGGTGGCATAGAAATACAAGAAATTAGTCTTAAGTAATTTTTTAAAACTTTGAGCAGAGTTACAGATTTTGTCATTTGTTATAAACTGGTATATGTAATTTAACCAGAACCATGAGAAAGTTGGTATTGTGTGAATTCTGAGGCACTTTCGACATGTTGTAGGAGTGATGTGGACTTTCTTGAGTTTTACACATTCATAAGTGAATGGTCTGTATCTCGTGCCTTCGTTGGTTTTCTGTGAGCTGTAGTTTCTGGGAAATGAGAGGCTCTCATTCCTGTAACTCTTGTAACCCAGTCATTCGTGTGCCTCCTTCATGAGGATCCAGTGCGGCTGTGGTGCTGTTATCCCTCTGATAGGAACTCTAACTCAGTGTAAAGCCCCAAAGATCTGTTACTTATTTTTATTTTATATTGTGCTATGTTTTATTTATGGTGTTGTGTTTGTTTCGGGTGTGTAGCAGGGTGATACAGTCATATATATATATATATATATATATATATATATATATATATATATATATATGTATGAATTAACAAGGGCAGTTCCTGTCTTTTGATGGGGAGTTCGTGGTTTGTGTTTTTATTTTTTAATTTATTAAAATTTTTTAAAAAAATGAAAACTGAATTCCCTGGAGATTCAGGAGTTAGGATTCAGCATTTTCACTGCAGGGGCCCAGGTTCAATCCCTGATAAGCCATGTGGCAAAAAAAATAAAGAATATTAAAATTAAAAAATAAAAATGAGTCTGATAACCTTCTAGCCAATGTCTTTCATGCCTTTTCTGTACAATAGGACAGCACATGAGACAATTCTGTGTGCTTTTATTTTTTTTTTTCTGTGTGCTTTTAAAAGCTTTAGTAAATATTTGCCAGAGTCCCTGATTGCCTGGAAGGTAAACTAAGTCTCATGGGTATAAAGCTACCATAAACAATTGAGTATTTAGTACTAATGGCAATGAAAATACAGTGACTTAAAACATTTACAAAGCTTAAGCCCAGGATACAAAATTTACTGCAGAATGTGACTCAAAGAAAAATAGTGTTTCTCAGTAATGAATAGACTTATGAAAAGATCTGTTCTGTTGCCAAACATCACAACCACCATTTCTCTATGTGAAAAAGATTTATCAATCAAGAAGTAACTTTCCCTTTCAACCAAAGTTTCTCCTGTCTCCAATAAATACCGAAGGCTATGAAAAGTAGTATATCCATGAAAAAGCTGTCTCACTTGATTCAACTGCCATCCTATGAGAGCCATAAGACAGTAATTGGCTACCATAAAATTTCAAATATTTTGACCCATCGTTGAGAAGTATCTGGCTAGGCTATGAGCATCAAGTAGGTACTGAGAACTCTGGATTTGTATCTTTTGAGTTATACTTTTACCCAGATCCTTTGCATACAAATCCTGAAGGATTATAGTGTGTCATTCATTAAAAAAAAAAAGAAAAGAAAACTGGAAGCTTTATCCTCAAGAAAAAGATTTGAAACAGAAACTTAGTTTTCAATTTTTTTTTATTGGAGGCTAATTATTTTACAATATTATATTGGTTGGTTTTGCCATACATTGACATGAATCTGCCCCAGGTTTACATGTGTTCCCCTTCCTGAACCCCCCTCCCACCTCCCTCCTCCCCTTATCCTCCCTCTGAGTCATCCCCAGGCACCAGCCCCAAGCATCCTGTATCATGCGTTGAACCTGGACTGGTGATTTGTTTCACATATGAAAATATACATGTTTCAATGCCATTCTCCCAAATCATGCCACCCTCGCCCTCTCCCACAGAGTCCAAAAGACTGTTCTATACACCTGTGTCTCTTTTGCTGTCTCATATACAGGGTTATCATTACCATCTTTCTAAATTCCATATATATGATTTAGTATTGGTGTTTTTCTTTCTGGCTTACTCCACTCTGTATAATAGGCTCAGTTTCATTCACCTCATTAGAACTGATTAAAATGCATTCTTTTTAATGGCTGAGTAATACTCCATTGTGTATATGTACCAAAGCTTTCTTATCCATTCGTCTGCAGATGGACATCTAGGTTGCTTCCATGTCCTCACTATTATAAACAGTGCTGCAATGAACATTGGAGTACATGTGTCTCTTTCAATTCTGGTTTCCTCGGTGTGTATGCCCAGGAGTGTGATTGCTGGGTCATATGGCAGTTCTATTTCCAGTTTTTTGGAAATGGTCGTATGGCAGTTCTATTTCCAGTTTTTTCCTCCACACTGTTCTCCATAGTGGCTGTACTAGTTTGCATTCCCACCAACAGTGTAAGAGGGTTCCCTTCTCTCCACACCTTCTCCAGCATTTATTGCTTGTAGAGTTTTGGATAGCAGCCATTCTGACTGGTGTGAAATGGTATCTCGTTGTGGTTTTGATTTGTATTTCTCTGATTGTGAGGGATGTTGAGCATTTTTTCATGTATTTGCTACCCATCTGTATGTCTTCTTTGGAGAAATGTCTGTTTAGTTCTTTGGCCCATTTTTTGATTGGGTCATTCATTTTTCTGAAATTGAGCTGAAGGAGCTGCTTGTATATTTTGGAGATTAATTCTTTGTCAGTTGCTTCATTTGCTATTATTTTCTCCCATTCTGAAGGCTGTCTTTTCACCTTGCTTATAGTTTTCTTTGCTGTGCAGAAGCTTTTAATTTTACTTAGGTCCCATTTGTTTATTTTTGCTTTTATTTCCAATATTCTGGGAGGTGGGTCATGGAGGATCCTGCTGTGATTTATGTCAAAGAGTGTTTTGCCTATGTTCTCCTCTAGGAGTTTTATAGTTTCTGGTCTTATATTTAGATCTTTAATCCTTTTTGAGTTTATTTTTGTGTATAGTGTCAGGAAGTGTTCTAGTTTCATTCTTTTACAAATGGCTGACCAGTTTTCCCAGCACCATTTGTTAAAGAGACTCTCTTTTCTCCATTTTATCTTCTTGCCTCCTTTGTCAAAGATAAGGTGTCCATAAGTGCGTGGATTTATCTCTGGGCTTTCTATTTTGTTCCATTGATCTATATTTCTGTCTTTATGCCAGTACCATACTGTCTTGATGACTGTGGCTTTGTAGTAGAGCCTGAAGGTTGATTCCCCCAGTTGCATTCTTCTTCCTCAAGATTGCTTTGGCATTCGAGGTTTTTTGTATTTCCATACAAATTGTGAGATTATTTGTTCTAGTTCTGTGAAAAATACCGTTGGTAGCTTGATAGGGATTGCATTGAATGTATAAATTACTTTGGGTAATATATTCATTTTCACAGTATTTACTCTTCCAATCCACGAACATGGTATTTCTCCATCTATTAGTGTCCTCTTTGATTACTTTCACCAGTGTTTTATAATTTTCTAAGTACAGGTCTTTTGTTTCTATTGGTAGATATATTCCTAAGTATTTTATTCTTTTCGTTGAAACAGTGAATGGAATAGTTTCCTTAATTTCTCTTTCTATTTTCTCATTATTAATGTATAGGAATGCAAGGGATTTCTGTGTGTTGACTTTATATCCTGCAACTTTACTGTATTCATTGATTAGCTCTAGTATTTTTGAAACAGAAATCTAGTTTTCAATTTTTGTAAAGAGCATTGACATTAAAGTGCTTTTTCTTTGCAGGATACAAAGAATTCTGAGAAGGAGACCTGAAAACTGAAGGTGTTAAGGAAGGACCTAGTCCCTTAGCAGTGTTACATGAACAGGAAACCCTCAGCAGATGGAAACAATCTGAGGCTGCCCTAGGGCAGGACAGTGATAAACATACCTCTGTTACACCTCTGTGATAAGCATATTTCCTTCTGTTTTCACCATAGATAATCTTACACTTGACTCCTATTTTAGACATGGAGCTTCTCACTACAGAAAACTTGCCTTAGATATTTCTGCATCCCCAACTGTGCGTAGCACAGAGACTGGCAAAGAGGAGCCACATAACAAAAGTCTAAAATAATCTAAGAAACTGAGTATTTGGGACTTGAGTTATCTGCAGTGATCATAATCATATAAGGACCATACAACTTTACATCACTTACACCTCTCAAAATGTTTCCACATTATTAGAGCCTTGACTTCCATGCTAAGACCATGAGAAATGTGTCATTTTTCCCTCCTACAAATAAGGAAACATTTTGATCCTCATGTGACTCCCACCCTGGGGAATAGATTGTCCTCCAGTGTTGCCATGGGAAACCATACTCTACCAACCCAAGTAACAGATCCTCTCAGAATGTCCACTTCAGTTAGAAGGACCTGCTACAGCCACAGCACAGGGAACTATGGTCAATATCTTATAATGACCTATAATGGAAAAGAATCTGAAAAAGAATATATATTGCATAATTGTGTCACTTTGCTATACACCTGAAATTAACACAACATTGTGAATTAATTATACTTTAATAAAAATATGGTTTAAAATTATGGTTCAATACAAAATGGCTATAAAAATTATTGTATATGACTATGACTCAACCAGCCTTGGGAACCACAGTCCATGTCATGGTAAAAATGAGTGTCATAAGTTCGTTTTCAATGTCTGTGAATCTCTTCCAGTTTTGTAAATTCATTTGTATCATTTTGGGAAGGTCGTATACCCACTGATAGATTCAAAATGAATAACCAACAAGGACCTACTGAATAGCAAATGGAACTCTACTCAATGTTATGTGCCAGCCTGGATGAGAGGAGGATTTGGAGGAGAATGAATACGTGTATATGTATGACTGAGTTCCTTCACTGTTCACCTGAAACTACCACAACATTGTTAATCAGCTATACCTCAATACAAAATTAAAAGTTTAAAGTTTGAAACAAAAGCTGCATCTCAAAGGAATACTTTCAATGAGCCTAGACTTTTGCATCTTTTCATACATGAAAAAGCACTAAAATCCTTAACTTGTGATGTCTGTTTTTTGTGGTTATCAGTGATCATTTGATGTTTGACTACATTTTCTTTTCAACAAAACCTCCTATATATCCTGGCTTCACCCTTACTTCTTTGGAACTGTTCCTCAAAGATGAGGCTGTCTTTTGTATTATAATCTTCAGTAAGGTTACCTAATAAATCATAACTCTCAACTTCTAGGTTGTTTTATTTTTCAGTTCAACATCTCCTTAAAAATTACTTTTTTTTGATTGAAACATATTTTCCTCCCTTTCACATCTACTTTTTTTATGTATTTCTCTGCTCATGTATTCATTACATGTGGTCTTTTTCTTTAATTTCCAATTTTCTTCTGAATTCCAATAGGTCTTTTTTCAAACTTTGGTTCTGTCCAATCATTTTTCCTGAATTTTCTATTGATTAATACAGTTCTTTCATAGCTTCTTTTTTCCTCCAAATTTTAAATTTGTTTTGATGTATGGGTACAAATATTCCATTTCTTTTTGGGCATGAATTTCTGACATGGCTTCCTTACCCATAGGATCATTATTCTAATCATTGTTCTTTTTATTCTCTATTAAAATTATTTTGAGTAGGTTCTGCCATAATTGTTTTTCATAACTAGCTTTGGAGCAGGATAGACTCTCTTGTTCTATAAAGAAGAATGTAAAAAGTTATTCATTTCCCTTAGGTTCTAGGATTTCCCTGTCTACTGTCATCATGAAATGTTAAAAAAAATTATGGCCTTAAAATTTTTGAACTCTACCTTCTTTGCTCTCCTCCCCTGTTTTCATCAGAACATTCACTGCTTGTCTCCTTTCTGCTTGATTTTGATACTACTCCCAACAATTTCTCTTAAGTATAGGGCTTCTTTGTTCTACAAGAGAGCTTTGGTTGGTTAATTTACAGAATTCACAAGTCTAGATTTCTCTATTTAAAAGAGAACTTTTCCTGATCCTCTGGGCCTCATCAGAAGATTGGAGACTTTTTATGTCATCAAGATGAAGAGGTCAATTATTTTGTTTTAGTTCCTTCCTTAAACTCTAAAAATGTTATTTTTTAAGAAACTGGATAACATTTATTAATATGTTAGTGAAATATACTAGTGACAGCTTAACTAAAACACTAAAACACTAACAGGCTCCTCCATCCACGGAATTTTCCAGGCAAGAGGACTAGAGTGGGTTGCCATTTCCTTCTCCAGAGGATCCTCTCAATTCGGGGATAGAACCCAGGTCTCCCACATTGCAGGCAGACATTTTACCCTCTGTGCCACCAGCGAAGTGGTGACCTAAATGGGAAGGAAATTCAAAAAGGAGGGCATATATGTATATGGATGGCTGATTCACTTTGCTGTACAGCAGAAACTGACACAGCCATGAAAAGCAATGATACTACAATTTTTTACTTTAAAGATAAAAGAACAATGCTAAAAAAAAAAAAGTTTATTTTAGTGAGAGGAATGAAATTAACTGTATTTTATAACTTTTTTAGAATATTGATTTAATACTATACAACAGAGAAATACAAGAGGTTGCTTTCACATTCAGTTTATTTTCATATTGGATTTATAGGCAGTTATAGCTACAAATATAATCTCAAAAACTTGGGGTCAGGAGGAGAAGGGGATGACAGAGAATGAGATGGCTGGATGGCATCACCGACTCAATGGACAGGAGTTTGAGTGAACTCCGGGAGTTGGTGATGGACAGGGAGGCCTGGCGTGCTGTGATTTATGGGGTTGCAAAGAGTCAGACACGACTGAGCGACTGAAATGAACTGAACTGAACTGAAACAAGCTATGTCTAAGTGAATTTGTTAAAATAAGAGCTAGACAAATGATGGAGAGGGCAATGGCAAGCCACTCCAGTACTCTTGCCTGGAAAGTCCCATGGATGAAAGAGCCTGGTGGGCTGCAGTCCATGGGGTCGCTAAGGGTTGGAAACAACTGAGCGACTTCACTTTCACTTTTCACTTTCACACATTGGAGAAGGAAATGGCAACCCACTCCAGTGTTCTTGCCTGGAGAATCCCAGGGACGGGGGGAGCCTGGTGGGCTTCCATCTATGGGGTCACACAGAGTCGGACATGACTGAAGTGACTTAGCAGCAGCAGCAGCAACAGACAAATGAAGCCTAATCCAAAAGCATTTGTGCAAAATAAACCAGGCCACAGCAAAATTAGTTTACAGACACCTGATGAAAAAAATGGTTGGTGATGGACAGAGAAACCTGGCGTGCTCCAGTCCATGGGGTCACAAAGAGTCGGACACAACTGACAGACTGAACTGAACTAATGAAAAAAATATATACACCTCCTGGATCCAACAAAATGTCTACAAACATCTAGTTAAGAAGGACATCCACAGTCATGTAATCAAAGTTGACACCCATATCTACTTGGTCAAAGATATCAAATCCACTAATTAAGTACCTGGAGAAATTGTCTTATATTAAGCCATATATTCAGAACAAACCTGGAACACACCATCACCATCTTCATACACCTCTTTCTCCAGGCAATTCATACTGTCTCCCTTCACTCCTAACACTCAACCTCAAGTACACCCATCCAGCAATGTCTTTAAATACAGCAACATTTCCTGCCATAGCTACCACTACTGCTCAGCTTTTAGCTCCAACACCAGCTCAGCTACAACCACAAACAAAATATATGATAAACACCTTCAAAAGTACAACTCCTTCTGATATTATAGTTTCTAGCTCTAAAATCCAAATTACAGTCACCATTCCACCAACTTCTGCAACCATGCCTAAGGCTCCAACTAATAAGACTTCAACTTCCTTCACTATGACCACCCCTAATGAAACAGGAAGGAAGGGGGCAGGGCACAACCTTCAAAAGAATGACATAGTTGTTGAGGATACAACAAAGACTGTTAGTACTGATTAGGCCCAAGATGGTGGAGATTCAACTTCCAGTACACCTTGTATCTCATTATACACTTATTGTAATACATTACCATGTTAAATAACTCACCGACAGGTGCCATGACAGTTCTAAGGCCAACCATAAAAGGGCAGTAAGTGGGCAATGACCCAATTCCTAGCTTCACAACTTCTCTAAAACAGCTGGAATAATCCTCCTACTCATTCAGTTCAGTTCAGTTCAGTCGCTCAGTCGTGTCCGACTCTCCACGACCCCATGAATCACAGGACGTCAGGCCTCCCTGTCCATCACCAACTCCCGGAATTCACTCAAACTCATGTGAATTACCCAACCTATAAAATCTAACTACCCCATATTTCCAGGCTGCTCTCACCTGTTGAGGTGGATCACATTCTGTCTATGGACTGTGTACCTCTCTAAATAAATCCACTACTTACCTATCACTTTGTCTCTCACTGAATTCTTCCTGTGAAGATGAGACATAAAGAACCTGAGCTTAAGTCCTGAGACCAGGTGTGTGATTTCAATTAAAAGACAGTGGGTTTGAGTCCCAGCCTATTGGTTCAAGTCCCGGTATAAGTTTCCACTGTGTCTGAATCCCATCTGAGTTGTCCACTCTCACTGTCACCGTCCAAATAGCTCCTTTTGTCACATAAGAGATTGTCACTCTATATGAAACTACCGGCGTTCCAATACAACTGTTACATTCACAGCTACAACTCTCTTCATCACGTTTTCTGCCATTTCTGTGCAAAATGCCACTTCTTCCACTAACACCTCATCTGCAGCTGATATAAAAGGGACCATAGCACTCAGGATGACCATCAAGTCAGGGTGCAAAACAACAAAACTTCCCTACAGTAGCACTCACCCTGATGCTGAGCACATATTTGACACTACAGAATCTCCCTGTTACTATATGAACAATTTTATACCATTAATCCTGAAACTACAGAACTCGCCTATACTGCTCTGCACCTGCCTCTACTACCATCTGCTGCTGCTGCTGCTGCTGCTAAGTCATGTCAGTCGTGTCCGACTCTGTGCGACCCCATAGACGGAAGCCCACCAGGCTCCCCCGTCCCTGGGATTCTCCAGGCAAGAACACTGGAGTGGGTTGCCATTTCCTTCTCCAATGTGTGAAAGTGGAAAGTGAAAAGTGAAAGTGAAGTCGCTCAGTCGTGTCCGACCCTTAGCGACCCCACGGACTGCAGCCTACCAGGCTCCTCCGTCCATGGGATTTTCTAGGCAATAGTACTGGAGTGGCTTGCCATTGCCTTCTCCGCTACTACCATCTACTACCACAATTTTCTGAACTGTATTGCTCTTTTTCACTCCACAATTATACCTTTCCTCTCTAAAATAATTCCCATAGCATTTAAAAGGATACCAAAGAAGAGGCAAGTGAGATTATGAAGTATTTTATGATTTCATTGGAAGTTCAGTTCAGTTCAGTCGCTCAGTCGTGTCCGACTCTCCGCGACCCCATGAATCACAGCATGCCAGGCCTCCCTGTCCATCACCAACTCCCGGAGTTCACTCAAACTCATGTCCACAGAGTCGGTGATGCCATCCAGCCATCTCATTCTCCGTCGTCCCCTTCTTCTCCCGCCCCCAACCTTTCCCAGCATCAGAGTCTTTTTCAGTGAGTCAACTCATCGCATGAGGTGGCCAGAGTATTGCAGTTTCAGCTTTAGCATCATTCCCTCCAATGAACACCCAGGATCAATCTCCCTTAGAATGGACTGGTTGGATCTCCTTGCAGTACAAGGGACTCTCAAGAGTCTTCTCCAACACCACAGTTCAAAAGCATCAATTCTTCAGTGATCAGCCTTCTTCACAGTCCAACTCTCACATCCTAATTATCCATTCTAATTATCCATCACCCACCTTTTCCATCTCTGAAAGCCTCTAGTGTTAAATGAGAGAAACAGATAATTTAGATAAATAAAAGCACCTCTGGAATCACCCCTGAGGCCCAAAGCTCAGTGTTGAGATAGGGAAAGAGGAAGAAATGAGTGGATTTTTCAGGGATTTCATTGAAAATTGTAATTAAATTTTCTCTGGTAGAAAAGAATAAGAGGAAACATGGTGAAGTGCTTAAACATGAAAACATGGGAGTTAGACAGATTGGGACTGAGTCATTACTGCTATACATTGGCAAAATAACCTTGAGCAGCCTCTCCAGCCTTCAGGTTCCTCATTAAAATGGTAATCACTTCATCTTATAAAACAGTTAAGAAGTTTAAAAGAAATGATGTACAGACATGGAGTAGCTACTAAATAAAGGCTGTTGTCAGAAAATCATCTAAAGTGATTAATTACTGTCCTCCTACCCACAAATTAGAAAGCTCTCTGATTTTTCTTTGTTTCACATCAACTTAGTACTTGACGGGCAGTATCTCTACAGTGGAACACGTTGTTGTTTTGGGCTTCCCTGGACCTATTCATGACATCCGGTCCCATCACTTCATGGCAAATAGATGGGGAAACAGTGGAAACAGTGGCAGACTTTTTTGGCGGACTCCAAAATCACTGCATATGGTGACTGCAGCCATGAAATTAAAAGATGTTTACTCCTTGGAAGGAAAGTTATGACCAACCTAGACAGCATATTAAAAAGCAGAGACATTACTTTGCCAACCAAGGTCCGTCTAGTCAAGGCTATGGTTTTTCCAGTGGTCATGTATGGATGTGAGAGTTGGACTGTGAAGAAAGCTGATCGCTGAAGAATCGATGCTTTTGAACTGTGGTGTTGGAGAAGACTCTTGAGAGTCCCTTGGACTGCAGGGAGATCCAACCAGTCCATCCTAAGGGAAATTGGTCCTGGATGTTCATTGGAAGGACTGATGTTAAAGCTGAAACTCCAGTATTTTGCCTACCTGACGCGAAGAGCTGACTCATTTGAAAAGACCCGGATGTTGGGAAAGATTGAAGGCAGGAGGAGAAGGGACGACAGAGGATGAGATGGTTGGATGGCATCACCAACTCGATGGACATGAGTTTGAGTAAACTTCGGGAGTTGGTGATGGACAGGGAAGCCTGGCGTGCTATGGTTCATGGGGTCGCAAAGAGTCAGACACGACTAAGTGACTGAACTGAACTGATCCTTTCTCCCAGTCACTTTTCCAGTCACTGTTGATTTTACTTCCTTGCTCACTGACAGTTTCCCCATCATCACTTGCCTATTATTACTTGTTGTGACTCCAACAATCACAGTGGAGATATATGGAAGACTCGGGCCTCTCATTTCTTTCACTTGATGTCCAGTGATCTTTTCCTCCACACCAGATCTCCACTCTTTCCCATGGTCAGGCCCTAGTCACCAATTACTGGGCCTCTGCCGAATTTTCAAGCTTTCTATTCTGTTAACTACTATCTTTTAGCCTTCTAGCTCTAGTTCTTCCAACTCCAGTTCTTTGCTATATCTGGCCTCTAATTAATTCACCTCTACCACCTCCCTCTTGCCCTCCCTTCCCTTCTTACTCTTTTACCAAACTTATATCCCATGACCCATTAATATTACTATATATTTTCATATACTCTGAACTCCTTCTTTTATGTATACACATTTTTTAATAAAAACCTCATCTTTGCACCAACATATGATGAACTTCAATGTGACTGCATACACTCTTCTCTTTAAATTAATAAAATTCTGGGTACATATTCATTATAACCAGAGTTTGATGAAAAACTAGCATAAAAGACCTGAAAATTAAAATCTATCAGGTTATTCTAGTGTGTCTATAACTCAAAACTAGTGGTTACACCAGGGTTATTGCTTAATTTCCTTGAAGGCAATAGGTTCACAAATGGATATCAATCAAAAAATAAGTAGATTTTTAAAGGAGAATGAGGTGAAGAAAATAGAGCTTGGGATTAATAATTCTGCCTTCTGAGTACATTCTATACTTAGGATGCAAAGATATTAAAATATTAACCAAACAAGATCAAACATGAAGCAAAATTCAGAAGGAGAATCAAAGCACAAAACAAAGTTGATAACAAGAGAAATATAAGAGAAATGAGCAAATCCGAAGTCAAAATTAAGGATGGAGAGGAGGGAAAAAAGAAACCTACAACTTTGAGTTGACCAAATACATGGTAGTTCCCTGACTGATACAAGTGCTTACACACAGGAGAGTTTACAAAAATACTTTTAGTATTGACAGTATATCCAAAAGAAAATGTTCACAGGAGTTGGAAAGCTGAAGTTGGGAAAAGAATTAAGATTTTAGAAATGAAAATGGAGATTTGATACGTGTAAAGTTCACCAAACCATGAGGATAAATTTGCTTCTTGAACATTATTTACAGAGCAAAAAAGAAATTATTTCTTTTTTCAAGTACTATCTCATAGTACTTGTTATTTCTCCACCAGTACTTGTCCTTATTATAAACTTTCTTAATAGAATACAAATGTAGTTTTAAATTTTCTTGTTATCTTTATTTGTTCATGTCTGTCTCCTCCACCTGCCTATGACTGCCAAGAGGACAGGAAACAAGATTGTTTTGCTCTCTAGAAATACCCCCTGTGACTATATGAAGAGCCTGAATCAGATGAGAATTTCAACAAATTTCTGTGGATGGATGGAAGGGTCTGTGGGTGACTTGATACACTGATAGGTAAATGAGCAAGATGAGCTCTGTGGGCAACCATTTCCAAAACAAACAAACAAACAAAAAACCATGTTTAAAGTTTAAATTTTGCAACAAAAAATCAGCTATCAAGCAAATAATACCTAATCCTACCATCCTTTCCTCTCATGAGACATTGAAAGGCATCAACTAAGAAAAAATGACGCGCACAGTGACTCCCTTATTCCCCTACTCTCGGAGTCACCATCCTCTTTGATTATTTCCACAAATACTACATTTCCCTGCCAAAAGCCCAAACTCTCCTTCTCCAGATGCTCTATTCTCTCCACAGTTATACCCTCAACCCAGATACCTGGAACCCTCTCCGGTTTGGATACAGTTCCAAAATAACAGGCCTACCAGAAATAAGTAAGACAAAAAGCCCAAAGCCTCATGTTAACAAACTTCCTATGTGACCTTAGATCAATGGATTTCATAGCATCACAGCATCCCAGGATAAAAGAACATTAATATACATATTTAAGATGACCCAGATTTGTGTTGACTCTAATAGCCTATGTGATATTCGAATCCACTTTACAATTAAGACACTGTTGTAAAAGCAAGAAGGAAATGATGCACTTAAAGGTTTAAATCAAGAGCTTTGTCTTTGACCTTCACCACCTTATCCCAAAGAAATCTGCCACGGGCAAATAAAACTATCTCCTTCCTGACACTAAAGAAGATTAGTGTCAGTTGAAAGGTTAACAGACTGAAAAGATTGAAAATCATAAATGAGCCATTTCCTATAAAGTATGGGGTGCTTGTCTAACCTTTTATTAACAATCTCACAAACTAAAAATGCTAGCATTGTTTAGTCACTCCACTGCTGCTGCTGCTGCTGCTGCTAAATCACTTCAGTCGTGTCCGACTCTGTGTGACCCCATGGACGGAAGCCCACCAGGCTCCCCTGTCCCTGGGATTCTTCAGGCAAGAACACTCCACTAGCCCTGCTTTATTGAAGATAAGGGAATGGTCTTGCTTTACATATCATGGAAATCAGTATCTGTATATATCTTTTTAGCTTTCAATTTCCATTACAATTTGGAAGGTTTTCTCTATCATATAGCTAAGATACACTAGTGAGTGAAGTCACTCAGTCGCGTCCAACTCTTGTGATCCCATGGACTATAGCCTACAGGGTTCCTCCATCCATGGGATTTTACAGGCAAGAGTACTGGAGTGGGTTGCCATTTCCTTCTCCAGCAGATCATCCTGACCCAGGGATCGAACCTGGGTCTCCCGCATAGTAATCTAACGCTTTACCATCTGAGCCACCAGGGAAGTCCAAGATACACTAAGGTGACATCAAATTACTGTGTCATCCTATCAGATTAGTCACCATAAATCTTACTTGTGTAGGGATTGCCAGCACACCTTCTTAAACTTCTTAATTAAGCTGTTTAAAATATGTCTTTAAGTGGAAAAGTTCAAAAATTTTTAAAGGAGCTGTTAAATTAAAAAACTCTATTTCTAGTGAGGAAGCTTTCCTTCAATCCCCATTGCTTTAACTGGGTGGAAGAAGTGTGTTAGAAATGAAATCCATTTAATGAACATGGATGATGGACCCTGGCCTCAGCTGTGTACCTCTCCCCACTGACAGTACACGTAAACCTTGGGGAGCAACATGATAGGATTTCACAAAATAATAGACTCTCTAACAGAACTTTAAACAGCTTTGAGTAGATCATGACTGTCATTAAGTGACTATTTAAGCAAACCACGATTAGAATAAGTTGCTTGTACTTTTGATGGTTACTTCTTTCTAGTACTTGTCTTTACATTTTAACCAATCCAACACATTTCAAACCACTTTGAAATATGTAACAGAAAATTAAGGTCTTTGTGATCCTATAGGTTGAAATTGGCACTAGTTGTTTAATTGTTCTGGACAAATTACTTAATTTCTCTGATCTGGAATTTTTATGGTAGGAAAAGCGGATAAAATGAATGCTTCTATCCTTGAACCGGGGCTTCTCACATGGTGCTAGTAGGTGGTAAAGAACCCACCTGCCAATGCAGGAGACCTAAGAGATGTGGGTTCAGTCTCTGGGTTGGAGAGATCCCCTGGAGGAGGGCATAGCAATGTACTCCAGTATTCTTGTCTGGAGAATCCCAACAGAGGAGCCTGGCGGGCTACAGCCAATAGGGTTGCAAATAATCGGACACGACTGAAGCAACTTAGTGCACACACACACACATCCTTGAACCACAATCCTAGAAGCTCTAGGTTCTCTTATATTTTTTGTCTATCCTGTGTACGAAGCAAGTTTCTACGTGCTATGAATTGTCAGTATGTATATTGGATGGTAATAAGGAAAATGGTGATGATAATGATGAGGATTCAAATCAGGAAATAGCTATAAATATTACCATATTTACCATTTCACTCTTTTGCTGGGTAAGCTCCTCACTTATTCAATGGACTTTTTATCTACAACTTCTGGATACATCTGGAGATTAATCCTTGTTTTGGTTCAATAGCAAGCAACTTGAAAAATATACCTGGACCAGGTTGTAGAGATCTGAGGAGGAGGATGAATGAATGGATAAGAAGTTTCCTTATTACTGGGGATCTACATATCACGTTTTAGCAGTCATATTGAGTACTATATAATGCAGAGTATGATGGTCTGTACTTGGTCTGGGTAAGATGGACCCCAACAGTTATCTATGCTGGCTACATGGAGGATGAGTTTAATATTATGCATATGGACATAAATCCAGATCTAGAGAAATAGGATTAAGCTTCCAGAGGCTGATATGATTCTCACTCACCAATACACAATCTTCTGCACATTTTGCTCCAGTTATGAGGCTCCAGATGGTATAAATACATGAAAAAGAGTTGTGAGCTTAAAATTTTTTAAATGTGATTCATTAAAAATATGAGACTTTCAAGCTTTCAAAGCAATGAGTGATCAATAGTTTAGAAATAGTTTTAGAAAATCTCTAAAACCAAGAATCCTAAAACGTGTCTGAGTAAGTGTTAGTTGCTCAGTCCTTTCCAACTCTTTGCAACCCCATGGACAGTAGTCCATCAGGCTTCTCTTTCCATGGAATTCCCCAAGCAAGAATACTGGAGTGGGTTGCCATTCATTCTTCAGAGGATCTTCCTGACCCAGGGATCAAACCCAGGTCTCCTGCACTGCAGACAGATTCTTCATAGTCGGAACCACCTGAGTAACCCATTCTCATAATTTTTAAGTAAGTTGTCTAGTTTAGACTTTTAAGGCTATGGTTGTCCACTACTGAGACTGAAAATAGTATAATAAATAATAAAGTAAATTTCTAATCAAGGGATTCTAGAAATTTTAATTTGGAGTCAGAAATATTACAGAATATTGGTTTAAAAATGACCAAAGTATACCTTTAAAAGCTATTGCTCTTCAGCATCATTTCTAAGTATGTTGTCCTTTCACTTTTTTAAAAAATTTTAATTCTGACTATTGACAGGAAGGGAACAGGTGTCCTGTCTTTAGAAAAACTATTCACATAAATCTCACAGCCTGGCCTTAACAGCTGCACCCTCTGGTGGCAGCTTTCCTCAAGTGCAGGTTCTGCTGTCGGTGTTGGGTTTTGTTTGCTTGTTTGCTCACTGACTGTTTACTTGTTTCTGTAAGGGATGACTAGGTCTCTTTAAAAGGTATAGTCTAAAAATCTGGAACTTAAAAAGTGACAGTAAACGGCACACTGCATCATGTTTTAAGTAGCTGTAATGCAGGATGTTAGTCATGTATGGATGTGAAAGTTGGACTGCAAAGAAAGTTGAGTGCTGAAGAATTGATGCGTTTGAACTGTGGTGTTGGAGAAGACTCTTGAGAGTCCTTTGGACTGCAAGGAGATCCAACCAGTCCATCTTAAAGGAGATCAGTCCTGGGTGTTCACTGGAAGGACTGATGTTGAAGCCGAAACTCCAATACTTTGGCCACCTGATGCAAAGAGCTGACTCATTTGAAAAGACCCTGATGCTGGGAAAGATTGAGGGCAGGAGGAGAAGGGGACATCAGAGGATGAGATGGTTGGATGGCATCACCGACTCAATGGACATGAGTTTGGGTAAACTCCGGGAGTTGGTGATGGACAGGGAGGCCTGGTGTGTTACAGTCCATGGGGTCGCGAAGAGTCAGACACGACTCAGCGACTGAACTGAACCGAACTGAACTGAATGCAGGATGTAATTTAATCTCAGTCTTTAATTTGTTAACTATATTATTTATACTCAGCAGCATATACAAAGAATATAAGAATGTGGATACACTTTTAAAAAGTGTGGAAATCATCAGCAAGAGGTTTCAACAAAGACACATTATCCAGACTTGGTTTCTGAAGATCAACTACCTTAGAAGCAAGGTTCTCTTCTCTAAAGTGAAACCAGTGGGTTGCAGAACACTGTCTTCCAAAACGAGCAGATCTGCCTAGAAGCCGCCTAGACGTATATGGTTCTTTACCTTACTTCACTGAGTAAGGACAGCAAGAAGCATTCTCATGTAGTTTCCCTGAACAAACACCACAGCTCTGTCAGATAATTTCTAAAATAGTCCTCAAAGAACACTTGGATGTTTTACTGGTTCCTTATTTTCTCCACTCTATGTCAGTGCTGGGCATATTTCAGGAACAGTATTCATTAATGATCTATTAACTTTATTTCTCCACTGAGTTGCAAATGTAGAAGGGGAAAGATGTTACTTTTAGAACTGGCTGCAGTTTGAGTCTTAGAGGAAGTAGCATTCCATTTAAAGATAAAACTGTTCCTCCTTTTAACTATTTTTTTAATTTGCAAAGATAGAATTGAGGGCTACAAGAGTGGAATGTGGACTTTCCGGGTGGCTCAGTGGTAAAGAATCCATCTGCAGAAGCCGCAGGACATGGGTTTTATCCCTGGGTCGGAAAGATCCCGGAAGGAGTAAATGGCAACCCACTCCAGTATTCTTGCTGGAATAATCCCATGGACAGAGGTGTCTAGTAGGCTACAGTCCATTGGGTCACAGAGTCAGACTTGACTGAACACACACACAGCTGGATGTAAGCAAAGAGAGGACAAAATAGCTCTGAATATTAATATGTCAGAAACATGAGAATATTCTGCTAGTAGTCTGAAAGTGCGCAGAAGGCAATGGCAAGCCACTCCAGTACTATTGCCTAGAAAATCCCATGGATGGAGAAGCCTGGTTGGCTGTAGTCCGTGGGGTCGCTAAGGGTCGGACACGACTGAGCGACTTCACTTTCACTTTTCACTTTCACACATTGGAGAAGGAAATGGCAACCCACTCCAGTGTTCTTGCCTGGAGAATGCCAGGGACGGGGGAGCCTGGTGGGCTTCCGTCTATGGGGTTACACAGAGTCGGACACGACTAAAGTGACTTAGCAGTAGTAGCAGCAGCAGTCTGAAAGTGACAGAGGGTAAGATCTTAGAATCAGGTTATCTAAACTGCTCCCTGTAACTCTTCTAATCAGTGGATGTTCTCTAGTGAACATCTGTCTGTGTGTGTGTTTGTTGCAGAGTTGTGTCTGACTCTTTGAGATCCCAATGGATTGTAGCCACCAGACTCCTCTGTCCATGGGATTCTCCAGACAAGAATATGGGAGTGGGTTGCCATTTCCTTCTCCATAGGATCTTCCCAACCCAAGGATCAAACCCTGTCTTTTAGGTCTCCTGAGCTGGCAACGTTCTTTACTGCTAGTGCCACCTAGGAAGTGAATATCTGAGCCTCAGGCAATAAGAGAATCCTCAGAAAAACTGATCCCCAGTGATACTGACAGTCCATATCCCACACATGCTTAGAAAACACACACCTCTTATCAAGAAGAGAACCAGCAGTGATGGTGAATGGAGAGAGAGAAGCCCTTCACCTTTTATGAAGGGGTCATCTGTTATTGCTTAAAGCCAGAAGCAAAGGGACTCAACAAACACGTCCTTCCCACCATTACCAATCTGCTGTCAATTTAAACCTTGGCTTTCAGATTCCAAATGAAAATAAATATAAGTATCTACTACTCGGCATACTGCTAGATGTTCCTAGCCACACAAACCTTTAATTCTATAAGGTGAGGACAAAAACTCCTATTTTATAAATGAAGATTTAGATTAGCAATATTATTTAATTTGCCTAAGGATACCCAGCCAGACTTAAGGCTTAAGAATACCCAGGCTTCCCTGGTGGCTCAGTCAGTAAAGAATCCACCTGCAATGTGGGAGACCTGCTTTCGATCCCTGGGTTGGGAAGATCCCCTGGAGGAGAGCATGGCAACTCACTCCAGTATTCTTGCCTGGAGAATCCCCATGGACAGAGGAGCCTGGCAGGCTGCAGTCCATGCAGTCGCAAAGAGTCAGACCCAACTGAGCGACAAAGCACACACCCAGCCAGTAAGTAACAAAGACAGGAGGAGAACAAGATGGCAGTGAAGTAGGCAGACGTGGAGTACATCTGTCTCCATGGATACATCGAAATACACCTTCAGACACAGAAGTCATGCAGAACACCAGCTGAAAGTGGACAGAAGGAAAAGAATATATGGAACCAGTGGGAAAGAATATATAGAACCATGCAAAACTTGGTAGGACAAAGGAATAGGGGGAAAACAGAAGTGTTAGTAGGACTGGACCTGCCCTCAGCAGGTGGGGGAACTGAAGCAGGGGTCCTATCTCCACACTGGGGCAAATGTCTGAGTCAGAGGAGAAACATTTAAGGCTGAGAGTGAAACAGCTGATCTGTGGCAGCTTAAATGGAATGAGAATCAAACAGTCTTTGCTGCAGCCATACATACCCTGGACAAGGACACAGGTCCCCTGGAAGGCGCAGCAGATGGGTGCTGGAGTTTAGGGATTGTGGAGCAACCCCAGGGCAAAGGCTACTGTTGACTATGGAGAGACAGCTCAAGGGGATGTGAGGGAGGAGATCATGGTGGGAAATGCCTGTGGTGGAAAGCTGGGCAACCATGGAAGCAAGGAGATACTTCTGAGTCACGCGTAGAGGGTGCAGCCATCACCATAGCCTCTCTCTCCCCACACGCCAGCATGGGCAGCTGAACAATAGAGAAGCTGGCCCATCAAACACTTGACTCACTGAACTAGAGTAGGACTCCACCCAGGGTGCTCCTTTAAGTGCCTCACGTGCTGATCTACAGAGTAGGACCCCAGCCAGGGGGGCCCCCTCTATGTGCCTGACACACTGAACAACAGAGAAGGACCCCAGGGAAGGGAGCCCTCTAAGTGCTTGAATAGGCAAAGCTACAGAGAAAGGCTAACCAAAGAGGCCTTCTGATTGCCACTTACAAGAGGCCCAAAAAGATACTCTGATAGGGCCATAACTCCTGCAGTGGAGGCAGTCCGTGTCCCTGTACACTTTGTGTCGCCAAGCAACTGTGCCACCTTCACACGCAACTCTCACTGGGACAGAGCTGCCATAGGCAAAAAAAAAATCTTGTGTCTATGCACACAGTGTTGCTTTGATCATGTCCAACTCTTTGCAACCCTGTAAACTGTGGCCTGCCAGGCTTCTCTGCCAGGGGGGTTCTCCAGGCAAAAATACTGGAGTATATTGGCCAGCACTGGTTGTCATACCCTTCTAGAGCACTGTATTTACTGCTGCCCTAGCCACCAACTCCCCTGAGTACCTGGTCCTGCCAGAACTCCTGCAAACCAAGCAGCTGCACCACCTCCACACCTGGCCCTCACAGGGGCAAACCCAAGTCCTCCAGGGCAGCCTCAGGAGCAAACCCCAGTGGACAATCCACATGCAGAGGTGGAAATAAAACCACAATTGAAACCCAGTGGCAGTGTGGCTAAGGAAGAAGACACAAAATCTTCCCACCAGCTGTACAAGCTGCAGATTAGATCCACACAATCAAGTAGGCAGACTCTGTGTCTATGGACTATATAAAATGATGTTCAGAGCTCCCACAAAAGAAAATGCACTAGTTCTGATAGCAGGGGACATTGGAGGCAAGAACACACAGGAGTAGGACTAGATTAGAATCTAAGCTGCCCCCACAACAGGTCCAGATATCAGCACAGTGTTAGGGGGTATCCTAGGGAGGGATCAACCCCTGAGCCTTTGGAGTAGGAACACTGACTCCAAGACCCTAGACTACCAGAGAATTAACCCTAGGAAGTATCATATATTGAGAACTCACACAAAGGAAACCACTTGAATACAAGACACAGCATCACCCAACCACCAGTAGCACCCTGTGCAGGATGACTCATCTAAACAACGAACAAACCAAAAATACAAACCCAATCATCAGCAGACAGGATTACCACCTCACTTAGCTTTGGTGATCAGAGGAAAAACAGACAAACAAACAAAAACTCAGCACAAATCTCACCCTATAGGAAGCTTACAGAAACCACTGGACCAACCTTAGGAGGGCAGAAACCAAAAGGAAGAAAGAATTCAACACTGAAGCCTGGGAAAAGGAGACTTCAAACACAATAAGTTAAAAATAAAAGTAAGAATGAAAAGGCATAGAAATACTACACAAATGAAGGAACAAATTAGAAAGACAGAAGTCCAAATTAATGAAGATGAAATAGGCAAACTACCTGGAAAAAACAATTCAGAATGATGATAGTAAAGATGGTAAAAAAACCTTGAAAAAAAATGGAGAAAATGCAAGAATCAATTAAAAAAGACCTAGAAGAATTAAAGAATAAACATACAGAGACAAACAACACAATTACTGAAATTTAAAATATTCTGGAAGGAATCAATAGCAGATTATCTGAAGCAGAAGAACAAATCATTGAGCTGGAAGATAGAAGGTGGAAATAACTTCTGAAGAGCAGAATAAAGCAAAAAGAATGAAAAGAACTGAGGATAGTCTCAGAGACCCCTGGGACAATATCAAATGCACCAATTTAAATTATAGGGGTCCCAGCAGCAGCAGAAGACGAAGAAGAAGAGAAAAAGAAAGGGAATGAGAAAATTTTTGAAGATGATTATAGGTGAAAATTTCCCCAACATGGAAAAGGAAATAATCAATCAAGTTCAAGAGGCACAAAGAGTCCCATACAGGATAAACCCAAGGAGAAACATGCCAAGACACATGCTAATCAAACTAACAAAGACTAAACACAAAGAAAAGATATTAAAAGCAGCAAGGGAAAAGCAACAAGTAACATAAAAGGGAAATCCCATGCGTTTAACAGCTGATCTTTCAGCAGAAACTGCAGGCCAGAAGGGAAGGGCAGGATATATTTAAAGTACTGAAAGGGAAAAATCTACAACCAAGATTTCCATACCAGCAAGGATCTCATTCAAAACTGATGGAGAAATAAAAAGCTTTTCAGACAAGCAAAAGTACAGAGAATTCAGTACTACCAAACCAGCTTTACAACAAATATTCAGTTCAGTTCAGTCGTTCAGTCATCCAACTCTGCGACCCCATGAATTGCAACATGCCAGGTCTCCCTGTCCATCACCAAACCCGGGGTTTACCCAAACTCATGTCCATCGAGTCAGTGATTCCATCCAGCCATCTCATCCTCTGTCGTCCCCTTTTCCTCCTGCCCCCAACCCCTCCCAGCATCAGGGTCTTTTCCAATGAGTCAGCTCTTCGCATGCGGTGGCCAAAGTATTGGAGTTTCAGCTTCAACATCAGTCCTTCCAATGAACACCCAGGATCGATCTCCTTTAGGATGGACTGGTTGGATCTCCCTGCAGTCCAAGGGACTCGCAAGAGTCTTCTCCAACACCACAGTTCAAAAGCATCAATTCTTCTGTGCTCAGCATTCTTCATAGTCCAACTCTCACATCCATACATGACCACTGGAAAAACCATAGCCTTGACTGGACGGACCTTTGTTAGCAAAGTAATGTCTCTGCTTTTTAATATACTATCTAGGTTGGTCATAACTTTCCTTCCAAGGAGTGTCTTTTAATTTCATGGCTGCAATCAGCATCTGCAGTGATTCTGGAGCCCCAAAAAATAAAGTCTGACACTGTTTTCACTGTTTCCCCATCTATTTCCCATGAAGTGATGGGACCAGATGCCATGATCTTTGTTTTCTGAATGTTGAGCTTCAAGCCAACCTTTTCACTCTCCTCTTTCACTTTCATCAAGAGGCTTTTCAGTTCCTCTTCACTTTCTGCCATAAGGATGGTGTCATCTGTATATCTGAGGTTATTGATATTTCTCCCGGCAATCTTGATTCCAGCTTGTGCTTTTCCCAGCCCAGCATTCCTCATGATGTACTCTGCATATAAATTAAACAAGCAGGGTGACAAAATACAGCCTTGACATACTCCTTTACCTATTTGGAACCAGTCTGTTGTTCCATGTCCAGTTCTAACTGTTGCTTCCTGACCTGCATACAGGTTTCTCAAGAGGCAGATCAGGTGGTCTGGTAATTCCATATCTTTCAGAATTTTCCACAGTTTGTTGGGATCCACACAGTCCAAGGCTTTGGCATAGTCAAGAAAGCATAAGTAGATGTTTTTCTGGAATTCTCTTGCTTTTTTGATGATCCAACAGATGTTGGCAATTTGATCTCTGGGTCCTCTGCCATTTCTAAATCCAGCTTGAATATCTGGTAGTTCACAGTTCATGTACTGTTGAAGTCGAGCTTGGAGAATTTTGAGCATTACTTTGCTAGTGTCAGAATTGAGTGCAATTATGTGGGAGTTTGAGCATTCTTTGGCATTGCCTTTCTTTGGGATTGGAATGAAAACTGACCTTTTCCAGTCCTGTGGCCATTGCTGAGTTTTCCAAGTTTGCTGGCATATTAAGTGCAGCACTTTCCCAGTATCATATTTTAGGATTTGAAATAGCTGAACTGGAATTCTATCACCTCCACTAGCTTTGTTCGTAGAGTTACTTCTTAAGGCCCACTTGACTTCACATTCCAGGATGTCTGGCTCTAGGTGAGTGATCACACCATCTTTGTTATCTGGGTCATGAAGATCTTTTTTATATAGTTCTGTGTATTCTTGCCACCTCTTCTTAATATCTTCTGCTTCTGTTAGGTCCATAACATTTCTGTCCTTTACTGTGCCCATCTTTGCATGAAATGTTCCCTTGCTATCTCTAATTTTCTTGAAGATATTTCTAGTCTTTCCCATTCTATTGTTTTCCTCTATTTTGTCCAATGATCACTGAGGAAGGCTTTCTTATCTCTCCTTGTTATTCTTTGGAACTCTGCATTCAAATGGATATATCTTTCCTTTTCTCCTTTGCCTTTCATTTCTCTTCTTTTCACAGATATTTGTAAGGCCTCTAATTACTCTAAAATGTAAATGCTCCCACCAAAAGACACAGACTGGCTGAATGGATACAAAAAGAAGACCCACATATATGCTGAAACCCACTTCAGACTTTGAGACACATACAGATGAAAGTGAGAGGATGGAAAAATACATTCCATGCAAATGAGAAGTAAAAGAAACCTGGAGTAGCAATCCTCATATCAGACAAAATAGACCTTAAAATAAAGAAGATTACAAGAGATAAGGAAGGATACTACATAATGATCAAGGGATCAACCCAAGAGGAAGACATAGCAATTGTAAATATCTATGCACCCAACATAGGAGCACCTCAATACATAAGACAAACACTAACAGACATAAAAGGAGAAGCTAACAGTAACACAATCACAGTAGGAGACTTTAACACCCCACTCACACCAATGGACAGATCATCAAAACAGAAAATTAATAAGGAAACACAAGTCTTAAATGATACATTAGATGAGATGGATCTCATCGATATCTTCAGGACATTCCATCCAAATGCAGAATACACCTTCTTCTCAAGTGCACATGGCACATTCTCCAAGATAGACCATATCTTGGGTCACAAATCAAACCTCAGTAAATTTAAGAAAATTGAAAATTGTATCAAGCATCTTCTCCAAACACAACACTATGAGACTAGATATCAATTACAAGAAAAAAAATGCAAGAAACACAAACACATGGCAATTAAACAATAGGTTTCTAAGTAACCAACAGGTTGCTGAAGAAATCAAAAGGGAAATCAAAAAATTTCTAGAAACAAATGACAATGAAAACACAACAATGCAAAACCTATAGGATGCAGCAATAGCAGTTCTAAGAGGAAAGTTTATAGCAATACAGTCCTACCTCAAGAAACAAAGACAGTATTTTGATGCAAACAAGTCTGATTTTAATATGCCACTGCTCCTTCCACTATTACAAATTGCATCATTCATTTGTTTAACAAATATTTATCAAGTGTTCATTATGTATTCAGCTGCAAGATCTCTATAGAAAAGACAAGGTCCTCACTTCCGTAAAACTCACTTTCTAGACAGGAGAACACAATGTGCAAGTAAATAGTACATAAACAAGGTCATTGGAAGTAGAAGTTAGAACTGTGACGAAAGCATGCAATGTGATGTGATGGAAAGCACTTCCCTGGCACTAGAGTATTCCAGAAAACTTCTCTCTGATAATAAAACATTTAAGTCAAGTCTTAAAGATGGAAAAGAAACCACTGAGGCAAACATCTAGGGACCAAGGATTTCAGATGGATGGAAAAGCAAAAACAAAGCCCCTGACATGTTTGAGGGGAATAGGAAGGAATCCAAAGTGCAGGAACACAGTGCAGGAACTGGTACCACATGAGGTGAACAGAAACCAAATTATTTTAAGTTTTTTTTTTCAAATTTAAAATGTAACAAGTTTTAAAAAAGATTTTGTAGACCATGGTAATAAGTTTGTATTTTACTCAAGATTCAGTGAAAAGCCAGTAAGGATGATAAATAGAGCAGGACATTATCTGAATAACATAGAAAATGATCTAGAAAATGAACTGAAGGAGAATCAGCATGGAAGCAGGGGATTTATGAAAAAGCCATCACAGCCATAGACATCATGGTACCCAGGACCAGGAAGCAGAGGGTAAGAGGCAAGAGATTCGTTTGGAGTTTACTGCAGCAATTCCTGCTAGAGATCATCCTGTCTTAGACTAGGTCAGTGGTTCTTCACTGGGTACAAAATTGCATCTATCAGGAGACATGTAGCAAAATCTGGAGACTTTTTTTTTTTTTGGTCAAAACTGGAGAGACAATACTGACATCTAGTGGGCAGAGACCAAGGATGCTGCTCAGTTCAGTTCAGTTCAGTTCAGTTCAGTCGCTAGGTCGTGTCCGACTCTCCGCGACCCCATGAACCACAGCATGCCAGGCCTCCCTATCCATCACCAACTCCCGGAGTTCACTCAAACTCATGTCCATCGAGTCGGTGATGCCATCCAGCCATCTCATTCTCTGTCGTCCCCTTCTCCTCCCGCCCCCAACCTTTCCCAGCATCAGAGTCTTTTCCAGTGAGTCAACTCGTTGCATGAGGTGGCCAAAGTATTGCAGTTTCAGCTTGAGCATCAGTCCTTCCAATGAACACCCAGCATTGATCTCCTTTAGAATGGACTGGTTAGATCTCCTTGCAGTATAAGGGACTCTCAAGAGTCTTCTCCAACACCACAGTTCAAAAGCATCGATTCTTCGGCGATCAGCTTTCTTCACAGTCCAACTCTCTCACATCCATACATGACCACGGGAAAAACCGTAGCCTTGACTAGACGGACCTTTGTTGGCAAAGTAATGTCTCTGCTTTTTAATATGCTATCAAGGTTGGTCATAACTTTCCTTCCAAGGAGCAAGCATCTTTTAATTTCATGGCTGCAATCAGCATCTGCAATGATTTTGGAGCCCAAAAAAATAAAGTCTGACACTGTTTCCACTGTTTTCCCATCTATTTCCCATGAAGTGATGGGACCAGATGCCATGATCTTTGTTTTCTGAATGTTGAGCTTCAAGCCAACCTTTTCACTCTCCTCTTTCCCTTTCACCAAGAGGCTTTTGAGTTCCTCTTCACTTTCTGCCATAAGGGTAGTGTCATCTGCATATCTGAGGTTATTGATATTTCTCCCAGCAATCTTGATTCCAGCTTGTGCTTCTTCCAGCCCAGCATTGCTCATGATGTACTCTGCATATAAGTTAAATAAGCAAGGTGACAATATACAGCCTTGACGTACACCTTTTCCTATTTGGAACCAGTCTGTTGTTCCATGTCCAGTTCTAACTGTTGCTTCCTGACCTGCATACAGGTTTCTCAAGAGGCAGGTCAGGTGGTCTGGTATTCCCATCTCTTTCAGAATGCTCCACAGTTTATTGTGATCCACACAGTCAAAGGCTTTGGCATAGTCAATGAAGCAGAAAGAGATGTTTTTCTGGAACTCTCTTGCTTTCTCCATGATCCAGCGGATGTTGGCAATTTGATCTCTGGTGCCTCTGCCTTTTCTAAAACCAGACATGCTACAATACAGAAGATTGTCTCACTGAAAAAAATAGACATCTGGTCCATAACGTCAATGGTACCAAGGCTAAAAGACCCACAAAATTGGGGGAAAATAACAAAATTGGAAAAAGAGAAGTTTGAGATATATTTTAGTAAGTATAGACAGGATGCACCAAAAAGGGTTAAATAAAGTATAAAGTCTCAGTGTTTGATCTGTATAACTGGGAGGGCAAAGGTGCCAATTACCAAAATAATGAAGACCTGAGGAAAAATGAGATTGAGAGGAGTTTAATCAAGTATTCAGTTTGAAGTACACTGTGTTCAAGATAACTATTATTCAGACTGAGACCCCAAGTAGTTTAATAGATATAGAGGTTGAACTCTATAGGAAAACTCTGGACAAAAATATAAATTTGAAAGTTATAACCATTTGAAATTTTATTTAAAGACATGGAATTGAATGAGATCATATAGAGAGATAGGTGGGAAAGGAGCTGAAAAGGGAAGGGAAGAGAATGTACAAGAAGGCAAGGGAAGAAAGCTCAGGTTTACACCTGAGCACTCTCACTTTTCTAAAGACAGTTCAGAAAACTAGAAGGAACAATTAGGGAGGTAACTGCAAAACCAGGAGAGTGTTATCATTGAAGCTAGGAGGGGAAAGAAAAGTATTTCAAGAAAGAGGCAGTGGTTTATGGTACAAATGCCACCAAAAGGCTGAATAGAATGGAAACTAAATAGTATCCCTTAGCTCTGGCATCTTGGAGATCATTGCTATTCAGTTGCTAAGTCATGTCTGACTCTTTTGCAACCCCAAGGACAGTAGCCCTCTATCCACGGGATTTCCCAAACAAGAATACTGAAATGAGTTGCCATTTCTCCTCCAGGGGATCTTCCTGACCCAGGGAGTGAACTCAAGTCTCTTGCATTGGCAAGTGGATTCTTTACCATTGAGCCACCAGAGAGTTTTTAATGGAGTCATGGGAATGGAAGCTGATGTGACATGAGGGAGGTGAAAAAACAGAGAGAGAAAATGCAAACAATTCCTATTTTGGGAATTGGAGTCAAAAATAAGGCAGCTGCTGGATGGAACTGTAGAGTCATGAGAGTTTGGTTTTGTATTTCTTAATGTGGAGATTGCTGATAGAAATGATCCAAGGAAAATGAGATCGGAAGGGAACTGAAAAGGTAAAGTTCTTAAGAAAGTAGAAAAGAATGGGATCCAGAACAAAAGTAGAAAGTAAGTGAAAGTGTTAATCACTCAGCCATCTCTTTGTAACCCCACGGACTGTAGCTCGTCAGGCTCCTCTGTTCATAGGATTCTCCAGGCAAGAATACTGGAGTGGGTTACCATTTCCTTCTCCAGGGGTTCTTTCTGAACCAGGGATCAAACCCAGGTCTCCTGCATTGCAGGTGGGTTCTTTGCCATCTGAGCAGAGGAGTTGTCCAATGGCAGAAAGTGAAGAGGAACTGAAAAGCCTCTTGATGAAAGTGAAAGAGGAGAGTGAAAAGGTTGGCTTGAAGCTCAACATTCAGAAAACAAAGATCATGGCATCATCTGGTCCCATCACTTCATGGGAAATAGATGGGGAAACAGTGGAAACAGTGTCAGACTTTATTTTTTGGGGCTCCAAAATCACTGCAGATGCTGATTGCAGCCATGAAATTAAAAGATGCTTACTCCTTGGAAGGAAAGTTATGACCAACCTTGATAGTATATTAAAAAGCAGAGACATTACTTTGCCAACAAAGGTCCGTCTAGTCAAGGCTACGGTTTTTCCCGTGGTCATGTATGGATGTGAGAGTTGGACTGTGAAGAAAGCTGATCGCCGAAGAATTGATGCTTTTGAACTGTGGTGTTGGAGAAGACTCTTGAGAGTCCCTTGTACCGCAAGGAGATCCAACCAGTCCATTCTAAAGGAGATCAATGCTGGGTGTTCATTGGAAGGACTGATGCTAAAGCTGAAACTGCAATACTTTGGCCACCTCATGCAACGAGTTGACTCACTGGAAATGACTCTAATGCTGGGAAAGGTTGGGGGGGGGGCGGAGAAGGGGATGACAGAGAATGAGATGGCTGGATGGCATCACCGACTCTGTGGACATGAGTTTGAGTGAACTCCAGGAGTTGGTGATGGATAGGGAGGCCTGGCGTGCTGTGATTCATGGGGTCGCGGAGAGTCGGACACGACTGAGCGACTGAACTGAACTGAACTGAGGAGTAAGGATACTTCTTCCACTGTAGTAAGAAAGATAAGGCCAGATGCAGGTAGGTTGAGAAGATAAGAGAGTTTCCCTATAATGGCTTTTATTTTCTCCATGTTGTTTCAGTTAAAGAAGGAGAAGTGAACAGCTGGAAAGAGTAGGGAGGAGGAAGAGATTTGAAGAGGGATAATCCCAAGTGAGGATCCTTAGTTAGATCCATCCTTGCCCTGAAGTTTTGACTATCCTCAGCACCATGGCTAAGTGTCCATAATAATAAAGACTTCTCACTGAAAACACAGCTATCTGAACCCGCACCACTTAACCAAGTCATTGAGGATGACTGGAAATAATCTCACAGCAGAACGACAGGAATTACTAGAAACGCTTGCCCCAGACCACCAGTCTCTAGTCAGCATGCTCGCTCACGCTGCAAAGCGTTATCAAACCCAAGTCCATGCGCTGGATGGACAGTGAATCCAAACAAGCAAAAAACACCAAAGTCCGGAGCAAAGAAAGGTTTAGTAGTCAAGGAGGCACCAACCCAGAAGATGGGAAGTCGACTGTCTCAAAAGCACCCTGTTTCCTGGCCAGGTTGCAAGGTTTATAAAGGCAAAATATATAAAGGGGGGTGGGCAGGATTCTTTATGATTTTAGCCTCCTGATAAGATACAGATGCAGACTTCCTGGAACTGCTTTTTTTGCTTGATGTGTCACTGTGGTGATTGTAACTGAATTACGTGTTTCTGTAAAGCAAACTATTAAATCATGGTCTTGTGATCCCTTAACTTCTTTCCAGGAGAGAGAAAAAGGCAATGGTTGTGGCATTTTATAATTTACTTAGAGCCTTGGTGATGGTTCGGGAGTTTCAGTTCTTAATTGACCCTCCCTGTGTCATCAATTTTAAGTTGGTTTGGGGCCAGCTGGTTGAAGCCACAGGACATGATGTCAACAGTGTTGGGTCATAAATCAAGGCATTGGTTTAAGCTAACAGTCATGGAAGAGATTATGTTGGGCTTGCTTTTCCCTTGTTTTAGCATTCTCTCACTTTCCCAGGTAGTAACTTTGAATCTGCTCTTTGGAAGTCAGGGAAGGTCTAGGAGATTAAAGCCTTTTTCTATAAACAAGAAATGGGGGACACAGAAAGGCTTCTGACCCTGGGAGAACTCCACAGGGTCCAGTTCCGTTTTAAAAGGATTCTGTTATATATGCTTCAGCCTAAAATCTCACTCTCTGTCCCTTCTCCCTCAGCTCTTAGTAAACGAACGTCCCTAATATTTAACAATTCTCTCAATGTATTGCCACCACATCTACAAATCTGCCTGCAATTGTTTCCATCTTACTTGTCTTTATTCCTGTTACAGTGGCCCAGCCAAAGATCAAACCCTCTATTCGTGCTCTAGATACAAAACACTCTGCCTTCCCAGCGTCTCTATTCCTTTATTTCTTCACCAAGTCACAGCTAAAGTCTTCAAAAGGCCTAGTTGTCTACAGATATCCTATCATCCTGTGTTCACATCTTTACCTTTCACTCACCTCTCAATGTCTGATTCAGCTTTCATCCCAAGATTCCAATTCCTCAGTTCACCAATGACTTTGTTGCCACTGTTCAGTCGCTCAGTCGTGTCTGACTCTTTATGAACCCCTGGACTGTAGCCCACAAGGCTCCTCTGTTCATGGGATTTCCCAGGCAAGAATACTGGAGTGGGTTGCCATTGCCTTCTCTAGGGGATCTTCCACACTCAGGGCCTGAACCCACATCTCCTGCATTGGCAGGTAGATTCTTTACCACTGAGCCACCAAAGAAGCCCTCACCAATGATGTACTTGCTGCTAATTTAAAAGGACTTATTTCAGTAGCTATTACACTTGATCTCTTATCAACTCCCCACACTTTCATCACTTTGTCATTCTTCAAAAATTCTCTTACTTTGCCCTGTCTAAAACTTTCCCCTGCGAGTTTTACTTCTGTGGTGCTGCTCCTTTGCAATCTCTTGTACAGACTTCTCCACCTCCATCCAAATTTCAAGATGTTGGCCTTGGGTATGACTGTATGTTTGGTGTTGTCTATTCTCATTTTACAACAGAGATAACAAACTGGCAACCTTCCAGCTCATCACCACTGTATGAAAAATAGTAAATATCCAACAGCTATGTGTTTGAATAGTTAGTTATAAGACCAGAACTCAGTTGGGTTTAGGGTAAGGGGAAGAGGACACAATGTGAAACTAGCCACTAAAGTGAGCCCCAAGACAAGAAATTCCTCCCCACCCCACATCAACAGTTTCTCCTAATAGATAACATAAGTTACCTAAACTAATTGATAACAATTGTCCAACAATAGACACTTAAGGATATCCTTGACATCTGGTGATTTTAAAATATGATCAGGAGGTTGTCTGGAGCATTTAGCCTGGGGTCTACAATCGAGAAAATCATACAGCTTAACTATACAGCCAAATAAAAGCTATATTAGAACGTCCACTAAAATGAATATCAAATAAAGACACTACCACCAATTTACTCATTTATTTCTCTTCTAAGATACAGTGATAGTTGTTTTGTTTACCTCTCTGATGAGAAGAGCTGACTCATTTGAAAAGATCCTGATGCTGGGAAAGACTGAGGGCAGGAGGAGAAGGGGACGACAGAGGATGAGATGGTTGGATGGCATCACCGACTCAATGGACATGAGTTTGGGTAAACTCTGGGAGTTGGTGATGAACAGGGAGGCCTGGCGTGCTGCAGTTCATGGGGTCACAAAGAGTTGGATGTGACTGAGTGACTGAACTGAACTGAACTGATCAATCTCTTAAGTCAGCAAAGGAAAAGTAGAACCAAGAAAAGAGCACAGTCTGATTCGCCTGCTTTCAGGCCAGCTTCATCTCAATAAAACTCTGATCAAATTCAACTTGTTCTAAAACCAGCTGATGAGTTTAAAAAAAAAAAATAGTCCCAATCTAAACTCATCCAGAAATAACTGGTCAGCCAAGACTTGGCTCTAAACAAATTCACTGGAGACCAGCTAATCAACAAAGTTTACTATTCACAAACTCATCCCCAAATGTTTATTCAAGTTTATATGAAATCAACTTATCAGAAAAGAGTTTCCTTATCCAAAGCTCATCAAAAGGCAGTTTAGCCAGGACCTGGTTCTACACAAATTCATCCAAGACAAGCTGATCTGCAGAGAATTCTTTTGTCCAAAGAAGCTGTTCAGCAAGGAGCTACCCCAAACAGACTCACCCAAAACAAGTCAATACTCATCCAAAACAGCGGCCTCTAAACAAACTCTCCAAAAACTATAGAAACATCAAAAAAGTGTTTCCCTTTCCACAGCTGGTTGGAAAACAGTGATCAGCTAAGACCTGTATGTACAAAAAACACTATTCAAGAATAACTAATAAGCAAAGAACCAACCCATCTAAAATGCACCCAAAAATGGCTGTTTAATTAGGTGTTGTCTTACCATACAGTCGTCCAAGAGTGGTTTGTTAGGCAAAGAACTGTCCTGACCAAAGCACTTCCTAAAAAAGCTATTCAGTCAGGCACTTGCTCTCCAGAAATTCATATAAAACTCTATAGTCAATCAAACTCTGAAATATCAGAGTATTTTCTAAAATCTGGTATTCATGAAACACTAAAACGTCAACCTTGCTGAAAGCCACTTCAAAACTGACTATACCAAAAAAAAAAAAAAGCTGATCACACCAAATTTTATCCAAGTCCACAAATCAACAAAAGACCTGGACAAACTCAATCTTATCAAAATGAAATATCTCCTCACCTGCTCCTCTATCAAAACCCACATCCAGATCTAACATTTTCATTTTCAAGCTCTCATCCTCAAACACAAACCTGTACTACCCACAGGAAATTAGGACATATGCTCAAAAACCTTCTGTAGAGCCACTTTTGTATGGAGTGCTTTGATAAATGAATGCCAGAAGGACAGCCAGTGAATTAAGTGTATCTAAAATTCTACTTCCCAGATAGCACAAGTGGTAAAGAACACGTCTGCCAATGCAGGAGATGCAAGAGAAGTGAGTTTGATCCCTGGGTTGGGAAGATACCCTGGAGTAAGAAAAGACAACCCACTCCAGTATTCTTGCCTGGAAAATTCCATGGGCAGAGGAGCCTGGTGGGCTACAATCCATGAGTGAGCGACTAAACACAAAAAATTATATTAGATAGGAAAAAAAAACTATATAGGTTTATTACTAATCTCATGAAGTTTTTTCAGATTGAGTATTGGGAAAATATGTCCCGAATTCTTGGCGGAGGGGTTTGGCCATTGGTCACAGGTGATAAATTTGGCAAGAAAATCTTCTTTTTGGAAGTAAACTAATTATCCACTTTGAACAGACATAATCTAAGGCATCTCTTTTTCTCTTAATTTCCGCCCTGTTGCTCTGCCAAAAATAATCAAAATTCTACAATAGAGTGGATACTTCCCAGGTGGCTCAGTTGTGAAGAACCACC
Organism: Moschus berezovskii; assembly: GCF_049115385.1. Lineage (NCBI taxonomy): Eukaryota > Metazoa > Chordata > Mammalia > Artiodactyla > Moschidae > Moschus > Moschus berezovskii. Next base: position 95,271,703 of record NC_142464.1, read on the forward strand.
CACACCCCACCCCCGTCAATAGATGCGGGTTTGATTCCTGGATCAGGAAGATCCCCTGGAGAAGGAAATGGCAACCCGCTCCAGTATTCTTGCCTAGGAAATCCCATGGACAGATGGGAGCTGGGTGGGCTACAGTCCATGGGGTCACAAAGAGTCAGACACAACTGAGCGACTGAACAACCAAAGAGTGGCTGCACACAGTGGGGCTCTCAGGAGATCCATGAAACCCCTGAAGTTGGTGGATACACATTGTGTTCACAGGCATATGTGCATTTTTCCTGAGGAGACAGTGTCCATAAATCAAAGAAACTTAAACTAAAGCCAATAAGAAATACCAAGAAATGTCCAGACCTACAGGGCTAGGTGTTGCCTGTAGTTCACAAAATACTGATAGCCTAAGTCATTTAAAAAAATAATAAATTACCTCTCTGTTTTTGCTGATGTCTCTCAGTTTTCAAAAGATTTAGGAATTTTCCCCTTTTATATTACCTATTTCTTGACTTCCACCTCCATAATTATATTATTGCAAGTTATCAGCTTTCAAAGTTAAAAAGTACTTTGCTTTCTTTATTTCCCATGTTTATTTTGGCCAAAACCTATGGACTGCTCAGTTTACCTCTCTGTTTTTGCTGATGTCTTTCAGTTTTCGAAAGATTTAGTAATTTTCCCCTTTTATATTACATATTTCTTGGCTCCCACCTCCATAATTATATTATTGCAAGTTATCAGCTTTCAAAGTTAAAATTCCTTGTCTAAGAGAGTACTCTACTTTCTTTATTTCTCATGTTTATTTTGGCCAAAATCTATGAACTGCTCAGTTTCCAAGCTAGGGCATGTCCCATTATAGCTTGGGGTTGGAGACATGTCTACAGCAGGCATCTGATGCACTGTCAGTTCCCTGAATCACCTGATGTCCAGACAGTCACACAGTTATTCAACTGAATCAGCTAACCACTGGCACCAAACTCAAGGCTGGCAACAGAACCCATGTCTCCTTACCTAAACCCAGGAACAACAGTGGCATAAAATTCAACTCTACTTCTTCCAAAAAGAAAAAAAAAAATTAAGGAAGCCCCTCACCCTACACATTCATTGAAAATAATGCTCAGGAAAGAGTGGATTTCCCAGTGTCATAGCCTCCCTCCCACTCAGTGAAGCTCAAATATTTAATGTCCCTCCACAAAAGGTAAGCTCCTTGCTGCTGCTGCTGCTGCTAAGTCACTTCAGTCGTGTCCGACTCTGTGTGACCCCATAGACGGAAGCCCACCAGGCTCCCCCGTCCCTGGGATTCTCCAGGCAAGAACACTGGAGTGGGTTGCCATTTCCTTCTCCAATGTGTGAAAGTGAAAAGTGAAAGTGAAGTCGCTCAGTCGTGTCCGACCCTTAGCGACCCCATGGACTACAGCCTACCAGGCTCCTCCATCCATGGGATTTTCTAGGCAATAGTACTGGAGTGGCTTGCCATTGCCTTCTCCGTAAGATCCTTAAGGACAGGGATTTTTGCCACTGTTTTACTCCCAGAAACTGAAACAATTTGAGCAGAACATAGAGTGAATATATGCTAGTTGATGGGTTAGAAGAACAAACTGACAGAATAAAAGAATGAATGAGTGTGCCTGTGAAAGCCTGTGAGAACATTCAGTTGCTTCCCTTATACATCCTTCAGCCCTTATGTGTCATTGCCCCTCCTAATATCACCCCATTTACCATGCTCTTCACTGTCCCATCAATCATAGCTGTCCTTCAAATCCACTTAAAGCCCCATCTCTTCTCTGAACTCCACCTCACTCCAGCACCCTAGAGTAAGCATACACCTCTGCAATTTATCCATCAACATGCAGTGCTCTGCAAAGACTAACATAGAAGACACTGAAGAATCACAAGACATGGCTCAGGAACTTTCCATCTAGTTCAAGAGAAACATGCAATCAGGAAATAATGAAGGAGCTCTGTCTGATTGAGATGAAGGAGATAGTGTCGATGGAGAGCCAAAAGAAGTAATATTGAGAGAAACAGACAAACAAAAATACTACAGGTGATTAAAATTAGGTCTTTCTCCAACCCTGCCTTTCACCGCTGCCCTCACCTCATGTTGTTCCTGTGATAAGGAGCAATAACATCTCTCCTCCATCTATAAAAACTTGTTCTGCCTGGATGCTCTCCTTGCATTCGTAATGAATGAATCCTTTTTATTCTTCAAAACCAGCTCAGAGGTCACCTCTTCTAGTAAGCCCTCTCTGCCCTCCTGCCCCCAACAAAATTAACCAAGCTCCCCTCCATACCTGTGAATACTCCTAGGATTACACTTACTGCTTCTCAGGTGGCGCAGTGGTAAAGAATCCACCTGCCAATGCCCAGAACCCAAGAAATGCAAGTTTGATCCCTGAGTCGGGAAGATCCCTTGGAATAAGAAATGACAACCCATTCCAGTATTCATACTTGAAAAATTCCATGGACAGAGAAACCTGGCAGGCTACAGTCTATGGGGTCACAAAGAGTCTCAGACACAAGTGAGCATGCACACATACATTATTACACTTACCAAGGGTATACTGGTTAACCTTTGTGTTTCCCCTATTCTTACCTGACAGTAATGAAAGTTGACTGTGCAATGAATAGTTACAGAAAAGCTTTGGGGAACAACTCATTGTCTCAGACCTTCTATAGTCTGTGAGCATGTGTGCTAAGTCGCTTCAGTCATGTCCAACTCTGCGACCTGATGGACTGAGGCCTGCCAGGCTCCTCTGTCCATGGGATTCTGCAGGCAAGAATATTAGAGTGGGTCACCATACCCTCCTCCAAGGGATCTTCCCAACCCAGGGATCGAATCCACATCTTTTATGTCTCCTGCATTGGCAAGCACTTTACCAGTGTGCTTTACTACTTTACCACTAGTGCCATCTGGGAAGCCCATTCTATACTCTAAAACTAGCCAACTCTAAGATGGCCTTCCATGTGAAATCCTAGCATGACACAGATTTACCTTTGATTTGGACTTATAATTTGCATACCTCCTTCCTTATACATAAGGCTAAAGAAAACTCCCAGTAAAGTCCAGGGCCCTGAAAGCCTATGGTGATCACTTCATTGTTCTTTTGTGAAAGAAACCTCAGTGGACCCCTGAATTTTGCTTAGATTACTGTAGCTTTTCCCCCATTTAAAATAAAGTACACCATTCAATGCTTCTGGAAGCAATCTGGCCATTTCCCCCATTATTGAAATTTTAAACATACATATTCTTTAGTACAGTACTTCTAAGAAAAATATTTACAAAAATACTCCCACTTGTGTGAAAAAAATATATAAGGATGTTCACCGTGCCACTTTTATAATTACAAACTAAAATGAAAATGGATTAACTGTCCACCAAAAGGAAATGGAATATAATGCAGCCGTTAAATAAATGAAATAACTGACAAATAGGTGGCTGATTATTTATAAAGTAAAGCAAAGTAAATTGCAGAGAAATAAACATAATAGTTCTCATTTTTAACATAGGCAACTATATTTTGATGTTTTATTTATGTGCCCATGTACACATGATAAAATAGGTACTCTGGGAAGTCATTTGGGAAGGAGATGGAGATGAAAAAAGATTGTAACTTTTTATTGTCTGCACTTTTAATTATACAAGGCATGTCTTCCTGAAATACCCTGTATTCAAATGGTAGACATTGGGTAATATGATGTCTGCAGCTAATAACGCACCTAATGAAGTGTTGGGAAATGAAAGAAACCAAATGACTTCACGGACAGCGAAGTCCTGATTGGCCCCTCAGTCGCCAGCCTCCTGGAGTCAAATTTAAATTCCTCCTACACACTCATAGCTCACCTAAGAGTAAAAATTTTCAGCATACAGACTAGAGAAATCACCTCACCTGTACATTTTGCCTAGTGAAGAGAAAGGTAACAGAACCGACCAGGTTTCAAAGAGACCACTCATTTTTTTCACCTACCACTTTGTCTCAAAAAAGAAAAAAACAGAGTGAAAGAATAACATTGCTTTGTTGTTTCAGGTAGCAATTTGAACATGAAGGCTGCGATTCTACTGTTTTGTCTTCTAGGATCAACTCTGTCATTACCGGTAAGTACAGCATGTTTATTTTATGTACCAACCAGCCTTAACTCTCTCTAACGGGAGACCTCTCTCTCCCTCTCTGCCAAAACTTCTCTGTTTGTGACCCATTCCCTTAGTTTCCTGTTTTTATTTTCCAAGCTGAAAGATGATAAGCTAATGAAGTATTAGTGTATATTCCAACGTACTTACATTGTATCCACTTTATCATGGTAGAATTTTGATTATTTTTGACAGAGCAATAGGGCAGAAATTAAGAGAAAAAGGGATGCCATGGATTATGTCTGCTCAAAGTGGATAATTATTTTACTTCCAAAAAGAAGTTAAGATTTTCTTGCCAACTATTTTTTCATGATTAAAGATGTAAACTACATTTTCTGAGTTTTCTAATTGGAAACACAAAACATCTAAATTATAAAAACTTTAAAAGGTCTACCAAATTGTGCAATAACAAGAGGATATCAGAAGGCAGATGATATTTTTTACTTAGAACATTTCATCACAAAATAAGTTCACATATAACAGGTTTAACAAAAAAAGAATCTAGTATTCAAATGTGTATTCCAACTATCCTCCAATATTTTATAGACATAATATGAGTGGTTTGGATCTTTAAGTAGATTTCCCTTTGTTTGAGATGCTTCAGTGTGGACAATGAGAAAAAAATTAAAGATATTTACTATGAATTAGCAGAACAAAAATAACATTCTCAACTAGGCTTCAAGCTCACTTAACACTTGCTTACTCATCCATGCAATCAACAAATATTTATTGAAAACTCTCTATATACCAAATAATGTGCTAATTGTTAAAGATAGAATGGTGAGAGAAAAAAAAAGACATAATCCTTCATGGTGTTTATGAGGACTATTTTTAATGATAAACTATAAATTGTAACCATGATTAGTTCTATGAAGGAGATTAAAACAGGGTGATCTTCGTGGAGGGGATGGAACAAACATGAAAAACCAACCTCCTCCTTATTTCATTCCAAACACACATTTGTCGTTCTTTAAAGAAGTCTCCTATAAAAATTTAATCTTTAAACAAAGTAAATTAGGAAGTTAATTTTTTTAATGTGGATTTTTGCACTTCACTGAATAAATTTGCCAAAAGGTTGTTCTAAGTTGGGTATCTCTTGTGAATTTAAATTACCATATAGTTTGTGAAAACTCAAGACAAAACTTTCTAGAAGCATAGCTATCATTCAAGGTAGACCAAGGAAGGAGTAGTGTACAGATTCATGCAGACTGGGATAGCAAGAATCAGTGGTGTAGGAAGTGTGAGAAGTAACATTAAAATGTCTATTAGGTATCATAGTAGGATTTATCAAATAAAAACTCGGGACACATGGGCAAGGTTTTTTTTTAATTACTCGTAAATGAATTTGAATTATCATAAAAATATATGAAATGAATAGATTTGCAAATGCGAACACTTAATGTAGCCTAGCCATTGTTTCAGTAGATCAAAAGTTTGGAAAAATGGGGGTACATTGGAGCTGGGACACTTAGATGTTTGGTAGAGTGGTCAGGGTAAGCCTCAAAAAGGTGAACTCAAGCAGGTGAGGGAGTGAGCCAATGTTTGGGAAAAGAGCGTTCCAGGCAGAGGGAACAGGTGGCGGTGAGGTTCTGAGGTAAGAATGGGCCTCAGGTATCTCAGAGACAGCAAGGAGCCTAGATAGCAGTAATGGAGCGAATGAGAGGAAATGAGGTAGAGTGGGAGTTCAGAGAGGTGCGGGGGGCCAGGGTTTGAGGGCCTCTTGGGCCATTGTAGTGTCCCTGACTTTTACTTTGAGTGAAACCAGAGGTTAAGGCAGGGGTTGAACAAAGACATGAACAGATCAGACTGCAGTTTTCAAAGGATCCCTCTGACTACCATGCTGACAATGAATCATAAAACACCTTTGCAGAATTTGTACTTACATAATCTTAAGGCTTAAAGGGATGCTTTTGACCTGTGGTGTTGGAGAAGACTCTTGAGAGTCCCTTATACTGCAAGGAGATCCAACCAGTCCATTCTAAAGGAGATCAATCCTGGATGTTCATTGGAGGGACTGATGCTAAAGCTGAAACTGCAATACTTTGGCCACCTCATGCGACGAGTTGACTCACTGGAAAAGACTCTGATGCTGGAAAAGGTTGGGGGCGGGAGGAGAAGGGGACGACGGAGAATGAGATGGCTGGATGGCATCACCGACTCTGTGGACATGAGTTTGAGTGTACTCCGGGAGTTGGTGATGGACAGGGAGGCCTGGCGTGCTGTGATTCATGGGGTCGCGGAGAGTCGGACACGACTGAGCGACTGAGCTGAACTGAACTGAACTGAAAGGCAGATAGTGCCAATCTTCTCTCTTATGACTGAGGGAAAAGACCAAAGTGAAGTCAAGAGGCATTGTCAGCTCCAGGATATATCCAAGTGACCCAAGAGTCAGTGCAGTGCCGGGGGAGCCACAGAACACTATGCTTGGAGACACTGCCAGGAACAAAGGCCAACTAGAGTCAGCCTGGACAGGGAGCTTCCACCTGAATTTAGATGGAAGGCAAAAAGAAGCAAATAGAAGGACTCATTTCTTCAAGGACTAAAAGTCCTTGCAGGAATTCCTAGTACAGGCTCTACAACTCATAAAATCACCGTGGGCAGGTCACAGTGCTTCTCAGTTTCATCGATAAACTAGAATAAAACAACTAGGTCATATGGACTCAAAAAGACTTTTACCCCTAAAAATTCAGTTATTCTTAATAAACTAAGAACATACTCTGACCAAGCAGGGGACTGAATTTCTATTACAGGAGTGACTTGTCAGGCTCAAGGCTGATAGCTTCATGAAATGCAGTAGAAATCATGGCAATTTATCTTCAAGCATTAGAAAAAAGCAAATGTGTACAGAGCTGAGGTGTGGACTATATATTTTATGTCCCAGAGGAGGAAAAGAAATGACTACCAGCAGAAAACCTCGTGCCCTACTCACCCTCTGTCCCTCCCCACAGCACCCTTCCTGGTCTGGCACTTTCCCTTTCTACAGTTGCATCTCCTGTCATGCACAAAATGTTCCAAGGAATTAAAACTGCTCCAAAACATACAGGGGCTAAAGGCAGACATTTTTGCATTTTGGGTCAACATTACCTCCTGGAAATAAATGGATACAAGACCTCAAACCACTTTTAAGTTTGAAATTATACTTCTACAATATTCATTTAAAAAACTTTTTTTCCCTTGCTCCTACCCCTAGGTGGGGGTGAAATATTCTATAAGAGGTTTAAATTTAGTTTTCCTTTAAGATTCAACCTTGGCATGACATTCAGTCAGGAATGGGTAAAGCTGGAAGTTATATTGCTTCTGTCTTAAAACAGGTCATCCAGGTCATCCATCCTCGTTCATTCTTTTTCTAAACCTTAGTCTTCTTTCAGTTTTTACAGACCACCTGACATAAGTTTCTTTACTCTGAAGTCTGGTGTCTCAAGCCTGAGCTGGAGAAATGCTCCCAACTGGATAATTTCATCCTACCATATAGTTTAATAATTCTTCGTCTTGTTCCCAGTCAATGTGGGGGAAGGAAAGCTGGTCATGACAGGTCCAGTGCGTATACATAAGGTCTCTTCACTTGGTATCCTGCTAGCTTTCTTTAAGTTCAGACTCAAGGCCAACTCAAAAAGACTTGGGAACACACATGAAAAATGGTAGACCCTGCTTCTTCAAACATTTGTTATCACAGATGCAGCTCAACCCTGCTTTGGTGCTTCCTCCTACCAAGCTTGCTCCAGATCAGGCAACACTGCTAAACCAACAGCAGCCAAGTCAGGTAAGAGTCCTACAGTGCTGAACATCGAGACCAGCAAAGCGAACACGCTAAGGCTGGTGGATTTATAGTCAAGATTCACCCAAAGTTCCACGACTGAGCAAGAGAGAGAAAAGCCTTATTTGGGGGGAAATAAAAACAAGAAACATACTTTTTTTTCATTCATAGTTCTCATTTCATTCTTATTATTTCAACACATATTCAATCTTATTCCTTTTGTCTGAGTAGTAATTTGGTTCAACAACCAAATCTAGTCAACTCTGAAAAGCAATAGCTACACCTATTGAAAAAGCTTAGTCATCTATGCCTTTGAAGAACTGTGACTTAAGCAAATACAGTACTTGCCAGAACCTACAGGGATTAAGAGGTAATCCATAAAAATAGTTGCAGATTTCCTAGTAGTTTTAACTTTTATTGTTGATGAACTGATGTATTACTGTAAAATCTGTCATTTAAGCATATTTAAATACTTTTGAAAACTGAATGGTCTCCTAGCTACCCTCCCCCTTCTTCCCATCCTCCCTCTGTTCAAAAAGACCTCTCCTTCCCTACATCTAGACTTTGTGAAAATGGTACAGTAACACCAGAGTAAAGTTTTCATTTTGGTCTATGGACATTACACAATACTCTAGTCACTAGCCAACCTTCCGCCTTAAGAAACTTGAAGCTTAGAGGAATTTCCTTAAAAAAGAATACAAAATTAGATATGCAAAATTAGTTACTAAAGTGAAATATTCACAGTGAGATAAGAAATGAGTAAATTACACACTTTTAAGCTGATAAATACCTTAAACTTGACACATTGCTTGGATACCTCCAAGGGCCACGGAAGGGGCAATGCTAGTGAGAAGCCCCTAAGCTTTAGCTTCATGGTAAATCCACCTGTGATAGAAGTATATGTTACTTGAGGATATAAACTACTGATGGCATTGTAAAACCAGACAACTTTTCATCTCACATATTAATTTCAATGCCCTGCAGGTCTTCTCTTCTTTAAGTCTAATTCCTTTGACACATATGCTCACACTGGGGTCAGACTTGCAACTGGTAAGTACCCTTTATATCATTTTACTGTCCATTGTTAAATAAAAATAATACCTCATGTTGAGTGAATATATGGGGTGGGTATCCACAGATGTACATATACACACATATCACTGTAGATAAACGGAAAGGGAGGTGACAGAGAAAAGTCAAAGAGAGCTGAATACTATTCAATACAACGTAAAAAATTTTCTTATCTTTAAGATTATCTCTAAAGGAATTAATCTAATTCTCATGTCTTTACTTCTTTAGTTCTCGCCTCCTCTCTGAGCTCCCCTTCTTATTCCTCCAAAATATCTTCCTCACGGGGCTTTCCTGGTGGATCAGACAGAATCTGCCTGCAACGCAGGAGACCTCGGTTTGATTCCTGAGGAAGATCCCCTGGAGAAGTGAATTGTTACCCACTCCAGTGTTCTTGCCTGGAGAATCCCAGGGACAGGGAAGCCTGGTGGGCTGCCATCTATGGGGTTGCACAGAGTCAGACACGACTGAAGTGACTTAGCAGCAGCAGCAGCAGTATTCTTGTCTGGAGAATCCCATTGTCAGAAGAGCCTGGCAGGCCACACAGTCCATGGGATCGCAAAGAGTCAGACACAACTGAGCGACTAATGCTTTTACTTTTTCACATCTTCCTTACAGCCTATACAACATCCAAACACTATGACTGCTATTATCACCCCCAACAACAAGAGCAAATGAGAAGGGATAGGAAAATCTACATTCTTCTCATAGAATATCTGTATAGTTTAATCTGTCTGGGGGATAAAATAAATTTCTTCCCTGTTTAAATTGGGTTTTTTCCCCAGTGGTCAGATGTAGTACTAGATCATATTCAAGCTACTTTATTTGGATCCTCACAATTTTCATGGGGATACCTATGAAGGAACTCATTTTCTTCATAAGAAAGCTATCAGGAAAATTCCTGGAACCATTGCTGTCATAGACAAAAGGGGAAGGCAAATATGAGATCATCTAAGTAATCCTCAGGAGAATGGGTTAAATGCCAAAGGAAAACTGAGTATGAGAAAAGTTAGTCCTGGACTCCATGGTTGTACTAACAGACTAAACAGGTCTCTGAACTTCATTTCTATACCTAATTCCAAATGCAGTGTCATCTACTATAGATTTGCAAAGCAAATCCTCCAGTTTACATCTAGTAAATACAGTTTCATATCCTGGATGTTCAAATTGAAACAACACAATCTTCCTTATTGCCCTACAGATAAATCCTGCTGCAGGGACGGCATCTGGTACACAGACCCTCCCACTGACCCTGGGGGGACTGAAGGTACAGCAGCAGCTGCAACCACAAGTAAGTTCAAAGCCCTACTCAGTTTAACTCGCATTTTCCCTCAGGTGAAAGCCTAAAGGGGAGAAAAGACTATTTTCAAGGTTCTGGAAAGTTTTACCCAGACATTTTGCAGAGGGATGTCCTATTAAACCTACAGCCATCTTTAGCAATTTGGTTCTTGCTGAAACTCCATGAAAACACACCCAGAAAACTGAGCATGCTGCCCCATCGCCTCTCAAGAGTACACTTGTAACAGGTAACAGGAAATGTGAAAAGCTAGGGAAGATTGAGAAGTAAAGAATAAAGCTGGGAATTGAGAGGCATCAGGATTCTTCTCCAGCTTGCTCTGTTTCTATGAAAGACTTTCTGAGTGACCAGAATCATTCCAAAGAAAAGTTAAGGGATGCACAAAGCTTATTTCCAGCAAATCTAATCTCCTTTTTGTGCCCTTTTTCCGTGCCTCCTTTCAAGTTCCCAAGAATCCCCCAGTTCCCTTTCTCCTCCCATAATTATTTGCTTTTAGGAAAAAAACCCCAAAACCTTCTCAAACAAAGTTATAAATGACATACTTAGGACACCACCTCTTTTAGAAATGCTTGCATTTTAACTGCAAAGCCCAAACTTTTCTTCTTGGAACTTCTCTAAATAGTTTAATGACTCTGGAGAAAAATACAGTGATCCTTTATGACTAATTGGTTATCGTTAACTTATTCTCCCTAACACATAACCTCAGTCCCTATCATTCCCACATGGCCTGATTTTTTTGTAGAAGCTTTCTTGATTATTACATACATGCTATATGTTAATTATAGAGAATTTAGAAAAAAGATAAAGTAAAAGGAAAAACTAAAATTCACTCATAAGCCTACCAGTCAGAATTAAACACTGTCAGCATTCTAGAGCATGAACTTTCAGTCTTTTTTCTATGCATATTAGTATAGTTCTTAAAGAAAATATGTTCTTACTATATCTAATGTTCTATAATCTAACTTTTTCACATAATACATTCTGAAAAGACTTTCCTATATTTTGAATATTCACTTATAATATTGTCAATAGCATACAATGATTGTTTAGTATTCCACTGTATTGCAAAAGTTTGTGTTTTTCCCAAAATTTTTACTTCCATAAATAATACCACAGTGAACATCCTTTAAATCTTTGACCATATTGGTGATTCTTTCCTTAAGACCAGGAATAGAATTTGTGAGTCCAAAGACATTAAAAAATGTAAGACTTTTAATACACATTCCCAAAAAATGAAGCATGACTATATCCTATCATCCTACCACTGTAGACACCCAACTTATAGTAGCAAGTTTGCATTAATTAGTAATTATAATCAAAGCTGAGTTTAATTGACAAAATTATTTTAAGCTGCTTGATTTAAATTCTACATCATATTGAACCAATATTTTTCCCTGTACCTTCTTTTGTCCAAGATAACAACACAAAAGACTATACTGCTTCATTTAATCATATTCGTAAAATTCTATAATGCAACTAACTTTTACATTTCTTTTTTAATACTGATGTATATATTCGTAGATCAGTCAGTACTTATTTCTTACAGATATATTAGAGCCTTCACTCCAAGTGTTTTCTGTTATTTATATCTTAATAATAAGAGTGATCCTCTGAAAAAGACTAGAGAGAGTTGTTTACTGCGCGACCTTGGTATAGTCCCCCTGCCAACTGCCCCCAGTTTCAGTTTCAATTGCTGCCCTGTTCTAACCTCAAAGTCAGACTTAGTATATCTTCATATTCCCCAAAGAGTATATCCACTGGAGTCCAAGGCAGTAGTGGGCACTGTAGATTGTACTAAAGATTCAGTAGAGACATTTGACATGCATGGCCCCATCATCCAATAATATAAATCCATCTTCATTCTCTGTGGGGCTTCTTCAATGTCTCTAGGCTATACCACCACCAAGGGTCCTCACACATGCCTTCTCCTCTGCAGGCACAGTGACTCTGACCCTGTCTCTCCCTAGGCAGAGTATATCTTATGTCCTTATATCCCCTGCCAGAAACCTGGGCACATGTCCACAGCTCTCACTAGCGAAGCAAGTCCAGTGTGGCTAAGAATGAACTCTAGAACCACACAGCTTCTGACCAAATCCTGGCTCCCCACGTACTACCTATGTGGCTAGGTTACTTAACCCTCTGTGACTCACTTTCTTCATCATTTAAAACAGGAATTAATTAGAACCTTACCACTAGAGCTGTTAGAAGGATTAAGTGAGTAAATCTACATAAAACACTTGGAACAGTACCTATCACATGGTAATCATTCAATACATTTAGCTATTATTTCAAACAAATTCTCTATGGAAAACTAACAACTTCTCTCCTTACTGTCACGTCGGTATTACATTAGTTAATTATCTTTCATTATAGTTTTTACATAGGCATCTGTGGTTTCCTCTTTGCATCTTTTTGTTCCTTCTAATTTGCCTTTAAAGAAGAACTTTCCATTTTGTTTTCCCCCAAATCCTTTGTCCCTTTCCTTTGATCCATTTTTTTCATTGCCACCCTGAAGACTATTTGCTTATGGTCAGTAGCCAAGGATCCGACTGAGAGTAAGGCTTTTTCCTAAATGTGTGTACTTTTTATCTTTGGGCATTATGAATATTACTGTACAAACTTCTTGAGAAATAATAAAGGTCTTTTTATAAGACTTTCAAATCTTTTAGGTTGGGTTATATTAAAAGTCCCATTTTGATATTTTTTATGACACTGGATTTCTATAGAAATAAAAATAAACCTTAAAACCCTAATTCTTTCCAACAAACCCTAAAGTTAGTTCTTAGAGTGCTAGAGCACACCAACACCTCACCCAGATCTTTCCAAGTATAAATTCATTCCATCCACATAGTCATCAGTGACCAAAAGGGTGTTTCTCACTTAGCTCTAAGAACTCTATTAGGACCAGGGATGTTGAATACTATCATCCATAATTTCCTACTTGTGCCTCTTTTAATAGCAAAATACCCAAGCAACTATTGTGAGACTAAATATTTATGCTTCAAGAAATCTTGATTATTTTAAAATATACACTACATGTTTTCATGTATCTTCTGAGATGCCATGTAAAAGAAACATTTTATCATCATGATTACTTGGAATAATTTTAAGTTTTCAAATACCTTGAGAACAAAATTATTTTCATCCAATTTACTAACTTCTGCCTTTTAAATGTACTGCCTTAAGCTGGTTTCTAAATCTCTCTGGGCCTAATCTTATTTTCACAAACTGAATCAGTTCCAATTGCCATCCTTCTCGTGAGTCCATATCTATGATTTTAGATGATACATTAAATGGAATACCTATTTAATAAATAGTGTGTACTTATTTTGAAAGTCTCAATATTTACATCATCTGCCAGAATTTACCTTTTAGTATATTTTTACTAAATTTTTCATTCTTTTTTTCAGATGTTACCAGTTATTGTAGCACACTTTGGAACCCAGGTAAGATTATTTTATAATATGATTTTATTTTAGATCATCTTAGTGTGAAATATTTAATTCTGTATCAAGTCACCAGATAGTTGCCAAGCTTCCTATTTACCTTGCACTGTATGAACACTACGAATAGGATAATAACAAGAACATCTACTGAGCACTCACTATGTGCCAGGCACTGTTCTAAGTACTTTTTATTTATTATGTACTATCTCATCTAAGCTTCAAAATAATCTTCTACAGTCAGTGTTTTTATTTCCAATTTGAAGACGAGTATCTAGCGACACTTAGTTAGTTGTTCAGTTATATCACATAGTAAATGTCACAGATGAAGCAACCAGTCAATCCTTTAAACCACACTGTCAAGCAAAAAAAATGAATGAATTAACTAATTAACTGATCTAAAAATTGATGATGTGGGGGATTTTTTAATCTCAAATTTATTAACTATATGTCTTTTCCCTAAAAATGATAAACTTTCCTCTATTTTTCCTTTGTGAAAGGTAATTCTTGAGATCACTGATACAATTACCAAGAGCCAATATCAAATATGAGCAGGTTTTACTTCTTTCTTTTTTTTAATTGGAGGATAATTGCTTTACAATGCTATGTTGGTTTCTGCTGTACAATAGCGTGAATCAGCTATAAGTTTACATACGTCCTCTCTTGAGTTTTTACTTCTAAAAGCAGAATCAAATATAAAATTCACACTAACTCTTAATTCCACATCAGGGAACACATTCCAAGGAAATAATCTGAAATACGGCAAAGGTTTATTTACAAATATATTCATCAAAATATTTTTATAGTAAAGAAGAATGCTGTGTGTGTGCTCCGTCACTCAGTCATTTCCAACTCTTCACAACCCCTTGGATTGTAGCCTGCCAGGCTCCTCCATCCAAGGAATTTTCCAGGCAAGAATACTGGAGTGGGTTGCCATTTCTTACTCCAGGTGATCTTCCTGACCCAGGGAAAGAACCCACGTCTCTTGGGTCTCCTGCTTTGGCAGGCAGACTTTTTACCATTGCACATTTGGGAAGCCCCCAGAGAAGTATATTAGGTGCAACTTAAATTTAAACAGAAGGAAAATTATTATGTAAACTGTACAGCATAAAAGCAAATACTTGTGACCATTCAAAAGTATATTTATTAAAATTTGTGGGCAATATGGTTAAAGAATTACTGTGTAGTATTAAAAGAAAAGGTAAGACATAAATTGTGTAAATGATGTGACTTCTAGTATGTAAAATGAAATGTTTGAAAAACATCTGGAAGAAAATACATCAACTCTGCATGATGGGATTATATTTTTTTTTCTTTATGGCTGTCTGCATTTTCCAAGTTTCCTCTAATGTGTATATATTACCTAATAATAAAAAAATAGGTAATTTTTGAAATGCATAAAACCTCCCATCACTCAGATGAAAAATGTTAGCAGTCCAATACCATGTGCTGACTTGAGTTTGTAATAAAATTTTAAAGCCAGTTTAAATTATTGCTGAAAATTAAAATTATATATCTCTTTAAAACCATTTTACGCTTTTAAATTATGATATATATATTGCCTCAAATATATTAAAATCTGTCTAATAATATGTGCTATTATTTTCCTTTTAGGGTACTATCCTAAGCTCAGAGGAATTGGTAAACAAAATAAATTAATTCCTAGTATTTCAAGTTCTTTTCACTGCTACCACAATGCTGTTTTCTATCCTCATAGTCTCTTTTGACCTCAGCCCCTAAACCTGGTACATGCTATCATACACTGAACACCTTTATAGGTCTTCTCATTAGGTTATATGTTCTCCAGCTAGGGATTCCATCATCCTTCTCCAGCTACTTCTCCACTAATTTGACTTAGCTTTTGTTTTCTACATATTGATGTCAGATTCAGGTCTATCCAGAAAGTCAATGCATGTTTTTAAATTTCATTTAAAGTTGATTAAAATCTAGTGTTATAAGTTATTGAAATACATGTAGATTTAGAATCATATACATATTGATCTTTATCTCAGGAAAGATTCTATTTTTTACTTAAACGTTGAATGCTTGTATAAAAATATATTTTTATTCTAGCATCTTATGATGATAAATGAAATCTGCTCTGTATATATGAATAACTAAAGGGCTGAACCCAAAATCTCATAGTACCATGCCTAGGCACTTCTACACATTCCTCCAGAGTCATTTTCAGAGAAAAATAATTTGAATTAACAGTATCTAAGCTTAACACTAAAGTAAAGAGACGAGGGAATATCTGGGAAGATAGCTTTTAATTTTTTATATTATAAGGAAGCTAGAAATTTGCTTAATTGTTCATAAACAAAATCAAATAATGGGACTGTTTGGCCAACACTGATACATGAACACCCATTTCTACCAGTTATGGACCTGATCCTATAAAACAAGCACCTCGGTGGATTTTTCTTTTTACATATATTGACTTTAATACTCACCAGATTACAAATTAGAGATTTTTAACACAATTTAACAGAAAAAGACACAGAGGCTAGAAAAATTTAAGCAACATAGGTGCCAAGGTCAATAAAACAGTAGATCTAGATTAAAAACCATTTTTCTATCCACTATACTAGTGATTTTCAACTTTTTTTAGTGAAATGCACAGTTGCTAAAGTATACACATTTTATGAAACAATATTTACCCTTATCATAGAGAGTGCACTGGTAATTTATAGTCTATTATTTTTGCCTTATTTTTTAATGATGTACCATCTTCTTTCCTTCAAATGCATGGATGTCACAACCCCGTTTGAAAACTTCTGTACTCTAATCCTGTCTCTCATCCAGCATAAGCCTAATTCTGGTTTCAGTACCTCACAAATCTAAGACAGTGCTTTCCAAACGTCAGTCCTGGACCATCAAACCACGACAATTTGGAGTGCTGGTTAAAAATGCATATTTCTGCCTTCCAGGTGGTATTTATGTATACTAACAATTGAGAACCATGCTCAAAGAAAGAGACCTGTATCTTAATTATAAGTTCTCAACCCTTTTTATTCTATGAAAATGCTATCAGAACTGGGAGGTCCCAGAGAACTGGTTTCTGCCTGAACTCTCTCCAAAACCAGCGGATTTCCAGGTATTTCATCTTAGGAAGAACTTTTCATGGTAATTTTTCCCCAGGGGAAAAACAAGTCTAATTACCAACAACATTCAGTACCAGTGTGCAAATCACTGACAGTCCAATAGAAAGGAGATCCATTGAGTACAAAGAATACATCAGTGGCTGAATTGCCAAAAGAAATGTTCTTGACTGAATATTCCAATGCCCTTGAAAAAAATATATCAAAAGAAAGCATAAAAGTCATGAGATAAGAATTGATTAATCTACTTGACTTCATTTTTCCATTAATTTTTAATCTCTTAAATTACTTTTTAAAAGTCTGGGCAAAGGAGAGACTGTGATTTCGGTCAATAACAGAAATATAGCCTGCTGCAATTGTATGGAGTTTCTGTCTTGTCGTGTCCATCTTAGTTCTACTTCCAGATACAACTGATATGAACAAGTGATGCATTCATTGTTCCTTTTCCTGTGACTGACCTGATTCTTGCTTTCCCTTTCTGAGAAAAATGGAGCACAGCAATGATCCCTAGTAATGAAACCAGCATCAGGCTTAGCTCAGGCTAGGAGGCCATTTTCTCTAAGGAATGTCCAATATTTACTGTGTTTGCTGACTCTACCCTCTTCATCTGCGAATCCTACTCAAACTCGCTGCTCTCAAAGAAGAAAAGGCTAGTTGACCAGACTTAAAATGTGTTCTTTTGACTTTGTTTTCTATTTCCTTCTCTCATGCCAGCAAGGGACCTCTCAAATCTTAACAGGACTTATCTTCCATCCCTTGTTCCCTGGAGCCATCCTGCCCACCAGTCAGGCTAATCCAGATGCCCAGAATGGAATCCTTCCTGCAGGACAAGCAGGAGCAAATCCTGCCACCCAGGGAACCCCAGAGGACCCCTTCTCAACCCCCAGTGGCACAGACGATGACTTTGCAGCCACCACACCTGCTGGCATCCAGAGGGGCAGGCAAACCACGGAGGAAGCCCCCACAGGGTCACCCAAAGGTAGGTTCTCCAAGCCAGGAAGACACCCCAGGGCCATGAAAGTCATCTGTGGAGTGAGAGAGAAGGGTTCTTTGTCTTGCCTTGACAAATACAGATCCTAATAATATCAGGGAGCCCCTTTACTCACTTACATTTGATTCCAGCAATAAGGGATATTTTTCCAGGATTACTATCCCTACTGGGGCTTCCCTAATAGCTCAGTTGATAAAGAATCCACTGGCAATGCAGGAGACCCTGGTTCGATCCCTGGGTCGGGAAGATACACTGACGAAGGAATAGACTGCTACTGCTACTGCTAAGTCACTCCAGTCGTGTCCGACTCTGTGCAACCCCCCAGACAGAAGCCCACCAGGCTCCCCCGTCCCTGGGATTCTCCAGGCAAGAACACCGGAGTGGGTTGCCATTTCCTTCTCTACCCACTCCATTATTCTTGGGCTTCTTATTGAATCTACCCAAAAAGAAAACATTTAATTGCTGGCATAATATACTTTCCATGTTGGGTCAGGGCTGAAAATATTTGAAACCAGATGGTGCGCTCCCTTTCCCATCCCTCATACACCCCCTCAAATACACACAGGACATAGTTAATCAATCAAGATATTCTTTCCCACTCACTCATCATGGATGAGACTCAGGACCTTCCTAACAGAAGGTGGCAAGCTGCTCTTAGTAATTGACTAGACTCTTGCCTGGAAAATCCCATGGATGGAGGAGCCTGGTAGGCTGCAGTCTGTGGGGTCGCTAAGGGTCGGACACGACTGAGTGACTTCTTTCACTTTTCACTTTCACACATTGGAGAAGGAAATGGCAACCCACTCCAGTGTTCTTGCCTGGAGAATCCCAGGGACGGGGGAGCCTGGTGGGCTTCCATCTATGAGGTCACACAGAGTCGGACACGACTGAAGTGACTTAGCAGCAGCAGCAGCAGCACAGTAGATGAACTCACGTGCCATTCCCCTCAGATGAAACTTAAGAAATGTTGTAAAAATAAGCTCTCCTAGCACTAACAAACAGATAATCATTTAACCTGTGAGGATATCCAGACCCAAATGTTCCAAATATCCAAAGAGACAAAAGAATGATTTGTTACTGATACTCTCACCCCAAGAAATTTTCATCTCAAGTAAAAGTATTTAAGTGTAACATGCTTATACCTACATTTAAAAAGCGGTTTTTTTTTTCTTCCAGGAATTCAGTAAGCTGTCTCAATTTTGTTCAACTGAATCACCTCAAATGTAGTGACACATGAGAATCTTTTTCATTGATCATATTATTGAATAGATTAAGACATACTGGACAATATCAGAAGAAATTAATTCTTAGCTTATTTAAAAATTTTTCTTGAGATTTCAGAAAATACATACTTCCTGGAGAATACTGACTTCTGAAAAAAATACTAATGAAATGCATAAATTTGTCTTTCAAATATAATATTATGCCACCTTGGGCCCAGAAGATATGTATATTAAAATTATACTTTTAAACTGACTCTTTGTCTTCTTTGTGGGAGTGAAAGAAAGTCGGACCGTTTCAGAAACTGTATTACCTCAGGACACTTAGATGATATTCTTGGTCTAGACTGCCTTTGGAAGCAGAAAATGCAGCAGTCATGGGAGTGGATGCCAAGCCATGTAAGGACAAGTTCTAATCTTCTTAAAATCACCTTATGACCCACTCATTCCCATAAGAGCCACAAATTTAATTTTCAATAAGCAAATTAATTGCGAAGCAAAGCAAGTTACATTTCCATTTAAAATATGCAGTGGAAGCCAAGAATTATAAGTTAAGTCATATTGTCTGTCCTCAAGTTGCTTATAATACACAGCTAGTGATTATGGTGTTTAATGTTTAATTTGTTATGTCTGATATTGAGGAATGACACTGATAAAATATCTGCTGGAGAGCTGGAGGAATCATGCTTTCTGATTTCAGATGATATGACAAAGCCACAGTAATAAAAACAGTATGACACTTGCACAAAAGCAGATACATCAATCAATAGAATGGATAGAAAGGCCAGAAATAAACCCATACACTTATGGCCAATTAATCTACAACAAAGGAGGCAGGAATATACAATGAATAAACATCTCCTCAACAAGTGGTACTGGAAAAACTGGACAGCTACATGTAGAAGAAAGAAATTAGAACATTCTCTAACATCATATACAAATATAAACTCAAAATGAATTAAAGACCTAAGGGTAAAATCAGATACTATAAAACTTTTAGAGGAAAACATAGGCAGAACACTCTTTGACATAAATTGCAGCATACCTTTTTTTATCCACTTCCTAGAGTAATGAAAATAAAAACAAAAATAAACAAATGGAACCTAATTAAAAGTTTTACAAAGCAAAAGAACTCATAAAAAAATGAAAAGACATTCCACAAAAAGAGAGAAAATATTTGCAAACAAAGCAACCAAAAAGGGATTAATCTCCAGAATACACAAACAGCTCATACAGCTCAGTATCAAAAAAACAAGCTACCCAAGCAAAAACCGGGTAGAAGATCCAAGTAGACATTTCTCCAAAGACATACAGATGGTCAAAAGGCACATGAAAAGATTCCCAACATTACTAATCATCAGAGAAATGCAAATCAAAATTACAATGAGGTATCACCTCACACCAGTCAGAATTGCCATCATCAAAAAGTCTACAAATAATAAAGTGCTGGAAAGGATGTGGAGAAAAGGGAACCCTCCTATATTGTTGGTGGGAATGTAAATTGGTACAGCCACTATGGAGAACGGTATGGGGGTTGCTTAAAAAATAAAACTAGAACTACCATATCATCTGGCAATCCTATTCCTGGGCATATATCTGGAGAAGACCATAATCCTAAAAGATGCATGCACCCAATATTCACTGCAGCACTATTTACAATAGCCAAGACATGGAAGCAATTCAAATGTCCATAAAGAGATAAAAAAGATGTGGTATACATAAACAATAGAATACTACTCAGCCATAAAAAGAATGAAATAATACCATTTGCAACAACATGGACAAACCTAGAAATTATCATATTAAGTGAAGTCAGACAGAAAGACAAATATATGATACTACTTACATATGGAATCTTTTTTTTAAAATGATACAAATGTTTGACAGAAAACAACAAAATTCTGTAAAGCAATTACCCTTCAATTAAAAAATAAATTAAAAAAATTTTAAATATACAAATGAACTTATTTACTAGACAGAAATAGACTCACATAAAAAACAAACTTATGGTTACTAAAGGGAAAAATGGGGGGGGAATTAGGAGTTTTGTATTAACAGATACACACTGCTATATATAAAATAGATAAACAACAAGGACCTACTGTATAGCACAAGGAACTATACTCAAAAGCTGGTAATAACTTATAATGGAAAAGAATCTGAAAAAGAATGTATGTATCTATAGGTAAAAATATAGAGATCTATATAAATAGCTGAATCACTTTGCGGTACACATGAAACTAATACAACATTGTAAATAAACTATACTTCAATTTTTTTAATTAATAAAATAAAAAGCTTTAAAGTACCCACTCCTTAAACTTTTGCTCCAGATACCTAAAAGGTAAAATTTAATCAGATTTAAATGTATAACCCAGATTACTGCAATTCATTCAGAGTGGGATAGAGTGGGAAGGATTAATATGAACCACAGTAGAGTGCATACATGGGAATGACATGAATAGGTTCAACAAAATTTTTCCTTATATTTGAGTCAGCCCCATCAGTGTGGAAAAAACCTAAATATACAACCACAAAATATATTCCATGTTTGTTTTTCAGGTGGTTAAAATTTTACCGGTGGCTAAAGATTTATTAGCCACAACATTTCAGATTTGCAGAGCTAAATGACATATTATGAGTTGTTACGGTTTTCATAGCCAAATGAAAGTAAATTAGGATTCACCTTTCCAAAAGTGAATATTTTATCATTAGTGTCATGTGATACTAATTAAAAGTGTGTATCAAAGATTTCCTAGGTAATTCTCTGTCAAAAAAAAGTTCTCTCTGAGCCTTATTTTTCCTATCTGTAAAATATGTTAATATGATGATTAAAGTACTTAAAAGTGCTCTGTGAACTCCAAACTACTGTAGAAATTAATTTTGTTTACATTCAGTATTATTTCATGCAAAGATGGGCTCAATAAAGGACAGAAATGGTATGGACCTAACAGAAGCAGAAGATATTAAGAAGAGGTGGCAGGAATACACAGAAGAACTGTACAAAAAAGATCTTCACGACCAAGATAGTCACGATAACGTGGTCACTGACCTAGAGCCAGACATCTTGGAATGTGAAGTCAAGTGGGCCTTAGAAAGCATCACTACGAACAAAGCTAGTGGAGGTGATGGAATTCCAGTTGAGCTATTTCAAATCTTGAAAGATGATGCTGTGAAAGTGCTGCACTCAATATGCCAGCAAATTTGGAAAACTCAGCAGTGGCCACAGGACTGGAAGAGGTCAGTCTTCATTCCAATCCCAAAGAAAGGCAATGCCAAAGAATGCTCAAACTACCGCACAATTGCACTCATCTCACACGCTAGTAAAGTCATGCTCAAAATTCTCCAAGCCAGGCTTCAGCAATATGTGAACCGTGAACTCCCAGATGTTCAAGCAGGTTTTAGAAAAGGCAAAGGCACCAGAGATCAAATTGCCAACATCCGCTGGATCATGGAGAAAGCAAGAGAGTTTCAGAAAAACATCTATTTCTGCTTCATTGACTATGCCAAAGCCTTTGACTGTGTGGATCACAATAAACTGTGGAGCATTCTGAAAGAGATGGGAATACCAGACCACCTGACCTGCCTCTTGAGAAACCTGTATGCAGGTCAGGAAGCAACAGTTAGAACTGGACATGGAACAACAGACTGGTTCCAAATAGGAAAAGGTGTACGTCAAGGTTGTATATTGTCACCTTGCTTATTTAACTTATATGCAGAGTACATCATGAGGAACGCTGGGCTGGAAGAAGCACAAGCTGGAATCAAGATTGCTGGGAGAAATATCAATAACCTCAGATATGCAGATGACACTACCCTTATGGCAGAAAGTGAAGAGGAACTCAAAAGCCTCTTGATGAAAGGGAAAGAGGAGAGTGAAAAGGTTGGCTTGAAGCTCAACATTCAGAAAACAAAGATCATGGCATCTGGTCCCATCACTTCATGGGAAATAGATGGAAAAACAGTGGAAACAGTGTCAGACTTTATTTTTTTGGGCTCCAAAATCACTGCAGATGCTGATTGCAGCCATGAAATTAAAAGACGCTTGCTCCTTGAAAGGAAAGTTATGACCAACCTTGATAGTATATTAAAGAGCAGAGACATTACTTTGCCAACCAAGGTCCGTCTAGTCAAGGCAATGGTTTTTCCCGTGGTCATGTATGGATGTGAGAGTTGGACTGTGAAGAAAGCTGATCACTGAAGAATCGATGCTTTTGAACTGTGGTGTTGGAGAAGACTCTTGAGAGTCCCTTATACTGCAAGGAGATCCAACCAGTCCATTCTAAAGGAGATCAATCCTGGATGTTCATTGGAGGGACTGATGCTAAAGCTGAAACTGCAATACTTTGGCCACCTCATGCGACGAGTTGACTCACTGGAAAAGACTCTGATGCTGGGAAAGGTTGGGGGCGGGAGGAGAAGGGGACGACCGAGAATGAGATGGCTGGATGGCATCACCGACTCAGTGGGCATGAGTTTGAGTGTACTCCGGGAGTTGGTGATGGACAGGGAGGCCTGGCGTGCTGTGATTCATGGGGTCGCGGAGAGTTGGACACGACTGAGCGACTGAACTGAACTGAACTGAACATTCAGTATGCTTCAAACCAGTTAGAATTACCTGTCCTTTCAGTCCCACATCTTCTCCCTATCCTTCCTCACTGTACTTTAATTATTAATGCAGGTATATGATTGCCAGCTAAACCATCAAGATCAGATGTCCGTCTGGGCATGCTACTCTTGGAAAACCTGAAAACTTCCCAAGGCTATAGGTAAATAGATGGACTTAAGGGCTCAGTTTCCACTTTGACCTCCCATGTGTGGACTTGACTAAAACAGATCTGCCTGAGAACATGTTCTTTTCATCCCCTCCTTTCATTGTCGCTCTTTTCCCACATTGCAGAAGAAAACCCATGTCTCATCTAACACTGATCTCACTGTGGAAAATTGCTCTGTTATAGAAAACCTCCAAGACACAAAACAAAGAATTTCAAATACTGGAGCTGGTGCTGAGAATGACATTGGCCTTTCACAATTCAGGTAGTTTCCTGTTCTTAGCTTTCAATAAAATTAAATAAGGACCTATTGGAACATGACTTTGATCATGAAAACGTTTTTGATGGTAGAAATTAAAACTACAAAATTTTATTAATTCATTTTAAAATATCATTAACATATAAATTACATGTTAATACAAATATCATCCTCTTTAAATTAATAACTTTTTAATTTGATGAGAATGCTCAATTTAATTAACAACATTTAGTGAGAAGAATGATTTTATCTTTGAACTCTCATGTCTGACTTAATAAGATATACTAGGATTCTCTTTGCTTTTTTCTTTATTTATTTTAATTGGAGGCTAATTACTTTACAATATTGTAGTGGTTTTGCCATATGTTGACATGAATCAGCCATGGGTGTACATGTGTTCCCCATCCTGAAGCCCCCTCCCACCTCCCTCCCCATCCCATCCCTCAGGGTCATCCCATTGCACCAGCCCCGAGCATCCTGTCTCATGCATTGAACCTGGACTGGCAATCTGTTTCACATATGATAATATACATGTTTCAATGCTATTCTCTCAAATCATCCCACCCTCGCCTTCTCCCACAGAGTCCAAAAGACTGTTCTATACATCTGTGTCTCTTTTGCTGTCTCACATATAGGGTTATCATTACCATTTTTCTAAATTCCATATATATGTGTTAGTATACTGTATTGGTGTTTTTCTTTCTGACTTACTTCACTCTGTGTAATAGGCTCCAGTTTCATCCACCTCATTAGAACTTTTTCAAATGAATTCTTTTTAATTGCTGAGCAATACTCCATTGTGTATATGTACCACAGCTTTCTTATCCATTCATCTGTGGATGGACATCTAGGTTGCTTCCATGTCCTGGCTATTGTAAACAGTGCTGAGATGAACACTGGGGTACATGTGTCTCTTTCAATCTGGTTTCCTGGTTTTCTCTTTCTTCTGGTTTCCTCAGTGTGTATGCCCAGCAGTGGGACTGCTGGGTCGTATCGCAGTTCTATTTCCAGTTTTTTAAGGACTATCCACACTGTCCTCCATAGTGGCTGTACTAGTTTGCATTCCCACCAACAGTGTAAGAGGGTTCCTTTTTCTCCACACCCTCTGAGCAGAGTGGTTTTATCTTTGAACTCTCTTTCATGTCTGACTTAATAAGAGATATTAGGATTCTCTTATCTGCTTCTGCATTCAATCTTCATCTGTCACAATATCACATATGTAGCTGCTGGAAAATTCTACTACATACTCTTCACAGGATGAGAATGAAAAAGGAAAATAAAATCTTTATATTATTATAAAAATAATTTTACTTCACTGACCCGTCAGAACAATTTCAGGAACCCGCAAGAATCCTCATCAAATTTTGAGCATAACTTTGGATGATGCTGCATTCAAATTTTTAATCCTCTCCCTGGTTATATATTGAAAATGGTGCCACGTGTGGATGACTTTACACACAGATATTCTCATTGCTTATTTTACTGATAGTTTGTGCCCTGCAAAAACAATAACTCTGTTTAAAAAATCAATTTTGTTCAGTTCCCACCAAAAAAGAAAAAAAGCTACAATACATGTATAATTTTATGTGCTGTAATATCAAATATATTCCTAGCAGAAAAGAGCTTCCCTTTTTAAAGGAGGCATTGGTGAAAACTGAAATTTCTGCTTCTGATTTTACTATCTGGTTGGTAGAATTTTACACAGACTAGCTTCTGGCTTCAAACATTACAGATCTTTTTCCTCTTTCATTACTCCTACTTCTGCTGCCAAGCACCACAAGACAAGTTCATATGGTAGTGCCAACTTTCACCTTTCACTTTGGTGTCCCTACACTTGGTACATTGAGACAGTGGTGGATAGGAATATTCCTGAAGACATTTCTCAAAGTAAACAACCAGAGCAACTTATTCACAAGCTACATACATATACCCAACTAAATCCAAATTCAGTGTGTCCACAATTAAACCTTTCTGAAGCAGATCTCAAAAATGCCTGTGATTATCCCAACACCTGACACAACATATGTATGGTGAAAGAAAAGTCAAGGTGGAGAGAAACAGATGTCTTCACTGGTTATGGCTTAAATATGCTACATTTGCAAGGGCTACAAACATAAGATCCCATGAACACACCGCTAGCACCCTCTTAGGGCCTGTAAGTGAAAGGCATTGTAGCTTAAACTTAAACTTTATTAGCTTTATAATTAATCTGTCTTTGCCTCACTACTTTTCTCAGTTGTGTTTGCCCTTCCTTCCCCTATATTGTGTATTACTTTTTGTAACAATTCTATTTATGTCCTTCAGTTCAGTTCAGTCACTCAGTCGTGTCCGACTCTTAGCGACCCCATGAACCACAGCATGCCAGGCCTCCCTGTCCATCACCAACTCCTGGAGTTCACTCAAACTCATGTCCTTTGTTTTGCTTTGGCTCCATCCCTTCATTCTTTCTGGAGGTATTTCTCCACTGATCTCCAGTAGCATACTAGGCAACTACCGACCTAGGGAATTCCTCATTCACTATCCTATCATTTTGCCTTTTGATACTGTTCATGGGGTTCTCAAGGCAAGTATACTGAAGTGGTTTGCCATTCCCTTCTCCAATGGACCACATTTATGTCCTTACTAGAAAGCAAAAAGTTCATAATATCACCTCCCTTGTTCTAGGTAACAAGTTCTGCTTGGAGTACAAAGCCAAGGGAAACGTTATATACTGAGCAATCTGTGTAAGAAGTGCAAAATATTTTTGGAAAATTGAATTCTAATTTACTCATGGTAAGGTAAATGGATACCAAAATCCAGAGAGAAGTACCCTCCAACAGAAATACAACATGAATCACATATGTAATCTAAAATTTTCTGGTAGCCGCATGAAAAAGGTTAAAAGAAGAAGGTGAAGTTAATTTTAATAATATATTTTATTTAACCCAGTATGTATATATTATAGCCTGACATACATACAATCAAAAAATTAATGATGTATCTTGCTTTTTTTTTTTTTTGGTTACTAAATCTTTGGAATTCTCAATTTTAACTAGCCACTTTTCAAGTGCTTAAAAACCACATTTGGCTAGTGGCTACCATATTGGACAATGTATAAATATAATAGAAGAAGAAGGTCTAAATATAATGGAAGAAGAAGCACAGAGTTAAAAGTAATACCCCTATTGAACAACGGAGAATCTAAAGCTTGGCATAGGTAACATTTCCAATGTCACCTAGGAGCAACCATTTGGTGGAGATAAGATTAGAACATGGGTTTCCATTACAAGTTATAAAGTTCAAAGAACTTTTTTCTAAATTACCAAAAATAAAAATCAAATTTAATCAAAAGTGTTAGAGAAAAGACAAGATCATAAAATGATAATATAAAATCATGGTCATATGAAGAGAGAGAAAAGAATCTAGACACTGACCTTAGACCTTTCACAAAAGTTAAATCAAAATGACTCATAACCTAAATGTAAAATGCAAAAGTAAAGATTCCTAGAATATACAAAAGAATGCCACCTAGATGACTTTAGATTTGGTGATGACTAAGTATGATAGCGACTGAACTGAAGTATGACATCAAAAGTACTCTCCTTGAAAGAAAAAGCAGTAAGATAGACTTTCATTAACGTTAAATTTTTCTGCTCTATCAAAGCTAGTGTTAAGAGAGTAAAATGACAAGACACGGACTAGGAGAAAATCTCAGCAAAATGCACATCTGATAAAGAACTGGTCTCCAAAATGTACAAAGAATTCATAAAATTCAACAATAAGAAAATAACCCATTTTTTTTTGATAAGTCAAAAGATCTAAACTGACATCCCCTCCCCAAAAAAAATGCATAAAGATAGCAGTTATTTGGAATATGGGCAAAAGTACTTAACCTCTTATGCCGGCATGAAATTGCAAACTCAGAAACAATGAAATGTTGAACACCTATTAGAAAGGTTAAAAGCTGCACATTGGTAAAAGTAATTGCTGCTAAGAATGTGGAGCAACAGGAATTCTCATCCATTGTTGGTAGAAGTGCAAAATGGCATAGCCACTTTGGAAGACAGTTTGGCAGTTTCTTACAAAACTTAAAATACTTTAGCCATGTGATCCAGCAGTTACACTCCTTAGTATTTACCCAAATGAATTGAAAACTTATACGTTCACATAAGAATCTGCATACAAATGTCTACAGCAGCTTTACTCATAATTACCAAACTTGGAAGCAAACAAGATGTTCTTCAATACATGAATGGATTACCAAACTGTGGTACAACATACAACAAAATAATTAATATTCTGCTATCAAGTCACGGAAGCTCAGGAACTAGTCTTAAACGCATACTGCTAAGCAAAAGAAGCCAATCTGCAGAGGATAAGCACTGTACGATTCCAGCTGGATGACATTTCTGAAAAGGCAAAACTGTGGCAACAATAACATGATCAGTGACTGCCACACTTTTGGGAGGAGGGAGGAACAGGTGAAGCACAGGTTTTTAAGGGAATGAAACTACTGTATATGAAACAGGGTGGGTATACATCATCATTTGTCAAGACCGATATTATATACAACATAAAGCATAAACCCTAATGTAACTATGAGATTTAGTTAATAAAAATGTATCATTATTGGATCATCAATTGTAACAAATAAACCACACTAATGCAAGATATTAACAATAAAATTAACTGTGGGAGAGAAAAGGGGATAAAAGAGAACTTTCTGTACTTTTACACTCAATTAACTGTGGGAGAGAAAAGGGGATAAAAGAGAACTTTCTGTACTTTTATGCTCAATTTTTCTGTAAACCTAAAACTGATATTTTAAGTCTATTAATTTTTAAATATATCCCCAAAATTACTGGCTAGTATTTTAAAATATTAGCCCACGATATTTGCAAATGAACTCTGGACGGAGGTTCGTGACACTGTACAGGAGACAGGAACCAAGACCATCCCCATGGAAAAGAAATGCAAAAAAGCAAAATGGCTGTCTGAGGAGGCCTTACAAATAGCTGTGAAAAGAAGAGAAGTGAAAAGCAAAGGAAAAAAGGAAAGATATAAGCATCTGAAAGCAGAGTTCCAAAGAATAGCAAGGAGAGATAAGAAAGCCTTCCTCAGTGATCATTGCAAAGAAATAGAGGAAAACAACAGAATAGGAAAAACAAGAGATCTCTTCAAGAAAATTAGAGATTCCAAGGGAACATTTCATGCAAAGATGGGCACAATAAAGGACAGAAATGGTATGGACCTAACAGAAGCAAAAGATATTAAGAAGAGGTGTCAAGAATACACAGAAGAACTGTACAAAAAAGATCTTTATGACCAAGATAGTCACGATAACGTGATCACTGACCTAGAGCCAGACATCTTGGAATGTGAAGTCAAGTGGGCCTTAGAAAGCATCATGACGACCAAAGCTAGTGGAGGTGATGGAATTCCAGTTGAGCTATTTCAAATCTTGAAAGATGATGCTGTGAAAGTGCTGCACTCAATATGCCAGCAAATTTGGAAAACTCAGCAGTGGCCACAGGACTGGAAGAGGTCAGTCTTCATTCCAATCCCAAAGAAAGGCAATGCCAAAGAATGCTCAAACTACCGCACAATTGCACTCATCTCACACGCTAGTAAAGTCATGCTCAAAATTCTCCAAGCCAGGCTTCAGCAATATGTGAACCGTGAACTCCCAGATGTTCAAGTAGGTTTTAGAAAAGGCAGAGGCACCAGAGATCAAATTGCCAACATCCGCTGGATCATGGAGAAAGCAAGAGAGTTTCAGAAAAACATCTATTTCTGCTTCATTGACCATGCCAAAGCCTTTGACTGTGTGGATCACAATAAACTGTGGAACATTCTGAAAGAGATGGGAATACCAGACCACCTGACCTGCCTCTTGAGAAACCTGTATGCAGGTCAGGAAGCAACAGTTAGAACTGGATATGGAACAACAGACTGGTTCCAAATAGGAAAAGGAGTAAGTCAAGGCCGTATATTGTCACCTTGCTTATTTAACTTATATGCAGAGTACATCATGAGGAACGCTGGGCTGGAAGAAGCACAAGCTGGAATCAAGATTGCTGGGAGAAACATCAATAACCTCAGATATGCAGATGACACTACCCTTATGGCAGAAAGTGAAGAGGAACTCAAAAGCCTCTTGATGAAAGGGAAAGAGGAGAGTGAAAAGGTTGGCTTGAAGCTCAACATTCAGAAAACAAAGATCATGGCATCTGGTCCCATCACTTCATGGGAAATAGATGGAAAAACAGTGGAAACAGTGTCCGACTTTATTTTTTTGGGCTCCAAAATCACTGCAGATGCTGATTGCAGCCATGAAATTAAAAGACGCTTACTCCTTGGAAGGAAAGTTATGACCAACCTAGATAGCATATTAAAAAGCAGAGACATTACTTTGCCAACAAAGGTCCCTCTAGTCAAGGCTGTGGTTTTTCCCATGGTCATGAATGGATGTGAGAGTTGGAACTGTGAAGAAAGCTGATCGCCGAAGAATTGATGCTTTTGAACTGTGGTGTTGGAGAAGACTCTTGAGAGTCCCTTGTACTGTAAGGAGATCCAACCAGTCCATTCTAAAGGAGATCAATCCTGGGTGTTCATTGGAAGGACTGATGCTAAAGCTGAAACTGCAATACTTTGGCCACCTCATGCGACGAGTTGACTCACTGGAAAAGACTCTGATGCTGGGAAAGGTTGGGGGCGGGAGGAGAAGGGGACGACAGAGAATGAGATGGCTGGATGGCATCACCGACTCTGTGGACATGAGTTTGAGTGAACTCCGGGAGTTGGTGATGGACAGGGAGGCCTGGCGTGCTGTGATTCATGGGGTCGCGTAGAGTCGGACACGACTGAGTGACTGAACTGAACTGAGTTTGCTAGAAATGACTGAGATAGAAAATATCGCCCCCTAGTGGCTCTGAGAAAGAAAAGCTACAAGTGTAATGAACCAGCTAGAGCCAAGGAAAAGGCAGCAACAGCCCCTTTTGTGGGAGAAGGTAGTTCTAAAACCAAATTAAGTCTCAAATATGATGGCCATCCATAAATCCAAGTAATAGTTCAAGTAGTCAGGAAGAAGGGTGACTAAGAACAATTTAAGAAAAATCAGAGAGTGAGTAAATATATAAGGGACTGATGCCTTATAATACCACGGGAGTGACTCGGAACGAAGGAAACCAAATTCTACAAATCCTTCAAGTGGCTAAGTATCCCTAGGGTAGAAAAACCTCTGCGGACTTGGAAAAATGTCATACTAAAAGGGCCGTAAAAATGCATGCCTGTGAAACAACTAAGCCCTTGTGCCACAACTTCTGAGCCAGTGCTCTAGAGCCTGGAGCCACAATTACTGAAGAACGCATGCCCTAGAGCCTGTGCGCCACAAGAGAAGCCAGGCAATGAGAAGCATGCACAGAACAGGAGAGTAGCCCCCACTCACCACAACTGGAGAAAAAAGCCCTCGCAGCAACAAAGACCAAGCACAGCCGAAAAATTAACTAATTTAAAACATAAAATTATTTTTTTAATGCAGGCCTATCCTCCTAGTAAAATATTGGCAGACCAGACCAAAAGACATCTAAACCTAGGAGGTAAGAAGCCACATTCAGGAAACTCAAGGAGACTCAGTCAGTTCAGTTCAGTTCAGTCACTCAGTCGTGTCCGACTCTCCGCGACCCCATGAATCACAGCACGCCAGGCCTCCCTGTCCATCACCAACTCCCCGAGTTCACTCAAACTCATGTCCACAGAGTCGGTGATGCCATCCAGCCGTCTCATTCTCTGTCGTCCCCTTCTCCTGCCCCCAATCCTTCCCATCATCAGACTTTTTTCCAGTGAGTCAGCTCGTCTCATGAGGTGGCCAAAGTATTGGAGTTTTAAGCAAAAACAAATTGAATTTTTAATTATTAATATAACTAAAACTTTACATTTGTTAAACTAAAACAGGTAACTGTATCAGTTCAGTTCAGTTCAGTCGCTCAGTCGTGTCCGACTCTTTTCGACCCCATGAATCACGAAATAGGTTCCAAAAGATTTTAGATCAACACATAGAACAAATATTTGCGACAATTTTTCACTTTAGAGTAAAATTTAAAAGAACAACTAATTTGAATTAAACTTCCTTTACCTTTAAACTGCAAGAAGACATTACATATAAGAACATCTCAACAAGTAGTATACTTATATCCCTTATCAGTCAGTCAGTCAGTTCAGTCGCTCAGTCCTAACTGACTCTTTGCGACCCCATGAATCACAGCACGCCAGGCCTCCCTGTCCATCACCAACTCCCGGAGTTCACTTAAACTCATGTCCATCGAGTCGGTGATGCCATCCAGCCATCTCATTCTCTGTCGTCCCCTTCTCCTCCCGCCCCCAATTCCTCCCAGCATCAGGGTCTTTTCCAGTGAGTCAACTCGTCGCATGAGGTGGCCAAAGTATTAGAGTTTCAGCTTTAGCATCAGTCCTTCCAGTGAACACCCAGGATCGATGTCCTTTAGAATGGACTGGTTGGATCGCCTTGCAGTCCAAGGGACTCTCAAGAGTTTTCTCCAGCACCACAGTTCATATCCCTTATGCTGTTGCTGTTAAGTCACTTCAGTCGTGTCCGACTCTGTGTGACCCCATAGACGGAAGCCCACCAGGCTCCCCCGTCCCTGGGATTCTCCAGGCAAGAACACTGGAGTGGGTTGTCATTTCCTTATCCAATGTGTGAAAGCGAAAAGTGAAAGTGAAGTCGCTCAGTCGTGTCCAACTCTTAGCCACCCCATGGACTGCAGCCCAGCAGGCTCCTCCGTCCATGAGATTTTCCAGGCAAGAGTACTGGAGTGGGGTGCCATTGCTTTCTCCGCATATCCCTAACAGAATCTACTAAATATTTTTAGAATCCAAAGATCCTACCACTTTATTTCAGTGTCCCTATGTAACTGAAAATAGAACAGTTTGAGAAGTCCTAGAAGGAAAACAGCACATATATGATCACTTTTGTGCAGATAAACACATTGCCCTCCTACTACCACCCAGGTAGATTCCACTGGCATTGTGGACACCCTTATGTTGCAAATTGCATCTTCAGTGTTTTGAATGCAACTTCCTGGATGCCAATACATATTGCTAAGGATGTTTACAGTCACCTTACATTCTAAACTTTGGACCTATGAGTTCATGAGTTCTCTCTCCAGCTGTATCTAATCTGCTGCTACACTGATCCATTGGTTCTCTTAATTTTGTTTATTTACATTGTCAGTTCCAGAATTTCTATTTGGCTCTTTCTGAAACCTGCTACATCATATTATTTAGTTTCTTGTTCCCTGTCAAAGTTTTCAAGCTTTGCTTTTATCTCTTTGCATAAAGTCTTAGTTTTTTCAAAGCAATGTATAATTCAGTCTCTGGTTGGGGAACTAAAATCTTGCAAGCTGCACAGCAGGATTAATTAATTAATTTTTAAAAAATAAAAAGCACAGTACATTATCATACCAGGTCTACAAAAAAATACCCACTATTCTTTGGAGCTGGTGGAGTTTGTCAGCCAGTCACCAGCTGATTATGACGACTCTGTTTTTTAAAGTAGAAGCAAATGAAAAAATGTTTAATTTTTTATAATTATAAATTATAAGAAAATTTATAAGAAAGAAAATTAGTCACTTAAACTCCATCATTCATATTTTATGAACATTAACGCTTTGATAAATACCTTCAAGTCACTTTTTTCTGTGAATATTTTATGAATTTTTGACAAAGTTCAGTTTATTCTGCAGTAGTATATACTGTTACACAACATATTTTTTCCACTTAACTATTATATATACCATAAATATTTTCTGCTGTAATTTCACTAAAACAATTTCAGTCTCTAAATTATCTTCTGTTTTATCAATTAATCATAATTTATACAACCGATTCCCTAATATTTGAAAGGGATTTTGTACAGTAAGAAATCTTTAATGATCTGTTGATCTGTCTGTGTGAGAAGTAAGGCTGCAACTTCATGGCAAATAGATGGGGAAAAAATGGAAACAGTGACAGACTTCATTTTATTGGGCTCCAAAATCACTGAGGAAAGTGACCGTAGCCATGAAATTAACAGATGCCTGCTCCTTGGAAGAAAAGCTACGACAAACCTAGACACCATATTGAAAAGCAAATATATCACTTTCCCAACAAAGATCCATATGGTCAAAGCTATGGTTTTTCCAGTAGTCATGTATGGATGTGAGAGTTGGACCATAAAGAAGGATGAGCACCAAAAAACTGATGCTTTCAAACTGTGGTACTAGAGAAGACTCTTGAGAATCCTTGGACAGCAAGGAGATAAAATCGATCAAACCTAAAGGAAATCAGTCCTGAATATTCATTGGAAGGACTAATGCTAAAGTGCCAGTACTTTGGCCACCTGATGCAAAGAGCCAACTCATTGGAAAAAACACTGATGCTGGGAAAGATTGAAAGCAGGAGGAGAAGGGGATGCCAGAGGGTGAGATGGTTGGATGGCATTGCCAATTCAACGGACATGAGTTTGAGCAATCTTCGGGAGATAGTGAAGGACAAGTAAGCCTGGCATGCTGCAGCCTATGGGGTTGCAGAGTCGGACACAACTGAGCGACTGAACAACAAATCATGGGGAGATTCTTTTCTTCCTTCTCCCTACCTGAAAATGAGTGTCAGTAAGATGATTTGGTATGTTTTCTTTCATCCCTCCCCATCATAGTGACATGGCTACCAAGGGTAAGAGAAAAGGGGAAGCATTCAGTAGAGAAGAAAAAATAAGTATAGGAAGGGAATAGATTTTCTTCGGATAATACCAAATGTAAGGCCAGTTAAGAGGTGGTGCATCTTGCCATTGTCGCAGATATGAACTTGCTGGTACACGCTCCACCCATGAAACGAGACCCCCCTCAATGAACCACATCCAGTGGAGAATGAACTGACTTCTGAAATCTGGCATAAGAAAGAGTGGGGCCCTAGATTAAAGGAATCTAGAGGCCATGGAAAAGATTAAGTCCCAAGAGAAGGCTTGGTTTTTTTCCTACAAAATATAAAGTAATGTAGAAGTATAAGCTGTTACTTCCATGAGAGATGAAGGGTCTGTCGTCTGTGAATAATTAATGAGGATAACTGAACCCTTGGTACCTGTGGAGCTGTGTGGGTTGAAGGACTTGTCTCTGCCCTGAAAGACTGTTCTGTACATTCTGTGGGCACTGTGTATGCTTGATCAGCTGACGTATGATTGCTTAATAATGCAGTGCTTTCCTCATCCTCCTCCACTCCAAGGGATATAGTTGTGGGGTTACAATGAGGGGAAAATCCATGTACTATAATAACTGTAGACATATTTGTTTAATCACTGCTCAAATCAGACTTTGTGTCAGCAAGCTTCTCACGGTTAATTGTCAATCATTTAACTCCTCCACACCCCGTCTGTCCCATACACTGTAATTGTAGTCTGATTTGCTTTTCAAAGTAATGTCTCACCAGGCTAATTGAAGCTAGCTGCAGCAACACAATCTCCAGAAACTTGCTTAGAAAAGCTTTCCCTCATACCAAGCAAGTGGCTACTAGCTGAGTCTGCTGAGAGTTCTGAGCTTGCATTCTCATATCTGGTTAAATCTTGGTCTCTGAACCACTATAATAAAATGCACATTCAATTTTTGCTTAACCTTCACAAGTTATTCTAAGTGCTTTAAAGAAGCCAAACAGGGGACATACTGTGGGGTCGATAGTACACACAACATTCTCAAAATGAAATCATCTTCCCTCGTGTTCCTCTTCTTGCATCCTCTATTTTTATCAGTCAGTCAGTCAGTTCAGTCGCTCAGTCCTAACTGACTCTTTGCGACCCCATGAATCGCAGCACGCCAGGCCTCCCTGTCCATCACCACCTCCTGGAGTTCACTCAAACTCACGTCCATCGAGTCGGTAGTCCCACCATATTCCACATCACCAAAGTTCATAATCATTATAACACTTTATGCTTCCCTCTTCTCCTGCCCATTACATCCAATCAGATGCCGATCCTCTCCATGGCTGCTTTTCAATCCCCTTGTAAAACTGTAAAATAATTTAATGAAAATATATATTTAGAAAATAATTGGCAAATTCTTTAGCATATTTTAAGAATGCAATGATGGCTGGGTGTTATTATTATTATCATAAGTATTACCCTCAGTATGACCCTGTTTTCTGACCTGTAAAGACAAGATAAGACTCTTGAGAGTCCCTTGGACAGTAAGGAGATCAAACAAATCAATCCTAAATGAAGTCAACCCTGAATATTCATTGGGGGACGGATGCTGAAGCTGAAGCTTCAATACTTTGGCCACCTAATGGGAAGAGCCAACTCATTGGAAAAGACCCCAGCGCTGGTAAAGATTGAGATCAGAAGGAGAAGGGGGTGACAGAGGATGAGATGGTTGGATGGCACTATTGACTCAATGACATGAGTTTGAGCAAACTTCAAGAGATAGTGAAGGACAGGGAAGCCTGGTGTGCTGCAGTCCAAGGGGTCACAAAGAGTTGGACACGATTGAGTGACTGAACAACAGCAACAAGGACAAGAGAATTTGACTTTCCACTTTCACTGGTAGAGAGTGTAAGAAAGTTTCAGGAAGGTAGAGAAGAGTACCAGCCAATAACTGGCTCTGTATCCTTAGAACTTAATGAATATCCCAGAGTCTATATTTTGAAATCCCAATACTAGGCTGCTGATAATAAGTAGCCTATCTCATAAGGTTGGTGAGCTTGAGATGAAATATAAATTTAAAACTCCTTTGCAAGATATAAAGAAATATACAAACACATACTGTTATTTCCATCCTCTTTTTTAATTACAAAGTGGAAATAAGCAGGCTGGGAGACACGATGACCAAGATTTTAAAACTCTACTGATTGTGAAGAGAAGGTTCAGAACTGTCTATGATTCTGTGTCATATGTAATTTTCATCTCACATGACCAATGCTTTGCAGAAGACCTTCTGACAGTGAAGGAGCAGCTCTGTAGAGCCAATACTTTTATATTCTGGAATGAAATGGTCACTCTTTACAAAAGGGAAACCTAACTTCATTTATTTTTTTTATTTCTTCTTTTTCATGAAGCTGGTTAGGATTGCAATCTTATGCTGAGTACTGAATCAAGATAAAGAGGCATAGTTAAACTTTTTCCTTTGTAGTATAAAAAGGTTGTTTCAGTCTCTTATTTGGAAATAATTTTAAGCTTATAGAAGCATTGCAAAGGTAGTATAGTGAGTTTCCATGTACTTTCCAAACAACTTCCCATAATGTTAGTATCTCACATAAGTATGCTTTAATCATCAAACTAAGAAATTTACATTAGCACAATATTAATAACTAAGTTATAGACTTTATGCAGGTTTCACCAGTTCTTCCTCCACTATTCTTTTTCTCTTCCAGGATATGTTTCAAGGTCCCACACTTCATTTAGTTGCCATTTTCCTTAGCCACTTCTAATTGATGACAACTCAGTTTCTCCTTGCCTTTAATGACCTTGACATTTTTGAAGAGTACTGGTCAAGTATTCTGTAGGCTTCCCAGGTGGCTGAGTGGCAAACAATCTGCCTGCCAATGCATGAGACACCAGAGACACAGGTTTGACCCCTGGGTTGGGAAGATACCTTGGGGAAGGAAATGACAACCTACTCCAATATTCTTGCTTGGAAAATCCCATGGACAAAGAAGCCTGGCAGGCTAACAGTCCATGGGGCCGCAAGGAGTTAGACATGACTGAGCAACTGAGCATTCACACATCTCAATCTGAATTTTCCCAATGTTTTCTCATAATTGGATTGAGGTTTAATTTTGAGGAAGAATACCATAGAGGTGAACATGCCCATCCTGGAGAAGTAAATGGTGTCAATATGTTTTATGTGATACTTAAGTGGTACCTGCTAGATTTTTCCACTATAAAATTTACTGTTTATCTTTGGACTAAATAAGCATTGTGGGGGAGATAATCTTTGGCTATGCAAATATTTTGTTTCTCCTTAAAGTTCTGACCAAAATTTTAACATTCGTCTGTGGATCTTGCCTGCAAAAATGATTCCTGTGGCATGCTGATGGTACTTTTCTATTTCCCTCATTCCTTCTACATTTATTAATTGGAATTCTTATATAAGGAAAAGTTGTCCCCCTCTCCCCCAAATAAACTTTATTTGCTTTGTCACCAAAAACAATCACTGTTCAACTCTGCATGATTTATGATCCAAATGTCCTGACTTCCTTACAGAGTTATCAAGGGAACTGAATAAGATAGAACACATACAGGGTAAGCATTCAATGACTGTGCATCCCATTCCTTCCACTACCTACTGTCTAATATCCAGATGAGTCCAATGTCCTACAGTTAGCACTCAGTCAACCATAATTGGTGAAACTTTTTATCATTAGTTAACTTTGCATACACGTGACCACACCAAATCGATTGTAATGCCCCCAAGATGAGCAAACAGACTTCCTGTGGTTACATGGATTCACAGCACTGCTACAGTGTACTAAACAGAGACAGTCAGAAAATGTACTGAGTGAATGAATGGTTATTTGATAAATGCTAAGAAAAGAGATATATATGCTAAGAGTCCTAAATAAGGATCAGTTTAAATGTTTTTCTTTGTTCAAACCATTCTCCCCTTACTGTCCTTTCGTGTCATTTGCTTCTAGATAGATTCAAACTTCCACGTCAATAGATCTCTTTTTCATAGTTCATTCATGTTCCTTTTTAAATACATCAGGTCTTTTGTATCTTCAAAACAACTCAGAAAATAGCCCTAATTTTAAAACAGACAAAGGATGTAAATGAACAATTCAAAAAGAGCCAAAATGCACAATAAACATTTGGAAGAGAACGTTTAAATTCAAAAGTTGAACCTCTGTAAGTTCAAACTTTAAGGAATGTTCAAAACACCAGAAGATCTTGTTAAAATTTAGATCCTGATTCAATGAGGCAAAGAAAGGATCAGACAGAGTCTGCATTTCTTATAATCTCCAAGTGATGACAATGTTGCTGAGCTTGAGGGCCACACTTTGAGCACTCAGACAAACTGTAACCATAATGATGAGGGCTGAAAACAGCTGTGTGCTGTATGTAACTCATTCTGCTGTAGATCAGTACAACCTTTTGGAAAGTAGTTTGGCTTTTTAAGGTAGATTTTACTGAATAGATAAAATTGTGATTTTAAGAGTAATTAATTAAACATTATGAATTAAAAAATATAACAGGAAAATGCTTACAATATAATGCCAATTGTTTTCGCTTTACTAAGGTATGCTACTGCTACTGCTGCTAAGTCACTTCAGTCGTGTCGGACTCTGTGTGACCCCATAGACGGAAGCCCACCAGGCTCCCCCATCCCTGGGATTCTCCAGGCAAGAACACTGGAGTGGGTTGCCACATATAAAATTGCAAGATAATTAAAATGTATGACATGGAACAACAGACTGGTTCCAAATAGGAAAAGGTGTACGTCAAGGCTGTATATTGTCACCTTGCTTATTTAACTTATATGCAGAGTACATCATGAGGAACGCTGGGCTGGAAGAAGCACAAGCTGGAATCAAGATTGCTGGGAGAAATATCAATAACCTCAGATATGCAGATGACACTACCCTTATGGCAGAAAGTGAAGAGGAACTCAAAAGCCTCTTGATGAAAGGGAAAGAGGAGAGTGAAAAGGTTGGCTTGAAGCTCAACATTCAGAAAACAAAGATCATGGCATCTGGTCCCATCACTTCATGGGAAATAGATGGAAAAACAGTGGAAACAGTGACTGACTTTATTTTTTTGGGCTCCAAAATCACTGCAGATGCTGATTGCAGCCATGAAATTAAAAGACGCTTGCTCCTTGGAAGGAAAGTTATGACCAACCTTGATAGTATATTAAAAAGCAGAGACATTACTTTGCCAACCAAGGTCCGTCTAGTCAAGGCAATGGTTTTTCCCGTGGTCATGTATGGATGTGAGAGTTGGACTGTGAAGAAAGCTGATCGCCGAAGAATCGATGCTTTTGAACTGTGGTGTTGGAGAAGACTCTTGAGAGTCCCTTATACTGCAAGGAGATCCAACCAGGCCATTCTAAAGGAGATCAATCCTGGATGTTCATTGGAGGGACTGATGCTGAAGCTGAAACTGCAATACTTTGGCCACCTCATGCGGCGAGTTGACTCACTGGAAAAGACTCTGATGCTGGGAAAGGTTGGGGGCGGGAGGAGAAGGGGACGACGGAGAATGAGATGGCTGGATGGCATCACCGACTCTGTGGACATGAGTTTGAGTGTACTCCGGGAGTTGGTGAGGGACAGGGAGGCCTGGCGTGCTGTGATTCATGGGGTCGCGGAGAGTCGGACACGACTGAGCGACTGAACTGAACTGAACTGATGTTGTGGTGATTTAGTAGACATATATATTATGAAAAGATTTCTCCATCTAGTTAATTAACATATATCTTTTTTCTTTTTTTTTTTTTAACAAAACTTAAGTTCTATTCTCTTAGCAAATTTCAGTTATACATACAGTCTTATCAACTACAGTTATCATCTTATACTTTAGATCCTCAGACTTTATTCATCTTATAATTAAAAGTTTGTACCCTTTTTCTAACCTCTCCCCTTGTCCCCCAACAGCCCCCAGCCCCTGACAACAACTTCTCTACTCTATGAGTCTGACTTATTTTTAAGATTCCACATATAATTGACACCATGCAGTATTTCTGTCTCTGTCTGAGTTATCTTATTTAGCATAATGCTCTCTCGAATTTCATCTATGTTGACACAAATGGCAAGATTTCCTCCTTTCTAATGATTTAATAGCATTTCAGTACACAATAATGTGCATATATATATATATATATATATACACACACACACATATTGCATGTATACACATGTATCTTTATCTTTCTGTTAATGGATAACATAATGTTAAATTTTAAAATAATGCAAATTATACAAATAGTATAAGCTTAATTCTTGATCAATTCAATAGTTTAATTATTTAGTGCCTATATGTGCCAAGCACTATTCTAATAGGCGCTTGGAATAATTTAGTAAATAATGCCAAAATCCCTTTCCTTGAGTATCTTAAATCCTGTATAGCATGCATTTAAAAACAAAACTAGATACAGTCAAATGTGAGTCAAAGTTAGTTCTGAGCAGTCTTTATTTTCTTCTTTAAATGTTTTGGTAGTTCCACGTTTCAAAGTCATTAAAAATAGATATTTTCTTCAAAAATATTATCGACATGGTATTAAGATTAGTTAACATTCCATAAGTAGTCTTTTCTAGAAAGACTTAAGCCATCTTGGCAATTTCAAATATATCTGTTTCTTTTTGGCTAGAAATATCTTTCTGATGCCTGGAAAGATTGAAGGCAAGAGGAGAAGGGGATGACAGAGGATGAGACAGTTGGATGGCATCAAACTCAATGGACATGAGTTTGAGCAGCTCCAAGAGATGGTGAAGGACAGGGAAGCCTGGCATGCTGCTGTCCATGGGGTCGCAAAGAGTCATACACTAGACTGAGCGACTGAACTGATCCTCCTTTCCCTAAATTGCTCTCTAATCCTGTGGTGGATCTTGGACTCCCTCTGCTGGCCAGACAGCATCAAGAGAAGACTGTGGTGGTGGTGGTTTAGTCACTAAGTCCTGTTGGACTCTTACAACCCCATGGACTGTAGTCCACCAGGTTCCTCTGGCCACCAGGTTCCTCTGTTCATGGGATTCTCCAGGCAAGAATACTGGAGTGGGTTGCCATTCCCTTCTCCAGGTGATCTTCCGAACCCAGGAATCGAACCCAGGTTTCCTGCACTGCAGGTAGATTCTTTCCTGACTGAGTTAAGAGGAAAGATACAACAGAAGACTGAATTGAGAATAAATCTGGAAAATCGC
This sequence comes from Moschus berezovskii, assembly GCF_049115385.1. NCBI lineage: Eukaryota > Metazoa > Chordata > Mammalia > Artiodactyla > Moschidae > Moschus > Moschus berezovskii. Next base: position 95,313,599 of record NC_142464.1, read on the forward strand.
AGAGCACAACTACCCTCCACAGCAGTCCCTCATCCATTCAATCAAAAGACACTTACTGAACGCCTACTATGTATTAGATATGATCCTTGGTTTGGGAATACAAAATAAATAAGAAAAAATCTCAGTCCTTGAAATTGTCCTATACTTTTCACCAGGAAATTATCAAGCCCCAGAAGATTTTATGAGCCTGCGACTCAAGAAAAAAGTCTGCTCTGCCTAGACAGGATGACTGGTATGCATTCATGCTGGACTATGAAAATAACATGTTTCTGTGAAAATCAGGGACACCTTTCTACAATACCCTCTGAAGTGAAGTGTTAGTTGCTCAGTGGTGTCCGACTCTTTGAGAACACATGGACTGTAGTCTACCAGATTCCTCTGTCCATGGGATTCTCTAGGCAAGAATACTAGAGTGAGCTGCCATTTCCTTCTCCAAGGGTTCTTCCCAATCCAGGGACTGAACCCAGGTCTCCAGCATTATAGGCAGATTCTTTACCAACTGAGTCACTGGGGAAGCTCTGGAAGATATTAAAGTATTTAAGCTTCAAATTGCCCAAAACTAAGACAGTCAGCATAAAAGAAGAGATCTAGACATTAAAAGATAAAAGCAAGCCAAAACCATGAGAAGTTTGGGATAAAAATGTGGTCAGCTGCCCTAAGAAAAATCAGATATGTGCTTGATTCTTCCCTAACTTTGGACATGATTTAAAGATTTACATTGCTGCAAAACAAAAATTCCAGAGATGCTCCATTCTTACCCCCTTCACTACATGACCAGTAGCTACCTGTTTGATGTGGAAAGCAGGCATGATATTACAGGAATGACATTCCTGAAATGAATATTCCCTACAACTGGTTGGTTGATGTTTTAACCACAAATGGCCAATGCGACAGTTGGAATTTGCACTCTGCTTAAACGTCTCCTAGTAAGCTGATTCCCTGATGGCTCAGATGATAAAGAATCTGCCTGCAATGCAGGAAATCCAGGTTCAGTCCTTGGGTCAAGAAGATCCCCTGGAGAAGGGAATGGCAACCTACTCCAGTATTGTTGCATGGAGAATTCCACGTACAGAGGAGCCTGGAGGACTATAGTCCATGGGGTCACAAAGAGTTGGACACTACTGAGCAACTAACACTTATATTTCACAATAAGTAGATACAACTTGCAAACTCACTGTCTTTTTATCAAGAATTCTGATTCTCCCTGGAGGAGGGCATGGCAATCCACTCCAGTATTCTTGCCTGGAGAAACCCATGGACAGAGGAGCCTGGTGGGCTACAGTCCATGAGGCCGCAGAGTCAGAAACAACTAAGTGACTGAACAGCAGCAGCAGGTTCTCTCTCATCACATGATTATCTAGCCTACATTGTTTATTGTTCATTGAAAAAGACCCTCATGCTGGGAAAGACTTAAGGCGGGAGCAGAAGGGGATGACAGAGGATGAGATGGTTGGATAGCATCACCGACTCGATGGATATGAGTTTGACTAAGCTCTGGGAGTTGGTGATGGACAGGGAAGCCTGGAGTGCTGCAGTCTATGGGGTCACAAAGAGTTGGACATGACTGAGCAACTGAACTGAACTAAACTGACTGACATTGTTTATGAAGTCTGAATTGACCCAATCTCCTATTTCACCCTCCAACTCCCACACTGAGTCACTGTGCCCTCTGGACCAGTCAACTGAAAAATCTTAAATATCTTCACCTTCTTCTGTGAACCCAAGAAAGGCTGCTCCTGAGGATATTTCTCTCCATGAAATTCTTTCAGGTGTCCACATTTATCATTGTTCTTCATATCTCCTTAAAAACCCATTCCTTTTTCTAGGTCTCTAAAGAAATTAATCACCTAAATCTTTGAAGATATAGCCCATGGACCACTGTACCTATCTCCACCCCTCTCTTAAAACTTCATAAATATTGATACTTTTAATATCAAGATAGATGCTCATTCAATACCTCAGCCTCTTGATTCATTGAACTCCTCTCCTACAATGACCTTTGCCTTCACCCAACTTCCAGTACTGATTCCCATGGTTGAACTGCCTTGAAGTTGGCATTACCACTTGCAGCACACTCTCTATTATCCAAATATCAAGCATCACCTTCTTCATCCACCACCTCTCACCTTTTCAGTTCATGCTTCTTGGCTCTCTCCATCCTGCTGTTACTGTTCTTTCTTTCCCAGGATAAATTTCAACTCTGCCACCACACTAACACCCTGCACTCACACTCAACTCTCATTTCCCTCTCTCTCCATTGAACATGTCTGTAAAATCCCCAGTGTTGGTTCTAATCAACTCTTCATCCACTTTTTTCTCAAGCCCTTGAGTAGCTGAAGTCAGACAGAAAAGACAAAATCAGTCTCACTTTAAATTCCTGATCACTAAAACCAAGTGGGCCCAGCAAGTCATTCAATTCTGCAACAGTTCCTCAGGCCATTCAGGCTTTTTACTCCCCTAAATAATTTATATTTTCCCTTTTGTCTTCAAGCCTTTAACCCCTTATAGTAAACGTCCTCATAGTTAATCATATTGTTTTTATTTCACAGAGGGTATAAAAACAGAAGTAATTTCAGAATCACCAAAAAGTGTAATCAACAAAATGTCTATCTTCTAATCAGTGAATCAACAAAATGTGGTATACCCATGCAGTTAAAAATTATTGAGTACTACAATGAAATGGAATACAAATAAATGCCAGAACATGGATGAAATCAGGAAACATTATGCCTAGTGAAAAAAATACAGTCACAGAGACCACAAATTGTATAATTACATTTATATAAAATATCCAGAAAAGGCAACTGTGTACAGACAGAAATAAATTAGTGCTTGCTTTGAGTGGGTTTAGAATGGAGAACACAGAGTGAATGAAAATGTGTACAGGGTTTCTTTTGAGAGATAAAAATGTAAAATTAGATTGTAGTGATGACTGCACAACTATGTGAATATATTCAAAACCATTGATTTGTATTCTTTCAATGGGTGAATTATTTAGTATATGAAATGTATGAGCTGTTTAAAACAAAACGGAATCAGAGAATAAGTATTTTTTAAAAGTGCACACTTTCCACACTTAGTTCACCTGGCAGACTATATTCCTCCAAATCACATTTTAGCTGTTGGGTTTAAATGTTAAAAAAAAATGGGGCAGAAACGATTAAAGGTATGTTGACAAAAGAGAGAGAGAAAGAATGAGAGAACATGGAGAGGAGATAGCAAATCATTAGACAATTATTTTGAAGGATTCTCATTTGGATTGTGTTGACTCTGTAGGTCAGTATGGGGAGTAGTTCCATCTTAATAATATTAAGTCTTTAAATCCATGAACATGTGAATTTTCCCTTTATTTTCAGATCATCGTTAAATGGCTCTCAACAATGTTCTGTAGTTTTCATAATGTTTTGTACTTCTTTTATTAAATTTATTCCTAAGTATTTTATTCTTTTTGCTGCTAGTGTAAATGGAATAGTTTTATGAATTTCATTTTTGGATTGTTTTAAAGTTTATAGAATAAAAAAAGAGAATTCTGGTTCTTTTGAGCTATAATAGTATAAAAATTATAAAAACATGAAAAACTACAGAGGTGTGAATTTTAGAGTAAGTTCAGTTCAGTTCAGTTCAGTTCAGTCGCTCAGTCGTGTCCGACTCTCCGCGACCCCATGAATCACAGCACGCCAGGCCTCCCTGTCCATCACCAACTCCCGGAGTTCACTCAAACTCATGTCCACAGAGTCGGTGATGCCATCCAGCCATCTCATTCTCGGTCGTCCCCTTCTCCTCCCGCCCCCAACCTTTCCCAGGATCAGTCTTTTCCAGTGAGTCAACTCATCGCATGAGGTGGCCAAAGTATTGCAGTTTCAGCTTTAGCATCAGTCCTTCCAATGAACACCCAGGATCAATCTAGACATTAGAATATTCCAATAACTTCTCAAGACTTTCTGAATAAAATCTGTAGCCTTTGGTTTAAAAGTCTCTACTAATTGGCTCTATCCAACAGAAGGCCTCCGCACTCTCCTTCAAATCACTATAATGCATTAGTTTCGCAGTAACTTAACTCAGCCTAAGCCATTTTTATTGTTGTGTAAGAATGCTCTTTGCAACCCTATGGACTGTACCCGCCACGCTTTCTGTCCATGGGATTTTCCAGGCAAGAATACTGGAGTGGGTTGCCAGTCCCTTCTCCAGGGGATCTTCTCAACTCAGGGACTGAAAGTGCATCTCCTACATTGCAGGTGAATTCTTTACCATCTGAATCACCTGGGAAGCCCTTGTATGTTAATACATACAGAATATGTTAGGCTTTCACCTTCCTTTTCATTACAGAAAGAGTATACTGTGCTTTTGCTCAAACTTTTCCAAGAGTTGTTAACCACTGGAAAAATCAAGTTCCTAAAGGCAAGCACCATTCCTGGCCTTTGAGCTAATGACCCACACTTGTACCATCTGCATTTGTAGTTGATACTTGCCAGTATTTTAAAGTGAAGATTTGAGATACCATTCATATTAATCGAGATACAAGAAATGCACAGATACCACCACATTCTATTTAAAACTCTGTTATTCAAATGGGCATAACAGATTCTTATTATGTATATTATGAAAATTAAAACTTGAAATTTCTTTAAATTGCGAATCTATGCCTCAACATGTGGTTTTAAGACAGAATTTGTGTATTGAACTTCTGTCTTGTCTCTGTCCCACACAATGCAGGGAATTATTTTGACACACATTTGTAAATAAAGTGAAAGTGTTAGTCCCTCAGTCATGTCCAATTCTTTGTGACCCCATGGACTGTAGCCCGCCAGGTTCCTCTGTCCATGGGATTCTCCAGGCAAGAACACTGGAGTTGTTTGCCATTCCCTTCTCCAAGGGATCTTCCCGAACCAGGAATCGAACTCAGGTTTCCTGCACTGCAGGCAGATTCTTTCCTGACTGAGTTAAGAGGGAAGATACAACAGAAGACTGAATTGAGAATAAACCTGGAAAATCACAGAGCACAGCTACCTTCCACAGCAGTCCCTCATCCATTCAATCAAAAGACACTTACTGAACGCCTACTATGTATTAGATATGATCCTTGATTTGGAAATACAAAATAAATAAGAAAAAATCTTAGTCCTTGAAATTGTCCTATACTTTTCGCCAGGAAATTATCAAGCCCCAGAAGATTTTATGAGCCTGTGACTCAAGAAAAAAGTCTGCTCTGCCTAGACAGGATGACTGGTATGCATTCATGCTGGACTATGAAAATAACATGTTTCTGTGAAAATCAGGGACACCTTTCTACAATACCCTCTGAAGTGAAGTGTTAGTCGCTCAGTGGTGTCCGACTCGTTGAGAACACATGGACTGTAGTCTACCAGATTCCTCTGTCCATGGGATTCTCTAGGCAAGAATACTAGAGTGAGCTGCCATTTCCTTCTCCAGGGGTTCTTCCCAAACCAGAGACTGAACCCAGGTCTCCAGCATTATAGGCAGATTCTTTACCAACTGAGCCACTGGGGAAGCTCTGGAAGATATTAAAGTATTTAAGCTTCAAATTGCCCAAAACTAAGACAGTCGGCATAAAAGAAGAGATCTAGACATTAAAAGATAAAAGCAACCCAAAACCATGAGAAGTTTGGGATAAAAATGTGGTCAGCTGCCCTAAGAAAAATCAGATATGTACTTGATTCTTTCCTAACTTTGGACATGATTTAAAGATTTACATTGCTGCAAAACAAAAATTCCAGAGATGCTCCATTCTTACCCCCTTCACTACATGACCAGTAGCTACCTGTTTGATGTGGAAAGCAGGCATGATATTACAGGAATGACATTCCTGAAATGAATATTCCCTACAACTGGTTGGTTGATGTTTTAACCACAAATGGCCAATACGACAGTTGGAATTTGCACTCTGCTTAAACGTCTCCTAGTAAGCTGATTCCCTGATGGCTCAGATGATAAAGAATCTGCCTGCAATGCAGGAAATCCAGGTTCAGTCCTTGGGTCAAGAAGATCCCCTGGAGAAGGGAATGGCAACCTACTCCAGTATTGTTGCATGGAGAATTCCACGTACAGAGGAGCCTGGAGGACTATAGTCCAGGGGTCACAAAGAGTTGGACACTACTGAGCAACTAACACTTGTATTTCACAATAAGTAGATACAACTTGCAAACTCACTGTCTTTTTATCAAGAATTCTGATTCTTTTGAGCTATGATAGTATAAAAATTATAGAAACTTGAAAAACTACAGAGGTGTGAATTTTAGAGTAAGTTAAGACATTAGAACATTCCAATAACTTCTCAAGACTTTCTGAATAAAATCTGTAGCCTTTGGTTTAAAAGTCTCTACTAACTGGCTCTATCCAACAGAAGGCCTCCGCACTCTCCTTCAAATCACTATAATGCATTAGTTTCTCAGTAACTTAACTCAGCCTAAACCTTTTTTATTGCTGTATAAGAATGCTCTTTGCAACCCTATGGACTGTACCCACCACGCTCTCTGTCCATGGGATTTTCCAGGCAAGAATACTGGAGTGGGTTGCCATTGCCTTCTCCAGGGGATCTTCCCAACCCAGGGATCTAACTTACGTCTCCTGCGTCTCCAGCACTGCAGGTAGATTCTTTACTGCTAAGCCACAGAGGAAGTAGTATAATAATGGGACATTGAAATGGAGACAGAACAATCTTTTACTGCTATTTTGGCAGTTTTTGAAGGTATTTTTGCTGTCACAATGATTGAAGCTGCTATTGATATACAGTAAAAAGGGTCAGTGCTGATAAATCTTTGCAATACATGGGAAATGTCCAAACAAGAAAAATTTGATTCACGTCCTGCATGCCTTTCAAATGTCCACCAGATTTTCATGGAGGTAATTAAAACAATTGTTTCTCCAAGCCTAGGATCCAACTCTTTTTGTATATTGATGAAAAAAGTGAAAGCGTTAGATGTTTAGTCCTGTCCAGCTCTTTGCAACCCCATGGACTGTAGCCCGCCAGGCTCCTCTGCCCATAGAATTCTCCAGGCAAGAATACTGGGGTCGGTTGCAGTCCCTTCTCCAGGGGATCTTCCCAACTCAGGGATCGAAAGTGCATCTCCTACATTGCAGGTGAATTCTTTACCATCTGAATCACCTGGGAAGCCCTTGTGTTAGGTTTTCACCTTCCTTTTCATTACAGAAAGAGTATACTGTGCTTTTGCTCAAACTTTTCCAAGAGTTGTTAACCACTGGAAAAATCAAGTTCCTAAGGGCAAGCACCATTCCTGGCCTTTGAGCTAATGGCCCACACTTGTACCACCTGCATTTGTAGTTGATACTTGCCAGTATTTTAAAGTGAAGATTTGAGATATCATTAATGTTAATCGAGATACAAGAAATGCACAGATATCACCACATTTTATTAATAACTCTTATTCACATGGACATAACAGATTCTTATTATGTATATTATGAAAATTAAAACTTGAAATTTCTTTAAATTGCGAATCTATGCCTCAACATGTGGTTTTAAGACAGAATTTGTGTATTGAACCATTCTGTCTTGTCTCTGTCCCACACAATGCAGGGAATTATTTTGTATAAATAATAATTATAATTATTTTGTATAATAATAATTATAATTATTTTATTATGTATAAAATAATTATAAATTATTTTACACATTTGTAAATAAAGAAAGTGAAAGGGTTAGTCGCTCAGTCGTGTCCAACTCTTTGTGACCCCATGGACTGTAGCCTGCCAGGTTCCTCTGTCCATGGGATTCTCCAGGCAAGAATACTGGAGTGGGATGCCATACCTTTATCCAGGGAATCTTCCCAACCCAGGGATGGAACCTGGGTCTCCTGCATTGCAGGCAGATTCTTTACCATCTGAACCACAAGCCTGCTTTTCAACCTTATTCCCCAGAGATCTGCCACAAAACTTTGCTATTATCCCCTGAATTGCACTTTCTTTTTTCAATAGGTCTCCAATTTCCCGTTGACTATCAAAGTATATGGTCTCTGCGGTCCCTTAGCAAATTCAAGATGAAATGTATGCCTCCATATGCGGTTTTAAGACAGAATTTGTTAATGAACTATTCTGTCTCACCTCTGTCCTATGCAACACAGGGAATTATTTAACACACACTTGTAAATAAGATATAGCTTATTTGCAAGAAAATCATACTTCCTCATTTTCTCACTTCAACAATCTCTAATTTGCCTTGACTTGTTTTCCCTACTGTAATTAAGGTTACTTCCCTCTTTCTCTTATCATATATAGACAGATCCAGTCTGTCATCACTCACCCTAAAACTGTTTTTATTCTAGTGTCTACTGTACCTCTGCTCTTTCATTTTCCTCTACATCTTGCTCAGCATGGCTTTTAATTTTGTTTCTTCTAAATTCATCATCATGATGAGTAGGTACAAACATCTGACTACTTCATTTTGGCTTATTCTGTAGTCATACTTAAATGCTATATATTGAAATGTACACTACTTATTATATTTTTCCTTCTCCTTTAAATTACAGTAAGGATATTATATGTATGAATACTTAATGTGATTTAGCTTTTAAACTACGTGTGCATGCAGGTTACAGAAAGAATTTAACTTCAGGAAATGAAACATTTATTTAAGAAGAGGGCTTCAGGTCTGAGGAGGATAAAAAATGAACACTATTTGCGACCTCCACCCTCAGACACCTTGTTCCTCCTCTCTGCCCTGTGGCTCTATCTGTTTTACAAGGCTCATTCAGGGAGTTTTGCAATTAGATTTTTTTTATGTGTTTATTTATTTGGCTGCACTGGGTTAGTTGCAGCACTCGGGATCTTTGATCTTCATTGCAGCATGCGGAATATTTGGTTGAGTCATGTGGCACCTAGTTCCCTGATCAGGAATCGAACCCAGGCCCCTTGCACTGGGAGCTCGGATTCTTAGCCACTGGACCAACAGGGAAGTCCCATAATTAGATTTTTGAAACTACTCCTGCCCAAGGCCTCTTCTGTGTCGGATGGCTCTTATTTATTTACTATAAGTAGTTGAAATTTAATCTCCTACTGCCTTGAACTGCCATTGCTAATCTTAAATGTGTGTGCATTATTGCCTCACCAAATGGAATGCAAGCTTCTAGAAAACAAAATCATTTACCAGACAATATCCTCTAACACTAAACTTTGCACAAAGTTAGAATTCAGTAAATTCTGGCTGAGTCAATAAACCAACTTCTAAACGTTATTTGATAGCATAGTTCTCAGCACATCTCATTTGTCATACCAAACTTTCATTAGTGCTTTATTATTGGAGAGGAAAGGGACTATGATAATTCACCCTTGTAACCTCAGCATCAGAATCCACTGACTAGTTCATAGAAGTTGCCCTGTGAGTGTTTATGAATGACCAGATGGATGCATTTAATTAAATCCATGAGGAGGATTCTGATGTAACTATAGATTAACTAGAAGCAATTAATAGGAATGAGTGTAATTAAAATCACTGCAACAGAGAAAATCCTGGAATGGAGGTCCCAAAATTCTATCTTCACACTGACATTACCATTTTGTTGTGAGTTCAGATGTCATTTTCAGTTCTTTTTCCTGCAGAAGTTTTCTCACAAGGTAATTATTAAAAGAGATCTGAAAGAAGACAGAGGTTAAAAAAAGATGAAGCCCATCTCAATGTTAGAAAGCCTTTATCCCCCTTGAAAAGTAGGAGGAATTACATTTTGTAGACTTCTTGTAAGACTACATTTAATAGACTTGGGAATAATTCTAAATGTCTAACCAAGTTTACTTTGGTTCATTTTACCACATATTCATTACCACAGAATCAGCATGCCCTATATTTTAAATTTATGGCATCATTCTGTTTTAATAATAAAAGAATTCACATTCATTGTAGAAATTTTGAAAAGACAGATATTTTCAAATTTTAAATCATCCATTTTCCTAAAAAAAAAAAATGATCAGTGTTTCTGTGTATTTCCTTTCAGTCTTTTTCCTATGTATCTATGTGTCTATGGTTCTACAGAATTAGGATCACATAATGTAATCTGTGTTTTTTCCAATGTTAAATTACAGTAATGGTAAAAGAAAAAAGAAAGAAATCTATACAGGGGTCCTTTCAGTGTCAGGACTCTTTACCATCTTAAAAATTCTCGAAGACCCCAAAGGGGTTTGTGGGTTAAAATTAGAAATTTTTTCAACATTTAATTTATTAACTATTTTGAAATAACAATAACAAACCAAAAGTACATGTTAACAGAAACTAAAATATTATATGAAAAATCACTATATTTCTCAAAACAAAAATTTTAGTAGGAAATAAGGACATTGTTTTTGCATATTTGTAAGTCTCTTTAATGTCTGACTTCACAAAAGAAAGGTGGAGTATCTAAGGTCCACCTAGATACTGATCTATTTTTGTATTCACTATGTTATACATACATGTAGCCTCTGGTAAATGCTACCATGCACTTGTGAGAGAAGAGAATGAGAGTGAACAGGGCAAATATAACATGTTAGTACTATTATAAAAAATAGTTTTGAATTCAGGGTCCCTAAAATGATCCGGGGACCCCTGGGTATCCCCAGACCACACTTTGAGAATATGTAGTCCTGTGGACTGGATGTGGATAAGAAAATGTGAACAGGCCTCTCCCTTCCAGCACAGATTCTACTCCAGGAACTCCACATTGGCCATACTATTCCTGGAAGACCCTACAATGCCAGTCTTGGCTTGGTCACATCACAGTCTTGGGGGATAATAATTTGTACATGTACCACTGCTCTGGTCCCCTCACCACCACCACGACAGCTCAGGGAATGACCACAGTCTCAGGTGGGCTAGAGCTTGTGATCAGAAATACCAAAGAAAGTAATATATTATTTTGTACAATAAAAATTTAAAATAAAATATTCTCTTGAAAAATATTATTAAGAGCAATTCTTCGGCTAAAAATAAAAAATTAAGTACCATCCTTAGAAAAAGGCAAATCACAAATACTGACAGTATCTAGCCAACCATCACCCACTGAACAAGCTCTTTCCAGTGAATTTTCCAAATTCTGAGTCATTTGTAAGGCCATCTCTGATGTGGGAGAGATGCAGGAGGTAGTGGCTAAACAACTCCATGGATCCCAGGTCCAGTGATAAATCCACCCTTTCATGAGCTATGAGCCAGACTAACTTAGCCTTTTGCCACCTAACATCTGTGCTCACAAAGAATTATGTGATTATGATTTTGTTTTTGACATAGGTCTTCTATGGGGTAATGTTAGAATCCTTATGAATAATGTGACCAGACAGAGCTCTGCTGCTTGTTATAAATTAATTTTTAAAAGTCTGGTTTTAACTTTAATATTACCATTGAGTCAAGAAACTTATACTAAATAGACCAAGAAAGGTATCTGACAGTCATAACCCCTTCTGGGAGTTTCAAAATGCCTGCCAAACCCACATCTCCTTCTAGAAATTTCCTTAATCATGCTTTACAATTTTTACTCTACCTCCCTGTATTCAAATGATTAGGTAAGGGATGGATACTTTTTCTGGCCAACAGTCTATGAGATGCCCTGACTCAAAGTTCCGCCCAGTTGAGATCTCCTATATAGAATGATGACTAGTTAAATCAGTCAGGTCCTTTCCCTTAGGAAATTTAAACTGGAGATAAAGGAAGAAGCGTTTAGTGAATCTAGTTAGCTGGATCGTACAAAGCAGCACAGAGAACAGTTGTGTCTCTGTAAGAAGTCACAGCTAATAGAAGAGAAAGCTGCAGTGCCTGCTGAATTGTGAAGCTGCTGACAGACACCAGAGGAATTACAAGATGTTGGATGACATCCCATCTCCAAGAGGCCTGAAAATGCATCTGTTCCTATTTTGCTTCCATGTATTAAGAAGCATAATTTGTTCTTACAACTTAGAGCAAGCCACATTACATTGTAAGTTTAACGAGAGAGTGGAAAGTCAATTTAGCCAAAGCCACCCTGCATGTGGTGAAAAGTACTTAAGCTTTAGAGCAGGCATCAATAGCCAAAATGCCTTCCCAAGCAAGACAGGTAACGTACATGAGTGAAACCAGACAGATGTAAGAAAAGGAAGGAGGGATGCCTGCCCCGTTAAAGGAAACAACTGCACTTTAACAATTGGTCATGGTTAACATTCAGACAATTTGCTAGAACTTAAGTTTTAAATGGCATAATGCACATTAAGTGTTTACTATAATCCAACCAGTCCATTCTAAGGGAGATCAATCCTGGATGTTCATTGGAGGGACTGATGCTAAAGCTGAAACTGCAATACTTTGGCCACCTCATGCGACGAGTTGACTCACTGGAAAAGACTCTGATGCTGGGAAAGGTTGGGGACGGGAGGAGAAGGGGACGACGGAGAATGAGATGGCTGGATGGCATCACCGACTCTGTGGACATGAGTTTGAGTGTACTCCGGGAGTTGGTGATGGACAGGGAGGCCTGGCGTGCTGTGATTCATGGGGTCGCAGAGAGTCGGACACGACTGAGCGACTGAACTGAACTGAACTGAACTGATATGCACAGAATATGACAAAAGCGCGTTAATATTCATTATTATTGTTGTATCATTTACAATAATTGTTAGCAGTTATTTATAAGATACATATATATGACATATATTTATAGAATATATCTATCTATAGGCTGTAAATTGTCACCCTGCTTATTTAACTTATATGCAGAGTATACCACATGAAATGCCAGGCCGGATGAATCAAAAGTGGGAATCAAGACTGCTGGAAGAAATATTAACAAGCTGAGATATATAGATGATACCACTCTAATGGCAGAAAGCAAAGAGGAATTAAAGAGCCTCTTGAAAGGGTGAAAGAGGAGAGTAAAAAAGCTGGTTTGAAACTCAGCATTCAAAAAACCAAGATTGTGGCATCTGGTCCCATTACTTCATGGCAAATAGATGGGGACAAAATGGAAACAGTGACAGATTCTATTTTCTTGGGCTTCAACATCACTGTGGATGGTGACTGCAGCCATAAAATTAAAAGACACCTGCACCTTGGAAAGAAAGTTATGACAAACCTAGGCAGCATTTTAAAAAGCAGAGATATCAGTTTGCTGACACAGGTCCATATGGTCAAAGCTATGGTTGTTATAGTAGTCATGTATGGATGTGAGAATTGAACCATAAGGAAGACTAAGTGCCAAAGAACTGATGCTTTTGAACTGTGGTGTTGGAGAAGACTCTTGAGAGTCCCTTGAACAGCAAGGAGACCAAACCAGTCAATCCTAAAGGAAATCAGTCCTGAATATTCACTGGAAGGACTGATACTGAAGCTGAAACTCCAACACTTTGACCACCTGATGGGAAGAATTGACTCTTGGAAAAGACCTTGATGCTAGGAAAGATTGAGAGCAGAAGGAAAAAGTCGTTGCAGAGGATGAGATGATTGGATAGCATCACAACTCAATGGACATGAGTTTGAGCAAACTCCAGGAGACAGTGAAGGACAGGAAGGCCTGGCATGATGCAGTCCCTGGGATTGCAGAGTCAGACACGACGTAGAGACTGAACAACAATCTATAGGAATCATCTGAAGAAATGAAACTGCTTGGCAAATTTACATTTTCTAATTATTTAATATATAGTTATCTTTAAAATTTTTTATCATATTTTTTAAAATGCTTCTCCAATTTTAATTGGTCTCTTAAATGAATCGTGAAAACCCTAAAATTTAAAGTACGCTGACTCTACTGGTTTACTTTCTGTTGATTCATTTCTTTGGTTTTTGGAGGAAATATAGTCTACCATTTCTTGTTTTTTCTAGCCTATATTTTCCCTGGTAATTACCTCCATAGACACCTTTCAGACATTACCTATCAGGCAGAAATGTGGATTGAAAATAATGTGATTTTTTTTTCCAAATGGCTTTAGGCCTTTAATCAGAAACTGCCAGTTCTATCCAGCTCTCCCAAAATAAATCAGTAAATTTTTCTTGCCTTTGGGTACAAGTGATGAAATTTAGCCTAGAAATGAGCTAGGCTCATAGTATCTCAAAAGGAGATACTATCTAAAAAAGCAGCAAGGTGACACAACATAGACACTTTGCAGAGCACTTACACCATAACTTACAACTCTAGGCTTTAGGTAGGAATTTCTTTGTTTTGGATATTTTTTTTAATGTGCAAGATTCCATAACTAAAATTAAAGTAACTGACTCGAATGTGTCTAGGCTTCCTTCTGTTTTAACAACTAATATGAATCAATATTATGAAATAATATTATGAATTAATAGACAACATAGTCAAAGCACTTAGAAGTCTCAAAGTAAATAATGCTGATTAATATAATCCATCCAGAGTTAGTTTCCTACTGAAGGAGAGTGTGATGTAAACAGCATGTATGTAAATAGCTCATACAACTGAGTATCAAAATAACAAATAACTCAATCAAAAAAGAGCCAGAAGACCTGGAATAAGAAAATATACAAATGGCTAACAGGCACATAAAAATATGCCCAACATCTCTAATTATCAAATGCAAATCAAAACAACAATAAGATATCACCTCACACCTGTCAGAATGGCCATCATCAAAAAGCCTATAAATAACAAATGTTGATAATATTGTAAAATAATTAGCCTCCAATAAAAATAAAAATAAATAAATAAAAAATAACAAATGTTGGAGAGGATCTGAAAAAGGGTAACCCTTATACACTTTTGGTAAAGATATAAATTAATACAATCACTCTGTAAAACAGTATGGAAGTTCCTCAAAAAACTAAAAATAGAGCTATTATATGATCCAACAATTCCACTGCTGGATATATATCTGGAAGAAAATAAAAAACACTAATTTGAAAAGATACATGCACCCCAATGTTCATAGACATACTTACAACAGACAGATAAATAAGATATAGTGTGTGTGTGTGTATGTGTGTGTGCGTGTGTGCGTGTGTGTGTGTGTGTGTGTAGTGGAATGAGTTTCTCAGGTGGCGCTAGTGGTAAAGAACCCACCTGCCAATGCAGCAGACATAAGAGACGTGGGCTCAATCCCTGGGTGGGGAAGACCCCCGGAGGAGGGCATAGCAACCCACTCCAGTATTCTTGCCTAGAAAATTCCATGGACAGAGGAGCTTGGCAAGTTGCAGTCCATGGAGTCGCAAAATGTCAGACATGACTGGACTGACTTAGTACACATGCATGCATATAGTGGAATATTTCTCAGCCATAAAAAAATAAAATTCTGCCATTTGCAGCAATGTGGATGAACTGAGAGAATGTTGTGATTAGTGAAATTAGTCAGAGAAAGACAAATACTGTAGGATATCACTTTTATGTAGAATCTAAAAAATAATACAAATGAATGTATACACAAAACAGAAACAGACTCACAGACATAGAAAACAAACTAGTGGTTACCAAAGGGGGAAGGGAAAGGCAGGGCAAATTAAGAGTATGGGATTAAGAGATACAAACTACATATAAAATAGATAAACAAGAATATAATCTACAGAACAAAGTATAATCATTAGCTTGTAAAACTTTTAATGGAGCATAATCTATAACAATACTGAACACCTAAAACTAAAATATCATAAATCAAACATATAAACTAAAACAAAACACCAATAAACAGCATATACAGATTCTGGAATCATACTGATCTGTATTCAAATTCTATTATATCTTATCAGTTTATATATCTTTGACAAGCTCCTTAACCTCTCAAAGTCTGTGTTGTCATCTCTAAAGATGGGGACAATAAGGCTTATTTCATAAAGCTGATATGAGGATTCCATGAAACGACATAGAAAAAGAGTCTGTCCATTGTCTATTATTTAGAAGATATTTAATAAATGTTACTTTCTTGTCTCTATGCTATCTTACTCCAGCACAAGGTGAGGATCAATCCAGTTTCACGTATATCAGAAAATATGAGAGATGATTTGAATGTCCTTAGAAAAGATACAGGAGGTGAAGGATCTTGCCCTACACCTTGAGTAAGGACAGATCTGTGCTGCCCCTTCATCACAGATAGATCTGCCTTGAATGGCAAAAGTGAGAGATATAGTATTCATTTATTTATTCAATATGTCATTTATTCAACAAATATTGAACCCTGTTAACTTGGGCTACACAGACTAGACTGAAAGTTTGATTCTACAATTTGCCTGTATGGCATTGAGCAACTTGTGAAAGCGCCTTCATACTTATTTTCATATCTTAACAGTTATTGTTTGGTCACTAAGTCGCGTCCAACTCTTTTACAGTCCCATAGACTGTAGCCCGGAGAAGCAATGGCAACCCACTCCAGTACTCTTGCCTGGAAAGTCCCATGGATGGAGGAGCCTGGTAGGCTGCAGTTCATGGGGTCGCTTCGAGTCAGACACGACTGAGCGAATTCACTTTCACTTTTTACTTTCACACATTGGAGAAGGAGGTGGCAACCCACTCTAGTGTTCTTGCCTGGAGAATCCCATGGACGGGGAAGCCTGGTGGGCTGCCGTCTATGGGGTCACAGAGAGTTGGACACAACTGAAGTGACTTAGCAGTAGCAGCAGCAGACTGTAGCCCACCAGGTGCCTCTGTCCATGGGATTTTCCAGGCAAGAATACTGGAGTGGGTTGCCATTTTTCTTGTCTAGAGGATCTTCCCAACCCAGGGATCAAACTCACATCTCCTGCATTGTAGGTGGATTCTTTACTAGCTGAGCCACCTGGGAAGCCCATCTTAAAAGTGTGGATCATAATAATACCTGCCTCCTGGGGTTCTTATGAGAAATAAATGCAATAATAAAGGGCAAGAACCATGAATGGAATAAAAGTAGACCCTTGTATGGATGTGAGAGTTGGACTGTGAAGAAAGATGATCACCGAAGAGTTGATGCTTTTGAACTGTGGTGCTGGAGAAGACTCTTGAGAGTACCTTGGACTGCAAGGAGATCCAACCAGTCCATTCTAAAGGAGATCGATCCTGGGTGTTCATTGGAAGGAAGCTTATGCTAAAGCTGAAACTCCAATACTTTGGCCACCTTATGCGAAGAGTTGACTCACTGGAAAAGACTCTGATGCTGGGAGGGATTGGGGGCGGAAGGAGAAGGGGACGACAGAGAATCAGATGGCTGGATGGCATCACCGACTCGATGGACATGAGTTTGAGTGAACCCCGGGAGTTGGTGATGGACAGGGAGGCCTGGTGTGCTGTGATTCATGGGGTCGCAAAGAGTCGGACACGACTGAATAACTGAACTGAACTGAACTGAATAGATATCATTCCCTTTCCCTCCATTCTGTGCTGCTGCTGCTGCTGCTAAGTCACTTCAGTCGTGTCCGACTCTGTGTGACCCCATAGACGGAAGCCCACCAGGCTCCCCCGTCCCTGGGATTCTCCAGGCAAGAACACTGGAGTGGGTTGCCATTTCCTTCTCCAATGTGTGAAAGTGAAAAGTGAAAGTGAAGTCGCTCAGTTGTGCTTAGCGACCCCACAGACTGCAGCCTACCGGGCTCCTCCATCCATGGGATTTTCTAGGCAGTAGTACTGGAGTGGCTTGCCATTGCCTTCTCCCCATTCTGTGCTAGATTTTACTATATTCTGAAAAGCACAGCACAACCAGTCAAGAGTTAAACACATCTTGCTGGTTTAAAAGAGCAAATACATATGCTTCATCATGTGTACTTCCTCTGTTATTTTTGCTTAGTTCTGTACCTCTCTGCACTTCTGTGTTTCAACCAGAAATGCTGAGACAGCAAAAGGAAAGTGATAGGATCTCCCTCTTGTCTGAATGAGAAATCTTGGCTGCTTTCTTACATTTGCAGTCCAGTTGGGTTAGAGTCCTGCATTTTTACATAAAACCAAATATTACCTTGCTCTATCTAAAATTCAGTAAAATCCTCCAAACCCTTCATCCCTGGCACTCTCATGGTCAGAAAATTATTTATTTTTTAAATGATGTGTCATTAAATGTGACACCATGAAGTGCAGTGTCTCAGAGTCACAGTGTAATCCATGTCTGTCTAGAAATAGTTGAAATTTACTTCTTAATGATAAAATTATATTTGAAAGAAGTAATCATGAGAAACATAAGCCTTCATATATATTATGTAACAGATAGTGCCCCTTTTGTGGGAGTTATCAGAGAATGATCTATCCCACATAAGTGAATTTCAGATAAATGAAGTTTACAGGGACCCACTTCCTATTCCATTCACCCCAGCTTACTTAAAATGCATTCTAGAAAGCAGAGAAGAAAACGCAGAAGGGGCCAAAGTCTGCATTATGAATTCAGAGCAGTTTAGATAGCCTGACTAGAGAAGATTAGGAAAAAGAAGCCACATCCTGGCCCAAGGCATAAAATGCTGCCAGATCCCCTCCCCTCTTCCCCATCCTCCCTGGGGCAGACACTGTAGGACCATGGGGTATGGTCTCTGGCAGGAGGGGCAGAGCTATGGATGTCAAGCTGCTGAAGTGTGGACAGAGAAGCTTTGAAATTAGAAGTATCCTGAGTTGAGATTTTGTGTGACTTTTCAGTCTAGTTAATTGATCTAAAACTGAAAGATTCAAAGGAATTTGTTTTTAGGAATCTTTAGGGTTACCAAGGGGCTTCCCTGGTGGCTCAGAAGGTAAAGAATCTGCCTGTGGTGCAAGAGTCTGGGGTTCGATTCCTGGGTTGGGAAGATCCCCTGGAGAAGGGAATGGCAACCCACTCCAGTATTCTTGCCTGGAGAATCCCATGAACAGAGGAGCCTGGAGGACTACAGTCCATGGGGTCGCAAAGAGTCAGACACTACTGAGCGATGAACACACATACATACACACACAGGCTTACTGAGAGCTTTGGGGGCATCAGTAGGTAATTGGAGGGGCCTCTCCAGTAGGTCAGGGGTAAAGAACCTGCCTGCAATGCAGATGATGCAGGAGATGCAGGTTTGATTCCTGGCTTAGGAAGATCCCCTGGAGAACGGCTGCCCACTCCAGTATTCTTGCCTGAAGAATCCCATGGACAGAGGAGCCTGGCGGGCTACAATTCATGGAGTTCCAAGGAGTCCAACACAACTGAAGCGACTGAGCCCGCACACAGGCAGGCATAGGCAGTTGGAATGTGTCAAGAAGACTCTCAGAAAAAGAATTCTTAATGCAGCTTGCTCTGGGTTCTAATTTTTTAAAAGGAGGAAGCAAAAAGAGTCTCTACATTGGATCTCCAAGGAAGAAGAGGAGATTCTAATTCTGGACAACCAGAGCTATCTGAATTTATAGAGATTTGCTTGTGCTCACCCTAGACACTGATGAGAGTAAGGA
The DNA here is from genome assembly GCF_049115385.1 of Moschus berezovskii. Classification (NCBI taxonomy): domain Eukaryota; kingdom Metazoa; phylum Chordata; class Mammalia; order Artiodactyla; family Moschidae; genus Moschus; species Moschus berezovskii. Next base: position 95,332,858 of record NC_142464.1, read on the forward strand.
ATTCCAACACATTTCAATATTTTAGATGCAAAACATTTGGAATTTTACCTCTCTGCTTCCTAGACTAAAAGATAAAAACATAATCTAACCTGATTTTAATGACACAATGACCATTTAAAACTCCATTTCCTATATGACTCAGGGAATTCAAACTGGAGCTCTGTAAGAACCTAGAGGGGTGGGAAAGGGTGGGAGGTGGGAGAGAGGTTTAATAGAGACGGGACCTATGTACACCTATGGCTAATTCATGTTGATGGATGGCAGAAATCAAATCAATATTTTAAAGCAACTGTCCTTCAATTAAAAATAAATACTTTTTTTTAAACTATTTTTTTAAGAGGGCCTTCTAAGGCAATGAGACACAGATTCTGTATCAAGCATCCTCAGCCTATTGTTTTTTTTTTTTGCTTTGTTTTGTTAATCTTTGTTCTTAGTCTCAGCTTTTATTTCTGGTGATTAAATATTTCTACATTTAGAAATTTTTCCTTCCCTTTTTATTTTCTTATGATCTGAAAATAATAAACTAATGACATTTATTTGAACTGTAGCTCACACGAGAACAAAAAGAAACTAAGAAAAAATTTTCTTATAAGCACATAGGCTTTAGGGCTATATGCTCTTTATTTTGGCGGGCTTTGAGACTTTCTTGCCTACTTCTAAGTGCTTGAATGTTCCAGATAGCTGCATCTGAAGATAAATAACCCTTGAATTAAATGCACTAGATAAATATTACCCCACCCTTGCTTGATTCCTTCTCAACCCTACATTTACTCTAGCAATAAATGCTATCAGATTTACCTTGAAAATGATTTAGAGTCCAGCCGTGTTTAACCACTTCCACTGCTACTATTACAGCCTAAACCATCATCTTCTCTCACCTGGATTATTGCAATCTCACCTAACCTATACTATGCTTCTGCCTTTGGTTCCCTTCAGGCTGTAGAACCCAGCCAGAATGTATGTGTGTATGTTAGTTGCTCAGTTCTGTCTGACTCTTTGTGACCCCATGGACTGTAGCCCACCGGGCTCTACTGTCTATGGAATTCTCCAGGCCAGAATACTGGAGTGGGTAACCATACCTTTCTCCTGGGGATCTTCCAGACCCAGGGATTGAACCTGGGTCTCCCACATTGCAGGCAGATTCTTTACAGTCTGAACCACCGTGTCCAGCCAGAATTGCCCCATAAAAATGCCATGTATGCTTTCTTCAACTATTTTGTAACATTTTTTAAGAATAGGAGCTTGACGTTTCCTCTGAAATCAGGAGCAAGACGACGGTGCCCACTCTCACCACTACTGTTCAACATAGTTTTGGAAGTCCTAGCCACAGCAATCAGAGAAGAAAAATAAATAAAAAGGATTCAGGCTGGAAAAGAAGAAGGAAAACTCTCACTGCAGATGACATAATCCTCTACATAGAAAACCCTAAAGACACCACCAGAAAATTACTAGTGCTAATCAATGAATATAGTAAAATCACAGGATATAAAATTAATACATAGAAATCCCTTGCATTCCTATACACTAACAATGAAACAAACAGAAAGAGAAATTAAGGAAACAATCCCATTCAACATTGCAATGGAAAGAATAAAATACTTAGAAATAAATTTACCTAAAGAAACAAAAGACCTATATATAGAAAACTATAAAACACTGATGAAAGAAATCAAAGATGACACAAACAGATGGAGAAATATACCATGTTCATGGACTGAAAGAATCAGTATAGTGAGTATACTACCCAAAGCAATCTATAGATTCAATGCAATCTCTATCAAGTTACCAATGGTATTTTTCACAGAACTAGAACAAATAATTTCATAATTTGTATGGAAACACAAAAATTTCGACTAGCCAAAGCAATATTAAGAAAGAAGAATGGAATAGGAGGAATCAACTTTCCTGACTTCAGACTATACACAAAGCTACAATCATCAAGACAGTATGGCAGTGGCACAAAGACAGAAATATAGATCAATGGAACAAAATAGAAAGTCCAGAGATAAATCCACACACCTCTAGACAACTTATCTTTGACAAAGGAGGCAAAAATATACGATAGAGTAAAAACAGTCTCTTTAACAAGTGGTGCTGGGAAAACAGGTCAACCACATGTAAAAGAATGAAACTAGAACACTTTCTAACACCATGCAAACAAGTAAACTCAAACTGGATTAAAGATCTAAACGTAAGACCAGAAACTATAAAACTTTTAGAGGAAAGCATGGGCAGAACACTCTCTGACATAAATCACAGCAGGATCGTCTATGACCCACCTCCCAAAGTAATGGAAATAAAAACAAACAAATGGGACCTAATTAAACTTAAAAGCTTTTGTACAACAAAGAAATCTATAAGCAAGGTGAAAAGGCAGCCTTCAGAATGAGAGAAAATAATAACAAACAACTGAAAAAGAATTAATCTCCAAAATATACAAGCAGCTCATGCAGCCCAATACCAGTAAAACAAACCACCCAATTAAAAAGTGGGCAAAAGAACTAAACAGACATTTCTCCAAAGAAGACATACAGATGACTAATAAAGATGACATGCAAAGATGCTCAACATCACTCATTATTAGAGAAATGCAAACAAAACCACAATGTGGTATCATCTCATGCTGGTCAGAATAGCCATCATCAAAAAGTCTACAAACAATAAATGCCAGAGAGGGTGTGGGGAAAAGGGAACCCTCTCAAACTGTTGGTGGTAATGCAAACTGGCAGAGCCATTATGGAGAACAATGTGGAGATTCCTTAAAAAACTGGCAATAGATCTGCCATGTGACCCAGCAATCCCACTGCTGGGCACACAAGCTGAGGAAACCAGAACTGAAAGAGACACATGTACCCCAGTGTTCATTACAGCAATGGTTACAACAGCTAGGACATGGAAGCAACTTAGATGTCCACTGGCAGACGAATGGATAAGGAAGTTGTGGTACATATACACAATGGAATATTACTCCGCTATAAAAAAGGAATGCATTTGGGTCCATTCTAGTCAGGTGGATTAAATTGGAGCCTATTATACAGAGTGAAGTAAGTCAGGAAGAAATAAGAATACTGTACGTTAATGCAGATATATGGACTTTAGAAAGATGGTAATGAGGATCCTATGTGCAAGGCAGCAAAGAGACAGAGATATAAAAAACAGACTTTTGGACTCTGTGGGAGAAGGCAAGGGTGAGATGATTTGAGAGAATAGCATTGAAATATGTATATTACCATATGCAAAACAGATGACCAGTGCAAGTTTGATGCATGAAGCAGGGCACTCAAAACCAGTGCTCCGGGACAACCCAGAAAGATAGAGTAGGGAGGGAGATGGGAGGAAGGTTCAGGCTGAGGGGACACATGTACACCTGCAGCTGATTCATGTCAATGTATAACAAAAATCATCGCAATATTGTAAGATAACTATCCTCCAATTAAAATAAATTAATTAATTTTTTAAAAAAGAACAGGAGCTTGAGCATATCTCTCTACCATCATTAAATTTAATGATGGTCTGTTCATAGTGAGCCTCTATTAAATGCTCTTTCTGATGCTGGGAAAGGTTGCGGGCAGGAGGAGAAGGGGACGACAGAGAATGAGGTGGCTGGATGGCATCACCGACTCTGTGGACATGAGTTTGAATGAACTCCAGGAGTTGGTGATGGACAGGGAGGCCTGGCGTGCTGTGATTCATGGGGTCGCGAAGAGTCGGATACGACTGAGCGACTGAACTGAACTGAACTGAACTGAACAAGCTCAGCAGCTAAGCGACTAGCAAAAGATATGTTTCCTGCCTTGTTTTCCAATTATCCACATCAGAGCCTTCTCCTGGGCAGAGTAAAAACAAATACCATTTCTACTGTAAAATTAAATCATGTTATCATGTAAGGTCAATGAAAGAAGACCTGAAGTCATTCTGTATTGGCTAGTGATCAACTCATTTTTCCAAAAGTCCTTCTGAAGCGGGCTTATAATGGGAATGAACTGGCAGATAATAATCCAGAGAAGATACAAATTAAACATTATTTTTAACATACAAAGCAAGTGGGTATGTTACTTGGCAATTTGCCAACAACTACTGTACCCGTTATACATGTTTCTGTTATAAATCCCTTTGTAAAGGACTAATGACAAATTTGTGCATTGTCAGAGTTTTCAAGTATGGGGCTTCAGAATCCACCATGTAAAGAAAGAGGGGCAGAAAATGAGTTCAACCTGATTCCAATAAGTATATATGAAGCATACTGTATGAGAAATTCCTGTGAAATATAAAGCTTTTACATGGAAGGGATTTATATTTTTAAATTGACTATCAAAAAGTTTACATCAAACCTGGAGAGAGATTAATTTATATGTTATATAAAATGCTTTATAATATGTACTCATGATATATATAAAACACACACATTGATAAGAATAATGAGCAAAAACATGAACAATTTATAAAAATTAGAAATATAGTTAGAAAATAAATATGTGAGGAAAATATTTTGCCTTGATAAATCAAAAAAGTATAAATTAAAAACACCAAGTTATCATCATAAGAAAAAAGCACATTGTAAAGATGTATGGTGACAAGTGTTAACTAGGCTTATTGCAGTGATTATTTCACAGTATAAACAAATACTGAACCATTATGTTGTACACCTGGAACCAATATATGTCAAATATATTTTAAAAAATTATACCTCAAAAAAAACCAAAAAAGTGAAATATTGTATTACATGTATTAAATTTTGGAAAAAAATAAATTCAGTTCAGTTCAGTTCAGTTGCTCAGTCGTGTCTGACTCTTTGCGACCCCATGAATCACAGCACGCCAGGCCTCCCTGTCCATCATCAACTCCCGGAGTTCACTCAAACTCACCTCCATTGAGTTGGTGATGCCAAATTAGATGAACAAATTTTGGCAAGTGAACTAGAATACATAAATTATTGGTAATATATAAACTGGGATAACTCAGCAATACTTATCAAGAGCCATAAACATATGCATACTTTCAGATAGGAATCCTATTCATGGTAAATTTTACTAAGAAAATAATTTAAAATATAAATTTTTTAAATCTTTACTAATTAAAATATTTATGATAAAACAATCAAAAATCAAAAAGTAAGAGTCTTAAGTATCAATCTGAGAAGCTACCACTCCAGCAACTTAAAATACAGTATTTATCCCTTCAGTTTAGTTCAGTCATTCAGTCATGTCCGACTCTTTCGTGACCCCATGGACTGCAGCACGCCAGGCTTCTCTGTCCATGGGATTTTCCAGGCCAGAATACTGGAGTAGGTAGCCTTTCCCTTCTTCAGGGGATCTTCCCAACCCAGGGATTAAATCCAGGTCTCCCACATTGCAGGTTGATTCTTTACTATCTGAGCCACCAGATAGTAAAGTCCAATGTATCAACAGATATCCCTAAAAATTATTAGGTATCCCCCAAATTTATTATCTATATTTTGTAAGAATTAAAAATCAGATATAACTGTTAGCCTAAACCAGCATGATAATGAGCCCTATAAAACACTAAGCTCTAACAATCGATATGAGTGACCTAGCAGTCAGGAGCATGGTCTTTGGAGACTGACTCCCAGCTGTGCTACTTATTAACCCTGAAGGACATAATACCCTTTCTAAAGCTCAGTTTTCACAGTAATTATCTCGTGAGGTGTTCAGGAAAATGATTTAAGGTAAGGAATATAAACCACAGCATCTAGGGCATAGTAATTGTGTTAGTCACTCAGTTGTATCCGACTCTTTGCAACCCCATGGCCTATAGCCTGCCAGGTTCCTCTGTCCATGGAATTCTCCAGGCAAGAATACTGGAGTGGGTAGTCATTCCCTTCTCCAGGGGATCTTCCCAACCCAGAGAGTGAACCCAGGTCTCCTGCATTGCAGGCATATATCCAAGCCACCAAGGGAGCATGGTAAGTGTATGGTAAGTGGTCAGTACAAATAAACTATTAGTATTATATACATTAGACTTCAGTGTAAGATCCATGGAACTTTTAGTACTGCTTTATTATTTTAACATACAAAATCAGCTTTAGAAATTGTCCTTCCCTGACATAATGATACTTTCTTCCCTTGTTCCCTTTCACTAAAGCTTAATGCCTGACACTCCATCAGATTCTTTCCCTGATAAACTTAATAACTCAATTCACTCAGTCACCAGCTACTGACTGATCATCTTGCCAAGCTTATCCTTCTTTCTAGGCTCAGCATGAATCTGTTCTTTTCACATCTGACCCGAAAGCCTCCAAGTATTTCTCCAGCCTCAAAAATTTTACAGCCATCTTCTACAACAGTTTGCCAACCTCACCACTGTTGACATTTGGGGACTGATAATTTTTTCGGTTGGGGGGGGCCTGTCCTGTGTATTGTAGGATATGAAGCAGCATCTCAGGCCTCTACTCACTAGTTGCCAAATAGCAAATCCTTCCTTCCCCATCGCCTGCTACAAACTGTGACAACAAAAACTATCCCAATTCCCTTGACATTTCTAAATGTTCCTTGAGCAATAAAACCATCCTAGATTGAGAATCACTGTTCTGTAGCATTCCTATTTCAGCAGTTAATCCATGCGGGACTCTGTCTTTTGATATTATATGTGCATTTTAATTAAATTATTGTTGGTTTGTTGTAAGTTTCATTATTTTTGTGTCTCTCTCTGCTTTGAGTAAATAGCTTATAAATTTCCTACAGACAAGTGTGTTGTGTTTACTTCTCTGTATTTGAAGTCGTTGATTTGTCCATGTCATTGGCACAGTGCATAAGAGCAGGTGTGTGTATCTTAAACTCTGGTTCCACCACTTACTTGATTGCCACTTCAGATAATTTACTTCACTTCTCTATAGATCAGCTTTATCAAGAATAGAAAGGGAAGAATAGTATCTTCTTCATGAAGTCCTTATGAGGATTAAATAAATTAATACATGTAAAACACTAAATTAATGCCTTCCCATGGTAAATACTATTCCAAATATTGCCTCTTATGATGTTCATAGTGGGCTTCCCTGATAACTCAGTTGGTAAAGAATCTGCCTGCAATGCAGGAGACCTGGGTTCAATCCCTGGGTTGGGAAGATCCCCTTGAGAAGGGAAAGGCTACCCACTCCAGTATTCTGGCCTGGAGAATTCCATGACTGTATAGTCCATGGGGGTCACAAAGAGTTGGACACAACTGAGGGACCTTTAACTTTCACTTTCAAGATGTTCATAGAACCAAAAGATGCAACATAGTAGAATGGGTGATTTCTATTCTCACAGGAATGTTTTTATGGTTGAAAGACATGAAAACCATATCCGAAAATTTAGAGGGCCATTTTCAAAGCAAAATGTGAAGGATCTATGACAAACAGTCACCATGTAGTGTATGAACTACTGAAAAATGACTGACAATTATTTAGAATTCAGAGAAGGGAATATCACAGAGGAAAGGAATGGTGGGGGAAGGAGTCACTGAAGAAGTAAAAATTGGGTAGAACTTTCAAAACAAGTTGTGAAGAGGTAAGAAAAGAGTCTAGGCAGAGAGAAAGATTCACTCAAAACCCAGGAAGAGAAAAACCATGGCAGAAGACAGTGACTAAACAATTCTAGTTGGAATAGACAGTTAAAAGGACAATGTGTCAAAACAAAGCAAAAATCAAATTCCATATTTTGTCATATGGAATGTTCACACAAAATCATTTCTATACATTTTCAGTTCAGTTCAGTTCAGTTCAGTCACTCAGTCGTGTCCAACTCTCCGCGACCCCATGAAGCACAGCACGTCAGGCCTCCCTGTCCATCACCAACTCCCGGAGTTCACTCAAACTCATGTCCACACTTTAATTAGTTGCTAAAGTTTCCACTGGTGACTGGAATAACCACAGCCAAGGCCCAGAGTTCAATATGAAGCATATTTTCAGCATATATGTTTCTTTACTTCAAGAAGAACTTATGATCATTGAACATTTCCTTCATATCATATGGTGTGCTGAGCACTAAAGGGGCTTCCCAGGTGGTGCAGTGGTGAAAAATCTGCCTGCCAATCCAGGAGATGCAAGAGATGTGTGTTCCATCTCTAGATGCCTAGGTTGGGAAGATCCCCTGGAGTAGGAAATGACAGCCTACTCTAGTATTCTTGCCTGGAAAATTCCACAGATAGAGGAGCCTGACGGATTACCATCTATGAGGTCGCAGAGACGGACACAACTGAGCAAGCACACACACTGAGCACTGTATTTTGTTTCAGTATTCTATTCAATTTAGAAGAAATTCATGCTGTTCTATGGTAGACCATATTTCATAGATTAAATTATTATATGAACATATTAAATATATTTGAGTTGAGTAGCTCACCCAGTGTCACATGATCATTGTCACAGAGGGGATTTAAACAGCTCTGCTCTCAGCTGCTATAATAACATCATCCATAGGATTTTCTTTCACTAGACTTTTCTTTATAATTTTTTCTGTGGCATGTGTCCCCTCAGGTGCTCAGATTTTCTGTTATCCTGAGGCTTTTTATTTTTGCTGGGCTTTGGACATAGCTTTTTCAGTTGGGGCTCTGGTTGTTCTTTATATAGGTACTGTCTTGACAAACATTACATGGTTTCCCTCAGCTGCAATAACTTCCTTAACACCTATAATCACTATCAGATATGTATTCATATACTCACACTAATTTCCAGATGTTTTGTGGCTAAACCATCTTCCATAGCATGAATTAGCATTATATGTACTAACTTTCCCAGTAACATAGGCCAAAAATAAAAAAAAACTCTACTAGAGACAAATGAGACTAACTTCAACTGATTACAACAATCATTATTATACCTATAGTGGGAGATATGACTGGAAATGTGAATTAAAATGTTAATTTGACTGTCTAGTTACAGAGGGTGAATTTTACATTATAGCCTTAGGGAGCCTTAAAAAATTTTTGAGTGGGACAGGGAAATGCTGAAGTCAATATTTTAGGAAGATAAACTTAATGTTGGTATACAGGAAACTGAAGGAAAAAGAAACTAAAAGGCAAACATCTGGGAGACAATAACCCCAGAACTGAGTATGAAAAATATTTTTTAAAAAGGTAAAAGCAACATTACCTATATTATCTATATTGGATATTTGGCTTAAGAGTAACACAGAACATACTAGTCCTACCAAAATGATGATCATGCTCATAAACTGTAAAAGACACCATTTCCATGTTTAGCTGTAAACTAGGAAGCTTAATCCCATAGATTTAGCATCAACTTCCATACAGAGTAAATGCCTTCCATCAGGTCCCTTCTCTACATCCTTGGAGCTCATGGACCTAACTGCCAATACTCCTCCACCTCTAACACACACATACACACACACACACACACACGATATCTTCATGGTCCTATGTTTCATTGTAGTTTCTTCCACAGGAAGGACAATCAACCCACTTATTGAGCACCCACTATAGGCAGCTGCTGTGAAAGAAAGTGAAAGTCACTCAGTCGTGTCCAACTCTTTGAGACCCCATGGACTAGACAGTACATGGTTTTCTCCAGGCCAGAATATTGGAATGGGTAGCCTTTCCCTTCTCCAGGGGATCTTCCGAGCCCAGGGACTGAACCCAGGTCTCCCTCATTGTGGGTGGATTCTTTACCAGCTGAGCCACAAGGGAAGCCCAAGAATACTGGAGTAGGTGGCCTATCCCTTCTCCAGGGGATCTTCCTGACCCAGCAATCGAACCAGAGTCTCCTGCACTGCAGACAGATTTTTACCAACTGAGCTATCAGGGAAGCCCAGACAGCTGCCATATCTTGATCATATTACCAAATCTTTGAACTAAACCTATGGTAGGTAATAAATATTATTCATACATTAGATAGGAAAAAAGCAAAGGGGAACTAAAAAGCCTCTTGATGAGTGTGAAAGAGTAAAGTGAAAAAGCTGGCTTAAAACTCAACATTCAAAAGAACTAAGATCATGGCATCTGGTCCCATCATTTCATGGCAAATAGATGGGGAAAACAAGGAAACAGTGACAGACTATTTTTGGGGCTCCAAAATCACTGCAGACGGTGACTGTAGTTATGAAATTAAAAGACACTTGCTCCTTCAAAGAAAAGCTATGACAAAGCTAGACAGCATATTACAAAGCAGAGATATCATTTTGCCAACAAAGGTTCGTATGGTCAAAGCTATGGTTTTTACAGTAGTCACGTACAGATGTGAGAGGTGGACCATAAAGAAGGCCGAGCACCAAAGAATTGATGCTTTCGAAGTGTGGTGCTGGAGAAGACTCTTGAGATCCCTTGGACAGCAAGGAGACCAAACCAGTCTATCCTAAAGGAAATCAGTCCTGAATATTCATTGGAAGGACTGATGCTGAAGCTAAAGATCCAATACTTTGGCCACCTGATGCAGAGTCGGCTCACTGGAAAAAACTCTGATGCTGGGAAAGATTGAGGGCAGGAGGAGAAGGGGGATACTGAGGATGAGATGCTCAAAGGACTCAAAGGACATGAGTTTGAGCAAACTCCAGGAGATAGTGAAGGACAGGGAAGCCTGGCATACTGCTGTCCATGGAGTTGCAGAGAGTCAGACATGACTGAGCGACTGATCAACAACAGAGGAAGAAAGTGGAGCTCACAGAGATCAAGGGACTTGATCAAGCACCAGAGCTGGAATAACAGAGACCAAAAAAACCCAAAACTTTCACTTCAAGAACATTCTGCTCTTTATAAAGCATATTAAGATTCTTACTTCTTTGCCTCCTAAAATTTCTCATCAATGGCGAATGGAGTTTTTCAGGCACAGCTTCTTAGATAACATTATTTGATACTTTTAGACCTAACTTGGGTATGAAGAAATATTTCTCCCAAATACTAGCTTCCTCAGTGTTCCCTGTAATTGGCAAGATCTCTGCTTCCTTGAAGAGTGTGCTTACTCATCCTTTCTCAAGAAAGTAGTCCTAAATGCTTATCTCTACCACATCTGAAATCATACTTTTGGAAAGACAAGGAGGGGCAGAGAAATAGCAAAAGCAGCTAAAGTTCAATCCATATCCAGGACATTCTTACCTATTCACAGAGAAAATCCCATTCATGTTGATGTTGGCTGTTTATGTGACACAGATATGACTTACTAACCTGGTTGAATACTAAATACCTGAAAATAGTTCTGTCTCAAGAATGAACTGAGAGTAGTGCCCATGGGAGTCTATTGGTTCATGAAAATATCCTGATTTATGTCCCTCTCCGTGCAATGACAAGGCACTAAAGGTTCACCTGAGGTGATTATTTCAGATGGTCCAGCTGAAATTTTTTTGCAAAAGTTTGGCTATCTCTAGTATATTGTCTTCATTGGAGAAGGAAATGGCAACCCACTCCAGTGTTCTTGCCTGGAGAATCCCAGGGATGGGGGAGCCTGGTGGGCTGCCGTCTATGGGGTCGCACAGAGTCGGACACGACTGAAGCGACTTAGCAGCAGCAGCAGCAGTCTATTGTCTTCAGACATGAAAATATCTAGGAAACTGTGAGGAAAAAATCATAACATACTCATTATCCATCTAATCCTTTTATCCTCTCTTCCAGGCCCAGAAAGTTATTTCAGTGTTTCCTTCTAGAGTGTGTGTATGTTGAGGGGAAAGGAGAGGATTTACTTTCACCACAACAAATATGAAGGTGAAACTCTTGAGAAGACTGGCGCTAGGTCACTAGTTTTACCTGAAGATTAAAAACCTACACAAAACAGATAATGGTCTATTTTACATATATTTCCCCCAGCTCACCAAAATGATTGTCTTCAGAGTTTATGTTCATTATTCCTTCAATCTCTCCCCTGCAATCGAGTTCTCTGAATAAATACAGGGGTTGAGTTACAATTAAAAATAATGAGACTCCACTGGGCCAGTGTCCTTGCATGAAATAAAAGGGTGTGAGCTAATTGCAGGAGCAGAGCAGTTATGTTTTTTTTCCTCCCATTGAGCTTCACTTTGATTGGTGGATTGCCACTTTAAATAAAGGTTTCAAGTCTTCCCTGAATGAGAGATACAGAGTGAGTCCCAGGCACAGTCCAGAAAAAATTTTTAGTCTTCTTTTCTTAGAACTATCTTGGTTGGCATCGCAAGGCCCTGAGAGCACAGTGCATGCCAGCATTGAAGGTAAAATGTGATTTTATGATTTCCATGTGATTCCTGTAAGTTCTTTTCTCCTATCTCCAGGCAGCTTTGATAAAGAGGATTTATCTTCATTTGTCACCATGAGCTGAATAATAGCTTATGGTGAACCATTATTAGCATGTTCCCAAGAAGACATGCCTAATACCCTTTCAGCTAAGGGGAAAAGACTTATCTTTTGACTTTTTTGTTATTTGTGATTATTAGTGACAGTATCTAATTTGGAAAAGTATAGAAAGTTGATCAAATCTCTTGACTAGTCAGATTTCTGTTCGTGTAAATATAAAGTGCCTTTTGAGTTCACAGAATAAATGAGAGATAATTCATTTTAGAAAGAGGAAAACTCTATTTAGAGACATATTTTACATTAATATCAAAGGAAATTAAAATATTTAGCTCATTTTTATTTTTAAAAGATAATTTTTGGCATGGTTTCCTGGATAAGCTAAACATAGAATGGTATACCCTTTATACCCGCACATAAAGGTTTGTTATGAAATGACTGTTGGTTGTATTACATTTTAAAATGCATTTCAAAATTTACTCTGGAAGGAAACAAAGTATAAAATTCTGTGACTCAAACTTTATAGATGAACATTTCACATAGTGGAAGGGAATTTTTTAATTCATAATATATTTTATGCAATGAAATTATAGAATATTCATGGAAGTGTTCCCACATGTTCATTTAGGTGGTAGCTTTGTTAAAAACAGCACTTAGAAATTTTTAAATTCTTCATCAATTCTTCTTAAAATTAGTTGGTTAGCAATATTTAGTTGTTTTGTTTTTGAACCTAGTCATTTAGAAAAGCAGAGATTTGGCTAATGGAAATATTGTCTTTAAACCATTCTGCGATAAAAATTCATCTGATTTGATTCTCCACTCCAACTCTGTTTCAGATCCCACTTTTCAAAATGAAGGACATGATACTGATCCTGTGCCTCCTGAAAATGAGTTCTGCCGTGCCGGTAAGTCAGTCCTCTGGAGGTACCCTAGTAGAGACATCACCAGACACCAGACAACACTGAAGAACCTAGCTGAGTGTCCACAAAGCGACTCATTGGGATTAATCCCATGGTATCTTCCTATTGAGTCAAAAGTTATAGCTGCCTAGATGTCAGCCTTTACCATCCAAAAAGAAAGTAAAAGTGAAAGTTTTAGTTTCTCAGTCTATCTGATTCTTTGCAACCCCATGGACTATAGCCTGCAAGGTTCCTCTGTCCATGGAATTCTCCAGGAAAGAATACTTGAGTGGGTTACTATTCCCTTCTCCAGGGGATCTTTCCAATCTAGGAATGGAACCTGGGTCTCCTGCATTGCACGCAGGCTCTTTACCCCTGAGCCACAGGGGAAAGCCTTACCATCCAAAAGCAATAGCCAAATATGTAATTTTCCTATTCACAAAGATATTTTAAATATTCCAAAGACAAATCCTATTATTCAACTCAGAGTTATAAGATGTATGTGGTCTCCAATGATGTCACAGCATAGATTTACTATCAACTACCTGCTATCATTATGAAAGTGAATGGAAAGAAGAAATTTTTCCAAAAAAGTAAGGTACATGTTCTTCTTCATTTTTAAAATAATAATATTAGCCAAATTTCTATGGTTACAAAACTGAGCTAAGAAATTCCATTTGAAGCTAGCAATTACCAACAGATTTGCTTTATAGGAAGATACTGTGTGACCGAAAGCTTAAGTTTCTTAAATTAAAACATACATGGCAATGGGGCTAATTGTGTGTTACCGTCCTGCACCTGGCACTTTCTCTCATATACTGAGATGATTTAATATGAATACCATCCTTTGAGCACTGAACTACTCCCATCAACAGTATGTGATTCAGTTTACATGAAGACTTTATTCAGCTCCTGTGTGAATTTGGAAAATATTGACTAAGCACCTGCCATGAATCCAGCAACATGCTGGAACTGGAGACATGAAGATAAATGTGACATGGTCTCTTATAGTGAGAACCTTGTAAGTGGCTTCAAATGAACTTTAAATATTTAAGTTCCTTGAGACAAAAGTTCTTTGGGTGTCTTAAAATATTTTGGAAAGGAGAGGTGGCAGTGAAAACTGACTACTAGGATGAAAACATCCATTCTACAGATAAAAAGTTTTTATTCCATTGCTCAATGTGAATTTTAAATGAAAGAAAAACTGAAGCTGCCACCTTAGCTGACCTTTGTATGATACTGACAATGTGGTCACCTCAGCCACCAACCACCAATCTAACACCCTGACACTCTTGGAACCTATAATTGTCCACAACTGTGTCAATCAGGTTCACTTTGAGAAAGAGGACAACTGCTTAGGATTGTCAACTGACTGCCTGCCCAATCAGATGTTCTCTTTACTTCCCACTGGGAAAGATATTCTCTATCTACCTTCATGTAAATATTGTTCATTAATGCATGACTTGGGTAAATAGAAGCAAAGTGTTCTTTGTCCTGTAGTTGAATATGTTCCTGTTACCTTATTTTCATACTGGTCAATAGGAGGAAAGAAGGGTCAACTCTCACATTCCCTAAAATTCTGAATAATTTGCTCACCACACAGACACACACACATATCACTCTTTTTGCCTACACAGCTAACCTTTTTCTTTTCTTGGAGTATTTGCTACACATTTATAGCTCTTTTCCGTCTATCCATTTGCAAAACGGAATTATTTGGAGAAATCTGCACCATGACTCAGATGGTGGGATTTTCCCTGTGTTAAAAAGAAGTGGATAACATATGCTCAGAAAAATGTTCCTGAAATTCTTGCTCACAAAGGAAAACTGTGTACTGGTCTGTTTTTCTATTTTCAGTGTGTAAGGAAGTTTCTCATCATTAAAAAAAAGGGGGTGGGGCGGAGTTTCTCTTGAAAGAGAACACCAATTATTCTTATTTCCATTTAGGCGTTTCCTCAGCAACCTGGGATACCAGGCATGGCTAGTTTGAGCCTTGAGGTATGTATTGTCAGAGTATTTATATACAATCGCTACATTGGTTTGTTTCTGACAAGAGAGAAATACAAGGGCTGTTTCTCAGTTTTCTGAGCCAGAAGTCAGTGGTTGTCCTCCTGTGAAGTTCTAGAGAAGTTTAAGACATTTATTAGAGCCTCACCTTATAATTTTACTGCAGTTTTAAATTTTCAGGTGTTTTGGTCCTTAGAACACCATCTGTATGCAAATCAAAGCAATATTAATATTTAATACTTCAGTCGCTCAGTCGTGTCCGACTCTTTGCGACCCCATGAATCACAGCACGCCAGGCCTCCCTGTCCATCACCAACTCCCGGAGTTCACTCAAACTCATGTCCATGGAGTTGGTGATGCCGTCCAGCAGTCTCATTGTCGTCCCCTTCTCCTCCTGCCCCCAATCCCTCCCAATTTAATACTTAATACATTAATTAAAACACATTGTTCTGAATTCACAAATGGTTTATACTTAGTTCCTTCTCATTACAGTGTATGATAAAGTTCCCATGAGGAAAGTTTATCTTACAAACTTTAATTGTATATGAGAACTGTAAACAGCATTAACACTGTAAGATGCTACCTCCTGCATAGACTCTTGTTTGTCTTATTGTAGTTCTTATAACTAATATATACTCTGTTTAGAAAATCCCAGCAAAATAGAAATGTTTCAGGTATCAGTAGAAAATATACACAGTTAAGAATAGAAAAATGTTTATGAGATTACAAATTTTTCACAAGGTCTTATGAAATTTATTTATATCATGACAGTCTGAGGGTAATCGATACTTGTATATGCTAGTTATTTTCACATGGAAGATAGTTTCATTGAGTTACTTTTTTCTTACTTTCTAGCTTAACCTCAACTCAAAGCCTTCTAAACCTCTCCCCAGGAAAAAATGAAATTGACTTTCTGTAGAATTGGCAGCATTCTTGACCATCTATCTAGATACTTACCATTTTCCCCAGTATTTTTTATTTTTATTATTTTGAGGGCTTTTTTTTTTAACTTGGGAAAGAGGTAGGGTTGTTTTGTTTTGATTTGCTATAGTTTGTTTGCCTATGTGTATGTGTGTGTGTGTTTTCAAATTTCTCTTTGGGCTGGATTTGTAAAAGGCAAAGTAAATTAAATGGGAGGAGAAGAGTCAATGAGACAAGGTCTTCATGGTGACATTGATATTTCAGTTGAATGGGCTATTTTCCCATGTTTCCCATGTTGAAACATTTACCCACTTAAATGATATTATCTCTCTTTTAATTAATGATAAAAAGTAAGCTCACTATTTTAATAGCAATAATAACCACAATGGCAGAATCATATTTAACATTTCCACTTTTTAGTGATGATTTGTGTCTCCTATCTTATTCTAATTGACCCAGCCCAAACTTTGTCTTAATATTATGATATGTTGAAAAATCAGTTGTGTCATACACAAAAGGAACATATGTGGCAAACACTAACTGAGTTTTCTTTTTCTTGATAGACAATGAGACAGTTGGGAAGTCTGCAGGGATTAAACATGCTTTCTCAGGTAAATGTATTTTCAAATATTTCTTATTGCAAATATTCATGTTATTTGTGGTAGTGATATTAGTAGCAGCATTGTAATTCATAAAGTTTGCTTGTGAATAAACAATATCCTAACAACCAAAAGAACAAAGAGTAACTGAAACAACCTAAAACAAAATAAGGACCTAGGATGGGATAGTAGGGAAAAATAAAAATAATGTTGAATTTTCTTTAGTACAAAAAAAATTCTCTTTTGTATTATCAATTTTATTATACAGTCCAAAATATGAATGCTTTTAAAAAAGCAAAATCTCCAACAAGTTTATAGAAATATTGCAGACAGGCTCAGAATGGAAAGTAAATCTATTGGAAGACTTACCTATCCACATTAATGAATATCACTTTTACTTTTGCTATTTCTGCACTTTCTGTGATTTTTTTTAGAAAATGAAAACCAAGACAACACTGAAATATAATCACACATTTTTTTTCCTCCATGTCTTTAGTATTCAAGATTTGGCTTTGGGAAATCATTTAATTCTTTGTGGATGAATGGTCTTCTCCCACCACATTCCTCCTTCCCATGGATGAGACCAAGGGAACATGAAACTCAACAGGTAAGTTAGTTGCATCAATGTGTCTGAAACTTCAAGCTTTAAAATATTCTTCTGCTTGCTTTCTCTAAGTTGTCCTATACTAACCACAGACAGGTAACAGTAACGAACAATAAAAAGAAAACAAAATAAATCAAAATCTATAACTGTTTTTAGCACTTAGGAAAATTTAAAATGAAATGGTCCAGAATTTCAACCCATTTTGTATAGCTATTTCAAATAGGAAGATATGTCTTCCAAAATAATAGAGACCATGTTACAGATATGAACAGTAAAAATAAATAAACTAGACTCAAAATGAAAGCAGGCTATATCCTGGAAAAATCTAAATTTAGTTAAGATTCCCTAAATACTAAAAGCCACATTTAAAATGAAGCCAAAGTCATAGTTAAAACACCATGAACCCTATAGCAATTAATAAATATATTAATCAGTTAATTATTATTTATTTGGTGCCTAATAAATACATAAACCAAATGATAGATGGACTTTCACTCCATAGATTGGGAGTGAAAGAGAAGTCATTTAAGAATGGCTCTAAAGTTTATGAAATTTCACATCAGATTAGGGGAAAAGACAAAACAACACATTACAAGCTGCTGAGTTGTGAGCAATGAATGAAGTATAAGTACTAATGAAAGCCCAGGAGTTTCAAGATGGGAAATGCTTGAAGAGGTAAATCAGAGTTCACACTGTGGTGAAACTTTTAAACCACTTTGAAGTGGTTGCAACCAATTTAAAAATCATAGGGAGCTATTCACAACAGGTCATTTCAAAGAGGAGCAACCAAGCATGGTTGCTTGAACAGGAAGCTTTGATTTCAGCTGATTTTCCACCACAAACAGCATCACTGACCAAGCTACATTTAGTGGGACAGTAAATTCTGTTAAGGGTGATTCTTTCTCCACATGATTATTTCCAAATTGAATTCATGATGCCAGAATTCAACTGGTATTTTATTTGGTTACCCTTTCTCTTTCCAAAAACATTTATCATCTATCATGTGCCAGGAACTTAGAAGCTAATTAAGTCCTGGGGCTATGAAGATAAATAAGACAGAGTATTCTGTGTTAGTTGAATAAGGGATAAAGACATGACATAAATCATTGTAATCCACTGAGAAGATGGTAACACAGAAATACACAGAGGCAGTTGCAGGATGAGCCGTGGTAGTCAGTTCCAATGGAAGCAGGCGAGGTAGACACCTACCAATCTTACCCAAATAACATTGCCTTTAAGCAAACACTTTCTATGTAACAACTTCACGGCAAGTCCCATAGACTCTTGCAAGTACAAAGTTCCCCAAGACCTTTCGCTTTAGAAATTCTAGACCCCACAGTTCAGTGAGCCATCGCTTCCTGACGCTCCTTTCAAATTTCTCTGCAGTATGAATATTCTTTGCCTGTGCATCCCCCACCTCTCCCATCGCAGCCATCCCTGCAGCCTCAACAGCCAGGACAGAAACCTTTCCTCCAGCCCTCCGTTGTCACCTCCATCCAGAACGCAGTCCAGAAGGGCGTACCTCAGCCTCCGATTTACCAGGGACATCCGCCCTTGCAGCAAGCAGAGGGGCCGATGGTTGAACAGCAGGTGGCGCCATCAGAAAAGCCACCAACGACCGAGGTAACTCCTTTCTCTGAATCCTGTCAGGATCATCCATTAACTTGGTGAAAGATAATCGGAGAAAATCTTTCTCCGATTTGCAGAGCACATTTAAATAATCAGAGCTTTAGGTATAATGCATGAAAATACAAATGTGTGTCCGAGCAATTGACATATTTGGGAGTAGAACACAGATATCCATTCCTGCCCTCTGCCATCTGAGATGGGGGTATGGATTCTAAAAGATCCTGTTCCTATAAAACTGGTCTCTTAGTTGCAAAAGTGAAAGTTTTCACTGAAAATAGGATGGATAGTCCAGAGAAGTCCAGGCTTCCTATGATCAAGCTCTTTTTCAGTGCTAGAAGACTGAGAAGCGTGACTGATCTCTCAGCAAGCAGTGTTGTGCATTACTATTTCTCTGTCTGGTAGCTGTTGTTTGTAGTTTAGTCGTTCAGTCATGTCCGACTCTTTGCGACCCCATGAACTGTGGCACACCAGGCTTTCCTGTCTCGTGGGGTGAGATACTCCTATCTGGTGGTAGAGAAGACAATCAAGCGAAAGTACCGTGTGATAAAATAGAGAAAAGAGCAATGGACAGAAAAGGAAGTTACTATGTAACTGGTATGTTGAGGCAGTTAACATTCTCCAATATCATTATCCTGACTCCCATCCTATAAAGACAGATATAATCATCCTTTTTTAAAGAGGAAAAAAAAAACCCCAGATACTGAGAGGTTATAAAATGTTCCCAGTAGCACACAAAAATTAAGTGACAGGGCCAGGATTCAAACCAACCTGGCAGGCTCTGGTCCCAAAATTCATTACTTTCTATGCTGCAAGACCAAGCAAATTCATGACAGACAGGACACATCCCCCTGCTGTGCACTTGAGTCGTGTCAGTAAGGGGCAGTTGTCATCGTGTAGGTTGTATCCTCCAAGTTGAAATGAAACTAAAAACATGGAAATTCATTTTAGATTATTTATGTAATCATAAAAAGGATCAGAACCCTTTAAGTTCATTTTGTCTATTCTGATTGCTCAGTAATTTTAATATTTATCTGTAACGCAGCTACCAGGAATGGATTTTGCTGATCCACAAGATCCACCAGTAAGTACAAATCTCAATAAGATACTTTCTTGAGAAATACATCTGCATACTTTAAGGAAGAAGAGTAAAAAATTTTAATTGTCCCATTTATTCATAAATATGAAGTATAATGGGTTGCTTTGTTTTCTTAAATATTAAACACAATATTTATCATAGTAATTCATCTGAAAATGTATTTCATATAACTCTTAGAAATGTCTGTAATGAGAGGCTAATTGTTTTATAGCAAATATGAATTGCTTATTTTCTTTCTACCATTTAAAGATGTTTCCAATAGCCCATTTGATATCTCGGGGACCAATGCCACAAAATAAACCATCTCCGGTAAGTTTTTTTAATACCACTTCTCTGTTTGTAATTTATTTAAAAACTTTTCTCTTGGGAATGCATTATGTGATGATTATTGTATTTATTATTATATTTAGCTTTACCCAGGAATATTTTACGTGACCTATGGAGCAAATCAACTGGTAAGTCTTTATCCTATTTTAATTAAATGTTACCTTAGGAGGTAATATTATAAAATCCAGGTCTCCAACAATAGATCCCATATTTTCTGACTGCCGAAGTTAGCAACCGAAATGGCAAGGAGGCACACTTCCTATTTGGATATTCTGGCCAGGCATACAAACACACACATACACAATGGCATTAAAGAAAAGGTAAATAAATTTTCTATCAGAATTATCCAAATTGACTACATTTAGTCAATAATGATTCATCTCTCCACTTTACTCCACCTCTGGACACAGCATTAATATTAAGGTTTAAGGAAAGACCAATTGACTTTTTTCTTGAGTATCTACAAAGATAATAGGAGTCAGCTGGTTCATAATATGATTCAGCATTTCTTTTTGAACAGAACGCTCCTGCCAGACTTGGCATCATGAGCTCAGAAGAAATGGGGGTGAGTAATGTCTTCAAACTCTTCTTAAAACAGTGGCCAAGGGAGAACAGTCACAGATGACTGGCTGCAAGAGGCATTGGCCATGAGTGTAGCTGAATATACAACATGGGACTCACTCCAAAACCAAAAGCTGGATTCTGAAGCAGCATGCAAAGAATCATCACATTTCCCATATAACTGTTTCTGAGTGATGAGCATTTTTGCACATAGGATTTTGCCCCATTTCTTGAATGCACAGGAGCACAGGAGCAACATCTCTTGAAAAGCCATCATTACTCAACAGCAAATGCTTCAAACCAAAAAAGAAACACACGGTTCATGAAGTTCCCCTTACTTCTCAGACCATTTAACCCCTCAAAACAACAAACTCAACAAAATAACAAACCATTTAGACCTCAAAATTGAGAGATCAGAAAGAAAAAAATTAACCAAATTTAAAATTTGATTATTGTAAAATTCCAAGTACATTAATGACTTAAGTCAAGTATATTCTTACTGTTATCATTATCCATGCATATTACAACTTTAAAATTTGAGACCAACAGACTCACAATTGGACTTTTTCCTCTCAGAAATTTCTATGTTACATCTGTTAGAACACAAAACCATACTAACATAACAAATCTTTATCAAATCATATCAAATTAATAAATACATATCATATCAAATTAATAAATACACATAAGCATGCTATCACTAAAAGAAAATTCGAATCTCAAATTATTGAATGGCTTCTGTGAATGAGACACGTAAAAAGATCCTCTGGAGATAAGTTAAATAAAATAAGGTTTCTGATCTCAAGGAGTTTACAGACTAATCAGTGGGAAAAATAGATACCAGAGCAAATAATGTGAAAATTATGTGATAAGGGTTGCAGCCCATGGGTTCACAGTACCATCTCTGGAGGAGATGATGTGAAAATTTGAGAGTGAAGAGCCAGGAGAAGGTAAGAGGGAAAGTAATGACTCTACATAACACAACATACATAACTGACTCTACAAAACAGGTTGAAAATTCAAGTGTCAATTTTCATTTTATAATTTCAATTAATTTATTTATATTCTGCCTCAATCTTAAAAGATTTTCCTGTAGCTTATAAAAAAGACAATAAATATAACAAAAAAACTGAAGATAGAATTTTTAAATGAGTCAGAATGAGAATACAGATATGTAAGTTACAAGGCCATGCACAACCATTGTAAGTAGCCCAACATTTTGGTTCTGAAATGTTTTGCAGCAAAGGAAAAAAAGGAAACATGGTCAGTTCTAGAATTTTAACTGTCCACAGTAAGAAAATGTTACCATTTCTCCAGAGGAAGGAAGGAAGGAGGGGAAGAAGAACAAAAGGAAGGATGGAAGAAAAAATTTTAAAAGAAAAAATATTACATAGGGATTCATTAATTTGAGAGATACTAAGAAATGATATTGACAAGGTCCTCCAAAACCTGCTCAACCAATTTAGGGATGGATCAGATTTATGTTTGTTTTACAATGGTATTGCCCATTTCAGCTGCTTATTGTCTTCCTAAAACTAAATTCAAACTACCTTTTTGCCTGTAGATGTGGTTCTTCCCTACTTCCCTGCTTCTCTTCTTCTTCCCTTTCAGCAAACATTCAAAGGGTCTTCATCTCCCTTTCAAAGAAGTGAGCGCCCCAGTCAGAAAACTGCAGAAGTCAATTTAGTGAGAAATGTGCTTATGCAAAGCTGTCAGCCAATTCCCTGTTCCCTATCAGTTTTTTTGTGACTTCTCAGTGAATTTGACCAGGTGAAACTGCATGGTACAGTTAACAGTATGTGACAATAGTGTCTTTGGTAAATGGTTTTTTCCAGGGAGGAAGAGGAGGCCCCCTGGCCTATGGAGCCATATTCCCAGGATTTGGAGGCATGAGGCCCAGCCTTGGAGGGATGCCCCACAACCCAGACATGGGTGGGGACTTTACTTTGGAGTTTGACTCCCCAGTCGCTGCAACCAAAGGCCCGGAGAAGGGAGAAGGAGGTGCACAAGACTCCCCTGTGCCAGAGGCCCACCTTGCTGATCCGGAAAGCCCAGCTCTCCTTTCAGAGCTAGCACCTAGTGCCCTCGAAGGGCTTCTTACTAATCCTCAGGGCAATATTCCCAACCTGGCAAGGGGCCCTGCAGGGCGCAGCAGGGGATTCCTTATGGGAGTCACCCCAGCAGCTGCCGACCCACTGATGACCCCTGGATTAGCTGAGGTTT
The DNA here is from genome assembly GCF_049115385.1 of Moschus berezovskii. Lineage (NCBI taxonomy): Eukaryota > Metazoa > Chordata > Mammalia > Artiodactyla > Moschidae > Moschus > Moschus berezovskii. The sequence goes on from NC_142464.1 coordinate 95,355,928, forward strand.
ATGAGACCTACGGTGCTGATGAGACCACAACTCTGGGTCTCCAGGAAGAAACAACTGTGGACTCCACAGCGACCCCTGACATTCAGCACACATTGATGCCAAGAAACAAGGCCCAGCAGCCCCAGATCAAGCATGATGCGTGGCATTTCCAAGAGCCCTGAGAGTCTGGAGATATCGGCTACTTTCTGTATGCACAAGCTCCCCAGCTTTGTCCCCATAGCATATCTGTTTGCGAAAACACTTATTACCCCTCTGCAACAAAGGCATTAAAAGTGCTAAGCACATATTAATAAATACAAGTGGCTAGAAATAGTGTAGGTCCCCTTCTTGCTGTCATTCTTTTATTGAAATGTGCCGCCTGTCTCTGTGATTTAGAAATACTATTAATAACATCAGAGCAAGTCAAAGGGTCTCTGCATTTGAAAATCACTGTTTCTTAGCTATCTTGGCATTACAGAATTTCTCCTGCTAGCATGACACTGTTATATCCAGGAAATGTGACACTACTTTGGAAATTTTTCTTTAAGCAAAGGCACATATTCTTAGAATTATAAGTTATTTCATTCAAACGTTATTAAACGGGGACTGGTCGACAATCACTGACTGGTATTACTGGGTTTGGTTTACTGGATTTAAAATTCTCATTTGTAGAGTATTTTATTTAATCTAGTAAAAATATCTAGCCTATTTTAAATAAAGAATTTTTCTCACTGAAAATATCAGGAATTATACGCTTATTATTTACGTATATTTAAATGGTTAGGAGGAGCATACTCATGCCCTGCCTTTGCTGCTCTTTAACTCATTTTATTCAACTTGTTTTCCTTTCCTGGCAAATTTCTTATCTACCGATGCCCTCGGCACTGTGCTAGGGAACAGTGACACAGCCCCTTCAGCTCTGAGCTTTTAACAGGGGTGATTGACAAGTAGACAAACAATCACAGTAATAACAAAAATCTGGTGGCTCAGATGGTAAAAAATCTGCCTGCAATGAGGGAGACCTGGGATCAATCCCTGGGTGGGGAAGATTCCCTGGAGAAGGGAACAGCAACCCACTCCAGTATTCTTACCTGGAGAATTCCACAGACAGAGGAGCCTGCCAGACTACAGTCCATGGGATCACAAAGAAATGGACACAACTGAGCAACTAACATACACACACACACACACACACACACACACACACACACACACATGGCACGTGTGCACAATAACAAAAACAGCCACTCAAGGCCAAACTTGAGTACTTTACATGTATTATCTCACAACAGCACTGCAGAATAGATACCCCCAACCCCCCAACACATGTGAAAAGTGCTATAACAAGGTCAAGTACAGAGTACCCAGGAACAACAGAGATTAGGGCATCTCCAGGCTAAGGTTAGGGGTATGCGAGGGGCTGGGAGGGAATCACACAAGTTTTCTCAGAACAGTATCGAAAGCATCTGCAGAATGAGGCCTCCGAGAGGAAGAAACCCAAGACTCATGTGGGCACCATGTGAGAATTAGCTCATTTCTGTGAAACATAATGTGGGAAAAAGGAACCCACTTGTCACCAAAGCTAGGGTTGTATCAGCCAGGGCTACTTGCCTAAATCAAGAGGTTCCAAGACCAGATCTGAAAAGTCACAAACAAAATTGCCACATCATAGTAGTTTCCTTCTTTTCCTCCCAATCCTTTTCATAAGGAGAACCTAACAAAACAGCTTCAGTAACAGTGGAGAAATGGAATATTCCCATTATCTAATGAAATTGTGCTTTTCCATTCACACTCCATATGCTACCTCTTTTGTCCTTCTTTGTAATTCAGAGCAAGCATTTACAAGACCACACATGCTGGTTTCCCTGATGAATACTGTCATATAACAGGCTCAAAGTTGGTCTCTGCTATTGGCAGGTGGGCACTTAATTGTGTTAATAGTTAGATCATCTTTGACAAGGGGGATACCAAGTTGTTGATACCCTACCACCGTGGTCACTTCAAGCACCAGTCCATGAGCAAACACCAAGGTGGGCTCAATATACCCCACAGGAGGAGCCATCTTAATTACTGAGAATTTCCTCCACTATGACTGCCCTCCACTGGACATCTACATAAGAAATAAATATCTTCCTACTATAGCCCATTCTAAAACATTTAAGTAGCCTGCCTTCTAGACATCCTTATTAGTAATTGTCCAGTTTTGTTCTTTCTGACTCCTTGAGCAGCTGACCAGTCTGGTGTTGACCGTGAGCTGGTATTGATCTATATCTCAAATCATTTGTCCTTCCACACAAAAGAGACACCAGATATACTATTTGGAGTTCTGTCCACTTAGTGGGCTTGTGCAGTATTAACTGTACACTTCCAGCTGATGCTAGAGTACAACTAAACCAGGCACACATTCCTTCCTATCCATTAATTGATCATAGGGTAGTCATAATTGATTCTCCAAATTAGGACACTTTTGACAATGAAAAGTGGTGTCATAAGTGATGAATAATGCAGACAACAGGTATAAACCAGTACTGCTGCTGCTAAGTCACTTCAGTCGTGTCCGACTCTGTGCGACCCCATAGACGGAAGCCCACCAGGCTCCCCCGTCCCTGGGATTCTCCAGGCAAGAACACTGGAGTGGGTTGCCATTTCCTTCTCCAATCAGTACTTCTCCAAACCAGTACTGCTGCTGCTAAGCTGCTAAGTCACTTCAGTCGTGTCCGACTCTGTGCGACCCCATAGACGGAAGCCCACCAGGCTCCCCCGTCCCTGGGATTCTCCAGGCAAGAACACTGGAGTGGGTTGCCATTTCCTTCTCCAATCAGTACTTCTCCAAACCAGTACTACCTAGGGCAAACCTGGATATCTGCTTATTCTAGTCATACAGAACTCCCCGTGAAACCAGATGTATGGATTGAAGGAAAGGCATCAAGTTATAAAGAGGAAGTATATGAAAGTCTGAACCTGTTGCTTACACAAATTACTTGAGGTCTTCGAATCTGCTAAAGCCTGATTATTTTCATTTATGATGGATTACTTCTGTTTATACTGTTTTATGGTTCAATGGATCATAAATCACCTAGTTCGGGATGAGTAACTCAAATAGCATAATCACTTGGCATCCCCAAATCAGCACACTGGGTCTCTTAGTGTCCAGTAGCAAGGCAAGAACTTCTTTTCACAAAGAAAATCCTAAGGTTCCATGCTCTTATTCTCCTGTCAGGGCTTGTCAGAGGTCCCATAAAGCCTCAGATACTTCCATGGGCCCCTGAGTCATAAGTCATAATGCACACGTGACATAGAAGCTTATGCTACTGTACGTACCCCTTTCTTGACCTAAGTCCCACTCAAAACTGGCCACCTTTCAAGCCATACACTATGTAGTATATGTTGTCCTCAAAACACACACAAAAAAACTCCCAAAGCATTGTGCTTCTCTCATATTGCCCAGTGGTGCAAGCTGCCTCAACTTGCATTTCACTTTAGCGATCTTGACATGTCCCATGCTCCTAGGCCTCTAGAAATGTCAGGAACCCCATAAACTTTTCCAGTATTTTTCTTCCACCTTTTGGCTTGATTCTTCATGCTAATCAAAACCTGTGGCATTGTGTTTTCGATGGAATGGACTAGCATAGTTTCCAGTGGGATGTGAAGATGATCAAGACTCAGGACTATTTTATGATGGATTACAAGAGAGGTGATACAGTCCTGGGGCAAGACAGTTCAAGTCTGTGTTGTCCCTGCCCTTTAAAAGCAAATTGCTTCTGATTTTTCTTACTGATTGGAATAGAAAGAAAGCATCTGCCAGATCAACATGTGACATGTGACATGCCATGGGCTATACTAATTCGTTCCAATAAAGCTACCACATCTAGAACTCAAACTACAACTGGCATCACCATCTGATTGATTTTGTAATAATCCACTGTGTCCCCATAACCCAGGTAGCATTTGCATCAGCCTAACAATTGAGTTAAATGGGGATGTGGTAGGTCATCTTCACTTCCCTTTATCTCTCAAGACTTCAGTGGTGATACTAATTGCTATCATTCTCCCTATAGGTCTTACCATCTTGTCAAGGGGATTGGAGGAAGCAGTACAGTTCTAGGAGCGTCCTTCCACGTGGCCTGTCCTACCATTATAGATTTAATGCCACTGGCATAGGAATCAGTGTGTAATTCTGTCAATCACTAGGCATATCTTCTCTGACTGTACATTATGGGTCTGGAGAAGTAACCACAAGATAGAGTCATTGAATACCCCCATTAGGTGGATGTGGACCAATTCTGTCTCTCATCTGATTTCCAAAGCTTTACTTGGCAAACTGTTAGGCTTTTCCAGTTCAGAACCACTATCTAATAACCTCCAGAAATCCTGGGTATTTCTCTTCCCCAACTCCACTCTATACAGTCACCATAGCAAACTGCTTCTAGTCTCTCCGGAGAAGATCTAGGGAAACTTCCATAATACACATACACGGTCTTTCTCACAGAGATCTTGTCTCCCCTCAGTTAAGGGGCTCCAGGTCTGGGAAGTAGGTAAGAGAATGTGAATTCCACTGTGGTGACTTGAGTTAGGCTCAGTGAACCTAGAAGCTTACTTTTTTATGCCAAGCAGCACCTTAACAGGATGTCCATAGATTGTTTTCTAGAGACTTACAATCTTTTAGTCAACACCACAGATCCCTGCTGGTCAAAGAATCCTGACTACCATTCCATCCTGTGACTTAGTGTGGTAATTGTACCCTTCTTGTCTCTGAGAGATTTGGCCTCTATTATTTCAGAATCCTATATTTCCCATTGACATTCCAAAGCAGCAAACTCCATCATTATACCTGCCCTGCTGCTGCTGCTGCTGCTAAGTCATTCAGTCGTGTCCAACTCTTTGCAACCCCATGGACTGTAGTCTGGCAGATTCCTCTGTCCATGGGATTCTCCAGGCAAGAATACTGGAGTGGATTGCCATCCCCTTATCCAGGGCATCTCCCGACCCAGGGATTGAATCCATGCCTACTGCGGCTCCCAAATGGGAGGCAGATATTTTATCGTTGAGTCACCGAGAAAGCCATTATATCTGCCCTACAGAGGATGAAACCACAGAGCTCTTAAGTCAAGGAAGGGTGTTCTAGGGCCTTCTGGGTGGAGAAGGGTTGGGAATAAATCTGGAATGGTAAACACAATAGACCCATTACACCAATATCTGGCATTACACCAATGTGTCTTACACGTGGCATGCCTGCCATCAGTGTAAAGAAGCGAAACTGAAAGTATTAGTCAGTCACTCAGTCATGTCCGATTCTTTGAGACTCCATGGACTGTAGCCTACCAGGCTCCTCTGTCAATGGGAATTTCCAGGCAAGAATCCTGAGTTAGGTTGCCATACCCTTCTCCAAGGGATCTTCCCGAACAATGGATCAAACCTGGGTCTCACACATTGCGGGCAGACTCTTTACCATTTGAGCCACCAGGGAAGCCCAAGACAATAATTTTTATGCAGCACGTGAATAAATGTATCTACATCAAGTGATGGTTTTTCATTTACAGATGCAAAAATGAGGCTTCTTTTAAGATAAATTTTGTATAATAGGCTCTACGCTCAACTACCTCAGTTGAACTACTGACTCACATTTTTTTCTTTATATGACCTTTTAAGTGTTAAAAATTTTTTAATTAAGTAAATAGTACAGATTGGTGTCACTAGTGATAAAGAACCCACCTGCCAATGCAGGAGACATAAAAGATGCAAGTTCAATCCCTGAGTAGGGAAGATCCCCTGGAGTAGGGCATGACAACCCAGTTCAGTATTCTTGCCTGGAGAATCCCATGGACAGAGGAGTCTGGCAGGCTACGGTCCATGGGGTTGCAAAGAGACTGAATGACTTGGACTGAAATGTCTAAGACACGACTGAAATGACTTAGCACGCACAGATTAGGGCAGGATATAGCAACAATCATAAAGACAATTGTACATAAATGACTATGTACATGAACAAAGTTTAGAAAAACACTGACTTAATTCAATCTTTGCATTTATAGGTGAGGGGTCTCATGCCCAGAATGATAATGTCTTTTTTCAAACTCTATTTGCATTAGAGGTTAAAAATACAAGCTTTCAAATTTCCCCTCGGGTCTCACACAGACTCTCCACAGCATTCAAGCATTCATTGAGAATCTAATGAAAGCTGTGAAATGAAGACTCTTGAGAGTCTATTGGACTGCAAGGAGATCAAACCAATCAATCCTAAAAGAAATCAGTCCTTAATATTCATTGGAAGGACTGCTCCTGAAGCTGAAGCCCCAGTACTTTGGCCACCTGATATGAAGAACTGAAAAGACCCTGATGCTGGGAAAGATTGAAGGCAGGAGGAGAAGTGGACGACAGAGGGTGAGATGCTTGGATGGTATCACTGACTCAAAGGACAAGTGTTTGAGCAAAATCTGAGAGTTGGTGATGGGCAGGGAAGCCTGGCGTGCTAGTCTATGGGGTCACAAAGAGTCAGACACGACTGAGTTACTGAACTGAACTGAATATTCATAAAATTCTGCCTACAATTTCAGTGATTACTCAGACAGCCTACAGTCTAATCATTCAAATACCTACCAGTATGCGGTATTGTATGAGTGGAGGCAAATATTCTAACTGACCCAGACTCACAGTCTGAATTTTTCAGAACTTGAAAACATTTTCTTTGGGAAAGTAACTCTCAAAGACATAAAAGAAAGCTCTGAATTCCTAGGAGTGTTCAGCTTCCATCCAAAACTGCTCACACGAAAGGGTTGGCTAATGCAGACTATATGTGACCATCAGTCAAAGGACATCAATCAACACACAGATGGGCAGCATTTTGCAAAGAGGGGCACCAAAGCCGAAGTTTAGACAGTTCCTTTGTTCCTTAAACACTGGAGACTGGGGGAAGGTGGGAATACCTGCAACCACACTCCACAGAACCAGACGCTAGAAACAAAATTCCCAGTTTTGAGTAACAATCATTACAAAGTTTCCTGTCATCATACCTTTTGCTGATGCCTTCAGCTCTCTCCCTGCACTTTCATCTTTCACAGGGCTCAGCACTTTTCTGCCAACAGACCCCCACATAACCACCAGTTTGATAATGACTTAAAGATAAGCTATGTGAGCACAGCGAACGAAATGACTGTAGGCTTTCCAGAGTGAACCATGATTTACATTCTAATTTATTCACAAACTAGAAATGTAGTGGGGAGGGGGCTGTTATTTAAAGATGTGTTTAGAAAAACTGACGTAAACAAGTTAGTCCTGGAGATATGTGTCTAGCACAGGTTGGACATTATTTTAATATGAGCCTGGCGGGCTACAGTTCATGCAGTCAAAAAGAGTCAGTCAGGACTGAGTGATGAGCAACTGCGCACGGACACAGAGGGCGATGCTACTTCCATGAAGCAGGGAAAGCTAAGTCCCAGAAGATGAAGCTACAGCATCACTACAGGTTACAAGCTTGGGGGGAAAAAAATGGAAGATAGAAAGTCAGAAACCCTGAGACTGTCCCTCTGTCTTGGATCTCTGAGGCTTATTTTTATACCTGTCCTAAGGCCAAGTATGCCAAGCCAGCTACTTCCAAGCCGAGTTTATGAAACACGTGGGTGTTGAACATGTAGCATTTGTCTCCTTTTTGCAGTTTTAAAAATGTTAGCATCAAGCACATATTTTTGTGAAAGATCCTGTGTGGGTGCTGAGGGTGGTCATCCATCTCAGTTTGCTGGAAAGCACGTTTGTCCAACAAAGATCCAAGTGAACACCATGCACTAAGCACTGTTTTAGGCATTGCAAAAACAACAGTAAAGGGAACACCAAATCTGTGATATGACTTCAAATAATGACAAGCCCTGTGATGAACGCTAAAACAGGGTAAGGGAAGAAAGAGGAAGGAGAGACTATGGGGTGGTTAAGGAGAGCTCCCTGAGGAGGTGACATTTGAATTTCAAAACTGAAAGCTCCTTAAAGAACAACTAGTCAAACACATTAAAATTTTAAAAATAAAACACTGAATGCCAGAAAGTTAAAACTTGCTCAAGGTTACACAAGGGCTTCCCAGATGGCTCAGTGGTAAAGAATCCATCTGCCAATCCAGGGGCTGCAGGAGACACAGGTTCAATCCCTGAGTCAGTAAGATCCCTGTACATAAAGACAATTGTGTAGAAGGGAATGCCTACTCACTCCAGTATCCTTACCTGGGAAATCCCATGGACAGAGAAGCCTGGTGGGATACAGTCCATGAGTTTGCAAAGAGGCAGACACAACTGAAGTGACTTAGCACTGCGCGCACACACACATGTGCGCACACACACACACACACACACACGGTTACACAGAGACGAATGTGGGATCTACAACTAGAAGCCAGCCAGACCAAGGTATACCCAGTCTGGGATTCTGTGCTACTGTCTGCCCCATTCCAAAGCACCTTCTCAGTCTTGGTATTGCACAGGCAGAAAGAAACGTGTGACTCGACCCTGACCTCATGCCTGGATTTCCTTAGACAGCAGTATGGCACAGTAGTTTAAACAGCAGTTCTGCTCTTCGTGGTTTGTGACCCCATTCCTTCATCACTCTATGCCAGAGCTTCCTTATACGAAAACAAAACACACAAGGCAAAGAAACGTAATCAAATCCAACACGTTAGAACACACAATAGTGACTTGCATATTAGAATTCCATAAATATTAATACTAGGAATTACGGTGCTTTTTAGAACTACTGATGTATACAGTATTGCCTATCATTACAATTGTAATGAACAAATTATTTGTGTAATATTTGTTTAAGATCTGTCTCCCCCCACCAGCCCATAAGCTCTCTGATGACAGGGCTATTTGTCTTGTTTACTTCAGTATCTCCAGATGGTAGAATGGTACCTGACTCAGAATATGGACTTGATAAATAGTTACTGAATGACTTAATGAATTAAAATGCATAATTGCTATAGATATTGGAAAAGAAAGCAAAATTGGTAAGAATCTTGCCAGTAAAAACTGCCGTTGTACATTTTTACTTAATGAGCCTTAATTTAGACTCACTATTTATTGTCACAAGAGAAGGCTTTAAGTAAGCAATAGCCTAACTCATTTCGTATGAGCAGCTATGTCAATATGGTCCCCTACTTTGTACTGCCCAGAATTACTTATCACAAGAGTCAAGTTCAGTTAAACCTCTGCAATTGGACTTCATTCATTCAGCCAGCACATTTTAAGCACCTGTTAGGCCCTGGTACTGCGCTAGAGACACAATGATCCCAAGATGAGTAGGTCACTCAAATGTGCTGTAGATGCTGTTACTTAGACGAGGACTCAAAGGAAAAGCTGACTCTGCGGGGAGTGAAGGAGGAAGTAGCGCAGAGAAGGGTATTTTTGAGCTGGCTTTGAAAAAATACAGAGCCTTCTAAGTGGAAGAAGTAAAGAGAGAATTCTAGGCTCAGAAAACCACAAGTGCAGACGGACAAATATTTAGAAAGATCTGAAGAGTCTGGGGAGGGGAAATAAAACAATATGGCAAAGTGTCAGGATGTTAGGAAATATTCTTCAGTGCTGTGTTAGGAAAAACAAGAAGAGGCAGAAGGTGACTTTATGCCAAATTAAGGAATTTACATTTTGTCCTGTACCTCCCAAAGAAGCGGGATACGAGACCGGAACTGGTTTGGGTGAAATTAATCCTGGCAGCAGTGAAGTGGGTTGGAGGGTGTCTTTGAATTAGGGAATGGTTGGAGGCGTGAATCCAGTTAGGACTGTCTCTGTCCTCTGAGTCTTCTTCCCTGTCTATCCTTTCTGTCTCCCTGACGTGTGTGCGTGTGCGTGTGTGTGTATGTGCACGTGGGCGTGTCTCCATCTCTCCCTCTTTCAAGTCCTCTGGCTCTCTGCTTTCTCTCGCACTCTCTCTCTCCCTCTGGCTCACTGCCTCTCCCATTATCATTATTTGATGTACAAAATACATAAAATTCCCTGCCTTTACTGCAAAAGAGGAAGATAGACAAAAATTGTTAGGAAAACATACGTTAATTGATGATGAGCGCAATCAAGATAAAAAAGCAGGAGAGAGGATTAGCAAGGATGACAGAGCTACAGTTTTACTCACTGAGATGGTGAAATTTGAGTGGAGATCTACAGGAGGCAAGGGAGTAAGCCATGGAGACTCTGGGTAAGAGCGTCCTAGGCAAAGGCCACAGCAAAGGCCCTGAGGCAGAAGCATACTGGCATGAATAAGATAAATTAAGAAGGCCAGACTGGCCTGAGACGAGGAGGGAGACAAACTAGGAGGAGAAGTCTATCAGAGAGATAGGTTCAGATACATAGGGCACAGGCTGAGCTGAGCCCACTGGAAGAAGTTCATGATCTGACTTACATACATTTAAATATGTATTTAACATATCACTCTGGCTGCTAATTTGAGAAAAAAACTAAAAAGGAGCCAAGAAGAAGCAGTCTTACCACTAAGGTGGTAAGACTCAGCAAGAGTGAACAGAACAGGTTCAAAGTGGTCTGATTCTGCAGATAGAGCTGCTGGGATTTTCCGAGGAATGGGGAAGAGTCAAGGATGACCCCAAGGTTTGGGGTTTGTGAGATTAGGACAGGGACACATCCCTTTAGATGATGCTGGAAGAAGCACAAGCTGGAATCAAGATTTCCGGAAGAAATATCAATAACCTCAGATATGCAGATGACACCACCCTTATGGCAGAAAGTGAAGAGGAACTCAAAAGCCTCTTGATGAAAGTGAAAGAGGAGAGTGAAAACGTTGGCTTAAAACTCAACATTCAGAAAACTAAGATTATGGCAGCCACCCCCATCATTTCATGGCAAATAGATGGGGAAAGAGTGGAAACAGTGGCTAATTTTATTTTGGGGGGCTCCAAAATCACTGCAGATGGTGACTGCAGCCATGAAATTAAAAGATGCTTACTCCTTGAAAGGAAAGTTATGACCAACCCAGACAGCATATTAAAAAGCAGAGACAGTACTTTGTCAACAAAGGTCCATTTAGTCAAGCCTATGGTTTTTCTAGTAGTCATGTATGGATGTGAGAGTTGAACTATAAAGAAAGCTGAGCACTAAAGAATTAATGCTTTTGAACTATGGTGTTGGAGAAGACTCTTGAGAGTCCCTTGGACTCTTGGAGATCCAACCAATCCATCCTAAAGGAGATCAGTCCTGGGTGTTCACTGGAAGGACCGATGTTGAAGCTGGAACTCCAATACTTTGGCCACCTGATGCGAAGAGCTGACTCATTTGAAAAGACCCTGATGCTGGGAAAGATTGAGGGCAGGAGGAGAGGAGGACAGAGGATGAGATGGCTGGATGGCATCACCGACTCAATGGACATTGGTGTGGGTGAGCTCCGGGAGTTAGTGATGGACAGGGAGACCTGGCGTTCATGGGGGAGCAAAGAGTTGGACATGACTGAGCAACCGAACTGAACTGAAGGTTGCTTTTGTCTCTGAGATTCTATGATTTGGAGAAACTTTTCCTTCAGAGTGGAATCTTTCACTCTTTCAGAAACTAATTTACTAAAAAACTGAACATATATGGTATCCCTTTTACATTACTGTCTCTCTTCCGGAAGCTTTTCTAATAAAGGAAAATCTATGACAAAAACCTTTTTAAAAACACAAAGAAAGAAAAATATCCATTTGTTTAAAAACCAATCTTTTCCAATTACATTTTGAACACTTAGGCTGGATTCCTGCATTTCTTATAGATAAGGCAAGTATTGAATTGCTGGTGAGCCCAGAATGATCTTGTCATCAAAGGAAAGCAGAAGAACCAAGATGGACCCCAGGCCAGAAACAGAAATCCCCTGGGGGCAACACTTTGACTTACTAACGCTGATGGTTCCAGTCAAAGGAGAGCCCTTGTACTAATGTTCCCTGGTAGCTCAGCTGATTAAGAATCGCCTGCAACGCAGGAGACCCTGGTTCAGTTCCTGGGTTGGGAAGATCCCTTGGAGGAGGGCATTGCAACCCACTCCAGTACTCTTGCCTGGAGAATCCTCATGGACAGAGGAGCCTGGTGGGCTATAGTCCATGGGGTCACAAAGAGTCGGACATGACTGAGCAACTAAGCACAGCACCTCACAGTGCAGACTTTTGTCTAGCCTTGTGACGATCATATTGTAGCAACTGGAAAGTCGAGGCAACAGACAGTGGTGCAAACTCATGTTCTGAGTAGCCTCAGATTCTGTTCATTAATCATCCCAAGTTTCCATTACATATTAAATATCTACCAGTATTAATATCTACCATTCAGAGTTACAAAGAAAAGACAACATATCCAAGGTATACAATTCTAACCCTACATCTCAGGCTGAACAAATGGGTGGTAGAACCTCGGAATACAAGTTCACATTGGTCTAGCATCCCAAAGGTAGGTTTATGAGACCCACTCCCTCTGAAGAGAAAGGTGAAGGTCAGTGGTGGCAGGTAGGAAAGGGAACCCATACAACACAAAAGCCATAAACAGAGGGCTGCATCCCATGTATATGAGACCACTGGGGAAGAGAAGCTTGAAATGTGTGTATCATGTCAGTGTAGAAGTGTAGTGTGAATGCTAGCATTTCTGAAAAAAATGATTAGATGATGTCTGGTAAGAAATGAGGTGATAGACTCAACAAGCTTCCACTTACTCAATTATCCAGTCTGCTCTAACTGTTTATTTAGAAGTTGATTCATCTTGCCCAGTATGCACTATACTCCAAATACCAAGAGACAGCTTCCTGTTTTCAAGAAAGAAAAGCAAGACTTATTTTTCTTTTACTTTCCAAGCAACTGGACTTTAAAATAATCATAATTCATGTTCAGTTCAGTTCAGTCGCTCAGTCGTGTCCGACTCTTTGCGACCCCACGAATCACAGCACGCCAGGCCTCTCTGTCCATCACCAACTCCCAGAGTTCACTCAAACCCATGTCCATTGAGTCGGTGATGCCATCCAGCCATCTCATTCTCTGTCGTCCCCTTCTCCTCCTGCCCTCAATCCTTCCCAGCATCAGAGTCTTTTCTAATGAGTCAACTCATCGCATGAGGTGGCCAAAGTATTGCAGTTTCAGCTTTAGCATCAGTCCTTCCAATGAACACCCAGGATTGATCTCCTTTAGAATGGACTGGTTGGATCTCCTTGCAATCCAAGGGACTCTCAAGAGTCTTCTCCAGCACCACAGTTCAAAAGCATAATTCATGTTAGTATTTGGAATTGAAACTCCACAAACCCATTTTATATAAGTTCACATCCAACTTTATTTTTACCAAAAAAAAAAAAAAAGGCTTTTTTAGAAAGTTGGGGGACTTCCTTGGTGGTCCAGTGGTTAAGAATGTGCCTTGCAATGCGGGGGACATGGGTCAATCCCTGGTTGGGGAATGAAGATCCCATCTGCAGTGGACCAACACCACAACTAGACAGTCCATGCACCACAACAAAAGGTCCTGTATGACACAACAAAGTTTCCATATGCTGCAACTAAAACCCAATGCTGCCAAATAAGTAAATATTTTTTAAAAAAAGAAACTTGGTCCCAGTGTCCTGAAACCACTGGTGAAAACATACATACCGTATGTGTCTACACTATTTAAAGGGAAATAGTTAACTGCAGGCAGACCTGGGTTCAACTCCCCATTCTACCACTTAGCCTTGGGCAAGTCCTTAAACTTCATTAAGATTCTATGTTTTCAACAGTAAAATATTGGTGGATGGATCATAGTGCCTACTGCGGACGGTTTGTGTCAATATTCAATAATATAAATCATCTAGAGAACTTAACCCAAGGCCCAGCATGCAGTCAATGAAGTTATTTATTGTTATATATTTCAAGGTGCTATTACTTAAGAAATGATAATTAGGCAAGGTTTATTGTTACTTTATTAATTAAATTTTTTATATCTATTTCCTCTCAGACACTATTTTAGACAGTTCATAATATGAAATAGTAAAAATGAAGGGGGGAGATAAATTAGGAGTTTGGGATTAACATATACACATTACTATATATAAAATAGGTAAACAGCAAAGACCTACTGTATAGCACAGGGAACTATACTCACTATCTTGTAACAATAATATAAAAGAATTTGGAAAAGAATCTGTATCTATAACTGAATCATTTGCTGCATACTTAAAACTAACACAGCATTGTAAGTTAGCTATACTTCAATTTTAAAAGTACAAAAAAAAAAAAGAAAAAACTCCAAAGAAAAAAACAGTAATAAGGTTAGTAACATTAGATGGTAGATATAAGCAGAAAGGACATTCACAGGCTCAATACAAGGTCAGAGGCTGAGTCAGTTGCCTACAAGTGGTTGAGACTGCTGTATCTTCCCATTCCCATAGTCCCTTCAACACACTTCTCCTAAATTCAAATGGCATTGGAATAGCCCTGGACATTTTGAGAAGCTGAGATTGGGAGACATTTAGTTTGGGTTTAGTGTTACATATTTTATGTGAACCACAGTAAACTTTTATATATAGTTAAAATGTTCTCTTGTGGGAATGATTTCCAAGAACCTCCCTTCTTCCCATGCCTAACTCTCAATACCTACTCATTCTACATGTGACCTAAAGGTGTCAGACCAGAGAAAATATTGTGATATGAACGTATCTTGGAAGCTGGCCTGGCAACATGTGAGGAGAGGAGAAATTGGCCTTCAAATGTATGGATGCTATAATAGAGGTCAGGCAGTTAGTAAAAAGCATTGGTTTTTCAGATTTCGTAATGTCTGTACTATTTGTCAACTCTTTAAAATCTCAAATTTGTTTGCAATTTCTTTTATCTAAACAAATATTTTTTCTTACCTAAATTTTGTGTTGTTTTTCTTAAAGAAAAAGCCTCCAAAATTATACTAACTAAGGCCTCACATAACTTGGCTCCACTGTTAATTAAGCCACCAAATTTAGCTTAGCAACCCCATGGACTGCAGCCTGCCAGGCTCCTCTGTGCATGGGATTTTCCAGGCAAGGATACTGGACTGGATTGCCATTTCCTTCTCCACGTACCCAGAGTGAGAGGAAAATACAGAATGTTGCATATTTCTTGTTATGGCAAAGGAGGAAATAAATAATAATGACAGTTGTAACAAAAGTGATTAATATTTCTAAAATAAGGTGTAGAAGGTAAAGACACTGGTCTAGATACTCCACCAGCAATGTGACCCCAGAACAATAAGTTATTAGATGTCAAGAACCGCAAGATTCTTCCTGAAACAAAGTTCGAGAAGAAATTTCCTCTGCAGAGTTTTATATAATGCATATTTAAGTGATATAGTACAGCTTTCAACAATATTTTCTGGGAAAGTCCTTCACTAGACTTGAGATTCTGTTTGACTAGCCCTGCTTACCTCTTCTAGCCATATTTCTCACCACTCTCATTCCTGGAGTTCTTTAACAGCCGTTCTAGAGTTCTCTAAGTTGTTAGAATTCACCTTGTTCATTCTTCCTCCAGACTTCATAATAATGCTATTCTCTGCCTTGAACATGTTTCTGTGTTTTTCTGGCTACCTTCAACTCAGAAGTCAGGTTATAGCTTGTATCCCATTTCCTCTGGGACACCTTCCTTAAAGTCCCTCCTACATGCTCTGAACTGCTCTAGTCTTATTTCTTACTATACAGCATTATATCCTACACCTCAAAGTCCAGATCTGCTATTTAATAAACAGCTCCATGAAGGTACAGACTCTTTCCATGGTGTTCCCAATCAAAATATCACACACTTGCACTGTGTCCAGCACATGCTGGGTACTTTCTCGGAACAGACTTCCTATATCTTTCTCTCATTTGTGAGTTGTAGTAATGAACCTAATTAAGGTGATTCTTTAAAGAAGCTAAGCTAATCTAAGGGTACGAGCTACCAATAGTGTGACCTGACCCGGACAAAGATCTAGGAGTTCCCAGGAAGGTGGTTGAATAGCTCTACTCCCAAATCTATTTCTCTCAATAAGGCATTTCAGCAGAACTGAACTGCAAATATTTTAAGTTTCTCTTTAGCTTGCAAGTCCAGACAACTATGATTCTACTCTGCTGATGAAGGACAATATCACAGGCTTTGGGAAACAAATAGGCAGATTCTTGTTAAGGAAATCGAAAGGCAGTGAAGGCTAAGTACATTCCCAAAGTCCCAGGATTGGTGAGTGATCAATCAAGTACTAGAAACTAGATATTCTGACTCCCTGTGATTTTTTTACCTCCAGTTAACTCCAAGATACTCAAATAGGGACAATGGCAGTCATTGTTATCAAAGAAAAGCTAAATAAGCTGTCCCTTAACATCACTGCTTCAATCCAGGCCGAGACAGCATGGAGTAGAAGACAGAACAGGGACCCTGGAGTCAAAGTGTCTGGCTTTAGCCACTTACTGACTACGTAACTAAACAAGCTACTTAATCTTTCTGTGTGTTGATTTCCTTATAATAAAATGTATATAATAATAGAAACTATTTCATAGGGTTGTTGTGAGCATTAGTGAGAATAAAGCCATGAAAAGTGCTTAGAGCTGCACCCAACACGTACAATAAACAGTCAAGATATATATTATTTCCATGGTGATATAACATCACAACCAGCCTCCATGAGGGATAAGAAGTAGAAAACCACCTAACCCTATCTAGCACTTATTTAATTTCCTAAAAGAAACTTATTACCCCCATTTTACAGAACAGGAAACTTAACAGAAAATATATGGAAAGTTTTAACTCAGGTTTGGCAACTCCAAAGCTAGCCTCTTTCCACCCATAAAAATAAAAAAATTTTTCTCCTCCTGGTGACTTAAAATCTAGGGCAATAAGATCATGTTAGGAGAGTGGGAAAGTCACAGACTTTTTAGGATAAAAGTTCTCCTTTGGGGGCAAAAAAATGCATCCACATACAAACACACAAATTCTTCAAATTTCATGGGGTTTTGGAGACCTAATAAGCAGCCTTGTTTTATGGACAAAAAGGGAAACACAAAGGAAAATAGAAAGAGACAAATTCTAAACTTAAAAAGTCAAATCACAAACATATTCAAAAACTACTGTAATAGTTTGGAGGGAAACAGTATTTATAAATTAAGTAAAGATAATTGGAGTAAAGGAGAAAAAGTCACAAAGAATTAGTTTTAAACAGTCTATGGAATTAAGCACTTGTCTCGTGTTTCTAAAGAAAAAACAATGCTTGGTTGTTTTTCTCAATCCAATCCACCACTAAGAGTTCACTCATTCAATAGCTTCAGTTCAGTTCAGTTCAGTAGCTCAGTTGTGTCCAACTCTTTGCGACCCATGGACTGCAGCACGCCAGGCCTCCCTGTCCATCACCAACTCCTGGAGTTTACCCGGGAATAAACTTACGTCCATTGAGTTGGTGATGCCATCCAGCCATCTCATCCTCTGTCATCTCCTTCTCCTCCTGCCTTCAATCTTTCCCAGAATCAGGGTCTTTTCAAATGAGTCAGCTCTTCACATCAGATGGCCAAAGTATTGCAGTTTCAGCTTTAGCATCAGTCCTTCAAGTGAACACTCAGGACTGATCTCCTTTAGGATGGACTGGTTGGATCTCCTTGCAGTCCAAGGGACTCTCAAGAGTCTTCAACAACACAGTTCAAAAACATCAATTCTTCGGCACTCAGCTTTCTTTATGGTCCAACTCTCACATCCACACATGACTACTGGAAAAACCATAGCTTTGATTAGACAGGTCTTTGTTGGCAAAGTACTGTCTCTGTTTTTTAATATGCTGTCTAGGTTGGTCATGGTTTTTCTTCCAAGGAGCAAGCATCTTTTAATTTCATGGCTGCAGTCACCATCTGTAGTGATTTTCCAGCCCAAAAAAGTAAAGTCTGTCACTGTTTCCATTGTTTCTGCATCTATTTGCCATGAAGTGATGGGACCAGATGCCATGATCTTAGTCTTCTGAATATTGAGTTTTAAGCCAACTTTTTCACTCTCTTTCACTTTCATCAAGAGGCTCTTTAGTTCTTCACTTTCTGCCCATAAGGGTGGTGTCATCTGCATATCTGAGGTTATTGATATTTCTTCCGGCAATCTTGATTCCAGCTTGTGCTTCATCCAGCCCAGCGTTTCTCATGATGTACTCTGCATATAAGTTAAATAAACAGGGTGACAATATACAGCCTTGACATACTCCTTTTCCTATTTGAAACCAGTCTGCTGTTCCATGTCCAGTTTTAACTGTTGCTTCCTGACCTGCATACAAATTTCTCAAGAGGCAGGTCAGGTGGTCTGGTACTCCCATCTCTTTCAGAATTTTCCACAGTTTGTTGTGGAGTGGCGAGTGGTAGCTGTGTGGCACTGGAACGGAGAGTGGCAGCTGAGCAGCGCTGGAGTGGCGAGCAGCCGAGAGGAGAGACCCCAAGTCCAAGGTCAGAGAAACCCCAGTAAGATGGTAGGTACTGACAGAGGCTATCAGAGGTCAGACAGATTGAAACCACAATCACAGAAAACTAACCAATCTAATCACATGGACCACAGCCTTGTCTAACTCAATGAAACTATGAGCCATGCCATGTAGGGCCACCCAAGATGGATGGATCATGGTGAAGAGTTCTGACAAAATGTGGTCCACTGGAGAAGGGAACGGCAAACCACTTCAGTATTCTTGCCTTGAGAACCCAATGAACAGTACGAAAAGGCAAAAAGATAGGAAACAGAAAGATGAACTCCCCAGGTCAGTAGGTGCCCAATATGCTACTGGAGATCAGTGGAGAAATAACTCCAGAAAGAATGAAGAGATGGAGCCAAGGCAAAAACAACACTCAGCTGTGGATGTGACTAGTGATGATAACAAAGTCTGATGCTATAAAGAGCAATATTGCATAGGAACCTGGAATGCTAGGTCCATGAATCAAGGCAAATTGGAAGTGGTCAAACAGGAGATGGCAAGAGTGAATGTAGACATTCTAGGAATCAGTGAATTAAAATGGACTGGAATGGGTGGCTTAACTCAGATGACCATTATATCTACTACAGTGGGCAAGAATCCCTTAGAAGAAATGGAGTAGCCATCATAGTCAACAAAAGAGTCCAAAATGCAGTACTTGGATGCAATCTCAAAAATGATAGAATGATCTCTGGTCGTTTCCAAGGCTAACCATTCAATATCACAGTAATACAAGTCTATGCCCTGAGAAGTAATGCTGAAGAAGCTGAAGTTGAACAGTTTTATGAAGACCTACAAGATCTTTTAGAACTAACACCCAAAAAAGATGTCTTTTTCATTGTAGGAGACTGGAATGCAAAAGTAGGAAGTCAAGAAACACCTGGAGTAACAGGCAAATTTGGCCTTAGAGTACAGAATGAAGCAAGGCAAAGGCTAACAGAGTTTTGCCAAGAGAATGCACTAGTCATAGCAAACACCCTCTTCCAACAACACAAGTGAAGACTCTACACATGGACATCAGTTCAGTTCAGTTCAGTCGCTCAGTCGTGTCCGACTCTCCGCGACCCCATGAATCACAGCACGCCAGGCCTCCCGGTCCATCACCAACTCCCGGAGTTCACTCAAACTCATGTCCACAGAGTTGGTGATGCCATCCAGCCATCTCACCAGATGTCAATACCAAGATCAGATTGATTATATTCTTTGCACCTGAAGATGGAGAAGCTCTATACAGTCAGCAAAAACAAGGCCGGGAGCTGACTGTGGCTCAGATCATGAACTCCTTATTGTCAAATTCAGACTTAAATTGAAGAAAGTAAGGAAAACCACTAGATATTCATATATGACCTAAGTCAAATCTCTTATGATTATACAATAGAAGTAAGAAATAGATTCAAGGGATTAGATATGATAAGAGTGCCTGATGAACTATGGATGGAGGTTCGTGACATTTACAAGATAGGGATCAAGACCATCCCCAAGAAAAAGAAACGCAAAAAAGTAAAATGGCTGTCTAAGGAGGCCTTACAAATAGCTGTGAAAAGAAGAGAAGTAAAAAGCAAAGGAGAAAAGAAAAGATATACCCATTTGAATGGAGAGTTCCAAAGAATAGCAAGGAGAGACAAGAAAGCCTTCCTCAGTCATCAGTGCCAAGAAATAGAGGAAAACAATAGAATGGGAAAGACTAGAGATCTCTTCAAGAAAATTAGAGATACCAAGGGAATATTTTATGCAAAGATGGGCACAATAAAGGACAAAAATGGTATGGACCTAACAGAAGCAGAAGATATTAAGAAAAGGTGGCAAGAATACACAAAAGAACTGTACAAAAAAAGATCTTCACAACCCCATAACCATGATGGTGTGATCACTCACCTAGAGCCAGATATCCTGGAATGTGAAGTCAAGTGAGCCTTAGGAAGTATCACTACAAACAAAGCTAGTGGAGGTGATGGAATTCCAGTTGAGCTATTTCAAATCCTAAAAAGTGATGCTGTGAAAATGCTGCACTCAATATGCCAGCAAATGTGGAAAACTCAGCAGTGGCCACAGGACTGGAAAAGGTCAGTTTTCATTCCAATCCCAAAGTAAGGCAATGACAAAGAATGCTCAAAGTACCGAACAATTGCACTCACCTCATACGCTAGTATAGTAATGCTCAAAACTCTCCAAGCCAGGCTTCAACAATACATGAACCATGAACTTCCAGATGTTCAAGCTAGTTTGAGAAAAGGCAGAGGAACCAGAGATCAAATTGCCTAGATCTGTTGGATCATTGAAAAAGCAAGAGAGTTCCAGAAAAACATCTATTTCTGCCTTATTGACTATGCCAAAACCTTTGACTATGTCAACAAACCATGTAAAATTCATTCAGTAGCTTAGCTGGGTTTTTAAAACATGGATTATTCCATGACCACTAACCAGCCTATGGCAGGGAAAAGGGCAAATGGGGACTTCCCTGGTGGCTCAGACAGTAAAGAATCTGCCTGCAATGCATGAGACCTGGGTTCAATCCCTGGGTTAGGGAGATTCCCTGGAGAATTCCCACTGACAAAGGAGCCTGGCGGACTGCAGTCTGTGGTATCACAAAGAGTCGGACACTACTGAGTAACTAAGCACAGCACAAGGGTAAATGGAGAAGCAGTCAAGTGAGGTTTAGTGGCAGCTCCCAACAACCTCTATGGCTAAGGTTGGTATCAAAACCGTAGCCTCTGCGTGAAGAGGGTCACCAGCATCACAATTCTCATTGCATATTCATGAATACACTGTCTTCTAGGTGTCCTACCACTTGCAAACCAATGTCAGCATACACACGGTATTGTAGTTCCTACTCAGTTTCTACAAAATCAGATAAAGATATTCAGATACTTGGAGCAGATATAAACTTGCATACCTTCTTGGACACACACAATCTAAAAAGATACTTAGATATTTGGATAGATATTTAGAGATTAATTTAAAGTCAGCTATTCTGGTCCAATTTTGTTCTTTGTGGCCCTGAATTCAGGGAGCTGAAGAGCTAAAAAAAAAAAAAAATTCAGTGTTATTTGGCCCAAGAGGAAGAACATGGCACCTCTCATGCCTTAGAGAACAGCACCTTGTACAACCCCTACGTGAATTGATGTGCACAGTCTGACCAAGGAACCAGCTTTGGACATCAAATTCAAAAATTCTTACTAATTAATGCCAACATAAAAATAAGCAGCAAATATCACCATAAATGGAGCCACAAAGGACAGGAGAAACTAAATTCAGCAAAAATAACAAAACTTGCTCTTGTCAAAGAAAAGAATGACTGTCTTATTTGTTTACTTAGCAGGGAAATCTTTATTATGGAAAATCAAACTTCTAAAAACATCCATAACACAATTCCTTCAGTAAATTTCTCAACTCAGATCTTTGTGAGGTTGTATTATCATGAATAGCTGAGAGTTAATTTATCATTTTGCTTTTCTCTTCAATAACTCTGAATCCCCAGTAACTAACATATATTTGACTTCAAAAAAGAACACTATGTCCTGGTAACATTCTGTAATATGAATCAAATCAAGTCACTGAGTTGAATAATATTCTGGGCTTCCCTTGTGGCTCAGCTAGTAAAGAATCAGCCTGCAATGCGGGAGACCTGGGTTCAATCCCTGGGTTGGGAAGATTCCCCTGGAGAAGGGAAAGGCTACCCACTCCAGTATTCTGGCCTGAAGAATGGACTGTATATTCCATAGTGTTGCAATATGAGTTAATTTTAATTATATATTAAATACATACTGGAGGAAGAAATGGCAACCCACTCCAATGTTCTCACCTGGAAAGTTCCATGGACAGAGGGGCCTGGTGGGCTACAGTCCTTGGGATCACAAAGAGTCAGACACCACTGAGCACACACATACAAATATATACTAAGTATATTAAATTAATTACATATTTTGGACTGCCTTTTGATGATGGTCAATGATTTATGACAACAGCACATGGTTAATATTCACCTTTGTTCCCTAAATATCTTTGTATAAACAAAGTTTCTATACTTGAAAAATCCCAAACTCATCAAGGAAAGCATCTTCTAAATCTTACTGCTGTAAGCTCATTTTCCTGGACTGTTATTATACATGATGAGAGACTTCATTTGACGGCTTCTATAATAACACATTATAAATTTCACATTGGATGTGTTTTTTCACCTTAAACTCTTGAGATGGCAAAACCATCTTTCTCAAAGCTGATTGGTTGTGCAGGTCTACAACAGTGCTTAAATGTGACCCAAGCTTTCTGACAAGGAGGAATCTTTTTATTTTAAGTCTTTTTGGTACAGAACATGCCATATTTATGAAGAATTTTTGTTTCATCATTAAGAAATAAATGTGACTAGCTCCTGAGATCTCCCTGGCTTTAGCAACTTGTAGTTATTTTCAATGTAGACTATTAAGAATATATTTCAAAGACAGGTTAGCAAAGTTCAGGTAAAAGTTATTTTTTACATACTGGAGCATCTAACTGGCATTGGGTGAGTATTAGAGATTATCAACATAAATAATATAGTCTCAAATAATGAGCTTAATTCATACATGTTGACTGACTTCCTGATTGCATTCTTTGATGTTGGCTGATAATTATTTTTATGTAGCCTAATCTTCTGATAAAACTTCAAACTTCTTGGTTTAGTTGGTATATTTATTTTCCTTATAAGCTATCTTCCAAACTACTTAGATTTCATTTAACATTGGGCTAATGTATACATCCCCACTGAGCAATCAAGTTTGTCAACTTTGTCAACTTTTGTCACTAAAGGTATCTCAAAGTACGGTGCCTGGGTCATTTTCTGATTTAGCTTTCACCCTACTCTTAAAGCAACTGAAGATTAAGCTTGATTTTGAAGACTCTTTAATAAAGGTAGATCTGAAGCTTTTCTACTAGTTCCTTCATTCATTTGCTTCAGTTCTATACTTATGTTTCTTCTCATGCAAAATCTATACTTTTCTTAAAGGCTTATGAAAATTTTGGTGAAAAAATGCTGCTGCAGTGTAGGCATGAAGCCTCTTCTAAGCTAGATTACTTGGTGAGTATTTTCATTTATTTTTCCTAATATAAACAGATCACATACAAAACTAAATATTGTCAGAAGTACATTTAAGAAGATAAAACTATTTAAACATGTCAAAAAAAAACAGAGATCTGAGTTGACAGATGGAACGTTAGAACTAGAGCTAAGAACTTACATAGTCATTGTATCCTACAGCAATCACAGTAATTAAAAATACTTGAGAAAACAGCTAAGCATAGACTTTCATCTGATCATGAACTTTTAGACATGGAATGAATCTTAAAAGTCATCTAACATAATATGTCAATTTTATAAAAAGAGAAAATGAGTGACATTTTGTACTTACAAAATAAAAGATCACATATTCCTATACGAGTGTATAATGTTATCAAGAATCTCAGTGACTGCTACCATAGAAATTAGATTGATAATCAAGCAAGAGAGAAATTAAACGTACAAAAGTTCCCCCAAAATCTTGAGCCATAATCTTAAAAGTAGATTTAGGAAAGCATTTACCAATATTCTCCTTATCAACTTCTTCGTGTTGCTATAGACTATATTAAACACAGTAATTTCAGTTATTTTTAATTCTCTACTATAATTCTAAAATTTTATTTAGTAGGAAAGGCACTTACATACTACTGCTTCCTTTAATTGCACTCTTCCAATTCCTCTGATATATAAAAGGTAATTGATTACACCGACAGTTTAGGAAAATGATGACGTGTTCTCTAATTATAGTGCTTCTATGAGAAGCAAGCAGAAGGGTGAAAACTGGCTCAAGTCACTTCTAGATCATTTCATGCCCAGAAAATACTGGCTTGGCCACAAAGTTCATTCAGGGTTTTTCTGCAACATCTTATGGAAAAATATGAATGAACTTCATGGCCAACCTAACAGAAGAAACAAAAGGAATGAACAAATACTGGTGTCTATATCCTGATTAATACGCTAGGAATTGTCTTGCATCTATTAAATCATGAAAATATATCATTCTGATTAAAACCTTTATGTTTGTCTATTGTATATGCAAATAGAACAGCTTCTCATTTTTTGTTGAAAACAATAGTATTTAAAAACTCAGTATACATCAGATACTGTGCAAAGCCCTTTATATTTCTTTTCTTTTAATTAATTTATTTATTTTAATTGGAGGCTAATTACTTTACAATATTGTAGTGGGTTTTGCCAAACATCGACATGAATCAGCCACGGGCACACATGTGTTCCCCATCCAGAACTCCCAGCCCACCTCCCTCCCCATCCATTCCCCAGGGTCATCCCAGTGCACCAGCCCTGAGCACTCTGTTTCACACATCAAACCTGGACCAGCAATCTGCTTCACATATGATAATATACACATTTCAACGCTACCCTTTCAAATCATCCCACCCTTGCCCTCTCCCACAGAGTCCAAAAGACTTTTCTTTACATCTGTGTCTCTTTTGCTGTCTCGTATATAGGGTCATTGTCACCATCTTTCTAAATTCCATATATATGTGTTAGTATACTGTATTGGTGTTTTTCTTTCTGACTTATTTCACTCTGTATAATAGGCTCCAGTTTCATCCACCTCATTAAAACTGAATCAAATGCATCCTTTTTAATGGCTGAGTAATATTCCATTGTGTATATGTACCACAGCTTTCTTATCCATTTGTCTGTTGATGGATATCTAGGTCGCTTCCATGTCCTGGCTATTGTAAACAGTGTTTCAAGGAACATTGGGGTACATGTGTCTCTTTCAATTCTGGTTTCCTCAGTGTGTATGCCCAGCAGTGGGATTGCTGGGTCATATCACAGTTCTATTTCCAGTTTTTTAAGGAATCTCCACACTGTTCTCCATAGTGGCCGTACTAGTTTGCATTCCCACCAACTGTATAAGAGGGTTCCTTTTTCTCCGCACCCTCTCCAGCATTTATTGTTTGTAGACTTTTTGATAGCAGCCATTCTGATTGGCATGAGAGGGTACCTCATTGTGGTTTTGATTTGCATTTCTCTGATAATGAGTGACGTTGAGCATCTTTTCATGCATTTGTTAGCAATCTGTATGTCTTCTTTGGAGAAATGTCTGTTTAGTTCTTTGGCCCATTTTTTGATTGGGTCGTTTATTTTTCTGGAATTGAGCTGCAGGAGCTGCTTGTATATTTTTGAGATTAATTCATTGTCAGTTGCTTTGTTTGCTATTATTTTCTCCCATTCTGAAGGCTGTCTTTTCACCTTGCTTATAGTTTCCTTCGTTGTGCAAAAGCTTTTAAGTGTAATTAGGTCCCATCTGTTTATTTTTGCTTTTATTTCCATTACTGTGGGAGGTGGGTCATAAAGGATCCTGCTGTGATTTATGTCAGAGAGTGTTTTGCCTATGTTATCCTCTAGGAGTTTTATAGTTTCTGGTCTTACGTTTAGATCTTTAATCCATTTTGAGTTTATTTTTGTGTATGGTGTTAGAAAGTGTTCTAGTTTCATTCTTTTACAAGTGGTTGACCAGTTTTCCCAGCACCACTTATTAAAGAGATTGTCTTTTCTCCATTGTATATTTTTGCCTCCTCTGTCAAAGATAAGTGTCCATAGGTGCGTGGATTTATCTCTGGGCTTTCTATTTTGTTGCAAATGGTGCAGTTTCTTAAGGAATTACCTTTAGAATAAATCTCGTTCAAAGATGTAAATACAAGAGTTAATTACACAAGCCTTGCATAATTAACTAGAGTGGGGTAAATAAAATCCATGAAAACAATCTCCAAACTTCATCTATAAGTCTATAGTATCAAACTTCCTCTGTGTTTAATCAGTACCTAACAAAGAGACACATTTATAGTTGTGCCTTTTTCTCCTATTTCTTTCACCAGCTCTTGAATGTTTATAAAAAGATAAAATAAAAGAAATAATAGTAATAATAGAAACAATAGCAGAAAGAAGAAAAGCATAGATTCTAGAATATTCCTGTTTACATAACTGGCCTTTTTACAATGGAATGTGTTCTACAGCACCTTAGAACATAGCTCAAAGTACTGATTTTGTTCTCGTGTGTTTTTTTTTTAACTTTTTATTTTGTATTGGGGTATATACCCGATTAGCAATGTTGTGATAGTTTCAGGTAAGCAGCAAAAGGACTTAGTCATTCACATACATGTATCCATCCTCCTCCAAACTCCCCTCCCATCCAGGCTGCCACATAACATTGAGCAGAGTTCCATGTGCTATACACTAGGTCTTTGTTGGTTATTCATTTTAAATACAGAGTGTTCAAAATAATGATTTTGGATTGTACTATCATTCAAATTGAGATTATCCTCAACAGTGAATACAGTCAGACACTACTATGCCTTTCTAAACTAGCCTAGCAACTAGAAATTCAAAATCACCAATATTTATATTTTTCAAGATAAACTCCTAATTTCTAATTTCCACATTCCAGTGCTATAAACCATTTTCTCAAGCATCGGTGTATTCTCTGTCTCTGCCTCTCTGGCTTTTATCTTTCCTTTTTAAGCAGATTAGAACACTACCAGGTAATAACTAATAGTTTCTTAATGCAAAATAAACATGGCAGCAGAGGCCCCTGAGATTGTGTATATCTATACTCTCCTTGACAAACAGATGGGCTAGTGCTTAGACAACCCCAGCATTGTTATTTCACAATTCAAAAATAAAATCCAGTTTTGCATTCCAGGTACCAAGTGGAAAAATGAAGATTCTCTTGGTCTTTCTAAGCCTGCTTGGTTATTCCGTTGCTATGCCAGTGAGTATTTTAAAAATGTTAGGACTTTATGTTCTGCTGTTGCACAGCTTGAGGACAGTTCTTGGACTTATTTCAATCGATGTTCTGAACTTGTCACACATATTCTCTCACTTCCAGTTGCAAATGCAAATGCCCCGAATACCTGGATTTAGCAGTAAAAGTGAGGAGGTATGTATGTTCAGTCTCAGGAGAGACATTTTCCAGAGCCCTTCCTAGAGTTCATTTGAAAAGGAGGATACTAAGGAGTTTCATGGTGGCCTGCTGGTTAGGATTCTGGGCTTTCAACGCTGGGCCTGGTTCAATCCCTGGCCAGGAAACTGAGATCCTGCAAGCTGCGTAGTGCGGGAAATAATAAAAATTTGAAAGGAGACTATTGGAAAACTTTCCAATATATAGAATTTCTTATAAAAGATGTAGAGAGACTCTACCTCTTAAACTCTCAAATCAAGACAAAGTGAGTTATTTCCCTAGCATTATCCCACCTATGTGCTTCTCCTTTTCAAGGTAAATGTGAATTTTTGTTATAGTTGATGTTAGTTTCCTTGTTAAGATTTCAAGCTGACAAAGGTAGCCATTTCTATCAGGGGTTGTTAGAAGACAGTCACTTAAATATATAAATACATTTCATCTTTTCATAGACTATCAAATTCCTAAGTACTGAAGGCCAAAAGAGGAGAGCAGAACATTAAAAAAACTTCAAAGGAGACACTATTTTTATCCTCTATTACTCTACGTTGATTCTTGTCAAACTAAAATCTGACTTAAAAATAAAGTGCCACAGAACTTTTTTTCAGTTGCATACATTTATTTATTGGTTGCACTGAGTCTTCGTTCTGCATGCAGGCTTTCTCTAGTTGCAGAGAGCAGGGGCTGCTTTTCATTGCAGAGCATGGGCTTCTCATTGCAGTGGCTTCTCTTATTGGTGAGCACAGGCTCTAGGTGCACAAACTTCAATACGTGCAGCATGCAGACTCTAGGGCATGTGAGCTCAGTAGCTGTGGCACATGGGCTTAGTTGCTCCATGGCATGTGGAATCTTCCCAAACCAGGAATTGAATCTATGTCCCCTGCACAGCAGGCAGATTCTTATCCACTGTACCACCAGAAAAGTCTGAATTGCATACTTATTTTAAATTCATGCATAATTAGTAAAAGACATTATGACAGTTGTACCTAAAAATCAGAAAATTAACTTATTTCTTGTGATTTCATTGAATAAAATTTTCACTTTCTGCCACATTAATGAATTCCTTTGGTCACAGATGATGCGCTATGGTCACTTCAACTTTATGAACTTCCCGCATGTAAGTTCCACTTTATATTAATTTTAATGATTTCCTGTTCATATACAGATAATTATATGGTTTGTCTCAGCTAATAAAGATACCAATCATTATTCACATGTTTTAATAATCATTATAAGAATTTCAAAGAAGAAAAATCATTGCATCTATTGTACTTTCATGTAGATAAAAACCATTTATTAATTATACTGCTTCTTTATATCTGAGAGAAATTGGTTCTAAAACTACACAAGATATATTTACAAATAATGAGAACAAAAAAATAACACAGGTCAATGCTCGGGGGGAGGGTAAAGTTTTATGTGGATTATCTTGAAAGATAACAGTAAAATTATGAAATTAATTTTTATCTAATTTTTAAAATTGAGATTATACTTCCCACTATATGCTAATTCTTAGAACTAATTAATAATGAATCCATTATTAACTTACAGTCAAAATTTTTGGCATAATTTTTCTGAAAAGATTTTATGATAGTACAATAATACTATATGTTACTTTCAACTTCTATGACATGATCGTGAGACCCACTGCAGGGGAAAAAAACTGACTTTATCAACTTTACCTTAATCTTTTTCATTCAAGTCATTCTCTTTTAAAGTCCCTCACTTATGACCCAGAGGGAGGATAAGGGGAGGAGGGAGGTGGGAGGGGGGTTCGGGAGGGGGAACTCCCGTACACCTGGGGCGGATTCACGTCAATGTATGACAAAACCAACCAACATAATATTGTAAAATAATTAGCCTCCAATAAAAATAAAAATTAAAAAAAAAAAATAAAGTCCCTCACCTAAAATTATCACCATTGTCAATTTTTCTTCTTTATCTATTGGGAGACCCAACTTTTCAAGCTCTCAATCTCAGTTTTAGCAACTTTGCCAGTGGCTTGAAATTTTTGCCAACTTAATTAATCATAAAATCTCACATCTTAATGCAAGGTTGCAATTTCACCCTCCATTAATCCACACACACTATTGTGTGTATATCAACCACAGACAGTGAAAGACTGATTAAAGAAGACTGGAGATAGAGACTGGTGATGTATCAGAAAGGGAATGTTTGAATGGGAACTACTGTTGTAAGAGGTTAATTCACACATCACCATTTTCAGATTATAACTATTTTTGCTTCCCTGTTGTTATTGTTCAGTCACTAAGTCATGTTCAACTCTTTGTGACTCCATGTACTATAGCCTGTCAGTTTCCTCTGTCCACTATCTCCTAGAGTTTGCTCAGATTCATGTCCATTGAGTCGGTGAACCTGTCTAACCATCTCATCCTCTGCTGTTCCCTTCTCCTTTTGCCTTCAATCTTTCCCAGCATCAGGGTCTTTCCTAGTGCATCAGCTTTTCTCATCAGGTGGCTAAAGTATTGGGGCTTCAGCGTCACCGTCAGTCCTTCCAATGAATATTCAGGGTTGATTTACTTTAGAAGCGGCCACCTTGTAATTGTGGAGATTTTCATTATGAAAAGAGAATTATGAGAATTCACCAGTAATCAAGAACCATAGCCCCATATAAGCATGTTTATACACATAAAATTTTTATTCTTTCTCTCTTTCTCCTTTTTTTTGTTTTAACACTCTCACTTGCTTTGTCTTCTTTTTTGTTCTTTCTCCTTTCTGTCTCCTTTTTGTAACAAGTCACAGGAATTTCAAACTTGATATCAACTCCTCTGTAACCTGACTTGTACATTTCTTACCTGAGTCAGGGCTTCAAAGTTAGAAAATTATAAGACAAATTCTTTAACTGAAGTTTCTCAGCTAGTTGTGCCTTTTGCTTTGGTTGGTTTTCTGAAAGACTGAAATTCACTTCTGTAAGAAAACATGTAAAGAAATTTCAGCTAAAGAGTTTAAAGCTTCCATTGTTGACTTAAGTTTAAGTTTCCTGGCCTGAGTTTTAGAGAACGACTGAAGAGGGTGGGGAGGGCTGGAATCTCAGCCCTCATGTGACTTCACTGTTATTTACTACCCTACAGTTGGCACACCTGGGTCCCTTTTATGGAAATGGTATACAGCTCCCTCAGCTCTTCCCACAGTACCAGATGCCCATGTGGCCTCAGCCACCACCCAACAAGAAACACCCACAGAAGCCTTCATCTCCCTCAGCACCCAAACACCAGAGCAAGACAGATCAAGCCCCTGAGACCCCGAGTCCCAACCAGCCTCAACCAAGCGATTCCCCACCAAACCAGCATTTAAAGCAGCCATCACCCACCACAGCTCAGCCACAAGAGGAGGAAACCCAGACACCTCAGGTGAGGCTCACCCAGCAAAATTCCAAACCAGAGTCATAAATAGCCTCAGAGGGATTGGGAGAACAAAGCCACCCCCACAAACACACTTTCTCTAGTGATCCCCAATATGGGTACCACTATGCACAAAATAAGCCTGGCGTGCTGCAGTCCATGGGGTCGCAAAGAGTTGGACACGACTGAGCGACTGAACTGAACTGATGTACAAAACATAATCATGTACTGTAGCCCTAAAGAGGCTCCTATTAAACTACAGAGGCAACACGGTATGAACATGGGCACCAACAGAGAATCAGGGAACACAGATTCGAATTTTACCCTGGCCCTTATTAGTTGTATGATCCTGAGCAAGTCATTTTGCCTTCTAGACTCCACGTTCATCACAAGTAAATGAAATGTTCTTCAAGTCCCTTACAGATCTATTCTTCAATATCTAAAACATTGCCCTGAAAGTTAACACTGCTTCCAGGACTTCAGGATAGCATAAGTGTAGCCCTGACTTAAAGCAAGAAGACGTGCAGATGGTTTCTCAAGATCTCAAGTGTAGAGCTTATAAAATATTGTCTTGAATTGATTAACCTTTCATAATCAGACCTATTATAGCTGTAGAGAATACAAAGTTGAATGAAAAGACACTCCTGGGTTGAAATCCTGGCTTCAATCATTTATCAGCTATGAGATTTGGGCAAGTGACTCAATTTCTCTGAACCTCAGAATCTTAAGTGAAATGAGAATAATGACAGCACATTATTACATTGGCATGTGAGGATTAAATGAGTTTACCAATGTAAAATTCTCAACATATTACCTAGAATATAAGTGCTCAATAACACTAAGTGTTATTATTATTATCATCTCTGCCCCTTAAAAGTTCACAGTTTAATGCAAAGGAAGATATAGACCTCCAAGTTTCAAACAATTGTCTTTAATAGGTTTGTTTCATTTTTCATTTATTCTCATTTCCATGTCACTCTGATTCTTTTGTTCTAGGCATTCCCACCATTCGGCAATGGGCTATTTCCCTATCAACAGCCACCGTGGCATATTCCACATGTGAGTATTTTTCCCTTAAATTAGAATTGAAAATAATATTATCATGTTGTATCTCAAGCTAATTTGAGTTCATACATTCTAAATGGAATGCCATATGCCAGTGAGTAGAGACTATGAAATAAAATCATCATATCAGTAATAACACATTATTGGAAAAGAAGAATTTTTAAATGGATCTTTTACTCAAATTGGTGACGTGAACAGAGCCTAAATCATACAACACTACTAATAACTTAGTTAATGAATTTATTTCAAAGGGTTGTGCCCCTTCACTACTATTCCTCACCCAAGAGATTAGAAAATACAAAGATTATCCTCATTCAATGTAATGGGCAAATTAGGACAAATAGAGTTTTAAAACAATGACTAGACTAAGATCTTTCCATAATATCTTCTTATTTCTAGCCAGAGATACTTCATTATAAGGAATCTTGCAAAATAATAAGAATCCTTTAAAGTGTAAAATCATCAAAATAAAGCAAAATAATGAAATTGCAATGACAAGCATTTAAAAATATGAATTACTAAATAATCTCTCTAAACTAAAGAAATATTAAAGGTCAGTTGCAACTTTACTAACAAAAACAACAATAACAAATATTTAGGATGCTTCATTCAGCTATGGCATTGTTTTTTCTTGTCTACAACTCTACAACCAAGAAGGGTTCTTATCACCAAGGAAAAATTTCAAGGAGTAAAATTTACTTCTTTTTTTTCCCTGTAAGAGTGACATCTTTTTTACTGGCAATAATGAACTAAGAAAATGAAGGCAGTACCAGGTAAAGATTGAAAAAGCACATAAACATGATTCTCTGACTGAAATAGCTATTAATCTCATCTACATAAAACTTCTGTGGGAGTTGAATTGCTTTTCCAAACCCTCCCATGTGCAGAAACTCAACCTCCAAGTTTGATAAGGAAAATAACCTTGGTTTTGAGTATAAAAATATTATAGTAATAATTGAGGATGAGTTGTCAGTTTGTCATCTTAAATGTAAACATTTAAAAAATAACATCATTATTTAATCTCCATTATTAGATATTCTAAGGTGGATATTTGGATCCTCATAGCACTGAAATCTCTCTTTATCTCTGTGTGTGTGTGTGTGTGTGTGTGTGTGTGTGTGTGTGTGTGTGTTGGTTATGGGATAGGACGACTGCTAGGAGATGCAGCCACACATGGTATCTGAGTAACATAACCAAGGATCCAGTTAAGGTCTTTGAATTTACCAGAATTCATTGATGGTTAGGTCACAATTATTAATAGCTAGACTGTAAGAGCAAATGACTCAGAAACTAAAAGCCAGCAACAGTGCTAACGCTGACAAACTATTTTTAAAACATCTTGGTGTTTACAATCAAATGGCAGCATAAAAAGTGGTCTTCTCTGTGTTCATTATGTTTTTCACCTTTCAGAGGATGCCACCAGGTTTTGGACATCCACCAGGTAGCAATGAAGAAGGTGGGGTAAGTACAAGTAAAGCTACATTCTTCACTGCGTATTACATTCTGAAAGTCTCTGCTTTTTTTATCCCTATCTAACAAGAAAGTTAAAATCCAACACATGAATCTGTAGCTCGAGCACCCAAGATTTTTTTAAAGGCAAACTAACCAAGTAACCTAAAATAAATCATGTATCATTTCTCCTCTACATGTATTGAAACCAATCTCTCTCTTTCTCCCCCTCTCTCTCTCTGCCCGCTCTCCGAAAAGCAAGCCTAATAACTTTTGCTCAAGGATGATCTAGACTGTGAACAGTGATGGAACAACTAGTCAACAGGAATGAAGAAAAATTACCTTAGAATGTTATACTCAGAAGGGAATTAAGTGATCATCTAATACTCTCATTGTACAAATAAATTGAAGCTTTGTTGCTGTTCTTCAGTCACTCAGTTGTGTCTGACTCTTTGCGATGCCATGGACTGTAGCATGCCAGGCTTCCCTGTTCTTCACCAACTTCTGGAGCTTGCTCAAACTCATGTCCATCAAGTTGGTGATGCCATCCAACCATCTCATCCTCTGTCGTCCCCTTCTCCTCCAGCCTTCAGTCATTCCCAGCATCAGAGTCTTTTCTAATGAGCTGGCTCTTTGCATCAGGCGGCCAAAGTACTGGAGTTTCAGCTTCAGCATCAGTCCTTCCAATGAATATTCAGGATTGATTTTCTTTAGGATTGACTGGTTTGATCTCCTTGCAGTCTAAGAGACTCTCAAGACTCTTCTCCAACACCACAGTTCAAAAGCATCAATTCTTTGGCACTCAGCTTTCTTGATGGTTCAGCCCTCACATCCATACATGACTACTGGAAAAACCATAGCTTTTACTAGATGGACCTCTGACGGCAAAGTAATATCTCTGCTTTTTTTTTTTTTCTTTTAACCTTTCAAGTTTATTTATTTACTTTTCCATGGACCATTTTAAAAGCCTTTTTTGAACTTCTTACAGTGTTGCTTCTGTTCTAGGTTTTGGTTTACTTGGGCAGTGGGATCTTAGCTCTTTGATGAGGGATTAGAAACTGCATCCCTTGAGTTGAAGGCAAAGTCTTCCAGGGAAGTTCCAAGCTTCCAGTCTCTGCTTTTTAATATGCTGTCTAGGTTTGTCACAGCTTTTTGTCCAAGGAGCAACTGACTTTTAAATTCATGGATGTAGTCACCATCTGCAGTGATTTTGGAGCCCAAGAAAATAAAGTCTCTCACTGTTTCCAATGTTTCCCCATCTATTTGCCATGAAGTGATGGAACTGGATGCCATGATCTTCATTTTTTGAATGTTGAGCTTTAAGCCAACTTTATCACTCTCCTCTTTCACCTTCATCAAGAGGCTCTTTAGTTCTTCTTCTCTTTCTGCCATAACGGTGGTGTTATCTGCATATCTGAGGTTATCGATATTTCCTGGAAATCTTGATTCCAGCTTGTGCTTCATCAAGCCCAGAATTTCACATGATATACTCTGGATATAAGTTCAATAAGCAGGATGACATTATACAGCCTTGATGTACTCCTTTCCTAGTTTGGAACCAGTTCATTGTTCCATGTCTGGTTCTAACTGTTGCTTCTTGACCTGTATACAGGTTTCTCAGGAGTTATGTAAGGTGGTCTGGTATTCCCATCTTTTTAAGAATTTTCCAGTTTGTTGTGATATACACAAAGGTTTTAGTGTAGTCAATGAAGTAGATGTTTTCTGGAATTCTCTTGCTTTTTCGATGATCCAGCGGATGTTGGCAATTTGATCTCTGGTTGCTCTGTCTTTTCTAAAACCAGCTTGAATATCTGGAAGTTCACGGTTCACATATTGTTGAAGCCTGGCTTGGAGAATTTTGAGCATTACTTTACCAGCGTGTGAGATGAGTGCAATTGTGCGGTACTTTGAGTATTCTTTGGCATTGCCTTTCTTTGAGATTGGAATGAAAACTGACCTTTTCCAGTCCTGTGGCCACTGTGAGTTTTCCACATTTGCTGGCATATTGAGTATAGCACTTTCACAGCATCATCTTTTAGGATTTGAAATAGCTCAACTGGAATTCCATCACCTCCACTAGCTTTGTTCGTAGTGATGCTTCCTAAGGCCCACTTGACTTCACATTCCAGGATGTCTGGCTCTAGATGAGTGATCACACCATCGTGGTTATCTGGGTCATTAAGATCTCTTTTGTATAGTTCTTCTGTGTATTTTTGACACCTTTTCTTAATATCTTCTGCTTCTGCTAGGTCCAGACCAGTTCTGTCCTTTATTGTGCCCATCTTTGCATGAAATGTTTCCTTGGTATCTCTAATTTTCTTGAGGAGATCTCTAGTCTTTCCTACTCTATTGTTTTCCTCTATTTCTTTGCATTAATTACTTATGAAGGTTTTCTTATCTCTCCTTTCTATTCTTTGAAAATCTGCATCAGATGGGTATATCTTTCCTTTTTTCCTTTGCCTTTCACTTCTCTTTTCTCCAGCTATTTGTAAAGCCTCCTCAGACAACCATTTTGCCTTTCTGTGTTTTTCTTGGGGATGGTTTTGATCATCGCCTCCTATATAATGTTACAAACCACTGTCCACAGTTCTTCAGGCACTCTATATGATCTAAACCCTTGAATCTATTTGTCACTTCCACTGTATAATTATGGAGGATTTGATTAGGTCACACCTGAATTTTCTAGTGGTTTTCCCTATTTTCTTCTATTTAAGTCTGAATTTGACAATAAGGCGTTCATGATCTCAGCCACAGTCAGCTCCCAGTCTTGTTTTTGCTGACTGTATAGAGCTTCTCCATCTTCAGGTGCAAAGAATATAATCAATCTGATCTTGGTATTGACCATCTGGTGATGTCCATGTGTCGTAGTGCTGTCTCTCTTGTGTTGCTGGAAGAGGGTGTTTGCTATGACCAGTGCATTCTCTTGGCAAAACTCCGTTAGCCTTTGCCCTGCTTCATTTTGAACTCCAAGGCCAAACTTGCCTGTTACTCCAGGCATCTCTTGACTTCCTACTTTTGCAATCTAGTCCCCTATGATGAAAAGGACATCTTTTTTTTTTTGGTGTTAATTCTAGAAGGTCATGTAGGTCTTCATAGAACCTGTGTTATTATGAGCATTGAGTAAGGTAACATATATAAAACTCAGTGCCTAGTACTTAGTAAGTGCCTGACAAGTGTTTTATATATACACATAAAACTATATTATATAGTATACTGCTCAATATAATAATATATAACATTTAAGTGCCTGACCTCACTTGATGCTTATGATAATCTATGAGGTAGATATTATCTTATTATTTCCCTTTTACAAATGAATAAACTGAGGTTAGTGCAGAGTCATACTATTAGGACTGGTCGAATAGGGATTTTTAACCTATATTTGTCTAGAGCCCCACTCTTTAGCACTATGGTTTGTATGTTACACTATGAGTTTAGAGTTTAATCTAAAGGAGATCAATCCTGGGTGTTCATTGGAAGGACTGATGCTAAAGCTGAAACTCCAATACTTTGGCCACCTCATGCGAAGAGTTGACTCACTGGAAAAAACTCTGATGCTGGGAAAGGTTGGGGGTGGGAGGAGAAGGGGACGACAGAGAATGAGATGGCTGGATGGCATCACCAACTCTGTGGACATGAGTTTGAGTGAACTCCGGGAGTTGGTGATGGACAGGGAGGCCTGGCGTGCTGTGATTCACGGGGTCGTGAAGAGTCAGACACGACTGAGCGACTGAACTGAACTGAACTGAACTGAAGGGCAACTTCAGTTAATATTTGAGGAAAGTGACAGAACTTTCCCAAACACCCACTCCCAACCTCTACTACTCTGATGGCAATTGAGAGGCAAGATCAGAGGAAAGTAAAATTATATCCAGAGTAACCAGTGAGAAACTTGTTGCAATAGCACAGGGGTATTGGGGATAAAGCGGGTGGGGCAAAGGCAAAGGTTTAGATTTTATAGATTTGGTCATTAACTGTCTAGGGGAAACAGAGTGGAAACTTGGGAAACTGAGTTGTTGTTTGTTGTTTAGTCACTAAGTCATGTTCAACTCCTTCACAACCCTATGGACTGAAGCCTTCCAGGCTCCTCTGTCCATGGGAGTTCCCAGGCAAGAAAAGTGGAGTGGGTTGCTATTTCCTTCTCCAGGGATCGAACCTGATCGAAATTCTGGATCCAGGGATTGAAACTGATCTCCTACTTGGCAGACATATTCGTTACTAGCTGAGCCACCAGGGAAGCTCAGATTTTATAGATTTGG
Organism: Moschus berezovskii; assembly: GCF_049115385.1. Classification (NCBI taxonomy): domain Eukaryota; kingdom Metazoa; phylum Chordata; class Mammalia; order Artiodactyla; family Moschidae; genus Moschus; species Moschus berezovskii. Next base: position 95,393,379 of record NC_142464.1, read on the forward strand.
TTATTAATTGGGGGAAACAGAGTGGAAACTTAGGAAATTGAGTAGATAGTGGTGAATGCTGATTACATATAGAACACTGGAGAATGAGGTATGGGGGAAATGATGTCTAGTCTGAGTACATACAGTTAGAGGTATTCATAAGATCTTTAGTGTAGCAGTCTTGCTGTCTCAACCTCAGGAGAGAGTCATGCACCAGAATTACGGCTTTATGAGTCACTGGCATGTATCTATATTGAAAAACTGGCCGGCAATAGATTGCTCAAAGCAGGTGTGTTCAATGAAAACAGAATAAGGTGGATAGAGGATGGATTTCTTAAAAACAAACAAACACAAAAAAAAACTTAGATTTAGAATCTAGGCCTAAGAAGAGAAAACTAAGTACCGCTCAGAAAGTAAGAGTACCAGAAGGGAGAAAGGTAATGAAACCAAGAAAGAATCAAATTCCAAGAAAGAAAGCATAGACAGTGGTGATTTTAAAAGTAGATCACTAATAGATTTTTCTATTCCTTCAAAAAAATTCCAAGCAGCACCACACTGGGAAACAGAGAGTAATTATTAATTTCCATCTTCTTCCTACAGAACCCTTTCTTTGGATATTTTGGATATCATGGATTTGGGGGCCGTCCTCCTTATTATTCAGAAGAGATGTTTGAAGATTATGAAAAACCAAAAGAAGAAGATCCTCCTAAAACAGAGACTCCAGCCACTGATCCTTCGGTTAATTCAACAGGTCCTGAGACTAACTCTACCCAGCCAAATGCACCCAGTCCCAGAGCGGGTCAAGGCGGAAATGACACCAGCCCAACAGGAAACAATGGTCAGGGACCTAACACTGTGAGCAACCCTACAGTTCAAAACAACCCTGTAGTAAATGTTTCCGGCCAAGGAGTTCCAAGAAGTCAAACTCCATGGAGACCAAGTCAGACAAATATTCATGAAAATTATCCACATCCTAACATGCGAAATTTTCCTGCAGGAAGACAATGGCGTCCTACTGGTACCTCTATGGGGCATAGACGTAATGGGCCTTTTTACCGAAATCAACAAATTCAAAGGGGTCCTCGGTGGAACTCTTTTCTATTGGAAGGCAAACAAGCAATTCATCCAGGATATCCAATATATCGCAGAGCTTATGCCTCCACCGCAAGGGGCAATTATCCCAATTATGCAGGAAATCCAGCAAATTTCAGAAGAAAGCCTGAGGGGCCCAGTCAACAACCTGCGGGAACCATTGCCCCTCTGGCTCCCAAACATGGTATTACTGGCCACAGTGAAAACATCCAAAATCCAAAAGAGAAGCCAGTAAGTCAAAAAGAAAGAATAGTCATTCCTACAAGGGATCCAAATGGCCCCTGGAGAAACTCTCAAGACTATGGAGTTAGTAAATCAAACTATAAACTGCCTCACCCTGAGGGTAACATTCTAGTCCCAAATTTTAATTCTATTGATCAACGTGAAAACTCTTATTACCCCAGAGGCGATTCTAGAGGAACCCCAAATTCTAATGGACAAACCCAAAGCCAGAATTTGCCCAAAGGGATTATTTTAGAACCAAGAAGAATCCCATATGAATCAGAAATTAATCAGCCAGAAATAAAGCACAGTACACATCAGCCTGTGTACCCTGAAGGATCTCCTTCCCCTGCAAGGGAACATTTTCCTTCTGGAAGAAATACTTGGAACCAACAAGAAATCTCTCCACCTTTTAAGGAAGATCCTGGAAGGAAGGAAGAACACTTACCTCATCCTTCCCATGGCTCTAGAGGACACATTTACTACCCTGACTACAACCCCTATGACCGCAGGGAAAACCCACCATACCTTAGAAGTAATACCTGGGATGAAAGAAATGATCCTCCCAATACAATGGGGCAGCCTGAAAATCCACACTATTCCATGAATACTCCAGATCCAAAAGAGACAATCCCTTATAATGAAGAAGACCCAATTGATCCAACTGGAGATGAATCTTTCCCAGGACAAACAAGATGGGGTGTGGAGGAGTCGAACTTTAAGAGAGCCCCAACAGCTAGGTATGAAGGCAAGCAATATACCTCAAACCAACCAAAGGAATTCTCTCCCTATTCCTTAGATAATCTATCAAAACCCAGGGAGTATTTTCCTTATGGTGAATTTTACCCCTGGAGCCCAGATGAGAATTTTCCATCATATAATACCGCTCCCACTATACCACTGCTTGTGGAGAACAGGGGCTATTATCCTAATAATGGTGTTAGACAAGAAGAAAACACTATATTTCCTTCTTGGAATTCCTGGGACCACATGGTTCAAGTCCAAGGGCAGAAAAATAGAAGGCCATATTTTACCAGAACTTTCTGGGGTCAGCCAATGAATCTACCCAAAGCTCCTGCTAGTCCACCATACCACAAGGAGAACCAGCCCTATTTCAGAAACTCCCCAACCGGGCTTCATAAAAATCCAACATGGCATGAAGGTGATAATCTGAATTATGGCATGCAAATCACTAGGCTAAATTCACCAGAGGGAGAACATTTGGCTTTTCCAGACTTAACTCCTCCAAATTACCCAGGAAGTCAAAAAGAAACACGTCTATTTCACCTAAGCCAGAGAGGCCCTTGCTGTGCTGGTGGCTCCACAGGGCCCAAGGACAATCCACTTGCTCTACAAGACTACACTCTATCTTTTGGTCTTGCACCAGGGGAAAACCAAGACACCAGCCCTCTCTATACAAAAGACAGTCATACTAAGCATGAAAGACATACTATTTCCTCAACAAGCATCCTACCTAGCCAAAGAAACAGCTCAGAGAAAAGACTGCCTGGAGAAAATCAAAACCCAAGTCCTTTCAGAGACGACGTGTCCACTCTGAGGAGGAACACACCATGTTCTATAAATAATCAATTGAGCCAAAGGGGAATTAGGCCCCTTCCTGAAGCCAGTTCCCTTCAATCAAAGAATATACCTTGCCTCAAAAGTGATCTTGGAGGAGATGGAAACCATGTTTTGGAACAAACATTTGAAGGCAACCAGCTCAATGAAAGACCTGTTGATCTTACTCCTGAGCAGCTTGTTATGGATACACCTGAACAAGGTCCCAAGCCAGAAGGAATTCCAAGTGAAGTGCAAGGAAATGAGGGCAAAAGGCAGCAACAAAGACCATCTACCATCCTAAAATTACCATGTTTTGACTCCAAATTAACAAAGTATTACACTTCCAGCACTGGGACTCCATCTAGTCTTGGAAGGCAAGGCTCATTTGATGGGGATCCAATTATGCCTACTGAAATTCCTAACTCACTGGCTGAGTTAGCCACTAGGGCACAGTTTCAGAATAGAAATGTAGACCCACTTAATGCAGATGATCACACTCCATTTGATCCTCTTCAAGTAGGGACCAATCCACAGGACCAGGTTCAAGACTGCTTACTACTTCAGGCCTAGGAATCATCTCCAGCAAGTATTCTATGGGGAAGGAAAATACCTGCTATTCTACAGTGGTTTCCAGACATTTTCTCCCCCAAGACTTGATTAAGTATCTTACCTTCTTGACAATCCTTAAGTTTTTCCCCACTCCAGCACAGGAGGCTGGGCCTCTGGGGTTTGCTAGATTCAGTATTGTCACTAATTAGCACAGACTTTTTAAAAAAAAAAGGAAGGCTCTGACCACCATTGCCCTGAAACTTGGAATCCACTTGTCTGGATTAGTTTCTTTGTGCTTGCTGATTCTTCCTTTTCCTCTCAAAGTTCCATACTTGCAAAATTGTCTGCATTTGCAAGACAGAAAAGCAGATGAACTTGCCATTTTATGTATGGAGATCTATACATCAATATAATCCTAATGCACTGTACTTTTTTACTACCTTGTGTGGGTCTTTTTCCTGGTTAATATTCTCTTTTGGAATTTTTCTTCCACTACCTCTTTCTTCACCTTTATCATTTCCTTTTTTAATCTTCCTTCTTTATTTCTATCAACCACTCTGTGTTTGGCTTTTTATTTTTCCTTCCCCATCTTTCACTCTCTCTTTTTATGTACTAAGATACCTTTAACTATCACTAGTCTTTCTATCCAATTTCTCAGTTTTGTCTTCTCTTCTTCTCAGCTTTCTGTTCTGTTTCCCAGCACATCACGTGTCAACCTCTTTCTTCTCTGACTCCTTTCTTCCTTTCATCTTTTTATCTGCTGTGTCATTTGCATAACTTAAGACTGCATGCACATTTCACTCCCTCCTTGTGTTTCCTCTAAATTCCGTACTGATTTTTTTCTTGGCCCAGCCTAACCACCACTGCAGAACACATTTTGGAAATAGTAGACACTGATACCTATTTTTATTTTTAATTTGCGTATGGTCTTTACCAAGTAGACACAGCTCAGTGAGAGGAACACATTCAAACAGAAGAATAAGGGAAAAGAGGATATTTACCCAGACCTAGTAGCCTGGGGACAAGACTTCGGATGGTAAAGAGGGAAGGACTCCCTCTCCTCAATTGAGCATCCAGATAAAAAAGTAGGACTTGCCATACCCCATCATCAACTCATAATCTGCAGGATCTAGAGACTATCCTTAGGGTAACACTGCTCTAACAAGACAAACACCCAAAGGTTAATTTCCTTAGTAGTACAGTATAAGTGGAACTACCAGTGTATTCTACTACTAACATAGATATTCTTCATGCCCGGGTAGAAGTATTCACAGACACATTCTCTTTGTATCTTGATTAAATAGTGTAAATTATTTTGTGAAGTGGATATTTCTATATTGCCTTGCTTAGAATACATCTAGGTATTTTGTTTTGTTTTTATTAATGGCACTTTGGCCTACTCTCTGTATATTCCTTCCCAGAGAGAAAGAATTCTCCAAATTATCCAGAAAGTTACCTGTTGGCTCTTAGGAGTTTATTAGGAGAAAGTTTCCTGGGACAGATTTCATGAGAAGATCTCAGACACTTGCGAAAATATGTTGAAAACTTCCTGAGAAAAGGAATCTTTCCCTTTGAGTCTTCTCGAGTCCCTGGCACAGTGTCTTGCACATAGTAGATAGTCAATAAATATTTATTGATTGGTTTTTAAACAGCTTTGAAAGCTCCCATGAAAATACCACAGCAAGTTTGTCCTGTGGGTACACCAAGTGGGATGCTAAATGAGCCGCCACACTCCTTAGCTTTATATACTCAGCAACATTTGCATTGTAGAATCTCAGGGTTTAGAGGTAGATTATCTAGGCCAATCCACTAGGTGCTTAAATCCACCAGCACCACCACCAGATTTTAATCACATGTTGAAAAATTATTAACTTATTCTATAGAAAACTGTCTCTCAAGAATTATCCTCATCAAAATAAAACTACATTGTTATGTTTCACTACTTCTTTTCAAATGACTTCTTTAATCTAGACATGAATACTTCCGCTGTAAAACACTCATTCACTTCAGTATTTCCTCAAAATGCATAGATCATATATATATATATTTTGGCAGATATGTTGACTGATCTTTATCTGTGAGGCACCACAGCTTTATCATCTGAGACCTCTGTAATGTAAAATGTAAAAGCACAGTGGAACAAAACCATCTACTGAATTTGAGAGTGCAGAGTGAGAAAAGGGGGGAGGGAACATCTCTGTGGAAGACGACTCTTCATCTCACCACCATCATCACCACTACCGCAGGTATTCTTCCACAAACCCGGACACCAGGGCTGAGTTTCTTACAGTAGAGAAATTATTTTGTGTGCCCTTGCTAAGCAAAAAATCAGCTCTAAGATGAAGGTGCACACACTGGGGATGGCAGGTCTTGAAAGTGACCCCCTCTTGTCTTGAGTGCCCCCATCCCACAACCATGGCCCAATTTCTGTGCTGAGTTCCTATGTCTAGTGGTCGTCACCTACTGATTCTAAAATAACTAGATATATCCTGGTGATGACTCACTGATAAGAAGAAAATAATATCTGAGGATAACAAACATAGGAAATAATTCAGCAAGGCTAACAAACACTTGCCTTATAAGCTTTTCTGTCTCACAGCCTAAAATAGATTTCTCTAGGGGTACCTGGGCGCTGAGCCAGTTGGCCAGAGGAAGACATATATGTTTTTTACTTTGAGCAAAAAGCAAAATAGGATGATGAAATATAGGGTCGAACCACCTTTTAAACCTCAGCCTAGTAGCCATTATCACAGAGATTATTCCCTGGCTTTTTGGATTCCCTGAACTAACATCAGTCTTAACTTTACACATCTTAAAAGAAATTTACAAGATATGACATGTGAGTTACTTTTATCGTTTGTTTTGACATGTCTCTGGCCTCACTTAACTGGTCTCCCTCTGTCATGACCCTGAGGACCGTAAAGAAGATTCACCTTGCCCTCAGGAAACCAAACTTTATTTCTAAAAACCCAAAAGGGAACTAGAATTAAAGGACTTGAAATCAACAGCTGTCTCTCCTTCACAAAACCTCAAAGGTTTCACTGTGACTCAGGCCTAGTATCTAGCTAAAACTCAGAAGAACTGTACTTGGTAGAAAATAGGTAATCATCATTTTATAGTGAGTTATAGTTCTTGGTTTGTCCACCTATTCTTCCATGTCTCTGCACCTAATCCCTAGCCCAAAAACATCAGTCACTGGATCTTCTTCTCTTTGAATTCACCACGAATAAACAGGGAACAAACAGAATACCATGCTGATGGAGCAGAACTCTTCAAATAAAGGAACAAGGAGGAAACTAAGCTGTTGGTCAACACAGATATAACTGTGAAACAGATGAAGCTGCCCTCAGTGCCCCATCACCTCCCTAATCAAAGATCCTCTGCCATCATAGCGCTCCGTGTCATCTCCCTTAGGACACACATCCTCCATGTCTGTGCTGCATCAAAATGGGGCAGTAATTTCCTCTGCACTTAATCAAGCAACCGTGCCTCATTCCTTTCTGCACTTATAAAGCAGGTATTTGCTGTGGTTAACCTGGCAAAAACATTCCTTCTCCAGTGCTAGTTAATATGTAGTCATTCCCTTTAAGAGTGAGTCAAATCACGGCATATTTGGAGGATACTGGTAGGAAACTTTGTTTGGTCAGGATCTTGTCAGCCCCTCAGCTATTAAACCATGTTGGCAACTGCCTCCTTTACCTAGGATTCAAGCTGCTTTTGACAGTGTCGCATGATACCCCAGAGTTTCTTAGGCATTAAAGTACACATGGGTCTTTTTAAAATGCAGGGTTGATTCTGTGATCTGGAGTGGGGCCTGCAGTTCTGTATTATGAAAATACTCCCAGGTGATAATAAATCAGCCAGTTGGTATCAATAGATCAAAGTTGGAGTGGCGAAGTCCTAGGCTATTTCCTATAATTAAGGGATAACTGAACACTCACCAGAAAAGAAACAGAAAGGTGTTGATCACTGAAAAAATGGAATATTACCAATTTGAGGGGGTTTGTATAAAAGAAGCACGCAAGTGACAGGCTCGATAAGAGAACACAAAGAAAGAGGGGCAGGCCAATCCTGTCTCTACTCCTACAAGTATGTTATGCTTCTTCCTGTCTCTTTGCTTGGCTCATGTAGTTCTATTCTAAAAAGTTCTACTTCTATCCATGAAGGCCCTATTCCATTCATACTACATCTCCTCCAAGATTAACCAGCCCTAAACTCCCCAGCTTCCCTTAAGGCTCACAGCACATAGTTTTTTATATTTAATCCCGCACTATTTTATATCATGTGCTGGTTTTTCCGTTAGTTCTACCTATAGAAGAGAGACAGTGAGACTCAGTTCTTATTCATCTCATGTAACTATCCCTCACAATAACTGGCATTTTGCTGAGCACAGAGCAGATGCTAAATAAATGTTACTTTTCCTTTACATGTAAATGGATAGAAATTTAGAATTTCCCAAATTTTAATGTTATTGATTTAAAATAACAATTTTTCTAATTACCAAAATACATTCTCATCATAGACTATTTGGCAAATAATGAAAAGGTAAACAAATAAAAATAACACATAATATCACTACCCAATGTTAATATTTTGGCATATTTTCTCTTTTATATGTATATGGGAGGGAAGATTTTGAAGTAATTATTTCATGAATTAGCCGACATTTCCCTCTTGACATTATGCAAGAAATTTCCATACAATTAAAAATATTTAAAGCTTCATTTTTGTTGTCTGTAAAATATTCTGAAGTGTATACTATATTATCATTCCCTTCAATGATGGACTTAAAGTTTCTTATGAATTTTCACTATAATAAATAACGTTGTGATAAATATCTTTATGCCTCTTTGTCCATATTTCTGGTTACTTCCTCAGAAGTGGAATTAATGGAGGAAATGATCTGGAAAATGTATTTTAGACATAACAAACTGAAAGAGAGCATTGGCTTTGGAGCCTCACAGTCTGGATCCAATTATCAGTTCTCCATGTACTATTTGTCAAACTTTAATAAAATCACTTTATCTCTTTGCATCTTAGTTTCATGATTTGTAAATGAAGAGAGTACTTATTTCACAAGGCACTTACAAGGATTAAATGAAATGTAATAAAATGCATGTGCACTGTATTTCATAAATCAACCACTAGGTGGAGATGAAGGTTTATATTAATAATTCTAACGGAGTAGTTCTAAAGCAATTCCCAGGCAGCAGCAGCATTTGGGAAGTTTCTGCACCCTCTAATTTCTCCTGTGGTATCTGAGAACTGCTTGATCAGCATCCCTGAGAGTGGGGCTCAATGATCTGTCCTAAGGAGTTCTCCAGGTGAGTCTCACACACACTAAAGTTTGAGAATGACTGAATTAATACACGTCCACATTTTTCTCTGATTTGTTGCCTGGGCAGAGAAAAGCCAAAAGACAATTAACACACAATACCAACTAGAATTTACAGAAGGTTAGTGAGTGCTATATAAAGCTGTGCTTGCTGCTGCTGCTGCTAAGTCACTTCAGTCGTGTCCGACTCTGTGTGACCCCATAGACGGAAGCCCACCAGGCTCCCCCGTCCCTGGGATTCTCCAGGCAAGAACACTGGAGTGGGTTGCCATTTCCTTCTCCAATGTGTGAAAGTGAAAAGTGAAAGTGAAGTCACTCAGTCGTGTCCGACCCTTAGCGACCCCACGGACTGCAGCCTACCAGGCTCCTCCATCCATGGGATTTTCTAGGCAATAGTACTGGAGTGGCTTGCGATTGCCTTCTCTGATATACAATGGCATATATCCTTATTTTTATAAGACAGTTACTTTATGAGATATTTTATGACAGAGCTATTTTTACTTCCATTTTTCAACCTTATATGGAATAAACTTGACCATTAGTGACTTATCATTATTCCCTAAGTACTCTAAGCATACAGTACTCTAAGCTAGGCCATGGATTTACCCACTATATTACACTGCCACCCCCAAAGCCTTAGTATTCTTGCCACACTCAATCATCAATGACTGGGAGCAGCCCATGGAACCTCATACAAAGGCAAAGACAAAGCAGAGGTTCCATTCACAGCTGTTTCCTCTGCCTTGACTCCTTAGGAATTCCTGCTAAATTTCTCACTTAAACGTATGAATGAAACTACCAGACAGCATATTTAAAAGCAGAGACATCACTTTGCCGACAAAAGTCCATATAGTAAAAGCTATTGTTTTTCCAGTAGTCACATGCAGATGTGAAAAGGTCAGTTTTCATTCCAATCTCAAAGAAGAGCAATGCCAAAGAATATTCAAACTACTGCACAATTCCACTCATTTCACATGCTAGCAAAGTAATGCTCAAAATTCCCTAAATCAGGCTTCAACAACACATGAATCAAGAACTTCCAGATGTTCAAGCTGAATTTAAAAAAGCCAGAGGAACCAGAAATCAAATTGCCAACATCCACTGGATCATAGAAAAAGCAAGAAAATTCCAGAAAAACATCTACTTCTGCTTCATTGACTAGACTAAAGCCTTTGACTGTGTGGTCACAACAAACTGGAAAATTTTTAAAGAGACAGGAATACCATACCACCTTACCTGCCTCCTATATGCAGGAGAAAAGGAACAGTTAAAACCAGACATGGAACAACAGACTGGTTCCAAACTGCAAAAGGAGTATGTCAAGGCTGTATATTATCACCCTGCTTATTTAACTCATATGCAGAGTACATCAAGCGAAATGCTGGACTGGATGAAGTACAAGTTGGACTCAAGATTGCCGGGAAAAATGTCAATAATCTCACATATGCAGATGACACCACCCTTGTGGCAGAAAGGGAAGAACTAAAGAGCCTTGATGAAGGTGAAACAGGAGAGTGAAAAAGTTGGCTTAAAACTCAACATTCAAAAAACCTTTAAAGATCATAGCATCTGGTCCCATCACTTCATGGCAAATAGATGGAGAAACAATGGAAACAGTGAGAGACTTTATTTTCTTGGGCTCCAAAATTACTGCAGATGGTGACTGCAGCCACGAAATTAAGATGCTTGCTCCTTGGAAGAAAAACTATGACCAACCTAGACAGCATATTAAAAAGCAGAGACATTACTTTGCCAACAAAGGTCCATCTAGTCAAAGCTATAGTTTTCCTGTAGTCACGTGAGACGTGGACCATCGATAAGGCTGAATGCCAAAGAATTGATGCTTTTGAGCTGTGGTGTTGGAGAAAACGCTTGAGAGTCGCTTGTACTGCAAGGAGATCAAACCAGTCAATCCTAAAGGGAATCAATCCTGAATATTCATTAGAAGGACTTAGGCTGAAGCTGAAACTCCAATACTTTGGCCACCTGATGTGAAGAGCCAACTCATTAGAAAAGACCCTGATGCTGGGAAAGATTCAGGGCAGGAGGAGAAGCGGTTGGCAGAAGATGAGATGGTTGGATGGCATCACCAATTGAATGGACATGAGTTTGAGCAAACTCCAAGAGATAGTGAAGGACAGGGAAGCCTGGTGTGCTGCAGTCCATGGGGTCGCAAAGAGTTGGACACAACTGAGCAACTAAACACAAACAGAAAAGGCTTTAATCACTTTTCAGTAGCTCTCATTTAAGAGTCACCAACTACTCTAGATTTATACTGAATGAGTTATTTCTTAATAAAGCACCGAGCCTAGTGCCTAGCAGTTGGCATAAGTGTGAAATTGTTATTAATATGATAATCCTAGAGTATAATTAAATTTCACAAAGAAAGATTTCCAGTCAGCATTTAATGAGGCAATTATACTGGCACAGAGATCTCTTCTATAAGAATCTTCAACATGGCACCAAAAACTTTTTCTGTTGGGTATGCAGAGAAACTAAGGCCAAGATGGAAAAAAAACAGAGAAGCCTCTTCAGAAACAGTCTTCCTCTAAAAGTTCACATCATAAGGAAAAAAAAAAACTGTAACTATATGAGGTGATGGATGTTAACTAAACTTATCATGGTAACCATTTCACAATAGGTTAAGTATGTGAAGTCCTTCTGTTGTACACCTTAAACCTTATACCTCAATAAAAATAGGGGAGAAGTCTCCCATAAATTCTTAGAACATTTTTAAACCTATTTCTTTGTTTCATGCAATTCTGCCAAGTGACTTGTCTTTTTTCCTCATCTAAGCTGTACTCATATTCATTCATTCAACAAATATCTATTGAGCTCCATTACACACCAGACACCCTTCCACCCTTCCCAGTGCTGGGGACATACCAATGGGCAAAATAAAAGTGGCTGTCTTTGTGGAGCATATGCAGTTGTTAGGGGAGACAGCATAAACATAATATATAAGTAAATTATGTAGTCTGCCAGAGGGTGATAAGTACATGGGGTGGAATAAACCAAGATAAGGGAATGGGATTTGCAAATTTTTTAAAGTGATCAGGATGAATTTCAAGGAGAAAATCATTACCTAAATGAACTGGGATCTAACTGAACAGAGTTCTATAAAGTGAGTGGTGATAGTGACTATCACAGCTCAATCACCAAAAATCTAGCAGAGTTCCCTGCATGTGATAAATAATCAATAATTGCTTGATGATTAAATAAAGTTCAAGGTCTTATCTAAAACAACATACCAAATTGAAGACTGGAAAAGAATGATTTGTCTTTTGCATGTCAAAACTATGATTCCTACTGAAGCACCAGTGTCAGAGCCTTATCCCTAAAAGAAAACACTAATCAGTATGAGCACAGTGGAAGTTATTAAAAATGACTATTACCCTTGGGGGTAAAAAAGAAAACATAACAATGTCTCTTCAAGAAACTGATTTTACTAATCAGCCTCTCATCATTTTAAACTCAGAGTCAGCATTTACTTTCCACAGTACCCTTATACATTTATGCCAATTGGTCTTGACTTTCTGCCATAAAGTTTATGTGCCATGATAAACATATTTGTCAGAAGGGACTTTGTCTTTTTATTTAATTTTAGGTATAAAATGACAAAGCTATCTCAAACATCATGTTTGAAATTAGTGATTAATGCATAATTAGATCAAACTTACAATCTGTTTCTCATTAATAAATGATATTTTAACTTACATACAGCAAAGTTAACACAAGCAAACTTTTTTCCAATAAATTATTTCACACATGTATATGCTTATGAATCTATTTAATTGTTCAAACTGTGCTAGAGAATACATATTTTGGAGTACATAATTTGTTAGATTTAGTTACAACAGAGGTGATTTCAATGGGAATTTCTTATACTGTCTTACTTATCAAAAAATTTTTTATTAAAAAAGTCTGTATCATTTGCTCCCAAATCTGTTATGTCAAAATGTATTTTTCAATTAAACATTTAATTATGTCACTTTCAGCTAATTTATTTCATAAATATTAGAGACCTCATTTTAAATTATTTTATGAATATTTCCAAAACATGTTTTCCAATTATTATTTTTCTAGTAAAGACAAATAATTGACCTATATTTACATATAAATATTCTCTGCACAGTGATTTTTTTTTTAAGAGAATAGTATGGAAAGTGCAAAAGCTCAGGCTCTCTAGGGCAAAGCCAAAAAAAAGCAAAATTTAATTATGCCTCCTGATTTTTTACATTTTGAATTTTATTTTCTCCCCTTGTCTATTTTTTTAAATGCTAGAAATTTACCTTAAAAACATAGCAGTGTTACTATTTCAATTATTTGCCAATGGTAGGGGTGGGGTAGTTAATTTTATATTATCCCCCACCCAAAAAAAATCATGGTTTCAAATTCATCAGGAGTAAATATATTAACTACCTGGGATCAAAATGGAGAGCCCTTCAAGATAAGCAGTTGTGCAGTCAGCATGACTTGAATTAGTCAGGATAGCAGGAATCCGGGGTCAGAGCTGTTTCCACCATTTTGGTCTGACCACCATAGTTAAGTTTGACCCTGTTTGTGTAGCACTTGTTTCTGTCATAGGTGTAACAGGTCTCAGTGTCTCTATCACAGATATTGCTCTGGCTGGCAGTAACTACTTGATCTTCCAGCTCCACTTCTGTAGCGTCACATTTTTTGCACCTGAAAAACAAATAAACACGTTAGACACTCCCCATCAAATGTTGTCTCAGAATCTGAGTGACTACACATTTCTATCCAAAGTCAGTTCTGACAAAAGATGACTCCTTTCTGACTTCAACTTCTCTATAATACAGAATTATTTATGCAATTTTTCAACCTTTAATTGAAAGTAAGCAATAGAATTAATATATATGATTGTGTACACTAGTCAGTAACTTCCACTCTATCAAACTTATTCCCAACTGTATAGTAGGATTAAATTAATTATTGACAGTAATAAAGAAGGAAGGTTTTTTTTTTTATGTTGGATTCTATAGTTTCCAAAGAAACACCTGCATGTTAATGGGTCTGAATTATTGAACTGAAAAGACAAATTGGTCCTTCTTGTACTAATGGAAATAATTTTGTCTTTAGAATAAATTTAGAGCTAACCTTTATTTATAAAATTTTATGAATTTATGATGCCTAATAATTAACATGGGCTTCCCTGGTGGCTCAGACAGTAAAGAATGCAGGAGACCTGGATTCAGTCCCTGGGTTGGGAAGATCCCCTGAAGGACAGCATGGCAACCCACTCTACTATTCTTGCCTGGAGAAACCCCATGGACAGAGGGGCCTGGCAGGCTACAGTCCATGGCGTTGCAAAGAGTCGGACACAACTGAGTGACTAAGGACAGGAGAGCACAGCACAGCAATAATTAACATATCAATTAATGTAGTCAAAAGTTCAAATGATATTGGTAAATGTTTATACCCCAAAATGTTTTCAAAAACATTCTTACTAACAAGTTTAATGAAAAGCTATTGACTTAGGTATCTTTATTAGTGTGAAGGAAAATCTCTTACAGGTCAGACAAATGGTACACAAATTTGGTTCTCATTGGTGAGGTAGGATCAGAGATATTCTCCCTGCTGTTCAGAGGAACACTAAAAAAAAGAAAAAAGAAAATGAAGAAAAATGAAATTAGCAGATACTGCTGTTTTTGGTAATAGGTATATTGCTAGGACAGTACTCACTATTTAATCCAGACATTTAGGACATTTAGCACTCTATAAACCCTCTTTAATAACACTATTACTCACATTTCACAGTAATTGCTACATTTTAAACAATTTCATTCAAAATAAACCTCACAACAACTCCTCTGTCAATTATCTTTTATTACTCGGTAAATCCCTGCTTTTCCTTTAAAAATAAGCTCAAGTTTTACTTTCTCTGTGATTTTTACCTCGATCCCATTTCCATCCCTCAATAAACTTCTCATCTGTAGACTCACTAATGTTTCATATACCTTTACTATACTGCCATATTATAGTTGCTTACCTACAGAATAGCTGTTTCTAGATTCTATAAATTCCTTGAGTCAAAAACACTTACACATGCCAGTGCCTTGCTATAGGTGTGTCATATAGAGTATGTCCAATATTTGTGAATGAATGGACAGACAGATACGAAGGATCACACTTTAGAAATGTAGTAGTTACAAATCAGAGAGGTTGGTGACCTACCCAAGTTCACACAAGTACTAAGTAGTAAAGCTGGAACTGGAATCCAGACCTTTTGATTTGGAGGTTTTCCATGAAAAATTATATAACACATCAACTAGTTCAGGTGATTTCATTAACTTCTACATTTTTTCATCTATGTCATCATTCCTCTTCGTATGTACTGCTCCCTACCAAAAGATCCCCCAAAACCTCAGGTTTTCCTAACTCAGTATTTAGCAATATTATCCACATATATATCCAAGCTAAAAAGTTGGATTCTGTCCCTCAGTCTTCCTTCTCTGTCACCACCTAGGTCTAAATCCATCTCACAGTTCAACTGACTCTAACACTTTGCATCTTTGAACTTGATTCAGGACACCAACCTTCTCTCCTAATTTGTAGCAATACCTTCCTTCAGTCTTGACCACTCCCATGCATTGGCCACATTATTGCCAAAATAGTCTTTTTAAACTACAAGCCTAATTTCCTTCTCTGCTTAAAGCCTACAGTGTCTCCCCACAGAAAACAAGGTATCATTAAGATAGCATAGAAGGCACTGCATGACGTACTTCTAACTCTCCAGCCTCATCGCTCACCACACCACCCTCTTTACACCATGTGTCAGATGTAAACAACTGTTTGCTATCGTACAAAACTCTCTAAGTGTTAAAGATAACAAAAACAGTAATAGCCCTAACATTGACTAAAAACTTACAGTCTGCCTGGTACTATCATGTTAACATGATGATCTCATACAATTGTCACAGAAACCCTGATTCCTTTTCTTGGAATTATCTGCTTCCCCTATCAACTCTGTCATCACCCACACACATTTCTACCACATACTCCAAATACCCTCTCCTGCCTCCCTCTGCCTCTCTCCCACTTTCCCCAGGGACTGGATTCGGTGTCCCTCCCTTGTGCTCCTATAACATCCTATACCTATTCCTGTCACAGCATTTACGATATTGCATTGTAATTGCCTTTTCAGTTATTTACAGTTCCCTACTAGACTGTAAATTCTTTGTTGGCACAGGCTTGTTTTATATAAATTATTGTATCCCCAGCTTCAATCCTCAGTGGCTTTCAGAAGCACTCGATAAATGTTTGTCAAATCAATAAATGAATGAATGAACATATCTATTCTTTATTACATTACAAAATCTCTAGTAATATCAGAAAATGTTTTAAATAATGAGAAAAGTATGAGAACAGACACATATGAGTATTTCACTGGGGACCACTGTTCTAAGTGCTTTTATATATTATCATATTTAATTCTCACAACCCTATGAAGTATATGTGTATATATACATACCTATACATATCCCTTTTTTTCAGTTTAGGGAACAGGCTCAAATTAGCTAAGTAACTTGCCCAAAGTCATATCATCATTAAGTGATGCAATTGGGAATAATGCCATAATGCCACAGCAATGATAATAGAACTTTCAGAAATAAGATTAAAGAAGCATCAATATACATCAGGGAAATGGCATGAAGTTACTGAACTGCCTGATTTCAGTAAATAAAATATCATAAAAAGGATCAAGTCATTAAAAAAAAAAGATAAATCAGACAATCCCAGAGTATCATTTTAAATCTGCCCTTGGAGATTTAAATATAAGAGAGACACTCCTCTTCAACACTGTTTACGTGCCAGTGACATTGATGTCATTCTCTTAAGATACACGCGTCTCCAATTATTCTATCCTTAACAGGGAACTGGGGCTTCCCTTGTATCTCAGTCGGTAAAGAATCTGGAGACCCAGGTTCAATCCCTGGGTTGGGAAGATCCCCTGGAGAAGGAAATGGCAATCCACTCCAGTATCCTTGCCTGGAAAATCTCATGGAAAAAGGAGCCTGGTGGGCCGCAGTCCATGGGGTCACAAAGAATTGAGCACGACTGAGTGACTAACACTTACTTAACAGGGAACTAAGAGGTATGGACTTGAGTGGTCAAAGAAAACTTGCTCAAGGAAGTGATGTCTAAGCTAAGACATGCAGACTGAAGAGTTAAACAGGCTAAGAAGGGTGCAAGAACGAGTCCTTCAAGCAGAGGAACTAGATTATGCAATAACAGAAGAGGAAGAAAGAGGTACTGCAACAAACTGAATTTTCAAACATAAGGTGAAAAAGAAATGGCCATGGAAGAGCTTGAGAGTTACGCTGAGCACTGTAGGTTAGGCTGAAACATTCGTAATTTATCCTAGTAACAACACTGGGGGAAGCAGCAAAAGAATTTTAGGAAGGGTAGTGGCATAATGATAACTGGCACATAGGTTAGGTGAATAAATAACAGTAAATATTTTCTGAAAATGTGCCAGGAACTACATAGTCTTTAAAAGGAATAGATCTCAATTTATCTTTACAATAACCCTATGAATACATATTATTTTCCTATTAGTATTTAGAGATGAGAAAGTTCAAGTTTAGAAGGGTTAAGTAACTAGCATACCATAGCACATAGCTACTACTAATGTTTAGTGACAGTCAGAACTCAAAACAAATTCTTAAGAATATTATACTTCTCCTGTTGATTACATGAGATTGAATGCTATGTTCTGTTTCAATAAGAGGTATTTGATTCAGGAGGGAAACTATTCAAAGTAGTAGAAGTACTTCACAAGGGAGACATTAATGACTGGATCCAATAGAAATCTCAGTTCTTAAATATTATTAATGTTTTTGCTGTTGAATAAGATTCATAGCTTATAACTTAAGACTATGTGTGAAATAAAATGAATATCTGAAGTCCAATATACAAGTGGACATGAAATCAATGTAGTAAATTTAATTAGTCTACCTTACTTTTATGCAGACAGATGAAGTTGAATACAAGGTGAAGTACTTTGTGGTCCACATATGGTGCGAAACAAGCCTTTTAAAATTATCTGAAGTTTCACTTTGAATTGACCAAGGGCAACTATAAGTTCTGATTCAAACTGAGATAACTCCATATAAACAGGGCATGTTGATGACTAGATCCGAACCTTTAGTTATTATTTGATGTAAATGACTGGTTTTAGGTTGCCTGGAAACCTCTGTCTCTGCTCCCAACTACATAATTGGCTTAAGCCCATTACCCAGATTCAACCTCATGTAAGCTGCTATACTTAGGCTTCCCAGGTGGCACTAGTGGTAAAGAACCCGCCTGCCAATGCAGGAGACACAAGAGACATGTGTTCTATCTCTGGGTGGGGAAGATCCCCTGGAGGAGGAAATGGCAACCCACTCCAGTATTCTTGCATGGAGAATCCCATGAACAGAGCAGCCTAACAGGCTACAGTCCGTGGGGTCACAAGTCAGAAATGACTTGGCAACTAAATCACCACCACCAAGGTGTTACCCACCGAAAAGAGGAGCAAAGATATAGGTATCCCATGAAAATAACCACTAATATCAGAAAGTATCTGCTCACAAAATGAAAAAGTGAAGCATGAAATACCGCATACATAATTCTGACGTTTCTCTCCACGATGTCTTGACTAGGATCTTCAGCAGAAGGGATGATCCTGGAAGTAATCCGGGCACACTTACATTTGTTGTCAACAAGAACAATCCTTTCATTTTCATCTTGGGCTT
Source organism: Moschus berezovskii (assembly GCF_049115385.1). Lineage (NCBI taxonomy): Eukaryota > Metazoa > Chordata > Mammalia > Artiodactyla > Moschidae > Moschus > Moschus berezovskii. The sequence goes on from NC_142464.1 coordinate 95,411,874, forward strand.
GAAAGATAAATATTTTAAGGAGAAAGGTAACCAAAAGTCTAATTTCATACTTTGTATCAAGTTAATTTATCACCCTCCCCAACAGAAAACTTAAGTTTTTTGGCCAATCAGGATCAGTTTCAGCTTTCTCCACGTGTTCTCTTTCTTAACCTAGAAGTAGCTAAGTGGAATCTCACAGCATAGTGAAGGAAATAGAAATGAACTCTAAAAGGAATTTTCTCACTTTTCCTTGGACCAGTCTATGGGAGCCTGAACTGAAAGAATTCTGGTTTTAATCAAATGCTTTTAATGGAGTCACAACTCTCTGAATGATGCTGCTGCTGCTGCTAAGTCACTTCAGTCGTGTCCGACTCTGTGTGACCCCATAGACTGCAGCCCACCAGGCTGCCCTGTCCCTGGGATTCTCCAGGCAAGAACACTGGAGTGGGTTGCCATTTCCTTCTCCAATGTGTGAAAGCGAAAAGTGAAAGTGAAGTCGCTCAGTCATGTCCGACCCTTAGCGACCCCATGGACTGCAGCCTACCAGGCTCCTCCATCCATGGGATTTTCTAGGCAAGAGTTCTGGATGATAGAGCTTTGTAAAAAAATTAGTGCCAAATGTCAAAATGAGAGAGAAAACAAACATCTAGACTGAATTTCTCTCAGACTAGAGAAATTTATTCAAAAGTGAACAAATAAACCGGTTTTTGATAATAAAAACACCCTTCCTGAACATCCATTCATACTTTTTCTCCCTTATGCTAAGAACATGCACAATTCCCCCAAGATAACTTTATTTTGTAAGACTTTAAAATTCTCCATTAAAATCTCCATAAACTTAATTATATTCTTTCTTTTCATAACAACAATCAGGTTATCATGGCATAATGATTCAATCCATTAAGTGCTATATTAATATTTCTTATAAGACTTATTTTTAAAGATACAGTATCTATATACATAAAGTGCTATAAACTTGCTAAAACAGTTTAGAATATGTTGTTAGGTACAAGTTCTATTTAATATAATATGCATGTGTGTAGAAAAAAAAAACAAATGAGTGAATACACAAATAACTATTAAAGCCATAACTATAAATGTCAACATTTACTGTCCAATCTGAATATTAGATAAAATGTCTGGTAAGTGCTGCAAAGAATTAACAAAATTTCTTATTATCTGTACTTAGATCAACTAACAGATATTTGAGGAAGTAACAATAAACAGCTTTATTTAACAGTGATAATTAATAATAATGATGTTAAATATCTTTTTATTCCTGTAATTTTAGCTAAGTGACTTTTAAAATTTCCTTCCATCAAATCTTAATTTAAAAAAAGACTTAGCACATGAATTCAAGTTATAAAGGTTAAATGATAAGGAAATAAATTGTAACTAGACATCTAATTATTCCAGAGATGATCTCAGACCAGAAAGGACCTAACTGCAGTATTTCAGTCTTAATGATACAGTCATTACAAAAACAATTTAAGATCATTGTTATTGTACTTATAATTGTTTTAAGTACTTTATAATGCATTATTCTGTTATTATTCATAAGTTCTTGATAAAAGTCTTACGGTATTGGAGAAAAACCATTATGAAGCCAATTTAAGATAATGATATAATTCTTAATTTTTTGAAAAGAGTAAGATGATTTAAAAGGTGTTCTCTTCCCTACTCCTGTATTAGTAACTTTTAAATGTTTTTCTCATTAAAATACAAATAACCAGGCAATACCTGAACAAAAATGTAGGTGGAGTTGAGTATGTGACTTGACTATTAAGTCTTAAATAGAAAATACATGTTTTGTTTATGGCACATATTATATTTTCTTGCCAGAAACCCAGGGGGGAAATATCTTTACTGTTATTATATAAGAATACTAGGTAGCCTAATATACCTACCAGGAAAATGCAAAAATACATTCAATTCACCAAGACTTATAAGAGTCTAACTTCTGTTTCATCAACAGGAAATATTTTTCCTAATATACCTGTTATTATAGACTATGCCTTACTTTATTCCAAGAGCACCTGACACAGAGTAGGTGGCTCAACAAATATTTGTTAAACAACTTAATTCAGTTCAAGTAAGACAATAGACTTAACACATACTAGTTATGAATGTAATGAGTTTACCAAAAAGGTGATTCTCTTATACAAGAATAGGAGACTCTTAGATAGGAGTGTGGACTATGGTGTCAGACGGCCTGAGTTCCACCTACTACATGCTTGTTGTGTGACCTTAGGTAAGTTACTTCACCTCTTTAAACTTCAATGGGCTCAAGGATATGTCAGAAATAATGATAGTACTTACCCTCAAATGGTTACTGTGAGAATTAAATGGAATAGAATATGTAAAGCAGTTAGCATAATATCTAGAATATAGTATGTACTCAATAAGTTACAGCTCTTTTATATATAAATGGCTATATATGTTCCCTGTATATGTTTATAGGTATATAAATATCTTCATAAACACATGAATTTTTATATATAGGTACATATACATGGTTTACTATTGCTATCTTTATGTTTTAAATATTACTAGAAAGTCATTATTCTTAATACTAAATTAGTGAAAAGTATATGTAAAATTACTATTCTTAATTACATCATATTGTCCTGAAATAAGAATAAGCTCAAAAAAAAAAGGAATAAATTCAGTAAATCTTAAAACAATATATATCAAATTATATAATTTCTACCTCACATACCCTTCCAGATGAAAATTATTAAAACTATACTTTTATATTCAGAAAATCATCCATTTTCTAAATAGTTTGAAAAGTTAATAAACAAGATAACTGAAGTTCAGCCATCAAGTTCCAGGAAATCTGTACAACATTAAACACTGTTAAAGGGTCATAATACATTTGTAGGCTCGGATCCAGGAAAGTTGTTAGAACTAATACCAGCCTCTCTGGGGAAATAAAATCCCAATGCACTCTATACTGTATTTACCATTATTACCTCATTTCTCCAGAATATAAATTTGAGACACTCAAGGAGAGAATTCTGATTTTCAAGATTCAATATGGGTATTTGTATAGTATAACTATCTATACTTATCTAAAAATTATCTATTTTCTTATTTTCTAGGTTTTAATAGGCAGATATATAAGAGAAAAAAGAATAAAAAGAATTACAATGAGTCTTGTCCATGTTAAAGACTACTGCCCATACAAAGATTAAGACATGTTAGAGAAACATAGCCAGCTAGCTGTCCAACCAAAACACAAACATAAATGTTTAATCTGAAGAACAAATCTGTATTCCATGTTTCCTTTTATCTGGGTTCATGCTCAAAATACCACATACCTGTCACAAGAACAGCCTTAACAAAAATGGCCAGGACTCCCCAAAAAAGCAAACAATTCTTCATCTTGACTTCACTTCTTTTGAAAAACTGGAGCTAAGAAGTCAGGGTTAAGGTGTGTGATCTATGAGGAGTGTGCAAATGATGGGGCTTCTGCTTTCTTAAAATAACACTCCAGGCAGCTAACAAACTAAGATCACAACTGCGGTTGAACTCTGTAATTTAAATGCTGCACTGGAAAGACATTATGGTTCAGATTTACGTAGTTTCTTCCAAAATATCCCCCAAAGCCATGTTCTGGTGCAATCACTTTTTATTTTACATTTATTTTACATAATTAAAGCAAAAGATTAATTATTTCAAGGCATGAACCCATTAAGAATGTTCAAACAGGGATTCTCAACATTATTACCTAGATAATAACATATTAAAATGAAATATAATACGGTGTTTGTTGTACCTGGAAAAATTAATGAAGCACAAAGAAGGAAAAGGAAAGAATTAAAGCCCTTTAAGGTTCCAATTGTATTTTATGTCAACTTTTTCTTTTAGTCCTTACTTACCCAATCTACCAGGTTTAACATATACGTTACAGATTATACCTATAATACATACACTATCTCATTACTTTCAGTTATTTCATAAATTCAAATTTGCAGTTAGAAACTGTTGGATGCTGGATATCAGTTGCCATGTTTCAATTTGACAGTATTAAAGCAGACCCTGTATTTGCTTACCCAATCATACCTTTCAGAATTGTAAACCCATGAAACAATGCTTGTTTGAGATGTCTCAACAGAAAACTGAATCACTGCAGTATTTCTTGTAATTTTTTTCATTAATTAATGTCAGGGAAAAAAAAACTATAATCTTTCATATAGGGCATCTCCCTACCTCCTACCCCAACAGCCTAGAATAATGTTTCTTGGGCAGGGTCAGTTCCAAGAACATGCTGGTTATATTTATATACAATATCAAATCTATGTTACTTTTTATTTTCAGCTCTCTGATTTTTTAAGGATCTCCTAGAATTTTGAGAGTTACTAAAGAAATACTTTAGGGCCATAAGTAGGCAAGTGGATTTAAGAGCTGTAAGTAAAAAACTAGCAGAATGAATGCTATTAAAAGCTAGCACACAGCTGTACTCCTTTAATTAACATGTACTAAACAACTAGAAAGAACAAAGTGCCAAGCACTTTGAGTGCACAATATTATGGTACTGTCAAACCTTACTTTTATCTTAGTTTCTACCTTCATAGGACTCAGAAACTATTTGGGGTTAAGAAAAATACACCAGATTCACATGAATAATTATATCTGTTAGAAAAAGAAACATCTGAAAGCTCATTATTTAGTGTGTGGTCAGGATGTCAAAATAACTATCAACCACTTAAAAGTCTTAAGTGGTTGATAATTGTTTTGACATCTAAATAACTGATTTATAATACTCAAAAAAAAAAAAAAACACAGTAAAGAGAAGTTAGCTGGATACATTTTTAAGCCATTATTTCCTTGAAAAATAAACTCTGGGGTAGACTGCCTTCCCAAAGCAAGTTGGATAAATCCCTGGAGACAAATTAAAACAGCCCCCCAGAAACTTATTTTTTACAAGAGCAAATATTGACATATAATTACTAAGCTAAAGAAACACTCTGTATTTGATATTTTTATTCTTTCAACCTTATAGCTTTGTAATTCTATTATATAAACCATGCATCTATAAGAAATTATTTTAATAAAGTGTGGACAGTGCCAAGTAGCACTTCTGCCACCAGACAAGAGTTACTTACACATGTAATCTAGGGTCAGAACAAGTGTTCTGTCAAGTGTGGTACAGGATCACTTGAAGTATTAGTCAAAATACTAATACACACTTCCTGGCTACACCCAACCAGAATTTTGGGAGATGGGACCTTGAAGTGTGTATTTTTAAAAAGCCTTCCAGTTGATTCTGATGTACACTAAAATTTGAAAATTGGTAGACTAAGAAGCCTGTAGAGGAGGAGAGTAACTAGCAGCATTAACTACGCAAGAGCAAGAAGTTAATAAAGGTAACTTCTTTGTAACAAATGGGCTTACATTGAAAATCACTTAGCTGACGCTTCTATTTATCTGTATCTATGTTTTACAGGTGAATTGTCTCATAACCTTTTCAGTAGGTCTGGTTTAATTTTTAAACTACTTCATCTCTGGTTTTGTTCTTCCCACTGAAAACATGTAAATATTTTCATTCAAGTAAGTTTATAATTGGGAGCTTGGCTCAATGTTCTCAATTTTTCACCAAAAATGGTTTATTTTTCCACATTTATATATAAAATTCTTACAGTAAGATTTTCAGTGATAGATCCATTTGAATGAAAGAGATCTCATGGTAATTTAGTCGCACCTTCTCTACTCCAGCTCAAGTTTTGTTTCAATTTCCTATACAGCAGACAGGCTGAGTTTAGAAAACCGTCTGAAAAAGGTCAATGTTTCACTTCCTCTGTACATAGTTTATTATATTTAGGATACTCAAATCATGAAAAAACACTTGATTCTCTTGAGACATAGAAAATACACTCTTCTTGTTGTTTTACTATCTCATTGACAACTCCTGTTCAGGATCTTGCTGAATTTTCCTTTGAATCTTAAGGTTGATCCTCAGCCTTCTCTTTTCTCTTATCCTCTCCTTAACTGATTTTATCTTATCCCATGGCTCTGAATATAAGACATGCTGTGATCTTCAGATGTGTGACTGTAGACTTTATCTTGCCCACTGAGCTGCAAACTCCTGTATCCAACTTTCTTCACTGGGCAGTCTAACAGGTATCCAAAACTTAACCAGGCAAAACAGCACTCCTGATGACCGAGCCACCCTCACACTTCCACTCCAATCTCTTTCTGTCTCTGCTCTTCCTCATCTCTGGAAATGGCACCTCCATCTACCACCTCCAGCCAGGTTGCTCAAGGCAAAATCCTCTTCTTTAATTCATTTCTGTTCTTCTCCCTCACATTCAGTTTGCCACCATGTCTTACTTGGTTTTATTTCCAAAATACATCCCAAGTTTATCTAATTCTCTCTGTTTTCATTGCCACTCTAGTTCAAGCCTCCATCCTCTTTCCTAAAACTATTAAAATAGCCTCATAATAAGTGATTTTTTTCCCTTTGCCCCAGAATTGGAAACGAGGGCTCATAGCTAAACGGCTAAAGTACCTTAAATTCTAGAGAGAGTAAGATACTTCTCCAAGACTTAACAAGAAGCAACAGAACTCAACTTACTGCTATCACTGCCCCCAGTACTCCCAGCTACCTCCTCCAGTCCTTAAAGAACTTTGGAAGGAAAAGAGGAATGTTTTCAAAGAAGCTTATGGAAATAGCACTGTTTGTGGTAAGAGACTTTCCTCCTTTTACTTCTGAGAGAGGGCAGGATAAGGTTTTCTTTTCTCCCCAAAGTAATGTGAGGGAGAGGATCAAAAAAATAATGAAATCAGGGACCCTGCAAGAAGGGGAAATTGAGAAACAGTATATATAATAATTCAGAAAAAAGCTTCTGAGTCTAACTGCTTGGGTTTACCACATAATCCACCACTTAGTAGTTGTGTGACATGAGGCAAACCTTGGTCAAATTGCTCAACCTCTATGTTTCAATTCCCCTCTCTATAAAATGGGTACAATAATAATTCATAACACATATTTCACAGAATTGTTGTGAGACTTAACATATATTGCCACACATAACGAAGTCAGAACTTGGCATATGGTAAGTGCTATATCAGTTCAATTCAGTTCAGTCACTCAGGCATGTCCAACTCTTTGCAACCCCATGGACTGCAGCATACCAGGCTTCCCTGTCCATCATCAACTCCCAGAGCTTGCTCAAACTCCTGTCCATTGAGTCGGTGATGCCATCCAACCATCTCATCCTCTCTCGTCCCCTTCTCCTCCAACCTTCAATCTTTCCCAGCATCAGGGTCTTTTCCAATGAGTCATTCTTCACATCAGGTGGCCAAAGTATTAGAGTTTCAGCTTCAACATCAGTCCTTCCAATGAATATTAAGGGATGATTTCCTTTAGGAAGGACTGGTTGGATCTCCTTGCAGTCCAACAGACTCTCAAGAGTCTTCTCCAATACCACAGTTCAAAAGCATCAGTTCTTCGGTGCTCAGCTTTCTTTATGGTCCAACTCTCACATTCGTACATGACTACAGGAAAAACCATAGCTTTGACTATATGGACCTTTGTCAGCAAAGTAATGTCTCTGCTTTTTAGTGCTATATAGGTACTAGTGATCATTATCATCATCATAACCATTATCACCAGCATTATGTTGGTCACTACTTGCTGGGTTACAGAAAATGCAAATCGAACTTGGGGCTATTGACTGCAATGAAATTTAAGGAAAACACTCCTGGGAGAGCCTGACATATCCCCTTGGGGTTGCAGGCATGTAGGAACATAGAAACTGATATGGGCTTCTGTTACATGACCCTTATAAAGTATGCATGAAAATATCCAACAAATCTATAGGAGTAATCAAAACAGTAGGGCACTGGCATGAATAAACACACAGACTACTGGAACAGAAGGGAGAACCCAAAAATAAATCCACACATATATGGTCAACTAATGGCCTGGCGTGCTGTGATTCATGGGGTCGCAAAGAGTCGGACACGACTGAGTGACTGAACTGAACTGAATATTTGACAAAAGAGACAGTAAGTCTCAATGGAGAAACACTAATCTCTTCAATAAATGGTGTTGGGAAAACTGGGTATTTATATGCTAAATAATGAAACTGGACCCCTATTATTAAACGACTCATAAAATTAATTTGAAATGGATTAAGGACTTAAACGTTAAGACCTAAACCTTAAAACTCCTAGAAGAAAACATACAGAAAAGAACTCCTTATAATTGTTCTTGGCAATAATATTTTGGATATTACACCAAAAGCACAAGCCAAAAAAAAAAAAAAGAAAACAACAAACACGGACCATCAAACTAGAGTTTCTGCACAACAAAGGAAACAGCAAAATGAAAATGTAACTTATGGATTGGGAAGAAATATTTACAAACCATATATCTGATAAAAAGTTAATATATATAATATAAAGAAGGAACTCATGCAACTACTTGGCAAAAAAATCTGATTTTTAAATGGGCAGAAGACTTAAATACACATTTCTCTAAAGAAGGCATATAAATGTCCAACAAGTACATGAAAAGGTGCTCAATATCGTTAATCACCTGGGAAATGTAAATCAAAATCATGAGATATCACATCATAGCTGCTGAAAATGGCTATTATCAAAAGGTAAGAGATATAAATGCTGGTAAGGACGTGAAGAAAAGGGAAACCCTGGTGTTCTGCTTGTGAGAATGTAAACTGATACAATGGCTATGGAAAACAATATGAAGACTTTTAAATAATTAAAAATAAAACTATCATTTGATCCAGTAAGCCTACTTCTGGGTATATATCCACAGGAAATTAAACCATGACCTCAAAGACATCTACACACCCATGTTCACTGAAACATTATTCATAATAGCCAAGACATGGAAATGACCTAAGTGTCCACACACAGACAAATAGATAAAGAAATGTGATAAATATAGTAAACTTACACAACATTATATGCCAATTATTTCTCAGTGAAGCCAAAAGGAAGAAAAGAATATATATCCAGAAGTTTTCCGACTTGGAGGAGGAGGCAGAAGACACTTGGGAAAAGTGTTATTTACTTGTAATAGCCTAAAACTGGAAGCAACCTAAATGTCTATTTTTAAAATTGCCTGTGAATGCAGTTTTAAAACAAATGTGAATGAGCTGTTGCTACATTAAGTACGATGTTAGGCTTTCCTTGAATGCCCTTTACCAAGGTGATGAAGTTCCTTTCTGTTCCGTTTGCTGAGACTTTTCTTCTTTATCAGAAATGTATACTGTATTTTTTTTCAAATGCTTTTTCTCTGTTGGATGACCATATGATTTTCCTTTTTTAGTTTGTTAGTGTGGTAAATTGCACTGATTTTAAACGTTTAAACTAAACTTGCATTCTTGGTATAAAACCCTCTTAATTATGATGTAATATCCTTCTTATAAATTGATGAGCTTAACTCACTAACATTTTACTTAGAATATCTATTATTTCTCTCAGCTTCACAGCATCTACACAAACTTGATACATACACCACCAGAATCCTCATTTAAGTCATTAATAAAAATGTACAATGGCATACTGCTAAAAAAATTTCTATGGCTTACACCTAAAGTCCCACCTCCAAGCTAACAAGAATGCATTAATAAACACATTTTGGGTATAGTGGTTAATTTCAAGTTAACTCATACCATCAAGTTATACCATACTATCACACAAATTATAATTCTCCATTTCATCCATAAGGATAACATAGTGCTCAATCTGGACAAGGAAATGGCAACCCACTCCAGTGTTCTTGCCTAGAGAATCCCAGGGACGGGGGAGCCTGGTGGGCTTCCGTCTGTGGGGTCGCACAGAGTCGGACACGACTGAAGCGACTTAGCAGCAGCAGCAGCAGTGCTCAATCGCCCGGTCATGTCTGACCCTGTGACACCATAGACTGCAGCCCACCAGGCTTCTCTGTCCATGGCATTTTTCAGGCAAGAATATTGGAGTGGGTTGCCATTTCCTCCTCCAATGGACCTTCCTGACCCAGGGATCAAAACCACATCTCTTGAATCTCCTGCACTGGCAGGCATTTTCTTTACTACTTGTGCCACCTGGGAAGCGCAAGGACGGCATGAATACTTATCATAAGCAATCTATCTCTCCTTTGCCACTATCTTTAATATTCTCTCTTTGAAAGTCTTCCATAACATTAAAGGAGCCTTGATATCCTGGCATTTTGCCAGTTAAACATTTAAAAGGATGATGGTATTTTTTAATAGGCTTCTTGGCTTTAAACCCAAGAAGTGCTTGAACTCTTGATTTTCCTTCTAAAGGATTGAATTCTGCATTCAGTGTAACAATTCATTGTTCCCATTTGTCCTTGAACTTGAAGAACAAGTCTTGGTTATGAATAGTACTGCCCAATCAGCTCCAAAAACATAACTTCTAAAATATGTTACAGTTATCAGCAACACAGTCTTTATACCCTCTCTCTATATATTGTATATCTACCTTCTTTACCTTTGAGACACTAGACAATACCAAAGTAACTTTTGAATCAACATAGGAAAATAAACTGAGGGAAGATCCTATTATCACTGAAGGAAAGATCCAAGAATCACTAACTATGACTACAAAAATTATCTCCAAGAGAAGCAAAGCAGGATAAAGCATTCAAAAGTGGAAAATTCTTTTTGTATTTTTAAATAATAAATATACAATTGTTGTCAGTTTAATTTTGAACATCTGAGAAGTCCCAAAACATCCCATAGTCACTCAAAATTTCACAAATTCATTGTATATAAAGTTACTCACAAAGATTAAAGAGGGAGTTTTTCTATGACAAATGCAAGCTAAAGCTCTTGATCCACTGTCTGTTTCTCCCATGGAAGGTGAGAGCCTTCCAGGCTGGGTTGTTCTGGACTTCCCAAAACACCTGCAGAGCACTTCTACAAAAGCAACTGTAACTTACTGAGAATCGTTATTAACAAAATTTTAAAGATATGCTTATTAATGGTAAGAAGTAAACAAGCAACCACAATTGTATTTGTAATGCTTTACTTCTCGAACCAAGTAGTTAGTAGTATCTGTGTGTTTGTTATATTATCCTTGAAAACTTATATATTCCTATTAAATTTAAAATATTTTCACTGCCAAAGAAAGACCAGTTATCACTCCAAACAGTGCATGCCCATCTCTTCCCTTTCAGAATCTTAACGCTGGATCTATTATGAAGATTAAGAATTAAATAATGGCCTCACATTTTGCATAATGTGAGATTAAGCAAATACTTAGAATTAAGGACAGAATTAAGAATACTAAACTTTATTTCCAAAATTAACTTCTAATCTTTAAAAGCTTAGATGAACTCACTTTTATATGACCATACATTTGTGCAAACTACTTTGTGTACCTCTTTGTAACTTATAGATTTCATATACCAATTTCCAAAAAATTGATATAGAACACATGTTCAGTTCAGTTCAGTCGCTCAGTCATGTCCGACTCTTTGCGACCCCATGAATCACAGCACACCAGGCCTCCCTGTCCATCACCAACTCCCAGAGTTCACTCAAACTCATGTCCATCCAGTCGGTGATGCCATCCAGCCATCTCATTCTCTGTCGTCCCCTTCTCCTCCCACTCCCAATCCCTCCCAGCATCAGAGTCTTTTAAGTGAGTCAACTCTTCACATGAGGTGGCCAAAGTATTGGAGTTTCAGCTTTAGCATCAGTCCTTCCAAACCTTTGAATTAGTTATGAAATATTCCATCATGTTGATATATTATAGTTTGTCACAAATTCTCTACTACTGCACTGGAATTACTTCATTTACTATTTTAGGCATGCTTCAGAGACACTGCAGCTTTGGTCCCAGACCACAGCAAAAAAGTGAGTCACATGAATGCCTTGGTTTCCCAGTACATATAAGTTATGTTTATACACTCATTTAGTCTATTAAGTGTGCAATAGCATTATGTCTTTTTTTAAAAAGTACTAATCTTAATTTAAAAGTACTTTAGGGACTTCCCTGGCAGTCCAGTGGTTAAGACTCTGAGCTTCTACTGCAGCAGGGAATGCAGGTTTGATCCCTGGTCAGGGAACTAAGATCCCACATGCTGCATGGTGCGGCCAAAAAAAAAATTTTTTTAATAGTACTTTATTGCTAAAAAAAAATACTAAACAGCATTTTAGCCTTCAGCAAATTGTAATCTTTTTGCTGGTGGAGAGTCTGAAATATTGAGAGAATTAACGAAATGTGACACAAAGACATAAAATCAGTAAACACTAGAAAAATGACACCAATAGATTTACTCAATGCAGGCTGGCCACAAACCTTTACTTTGTAGAAAACACAATAAAGCAAAAGTGTAATAAAACACTACAAAGCAAAATATGATAAAACAAGGCATGCCTATACACCAAAAACAATTTTTTTAAAAAAATGTATGTTGCCAATGTAATGTATCCAGTATGCTGCATCCTTGGTGTTTAGATATAGCTAACCTGGCTGGTCCTGCCTTCCAGGGATTATACTGTAGTGGAGAAGACAGCTAATAAATAAAATAATCACTGCTTGTGATAAATGCAATGAAGCAGATAACCAAAGTACAGCCCACATCCACAGGTTCCACATCTGCAATTTACAGACCCATTTTATATAAGTCCCATTTTACATAAGGAACTTGAGCATCTGCAGATTTTGGTATCCCCAAAGGTTCCTGGAACTAACCCCCCATGGATACTGAAGGACAACGGTAGTGTGACAGCATCTGGTGGAGGGCCAAGGTAGCCTGCTTTAGAAGAGACACTCTGGAAAGGGCTCTCTTGAAGAGGTCACATCTAGGCTGAAACAGGAACAAGTGAGAAGGACCCTGTACTAATTTTCTACGCTGCTATTAACAAATTATCACAAATTGAGTAGCTTAAAAAACACAAATGAATGATCTCACAGTTCTATAAGTCAGAAGTCTGGATAATCTGCTCGGTTTCACAATGTGGAAACCAATTATGGGTCAGCCAGCCCAACTCTTAACTTGAGGTGCTGGTAGAGAATCTACTGCCAAATTCATTCAGGTTGTTGGCTAAATTCAGTCCTTTGCACTTTTAGAGCTCAAGTCCCCAGTCCCTTGCCTGCTGTCAGCCTGAGGTCGTTCATAGCTTCTAGATGCTGACAGCACTCCCTGACAAGTGGTCAAGGAGTTAGCAACTGTGGGTCAACTCCTTCTCGTGCTTCAAAATGTCTCTGACCTCTGCTTTGGCCATATCCTTCCTGCTTCCAGCCAGTGGAAGTTCTCTGCTTTTAGGGGCTTCCTGTGATTACTTTGGGCCCATCCCAGATAATTGAGGATAGTCTCCCCATTGTAAGGTCCATAATTTTAATCACATTTGTAAGTCTCTTTTGCTATGTAATGGGCTTCCCATGTGGCGCTAGTGGTAAAGAATTCACCTGCCAATGCAGGAGAGGCAAGAGAGGCAGATTCAATCTCTGGGTTGGGAAGATCCCCTGGAGGAGGGCATGACAACCTACTCCAGTATTCTTGCCTGGAGAATTCCATGGACAGAGGAGCCTGGCAGGCTACAGTCCACAGGGTTGCAAAGCTTCAGACACCACTGAAGCGACTCAGCACAGCACACATGCTATGTAATAGGTAACAGATTCACAAGTGCTAGGGATTAGGGCGTGCATTTTTAAGAAGACCTTATTCTGCCTTCTACAGATTCAGACACACACTACCCCAAGAAGAAAGGAAACAGCAGGCAAAAGGCCTAAGATACGAAAGAGCTTGGCCAGTATAGGACAAGTAGCAGAAAAAAGGCCCCCGGAGTCATAGCAAAGTGAAGGAGAGAACCATAGTAAAGGCATCATACACTTCCTTACATGAGTAAATTTCTTCCTATTTGAACTGTACAAGTTCAGAATCTATTTTGAATTTTTGAATCAATCTTAGTCATTCTAAAGCTAATGGTGGTGGAGCATTAAGCCTCTTAACTTCCAGTCTCTTTCACTTCCCAGAAAACCAAAAGTCATCAATAGTATTTTTTTTTACATCTATATGGAGAAATTTCTTCTAATTGACATTTGTTTGGTTCTTGCATACAGAATTTCTTCAAATATTGATCTTTGTCCAATCACAGCATATGTAAAATTTATATTTTAGGTATCAGGAGGCAAAAACTAAATTTAAAAAGAATTCAAAATATGAATAAGAAACTTCATCCTCAACTCTTTTAAAAATTAAACAAAAATTTTTTTCCCAATAGCTTTCCACATAGACTTTTAGGGTGGTGGTTTGTGGTTAAATGTTTGTAAAGAGAACTGCACCTGTGATGTGCTCTGTTTTAAAATAAACTCGCACCTGCAGTTGCTTTTCACAGAACTGCTATTTGGGATACTACATGTCAGATATTTGACCATATACAGAGCACTTCCTCCTTACCACACTACTTTCTGGGCTGGTCCTGATTTACAAACAGCCTATCTCCAAAAAGTCACTTGAAAAAAACGGTTTAGATTTCATGATAATTTTAGAGATGCAATAATAAACAAGGTTTCCAGGAAACCCCTCAAACAATATGCTCCTTCTAATCCATTAACTCCAGTGGTCTGGTCCCTCACTGCTTTAAGGAAAGTCTAATTTATTTTCATGGGGGGCCTTGGATCTAGTCAAACATGTCTGCTTTCCTTTTCCTATATATGATTTGCTAATTCCTGCTTCAGAAGCTTTTTTTACTCTGTTTTTCCTCACCAAAAATTTAGGTTTCCTTCCTGTCAATCTTTGTAGAAAATTTTAAAATCTTTGAAACTAATTTTATAAGTCTTCCTTGCTTAATGTCATCCCATTCTGTCCACTCCATTACTGTTTCTTCATTGCTAATAAATTTTTTATCATTTTACACAAATTGGCATGTTACTTTACATTGTTATCACTCTTCTTCATTTGTGTACAATTTATCTCATACTAAATTAACACTTTCTAGATGCAGAGAGGGGTTAATAAAGAGCGGTGGCAATTCAGTTCAGTTCAGTTCAGTCGCTTGCTCAGTCGTGTCCGACTCTCCGCGACCCCATGAATCACAGCACGCCAGGCCTCCCTGTCCATCACCAACTCCCGGAGTTCACTCAAACTCATGTCCACAGAGTCGGTGATGCCATCCAGCCATCTCATTCTCTGTCATCCCCTTCTCCTCCCACCCACAACCTTTCCAGCATCAGAGTCTTCTCCAGTGAGTCAACTTGTCGCATGAGGTGGCCAAAGTATTGCAGTTTAAGCCTCAGCATCAGTCCTTCCAATGAACACCCAGGATTGATCTCCTTTCGAATGGACTGGTTGGATCTCCTTGCAGTCCAAGGGACTCTCAAGAGTCTTCTCCAGCACCACAGTTCAAAAAGCACCAAAAGGAATTACAGAGGCTCAGTTAGGAAAACGTTTGAGAAAATGAATTTTTTCATATTCTAGCTCTTCTATTCAGAGGTTTTACATCATATGTAAATGCTGTACTAAGTGTGTTTCCCTCACTAACAAGGAGAAAGTATAAATTCATGAGGAGGAATATCTAGTCAAAAAAAATTTTTAATGTCTGATTTAAATAGTCTTTCAAGACTATTATATAATTCTTTTGAATCTCTCTCAGAGTTTTAAATAAGTTGCTTTCATCCAAAAGGTGTACAATAATTATTTCCCAATAACTTTTTTATAGCACCAAACATTACAGTATAAATAGGTAATTAATATAGCTATATTTCTAGCTCATAATTTCTCATATATTGGAAACAACCACATATTTTAAATTTTTAAAATAAATTTTAAATTTATTTTCTCTCCATGACACCAAAATAGAGTTGCCATTATACCAAATACACATATGTGGTCTGCAAGGCTAATGCTGCCTAAGAAACAAAGGAGAAAGTGAAGTCACTTAGTAGTGTCCAACTCTTTGCGACTCCATGAACTGTAGCCTACCAGGCTTCTCCATCCATGGAATTTTCCAGGCAAGAGTACTGGAGTGGGTTGCCATTTCCTTCTCCAGGAGATCTTCCCGACCCAGGGATCAAACCTGGGTCTCCCACATTGTAGGCAGACACTTTACCATCTGAGCCACCAGGGAAGCCCAGTGCTGCCTCAGTTCAGTTCAGTTCATTTCAGTCACTCAGTCGTGTCCGACTCTTAGCGACCCCATGAACCACAGCACGCCAGGCCTCCCTGTGCATCACCAACTCCCGGAGTTCACTCAAACTCATGTCCATAGAGTCGGTGATGCCATCCAGCCATCTCATTCTTTGTCGTCCCCGTCTCCTCCTACCCCCAATCGCTCTCAGCATCAGAGTCTTTTCCAGTGAGTCAACTCTTTGCATGAGGTGGCCAAAGTATTGCAGTTTCAGCTTTAGCATCAGTCCTTCCAATGAACACCCAGGATTGATCTCCTCTAGAATGGACTGGTTGGATCTCCTTGCAGTCCAAGGGACTCTCAAGAGTCTTCTCCAGCACCACAGTTCAAAAGCATCAATTCTTCGGCGATCAGCTTTCTTCACAGTCCAACTCTCACATCCATACATAACCACGGGAAAAACCATAGCCTTGACTAGACGGACCTTTGTTGGCAAAGTAATGTCTCTGCTTTTTAATATGCTATCTAGGCTGGTCATAACTTTCCTTCCAAGGAGTAAGCGTCTTTTAATTTCATGGCTGCAATCAGCATCCGCAGTGATTTTGGAGCCCAGAAAAATAAAGTCTGACACTGTTTCGACTGTTTCCCCATCTATTTCCCAAGAAGTGATGGGACCAGATCTTTGTTTTCTGAATGTTAAGCTTCAAGCCAACCTTTTCACTCTCCTCTTTCACTTTCATCAATAGGCCTTTGAGTTCCTCTTCACTTTCTGCCATAAGGGTGGTGTCATCTGCATATCTGAGGTTATTGATATTTCTCCCAGCAATCTTGATTCCAGCTTGTGCTTCTTCCAGCCCAGCGTTCCTCATGATGTACTCTGCATAGAAGTTAAATAAGCAGGGTGACAATATACAACCTTGACATACTCCTTTTTCTATATGGAACCAGTCTGTTGTTCCATGTCCAGTTCTAACTGTTGCTTCCTGACCTACATACAGGTTTCTCAAGAGGCAGGTCAGGTGGTCTGGGATTCCCATCTCTTTCAGAATGTTCCACAGTTTATTGTGATCCACACAGTCAAAGGCCTGCCTACCCGGCCCCTAATTCAAATGATCGTTCATTCATTCATTCTTTCTCTCAACAAGTATCTTTTGGCATCTACTCTACATGGTAGGGATACAAGTGAACAAAATAGGTAGGACCATTGATCAAACGAGTTTACATGATGTCAAGTAAAAAGTGCCACAGGAGCACAGATGTTGAGAGAGAGGTAGGAAGGGTCAAGGAAAGCTTCCCAGAGGAAGTACTATCTATGCTGAGATTGAAAGATGAGTAGCAGTCAGACAAAAAAGGGAGGACTATGATCTGGGAATGGTCAAAATGGACAAAAAGGGGAGGACTATGGTCTGGGAATGGTCAAAATGGACAAAAAGGGGAGGACTTTGGTCTGGGAATGGTCAAAATGGACAAAAAGGGGAGGACTATGGTCTAGTAATGCTCAAAATTCTCCAAGCCAGGCTTCAACAGTATGTGAACTGTGAACTTCTCGATGTTCAAGCTGGTTTTACAAAAGGCAGAGGAACCAGAGATCAAATTGCCAACCTCTGCTGGATCATCAAAAAATCAAGAGAGCTGCAGAAAAACATCTACTTCCACTTTACTGACTACACCAAAGCCTTTGACTGTGTGGATCACAACAAACTGTGGAAAAATCTTAGAGATGGGAATACCAGACCACCTGACCTGCCTCCTGAGAAATCTGTATGCAGGTCAAGAAGCAAGTTAGAAGTGGACATGGAACAATAGACTGGTTCCAAATTGGAAAAGGAGTACATCAAGGCTGTATATTATCACCCTGCTTATTTAACTTATATGCAGAGTACATCATGCAAAATGCCGGGCTGGATGAAACACAGACTGGAATCAAGACTGCCGGGAGAAATATCAATAACCTCAGATATGCAGATGACACCACCCTTATGGCAGAAAGCAAAGAACTAAAGAGCCTCTTGATGAAAGTGAAAGAGAAGAGTGAAAAAGTTGGCTTAAAACTCAACATTCAGAAAACTAAGATCATGGCATCCACTCTCATCACTTCATGGCAAATAAATGCGGAAACAATGGAAACAGTGAGAGACTTTATTTTCTTGGGCTCCAAAATCACTGCAGATGGTGACTGCAGCCATGAAATTAAAAGTAAAAGATGCTTGCTCCTTGGAAGAAAAACCATGACCAACCTAGAGAGCATATTAAAAATCAGAGACATTACTTTGCCAACAAAGGTCCATCTAGTCAAAGCTATGATTTTTCCAGTAGTCATATATAGATGTGAGAGTTGGATTATAAAGAAAGCTGAGCACCAAAGAGTTGATGCTTTTGAACTGTGGTGTTGGAGAAGACTCTTGAGAGCCCCTTGGACTGCAAGGAGATCCAACCAGTCCTTCCTAAAGGAAATCATCCCTTACTATTCATTGGTAGGACTGATACTAAAGCTGAAACTCCAATACTTTGGCCACCTGATATGAAGAATGACTCATTGGAAAAGACCCTGATGCTGGGAAAGATTGAAGGCTGGAGGAGAAGGGAACGACAGAGGATGAGATGGTTGGATGGCATTACCGACTTGATGGATATGAGTTTGAGTAAGCTCCAGGAGTTGATGATGGACAGAGAAGCCTGGGGTGCTGCAGCCCATGGGGTTGCAAAGAGTCGGACATGACTGAGCAACTGAACTGACCGACTGATGGTCTAGGAAAAAATAAAATGTCAACAATTTGGAGTTGAGAGAAAACATAACTATTGGAGGACATGAAAGTTCAATACAGCAGTATGAGTCCAGAGACCATATATTACATATGTTTCAACACATCTACCCTTAAGCACCTAGTACAGTGCTGTATGTTGTGCAAAATTAAAATAGTTTACATGGGTGCAAATTTAGCATTATTATAAGATACGCTTGTAGAGTAATGACTTTGTATAGATAACTATATAACATTTGTTATATAGTTGTCTATACATTAAATATCTTCATTCAATTCTGTTCCTAAGCAACATGAAACAAGTTTCCAAATATAACAGCACAATATTATCAGTGATTTACAGTTATATGAAAAATCAACGATGAGTTCATTGTTATTTTAAATATAGTATAATAATACATTAATTGCAGTAGTTAGTAATCACAATGTGAAGTAATGCTCTAGTGGAAACAAAAATAAACTGAAATAAATCAATTTACAGTAAATAAACAATTTTACCAAAATCACAGAAGACAAAAACAGAATAAACCTACCCCAATACAATATATAATTGTATTTACAAGATTCCTCATGACAAGAAAAAATAAAAAGGGATTAAAATAATGTTTAGAAAATAATTGCAGAGGATTAGAATTTGGATCGAAAAGCAGTGTCACATTTCATTACATTTTTAAATTATAAATGACCAAACCTAGTCATTTATAATTTAAAAATTAGAAGAGTTCATATGTTTAGCTCATATTTCAGGGTAAGTTCTATATTTTACTCTCAAATCACTTTTAGGATTTCTGTGTCTTTAAATAGATACAGACCTTAGTTGCAAAAAGAATCTATAACCTACTGGTTTCGGAGTAAGTGGTTTCCCACAGAAATGAAAGCAGATGGCAACTAGGCTTCACCTTTTCTATTTTCTTTCTTACACCTAAAAATAATCCTTCTCTTTTTGTACTCAAAAAATAGTTCAAGGAGTTTCTGTGAGTGTATTAAATTACCAAGAATACATTTTCCCATTATTACCCTCATATCAAATTATTTTTACTATTACTACTATTCTGAGCATTAAACAAAACAAAACTTCTTTGACAAATTTAGTCACCATAAGTTAGTCTGTGACACTGGGATAAAAAGTAAATATGTGTTGAATTATTAGCTTAAGTTCACAAAAGGCATATATCAAATATTTCATTTCTAAATGTTACTTTAAAAAAAAACAAACCTGCGCTGATGACCACAGCAGTTCAAAAGACATTGTAAGTCATTGTTAAAGGCTACTATTTTGTATGCGGACATTGTGTTTGGAAACATATTTTCTCAAATACTGACCTAGATTTTAAAGATTTAAAAAATAACAATTTGAGCCAGACTTAACATAGCTCATACACTTAATGGAGGGAAAGCAGTTAAGTATAAGTAAAGACATGAAGCATGGAAATGAAAAAGAAAAAGTTCTTCATCCTGCCTGAGGAGGCAGGAGAGGCTTTTAAGGTGACATTTAAAATCAATCTTGGACTTCCCTGGGGATCCAGTGGTTAAGATTCTGCACTTCTAATGCAGGGGACAGAAGTTCCATCCCTGCTCAGGCAACTAAGATCCTGCATGGCCCAGCAAAAAAAAAAGACATTTGTCTTAGATGATGAGTGAGACTTCTCTAGAAAGCACAGAAGAAAACAATATGTATAAAAAAGGAAAGGCAGCAAGAAAGATCATAGCCTGCACCAGGTTAATGAGGAAGCTTGTAGATACAATTATTTTTATATTAACTACTGATACAATGATAATTACAGCTCTGATGATAAAGGTTTTTGCACTTGATATTAGCCAAAAGCCCAAGAAGCAATAATGATAAAGGTCTTTGAAACACAATCCACATAAAGCTTTTTCAGTCAGCCCTCATTTGCTATACAATAAAGGTTTTAGCTCTTAGCCTAATATTTGCATATATTACACGAAGTATACACACATGCAAGGCCATGCCACACATGGTAGCAGTGACAGCATGGCAAGAAGCTTAAGATGTATGCAGGAGTCAGGTCATAGGAATATGAACTTGAGTCTATAGATGTTGGGAATTTTTTAAAGGACTTTGTCAGTTAGAGATGTGTAGTCATTTTTTGTCTGCTTATTCATTTTTAATTGAACCTCAGATGCAAACAGTTAACTATCCTCCTCAGTTCCTGGCACATTACCTTTATTGATCCATGGTAAGTACCTCTCCTAATTCTTCCGATCTCCAAGCTTTCTCTCCTTCTTTGCTCCTCCAGAAGCAACCTTCTTTTGTATTTAATGTACATTATTCTGTTTGCATATGTTCTTATAAAATGTGTACTGTTGTATAGTTGCACATCTTATTACATACTCCATTTTTTTTAACCTTTTTCCCTAAGCACACTGTTTTTAAGACCCCTTCATGTTCCTATGTGTATATATAATCCAGTTTCTAACTACTGGGGCTTCCCTGGTGGCTCAGACAACAAAGAAACTGTCTGCAATGTAGGAGACGTCAGCTGGATCCCCAGGTTGGGAAGATTCCCTGGCGAAGAGAATAGCTACCCCTTCCAGTATTCCTGTCTGGAGAATTCCACGGACAGAGGACCCTGGTGGGCTACAGTCCATGGGATCACAAAGAGCTGGACACAACGAAGCAACTTTCACTTTTTCCAATTACTGTATAGTTAAGATACCCATATAATTTATCATCTAAATCATAAAAGGGTTGCTATTAAACAATTACACTGAAATAAGTTCAACAGGGCTGTACTAAGCAAACTAAGATGGATAGTTACTTTATGTTCCCAAATCCCACACTGCTCACCCGTGATATTTATTGATCTCTCTTTAGCATCCAGGTTGTCTCCAACACTATGCTTTCAATAACAGCTTTTCAAACAGCCTCGTACAGGTCCCATTATGGATCTATGTGGGAATTTGTTAGCCAAAAGGATGTCTGTAGTGAACTGTAAATTTCTTACATAAGTAAATATGGGAACACTGAAAAGAGCAAAAAACAGAGGAGAAGACTGCAAAGCAATGTTTGGAGAATAAAGAGTGGTAGAGAATTCAATGAAAGGTATGGCTGGAGAGACTGTTGAGGCAAACTGTGGGAGGGCCTTGCGTGTTGTGAACTTTATTTTGATAGTAACTGAGAGTCATTGAAAGGTTTCGGGCAAGGGTATAGAATGATGGAAATATTAACAGCATTCTAGAAAGACATATCTCATGATGTTGAATCAAATGTACAGCAGAGAATGGAAGTAAAAAGAGCTATTAAGGAAATGTTTGAAAGCCAATACAGTACAGCAGTTAGCTACAGCATCGTGGAAATTCCAAAGCCAGACTGTCTGGATTCAAATCTGGTTCTACCATTACGTCTTAAGGCCTCATTTAAATCCCATCTGGGACTTCCCTGGTGGTCCAGTGGTTAAGAATTTACCTGCCAATGCAGGGGACATGGGTTCAGTCCCTGGTCTGGGAAGATCCCACATGCCACGGAGCAACTAAGCCCATGCACTGCAACTAGAGAGTAGCCCCTGCTAGCAGCAACTACAGAAAGCCCGCACACAGCAACAAAGACCCAGGACAGTCATAAATTAATTATTTAAAGATAAACTGCAGGTGCCCTTGAATCCTAAATTACAGATTATCATAGTACTTCTTCATAAGGTTGAATGTCAAGAGCTTATAATAGTACTGGAACATAATAACCACTCTCACTGCTAGCTATTACTGCTGCAATAGTCCACAAGCATATGAGATCAGTTTAAGCTAATCTGGTGGTAGAATTTTAGAAGCCTGAACTCATGCCCTGAAGGAAGTATCCTAATATAACCTAGTGTGTCATTCATAAAACCCTATCTCCTACAGGAAAAAACACCAAAAACTCCCAAACCTGTTGGCTCTCATTAGGTCTAGTTTGCAAACTTCTGAGTCAGGCATCACAATAATGTAACAAAGATTCAAGTTGATAATACATGACAGTTGCCACAAATATAATGGTTAAATGCTATTTAATATGTATTCATTTTCTAAGGACTCGGCGTTTTTCTTTGTGATTGGCATTGCCTTATGATATAATAAAGCATTAATATGTCTTTTCAGTGATACAAAATTTTAAGGAAACAATTTCCTCACCTAAATGGCCAATAATTCCAAGATTCAGTTATGGAAGTTTATGCTACAGGAGTTGCTGGAATTGAAAAACTGACTTCTGAACTGTTCATCAAAAATATCTGAGAATGTTAGAATACAACACTCTGTGAATATATCCTGGATATTATTATATTATTTCATATATAGTTAGGAAATATAATGTATAGTATAAACCGAATAAATGTTAGAGCAATATGATCATTCCCATTAGAAATATCCAAAATAAGTTTCTATCTTCTCTATAACAGCATATGCATTTTGTTGAGTATGACTACAATTCTCAAATAATTATTAATAAAAATGAGCAGAAAAAATTGCTTAGATATAATGCAAATTTAATACATTTAAAGCAAGGATATAATTATAGTCCTAGCTTAGATGCCACACTCTTTTAAGCAATATTTCTAGAACAAAGCCCAGAGATGATCTCTCACCCTTCTATCTCTCACAGCACTGTGTTTACATCACATACTGCCTTGTATTTTAGTATAATCTGCATGCATATCTTCTTTTCCACCTCATTAGAAGATGTAGTCGCTCAATCGTATCTGACTCTTTGGGAGCCCATGGACTGTAGCCCGCCAGGCTCCTTTGTCCATGGGATTCTCCAGGCAAGAAGACCAGAGTGGGTTGCCATTACCTTCTCCAGGGGATCTTCCCGATCCGGGGACTGAATCTTCATCTCTCATGCTCCTGCATTGGCAGGCAGATTCTTTACCATTAGCGCCACCTGCGGAGAAGGCAATGGCACCCCACTCCAGTACTCCTGCCTGGAAAATCCCATGGACAGAGGAGCCTGGTAGGCTACAGTCCATGGGGTCGCGAAGAGCCGGACACGACTGAGCGACTTCACTTTCACTTTTCACTTTCATGCACTGGAGAAGGAAATGGCAACCCACTCCAGTGTTCTTGCCTGGAGGATCCCGGGGACGGCGGAGCCTGGTGGGCTGCGGTCTCTGGGGTCGCAGAGTCGGACACGACTGAAGCGACTTAGCAGCAGTAGCAGCAGCAGCGCCACCTGGGAAGCTCCGCGTTAGAAGTTCAGTTCAGTTCAGTCCTCCAGTCATAACCAACCCCATGGACTGCAGCATGATAGGCCTCCCTGTCCATCACCAACTCATTTGAAGAGATTATGGCTAATTCACCTTTGAATCTACTACAGCATATAGCATTCTCCAACAATTAATAAACAGTTAATATTTGCTGATGACAAAAATCTATTAAAATAGACTCAAATAAAATAGATTCAAAAATGAATTCTGCACTTAGCATCAGAACATAAAGACTTTTACCTACACATTTTTTATGCATTAAATTGTACTTCCTAAAATCCTGTACAGGTTTTTAAATGATTATAATAACTTATGGCACTTTAAAAATATTTTAGCTCAAAATGTCACTTTTCTAAAAAATTTTATTATTTTTTGTAACCTGATGAGACTGCACTTTCTACAAAGAACCTGTATTTCACCATTAACTTTAACAACTTATTACAGCTCAACTTTAAATTATCTACATTTGAAGGAAGCATAATGTCTAAAACATACAGTGAATATGAACTGATCATATGTAATGTCTGAAAACTTAAACCTTGAATTACTCTAAGATTGCAGGACAGTCCTTTCACACTTATAGCCATAGAAAAACTTCTACAGACAAATCTAACTAATTTTTCCTTTATTACCACTCTTTCTTCTGAAATACTTTAATTTGAGTTCTTAAGTTTCTTTCATCCACCCAGTACAGCCTACCCTCTGGAAAAGGTCTGAAACTCATTCACATTAAACTGGCAAAGGACTGCTAACAGCTGGGTGTGAGGGCCTGGTGTGGGAGCCCTGTCCCAAGTTTCTGTGCTAAATTCGCTAACCTAATCTTCCCAAGTCTCTGTTTTCATGTGTAGACAGTAAAGATACTGGAATTAATGATTTCTAAAATCCATTTCAGCTCAGGTTATCTCCCTTAGGGAAAGGTCTGAAACTCATTCACATTAAACTGGCAAAGGACTGCTAACAGCTGGGTGTGAGGGCCTGGTGTGGGAGCCCTGTCCCAAGTTTCTGTGCTAAATTCGCTAACCTAATCTTCCCAAGTCTCTGTTTTCATGTGTAGACAGTAAAGATACTGGAATTAATGATTTCTAAAATCCATTTCAGCTCAGGTTATCTCCCTTAGGGATGTTCGCAGGTTTAGGCATCATTCATTCACTCCATTTATTTAGCACCTGAGATCAACACATGATCAAGTACTGTAACTTCAATACTTATTCATTAAACAAATCTTCATTGAACACTTACTCTGTGCCAGACGCTGTGCTGCGTGCTTGCAATATCACAGTTCTGTTGAGGTCTACGACGTGATACAAAAGAGCTGAGGAAAAGGCAGTAAGGGAGTTAAAGAAAAGTCCAACAAGTGATGCTTAGACTGTCTCTTCAATACAGCAGAATTTCTCAAATTTGGCCGGGATCACTAAACTCTTCTTAGTAAGGGGCTGGATGGCGTGTACAAAAGACATGATGTGAAAGGCACGTTGAGTGTCCTCAGCAGCTGAAGGCTGGGAAACACAGTATAAGTGTTCACAGTACTCATCCCACTTATGATCCGGCACGTTTCTCGTGATGATTTGGTTTAACTAAACCACCTGTTCCACCACTGCGAGAACAGCGTCTGCTCTTGCCCATCATCGTTCTCCCAGAGCTTAACACGCTGCCTCGTGCTTAAGGGCTGAAGAATTTATAAAGGGCCCGCTCCTGAGGGTTAACATGTGTCATTTCCAAAATACCTTGAAGAATGAACTTCTTCCACTAGATGGAAGGGAAATCGCAGCGCCTCCTGCAGGCAACTTGAGTTCCTCGGAAACAGTCAGGCTGCAGAGCATAGCTCTGCCTCCCCACCGTCACCATCCCTCAGAAACTCCTCGGGGACTCCAATTCCCTTAAGTCACCGAGCCCTGCGGGCGAGGGCGAGCTGCCACCCGCCGGAGGCCTGCGCCCTGCCGGGCGCCCGCACGCGGATGCTCCAGTCAGCCGCGGCGCCGCCGCCACCTGCGCCTACCGTGCCCAGAAATGGTATAATTGGACGTTGAGTAGACAAAAACAATCTGATTAACTTCCTTACGGATAGACGAAAACAAAACTTCAGCAAACAGGAAAATCTTATACACGTGCACTCGGCTCCGGGCCGGTGACGTCCGTACAGGAGCAGAACTCACTGCACCTCCCGGTTACCTCTCCTAGGCGTAGAGGTAAAGCGCCCTCTTATGATCACTGCTACTTCACCCCGCGGTTAACGGGGCCGTCACCCTAGCCACGCCCAGGCTCGCGAGAGTAATAACAGGATCAAAGAGGTCCCGGAACCGAACTTCGTTACCTACTGTTCCCACACGGAAAGGCCCGAAGGACCAACCGGAAGTCCTGGTTTAAGCGCTCCACGCAGAGCATCCTGGGGACCGGAAGAGGGGGAAACTGCCGCATCCGACTGGAGCTCCCGCAAGACGAGCGTGGTGAGAGATCGCGTGGCTGTTACAGCGGCGTGTTGCTGGAGAGCGTGGCTCGTGCGCAGAGGTCAGAGGTGGCTGAAAGCCTGACGTCGGTGTAGAAGCTGAGACCGCGAACTATGGTGGGAAGATCCGGTAGGCGCGCGCGCGGAGCGGCCAAGTGGGCAGCTGTGCGAGCTAAGGCAAGTCGCGACCCAGCGGACAACAATGGAGAGGACTTAGAATCTCCACCCTCACCGGGGGACTCGAGCTACTACCAAGATAAGGTAGATGAGTTCCATGAGGCCCGATCTCGGGCCGCCTTGGCTAAGGGCTGGGGCGAAGTAGAGAGTGGGGACGAGGAGGATGGCGATGAGGAGGAGGAGGTGCTTGCCCTAGATGTTGCCGATGAGGACGATGAAGATGGAGAGAGTGAGGAGGATGACGATGATGATGGCGGGAGCTCCGTGCAGAGTGAGACTGAGGCTTCTGTGGATCCCAGTTTGTCGTGGGGTCAGAGGAAAAAACTTTACTACGACACGGACTATGGCTCCAAGTCCCGAGCCCGGCAGAGTCAACAAGAAGTAGAGGAAGAGGAAAGAGAGGAGGAGGCGGAGGCACAGCTCATTCAGCGGCGCTTAGCCCAAGCCCTGCAAGAGGACGATTTTGGAGTTACCTGGGTGGAGGCTTTTGCAAAACCAGTACCTCAGGTAAATGAGGCTGAGACACGTGTCGTGAAGGATTTGGCGAAAGTGTCCGTGAAAGAGAAGCTGAAAATGCTGCGAAAGGAATCTCCAGAGCTCTTGGAACTGATAGACGACCTAAAAGTTAAGTTGACAGAGATGAAGGATGAGCTGGAGCCATTGCTACAGTTAGTGGAGCAAAAGATCATCCCCCCTGGAAAAGGAAGCCAATACCTGAGGACAAAATACAATCTCTATTTGAACTACTGCTCCAACATTAGTTTTTATCTTATCCTGAAAGCTAGAAGAGTCCCTGCACATGGACATCCTGTCATTGAAAGACTTGTTACCTACCGAAATTTGATCAACAAGTTGTCGGTTGTGGATCAGAAACTGTCCTCTGAAATTCGTCATCTGCTCACACTTAAAGGTGGTGCTGGAAAGAAAGAACTGAATTTAAAAGCCAAATCCATGAAGGCCAAGCCGAAATCAGTTTCAGAAACTTCTGCCGCTGCCTTGGCTGTTAGAGACCTTTCTGATGATTCTGATTTTGATGAAGAAGCTGCACTGAAATACTATAAAGAAATGGAAGAGAAACAAAAATTAAAGAGAAAGAAAGAAAATAGTACCGAAGAACAGGCTCTTGAAGATCAAAATGCAAAGAGAGCCATTACTTATCAGATTGCTAAAAACAGGGGACTTACACCTAGGAGGAAGAAGATCGATCGGAATCCCAGAGTGAAGCACCGGGAGAAGTTCAGAAAAGCCAAAATTCGCAGAAGAGGCCAGGTTCGTGAAGTTCGTAGGGAAGAGCAACGTTATACTGGTGAACTGTCCGGCATTCGTGCAGGAGTTAAAAAGAGCATTAAGCTTAAGTAAAGTTTTTGCTTAGCTTAAATCTTTTGGCAACAATTTTGGATCAATAAATTTTTATTTTTAACTGGTGATGAGAGTATATTAATACTTAATGCTTAGCCTTAAATGTTAAAAATTCTGACAGTAGGAAAATTGGCTTGGGTTATTGCTCTATTTGTGTTTTAATTTGTAATCACGTCATACAGAGAACTGTGGGAACAATATGAAGGTGTGTGGGAAAAGAGGTGGTGATGGAAAAAAGTTGTCCGCAATTCTGTCAAACAGTAGCCTGGGGAAATTACATAGCTAGTTGTGGAGCAACAGACTTAAGAGTACTTTTTTTTTTTTCATGTATCAGTCTTATTTATACTTAGAGTACTTTTGTAATTTTTTACGTAAAGTGAAAAGAATGCAGCTTTGGTAGTCATCTTATTTGTAAGCCAGGATATAAAGTAGTTTTGATGTTTCATTGCCTAAAGTATAATTCTTGAGCAGGAAACTATTAATGGGTTTAATATTTAACTTAAGTATTTTTGTACATTTTATTGTGGTAAAAGCTTAGGAAAGAAGAGGAACTTGGTTGAAAATAGATATGTCTTAATTACATTAATAGTGAATATTTTTTCATAGTGCTTAATGTGGTAAGATAAAAATTCCATTTCTCCTTCCATACTGTTGGTTGGTCTTTGTACTTTCCACTTGCAGAAAATCTGATAAGATTACTACTAAGTGGTAACTTCAAAATTACATATATATATATAATTATTCTGATCTTTACAGTAGGGGAAAGATGATGACATGGTGAACTTAAAAATTCTTAGGATGATGCCAGGGAGAAAATGAGAAGACTAGTGAAGGAGCACAAAGGACCGCTTAACTGTTGATGCATTAAATGTGCTAGCTGCTAGAAATGCAGAGATGTCAGTGGTTAATATTTATTAAAACACTTGCCATAACTTTCAGAGATGAGGATGCCAAAATTCCAGATTAGCTTTCTAAAGGACATTGGGATTTGGACCCAAGCTGGCTTGCCTTGAGCCTTCATTCTTTTAACCTCTGGCTTACAGCTGCTGCCAGCGTAGCACATGTGCCAAATTACTATAAATAAAAGAGGAAAATTGGAAGTAAAAGTTTATATTGAGTACGAAGATACTTTTGTAAGCATTTATCTCCTTATTCCTCACAATTCATGTAGTAACTTCTAGTATCCATACTTGAGAGATGAAGAAACTGGCAGAGAGGAGAAGTAACTTTCTCAAGGTCATGTAGCTATTAAGGGGAAGAACAGGATTTCATTCTAGCCTTTCTGGATTAAGAGCCCTATCCTGTATTTCCTTTTCTGATATAGTAGAAAAAGTACAGGTCTTGGAATTAAGTTATTAGGGTGATTTTGAGTTAAGTACCTAATTTCTGACTCATTTTCTTATTCTGTATGGTACTATTATACCTACCTTCCGTTCCGTCGCTCAGTCGTGTCCGACTCTTTGCGACCCCGTGGACTGTAGCCTACCAGGCTTCTCCGTCCATGGCATTCTCCAGGCAAGAATACTGGAGTGGGTTACCATTTCCTTCTCCAGGGGATCTTCCCGACCCAGGGATCGAACCCGGGTGTCCCGCATTGGAGGCAGACGCTTTAACCTCTGAGCCACCAGGGATAGGTATGTACATGTAATTGATTAAGAACTGTTAGATAATAGAAAATACATATATTTGTTTCTGGCACAGAATTCCTAAAACCTTCGTAAATTCCTAAGTAACAGGAGCACTGGGAATATCATTTGTTACAATGAGAGGACTCTAGGTGAGCTTCTGGATGGGAATGGATCACCAGAAAGACCAAACCATGATTAAAAACTTGCAGTTTTCAGCCCCAGACCTTCACACTGCAGGGAGGGGAGAGGGGCTAGAGATGAAGTTTATTAATTGGTCATGGGTATGTGAGGAAGCCTCCACAAAATCCCAATAGTAGGAGGTTTGGGGGCATTCCAGGATGGTGAACGCATCCTCATGCTGAGAGGGTGAGGTACCCAACTTCATGGGGACAGAAACTCCTGTAAAGGGGATCCTCCCAGTCTTTACCCCATGTACTTATTTATCCAGCTGTTCCATCTGTATTTATCATGTCCTTTATGTGTGGGCGCATGTGCATGTTCAGCCTGACTCTTTGTGACCCCATGGACTGTAGCCTGTGAGGCTCCTCTTTCCATGGAATTTTCTAGGGAAGAATACTGGAGTGGGTTGCCATTTCCTCCTCCAGATCATGTTCTTTAGTAAAGTGTAAACATTGTTTCCCTGAGTTTTGTGAGCCACACTAGCAAATGAATCGAACCCAAGGAGGGAGTTGTGGGGATCTCTTCCCAGGTGTCACTAGTGATAAGGAACCCGCCTGCCAATGCAGGAGATGTTAAAGAGCCATGGGTTCAATCCCTGGGTCTGGGTCAGGAAGATCCCTTGGAGGAGGGCATGGCAACCCACCCCAGTATTCTTACCTGGAGAATCCCATGGACAGAGGAGCCCAGTGGGCTATGGTCCATATTGTCACAAAGAGTTAGATATGACTGAAGCAACTTAGCATGCACCCACAGACTAAAAGAAGCACAGGTAGTAACCTGGGCTTGTGATTGGCATCTGAAGTGGGGAAGGGGCAGTCTTGTGGGACTGAGGGCTTCACTATGGGATCTGATGCTACCTCCAGCTGGTGTTGCAGAGAATTACTTGGTGGGGAAACATGGTGTCAGAAGTGTTACGAGTGACAATAGTGTGACAGTAAAGGAGAAACATACAGGTGGAAAGTGGTTTTTCTAATTCGCGAGCAGGCTTTATCCAGACTCCTACTCCAGTTTCATCAGTTAGTACCTGTGACTTGGGGCAAGTTACTTGATCTCTCTCTGTCTTTTCATCTAAACTGGGGATAGTAGTAGTAGTACGTATGTACTTCATAGTTATTAGGGTAAAGTGAATTAGTATATTTAAAACACTTTAAAAATTAGTATATTTAAAGCCTTTCCCATCTCCACGGTATCGTCCCAACCCAGGGAGTGAACCCAGGTCTTCCCGCATTGCGGGCAGACTCTTTACCAGCTGAGCCACAAGGGAAGCTTAAAGCACTTAGGGGCTTCCCAAGTGGCACACTGGTAAAGAATCTGCCTGCCAGTGCAAGAGATGCAAGAGACCTGGGTTTGATCCCTGGGTCAGGAAGATCCCCTGGAGGAGGAAATGACAATCCGCTCCAGTATCCTTGCCTGGAAAATTCCATGGACAGAGGAGCCTGGCTGGCTACAGTCCATGAGGTCACAAAGAGTTAGACAGGACTAAGCACATACACATACACACAAAGCACTTAGGACAATGTCTGTTAGGCAGCAAACACCTAATAGGTATTGGTTCTTATTATAGGTTGTGACATGCAGATACTAAACAATTTACAACTAATTGCATAGTGATTCCTATTCATTACAGGAACATAGAGAATAAAGTGTACTTGTCTATGTAAAAACGCTTCTTAAGAAATTAATATTCTAAGTTTGAAGCAAGAGGGGAGCAATTAAGACATATTTCTCCAAACGTATCACATATTCCTTTAGAGACTTCACAACACTTTAAATATGAACTCATAACTAGGACAAGATGATACTAACCTATTTTATAAACAGAAAAAGTGACCTTGTCAGAGGTGAATTAACAGTAAATGAAGGAACAGAAATTACTGGGTTTAATATTTACATCTTCCAGATTTTGTATTCACTTAAGAGGGCTGCCACCTATGGGGTCGCACAGAGTCGGACACAACTGACGTGACTTGACAGCAGCAGCAGCAGCACCTAACATTTAAAGAGCACTGAGATGTGCTGGATACTGTCCTAACACATGAGTAATAAATTGTTAACTATTCAATGTGACCATTTTTCATAGATTCACTTCATGAACTGTAGAGTCTCCTGGATAAGCGTTCCAATAAAGTAGATTACCGGGATCAGGCATCAACATAAAGCAACGACCTCTTGGTTTTATGTCACCATTGTAAGATATAGGCAGCTATTGAAAATGCAAAATATTAAAAAAGAAGAAAGTATCAAAATAGTGATCCAGTAACTTACTCTGCCACTAGCCAGCTGACTGGCTTTCTTTGGGCTAGTCAATTCTCTAAGCCATAGTTTCTCACCTGTCTTATTTATGGAGCTAAATAAACATAATTTTAATTTTTTAATTTTAATTAAAATTAATTTTAATTATAATTTTTCTTGTAGAAGTAAATTTGTCAGATTTCTCAGTTTAGTTCAGTCACTCAGTCATGTCCGACTCTCTGTGACCCCATGAACCACAGCACGCCAGGCCTCCCTGTCCATCACCAACTCCCGGAGTTCACTCAAACTCATGTCCACAGAGTCGGTGATGCCATCCAGCCATCTCATTCTCTGTCGTCCCCGTCTCCTCCTACCCCCAATCACTCCCAGCATCAGAGTCTTTTCCAGTGAGTCAACTCGTCGCATGAGGTGGCCAAAGTATTGGAGTTTCAGCTTTAGCATCAGTCCTTCCAATGAACACCCAGGGTTGATCTCCTTTAGAATGGACTGGTTGGATCTCCTTGCAGTCCAAGGGACTCTCAAGAGTCTTCTCCAGCACCACAGTTCAAAAGCATCAATTCTTCGGCAATCAGCTTTCTTCACAGTCCAACTCTCACATCCATACATGACCACGGGAAAAACCATAGCCTTAACTAGACGGACCTTGTTGGCAAAGTAATGTCTCTGCTTTTTAATATACTATCTAGGTTGGTCATAACTTTCCTTCCTAAAACCACCTTAAAGGCCAAAACTTTTGGTAAACTGAGAAATTACTTTCTGTGATTTTAAAGATAAAAAGTAGCTTAGGTAATATAAACAAATATATTCACATACCTGACAAAATAGTTGATGTATCTAAGAAGTAGATAAGAGTTGCTTATTTTTTCTTACTGGTTGTATGAAGTAAAAGAATTTTAATATGTTAAAGTAATTTAAAACTACCAAAATAATTCAGGAAAGGCAAAAATCAGTGTATAATTTCTGGTCACGATGATGAACATGTAACCACTGTCGGGATAGTAGGTGAACCAAAAAAATCATGTAAAATTCAACTAGAGTTCAAACCATGTGAACAATACTGTTTCAGGTAATCAAAGTTTTAAAAAATTTTAAATATTGATTCTTCTAAAAAGATTTGTGGTCTGCCATCTCAAGTTTAAGCACAGAAACTATAGAAAATTTAACACCACCCACATCAACAAATATAAACGTGTGTTTTAAATTTTGCTTAATCTCATATCAAAGTTTTTAATTTGATGTAGTTGCTTTAGTTATGTATTCCAGAAAATGTTTTCATATATATTCTTTAAGCTAGTCACTTGTGAAAACTGATCTTATATATTTGCTTCAAAGGGAAGCTTTGCCTTTAATAGTAAAATTAAGAATGAGCATTTTTTAAAACTATAAAATAAAAACTTGGAGGAAAGTAATAAAAATGTACTCTCTTAAGTGAAACAATATAGGGTAGCAATTAGGAGCTTGACGTCTGGAGTCAGGACAGAGTTTAAATCCCAATTTTACCACTGACTCTGTGTCTTTGATCTTATGTTTCAATTTCCTCACCTTGAATAATTGGGACCAATTGGTAAGTTTAACATGCAGATCTCTGTGCCCCACCTCCACAACTGCTTACTTAGCAATCCTGGTGTGGACCCAAGAACCTGTATTTTTAAGAGATACCTCTGAGGATGCTAAAAGATCAGTAAAACATGTGAAACACTGCTCTGAGCCCACAGTTTTTTAGGTTTCTCTTCACTTATAGGCATGTGAGTGAAATTAATTACAAAAATAAAATATGATGTGGTATTATGCATCATGAGACTATAAAAACTCTAGGGTAGAGAATCTGTTGAACTGACCGTCCCCTCAGAACAATAACATAGGCCTAATTGTTACTGAGTCCAAGCTCATACAACAGGCTAGGTCAATAAATCAAGAGAGGAGTTGTTGAGGTAAGGAATAGTAACTTTATTAGGAAAGCTGTCAGACCAAGAAGATGGTGTCCAAGGAAATACCTTACCCAAGTTAGAATGTAGGCTTCTTGTTTACTAAAAAAGGAGGGGGTGTAGTTGGTTGTCACAAACTTCTTAGTGTGGGAATCCTTTGGTCAGATCACAAAGTTCCTAGAAAGCTCCAAAAAGACAAATGTACCCTGGAGAAGGAAATGGCAACCCACTCCAGTATTCTTGGCTGGGAAATCCCTTGGACAGAGGAGCCTGGCAGGCTACAGTCCATAGGGTCTCAAACAAGACAGGACTGAGCACACAAGCACATACATACAAAGGCAAATGTTATTCTCTGTTCTGCAGATTTTATCTCTATGTGAATGTGCTAAGTCGCTTAAGTTGTGTCTGACTCTTAGCAACCCTATGGACTGTAGCCCGCCAGGCTTCAGGGATTTTCCAGGCAAGAATACTGGAGTGGACGATCATGCCCTCCTCCAGGGGCTCTTCCTGACCCAGAAATTGAACCAGCATCTCTTAGTCCTGCACTGGCAGGTGGGTTCTTTACCACTAGCACCACCTGGGAAGCTATTAGTTGGACTGGGCTGAATCTATTCTAGGTATGTATGGTTCTATGCTTCATAGATGTAAGCAGATAAAAATCTGGAGATCTGTCTGGCTCTTTCCCTTGCAATATATGAATAGAAAATTGTTATTTAAAGGTCAGAAACTTGAGAATGGGCTATCCTGTTTATTTCAGACCATAGGCAACATTCTTGTAGCAAAAGCAATGGACTACAAAGGCTAAAGTAAAAGAAACACACCAATATGGAGTCAGATTTTTTCTTCCCTAGAATATAATCACAACATTTTACATACCATGTCATTGGGCTCCTGGACTCCCTGAAGCTAGAAATCCTTGGAACTCAAGGGAAACTTGAGAGGACTGTTCCTTTTACCTTTAAGCATTGCTTTATATGGCCCCTGTATGTATGTATGTGCGTGTGTGTATACTCAAAGTAGAAGACTGAACAAAATTTTATAAGCTCCTAGAATTCTTCATATTTATTAAGCAAGCTCCCTGGTGACTCAGAGGTTAAAGGGTCTGCCTGCAATGTGGGAGACCGGAGTTCGATCCCTGGGTCAGGAAGATCCCCTGAAAAAGGAAATGGCAACCCGCTCCAGTATTCTTGCCTGGAGAATCCTATGGACGGAGGAGTCTGGTAGGCTATGGTCCACAGGGTGGCAAAGAGTCGGACATGATTTCACTTTCACTTTAAACATACAGTACTTATGTTTCTTGAGGGCTTCCCTGATGGCTCAGCTGGTAAGGAATCTGCCTGTAATGTTGGAGACAGGTTAGGAAGATCCCCTGGAGAAGGGAACGGCTACTCACTCCAGTATTCTGGCCTGGAGAATTCCATGGACTATGTAGTCCATGGGGGTCACAAAGAGTCGGACACAACTGAGCAACTTTCACTTATGTTTCTAATCATATGCTTGAACATACACAAAAAGAAACTGCAGCCAAATGAATGTTTATACTTTAAGCTTCATATTCAGTCCAAACTTTCTGAATCACTTCTATTCAAGGTCTCTGATGTCCACAGAATCAAATTTTGGTAGGATTTTAGAAAGACGAAATGGTAATAAAAAGGAAAATTGTTAATTAAAAAGGGGGTGGGAGTGTTCATTGGAAGGACCAATGCTAAAGCTGAAACTCCAATACTTTGGCCACCTCATGCGACGAGTTGACTCACTGGAAAAGACTGATGCTGGGAGGGATTGGGGGCAGGAGGAGAAGGGGACAACAGAGAATGAGATGGCTGGATGGCATCACCAACTCGATGGACATGAGTGTGAGTGAACTCCGGGAGTTGGTGATGGACAGGGATGCCTGGTGTGCTGTGATTCATGGGGTCGCAAAGAGTCGGACATGACTGAGTGACTGAACTGAACTGAACTGAACTGAAAAGGAGATAAGGACATGAGAACTATTTTTTAAAAGTAAATTTTGTGCA
The DNA here is from genome assembly GCF_049115385.1 of Moschus berezovskii. Taxonomy (NCBI): domain Eukaryota; kingdom Metazoa; phylum Chordata; class Mammalia; order Artiodactyla; family Moschidae; genus Moschus; species Moschus berezovskii. The sequence goes on from NC_142464.1 coordinate 95,447,854, forward strand.
CTGTGAAAAGGAAAAACGAGAAGATGTCAACTCTGGGAGTAGATACATCGGTGAAAGAGACCTATAATACATTTAGAGCCATTAACTGCCCTATGGGACAGCCATTAACAGCATACACTGGGACCTCAAAAGAAGCATGTACCTCTACTTACAGAGGGCAGGGAAGATCTGTGTAAAATCAGGAGGGAAGAGTGGGTGTGGCAATATAAGGAATGTCAAACAAGTTAAACGTTTATCCAGAGGCAAGGGTGGGTGTGTGCTAAATTGCTTCAGTCTTGTCGGACTCCTTGTGACCCTATGGACATCTGCCAGGCTCTGTTCATGGGATTCTCCAGGCAAGAATACTGAAGTGGGTTGCCATGCCCAACTCCAGGAGATCTTCCCAACCCAGGGATTGAACCTGTGCCTCTTGTATCTCCTGCATTGGCAGGTGGGTTCTTTACCACTAGTGCCAGAAGCAAGGGTAGGAAGATAATATTGGAAAAGTGGGGAAGGGTTAGATCAGGAATTATCTTAAGGAGCTGAGATAATATTCCTTAGATAATATAGAGAAGGTAACCAAGGTTTTTAAGGATCAGTCCAACATAATTAGATCAATCTTCAGAAAATTAAATTACTCATTCTAACGGCTGTAGACCGATGGAGTTAGATTAAAAACAAAGGGATGAAAACCAGCTAGGAGTCCTTTGCAATAACACAAGCAAGAAGAGACGAAAATTTCAACTAAAGAGGACAGATTCAAGGGAAGATTTGAGAGAAATTTAGGAGGAAATTTGAAAAAAAGAATGAAAATTGGAACAATGTGGGAAAAGCCACAAAGCAAAGTAATAGGTCAGCAAAAGCAAGTAGCCAAGTAGTTTCAGCAATTTTATTAAGATATTGAAAATCTAAATAGACACAGAATAATGATAAGCTCCTCTAGGGTGCCTCTCGAGTTCCACAGTATACTCAACACAATTTTGCTGTGAATAGATCATTAAAAATATATAATTATCAATCTATTAATAAAATATTCAACATTTTCTATTGTAAAAGTAATATATTCATTACAGACTTCTCAAAAATGCAGAAAAGTAGAAAAATGGAAAAATACATCCATATTTCTACCACTCAAAGGAAAGGGCCATTGCTTGATCTTGATTAAATATATTGCTTGGGTTTTCCAAGTGGCACAGAATCTGCCTGCCAGTGCAGGAGATGCAGGTTTGATCCCTGGGTTGGGAAGATGCCCTGGGGGAGGAAATGGCAACCCACTCCAGTATTCTTGCCTGAAAAATTCCATGGACAGAGGAGCCTGGTGGGATATAGGCAATGGGGTGATGAATCAGTGGGGTCAAGAGTTGGACATAACTGAGTGACACACATATATATTGCTTAAGAGAAATATATTTCTTTAGAGTACACTGTACTTTTAATAAGAGTATTGCATTCAGAGTAGTGCTCATAAGTGGCGTGGCCAGTTGGTACAAGTGGGAAGACCCCGAAGTTACCTCCTCCAAGACACAGGAAAGTTACAACTACTTAAGAGTAGTGACCTATGAAAACAACCTTAAAATTAGCAGAGAAGATTTCCCACAACTAAAAACATAAAGAAGGAGCCACAATGAGACAGGAAGGGTAGAGACGCAGTATAGTCAGGACCCACATCCCCTGGGTCTGGTGACCCACAAACAAGAGGAATGTTTTAATCATAGATGTCTTTCCCCAAAGAGTGAGGAGTCTGAGCCTTGCATCAAGCTCCCCAGCCTGGTTGTCGTGCATCAGGAAGATGAGCCCCCAGCACTTCCGGCTTTGAAAACCAGCAGGGCTTATGTTCAGTAGAGCCAGAGGCTTATAGGAAACAGACTGGACTCTTAAAGTAAGTAAGTAAGTAAAGTCGCTCAGTCGTGTCCGACTCTTTGCGACCTCGTGGACAGTAGCCTACCAGGCTTCTCCATCCATGGGATTCTCCAGGCAAGAATACTGGAGTGGGTTACCATTTCCTTCTCCAGGGGATCTTCCCAACCCAGGGATTGAACCCAGGTCTCCCATATTAGAGGCAGACACTCTAACCTCTGAGCCACCAGGGAAGCCCAAAGAGCATGTGCAATATCTCACATGTTCCAAATCCCAGCACAGAGGCAGTAGTCTGAAATAAACCTGGATCAAACCCAGTTAGTGCGGATCAAACCTTGGTGAGGCAGGAGGCAACGGGGACTTCCCTTTGAGATAGAGACACTGGCAGCAACCATTCGGGGAGCTCGTTCTACTGTGATAACATCGGCACTGTTAAGTTCCACTTTGGAATCCTCCCTCTGGCATATTAGCACCAGAGATCCAGTCCTGCCTTATAGCGGGCCACGGCAGCCACAGCATAAGACACAGCCTTGCAACCGAATGGGCCGGGGGCCAGCTCCTCCAACCAGCACACCCACAGGAGTCATTCACCACAAAAGAAGGGCACACACAGTCCACGTGGAGCGGGCACCGCTAGAGCGTCCTGGTGACCAGAGGGGAGCATGTTGTTGGGCTTCACAGGGTTTCTTTTACAGAAGGCCACTTCTCTGAGATCAGGAAATGTAGGGAGCTCCCTGGTGTCCAGCGGTTAGGATTTGGCGCCTTCACCATCACAGCCTGGGTTCAACCCCTGATCGGGGAACCAAATTCCACAAGCTTTACTACAAGGCCAAAAAAATTAACAAGATCAGGAAATTTAACAACCTACCTGACACATTGGAGAAGGAAATGGCAACCCACTCCAGTGTTCTTGCCTGGAGAATCCCAGGGACGGGGGAGCCTGGTGGGCTTCCGTCTATGGGGTCACACAGAGTTGGACACGACTGAAGTGACTTAGCAGCAGCAGCAACCTGACACATAGGAAATAAGCATAGGGAGTTGAGCAAAATGAGGAGACAGGCATATGTTCCAAACAAAGAGGCATAACCTCAGAAAAAACTAAATGGAGCAGAGATAAGCAACCAACCTGATAAAGTGTGTGTGTGTGTGTGTGTGTGTGTTGCTCGATCGTGTGCCCATGGACTGTAGCCTGCCAGTCTCCTCTGTTCATGGGATTCTACAGAGAAGAATACTGGAGTGGGTTGCTATGTACTTCTCCAGGTGATCTTCCTGACCCAGGGATCAAACCCAGGTCTCCTGAATTAGCAGGCAGACTCTTTACCATCTGAGCCACCAGAGAAACCACCAACCTGATAAAGAGTTCAAGATAAGACCACAGAGGTGCTCACCGAACTGGGGAGGAGGATAGATGAACACAGTGAGAATTTTAACAAAGAGAAAACATACAGAAGACCCAAACAGAGCTGAAGAAGATAATAACTGAAATAAAAATACACTAGAAGGAATCAACAGTAGATCAGGTTATACAAAGAAATGTATGAGTGATCTAGAGTAGTGTTACTCAAGCTGAACAGAGAAAAAGGTCTTAAAAATGAGGATATTTTAAGAGACCTCTATGACACCATCAAGCATACTAATATTTATAAGCATCCCAGAAGAAAAGGGGCAGAGAACTTACTTGAAGAAATAATAGCTGAAAACTACCCTAACCTGGGTAAGCAAACAGATATTCAGGTACAGGAAATACAGAGTCCCAAACATGATAGACCCAAAGAGGTCCACACAAAGGCACATTAAAATTAAAATCCCCGGAATTAAAGATGAAGAGAGAATCTTAAAAGCAGCAGGAGAAAAGCAACTAGGTACATACAAGGGGACTTTCATAAGGCTGTAAAGTTTTTCAACAAAAACTTTGCAAGCCAGAAGGCACACACACGCACACACCTACAACCAAGAATACTCTACCCAGAAAAGTTATCATTCAGACTTGAAGAAGAGATAGAATTAAACAGGCACGCAATAGCTAACAGAGTTCAACACCACTAAACCAGCTTTAAAAGAAACCTTAAAGGGACTTCTCTAAGCCGAAAAGAAAAGGCTGTTACTACTACAAATATTGGGCTTCCCTGGTGGTTCAGAGGTTAAAGCATCTGCCTCCAATGCGGGAGACCCGGGTTGGATCCCTGGGTCGGGAAGATCCCCTGGAGAAGAAAACGGTAACCCACTCCAGTATTCTTGCCTGAAGAATCCCATGGACGGAGAAGCCTGGTAGGCTACAGTCCACGGGGTCGCAAAGAGTCGGACACGACTGAGCGACGGAATGGACGGAACTACAAATATAAAAAATATTAAACAAAATAATCTCACATACATGTACTGAAAGCATGAGAATGGAAAAGGTATTCCATTCAAATGGAAATGAAAAGACAGCTGGGGCAGCAACACCTGTATCAGACAAAATAGACTTTAGAGCAAAGACTGCAAAGAAGGACATTTAATATGATAAAAGAATCAATCCAACAAGAAGATGTAACAATTATAAATATATATGCACCCAACATAGGAGCACCTAGATATATAATGCAAATATCAACACACAAAGTGAAAAACTGACAATAATACAATAATAACTAGCGGGAATTCACTGCAGATGTTCATTGCAGCCATGAAATTAAAAGACGCTTACTCCTTGGAAGGAAAGTTATGACCAAACTAGATAGCATATTAAAAAGCAGAGACATTACTTTGCCAACCAAGGTCCGTCTAGTCAAGGCTGTGGTTTTTCCAGTGGTCATGTATGCCGAAGAATTGATGCTTTTGAACTGTGGTGCTGGAGAAGACTCTTGAGAGTCCCTTGGACTGCAAGGAGATCCAACCAGTCCATTCTAAAGGAGATCAGTCCTGGGTGTTCATTGGAAGGACAGATGCTAAAGCTGAAGCTCCAATACTTTGGCCACCTCATGCAACAGTTGACTCACTGGAAAAGACTCTGATGCTGGGAGGGATTGGGGGCGGGAGGAGAAGGGTACGACAGAGAATGAGATGGCTGGATGGCATCACCGACTCGATGGACATGAGTTTGAGTGAACTCCAGGAGTTGGTGATGGACAGGGAGGCCTGGCGTGCTGTGATTCATGGGGTCGCAAAGAGTCAGACACGACTGAGCGACTGAACTGAACTGAACTGAGGGGGAATTTTACATCAGTTGACAGAACATCCAGACAGAAAATCAATATGGAAACAATGGCCTTAAATGACACATTGGTACAGATAAACTTAATAGCTTTTTATAGAAAATTCCTTATGAAAGCAGCAGAATATACATTATTTTCAAGTATATATGGGATAGATCACATGCTAAGCTACAACAAATTTAAGAAGACTGAAACTTGAAAAATATCATCCCTATCATCCCTTCTGGAAAATAAAAGATCACAGTTCTAAAAAGCTTAGCCTAAAAGAACATCCATGACATTGATCTTGTATAATTTTGTAATATATTCTGTGTCCATTCTTAAGATCACCAAAGGGTTTCAGAAAACTGAACATGAATAACTAAAAACAAAATGCAAATAAAACTGAAAAACACCTTTTGCTTTATTTCACAGCAAAATTAATAGAACTTGATTCTTACAGTGACTTGGATTTTAAAACAGTATAGGCAGATGTTCATAAAGGAGCACCAAGGTTAGCCTCATTTTTATAACCTGAGCTTCCCTAAATGTTCCAGCTAACTCAGTCCTTTATGTCACTAAACCTTATGTAGAGCTGTGATTATAATATTGATCCAAAAGCTAAACGTATAAGAAAGTAGGAACCTGAATATCATCTGCCTTTAAAGAAAATGCCTATAAACAGCCTTGACTGTAAATTTTAAAGGACTCATATTTCAGCTTATTTTCTATATTCATTGTATATAGAATGTACATGGTGAACTCTTTTAGCTAATTTATTGTAACTGATGATATAAAGCATAAATAGAACTGTTTTAAAAGTAAAGAGGCACAAAAGACTTAATATATTGCAAGATTCCATAGCATGTCAACGTTTCTAACACCTGTAGGTAACCTGGCTAACTGGGAAGGATAAAGCTGGTAATTTAGACTAGATAACATTTTATAGTTTGTTAACTTGGTGACTCCCTTGGCTACAACTGGCCTTTCTCAAGTCTGATCTCTTTTCTTCTACCTATAATGGGATTAGTATATATTCTTGTTAAATTCTTTACTGAAAAACTGCAAAATATCTTTGTGAAGGAACCTGACAAGAATATGATACTTATAAATTTCTGCATGCAAAAGCATGATAAGAGAGCCAGTTAAGGATCACTTTGTTATACAGAAGAAATGAGCACAACATTGTAAATCAACTATATTTCAACTTAAAAAAAAAAGCAGTTAGGGATGGGTAATAAAATCATATATCTGGAATGTTATAGTTTTTCTCTTCAAGGTATTATAGTTTATAATTCTGAAACGGCAATTTTATTTTTTTTATCAAGACCACACTCACAGAGACTGAAAAGGAAAGGCCCAGCAAAATTCCAAAATGCTACAAATAGGATGAAGAAGCTTTCCCCCATTTTGTTTTTATTATTGCAGGTTGTATGCTGTTTTAATAAAACAACAATACATAGCTAATAATAACAATTATTTCACCCTATTCCAGAACAGGAATCCAGGTTCAGAGGACAGATAATTTAAGTAGGCAGTAGCACTGGAATCAACAGGTCAGGAAAATGCCAGAACTGAAAAACTACTAACTTCTTGAAGTTAGCTTCTTATAAACACCTCCTTTTAAAATGTTTTGTTCAAAAGATTTGGTGATAGTATTAGAAGTCTTACGATAATTTCTTGTAATTTCAAGAGTGATTTTCAGAGAATAACAACAATAAAAAGGTTTACTTTCCCTGTCAGAGAAGGATAACCACCTCTACAGAGGGAAAGGTAGACCAGAGAAAGAAGGAAAACCAGGTGGACAAAATGTTACACAACAGTGATTTTTAATTACGAGTCAACATGGATTCTATGCCAGCATTTTGCAGCCGGAACACAAAGCTAAACAGCTAGAAATACTCGGGCACGCTCACGGAATCTAGCGTAAGGAATAACAATAGTAACTGGAAATTGTCTTTATTTAAGAAGGAAATGTTTATTTATGGGAATTACTGGATCAGTAATCGTTGATTCAAATATTCAAGATAAAGTACCTGTGGCCAATTACTAGCGAGACACGGGCGGTATGAAAGTGAAAACTGTCGACCTGTAATAGACGCTTGTCACATAGATTCTAAGCTGTTTGGTTTAAAACGCATTCATGCGCACCCGGAACACCGGAAAACCAGGGAGTTAAAGTCAAAGCAAATACAAGATTTTTATCCAGGGCACATGACAGCGAACAATAGAGATGGGGGAAGGTGGACACCCACCTCTGGTTTCTCACATAAAAAGCTCATAAATCAGTGAATGAGCGGTTCAAGTTATAGTGTGTGCAAGGCAAACGGTACAGTTTAATAAGAGGGTGGGGGGAGCGGGTAGGTTCCGATTTAAAATTAGCCTTCGCCTCTTCAACCCAGATCTTTGTGCCTCCGTGCTACTGATGAAGTTGGGCGGTTACACACACAAGCGCCGCCAGCTATTTCGCCGGGTCTCGCACCGTTCAAGCACCGGGGGTACACACACCTGACCGAGGAGGGCCGTGCCGGGGGCGGGTAAGGCCCGGGCTCGGGGCGCCGTCTCCTCCCCCGGGTCGGGAGGGAGCTCCGCGCCGCGGGAGCCGGGCGGAAGGTGGGCACCGGGCGGAGGAGGAGGCCGCCCCCTAGGGGAGCCGCGCCGCAGGCCCGGGGCCGGGGCGGGCGGGGCGGGCGGGAGGAGGCGGCCGGTAGGGAGACCGCGCCGTCGGGCGGGGCCGGCCCTCCAGCTGGCTCGGACCCCGGCGGGGCGGGCCGTAGACGGATCGGCAGGGCCCGGACGCCGGCCCGTAACCCAGGAGGAAGGGGGCGGCGGCGCGGACGGGACGGGGCGGCGGCGGCCCGCCGTGACCCTCTGCTCCCCCGCCCAGGTCCGGGCGCGAGTCGGAGGCGGCGGCGAAGGAAGGAGCCAGCATGGCTGAGACCTCGCCGCCGCCCGCCGCCGGCGCGGAAAGTTGCGGCGAGGAGCCGGCGAGGGGCGGGAAGCAGCGGCCGGAGGAGCCGCGCGGCGCTCCAGCCGGGGGCGCCGACCGGGAGGACGAGGCGGGGCCGCCGCTGGCCTCCCCCGCGGGACAATCGGAGCCCGGCTCTCCGGTGGCCGCCCCCTTCTTCCTGCTCTACCCGGGCGATGGAGGCGCCGGCTTCGTAGCGCGCCCGCCGCCGCAGCAGCAGCGCTCCTGGAGGACCCCGCCGTCGCCGGGCTCCCCGCTGCCCTTCCTGCTGCTGAACTACCCGAGCGGGGGCGGCGGCGGCGGCGGCGGCGGCAAACACCGTGAGTGGCGGCGGGGAAGGGAGATGCCGGCGGGGAAGGGGGGCCTCGGTCGGGAAGGGCCAGTCAGGCTGCGCGGAGCTCCGCCTCCCGCTGGCTCCCGGGAGCCGAGCGGGGCGCCTGGCCAGCGGGGAGGCAGGGGCGCTGGGGGCGGCTCTCGGGAAGCTCGCGTCCCGGGGTGCAGGGCTGGCGGGGGTGCGGGGCACGGCCGCGGTCCGGGCGCCGGACTGTTTACCTCCGAGTCTCCCCAGGCCGCAGGCTCCCGCCCGGCCTCCCTACCACTCCCCTCCCGGGTCGGGCGTTCGTCCTTGCCAGCCTCCCACGTGCTCGCGGATCGCAGCCCCGGGTTTCGGGTGGGAGTCGTCCCGGGAGGAGTCGAGGAGGGGGCGGCGCCCGGAGCCCGGGCCGCCGGGCAGGTCAGAGGGCTACGGGTTCCCGGCGCCGCGGCTGCCGAGTAGGTGTGGCTGCTGCGCCGCCGCCGCCGCCCGCGTGGCCTCGGTTGGACCACTGAATTTTTTACGAGCGTTCAGTCTACACGCGTAAATATCACAGATGCGTCCTCCCACGGTGGGAAGAGAAATCAGGAACTGTGCGCGGGGTGACGAGAAGGGAAAGTGTGGCTTGGGGAGGGCACCTCTCGGGATGATCTCGTTTGACTGGAAGAGGCCTCCACCTTTTTAAGAACACTGTCACCGGAGCCCTCTGAATGCAGAGGACACACTTTGTGCTGGATCGGTCCAGAAATGTCTGGCGCTCCTTGCTTGTGAGCGCGGCCCTAGACTAGGCAGTGTGTACACAAGACTTGCGGGAGTGTGAAGTCTGGTTTAAGACGACAGGATCTTAGAGTGTGAAAATGTGACTGAGGATACAAGACATGAAATAATTGCTGAAAACTTGGCTTGTATGAGTTCTGAAAAGGGTGACTTGCCTAAGGCGAAGAAAGAATCAGTCTATATCTGTCTCAGGTCTGTCTCAAAGCTAGAAATTTCCTTTTTAGCACCGAAGCAAACCCTTTAACTGTTATGCACTGCCAAGAAACCCTGACATTGCCCTTTCTCCCTCTGATCCATCCCCTAGGAAAAGATTAACATTAGTTGAATATTTTCTGTCTGCCTGTGCTGCGATGATCGTAATTAACCCTCACATCGCTTTAAGTCAGTATGCCTCTTTTTCAGGTGAGGAAGCTGATAATCAGTGTGTTTAAGTCATTTGTCCTAAGTAACAGTGTGAGAGAAGGAATGAGTTGACCAGATTATTTGCCTAGGGAGCCCAACGCTCTTTGAGCGAAGAGCAGACGTCCAAAACTGTGATTGGATGGTTCTTCCCTAAATTAGGGTCCATTGGCAAGCCACTCCAGTACTCTTGCCTAGAAAATCCCATGAACGGAGGAGCCTGGTAGGCTGCAGTCCATGGGGTCGCTACGAGTCAGACATGACTGAGCGACTTCACTTTCCCTTTTCACTTTCACACATTGGAGAAGGAAATGGCAACCCACTCCAGTGTTCTTGCCTGGAGAATCCCAGGGACGGGGGAGCCTGATGGGCTGCCGTCTATGGGGTCACACAGAGTCGGACACGACTGAAGTGACTTAGCAGCAGCAGTAGCAGCAGCAGCAGGGTTCACCTGGAGGGAGTCCTTTGTTAGCTCCTCTGTTTTACTTACCTAGAATGGGGGCCAACACTAACCATTGACTAAGAGTCTTAGTAAAATCTTCCTTTGGGTGTTGCAGTAATCCACTAATCTCCAAAAGGGAGTGTCTAATATTGTCAGAAATGAGTCTTTTTATAAGCAGAGGAGGTGAAGGTAAGAATATTCTCAACACTAGTTTTCATTTTCTAAGGAATCTGCTTTCTGATTTGTTCTTTAAGCACTGCTTTCTTCTTCCTAAAACTGTATTTTTGTATACTGCTTATTAACCAGTCATTGTAGAATGCAGAAGATTCTCCTCTTTATAACTCTGTGTAACACTTATGGTAGAAGGTGTAATGTAGAAAAAATATTGGCCAGTATCAGTTATGGGCATTACCTGAATTTCAGTTGATTTATTTGATTCCTTCCTCTTATAAGGGCTGACTTTTTTTTTTTATAAGTATTTTCAGAAAATTGGGGCCTTAGCTTGATCAAGATCAGCAGTGAGAATTTAAAGCTTAAATTTTGTAACTGTGATTCCTTGGTCTCTACCTTACAATAGTAGATATGTGGCATGATTTGTCTGCACATAAAGGAGATCCAACGAGTCTATTCTAAAGGAGATCAGTCCTGGGTGTTCATTGGAAGGACTGATGCTAAAGCTGAAACTCCAATAATTTGGCCACCTCATGCGACAAGCTGACTCACTGGAAAAGACTCTGATGCTGGGAAGGATTGGGGGCGGGAGGAGAAGGGGACGACAGAGAATGAGATGGCTGGATGGCATCACCGACTCGATGGACATGAGTTTGAGTGAACTCCGGGAGTTGGTGATGGACAGGGAGGCCTGGCGTGCTGTGATTCATGGGGTCGCAAAGAGTCGGACACGACTGAGCGACTGAACTGAACTGAAAGTCATCCTGGCCTTTAATTTCTGAAATAGTTTATACGTGTGAAAAATATCCAGAAAAATTATTGGGAAAATATGTGTCCCACTTAACACTTTTTATAGATCAATCACTGAGGGACAGTTTATATTGTAAAAGATCACTGATACTTACGTTATTCAACTATAAAATTGTCTTAAAGTGGTTCTCATTTTGTACTGTTTTTATTTTTACCTGTTATTTTAATATATACTTTAGAACACACATACTTGGAAAAAGGAATACCCTAGATATTAATAAAAATACTTCCTTGTTGCTACTCTGTAGAGTCAGTGCAGTATTGCTTTGTGTAATGTACTTGGATATCAGAACCTGGGGTCTCCTGATTCCTCACTTGAGCAACCTCAGACCAACTGTTTTTAAAAGACTTCAGTTACCACTTCAGTTACCAGGGCAGTACTTAGACTCAACCTCAACACGTAATGAATATTTGCCTCTTCAACACCAAATTTTTAACTCTTGCTAATGTATTTGCCAGAAGTGTATACATATACAATAATTTTGACAGAGTATGTATTAAGGTATTATTATCTCTTCATTTTAGAAATCTTGATTGTACTCAGAGATTTAAAAAAGCAACCTTTACGTTTGAGTTTAGGAGCTTTGTTGTAAATGACACCGATGAAGAATAGCAAAAATGTGTGCAGAGGAAGTAGCCTAAACTGTGCAGGAATCATGATATATAAGGTTTCAGTGTAAAATCTTGCAGGATATACAGTCTATAAAATAACTCAATGAGCTTAAATGCAATATGAAACTTTTCTGATGTGCCTTGTCAGATTGTGTCATGTTCTCACTGTGTGTGTTAGTAATCTGCTAAATTTTTATGCTTCTAGCTTTTAAGTCTCAAAATTCTACCATGCCTTTTTTTTTTTAATAAAAATTACAAGTAATGCATGCATCTGTTCTTACTCTTTAAATGTTTTATGGTTTAAAAGTACATTGAGCACCAAAAAAATAAAAAAGTACATTGAGCACGAAGTGAACTTTCCTCTTTGTGGGCCCTCAAGCCCTCCTGTCCCCCAGCTTCTTCCATCAACACCATAGTTTATTATCAGAGAATACCACCTTTGAGTTTGGTGAGTTTTCTTCCAGAACTTTTGCATGCATTCACACAACTGTGTGTGTTCATATTTCATGGGGCATTCTCCCCCTTAGCATATGACTGTTCATTCCAATTTTTCATCAGCTCTCTGAGAAGGAGCTTCTTGCATGCCACAGCCCAATACTTTTGAAACTGAGTCCCCCTAAAACACAGTTCTTATGCTGAGTTTATGATTAAACCCTCTATTGAAGACTTCATTCTCTTTCTTGTCCCACAACTGTTCCCCTTAGGATTAAAGAGTATCAAAGAAAAGGGGGGATTGAAACCAAGCAGGACCCTGAGGGGCCTTTCCAGGCACAAAAGTCATTCTGTGTCCCCCATTTCTTGTTCGTTAAAAAAAAAAAAAGCCTTTAGACTCTTAGGCCTTTCCTGAGTGCCAAAGAGCAGGCTCAAGCCAAGGACAGGTTAATGAAGAGGATAGTAGAGTCACAGGACTCCTAGTTTCTCCTGAAGGGATATAGATAACAATCTGACACATACCTTTGAATTGTTCTGTAGAAACTGAGACCCCCACCCAGGGGGAGGATGTCCACCATGTGCTGATCTCAAGCATGGTAGACCCCAGACTGGTTGGAACCAGAAAGTTGAGATTCCTGCAACATAAGCATGCTATCAGCCAATCAGAAGAAGGTTCTTGAGCTGATCATGCATCCTATGACCTTCTCCTCTTGCCTGAAAGCCATCCAGGAGTTCAGGTCTTTTGAGCATGAGCTGCTCATTTTGCTTGCCCATCCTGCAAATAAACCCATACCTTGTTTCAAACACCTGTGATCAGAGTTTGGCTTTCTGTGCCAAGGGCACACCAATAACACTTTTAATGCCTTCCTTTTCCATCTTAACTTTTGAGTTGTCTTGTGGGTGGACAGAATGGACAAGAGATGGCTTCTCCTTCCTTGGTCGGAAGGAAAAGGCCCCCCTGCCATCTGTATGGTTATCAGCTTCTACTGACAGCTCTTTTCCTCTTTCAACTCCCGGAGCCACCACAGACATTTGTGTTTAAGGCAGTGCCATGCAAATAGCCCACACCTCTGTCCTTTTCTCTCTCGAGTACAGCAGTGTACCAAAAAAGTCACACTCTCATAGAAGCAGCTTTCTTTCTGTATTTGTATGTGCTGTCTTGAGGTGGGAGGAGGGCTAGGAAAGGAATAGAAAGAAGGGAGAAAAAGCCTTGGGAGGACTGGCAGTGTTACTGTGACTACCCACTTCAAAGTTGAGTATATGTAACAGTGAATGCCTTGGTTGAGCCCTGGAAAGTGCAGAGGACGAGGCGTCTAGAAGCATTCAGCTGTTTCTCACAGATGTACTTTTAAGAGTCCATGATTTAGGGAAGGAACTTTCTCATTTACATATAAAACCAGGAATATGTATTTAAGGGGAGAAAGTCAATTTTATGTTCCCAGTTTCGTACAGACATTTACTGTATAAAGATATGTATATATTATATATGTGTGTGCATATATACATTATTTGTATATGTATATATTCATTGACTTTAGTTTATTCAACATGGATATTTCTATTATTATGTCTCTCTCCTTTTTTCATTAACAGTACTGTAGAAAACATTATACCTGGTTAGGAGTTGAATACACATTAATCAGTTCATCTGCTGTTCGTTTTTTAAACTTTCAAAAGACAAAAGTACTTTTTCTGGTTTTGTAAATATAGAGGCATCTGCCCCAAAAGCAGAGGTTTAAAGGGAAGGGTCCAGCCATCAAAACAGAAAAGTTTTGCACATTCACCTCATATTAGTAGGTTTTTGCTTGATTTATGTCTTTTAAAAAAACAGCCTTTTGTTATAATCAATGTAAAGCAGTGCCTTTCTTTACAGCCTTGTGATTCACAAATCTATAACCATCGCTCTTTTCCAACTGTGTTCAGAATGCAAAGAGCCACTTTCTGATCCATTAAATGCTGTTTTGTCAAATGGCAGCTATAAGGACCCATAAGAAAAGGGGGGAAACCTCAGAAATGCAGCATCTTCAGTGTGTAATTGTTTTAGCTTGGTGACTACCAGAGACCTGGGTTAAAGAACTACCCTTGACCTTGCTCAGTTGCTAAGTCCTGTCCGATTCTTTGCGATTCCATGGACTCTAGCCCGCCAGCCTCCTCTATCCATGGGATTTTACAGGTAAGCATACTGGAGTGGGTTGCCATGCCATTTTCCAGTTTAGTCCTTAAGAGTATCTGTTAATAAATCCCGGTGGGTCCTTTCTGCACACAGTTGAAATGACCTGGGATCCTGAGCATTTCAGGCACTGGGTTGTGCCCCAATTCCTGCCTCATGACTAAATTAACTGTCTGCCTCTAGCCTTCCTGATGTAACTTTCATCACCACTGCTGCCTGGACTGTCACAGTTGTCTCCCCAGCCATCTTCTTCCCTTCTTTTCTGCCTGCTTTCTTTCCTTTTACCTGCTCTTCTGGCCTGGCACTATGAAAAAATCCTGTTATGCTTTTAATGGACAAAGCAACAGTTTCAGAATATTAGATGTAATCTCTGAGACTTTGACTTTGTTTTGGCTGCTCTGCTCGTGATAATTGTGGGTTCATTCATTCAGAGTTTTCTTATTTCTTAGTTCTGATCTTAGCTACATTTTAGTTACTATAGGATCCTAAAAGGCTGTTCATTAGATAACAAAAATTTTACTGTAGTTATGTAACCCAGACAATTATGAATAAAGAACGTGACTAGTAAGATAGTCATGGTTCTTAGTGGCTACCATTTCTATGAATAGAATATTTTTATGTGCTAGGCAGGCAGGCAAAAACTTCACATGTATCAGTACTTACCAGTTTGGGGGGTTATATTTATGAGATATTTCTTAGAATTTCCACCAGATAGAAGAGCCAATACACAAAACTACTCACTTAACAATGAAAGCTGAAAAGAAAAAATGGGGAGGAGGAGTAGTGCATATAGAATTCATACAGGGAGACAGATGGGTGCAATAGATGTTTTTCATCAGAGTATTTGACTCAATCTCTTAAGTGCCTTATCGAAACTATTACATAAAATAAATTCTGATAGTAACCTTGGATTTAGATTATATTCTGGAGATACTGATTTTTTGGTTTTAGGGAAAGTCTTGTCTCAAACCTCAGCACACATCAGAATCACCTGGAGGTCTTGTTAACAGATTTCTGGCCCTGTCCCTAGAAGTGTGTGTGTGTGTGTGTGTGTGTTTTGTTTGTTTTCTGTTTTTACTGAGGTATAATTGACATTTTTTATTTTATATTATAGTTGATTAACAGTGTTGTGTTAGTTGCTGGTGTACAGCAGAGTGATTGAGTTATATGTATACATGTATCTCTTGTTTTTCAAATTCTTTTCCCATTTAGATGATTACAGAATATTGAGCAGAGTTCCCTGGGCTGCACAGTAGGTCCTTGTTGATTATCTGCTATAAATATGGCAGTGTGTCATTCCCAAACCCCCAATCTAACCCTCTCCCCACCCATCCTCCCTTGGTACCTATTATTGACATATTATGTTAGTTTCAGGTACAGTTCAGTTCAGTTCAGTTCAGTCGCTCAGTCGTGTCAGACTCTTAGCGACCCCATGAACCACAGCACGCCAGGCCTCACTGTCCATCACCAACTCCCGGAGTTCACACAAACTCATGTCCATCAAGTCGGTGATGCCATTCAGCCATCTCATTCTCTGTCGTCCCCGTCTCCTCCTACCCCCAATCGCTCCCAGCATCAGAGTCTTTTCCAGTGAGTCAGCTTGTCGCATGAGGTGGCCAAAGTATTGGAGTTTCACCTTTAGCATAAGTCCTTCCAATGAACACCCAGGATTGATCTCCTTTAGAATGGACTGGTTGGATCTCCTTGCAGTCCAGGGGACTCTCAAGAGTCTTCTCCAGCACCACAGTTTAAAAGCATCAATTCTTCAGCGATCAGCTTTCTTCACAGTCCAACTCTCACATCCATACATGACCACGGGAAAAACCATAGCCTTGACTAGATGGACCTTGGTTAGCAAAGTAATGTCTCTGCTTTTTAATATGCTATCTAGGCTGGTCATAACTTTCCTTCCAAGGAGTAAGCGTCTTTTAATTTCATGGCTGCAATCAGCATCTGCATTGATTTTGGAGCCCAAAAAAATAAAGTCTGACACGGTTTCCACTGTCCCCATCTATTTCCCAAGAAGTGATGGGACCAGATGCCATGATCTTCGTTTCCTGAATGTTGAGCTTCAAGCCAACCTTTTCACTCTCCTCTTTCACTTTCATCAAGAGGCCTTTGAGTTCCTCTTCACTTTCTGCCATAAGGATGGTGTCATCTGCATATCTGAGGTTATTGATATTTCTCCCGGCAATCTTGATTCCAGCTTGTGCTTCTTCCAGCCCAGCGTTCCTCATGATGTACTCTGCATAGAAGTTAAATAAGCAGGGTGACAATATACAACCTTGACATACTCCTTTTCCTATTTGGAACCAGTCTGTTGTTCCATGTCCAGTTCTAACTGTTGCTTCCTGACCTGCATACAGGTTTCTCAAGAGGCAGGTCAGGTGTTCTGGTATTCCCGTCTCTTTCAGAATGTTCCACAGTTTATTGTGATCCACACAGTCAAGGCCTTGGCATAGTCAATGAAGCAGAAATAGATGTTTTTCTGGAACTCTCTTGCTTTCTCCATGATCCAGCAGATGTTGGCAATTTGATCTCTGGTGCCTCTGCCTTTTCTAAAACCTGCTTGAACATCTGGAAGTTCATGATTCACATATTGCTGAAGCCTGGCTTGGAGAACTTTGAGCATGACTTTACTAGCATGTGAGATGAGTGCAATTGTGCGGTAGTTTGAGCATTCTTTGGCATTCCCTTTCTTTGGGATTGGAATGAAGACTGACCTTTTCCAGTCCTGTGGCCATTGCTGAGTTTTCCAAATTTGCTGGCATATTGAGTGCAGCACTTTCACAGCATCATCTTTCAGGATTTGAGATAGCTCACTTGGAATTCCATCACCTCCACTAGCTTTGTTCATCATGATGCTCTCTAAGGCCCACTTGACTTCACATTCCAAGATGTCTAGTTCCAGGTGAGTGATCATGCCATCGTGATTATCTTCGTCGTGAAGATCTTTTTTGTACAGTTCTTCTGTGTATTCTTGCCACCTCTTCTTAATATTTTCTGCTTCTGTTAGTCCATACCATTTCTGTCCTTTATCGAGCCCATCTTTGCATGAAATGTTCCCTTGATATCTCTAATTTTCTTGAAAAGATCTCTTGTTTTTCCTATTCTGTTGTTTTCCTGTATTTCTTTGCATTGATCACTGAGGAAGGCTTTCTTATCTCTCCTTGCTATTCTTTGGAACTCTGCATTCAGATACTTATATCTTTCCTTTCCTCCTTTGCTTTTCGCTTCTCTTCTTTTCACAGCTATTTGTAAGGCCTCCTCAGACAGCCATTTTGCTTTTTTGCATTTCTTTTCCATGGGGATGGTCTTGGTCCCTGTCTCCTGTACAATGTCACGAACCTCCGTCCAGAGTTCATCAGGCACTCTATCTATCAGATCTAGACCCTTAAATCTATTCCTCACTTCCACTGTATAATCATAAGGGATTTGATTTAGGTCATATCTGAATGGTCTAGTGGTTTTCCCTACTTTTTTCAATTTAAGTCTGAATTTGGCAATAAGAAGTTCATGATCTGAGCCACAGTCAGCTCCTGGTCTTGTTTTTGATAATTCAATATTTGTATATATTGCTTTTTTTTTTTAAACTGAAGGATAGAGAATGAATTCACATTCCTGAATAGTCTGAGTATCCAAAGCTCATGTAGTTAATCACGGTATGCTCCCTCACCAAGGCCTTAAAGAAACCAGTTTGGAGAGACGGCAGTAAAAAAAAAAGAGTTGCTGGGGTGGGAGAGACAGCAGAGGAAAGGTGACAAAGAAAGCAGCTTTTCAGACTGAAAGAATAGTATTGGCCTCAAAACATGTTCACCCGAATGTATTTTGTCTCACATCTTTTCCCTTTGTGACTTTTTAAAATTTATTTATTTTTAATTGGAGGACAATTACTTTATGATATTGTGTTGGTTTCTGCCATACATCAACATGAATCAGCCATAGTTATACATATGGCCCCTCCCACTTCAACCTCCCTCCCACCTTCAGAAGCTAAGAGAACATATTTTTCTAGTGTAGGTCATAGGTAGTAAAAAGTCTAGGTGGATGATGATAAGAGTTTAGCCTTATTAACTGGATGAAATGATGATAACTCCTTGTCAGCTAATATTTTTGAAAATTCCTGAAATAATTAAACAAGTTGCATAAAAGACATGCTGCTTCTCTATCATTGCACAGGCAACTGGTAGCCATCATAAATAAAAGTGGAATCCCATTTTAATGAACTTTGCAGAATATCACAGCTCTCCCATTTCTACGCAAATCTTATAAACATTATAATGTCTTCTACAGTGCAAAGTAGCTCAAGTATGAGCTTTTAAATTTATTCTGGGAATAATTTAGTAGTATACCAAAGCATTAAAGAATTGATTTGAAATTATGTGAAAAGAAATGCTTTTAGATTTACAAAAGCAGTGGTACTTGAGAGGGTACGTATCGATATGGTCATGCCCTCTACTGTAGCTATTTGAATAATGGTGCAAAGTTAATTCATAGTCTTCCTAAAACATAACAGATCAGGAATCAGGCACTGCTGGGCCAAGATCATACTCTTTGCAAAGAACATCTTAAGTGTGTGGTTCTAGACTTGCTCTATATGGAGTGGACATGAAACCCACATGTGTTGGGAGAGTGCCGTGAATGGTGGGGCAGAGGTGGGAAGTTTTGAAACCTCACAGTCCATAAGGAAAGGAGAGATTGGCAGACTGTGACAAGTGGCACATAGGAAGCAGAAGAAATTAATTGGTTCAGCATGTTGCCTTTTAAAATGAGGTTCCTCTCTAACCTTACAATCTTTTTAGGGGCTCTCCACAGACATTTATCTGCTTCCCCTGCCTTTTTTTATGAACTTAGGAGATATAGTCACCGGATGTGAAGGCTTGGTAAAACTGACCCCTCTACTCTTCCTTCCTCAAGGCTCAAGAGATACCCCAGCATACCCTTTCCTCAGATCACCTTTTTCCTTTCCTCTGCCTTAGTCCCTTGAACATTGATCCTTACTGACTTTTATTTCATGTGATGATAGGTTTTTATTTATATTAGAGTATAATTGCTTTACAGTGTTGTGTTAGTTTCTGCTGTACAACAGTGTGAATCAGCTACGTATATACATATATCCCCTTCCTCTTTTTTTTTTTTCCAGAATTCTCAAAGGCAGAATCCCTTGTGAAAACGATGATAATGGCTGCCATGTACTGACTGTCTGCTTTGTGCAAAATGCCATGCTGAGCATTTTACTTACATTATTTCATCTAACTCTGAAGCAGTTAACAGGAGTATCCCCATTTTGTCAGTGAAGAAACAGGCACCGAAACAAATCCTTTGCCAAGGTTACCCAGCTTCTAAGTGGTGGACGTAGGATTCATGTGGACATTCTGACTTGAGTCCACATGCTCTCAGCCTCCTTCACTGTCTCCCATAATTGGAATCACATTCTAAACTGGAGGCTCCTCCTTAGGCAGCAGTGGCCCTCAAGTTTCTTGTTCTGCCCAGCAAAGACCTATTTGCTAAAAAAAAAAAAATTAATGTGAAATTCACAAGATACCAGTGTGATAGAAAAAAGTTATATATGTAAGTAATGCTGAATTAGCCACGTGTGTGACAGGGACTTCGGAATTCCTTAAACACCCATAATTTTGTGTTTCTTGTCTATTGCCTTTGTTCTTTCTTCATATCCATAGTAACCAGCACATAATACGTTATACATTGGCATCATCGACTCAATGGACATGAGTTTGAGCAAACTCTAGGAGACGGTGAAGGACAGGGAACCCTGGCATGCTGCAATCCTTGTGGTCACAGAGTTGGCACAACTGAGCAACTGGACAACAACAGTACTTGTTAAATGATTGAATTTGTTATGTATAAATGAATAAAGCCTGTGTTAGAATGAAGTATCTTTTGGGGCATAAATATAGCTTGATTTTCTAGAACTTGGGGTTTTCATGGTTGAAGTGAAACAGGAGGGTGGAAATATACCATTGCAAAAATATAGAGTACTTTAAAGTTTTATATCTATACCAACAGGTATCTACTGAGAGTCTGGTATTGGGAAGGTACTGTTTTAAGCAAGTGTGCAATGGTGTGCAAAACAGGCCAAGTTCTTATGGAGCCTGTAGTTCCTTTTTAATACCTGAATAAATTGAGACAGGAGGAGGATAAATTTCTCAAGATAGCCTACTAAGCAGTTGGTAGCTTTACATCTGTAAATTATTATCTCCTGCCACTTAGCCATGAAATCCACTTTAGTTATTAAGGCAGGAGTTATTTTTGTCTTATGTCGGTTAATTTTAACAAGAAAAATGTGCATTGTAATACTATTCCTGGTGATGTTTGGCCGTCATAGTCTGGCAGTCGTGACTCAGCTTCTCGGGTATACTCATTGTATATATTATCATTCTTGGTTAATATCTAACCAAGTAGTACTGAGTTTGCCAAATGTATAAACCTAAACTTGCAGCAGTCTTAATATTAGTGGTAGATATAACAGAGCTTTGTCTGGGAGAGGGAAGGAAGTGGAGGGAGCATGGGAGCAGTTAACAAAGTCATGATCATTCAATTGGATAATCTTATAATTTAGCAGAAACATCTGGGCTTTCCCACGTGTCATCATGATGATAAGTCATCAAGGAAACACTTTTGTGCCAACAGCAACTAGTAAAATTTGAGGGAGGGTAAGACTTTTCTTCTTAAATTATAAAACCATGACCCAGGAAGCCTTGGGAAACAGAACTTGTGAGCTTTACAAA
This sequence comes from Moschus berezovskii, assembly GCF_049115385.1. Lineage (NCBI taxonomy): Eukaryota > Metazoa > Chordata > Mammalia > Artiodactyla > Moschidae > Moschus > Moschus berezovskii. The sequence continues at coordinate 95,468,706 of NC_142464.1, forward strand.
CTGATTTAGTTGCACAAGTTGACCAGTTTTAAGAAGCACTATTGTGTGTAGAATAGGAACTCCATAATAGGAGTCAGCTGACTATAAAAGAAGTAAGTGAAGTGGTCTCTTACCTTCAAAGCTGTTGGAGAAGAATTGGCATACCTACCAGAAATCTTATTTCTGAAAAGCACCTAAATAATATCATTTAAAAATGAAAACTTATTAGAAATAAGTCAAGTGCTCACCAGCGTGAAAATGGATACAAAATTGTTAATATATAGAATGAACTATTACCTTGTAATCAGCAGCCCGAACACGGATACATCTTAGAAAATGCAGTTTTGAGTGAAAGTGTGTTAGTCGCTCAGTCATGTCCAGCTCTTTGTGACCCCATGGACTGTAGCCCGCAAGGCTCCTCTGTCCATGGAATTCTCCAGGCAGGAATACTGGAGTGGGTTGCCATTCCCTCTCCAGGGAATCTTTCTGACCCAGGGATAAAACCCCGGTCTCTGACACTGCAGGCAGATTCTTCATAGTCTGAGCCACCAGAGAAATCTTAGAAAATGCAATATTGAGTGAAAGGCTTAGATTATATATAGTATGAAGCTCTTTTTGCTGAAGTTAAAAAACTGAAGCTGAAATACTACTTGAAAGAAAGTGTTAGTCACTCAATCGTGTCCAATTCTTTGTGACCCCATGGACTGTATAGCCTTTCAGGCTCCTCTGTCCATGGAATTCTCTAGTTCTGGAGTGGGTAGCCATTCCCTTCTCCAGGGAATCTTCCTGACCCAGGGATCGAACCCAGTCTCCCACATTGCAGGCATATTCTTTACCATTTGAGCTACTGGGAACCCCAAAATATTGTTTAGGCATCCATGATTTGTAAGAATAGTTTTAAAATAAGGTAATGGTTTACACAAAATTCAGAAATAGTTGCCTCAAAAGGGGAGGCAGAAATTCAGAAGAGAGAAGTGAAAGTCACTCAGCTGTGTCCAGGCCAGAATACTGGAGTGGGTAGCCTTTCCTTTCTCCAGGGGATCTTCCTAACCTAGGGATCGAACCCACATTGTAGGCAGATGCCTTACCAGCTGAGCCACAAGGGAAGCCCAAGACTATTGGAGTAGGTAGCCTATTCCTTCTCCAGGGGGAACCAGGGTCTCTTGCAGGCGATTCTTTAACAACTGAGCAATTGGGGAAGTTATCAGGGAAGCTATCAGAAGAAACAAGGCATTTGTAAATTTAAGACACTGGTCTATTTCTCCAGCTGAGCAATGGCTTCATGGATATTAATGTTTTCTGGGTTTTTTTTTAAGACTTAAAATTATGCATTAAAGTTTCTTATTTTAAAACGTTCTGAAATTTTCAGTCATTTTAGAAAATAGTTCCCCCTTCATTTATCTTCTCACACTTCTGAATGTATCAGGTATTCTTAACATGTTCACCTAGACATGTAAATGTGGGATAAACTTGGTAAGGTGGTTTTTTCAACTCTCAGAGAGGTGGTACAGTAAGCAAGTGACATCCTTCACGATAGGAAGAATTTGGTTGACCCTTTGCCAGCACAAGCGGTAAGATCCGTACTGGATTCGTAGCGTCTCAAAAAATGCCCACTTGGCAATTCCCTCGTGGTTCAGTGGTTAGAACTTGGTACTTTCACTGCTGGGACCTGGGTTCAGTTCCTGATCCTCGAAATAAGATCTCACAAGCCACACTCCATGGCCAAAAAAATAAAGGAAAGAAAAAAGGCCCACTTGTTAAAAGCCTAAACTAGATATATAAGGGTGAGTAAGTAGAATATATAGTTTGTGAAACATTAAGGTGTAAAGTATGAAAGCTGGTAACATTTTTCTCTTCAAATCTTTGTTGAAATTGGTGTTTATGAAATTTCAAGAGTACCTTGCCTGTGTTACTTTGTTTTTGCTTTTGTTTTATTTCATTTTCCCTGTGATCCTTGGGTTGAAGTGCTAAAGTTGCAAAGTATAGAAGAAAACATGGACCTTAGGGACATTCTAGAAGCAGCTGGAAATCCCAGATCTGCCACTTGTTAATTGTGTGATCTTGGACCAGTTAGGTGGCTCAGCTTGGCTTCCTTGAATGTAAAGAAGGAATATCCATATCGACTTTCCAGGAGTCTTGTGAGGACTTGCTATAATATTTATGTATGAAGCACCTAACAGAAAAAAGAAATCCAATTAATGATAGTACCTTAAGTAGTAATAATTTTTCAACATTATGTAACAGGGACACTGAACATGACAAATCAGTCTTTGTCTTAGAGCTGAGTAAATATACTTTAAAGGAATGTAACTACTAACTTTGAAAAGTGAATCTCATTTGCTTTCAATCATAATGTGTAAAATTCGAGCTGTGTAAGCAGCTAGAACATAGGTATTATTCAGATGATTATCTTGAATTTAAACTTTACATAGTCTTGTTAATTCTGTTTTACAGCCACAGACTGTACCCCAGCCCCTCACAACTATTTTACAAATATATGCTGTTATTCACAAGTGCACTCACATGAGAAAATAGTCCAATACAGCTTATAAGTAGTATGTTTATGAGAAAAAAGTTCAAAGTTTGTATGTCTTCCCAATGACTTAATATTGCCTTTATGTTCTAAGCTAATATGTTTACATAGTAAAGACCCAAATGTGAAACCATGACTAAGCAATAATTAAAATTACTTTTTATTTATTGAAAAAGGAAATGGCAACCCACTCCAGTATTCTTACCTGGAGAATCCCATGGACAGGGGAGCCTGGCCTGGCAGGCTACAGTCCATGGGGTCACAAAGGGTTCAACACAACTGAGCGACTGAACATAGTTCTCTATAAATTGTGTTAGTTTTCATAGTAAATGTATTGCTTATAACAATGAGCAGCTGTCATGTTGAAGACTCAGGAGTGTTTACCTGCAAACAGGTGTAACTTGTAAACAGGTTTTCCTGCCCACCCACAGTTCTTATTTCTGAAATAAGCATTAACACCTTCTCAAACTGGTAGATATGGGAAACTCAAGGGTAACCAGTGTGTACAGATTTTTTTCTCCTGGGCAAAATTTTAATTGCTTTGGACTTCACTCCCTGTGTCCTCCACCTGAAGAGAAGGACCTTGGAAGGAATATTAACCAACCTACTCTGCTTGTTGACATAGAAGTTCTCTTTGTGCTTCCAAATCTCCGGTTCAGGGTTAAATAAATGCTTTATTGTTTGATTGATGGGAAGATTGTCCGTCACTGTTTATGACCTGCTGGATTCACATATTGGTGTACTGTGCTTAGTCACTCAGTCACTTTTTGAGACTCTATGGACTGTAGGCTCCTCTGTCCATGGACTTTCCAGGCAAGAATACTGGAGTGGCTTGCCATTTCCTCCTCCAGGGGATCTTCCCTACCCAGGGATCGAACCCATGTCTCTTAGGTCTCCTGCATTGGCAGGTGGGTTTTTTTACCTGCTGGTACCACCTGGGAAACCCAACACAGGCAATCCCAGAGCATTCAGATTAATTCATAGATTTACTCTTCTATGTTTTAAGAAAGTATCAGTGACCTAGAATCTTAATGTTATATGTACAGAATGCCAGGGCTGTTTGATATTGTAGTTACAGGAACAATTCAGTTGTAACTTTGAAGATTTTCAGTTCAGTTCATTTGCTCAGTTGTGTCCGACTCTTTGCGACCCCATGAACCTCAGCACACCAGGCCTCCCTGTCCATCACCAACTCCAAGAGTTTACCCAAACTAATGTCCATTGAGTCAGTGATGCCATCTATCCATCTCATCCTCTATCGTTCCCTTCTCCTCCTGCCCTCAGTCTTTCCCAGCATCAGGGTCTTTTCAAATGAGTCAGTTCTTCACATCGGGTGGCCAAAGTACTGGAGTTTCAGCTTCAACATCAGTCCTTCCAGTGAACACCCAGGACTGATCTCCTTTAGAATGGACTGGTTGGATCTCCCTGCAGTCCAAGGGACTCTCAAGAGTCTCCTCCAACACCACAGTTCAAAGGCATCAATTCTTCTGTTCTCATCTTCCTTTATAGTCCAACTCTCACATCCATACATGACTACTGGAAAAACCATAGCCTTGACTAGACGGACCTTTGTCGACAAAGTAGTCTCTGCTTTTTAATATGCTGTCTAGGTTGGTCATAACTTTCCTTCCAAGAAGTAAGTGTCTTTGAATTTCATGGCTGCAGTGATTTTGGAGCCTCCCAAAATAAAGTCTGACACTGTTTCCACTGTTTCCCCATCTATTTCGCGTGAAGTGATGGGACCAGATGCCATGATCTTTGTTTTCTGAATGTTGAGCTTCAAGCCAACCTCTTCACTCTCCTCTTTCATTTTCATCAAGAGGCTTTTGAGTTCCTCTTCACTTTCTGCCATAAGGGTAGTGTCATCTGCATATCTGAGGTTATTGATATTTCTCCCAGCAATCTTGATTCCAGCTTGTGCTTCATCCAGCCCAGCATTTCTCATGATGTACTCTGCATATAAGTTAAATAAGCAGGGTGACAATATAGCCTTGACGTACTCTTTTTCCTATTTGGAACCAGTCTGTTGTTCCATGTCCAGTTCTAACTGTTGCTTCCTGACCTGCATACAGGTTTCTCAAGAGGCAGGTCAGGTGGTCTGGTATTCCCATCTCTTGAAGAATTTTCTACAGTTTATTGTGATCCACACGGTCAAAGGCTTTGGCATAGTCAATAAAGCAGAAATAGATGTTTTTCTGGAACTCTCTGACTTTTTCAGTGATCCAGCGGATGTTGGCAATTTGATCTCTGGTTCCTCTGCCTTTTCTCAAACCTGCTTGAACATCTGGAAGTTCACGGTTCACATCTTGCTGAAGCCTGGCTTGGAGAATTTTGAGAGTTACTTTACTAGCGTGTGAGATGAGTGCATTTGTGCGGTAGTTTGAGCATTCTTTGTCATTGCCTTTCTTTGGGATTGGATTGAAGATTTTAATGATTCCTTGACTATGTTTTAAAGTGTTTCATGGCTTAAAGTTCAAACTATAAACTATCTCCCTTTAAGTTTTAATATATAAAGATGGAAATGTGTCTGGCTAGAAAGGAACTGTACTATAATCAAATGTGAATGTGTTAAATGAAGGCTTATATTCCGTATTTGGAAATTAAGTTGTGTCTAATTATTTGAGACGCCATGGACTGCAGCTTGCCAGGCTCCACTGTCCACTCTCTCCTGGAGTTTGCTGAAATTCATGTCCTTTGAGTCAGTAATGCTATCTAACCATCTCATCCTCAACCACCCCCTTTTCCATTTGCCTTCAGTCTTGCCCAGCATCAGGGTCTTTCCCAATGAGTTGCCTCTTTGCATCAGGTAGCCAAAGTATTGGAGCTTCAGCTTCAACATCAGTCCTTCCAATGAATATTCAGGGTTGATTTCCTTTTGAATTGACTGTTTTGATATCCTTGCAATCCAAGGGACTCTCAAGAGTCTTTCAGCACCACAATTTGTTGGTGCTCAGCTTCTTTATGGTTCAACTCTCACATCTACAGATGTGATATACATGACTACTGGAAAACCCATAGCTTTGACTGTCTGGACTTTTGTCAGCAAAGTGATGTCTCTGCTTTTTAAAAAGCTATCTCGGTTTGTCACTTGTGGCTCAGCTGGTAAAGTATCCACCTGCAATGTGAGAGACCTGGGTTCAATCCCTGTGTTGGGAAGATCTCCTGGAGAAGGGAAAAGCTACCCACTCCAGTATTCTGGCCTGGAGAATTCCATGGACTACACAGAGTTGGATGCGACTTTCACTTTCACAGATTTGTCATAGCTTTCCTTTCCTAGGAGCAAGAGTCTTTTCATTTCATGGCTGCAGTTTGCTTCCTTGAAAAAGTGATCTTAAAAAAAAGAGAAAAAGTGTTCTGATCTTACTGCTCCCTGCCAAGTGCCTGGCATGTGGAGTACTCTTAGTGAATATTTACTGAATGAACGAAGGAATAGGTCTGATCCAGATGTAGGAGTAATGTTGGAAGAGATTTAAACAGAAAAGAATAAACCCACCTGGAATATTTTGTTTTCCTTATAACTTGCTGATTTTCTTCCTGATTATAAATAAGTATATATGTATATGCATTCTTACGTTTTGCCAGTTTGCCTTCCCTCTAACAGTGTGAAAATTCCTGTTTACCTACATAGTCTGGCTCTTAATATCTTTTCCTTTGAGCTCAATCTCAAATTAGGGTGGAGGCATTTACGAATTTTTTTGTATTTTCTGTAAACACTTTATTCCAATACGGCTTTCCTTTTCATTTACTTTTTAAAGAATTTTCGTTGTTGTTGAAGTATAGTTGAATTGTAATGTTGTGTTACTTTCAGATATACAGCAAAGTGATTCAGTTAGTTATATGTATGTAACATTTATGACATTTTAATAATACTCAAGAAGAAATTTTTCTTTCAGTTGTTAGATATCCCTCTCATAAGAAATCCTAGGAAAGAATAATCATAAATCCTAGAACAGAATAAATCATCTTAGGGCATATTTCTTGAAGTTTTATGTTCCTCCTTAAAACCAGACCCTTCAGCAAAAGAAAAAAAATTGTTTTCAACCATTCAAAACATTTCAAAGAAAGTCTCTGTCATCCCTTATCTCTTCGTTATTTATGTAGCTCAGAAAACAAGTACCTAAGTTTTCGCTTCCAAGGCATAAAGGCCTCATTGGATAATACAGATGTGTAGATGGGTAAACTCATTGATTGGTTTAAGATAATATGATAGGACTTCCCTAGTGGTCCAGTGGTTAGAACTCCACACTTGCAGTGCACGGGGGCATAGGCTCAATCCCTGGTCCAGGGAACTAAGACCGTGCACGCCTTGTGGTGTGGCCCAAAAAATAGAAAAATAAAATATGCAAAATAGAATATGATAATGTGCACTTAGGTTGTTCCAGGGTGGGAGAAATTTTAAGATGTAGCATACTTTTATCCTCTTATTAGAAACAGTCTAATGTAGAAACTTGGTGAATACAGCAGTGTCAGAAGTGAAGGAGGGACTGCCATAAATCAGGAAGGATTTAACTTCTAGGTTGTTGTTTTTTTTTCTTGCACTTCTGTCCAATCTGAAAAATTAAGTCTTTGTACTTTGGAGAAGGAAATTATGAATGCCTGAAAGTACATTTAAATCAAAAATCTGCTTTAGTTTTTCTTAAAACACCACCTTTAGCAGAGCAAAGAATTTTGATAGCTAAGTATATAAGGATAAAAGAAGTGAATTATGTGCTTGTTAAATTAATCTAACTACCTCTTTTACCATTTTTGCTGTACAGCGTTACCCAGTATTAATTGTCCTCCTGTTACCCAGCCCTTTTATCCTACAGCAAGGGGAATTGATGAGAATACGTGCATTGTGTTATGTCTGATCACAGTTTGACTAGCACAGTCTGGAAGTGGGTTGTGCACGATGAAAGCAGGCAGCCTAATTGCCCTCCCTGCATCAGCAGCATCTATAAAGCATCCTGGGAATTGCTCGCCCTACGTTCAGAGCAGCTGGTCACATGAGCTTGAATTTTCAGTTCAGTTCATTAGTCAGCCATTTTGGTCAACACCCTGCTTACTGCGCACAACCAATCCTATTAGAACTCAGCATCCCGGCTCCTCTGAGCAGATCCTGGAAGTGATTTCTGCAATTCAGGAATTTTTTTTAAGCTAAACAGAAAATATTGGTTTATTTTTGTTCATTTTTTTTCTTTTGTATTTTTTTTTTCTGTAAAAAGAAGGAAGATTTTTCAGTTTCTCATACAGAGGCCAGTTTTTAAAGCCAACTAAGGTAGCATCGGCTGTGCAGGATTTCAAGCCTCTGCCTCAGCTGAAAAAGAAGGGGGTAGGGAAGGGAAGATAACAGGAGAGAAGCTGGAAGAAGACAAGCCTCATCTTATTTTGCTATGTGGTAGGAACTGCCTCTGAGAAAAGATAGCATAGAATTATTTATCTTGAACACTTGGTGCTTAAAGCATAGGTATTTTTCTTTTTTTTTTTTAAACCCTCCCCCACCTATTTTCTTGAGAGCTTTGTTGCAGAGCTTCTGATTTTGGGTTTTTTGTTGAGGAGGGTTTTTATTTATTTTTGTTTGGGGGGTGTGTGTGTGTGTGTGTGTTGTGGTCCCAGCTGAGTCATCATGTCTGCTCTGACGCCTCCAACCGACATGCCAACCCCCACCACTGACAAGATCACACAGGCTGCCATGGAGACCATCTACCTTTGCAAATTCCGAGTGTCTATGGATGGAGAATGGCTCTGCCTGCGAGAGCTGGATGACATCTCACTTACACCTGACCCAGAGCCTACCCATGAAGGTATGGTCAGAACCCATCCTCCAGTATCTCACCAGCATCCTCCTTGTTAATCGGGCTGGGGGGGTCAGGGAGAGCAGGAGGAACCCATACTCTAAACAAGCTAATGGCCCTGAAAACCTTTCATCCTTAAACCTACCACCAGCTCCCCTTCTCGACTGGGGGAAAATATTTTTTCCCTCCCCTCTGAGGTATCCTTTCAAAAGATGCTGGTGCTTGCTTAGAGTTCTTTGTCTTGAAGGCGCTAAAGAACATTTGAGATCACTTATCATATCTGACCCTAATCAACCAATGGAAAAGCTATTAATTCTGATTAGATGCCAACATATTATAGAAATCATAGTTATTTTTAATAGAGTAAGGTAAAATTGCATGACTAATTAATTATGGGAGCATATGTGATATAGTTGAAGCACTCACGAAGGGTATCCTATCATCAGGATATAATGTTAAACAGGCTGTGATATCTAGAAAATACATGGTCAAACATTCTTTCTTTAAAATAATATAGATTGTAAGGTTAGATGAGAAAGCAGTTTTACGTTCAGTGCTTATTTAATGAATATGGTCTCAAAAAAGCATAATACCTTAAAAGGTTAAGCATGATTGATAAGGTAATTCCTACCCATGGAACCTATTGGCCATTGCTTTTTTTAAGTTGTTTGTGATAACTGTTGACCCATGTGAAATCTCCACTGTCAGTCCCTTTGAGACCTTTGTAGTCTCTTGATTTGTGACTTTCTCCCAGAACCTTTTCTAAATTCTGAGAGGCTTTTATCTTCTACCCCTAAATTTTGTGAACTTAATACCATAAGGAAGAAAATTAATTTGAATCTAATTGTTTTGTACTTTTGTGTACTGGCCTCTTAGCTAGTGTTTGTTCTCCACCCTTAAAATAATGAAGAAAGAAATGCTCACATATGAGAATAAATTTTACATAAAATCTGCCCAGTGTTTAGGCATACTGCAGGACAGAGGGCACAAGGTGAATTGCACCTAGCAGTTGGGTTAGAAAAAGTGACTCCTTGCTCTTGACCAAGCATTGCAATCTTATCATGACTCAGATTTCACTCTTTGTGTCTGAAAAGGATTTTATTTTCCCAGTTAGCCGCTTTTAGAGGGGGTTAACATCGAAGCACAAAGCAGTCATTTGGGTGTGTCTTTAAGGGCAATATTTAAGTAGTTTCTAAGGCCCTTTGCACCCTTTAACAATTGGCTTGTCTGTTGGACAGCTTCCTTTGGCTCTGAGTTTCAGAATGTGCCGCACAGCGGTCAGGAGACATCAGCTGAAGGCACATACAATGCTGGTACTATTTAGAACAGCCTCCCAAGCTTTAAAAATCTTTAGGGAAGAAAAGTACATTTTGAGAATGCTACCAAGAAGTCTTTTCAGCAGATGTCTCAGTCTGCATATTTTGTTTTTAAAAATATTTATTTTGAAAGTCACACAATATCATATATTCCCTTAATTATAAAATTTGAATGGGCTTCCCAGGTTGCTCAGTGGTAAAGAATCTTCCTGCCAATGCAAGAGACACAGGTTCAATCTCTGGGTCGGGAAGATCCCCTGGAGAAGGAAATGGCAACCCACTCCTGTATCCTTGCCTGGGAAACCCCGTGGACAGAGGAGCCTGGTGGGGTACAGTCTTGTGGGGATCAGGAAGAGTCAGACTCTACTTAGCGGCTGAACAACAGCAACAATCGTTTGCATACCTGTTTGTTTTTTGAGCAAGTTTCCTGTGAGTAAGCAAAAGTGAGCTACTTGGTTCACGTAAACATTTGTAGTGGTGCTATTTGACTTCTCTATGGAGAAATCTGTGATGTAAACCATATGAGGGCTGCAACCTAAGCTCAAGTGACTCATCCTTGGGTTAGGGGAAACAGACAAACAGAAAGTTTCCAACACCTTAGAATCAACTGGAGAAGGGGTGGAGGAAAATAGAGAAAGGCTGGCAGTGAATTTTGGAATTCTGCCTTCAACTGGGTAAAAGAAGCAACAATTTCAAATTATTAGTACTAGAAGTAATAAAAGAAAGTCCAGGCCCAAGAAAACATCCATAGGTTTAGTGATCTAGGAAGCCAGGTAAATAAAAGACAGGGATTTTATTTCCTTGCTCTACTGGCTAACTCTGGATGTCTAAACAGTGACTTAAACCCAAGAAATGTCTGCCTTAATATTAATGCTAGAGACAGTTGTTAAGTTTAATTTAGCTATTAACCTTTAAGTGGTGATTGCTGGACCAGTGATAACAGGAACCCTACTGTGTTGACAAAATGGAGCACTCGGTGCCCAGACACAGCAAGTGTTCACAGAACACGTCCCATTTGATTCATAGACAGAAGGAAGGACATCTGACTGTGCAAATTCTGCCTTGGGGCGCCCGACTCCCAAGAGAAAACAGGCAAAAACATTATGTATCATCTTAAGACGATAATCTGATAATCTCGTTGTGGCCTCATTGGTAGAAGCTTTGTGTTTTCTAACTTTTGTTTTCTGAAAACAGCTCTTGTCTTCACTCTGCTGCCCAGAGGGTAGACCAGACCCAGAGTTTCAGCCCACCTTAACTCTTAAATACATGGGAATAAAAACTCACTTCATTATTTCAGTACTTATTGGTGGTCAAGGAGATCAGCCATCTCGCATTCCTTTTAGTACACTTTTGTAAAAACCTGGAACAAATTTCCAAATCTTTGATTGCCAGAAGGCGGCTCAGGAAAGGCTTCATCCAGGAAGTGACACTTGGACTAGGCTCCACCTTGTATGATAACTATAGGATCACAGGCAGATACTGTTGTGGGTGGGGACTCGGAAGGGACATTTCAAGCGCACACAGTGAGATGCTGGGCTGGGCTATAGTAAGTTGTTAGGAGTGGAAACCACGATAGTAAGTTAGGAGCATTAAGCAAGATATTTAATGTAAAGTACCCTATAAATGTTAATTGTGTAATAGTTATTCAGTGGTTTGAGCTTCAACAGTTGTAAGCCCCATTGTTAAATCTCTTGCCTTTTTAGTCTGTATTTCTAGTTTTGTTTCTGTTTTTGTATCTAACCTTCTGGACTAGTCTAAGCTAGTTGTTTGCCGGACAGACTAAAGGTGGTTAGTAGCTTAAATTCATATTTCAGCATTGTCCTTTCTTGGGCCTTTGCAAACAGGAAAATAATTGGTTAAAAATAAAAGTCGGTTATCAAGAAATACCTGTTTTCCCATTAACTTTCTTTTAAAGAAGAGGAATCCGACATTGAGAAGTGAAATAGATCAGTTTATTACAGTAAAATAGACCATTTGGTTACAAAGGTAACTCTTAAGATTTGAATTATTTTTTGACTTAGAAAATACCTTTTTCAAATACAGATAATAAGAGGCAGACACATTAAGAAGAGAACCTCTGGTCAAGCCTTTGATTTTCAAGTTACAGAGAACTTTGGTTATAGAAAACTGTGTGTGATGACCGACTTCAGACACACTATTACTGCATAAGTGTCCAGTTTTCCCCTGGTAGTCACATTTCGCTTTAGTGTGCATTTAGATATAAGGAGCTAGCTTGTATGTAATATCTATGATTGTAGTAACGATACTGTACTACTTGTAAGGATCCTGTACTACTGCACTACATGTGTTTGGTCTGTCAGTTGATCAGAAATATTTATTGAGCATCCTTTGATGCAAAATCCAGTTCGAGAGACTAAGAAACAATGGCCCTTGCCCTCAGTGAATTCACAGTCAAGGAAAAAAAAGATGAAACAACAATGTCAGAGGCTGCTGTGAAATAAGTGTGAACTACTTAGTTGCTAAAGGACAATCATGTTTCGTAGGAACTGGACATGGAATTCTAATCCATAGTGACCATACTTCCCCAGGAACAGTAGATTTCAGATCAGGTTTTCCCATTTAGTGGGGAATAATCTGCTGAGATAATAAGCAAGCAAGGAATAATAAGCAAGGAAAATAATCTCCTGAAGATGAAATAGAAAGTGTTTGTTTTTTGGTGACTACTGAAAGTGTCTGGTTCTGAGATAACTCCATTGACATTTACTAATGTATTTTTACTCATTAATGTCATTGCACAAGAGTAAAACCCCATTCTGCCTGGGAACTGCATATGTTTTAATGAAAAAAGTACATGTCCCAGTGGGCATTTTGGCAGGGAAACCCAGATGGCTGTTGACCAAGACACTTCATAGCATCAACTCACTACAGTCTAGTGCAGGGCTTCTAAACCAGGGAAGATGATCCAAAAAATTATATATAAAATTTTTTATCTGTACTTTATTTTTCCTGGGGAAGAAAAAACCTTAGGGACCATTAGAACCCCCAAAGAAAATAAATGTTTAGGAAAACATGCATTATTTTAATCATAAGATCAGACCCTCAGCCCTTCATTCAGCATACACTTAAGTATCCCACCTATAATTTATGCTCCACGCTATGCTACATCCTGAGGTATAGCACAGTGCCCATGCCTGCTCCTCTATATTTTCTGAGCTTATTGACCAGCCAGAGGTGGGATACTTCAACAAGTATTGATAAAATGGCTTCCCAGGTGGCTCAACACTAAAGAATCTGCCTGCCAACACAGGAGAGGTAGGTTTGATTCCTGGGCTGGGAAGATCCCCTGGATGAGGAAGTGGCAACCCACTCCAGTATTCTTGCCAGGAAAATTCCATGGACAGAGGAGACTGAAGGGCTACAGTCCATAGGGTCACAAAGTCCATGGATGCCTGAGCATCCATGCATGAGTGCTATGGTACAGAGCCAAACATGTTTTATTAGGAAGTTCCAGGGAAATTTTCCAGTTGAAGTAAGTAATGTTTGAACTAAGACCTAAAGGATGTGCAAGAGTTAATCTGGTTATAAAACTGGAGGCAAGGGACGTTAGGGGTGGGGAATGGGGAGGAGACAGCATTTGCAGAGACCCAGATAACAGAGCTGAAAGATTTTCAGTCTGTCCAAATTTTCTTTCCAGTAAATTTTCACTTCTTTGAGAAGAAATACTAATAAAACTACATGCTCTACCAGGGACAAAATGTTAGGTTTAGTGTTGAAATAGTATATTGCTTCTATTCTGGTTCTGTATAATGTTATTTAACAGTAAAATCTGAAGTGTTTTAACAGTGAATAAGTTCATTAGTGTGTGTGTTTATTTCCATACTTTAATAAAATAAGTATATATTAAATCATCATATAATATGTGAATTTTAATAGCCCTCTTGAATAAGACTTAAATAAGAATTTCTCCCAATTGACAGAAAAAGAAAACAATTATTACTCCTAATATTGAATACCAGTAACATGCAAGTTTGTGAGTAGACTTTCTATTTTCACATATTTATGTGTGAACCTTCCCTTATATTTCTGACAATGAACATGTATTTTCTACTAAGAAAATTACAAACCATATGAAGCTCAAAGATTGTTAAATGAAACCGCTTTAACTGAAGCTGATGAAAAATCAAAGCTTCAGTTATTTTCATAAGTAAACATATGTTAATGATATCCAAAGTATCACTTAGCTATATATAAATGATCTTTTCTGCATTTGTGTGTGTGTGTGTGTGTATGAAATTATATAAACTGGATTTAAGGCATCCAGCTATCATAGTATTCTGTTATGATTAAACAAATAGGCCTATATGTGTTAGGGCATAAAAGATAGAGAGGTGGTCTTTTCCGCCACAAAGACTTAATTTTGTCTTCCCTTTTCATTTCCACAACTACCAGAATCTGACGATGTCACATTCAGATTCCCACACCTACTTTCAGCTTTTCTCCAAGCCATTTCTCTTCCTATTATACTGATTCATTCTTTATAAAATTGCCAAGTAAGTCTTCATGAAAATAAACTTTGCATTCTTGCACAAGAGTCTGTTTCAGACAGTCTTTATATTGAATGTAGAATATTCTTGAAAAATTGATGGCGACAGTGGTGTAGGAAGAGATGCTGTCTTTTATTGAGCAGCTACTTTGTGCCAGGAACTGTTTCCTCTAAGTAATATACATATATATATATATATATGTATTACCTCATTTAATCCGTACAAAAACTTATTGAGCCTAGGTACTGTCATCCCCATTTTACAGATTGACAGAGATGTAGTAAGTGGTGGAGCTAGGACTCATTTGGGCAGCCTGGATCCAACCTACATGCAGCTCTCCTATACCAGAATTCAGTGAGTGTAAGTCCAGCGATAGACCCACACATAATAAGGGATGTCTTCTTCCCAGTCTCTGGTGACATATTTCCATCCGTTTTATACACAGTTGAACATGGCATTGGCCAACTTATGTCCAGGGAGCACCTAAATGTGGCCAGAAGCATGGCGTTTGGGGCATTCTTGGCAATTCAGTTCAGTTCAGTTGCTCAGGCAATTGCCATCAGTTAAATTGGATACCTTAGCATTTTATCCACTTGGTTTTTTTTTTTCTCTTTCCATCCATTTTTATAAAGTCTGTGAAAATATTTATACGACTGTACAGATGCTGTCAAACGATAAAAATAATACACTGCTGAGACTGACCTGGTGGGCAGGTGGCACCTTTATGTGCTAAATTTTAACTGTTTCTCAAATGAATGTGCAAAGTGATATGAAAAGCTGTTTGTGGTCGCAGTAATGTTCATGACTATGGCTTGTCAGAAACAGTAACTATGTTGAATCCTTATTCTTTAGCCAACTATTCCCATGCCCTTCTTTTGGATAATTTGACTTATCAAATGTTTTTTTAAACTCCTTTTCAATACTTGCCTATTTCAACCAGGCTGTGATTCTGTACTTCACCGAAAAAATGATTATTCTTGTTGTTAATACTATTTCTGCTTTAAATTCTTCTCACCGACATTAAATTAGAAACCAGAAAGGACCCCTGACTCCCTTTATCCATGAACCTTCTTTAATAAGTCCAGTATCCCTCATCTCCTAAATCGTTGGGTTCTGTCTCCATCACTTGATTGAATACACTTGATATCATTCTCTGATGATTTATTTTAGCCTATGTGATTCATACTTCTATTAAATTATACAGAGAGTTCTTTAGGGCAAAAATTTTCTTTTGTACCCTTAAGAAGGCCTCATATTACTGTATATACTGTTTATGGTAGCTATCTAACACACTTTAGGTGAACTCAATGCCCTTATGGCACTAGTGGTAAAGAATCCACCTGCCAGTGCACGAGACCTAACAGACTCCAGTTCCATCCTTGGATGGGGAAGATCCCCTGGAGGAGGAAATGGCAACCCACTCTAATATTTTCAGAGAATCCCATGGACAGAGAAGCCTGGCAGGTTACAATCCTTGGGATTGACAAGAGTCAGACACGACTTAGCGTCTGAGCACACACACACAAATGCCCCATAATCCCCAGAAAATGATCACTTTTAAAAGAAAAGACTATTTAATACCTTACCTTCCATTACACACAACTTATGGTTTCTGGATATTTAAAATTTTTTTAAATCATTTAGCTCATAATTCAGACTCATAGTATTTTATTTTGAAAATAGAAGTTTAGTATAACAGGTAATTTTTTGTTGAACATATCTGTGAATAATATTCAGCACTGATGAAAAAATAGGAAAATTCAGGTGCTAGTAGAATATTCATTGGCACAGCCTTTTTGAAAATTGCTTTATTGTTGTGAATCAGGTGCCTCAAAAATTAAGTTCCAGTGGTTATACCAGACATTTATCCTAAGGAAATAATCAGAGATATGGGAAAAATATACAAGTATGTATAGTCATCACAGTATTATAGTTTATAGTAGCAAAACTTTAAATATAACTTAAATAATCTAACAGGAAAATTATTCAATAAATTGTAGAGCATCAGTACCACAAACATTGATAATGGTGTTGTGGAAGAATATTTAGTGGTCTAGGATATTGTTTAAAGTATAGTAAGTTTTAAAAGCTGTCTCCCAAGCCACATGTACAATGTGATCACAAATAGATTTAAATATAGATACATGTACACCCAAGTGAAAGGAAATGTGCCAAAAGTGTAAAAAGTGGTTTTCTCTGGAGAGTGGAACAACAGAGGATTTGGCAAGCCACTCCAGTACTCTTGCCTAGAAAATCCCGTGGATGGAGGAGCCTGGTAGACTGCAGTCCGTGGGGTCGCTAAGGGTCGGACACGACTGAGCGACTTCACTTTCACTTTTCACTTTCACACATTGGAGAAGGAAATGGCAACCCACTCCAGTGTTCTTGCCTGGAGAATCCCAGGGACGGGGGAGCCTGGTGGGCTGCCGTCTGTGGGGTCACACAGAGTCGGACACGACTGAAGTGACTTAGCAGCAGCAGCAGCATACTTCTTTATGTCTTCCAAATATTCTTGTCATTGTTCAGTTACTCAGCTGTGTCTGACTCTTTGCGACCCCATTGACTGCCTCACGTCAGGCTTCCCTGTCCTTCACTATTTCCCAGAGCTTGCTCTAACTCATGTCCATTGAGTCACTGTATTGAGTCACAATATCCAACCATCTCATCCTGTTGCCCCCTAATATCCTATAAGAGGTTATATTACTATAATCAGGATACTGTGTTGTTTTTTCTTTAAAGAAAAAAAGCTTTATGAAAACTATAATTGCGTACTCATCCATCTGTCTACCTCAGAGTTAAGTATCTTCCGTGACAGAGTTTTCCACATCCACGAACAGGAACCATAGCTCTAAAAGCAGGACTACTGCTTTGGATTCAATCTTCAGTATAATTTTTAATATTTCTAGTTAGACATTTTGAGTTTTTCAAGGTAACAGGCCAAAAAACATTACTTTTTGGCATACTTTGTTTTCAAAGCTGACTATATGCTGCATACAGGCATGAGTGGCCCACAGTGTCTAGACTTGGGTGCATTCAGTACAGCATTTAATTTACTCCTATCCTTTGCTCAGAAAATAAAACCTGAGTGGATCAGTTCAGTTCATTTGCTCAGTCGTGTCCGACTCTTTGTGACCTCATGGACTACAGCATGCCAGGCTTCCCTATTCATCACTAACTCCCAGAACTTAGTCAAACTCATGTCCATTGAGTCAGCGATGCCATCCAACCATCTCATCCTCTGTCACCCCCTTCTCCTCCCACCTTCAATCTTTTCCAGCATCAGGGTCTTTTCAAATGAGTCAGCTCTTCGCATCAGGTGGCCAAAGTATTGGAGTTTCAGCTTCAGCATCAGTCTTTCCAAAGAATATTCAGGATTTCCTTTAGGATGGATTGGTTGGATCTCCTTGCAGTCCAAGGGACTCTCAAGAGTTTTCTCCAATGCTACAGTTCAAAAGCATCAATTCTTCAGCGCTCAGCTTTCTTTATGGTCCAACTCTCACATCCATACATGACTACTGGAAAAACCATAGCTTTGACTAGATGGACCTTTGTTGGCACAGTAATGTCTCTGCTTTTTATTATGCTGTCTAGGTTGGTCATGGCTTTTCTTCCAAGGAGCAAGCGTCTTTTAATTTCAGGGCTGTAGTGAGTAGGATTGTCTATTTTATAGAATCATGTTACAGTTCTTTCCTTTGGCATGCTTCCTTTTGTAATCTGCTCTCAGTGAGATTACTGGAACATTTGTTGCTACCAGCCAGTTAGCCTCAAGTTTACATGCTCAGGTTCTCTGAGTTGTGATTACGTGTGTACAGGGAAGTCTTTGTGAAATTCTCACAGTGAATATTATAGATTCTATTGCCATCTCAGAAGCCTGCCAGACAAAGTTTTCTGGACAAGATTCATTCCTTCTTGTTGGTCTGATCTTGAAATAGCCTGGCTAATCTCCCTTGTACGGTAAGTTGTACCCACTTGCCTCTGGGATTTTATAGAATCCTGAATCAGGGAGAAATATCAGCAGGGTTCTCTTTGCACCCCAATCCGTAAATGAAGCCATAGAAGAGCTCCATGCTGCCTCTGAGCTGATGGTAACCTGCTCTCCCTAAAATTAGCTTTCTTCAGGTCTACTTTCAGTTTCTTCCCAGCTCCTTATTACTCGTGTCACTGGCATCTGCTTTAGTGCACGTCATTAATCACGGTGCGTTACTACTGTCTTTGCTCTATGTTGGTGAACTTTTTCTGGACCTTTTTTGGATGGAGCTTTTACTTTAATGTGTGCCTTTCTTTGTAGTTCACATTAATAACTCTTCTGTGGCTCGTCAGCTTCCAGTGCCAGAACATCCTGTGTCCTAAGGTAATCACAGACGTTATGTATCATTTTCCAGAGGTAAATGCTGTACCAGATTACATAACTAGTACTCAATGATGAAGCTCAGGATTTCAAGTTGGTGGATTCCCAGGCCTGGGCACCTGTGAGACATGACTGGGAAGAGAGCATGGCTGTCATTTGAGAGAACCCACCATATTCTCTGCTCTTCACTTGTTATTTAGTTGCTCAGTAGTGTCTGACTCTTTTGCGACCCCTTGGACTGTAGCCCGCCAGGCTCCTCTGTCCATGGGATTTCCCGGGCAAGAATACTGGAGTGGGTTGCCATTTCCTTCTCCAGGGGATCTTGCCAACCGAGGGACTGAACCCACATCTCCTTCGTCAGCAGGCAGATTCTTTACAACTGAGCCACCAGGGAAACCCGCTCTTCACTTCTGGTTCTGTATTATTTGGGGTTTTTTGGTTGTGCCCCTTTTGGGGAAGGTGGAGAGTATAATGGGGCACGATTTTCCATTGTGATTGCTCCAGCCCCCACCAGTCACTTGGATTGCTATGAAGTGCTCTTGAGTACAGGGAAATAAATATTAAATTCATTCCCTTGCAGTTTTTCCTATTTGAACTTTGTCAGAGAACAAATAGAAGAATTTGATGAGCTTAGAAATACATGTGTAGAGGGACAGTGAAACAGACTTATTGTGAAATAGCCTCTAAGTAATATTTTTCCCCATAATTAAAATTAAGTCAGTGTATTAAAATTAATGAGGTTCTTCTAGAAAATATATTTATGAAAGCAACTTTATTCTTCTAGTTAAAAAATAATATATTCACATTTAAAAGGTCACAGAATACAGAAAAGTAAAAAATATAAAACAGAATTCATCTACAATTCTAGCACCTATCAATAATCACTAGTAAGATTTAGTAACCAGATTCTCTTTTTTAATATATATACATGGAGTTCATTTACAAACTCACACAATTTTATACACATAAGTTATGTGTATACCTGTGTTGTGTGACCTGCCTATTTTCTCTCCACATCAGTAGATGGAAATCTGTACCACCTCCTTTAATGCCTTAGTTGTTTGGATGTGCCATAATTTCTTTATTCTCTTACTACAAGCATTGAGGTTATTTCTAAATTAGGCTACCACAGACATTCTTGGTGTATCATTGTGTTTCTGATGTGAAAAATTTTCATTTTTAGAAGTGGAATTTCTGGGTCAAGTAGTAATGTATTTTAATTTTTTATACACGTTTCCAAGCTGCCATAAACATTAAAAAAAAATTTAATGCCACAGTATCCTGAATGTTCCCTCCTTGCAACTCATTTTTATCTTTGACTGCTGTAGTTGGTTGTGGTTTCTCACACTATTAAAATCTGAACTCTCAAAGGAAACTGTGGATTTTTTAGGACAGTTGATTCAGTAGCTGTAAACTGCATAACATTTTATCTGTTTGTTTTTCTGTTTTCTTTAAGTTAGCGACAATGTCCTATGCAGAAGAGAATGAGTTTTACTTCTGATAGTACACTGAGAAACTCCATGCTTCTCTGAGATTGCTAGCGTTTATTTTCTGGGGTTAAAAAGGCTGCTGGTTCTTCTTTTTTCTTTCTTCTAGAGCTGTAAAACTTAGGATATTTTTGAGATGTACTCTGTCTTATCTGAGAATGTCACTGTGTCCTGTTCTATGGGCAGCAGCTACCCAGTTGAGTTCCACAAAAACACTTCGTTTCTGACACTTCTTGTCATCAAATGTGTGGGATTTTTCCCCATAGCAGCAATTCTTTAACAAGGGCAGGATGTCCCACAGTTTAACTCATTTCTAACTCTGTTCCCCTGGAGATAGCATCAGATCCCACAGGTCAAGGGCTCAGATCCTCAAGACTACTCCCTCACCCCCACCACACAGACGTTGGCTGCAAGTAGTAGGTCCCCAGGTTACCCACCATTTCTAGCTGACTGGACTACAAATCAGAGGTTCCCATGACCTTCTCTCTCTTGAATTCAGTTATTTGCTAAACAGCTCATACAACTCAGGGAAACCCTTACTTATGTTGCCAGTTTATGAAAGGATGTGATGGAGGATACAAATGTACAGCCAGATGAAGAGACACGTAGAGTGAGATCTGGAAGGCCCAGAGCACAGAAGCTTCTGCCCCTTTCTAGCCGACATACATCACCCTCCTGGTTCATGAATGTGTTCACCAACCTGAAAGTTTCTGAACCCCATACTACTGGGATTTTAAGGCGGCTTCCTCATATGGATAAGACCTGTTATTAACTCCATTTTCAGCCCCTCTTGTCTCTCCAGAGAAGTGGGAGTGGGGTGCTGATAATTCCAAACTTTTAATTATGGGAACCAACTCCCACTTGAGAGACCCCCAGAGTAATCTCATTAGAACAAAAGATGTTCCTAGTGTTCTTATCACTTAGGAGTTTATAAGATTTCAGGAACCTGTGTCAGGAACTGGAAATTATAACCAAATATATATTTATTATTACAAATCACAGTATCAAAATAACTTAATATTACTTTTTCCAGGATTGTTTGTATTTCCCTGCTAATAGTTTTGTGGTTTTTTTGATTTTTTTTACTATACTTTGGGAATAAAATAGACCTTGGCCTAACTTACTGGTTTATTATAACAGGACCTCTTAGCTTTTTTTTTTTTTATAAGTTAGCTTGATAGTTCCTTTGCTAATATTTATTATTATGTTCAGTTCAGTTCAGTCGCTCAGTTGTGTCCGACTCTTTGCGACCCCATGAATCACAGCACACCAGGCCTCCCTGTCCATCAGCAACTCCCGGAATTCACTCAGACTCATATCCATCAAGTCGGTGATGCCATCCAGCCATCTCATTCTCTGTCGTCCCCTTCTCCTCCTGCCCTCAATCCCTCCCAGCATCAGAGTCTTTTCCAGTGAGTCAACTCTTTGCATGAGGTGGCCAAAGTATTGGAGTTTCAGCTTTAACATCAGTCCTTCCAATGAACACCCAGGACTGATCTCCTTTATAATAGACTGGTTGGATCCCTTGCAGTCCAAGGGACTCTCAAGAGTCTTCTCCAACACCAACCCAATTACTGTTAGTTTAACAGAGCCTCAGCTGCTAAATTTTTCCTTGGTCTACTTAACATTGACTTAACGTTTTTTCCCTGTGTTTAATAATTAGTTTATTTATTTATTTTTTTCAATCCATTCTTCTCTATCTTCTTTAAATAAGTATGGCAAATACTTAGAGGATTCCAGTTTATAGTCAAATCAAAATACAGGGCATGCATTGGTTTCTTGTAAATGTAAAGTTGACATTTATTACCTATGATGCACTGAGTACAGGTTCTCTTAAGGAACATTTATGTTCACAACAGTCCTTCAAAGAGTTATTTGTGATCAGTGATTGGGTTTCAGGAAGGATTTCCCCTCAAGAAACTGTAATAAACTTTCAAAAAGTAACACTCAAAATCAAAGACACCATGGAAGCACCCTAAATGTCCATCAACAGATGAATGGATAAAGAAGATGTTGTGTGTGTGTGTGTGTATATATATATATATATGTTTGTGTGTATGTACACACACACAATGGAATATTACCTATAAAAAGGAATGATATTGGGTCATTTGTAGAGACCTGGGTGGACCTAAGAGTGTGTCACACAGAGTGAAGTAAGTCAGAAAGAGAAAAACATATATTGACTCATATATGTGAAATCCTTTTGTACAGCACAAGGAGCTCAGTGATCTCTGGTGACCTGAGTGAGTGGGGTGGAGGGAGATCCAAGAGGGAGGGGATAGATGTATGCATATAGCTGATTCACTTCACTGTATAGCAGAAACTAACACAACATTGTAAAGCAGTTATACCCCCAATAAAAGAAAAAGAAAAAAGAAAACACACCTAGCCTCAAGGAGACAGTGTAACTTGATTACTTTTGTCTCTAAACTGGACTGTAACTCAGCTGTCTATACTACAGACTCTATAGTAATAATACTGAACAGAGAATATATCAAGAAGAGAGATCTCACAAACATGGGTACATAAACAGTGGAGAGGCACTTTGTGGCTATTCCAGTGCTTCTCAGGAGGGAGGGAGCTTCAGCCCTCCCCCCCGCCCCTCCATCATGGATAGAGAAATGGAGTAGCTCCGCAAGGCCCAACATCAAAGCCAGGGCTTTCTGCAGACACACTGCATCATCATTGAGTCACCATGTACCATAAGAGCAACTGTCTTACAGGATCACTGATTAAATATTTTCAGAGCCAAGTAAATTAGACTGCTCGTTTAGCCAGGAAATAAGCTGTGCTTCCTTGAAAATTCAGAGCCTTTGTACAGTTGCAGCCCGTCTCTTGTCTCTTGACTTAAAGTATATCTTCATTCAAATGGATCTTAAAAATAAGGTGACCGAGTCTGTTAGGAGCAGCATTTTTAGCCATTTAATCCAAGTGTTTCGAGTGGAGTGGTGATCCTGATGTTGCGTTGGTTTCATGGCACCACACCTGTGACAATCCACACCTCTTTCCTTGCGAGTCAGTGTTCTGAGTGAGCACCGAGTAGCTAGCGTAACTTTGGAAGCACCGGTTTACCACTTGACATTTAGAGTGCACGTCTGGCTCAATTCTGATCTCCACAGCTCTGAACTATGCTTTATCTAGAGCAAAATTTAATCCAGACCTTATCTTCTGTATCAACTCGTAAGGCTCTATATTACTCTTCTTTGCAACCTGTGAATATGTATTATGACAAAAATTCAAAGTAATATAGCTTTTTAGACCGGGCGAAACATACTGGAGGCAAAAAACAGGAATAGTTGGCTCTGCTGCCCCCTCCTCTCTGATTCGTGTATTAGATGCTTTTGTTATTGTTGTTATTTTAACAAGTTGAACATATTCCAGAGGGCACCATTTTTTAAAGAAATCTTTTATAAATTCTTCTTTGGGGGTTATAAAAGAATATTGTGATATACATTCTTTATTGCAGTACAATTCTGAGCATGCCATGGTAAAGTGGGAAACAACTTTAGAAAGAGAAAACATACCTTTTACCTTTCAGGGAGCAGGGCTGTCTCTTTTAAACTGATTCTATCACTCTGGCACTCATGATTTTAAATATTGTTTAGAAACAAAACAAAGTAAGTCTGGATGGAACAGAAAAGTGCTGTAGATGAAATGTGCCAAGGGGAAGTCAGAGAGACTTCTTGTACCCACCACCCATTTCTACCTAGAAATTCACTTTCCTGAGCTCTTCTTTGCATAGATCTTGGAGGATCTGTATATTCTGCTTAATAAGATAGACTTTTATTAGGTGACAAATGTAACTTTTGGTTAAAGAAATGCAGACTAAAATAAGAATAGTCACTGATTTTCACAAAGTCATATAACAAGTCTATATAGAAAAATAACATGATTGTTAGAAAAATAGGTTCTTATAAATCTATAAGCCTACATAATATAAATCGGTAACATATTATATTTTCAGAGGATTATACTTGAAAATCAAATGTGCAAAGATATCTGTATATGATGTATTTTAACACAAATTCATTGTAAAATAATAGAATTGTGCTTTTTCTGTATGAGACACTTTCTGAGTGTTCTACACATACAGATCCACAATTGTAAAATCCAGTAAAAGCTCTGAAAGCATTTTTCTTAAGTTTGCCTGAACTTATTTGGTACTGAAATACGACCTAAATTTACTTGAGGCTATTTATAGTCTTCATTGATTCTATTTAATTTGAGCAGCCATTCATTTCCTGCAGAAATACTAACGCGCTTGCTTGTGACGTGTTGCCCCAGGCCCTGCTAGTTCTGCATGTTGGCCTCAGTATTGCCATTTCACCTTTCTAAAAAAATAAAATTTTGAATTTCAAAGTTCATTTGGCCAGAAAATAATCAGATAAAAAGTTTTGGACTGATGTTTACTCTTTTACTCCTTGCAGCAGTACTGTAAGAAAGATACTGTTCTTGTCCGTGTGTTTTATAGTTGAGGAGACTTGGGAAAAAGAGATGAAGTCTCTGGACCAAGGTCATAACAGGCAGTGAGGGGTGGAGCTGGGATGTGAGCCCGGGCAAAGTCATTAATGGAAAGACAATACAAATGTAATAGGGTAGAGATACTTGCTTTCTTTTCATATTAGCCATCTTTGGGTCTGACCTAACAATAATCTTTATATATGTAGTTTTCATTTCAAAAGAGTTCCATTTTAATCACATGTCACCTTACTAGATCCCCATCTGCTTCCCTGTTTTCTAAATTTAAATTTAAACTTTTTATATATTTTTGGTTTTTTGGTGCATTTTTACAGGGTAACTGACCATATATTTGACACTGGAATGTACCCTTACACACCACTTGAAAATCACTATGCCACATGAGAACCAAAGTTAACCAGTTTAATTGCAGGGATAATTAATAAACTTGTGAGAATAGGACAAATGATAAATTCTTTTTCTAGATGGTTATTTCAAGTTATTGCTTCAGATCCAATGCTGACTTCTATGATAAGTTTCTTAAGAAAGAGGGCTTATCATGGGCAAAGTATTCTTTGCTCACTTTCTTATTTTTGTTATGCTTTATCCTCTGAGAACTTGCTTTTATTTGCTAAGTATTTAATACATATAAAATTCACATGATTTAGTGAGTTTAAGTGTGAATGTTGCAGTTGTGTGTAATGGTTTCAGAGTTTCTGAAGGATGAAGCTAATCCATTTTTTAAAAAATTTCTGTAGGTTCTCAAATTTTATTTCAGAACAGACAATGATCTTACAGCTTAAGACACTGTTAGAAGAAACTATAATGAAGTATCTTTTATATTTGAAATCTTGACATTCTTGTCCTTTTGCCTCACTTGGAATATTCTGTATATAAGAATATTGAATTTACAGTGGGGAAGGAAATCCAAAAAAGAGGATTTATATACATATAGCTGATTAATTTGCTATACAGTAGAAACTAACACAACATTATAAAGCAACTATATGCTAATCAAATTTTAATTTTAAAAAACATTGAATTTATAATAAGAGGAGAGTACTATACATTAAATTGAGTAAACGTCTGTCTTTATTGAATTATAAGTGATTTATTTTGTCTTCAAAACAGCAATTTTTCCTTTATTTTTGTTTTGAGGAAGGAGAACCGTTGGGGTGGAGGGCTTGGGACAAGTCTTTAGATTGTTCTTTAATTATTTTTACTGTCTAAGCCACCATTTAAGAAAAGTCACTAGTTTTCCATCATGATATTTGGCCTGAGTCTAAAAAACACTCCACGTGTGTTTTAGCTTCACAGAAGGTCAAAATAAATATTAAATGAGGTCAGTGGTATGCACACTTAGAATGCAAAGACTCCGTTCTTGATTTTCGGTGGGAAAAAAAATGTTACTTTTTATGGGATGTACATCTTTCTCTCCTCTGATGAGAAGCTTCGAAATTGTTAATCTTAGCTTTGAGACATGTTTAACAGTCCTAGTTGATATCTCTGCTTGGTTAGTGTCGCATGGCTCCTTGGGTACGTTCCCAGCACTTTTCACTGCTAATCTCCTGGTTATGCCCAAAGAGTTCTAGGAATCCCCCTTTCAGTTACCCCTTTTGATACCTTGTTTTTGATAACACTTTTCTTTCTTGGCTTGCATGACATTTTATCTTTCTTTTCCTTTCTTTTTGCCGTTTGCAAAGACTCTTGGGAGGATTTGACAGATTTGGTGGAGCAAATGCGCGATGATACAGAAGGTGCGTGCCACACCAGCATCTTTCAGCTTTTTTCTTTCTTTCTTTTTCTTTCTTTTAATTTTCTAACCACCTTTTGATTGTTTTCCATAAGAGGAAGTGTCCACTTTAGGTTTTATTTCCCATTGACAGTAGCTGGAGCAGTAAGCATGTTTGCCAGATTGTCCATGCAGGTGCTTCATACAGGAGTAGGGTTTTCAGAGTCTTGCATTTAAAATCTTTATGGTTCCAAGTAAAGTGGCATTAATATATGTTTACGCTGTTCCTTTAGGATATTTGTTAAATGATATGTTCAAAGGGGACTTTTTTTCAAGATTGTATCAATTTTTTCTATGTCTGTTTTTTCATTTGTTTCTTAGGAAAATGTAAATGTTTTTATATCATTCATGTAAAAATGTATATATACGTGTGTGTGTGTGTGTATACCTATTTCTATGAATTCCACAAACAGTTTAAAAACAAACAGACCCCAGGACCATCAAGTATTTGGTATGGAATGTTTCTCTGATTTGTAGATTTCCATCACAGTAAGCACCTTGAGCTTAATCATCTTACAGCGTTCCTTTCTGGTGGAATTTCTTTGACAAGTAGCACATACATTTTAATGCATGAAGGCTCCCAAACCAGTAATTATTTCTTCCATAATCGGTACCTTACTTTAAGGAGCTCAAGGTGATTTACACTTTTTATAAGAAAAGTGGAAGTCTGGCTCCACTTCACTGTATCATTTTACTTTCTCCCACATTGGCTGAACAACTGACAGCCCCCAGCTTCAGTGTACACTCTCTTAGTGCACACCCACCCACCACTCTACCCACACGGGCCTTTCCACTGGCCACATGAGCTGCACTCAGCCTCCTCTCCTGCCTTGTTCCTGTGACATCCCAACCAGAACATTCATTCCCCTTCTCCCCAGCCCCAACCCCACACCCCCAGTCTCTTCGTGAGAACTCTACGGAAGCACTCCCTGACAGCTTTGACACAGTTCATTTTTCCATAAACTTGGAGCTTAAGGTTGTTTTACTTGTTCTCTCCTTTTTGTGTGTTTACATTCCTAGTTAAAGTGTAAAAGCCTTGAGAGCAGAGATTGTCTTAAAATTCTTGGTACTCATATCAACTTGGGACAGTATTGTCCTTGGTAGATTTGGTCATACTGAACAAATATCTAAGTCAGTTTCTCTCTCCAATAATGCCCAATAGTTTCTTCTTCAGCACTTTACTTTCAATGAGTCAATTATCCTAAGTTTCATGCCATTTCCTAGAGTCAAACTATCTTTTAATTCCATCTTAGGTTTTACTTTTAATATAATTAGCTGTATGTATTTTAAAGAAAATAACAGATCAGTATTGTCTAGTCCTGAGAGTTTCTAGACAAGGAGAAAAGAGTGGTGTTCATTCATTCAGTGAGTACTGTCTACTATGTTAGCTGCCATTTTGATCATGATTATTGTTTCAGTTCAGTTCATTTCAGTCGCTCAGTCGTGTCCGACTCTCCGCGACCCCATGAATCACAGCACACCAGGCCTCCCTGTCCATCACCAACTCCCAGAGTTCACTCAAACTCACGTCCATCGAGTCGGTGATGCCATCCAGCCATCTCATTCTCGGTCATCCCCTTCTCCTCCCGCCCCCAATCCTTCCCAGCATCAGAGTCTTTTCCAGTGAGTCAACTTGTCGCATGAGGTGGCCAAAGTATTAGAGTTTCAGCTTTAGCATCAGTCCTTCCAGTGAACACCCAGGATTGATCTCCTTTAGAATGGACTGGTTGGATCTCCTTGCAGTCCAAGGGACTCTCAAGAGTCTTCTCCAACACCACAGTTCAAAAGCATCAATTCTTCGGTGATCAGCTTTCTTCACAGTCCAACTCTCACATCCATACATGACCATGGGAAAAACCATAGCCTTGACTAGACGGACCTTGGTTGGCAAAGTAATGTCTCTGCTTTTTAATATACTATCAAGGTTTACCAGACACTAAACAGGTTTAAGGTTTTGATTCCCTGGTGGTTCAGAGGTTAAAGCGTCTGCCCGCAATGCGGGAGACCTGCGTTCAATCCCTGGGTCGGGAAGATCCCCTGGAGAAGGCAGTGGCAACCCACTCCAGTATTCTTGCCTGGAGAATCCCATGGACAACGGAGGAACCTGGTGGGCTACAGTCCATAGGGTCACAAAGAGTCGGACACAACTGAGCGAGCAACTTAACTTTAACCTGAATAGACTTCATAAAGGCCAACAAATCTGTGTCCTTCTTAAGAGACTTCTTCCCTGTGACTTAGTCCTGACAAAATTCTGTTTCTTTAATATGAATTACTGCTGTAAGAATGAAGCCTACTGTGTGAGTCAGCCTCCTCTTTTTCATTTCTTTTTTGATGAAATTTTTGTGAATCATTAGAGGGAAATCAGAAAGGGGAAAAAAAAAAACAAGATATGATTTTTTTTTGAAGTGTAACTGAACTATATTGTATTACTGCTGTACAGCAAAGTGACTCAGTTATACATATATATAGATATAGATATATATGCACATCCTTTTTCATATTCTTTTCGATTATGGTTTATCACAGGAATCTGAATATAGTTTCCTATGCTATACAGTGGGACCTTGTTGTTTACCCATTCTATGTATGCCATTTTGCATCGGCTAATCCCAGATTCCCACTCCATCCCTCCGCCAAGCCCCTCCCCTTTGGAAACCACCAGTTTGTTTTCAGTGTCCCTGATTCTGTTTCTGTTTCATAAATAGGTTACTTTGTGTCATATTTTAGGTTCCACAAATAATAAGTGATGTCACATGATATTTGTTTTTCTGATTGACTTCGTGTGATAATCTCTAGTTGAATTCAAATAATAAATAGCACTATTTTGTGCTTTTTTATAGCTGCAAAGAACATTATTTCATTCTTTTTTATGACTGAGTAATATTCCATTGTATATATGTACCACGTCTTATTTATTCATTGCTCTGTTGTTGGACACTTAGGTTGCTTCCATTTCTTGGCTATTGTGAATAATGCTGCTATGAATATAAGGGTGCGTGTAAGAAGATGTGAGTTGTGTTACTTTGATGATCCCTACCAGTAAAGCGGTGTATGGTAATGTTAGCCAAGAACCTATTTACAGGAAAGTCTTACTGCAATATAGCTTAAAAAAGAAAATCAGAGTCAGAGAAGGAAAGTGGCTTTACTTGTTACCTCTTTTGAGTCATTTCATCCTTGCCCTTTGTATAGAATTTTCTGCATCTTGTGTCTTGTTTCAGTTGTATGAAATACTAGAATTTATGTGTCAGGCTTCCCTGAAGGCTCAGATGGTAAAGAATCCACCTGCAATTCAGGAGACGCTGGTTCGATCCTTGAGTCTGGAAGATCCCCTGGAAGAGGGTGTGGTAACCCACTCCAGTATTCTTGCCTGGAGAATCCCATGGACAGAGGAGCCTGGCAGGCTACAGTCCACGCAGCCACAAAGAGTCGGACCCAACTGAGTGACTAACACTTTGACTTTCACTTTGGAGTATTACCCACACATAATGACCACAGCAGCTCAGAGTTGGGAGAGGAGCCTGTAGTCAGACCTGGAGAAAGCTACTGACGTATGTAGGCTCAGATCTTTTCAGGAGATGCTTCACTGCTGAGCCGTTTGAATTGTATTTCTTATCAGTTATTATGGCTGTGTCAAAAGAGGTGGCTTTTTGATAGGCAAAGTGTTAACACTAGCTTCCATTTTCCTGAAAAACTGCTTTTTAAAATACCAGACTCTAGGAGGTCACAGATTTGAACTGTTCATTTTGGGGTTTGATTTTTCTTGTGTTTTGTTTTGATTTTGGCAAGATTGAAGGTTTTTCCGGTTAGCTGATTTCTTACAGTGATGGTTGGTTTTATAGTCCACATGTCTGTAATTCACGTCTGGTAGAATATGAGATGTCTTTTAGGACAGAATTGTATCATGTGTAGAACATTGGTCAGTTATCTCATATCATCTCATTATGTGCTGTTAATTCAGGTTGAAAAGTTTTGAAACTCCCTAAAAGATTACGAAGACTAGATGAAATAATAAAAGCACATGATTTACCCTCTAGTTTCTCACTAAACACTGAATTCCTATCTGTACTTATTACAAACCTTTTAAACAGATTCTGTGTATTTGTAGTTGCCCAGATTACTCATCTCTCTGAGCACTGGAGTGGCTGGGATGTTATTTGAATTAGGGAAATAATATACTTGTGTGAAATAATACCTGATCAAGATGGCTTACTGTCCCTTTATGTATTTCATGAGTTAAGACTTGATGTCCGTCATCCTGAAAAGTGGAAGGAATGTATCTAAGAGATTTTTTTTAGCATCTAGTACTGTATCACACATATGTTCAATGAAGGTTTATTTTTTAAAATTTTTATTTAGTTAGTTTTGGCTGCACTAGGTCTTTATTGCTGTGTTATTTCTCTAGTTGCTGTGAGCAGGGACTACTCTTCTACTTGCAGTGCTTGGGTTTCTCATTGCAGTGGCTGCTCTTGTGGAGCACAGGCTCTAGGGGACACGGGGTCAGTAGTTGTGTCACATGGGCTTAGTTGCTCCAGGGCATGTGGTATCTTCCTGGACCAGGAATTGAACACAGATCCCCTGCATTGGAGGAGAAGGCAGTGGCAACCCACTCAGTACTCTCGCCTGGAAAATCCCATGGACAGAGGAGCCTGGTTGGCTGCAGTCCATGGGGTCGCGAAGAGTTAGACACGACTGAGCGACTTCACTTTCACTTTTCCTTTCATGTATTGGAGAAGGAAATGGCAACCCACTCCCGTACTCTCACCTGGAAAATCCCATGGACAGAGGAGCCTGGTAGGCTGCAGTCCATGGGGTTGCAAAGAGTCAGACACAACTGAGCGACTTCACTTTCACTTTTCCTTTCATGCATTGGAGAAGGAAATGGCAACCCACTCTGGTACTCTCGCCTGGAAAATCCCATGGCTGGAGGAGCCTGGTGGGCCGCCATCTGTGGGGTCGGACACGACTGAAGCGACTTAGCAGCAGCAGCCCCTGCATTGGCAGGCAAATTCTTAACCACCGAACCACCAGGGCAGTCTCTGAAGGTTTATTTTAAATTAAATAAAATTGTTTAATTTATGTATGGAGGACCATAATACTTTTGAAAGCAAACAATTTTTTATTCTTAGTACAGCCTAAGCATTTCTAAATATTTGACACACATGAGCTTGTTTAATCTTCAGAACCCTATCATCATCTTGTGGATAAAAGAAGTACGGTCTGCAGAGTTAAGAAACTTTCACAGTGGAATACTACTCAGCAATAAAAAGGAACAAACTATTGATAACCTGGATGGATCCCTCAGAATTATGCTGAGTGAAAAAGAAAAATAAAGCCACTTTTAAAAGTTACATATTGTTTGATTCCACTTATATAACATTCTTGAAATGACAGCACTACAGAAATGAAAAACAGATTAGTAGTTGCCATGGGTTATAACAGGGTAGGAGGCAGGAGGGAAATACTTGTGGCTATAAAAAGTCAAAATGAGGGATCCTTGTGACACAGTTCAGTGTCACAGCCTGGTCATAAGAAGTTACTCTAGTTTTGCAAAATATTACCTTTGGGAGAACTATGTTAAGTGTACACAGTATCTCTCTATTATTTCTTACAACTACATGTGAAGCTACAATTGTCTCAAAATGATAAGTGCAAAAAAAAAAAGAAAGGAAAAAAGAAACTTGCTTAGGGTTACAGAGCTAAGGGAAAAGTTCAAGTAGAGTTCAAATGCCAGCAAGCTAGTTGCAGAGCTGTGCTCACCCACTATACCAAAGTTCAAACCTAGTTGACTCTCAAAAATACTTTTCATCAGAACTCCACACACATATTTATTTCTACAAAAGTTTCATGAAACAACACATAACCTTAATATATGGGACATTCTATAATAAATCAATTTTTTATACCCCACTAAGGAGTTGTGAACTTTAGTTTGAAAGATAGTCCAGTTTCCTGTACTGCCTCTCTGTTATATATCCATTTTAGCTCTCTCTACCAAGATATAAGCAAAAGAGCTCTTCCAGCATTGCCAGTGTGTTGCGTTCTGTTCCAGCCTGTAATTGTTGCGTTCTGTTCCAGCCTGTAATTGTTGGCACCCTTTAAAGACTGAGCCAGTGATCTTGCATCCTTCTATTTTGCTTTAAATCATCTCCTCTGATGAAAACATCTTATTTCTAATCATTACACCCATTATCCCTTTGCTCGTAATTATCCAACCCCAAACTTTAGTTTGTATTTACAACTGTATGATGAAAATTGTCATAGAATGCTTCTATATCACTGGATCCCTTTTTTTTTTTTTTTTTGCCCGTTACTTCCAAAACAGTTATTCATTGTTTTTCATTTCCATTTTTATTACAGTATTCCAGGCTCACAGGGTGAAAATGTTAGGTTATTCTTCACTCCTGTTTCCTTAACAGGTACGATTCTTCAAGTTAAGCCATTTTGATCCTCTCCCCAAAATTCTTCAAATTTACTGTGCGTAATCCTTTAAGGGGCTTCCCAGGTGACGTTAATGGTAAAGAACCTAACCTGCCTCTTGAGAAACCTGTGTGCAGGTCAGGAAGCAACAGTCAGAACTGTACATGGAACAACAGACTGGTTCCAAATAGGAAAAGGAGTACGTCAAGGTTGTATATTGTCACCCTGCTTATTTAACTTATATGCAGAGTACATCATGAGGAATGCTGGGCTGGAGGAAGCACAGCTGGAATCAAGATTGCTGGGAGAAATATCAATAACCTCAGATATGCAGATGACAGCAACCTTATGGCAGAAAGTGAAGAGGAACTAAAAAGCCTCTTGATGAAAGTGAAAGAGGAGAGTGAAAAGGTTGGCTTGAAGCTCAACATTCAGAAAACAAAGATCATGGCATCTGGTCCCATCACTTCATGGGAAACAGATGGAAAAACAGTGGAAACAGTGTCAGACTTTATTTTTTTGGGCTCCAAAATCACTGCGGATGCTGATTGCAGCCATGAAATTAAAAGATGCTTTCTCCTTGGAAGGAAAGTTATGACCAACCTAGATAGTATATTAAAAAGCAGAGACTTGACTTTGCCAACAAAGGTCCGTCTAGTCAAGGCTATGGTTTTTCCATGGTCATGTATGGATGTGAGAGTTGGACTGTGAAGAAAGCTGTTTGCTGAAGAATTGATGCTTTTGAACTGTGGTGCTGGAGAAGACTCTTGAGAGTCCCTTGGACTGCAAGGAGATCAATCCTGGGTGTTCATTGGAAGGACTAATGCTAAAGCTGAAACTCTAATACTTTGGCCACCTCATGCGACGAGTTGACTCACTGGAAAAGACTCTGATGCTGGGAAGGATTGTGGGCGGGAGGAGAAGGGGACGACAGAGAATGAGATGGCTGGATGGCATCACCGACTCTATGGACATGAGTTTGAGTGAACTCCGGGAGTTGGTGATGGACAGGGAGGCCTGGCGTGCTGTGATTCATGGGGTCGCAAAGTGTCGGACACGACTGAGCGACTGAACTGAACTGAACCAATGCAAGAGATGTAAGCTGTAAGCATTGCGAGTTTGATGCCTGGGTCGGAAAGATCCCCTGGAGAAAGGCATGGCAACCCACTCCAGTATTTTTGCCTGGAAAATCCCATGGACAGAGGCTGGTGGGCTACAGTCTGTAGGGTCTCAAAGAGTCGGACACAAGTGACTTAGCACGCACGCATGCAGTCATCCTCAAACGACGTTTTAATCATATGACTTCCCTACTCAGAACCCACAGTGAGTTCCCATTGCCTGCTTCCTGGATATGCAGGTCTAGTGTTACAGACCTTGCTGTTTTCTAGTTCTCCCCAGCAAGAGCTCCCCACTGTGTTCTTATCTCCCTCACCTCACTTCACATACCCATTCCCACCACGTGGAATACTTTCTTCTATGTTGTCTGTGAGTTCATATTTAGGTTCTGCCTCAAATCCTGTACTGCAGTTATCATGCTTTTATCTTTATATTGCTTCTGGTATTGTCTCATTTGGAGCACGAGTGTACAGTATTCCTGGAAGTTAAATTAAGAGTAGAGATTATTCCTGTGTTTTGTCAAGGTTGGGATTTACTCTGCTTATGAACTAAAAAACCATCCAATTACTGTTTCTTGGATACTGGTAAAGGACACAATGAAAGACTTTATTATCCATGACACAGTGAGCAGCCTGAACATCAGCACTTTAGTATCAGTTCCTCTTGCATCAGAGTTGCACCTGGGAGCATCAGAAAGATGCTATGTGCATGGTGCTTCTATGTTGCTTCTATGTTGCAGCTGAGGAACACTGAGTTTGGGGAACCAGTGCTTTTATAGGAAACAGCAGGAAAGCCTCAACATCTGTCATGATGATCAGTTGCAGGAGCAACCGCAGGAAATGGCCTGGGTAACAGAGCAATCAGGGCCTGGCAGTCTTGATACAACCCATGAAGACATACAGTAGCGCAAGAAGTCCCAGAAGGATTGTCCTCTCTCAGCATCTTACAAGTTAGATAAAAAGACATGAGAAATTTCCCCAGTATCACTCAGGGGATGTGCCAAAGACAGCTCTAACTCTTCTAGATCAGAGATCTAACTGTTTTAAGTCACAATGTGCCCCCTAATATTTAAATTATTTCTATGGAATAAATTGAGCAGAGCAAGGAACTCTTGAATTTGTACTTAGCACCTAAATTTCTTATGTTGCATCAAAACAAAGAAGATTGACAATTGTCCCAACTTATAGATGTTCCCAGAAATAATCTGGGTATTCTTCAGTGGTGTGGAAGGAATTCTTTAGGTAAAGGTACTTAAGAAGCCTGGGAAACTTGCCGAAACTAAACTTGATTATAGTATCCTATGGGAGCAACCCACTCCAGTATCCTTGCCTGGAAAATCTCATGGACAGAGAAGCCTGGTGGGCTGCAGTCCATGGGGTCGCAAAGAGTTGGGCACGACTTAGCGACTAACACTTACTTACTTATGGGAGCCCAGTGAAGAGGAGATCAGTGTGATTTCCTTGGGAACTCTTGGACAAGCTGGATTAGAAATGAACATCTTTTAAAAATTAGAAATGGTTACCTAAAGAAAGCAGTGTTTTCCTCTATTGCATACAATGCTTCTGACTCTGAATGTGGGTTTATTCTTTTTCTCACACCCACCAGTTCTCCAGCACCACTTCAATTCTGACTCTACCTACCTGGAGTTAACACAGGCTCCACAAGACGCCCCCTCACTTTCAATGCGGATCACAAGTCTAAGTTGTCACCCATGCTCTGATCCACCAGCTCTAAGTTAGAGGTTTTCATGACTCCCTCCTCAAGTTTTATAATTTGCTAGACCAGTTCATACAACTCAGGAAGAGTTTACTTGCTAGATTACAGGTGGGTTCTAACAGAACACAACTCAAGAACAGCCAGATGCAAGAGATGCATAGGAACACAAAACCTCCATACCTTCTCTGGGCACATCACCGTCCCATCACCTCAGTATGTTCAGAAGCTTTCTGAACCTTTTAGTTATGGTTTTTATGGAGCCTTATGTAGGCCTCAAATGATTATGATTTAATCATTGATTAAATCCTGGTTCCCTGTAGCTCAGACGGTGAAGAATCTGCCTGCAATGCAGGAGACCCAGGTTCAATCGCTGGGTCAGGAAGATCCTCTGGAGAAGGGAATGACAACCCACTCCAGTATTCTTGCGTGGAGAATCCCATGGACAGAGGAGCCTGGTGGGCCACAGTCTGTGGGATCACAAAGAGTCAGACACGACTGAGACACAGCTGAGCAACTCCTCCTCCTCCTCCTCTTGTGATTGCACTCTCCAGTCTCCCGCCCCTCTCCCCTTCCTGGACTTGTAGGTGGGAAGTGATGGCTGAAAGTTCCAACTTATCATCGCACCACTGGTTTCCCCTGGCCACTAGCATCCCCCTGCCCCGCCCCCATCCTTTAGAGGCTTTCTAAAATTCACCTCACTAGCATAATCTCTGATTGGGAGGAACTTGTTAGGAATAAAAAAGATAGTCCTTTTACCTTTGATGTGGAGCTATTTCAGGAACTAGAAAGAAACAATATAACAAAAGATGCTCCTATGGCTCTTATCACTTGGGAAATTATTAAGATTTTAAGAGCTCTGTATTAGGAAGTGGGGACAGAGCGAGAGAGATTGATTGATCTCTATTTCAGAATACCTGATTAAAA
This sequence comes from Moschus berezovskii, assembly GCF_049115385.1. Classification (NCBI taxonomy): domain Eukaryota; kingdom Metazoa; phylum Chordata; class Mammalia; order Artiodactyla; family Moschidae; genus Moschus; species Moschus berezovskii. The sequence continues at coordinate 95,505,074 of NC_142464.1, forward strand.
ATGAGTAAGAGTATACAGGTGAGTGGCTTTGGAATACTCCGTTCCTGTTCCGTCGCTCAGTCGTGTCCGACTCTTTGCGACCCCGTGGACGGTAGCCTATCAGGCTTCTCCGTCCATGGGATTCTCCAGGCAAGAATACTGGAGTGGGTTACCGTTTCCTTCTCCTAACTATCCGGAAAAACTCATTCATTTCAATGCTAATGGCAGTCAAAAGGGATTTTTTTGGTTATGTTCAGGGAAGAAGAAAACAGCACTAAATTCTTACTGGAGGCTAGCAGGTAAACCATGACCTGAAGAACGAGAAAGCAGAAACTCTGTTTTTAATTATGGAATTTTCCAAGTACATAAAGTAGAGAGAGTAACATAAGAAACTCTTAACTTTTCCATCACTCAGCTTCAATTGTTATCACTATATGCTGATCTTATTTCATCTATCACCCCCCCACACATTTTTCGAGAGTATTGTAAAGCAAACTCTAAACATTGGTTTATTACCTGTAAATATTCAGTACCACACCTAACAAAATTAACAATAATTTCCTAATAGTATGTACTATTCAGCCCATTTTCAAAGTCTGCTTGTCAGTTTTTTAAAATCGGAATCCATATGCTATATTTTATTGTGTCTCAAGTTTTAGTTTTTTTTTAACTAAAGCTTTACTGAGGTATAATTCACATATCATTAAGGGTTACCAATTTAAACTGTACAGTTCAGTGACTTTAGTATATTCACAAAGTTGTGCATTCATCACCACTGTCTAATCCCAGAATATTTTCATTACCCTATAAAGAAACTCTGTACCCATCAGCGTTCACTTCCTATTCACCCTTCCTCCCAGTTCCTGACGACTATACTAATCTACTTCCTGTTTCTGTACATTGGCCTCTTCTGGACGTTTCATAGAACGTTTGTGAAGAATTGGCATTAATTCTTTAAATGTCTGGTAAATTTCAATAGTGAAACAGTCTGCCTTTGGCCTCCTCTTTATGGGATGTGCTTTTTATTATGAATTTAATATCTTTACTTAGTATAGTTCTATTCAGATGTTCTATTTCTTCTCGAGTCAGTTTTGGTAGTTTATCTTTCTTAAAAATTGTCCTTTTTATCTAGGTTATCCAATATGTTGGCATAAAAATGCCCATACAATCCTTTTTGTTTCTGTGAAGTCAATAGTAGTGTCTCCTCTTCATTTCTAATTTTAGTAATTCTTTTTCTGTTGGGCAGTCTATCCATTTGTCAGTGTTACTGATCTTTTCAGAGTCAACTTTGAGTTTCATTGATTTTTCTCAATAGTTTTCTTTGCTATTGATTTCTGTTCTAATCTTTATTATTCTTTTCTCCTTAGGGCTTTCTACTAATAAATGTATTTATTGATTGCCCTTGAGGAATCTATCTATGAAATCATGGAATTAGGACTTGCTGGATCTAGAAGCACTAGTTCACTGCTTCACAAACATCAATGTGTATACCAATTGGTTTAGGTTTTGGTTGAAGTGCAGAATCTGATTCCATTGTGACATTGGAGGGCAAGTTTTCCCATTGTGCTTCCAGGCAATGCCAATGTTGATGTTCTAGGACCACACTTGAAGTGGTAAGAATCTAGGTCATTTGGTATCAGAGTTGTTAATGGGGTTTTTCAAACCATGTTGTTTCTCCCCATTCCAGGCATATTAGTGTGCCCCCTGCTTGAGAATTAGTGCTGTGATTAGTTATGAGTGATACAGGTATGTGATGTCTCTTAAAAAAATTTTTTTTAAATTACTGAACAAGTAATTTTACAGTTGAGGAAACTGAAGCCTCAAAGAAGGAAGATTCCCTGCCTGGCATCATATAATAAGCTAATTAGCACAGGTGATTCAGGTCAAATAGATTAAGGCTATTGGGTGGATATAGTCTTTCTGCTGATAAGGCTTAATTTTAGCAAAGTATATCTTTGAGTATGCTATTACTAAGAAAAGGTAGCAATCAGGATAAATAAATTTATGGTTAAATTTATTTTATTTATTTGTTTTTTGGCCCCACCACACAACATGTGGGATCCTAGTTCCCCAACCAGGGACTGAACCCATGTTCCCAGGAGTGGAAGCATGGAGTCTTTAAAAAAAAAATCATTTTAACATAATATAGAAACTGTCAAAACTAGGTCTGAAAATATTTCAGGCGGGTAAACTGACAACATGGAAGCATGTAGTCTTAACCACTGGACCACCAGGGAAGTCCCTGTAGTTAAATTTTCTTAACTCCTTTAACAGATTTCAACCCAGAGAAAATATTCAGTTCAGTTCAGTTCAGTCGCTCAGTCGTGTCCGACTCTTTGCGACCCCATGAATCACAGCACGCCAGGCCTCCCTGTCCATCACCAACTCCCGGAGTTCACTCAAACTCATGTCCATCGAGTCAGTGATGCCATCCAGCCATCTCATTCTCTGTCGTCCCCTTCTCCTCCCGCCCACAATCCCTCCTAGCATCAGAGCCTTTTCCAGTGAGTCAACTCTTCGCATGAGGTGGCCAAAGTATTGGAGTTTCAGCTTCAGCATCAGTCCTTCCAATGAACACCCAGGATTGATCTCCTTTAGAATGAACTGGTTGGATCTCCTTGCAGTCCAAGGGATTCTCAAGAGTCTTCTCCAGCACCACAGTTCAAAAGCATCAATTTCCTCTTTATTACTCTTGAGTAGAAGCTTATTTGATATCTCAAATGACATTAAGGAGAATAGATACAGATATAGATACATCGATAATCTAAGGGCCCTAAGACATTATTGATTATTTTTATTTTTTTTATTCATTTTTTTATTGAACGATAATTGCTTTATAGGATTTTGTTGTTTTCTGTCAAACCTCAACATGAATCATCCATAGATAAACATATATCCCCTCTCTCCCATCTCCCGCCCCATCCCACCTCTCTGTATTAATACAGAGCCCCTGTTTGAGTTTCCTGAGCCATACAGCAAATTCCCATTGGCTGTCTGTTCTGCATATAGTATGTAAGTTTCCATGTTACTCTTTACGTACATCTCACCCTCTCCGCCTCTCTCCTCATGTCCATAAGTCTATCCTCTATGTCTGTTTCTCCATTTTTTCCATTGCTGCCCTGTAAATAAATTCTTCAGTACCATTTTTCTAGATTCTGTATATATGTGTTAGAATACGGTATTTATCTTTCTCTGTCTGACTCATTTCACTCTGTATAATAGGTTCTAGGTTCATCCACCTCGTCAGAACTGACTCAGATGTGTTCCTTTTTATGGCTGAGTAATATTCCATTGTGTATACATTACCACAACTTCTTTATCCATTCATCTGTCGATTGCTTCCATGTTCTAGCTGTTGTAAATAGTGCTGCAAAAAACAATGGGATACATGTGTCTTTTTCAATTGTGTTTTATTACAGAGTCTTTTTAGTACTTTCAGTAATTTCTTTCACCATAATGGGCAATTCATTTTATACTTAATTTTATGCTCTTTAAGAACTGTTACAACAGAAGTTCAGAATAGCTTTATTTAGAAGTTATTGGTCTGCAGTCATTTTGAACTTCAAGTAAGCTTTCCTTTCAATATCTTTCTGTTAGTTGGTCATTTTAAATCTCACATTAATGCTTTGAGGTATCATTGGGAAATTCCTGTATGACAACTGTTTTGTTTCACATTTAAGATAAAAGTTACTGTTGTACTACATATGAATCATTCCCACTTTACCAAGAATTGGGTGTGATTTAGCATACTTAATATTAACATAATGTTAAATATAATTCACTTTCCTTCAGTTATTAATAAAACATTTCAATATTTCTCCATATGAGTATTCATCATTGCATTATAAAAGTGAAAATGAAGGTCGCTCAGTCATGTCCGACTCTTTGCGACCCTATGGACTATACAGTCCATGGAATTCTCCAGGCCAGAATACTGGAGTGGGTAGCTGTTTCCTTCTCCAGGGGATCTTCCCAACCCAGCAGTCAAATACAGGTCTCCCGCATTGCAGATGGATTCTTTATCGGCTGAGCCACCTGGGAAACCCATCATTGCACTATAAGATCCTAAAATAGGATCTTGGAGAGATGATTGGTTTGCAGAATAGTGTGACTAAATATCACTTAGCGATGTGACTTTGGGTCCATTTTTGTCATCACTGTTGACTAGATGAGCCACATGACTGTAAAATTTATGAAAACTTCCTCATATGGAAATTAGCAGCCTTGAAGAGGTGTAGCCAAGACCCATATGCTCTTAAAAGGACTTTGATTTGAAAACCAATATAGCTTATTATAACTGCAGTTGTTTCTACATGGTTTCTTTAGTCCACTGCTCCTGGTATGTTTCCCATCAAGACTGTTTATATCACCATCCAAATCTAGAAACAATCAGATAATCACCAAAACTAGAAACTCAGAAGTTGCTCTCCATTCTTTCTCTCTGTTCTTTCAATTCAAGTGGTCATCAAGTCCTGAAATCCGGACATTCTACCTCTAGAAGTCTCTCAAAGCCAACTCCCTCTTCTCCACACAGCACCCACTGCTCTTGTTCCATCCCTGATCATAATTTCTCTCCTCAGCTTTTGCAGTAAACCTTTACTTGCTCTTGAGCTCTGAGTTCTTAGTCCCTTCTGATCCATCTTCTACAAGGCTGCTAGAACAGCTTCTCTAAAATTCAAATCTGTGATATTACACCTCACATCAAAATCTTGCTGACTTTAAGGTAAAATCCATGTTCCTTGAACAAAGTCCTTAGCATCTCTCCCTTACCTGTTTCCCTTGTCTCATCTCACGGGTCTTACTTATATGTATCATTAACTTACTGCATTTTCTTCAGTTTCGTTTTCCTCCACATGCTATGTTCTTTCATATTTCTGTGCCTTCACCCTAGCTGTACTTCATTTCTGCTCCTTTCATAGCTCTGCTCCTAGCCCTTCCTTGCCTAATTTCTCTTTATCCTTTAAGATTGAACTTAAAAGTCTCATCCTCTAGTGGTTTCTAGTGGCATCTAGTGGTTTCTATATATTAATTTTGTGCTCTGGTACCTCTGTGAATTATTATGTTTTCATAAAAATTTTAGTTTGATTTTCTGGGTGTAACATTAGATTGTATGAGAGCAGTAATACATGATCCACTGTTTTACAGGTTATATGTTTCTTTGTCTTCTCTAATTGCATTGGTCCGCCATCCTCAGTACAACGTTATGTAATAGGCGTGGGTAATAGATATTAAACTTTTTCGCAGAATACATCCAATGGCTGAAAAATCGTGTTGGAATTAGAACTTGCCTGAAATCCTACATTAATATCATATCTACTGTCTTTACTATCTGAGCCACCAATCCCCTGGACAAGGGAATGACTACCCACGCCAGTATTCTTGTCTGGAGAATTCCATGGGCAGCCTGATGGGTCCATGGGGTTGCAAAGAGTCGGACACAACTGAGCAACTCTCACTTTCACTATGTTAGCTTTAAATATATATAAAATTTACATTCGATGGGTTATGTATGGCTTAACATGAAGACATTTTAGTTGTCCTGTAATAAAGTTAATCTTTGTTGAAGATGTTAATGTTTAATTCTGAAATTTCAAGCATTCTCTGTAAGCTGCCCAGTTTTGTTCTTTAGAATCTATATTACCCAAGTTTGATAAATAGTAAGCACTTCGGTGTTGAGGACTAGGTCTTTTATCTCTGGGTTCCCAGCGTTAAGTGCAGTGTCTAACACCTAGTAGATGCTCAATATTTATTGAAAAAATCAATGAATATACAGAAGTTCAGTTTTGGAGAAATAGTGTTGAATGTTAGCATTGTGAAGAATTAAAATTTTATTTTTTCTCATAGAAAAAGTATGACTAAAAACATTGTGAAAGTTACATGTTTAAAAATAATTTTTGGTCTATACAATAAAAACTTTTAAAAACCTTTTATAGTTATAAGCATAAAATAGAAAAGATCACATTATAAGTATTCAGCTCAATGAATTTTTAAAAAATATTCATCCATTTAATAAGTAACCCTTTACCTGTTAACATAGATAACTTACTTTTCATGAGAATTATTTTTCTTCCCCCAAAATGTTGCAAGAAGGTGTCATGTGTTATATTTGGGGAAATTTGTTTAATGTCTGGCCTCAGAGAGGACAGCTAGAATCTTACATCTACTTCCACATTTCTTTTTTTTTTAATTAATTAATTTTTAGATCCCTGTTGGTTATCTTTTTTTAAAGCATATTTTGATGTGGACTATTTTTTTAAGTCTTTATTGAATTTGTCACAATATTTATTGTTTTATGTTCTTGGTTTTTTTCTGTGATGGATATGGGATCTTAGCTCCCAACCAGGGATCAAATCTATACCCCCCACTTTGGAAGGTGAAGTCCCAACCATTGGACCGCCAGGGAGGTTCCTAGTTGTTTAAATAGAGCAATGTGTATATGTCAGTCCCAAACTCTATCCCTCTGCCCAACTCTTCCTCCCTGGTAAACCAGACATTTTTTTCTCTAAGTCTGTGAATCTGTTTCTGTTTTGTAGATAAGTTCATTGGTATCATTTTTTTTTTAGATTCTACACAGAGGTGATATCATATGATATTTGTCTTTCTCTGTCTGACTTCACTTGGTATGATAATCTCCAGGTCCACCCACATTGCTGCAAATGGCATTATTTCATTCTTTATTATGGCTGCAGCTCAGTGGTTTTTCACATACTCACCAAGTTCACAAAACTAGCACCTTATCAAAAGCAGAACTTTACCTCCCTGGTGCTACTGACATCTATAGGGTAAAGGCATCTGTTACGGCTAAATTTAATTCACAGAACAGCCCCACACAAGAAGGAGTTATCTGGCCCAAAATATTAGTAGTGCCAAGGTTGAGAGCAATATTTCCTGAAGAATGGGAGGGCTGTTCATGCTTGACGCATGCTAATTCAAGCAGGTTATAGCACCATACTAACGGGAGTCTAAAGTATTAGGAACTTAATTCCCCTAAGCATACTGCGTAATTAGGAATCTACTTTCTTTCTGTAGTTTATGCATCCTAGACACTATAACCAGTTGTCTTAAACATTTCTGCTACTGATTACAACAAGACGAGGCAATGTAGAAGAGTTGGTACCACCGCTTCTGGAAAAATGCCTCAAAGCCTGGGGTTTTGTACTGGTTCCAAATCCAGCTCTCCCCACATGACTGGTTGTCACCAGGTTGGAGTTAGGTTGCATATGTTGACTAGCAGCATTGTTTAATTTTGTTGTTAGGGCCCTGAATTAATGGTCTACAGACCTGAGGCCAAGAGAGTGGTACCTTATGAACCACCAGTTATTCCAATTCCAGCCACGATTTCCTGCATTAAGTGGGGAATCCAGTAGCTCTCCACAAACATCCATGCAAGCCCACACACCCCTGCCCTATTCCTTTCTCCCAGGGATTGTGGAAGGTCAGATACAGTACAGTGCACATAAATGCTGGTCATAGTGTTAGAAATTAATATCTGATAAAGTTCTTCATGGCTTTTTTTCAGGGATAGTTTTTTTGTGTATTTCATTGTCCCTTGGGAGATTATTCCATTCTTGACAAGTTGGACCTTTAGTGAACAGAGAAACCAGATTTGAGCCATGGTCCTAAAACATTTATTGGTGTGCAAGAATTAATGGCAACATAGAAGTTCTGACCTTCCTAATAAACTCTCCTCTAAAGAAATTACCTCGGAGAACAGTACAAAAAACCAAAATTTGTATAGCAGGCACTATAAACCTCAAGTTCTTAAACTTAACGAAGGAGAAAGTGAGCTTAGAATTTGGCCAATTGATTCTGTTCATTTAACCATGAAAGCAGATATAAATGAAAACATTGTGTGAAGAAAATTACTTGGAGCAATTTGAATAAAATAATCTCTGTTTTGTTTCTATATGGGAGCCTGGGCTTTTATTAGTATTACTTTTAGTCCTAAAAAGGTAAAACATTTCATAGCTCTCTAGTCTTTTCCAATTCGTATGGAAATTTAACATATTTATTGTTTGGGAGGATGCAAATGTCATAGTGGAAAGAGCATTAAAGAGCATTTCATGCTATAATATATCCAGGTCTATATTCTGCCACTTAGGAAGTGTTTGGCCTTGGATCTCTATACCATTACAGGCCCGCTTTAGCACCTGGAAAGGGGGATAGCACTTAAACGATGGAGTCACAAGAATTCAATAAGATAACTGTGTAAAAGAATGGTGAGCAGGAGGGAAGGATGCATTATGTGGAGTCACTGATACGTTTATAAGTGGATGATAGTTGTCAGGAGCATGTGGTTTGAAGTCAGAGAGACAGAGTGTAGACTGTGCTCTGTCATGTTACTGGCTGTGCCTGAGGTCAGCTCCTTTATTCGCTGAGCTTCATTTCTCTGCCCTATCAATTGCTGCTCTTGGTGTAACTGTCTCCTGATATACAGTGAGGAGGGACCGAGGTCATCATTGTAAGAACCCACAGGACCAGACCCAGGGTACGCACCTGTGGAACAAAGATTATTCAGACTTTTGTCAGATAAAATGTGGGATTTCATCCCTTTCCCCAGATGGTATATTTGGTTGATGAGTGCCACGTTAAGTCTATGTTAAGTCTTAAAAATATATTCTGCAGTTGGTTAAGTCCTAAGACTGCATTATACTGATAATGTTAATTAGTCATTTAAGAATGCTCAGTTTAAATAATAATTCTACCTGGTATAAATACTAATAATGCAAATAGCATGTTGGGTACAAAGTTTAAGCACTTTCTCCTTTTTTTCTACAGTGGCTTTATTTTCTTAGAGCTTCACAAGCTGTAGAGAATGGTGGGGCAGGGGCAGGGTAGAAGTGGCCCGTGTAGGCGCTGTGCAGTAGTGAGTTATGACCGGCCTGGGTCAGGGTAGTGGCAGAGGCAGTGGTGAGAATATTAAAAGACTGTGCTCAAGGTTTACATTTTCATAAAATAAATACACCTTTTAGTGTTCTGCCAAGAATATTCCCAAAGAAGATTGGCATCTCTCTTTTTCTTTTTTTTAAATAGCAAGTGCGTGGCGGAGAAGAACACAGCAACTATTACTATAATTTGGTGTCACTGCCTTGATTCTTGCCAAGACATCAATAGTCTTACCCACTGTGACTTTTGCACCATCAATGCAGATGTCAACGTAGTGAAATTAGACTGAATTTTTAAATGTGCTGTTTCCAGTAACCAGGCTCCACGCTCTCCCCCTTGGGTTTGCAGATCCTAATTATCTCATGGCTAACGAACGCATGAACCTGATGAACATGGCCAAACTGAGTATCAAGGGCTTGATCGAATCTGCTCTGAACCTGGGGAGAACTCTGGATTCTGACTACGCACCTCTGCAGCAGTTCTTTGTGGTGATGGAGCACTGCCTGAAACATGGCTTGAAAGGTAGGCCATGGCCTCAAAATGAGAATGTGCATGCACCTGTTTCCTAGCAATACGTGTTCAAGAAGAGAAGCTTTCCTTATGGAGCCAAAGAATAAGAATCTTGAATTCATATTAATCTACTGGGATACGACCTGTGTGGGTACAGAAATATGTTTGACAGTATAAGGCTTAAAATATACAGATCCTGAAAAGCTAGAGCTGGAAGCACTGTTACAAGTATCTAGTTCAAGATGACAATTGTGTTTCACTGGTGGATACAGGTCTAGAGTGGGGCATGATTTGCTCAAAATCCCACAGCAAGTAGGGGCAAAGCAAGGGCTAGAACTCTGATGTCCAGACTCTTGCTTCCACACTCTTCCCACTTAACCATAAGCTTTCAAGGGCAGGACCTGATGTTATTCACCTTTGCTTCTTTTCTCCCCCAATCTTTGATAACCTGCTCCTGAGTTACATATTCTTTTCCACTAGACTGTTTTCTTCACTAATACCACACAGCTTAAAGCATGACATTATTAAAATATTTTATTGTTCATATACAGGTGGGCCATAAATTCCTCCTGAAAGAGGAAGAACTGAATCTTGGGAAGTAGGGAATTCTTTATTTTTATGAAATGTTATCAATTCTGAAAGCATGAATAATTTTAAGACTGTCTCATAATCTGGGGTTAATTCCCTGAAAAACACACTGAATAGCTAGTAGGGTATGTGTGTATGTGTGTGTTGAGAGTATGTTTATGTAAAAGATATTAAACTACTCCTTTGTTTTTATCACCTTAGCTAAGAAAACTTTTCTTGGACAAAATAAATCCTTCTGGGGGCCTCTCGAACTGGTAGAAAAGCTTGTTCCAGAAGCTGCAGAGATAACAGCAAGTGTTAAAGATCTTCCAGGACTTAAGTAAGTTTAAGATTGCATTCTGTGTGTCAGGGAAAACATTCTTGTCAACTGCTTCCTTTAGGGGTGAGACTGAAGACAATGATGACCGTAATAATGTATATCATAACAATCCAAAATACATAATGTTATTATGAATAGACATTGTTAGGAGGGCCCTTGTAATGTAGAATATTAAGAAGTGTGAAGGATAATTATTATTGATCTAAGAGAGGTTGTCTTCATGTTAAAATACCAAACATTTTCTTATTTTTTTCAAAGCACTTGCGGGTATCAGCTAGTGAGTCTCAAGAAATTAGATCTAGGGAGGTGGCATGTTAGACTTGACTTATGGAGTTTGAGAAGCACAATTAAAACAGTTGTCAAGTGAATTGCAGGAACTGACTGATATCCATAACCCACCTTGAAACTTGAAAAAGAGTAGGTGATTACCTTCCCAAATTAGATTGGTCTAATTTTAATCAGGTAGAGGTCTGAATGGCCTGTGTCCTCATTACTGTTATTTGGGTACTTACATGATCCACACTAAACTTAAGATTTACCAAAACAAATCTGATGGGACATTTTTCAGTTTGGCCTCCCAGAGGTCTTCAAATTGTAGTCTCATTCAGTAATTCATTCCTCCCAGCATAGCCCTGGCCCCCACCAGCCCTCATACAACTCACATAGCAATGTGGTGGCAGAGGGGCTGTGTGTCAGGAGCGCCTCGTACACACACTGTTCTGAGGGATCATTAGCAAGAGTAAATGAGCCTGTCCCACTGTGGCCTCCGTCGCTGCTTCTGCTACTTTTTTGGTTTCTGTGTTTTCGTAGAACACCTGTAGGCAGAGGAAGAGCCTGGCTTCGTCTGGCACTAATGCAAAAGAAACTTTCAGAATACATGAAAGCTTTGATCAATAAGAAGGAACTTCTCAGGTATGAAGATCTTCTTGTTGAACTTTCTCCTTTTCTCGGTATGTTCTGTATCATATTAGGTGGAATCATACAAATTTATCATTTTTGTGGATCAGAAACAGTTGATTCATGAAAGTTTTGCATAGTTCAGCTAATGCCTTCTGCCACATCAAACACACACGCATACTTAAGATTAGATGCTTTTCTATGAAGTGTGTTCACACTGTCGCTGTGGCATAAGTATGGTCCTTTGCAGGACAGGTCGAAACCTAACACCTTCGGAAAAACAGGAAAGGCTTTGACACCTTCACATATACCCAGGCTCTGTAAGACAAGAAGTTGACATGTAACATTAAATTCCAATGCAGCACACAAAATAGTTTCAAGTTGGGTCATAGGTACAAATGGAAAAGAGAAAACAATAAAACTTTTAGCAGACACATAAAGTATACTAAAATTTGCAAACAGGACACAAAAATTTCTACCTATAAAGGAAAAAAAAAAGAATAAATTAGTTACCTTAAAATGAAGAACTTCTGTTTATCAAAAGACACTCTTTAGATTAAGAGTGAAAGGCAACTCATTACTCTAAAGGAGATATTTGTGATATGTAATACATATACTGCAAGGAGGTCCAACCAGTCCATTCTAAAGGAGACCAGTCCTGGGTGTTCATTGGAAGGACTGATGCTAAAGCTGAAACTCCAATACTTTGGCCACCTCATGCGACGAGTTGACTCACTGGAAAAGACTCTGATGCTGGGAGGGATTGCGGGCAGGAGGAGAAGGGGACGACAGAGAATGAGATGGCTGGATGGCATCACCGACTCGATGGACATGAGTTTGAGTGAACTCTGGGAGTTGGTGATGGACAAGGAGGCCTGGCGTGCTGTGATTCATGGGATCGCAAAGAGTCGGACATGACTGAGCGACTGAACTGAACTGAACTGAATACATATATTCAACAAACGATGCATATTTAGGTTATATAAAGAACTTAGTCCTTCAATCCAAAAAAAAAAAAGGCAAATGAGCAAATATAAAAACGGTAAAGGACTTGAACAAGCATTTCACAAAAGAAGAAATTGAAATGGCCAGTAACACATGAGAAGACACCTAACTTCACTAGCCATTTGTACATACAAGTTAAAACAAGAGTGTGATAACCTCACACAACCAACAGAATGGCAAAAGTGAAAAAGACAGATAATGCCAAGTGTTGGAGAAGATGTATAGTAACTCTGCTGGTGAGTTAATAAATATAGAAACTTAAACTGCCATCCTCTATAAAAGCTGATCATAAGCATTCCTTGTGACCAAGGATCCCACTTCTAGTTATTATATCCAATAAAAAATGCATAGTTATGTTTAACAAAAGACATGAACAGGAATGTTCATATCTATTACAATGCTTGTACCAGCCCCAAATATTTATAATAGACCCCGAATGTCTATTCACAGTAGAATGGGTAAGTAAATGATGGTGTACTCATACAGTGAAATACCATATAGCAGCTTCACACAGCCATATGGATTAATCTGGTTTTGTTGGGAACCAGACATGGAAAATACTCTGTGTATTATTCCATTTATATAAAGTTCAGAAACATAACTTACCTTTCATGATAGAAGTCAGGAAAGAGCTACCATTGGTGGGGTGAGGGTACTAAATCAGGAGTAGAAGGGAGCATAAGGTGGTTTTGGAGGTTCTTATAATCGTATTGTTTTTTAATATGGTGGTGGTTACATAGGTATGTTCTCTTTATGGAAACACAGTCTGCCATATTGTATGATTTGTGTACTTGCCTTTATGTACCTTATAGGACTTTAATATTTACTGAAAGAAATACAAATACAGCAGATTGCCTCTGAGAAATAGTATAAGAACAAGTAACAGAATTTGAAGACATGATTGAATTTTTCAAGAGTCTAGTTTCTACAAGAAATTGCACTACAGATCCTAATATGGAGCATTGTTTTAATGTTGCTGTGGCTGCATATGCTATTGATTGCTGTTTTCTTGCCTAAGAAAATGAAGCAAATCAGGAGAAAGAGAAACAGTAACCATTTGGGAAAGCTTATTTATTTCCACAAAGAGAAGGCTCAACTTTCCAAGGGTCAAGCTTTGATGAGGTGTAGGGTCTAGTGTTCAAGCTGTAGGTAGCTACAGGGGAGTAGAAAGAAAGTGAGAAAGTGTTAGTCCCTGATTGTACCCGCCTCATTGTGACCCATGGACTGCAGCCCACCTGGCTCCTCTGACCATGGGATTTTCCAGGCAAGGATACTGGAATGGGTTGCCATTTCCTTCTCCAGAGGATCTTCCCAACCCAGGGATCGAACCCAGGTCTCCTGCACTGCAGGCAAATTCTTCAGTGACTGAGCTACCAGAGAGGATACAGGGGAGTGTCTTCAATCAAAATTATTTGTATCAAAATTATTGATTCAAACTGAGGTCCAAAGAATTTGATCTTTATCACAGGGCACCAGAGTTAAATGGGTTCAGTCTTATGAACTAGACAGAACATTTTCAATCACTTTGACTCAGCACTTTGACACCCTGGGTATGTCTTAAGACAAATGCATGTGTATATGTACCAAAAACCATGTGCAGGAGTGTTCATAAGAGTACTGTAGACTGTACAACTGAAAGAGCAAATAAAATGGACCCGCTGTAGTTGATTCCTACCATGGAATACTGTCCAGCGGTGGAAGCAAATGAACTACTGTTGCATACAACAGTATGTACAAATCTCACATGTAAAGCACAACAGAAGCCAGACAAAGGAAGATGTGTACTGTATGGTTTTGGGGAGAGAATAAAATGTTAAAGAACCTTGTTCATTCCAATTCTTAGTTTCCTTCACAGGCTATTAATATGTGTGCAGTTATCAAGAGAGATGGTAATTTGCAGATTATCCATGTAATGCTTTTGAAGTGTTTTACCATTTGCTCACTGGAAAAGACTCTGATGCTGGGAAGGATTGGGGGTGGGAGGAGAAGGGGACGACAGAAAATGAGATGGCTGGATGGCATCACCGACTCGATGGACATGAGTTTGAGTGAACTCCGGGAGTTGGTGATGGACAGGGAGGCCTGGCGTGCTGTGATTCATGGGCTCGCAAAGGGTCGGACACGACTGAGCGACTGAAGTGAACTGAATATTTTTAATAGAGAATCAAAAACAAAAGAGAAACTCACATCAATTAAATGTATTATTACCAATCATTGAGGTTGACCATGAGCAGTCAGTCCCAAGTGACTTTGTTAAAAACAAGTAGATTGCAGTGATGTTTCAGTTATGATGTCAAATTGGTTGAAATGAATATTTCAAGTCATTTCGTCTTTATGTATTGATAATTTGGATACATCATGAAAGAATATTTAATTGTTCAGGGATCTTCTAGGATTTTTATCCATTCAGAATCACTCAAGTACTTTGTTTCTCTTTTATTTTTTTATTTCAAAGTCATTTTCAGCACATTATGCCTGGCCTGTGGAATTAGTCATGGGAACAGGCCAAAACTAGCCTAACTGTTGATTAGAGAGAGTTGGCTAAGGAAAAGGGAGTTTTGGCTGAACATACTTATACTACAATCATATGGTGGAATGGTATAAAACCAGTATAAATGAAATTGCAGATAATTATCAATCCTGGATGTTCATTGGAGGGACTGATGCTAAAGCTGAAACTCCAATACTTTGGCCACCTCATGAGACGAGTTGACTCACTGGAAAAGACTCTGATGCTGGGAAAGGTTGGGGGCGGGAGGAGAAGGGGACGACGGAGAATGAGATGGCTGGATGGCATCACCGACTCTGTGGACATGAGTTTGAGTGAACTCCGGGAGTTGGTGATGGACAGGGAGGCCTGGCGTGCTGTGATTCATGGGGTCGCGGAGAGTCGGACACGACTGAGCGACTGAACTGAACTGAACTGAATCTATTGAAATAGGAAGATACTCACAGTATTGTTAAGCCAGAAAGAAATTCATGATGGTTTAATGGTATAATGCCCTTTTCAGTTCAGTTCAGTCGTTCAGTTCAGTCGTTCAGTCGTGTCCGACTCTTTGCGACCCCATGAATCACAGCACGCCAGGCCTCCCTGTCCATCACCAACTCCCGGAGTTCACTCAAACTCATGTCCATCGAGTCGGTGATGCCATCCAGCCATCTCATTCTCTGTCGTCCCCGTCTCCTCCCACCCTCAGTCCCTTCTAGCATCAGACTCTTTTCCAGTGAGTCAACTCGTCGCATGAGGTGGCCAAAGTATTGAAGTTTCAGCTTAATGCCCTTTTAGTATCCCTCAAAAATAAGTATATGTCTCCATAAATGATCTGAAACATTATATATCAAGGTTTAACAGGTCATTGGTGGGTAGAATTACAGGGTTTCTTGTATACCTCCTTTTTTGTGCTGCTTTTTTTTTGGTAATGAAAACTGATTTTATTAAATAAAAGATAACAAGCATTTTAAATCATCCTCAGCCTATTATGCATGCTTGTTTGGCAACTTCTGTTAATTAGCCAAAAGCGAAAGAATGTAACTAGTTTGACAGTTCACATTTTTTAAATGTTTATTCGCTATGTTAAAGGAATGTGGCACTTAAATAGAATTTAAGATAAAGCAGATCAAGGGGGAGGGATAATTAGGAGCTTAGGATTGACATATACACACTATTACATATAAAATAGATAACATGGACCTGATGTATAGCACAGGGAACTCTACTCAATACTCTCTAATCACCTATATGGGAAAAGAATCTGAAAAAGAATGGATATATGTATATATATTACTAAATCACTTTGTTTTATATCTGAATAACATGATATTGTAAATCAACTATACTTCGATATATATTATATTTATATATACTATATATATATTAAAATATGTATATTTAATAAAATAAAAACTAAAGCAGATCAAGCAAAAGGCAGTTTTTAAAAACAAACTTAACAGATTTTTTTAGATGCATGAAAGATTGAAAAATTTTATTTGCATTTCAAATATAAATCTGTGGGAAAGCATGAATACTCACTTCAATGAAAACACTGTTCTGATCACTTTTCTTTCAGTTGGACTGTCTGTTTTCTAGAGTCTGTTCATGTACCTGTTATCTAAAATGAAGTATCCGAATAATATCATCAGTGGCCATATTTAACCACAAGACAAATGCTTTACTCCTTGTCTCATGATTACATCACTGGATTCTTGAGGTTTTATTACATAGAGCATTCCATGGATTTCTCTTGCAGTGAATTCTATGAACCCAATGCCCTCATGATGGAAGAAGAAGGAGCTATAATTGCTGGTCTGTTGGTAGGCCTGAATGTCATTGATGCCAATTTCTGTATGAAGGGAGAAGATTTGGACTCTCAGGTATGAGAGAGATACTCAGTGGCCTAGTGTGTCACTCTGAGTTATCTCAGAATTTGGATTGATCAGATTATACCAACCAAATTAGAAATTCTGAGTCATAAATAGAATTTTCTTTAATTTTGATGTGAATATAAAAAATTATACATAATGAATATTTTTCAAATTCTTGTCTTAACAGTGATTTCCATTAAAAATATTTTGCACAGGTTAAAAACATATGTGTATATATATATAGCTACGTGGTTCAGTAGCTAACATACACACACACACACGTGTAGACCAAAATATATACACAGGAATTTAATAGTAGAATATTTGAAAAAAGCAAAAGAGAAAAAAATATTAAACCTTAATTTATTTATTTAACATTCAGTAAACCTTAAATTTGGGCTTCCCAGGTGGCTCAGTGGTAAAGAACCTGCTTGCCAAGCAGGAGACTCGGGTTCGCTTCCTGGGTCAGGAACTGTAACTGGCGGGTTACAGTTCATGGGGTCACAAAACAGTCGGACACCACTTAGTGACTGTAGCCCACCAGGCTCCTCTGTCCATGGGATTCTCCAGGCAAGAATACTGGAGTGGGTTGCGTTTCCTTCTCCAGGGGATCTTCCCGACCCAGGGATTGAACCCAGCTCTCCTGCATTGCCGGCAGACTTTTTACTGACTGAGCCACCAGGGAGGCCAAATAAAACCTTAAGTTTATGTTAAGTGTTCTGTTGATGTTCTTAGTCATATCCTACTGACTTAATCTTGAGTCTTATAACCCTTGTCAATTCTTGATTATAATTAAGCATTAAGTCTTTTATTAAAATTTTCTAGTAATTGTCATGACTGTAATACTGTTTTTAAGTGCCTAGAAAGAGACATTTGTTGTTCTTGTTCAGTTGCTAAGTCGTGTCAGACTCTTTACAACCCCATGGACTACAGTATGCCAGGATCCCCAGTCTTTCACTATCTCCCAGAGTTTCCTCAAATTCATGTTATGGCTTGGTAAAAGTATCTAAGTTTATATTAAATTCTGAAAATTCTCTCTGTAGGTTGGAGTTATAGATTTTTCAATGTATCTCAAGGATGGGAACAGCAGTAAAGGTAGTGAAGGGTACGTGTAAAAAAAATTTGTTTTCTCTTTTTCTTCGATGTTGTTTGATAGTATTTAAAGTTTACAATAGTACTGCTTTAACAGACTTGCTGAAATTATTTCTGATGATATATCTCTAATAGTCTTATAAAAAATTATCTATTGTGCCTGCTAAACCCTAAAAGGGGTTTTAGTTCAGTGGATTTTCCTGGTATGTGGTTGAGGGGCAAATAAGATAAAGTTTTATAAAGGGAATCTAATGCTCCATCTCTCAGAAGTAGTGTTTGAAAACATGGTCTTCTTGACCAGAAGAACTACATTCTCATTTTGCTTAAAATTTGCCCTCTGACACATGCATCATGGGATTATGTAAAATGTCAACCCTACGGGGAGCAGAGTATATGGGAACTCAGCACTAAACTTCTGTAAATCTAAAATGATTTTTACATTGAAAGCTTTTAAAATATTCATATGGTACCTTGCAAATTAGCAATCACAATCTTACCCTTTACCCATTATATATGTGGCAGGTGAAAGCATAATTAGCCTGAAGTGTTTAACCTTAGGCATTGGACTAAATTATATCGCTTGTCCTTTAAGTAGTCCTAGAGGTATGTGGCCTTAAAGTTTTCTTTCAGTTGAAAAGTCTGTCTAACTTTTGTCTGTTCTAGATTAGCTGTTCCCAGAAGTGAACCTCCTTTTTCCACACTTGATTTTCTCATTTAATAGTAAACATTTGATCTTGTGAAAGGCCTTTAAACCATTCATTGTGAAACCAAATAGCGTTTAAAGGCAAATATATTGCCTTTGAGAACAATTATTATTTCACCCAAATAAGCTTAATTCAATTCAATTCTTATGACAAATGGAAAATTGTTCTTATAAATAATACTAGCAAAGCAGAAAAAAAAATTTTGAATTGCAAGAAGATAATTTATTTTCTTTAACTGCCTCTAATAGGTTATACATTATACGTGTAACCTAAGTTATTAAGGTGTATAAGCCATAAGGGCTTTATGAATATGCTGGGAAGGTCTTCACAGTTTTAAACCTCCAGGTCTCTTGTGTCGAGGAAATTCTAATTAGGTCTGTCTTCTGGTTCGGTGTGTCTGAGCCATAATTTCCTTCCTGTGTTTTATGAAAATATTGGAGGTGGGACATCTTGGTATTTCTAACGTTATTTACTTTTTCTCTATTTTTTATCTTTTTTCCCTTCAGAGATGGCCAGATTACTGCAATTCTGGATCAGAAGAACTATGTAGAAGAACTCAACAGACACCTGAAGTAAAGAATGAATAAATACTATTACTTTCTGGGGATTTTGGTGTGGGGGAAGGAAGAGAAGGATAAACTGATGATGAGCAGTTAGGATAAATTCAGACAATACTCAACAAATATATATATAGGATTACTGCTAGCACAGCTCTGAGCCTAGGCACTGGATATGTGGCATTTACCTGTTTTGGTGGGCTTTAATGAAAGGCAATATAAAATTAGTATATAATTAGAGCTTTAGTGATTATGTAAACATATTCAGTGAAGAACTCATAAATTTGTGCCAGAGACACTTGAAACTGGAAGTCTTGTTCAATAGATCCAGTCATGTATTTCAGGACCATTCTTAGGTGACACACTCACTGCTGTACTACCTTTAGATTAATGATATCTCATTGGTCCCTTACATTTTTTGTATAGTGGATCAATAGTACTAATTTACCCTCTTTTCACCATCACTACCATTAATTTACCAAGTACTCACCAAGTATTTTTCATGACCAGAACATAAAATAATCTCTCCTCTCCTGCTGTCCAAAATGTATTGGTATTCTCAAGTACATTGATGGTCTAAAAACTGTTGACTAATTCATAAGAATTAATATATCCATTTAATTATCTTATTTATAGTTATCTTAAGAAAGATAACCATTTAAATTTAAGTAAGATGCTCATGCGACAAGTTGACTCACTGGAGAAGACTCTGATGCTGGGAAAGGTTGGGGGCGGGAGGAGAAGGGGACGACAGAGAATGAGATGGCTGGATGGCATCACCACCTCGATGGACATGAGTTTGAGTGATGGACAGGGAGGCCTGGCGTGCTGTGATTCATGGGGTCGCGGAGAGTCGGACACGACTGAGCGACTGAACTGAACTGAACTGAAGACCTAAAATGTGATTACACCAGTATCAGTATCAATTACAGTCTTGGTTCCATGTTCTAGAAAACTCAAAACATTTAAGTACATTTTTCCTGGGGACCGAGTACTAATAATGAACTAACAGTGAACTGTGGAGATGTTAGCTTAGCAAAGATACGGTTACAGTTGACAATGAATGTGCTGTGCTATGCGTAGTTACTCAGTCATGTCCAACTCTTCACGACCTCATGGACTGTAGCCCATCAGGCTTCTCTGTCCATGGCCGTTCTCCAGGCAAGAATACTGGAATGGGTTGCCACTCCTTCCTCCGGGGGATCTTCCCAACCCAGGGATCGAACCCAAGTCTCTTTACCATCTGAACCACCAGGGAAGCCCAAGAATACTGGAGTGGGTAGCCTATCCCTTCGCTCCTCTCGACCTAGGAATAGAACCAGGGTCTCCTGCAGTGCAGGCAGATTCTTTACCAGCTGAGCTACCAAGGAAGCCCCTGAATTATAAATATGACAGTATTATTTATTTTTTCAGTGCTTCTGTTTCTTTATCTATAGTTGGAGGTGCCTAGCACATGGGGTTGTTGAAAGGAGTAAATGAAATAGTACAAGTAAAAGCATTTAGAAAAGTGCTTAGTGTGTGTCAAGCACATCATAATTCATGTAGCCTATTATTATTATTAAATAAGTAAACCTTGAAGTACAGTGTAGTGCATGAACTTTTTAATTTCATCGACAAATGCTTGTTAAGGAATTTCCCTGGCCGTCCAGTGGTTAAGACTCTTTGCTTCCACTGCAGAGGTCGAGGGTTCAATCCCTGGTTGGCAAACTGAGATCCCACATGCCCCATGACCCCCACAAAAAGCCTTTGGGTGTGTTCATTTTGATCTGGGGGATGAGGCTATTTATAGACTGAGAATAAGCCCTAATTGACTTACTGACAGAGAAGTAACCTCTCAGGGGCCAAATACTTTGGCTGGATGGTTAATATGAACAAGATCTGAATAAACAGTACTTTTCTTCCAAGGGGAAAAAAAACACAAACTTTAGTGCCAAGAATGTAGCAGGTAAGACACCCATCACCTTGTCAGCTGTCTTAGAGCCTGTAAGCCTATTGAGGATTGTAGACAGTAAACAATGAATGATAAGTATGATGGATGTTTTAAAAGAAAATATAGGATACAGTTCTGCATGTCAAAAGAGACTGTTAATTTTTTTCTTCTCTTCATAGTGCTACTGTAAACAACCTTCAGGCGAAAGTGGATGCATTAGAAAAATCCAACACTAAACTGACAGAGGAGGTAAGTGTTCTAGAAATCGTTCGATTGACTTAATAGAATTTAATAAAATGCATTAGTGGAAAATAGTTTCTCTGAAGCCTTAGAAATATAGGACTTGATTCTTCAGATAATATCTACTGTAGGACTCCTTGTTCTGATCAAGAGTGGCCAGCTGGCTTATCTCAGGTGTCTCAGTTATGCAATTGGACTGTGTAGGGTTAGAACCTGGTTTGATCAAATATTTTGCTTTCTTGTGTGAATGTTTTGTCTGGTCTAGCCTAGAGTTAATGTTTATTAAGATAATATGTTCATCATTTATTTATTCATTGAACATTTCGGGTACTATGTATGTGCCAGAGCTAGACAAAGACTCACATCTGCCAGGCATTGATTTATGTGTGCTGGATTGGCAAGTTCCCCCCTTCACAGGTTTTATTTTCTCCTTGGGGTGATAGGGTGATGAGGTATATAACCTAAAGAACACTGGTCAGGAGACCAGTAATTCCTGCTTACATGTCATGATTTAACATGTCATGTGCTCCTAAGCAAGTAAGTCACTTGACCTTCAAGAGACCCAGTTCCTTCTCTGGCAAAGTAGAGTGTTTCCCCTTTTAGCCTCACAATTACCCTGAAGATCAGATAAGAATATGCATGTGATAACTTTTAGAAAAGTCCCTAAAATAAGAATTAAAATATAATGTCATAGTTTACTTCTGATTAATATTTTTTCCCTAGCTTACCAATGATATATTTTTTCTTCAATAGCATTAAATGTTTCTATGAGAAACCTTAAATAAAATTTTTCAGATGACAAAGACTTTATCTTCTCTTTCTCAAATTATAACTATCCTATAGTAAAATAAGGGAGAAGGCAATGGCAAGCCACTCCAGTACTCTTGCCTAGACAATCCCATGGACGGAGGAGCCTGGTAGGCTGCAGTCCATGGGGTCACTAAGAGTCAGGCACAACTGAGTGACTTCACTTTTCACTTTCACACATTGGAGAAGGAAATGGCAACCCACTCCAGTGTTCTTGCCTAGAGAATCCCAGGGATGGGGGAGCCTAGTGGGCTGCCATCTGTGGGGTCGCACAGAGTCAGACATGACTGAAGCGACTTAGCAGCAGCAGCATAGTAAAATAAAGTTGGTTAAATACAACAACATAGATGGACCTGGAGGCTATTATGCTTAGTAAAATAAATATGAGAAAGACAAATACTATATGTTATCTAAATGTGGAATGTAGAATTTAAAACTTGAATCAAAAAAATGAATAGAAAACAAAACAGAAACAGACTCAGAGATAATAGAGAACTTGCTAGTGGTAAACAGTGGGGAGAGGGCAAGATAGGGGTAGAAAATTAAGAGATACAACTATTATGTATAAAACAAATAAACTACAAGGATATATTATATAATAAAGGGAATATGGCTTCCCTGGTGGCTCAGTTGGTAAAGAATCTGCCTGCAACGCAGGAGACCCGGTTTCAATCCCTGGGTCAGGAAGATCCCCTGGAGAAGGAAATGGCAACCCACTCCAGTATTCTTGCCTGGAGAATTCTGTGGACAGAGGAGCTGGGACAGGTACAGTCCATGATGTCACAAAGAGTTGGACACAACTGTGCAACTCACTTTCAGAGGGAATATAGCCAATACTTTATAATTTTAAGGTTATAATATATAAAAGTATATAATCTATTGTATATATGAAAGTATAACATATAGAAATATTGAATCACCATGTTATCCACCTGAAACCAATATAATGTTGTAAATCAGCTATAGTTCAAAAAATAATCTGGTCTTAAAGAAACAAGTTAAGGACTTCCCTAGTGGTCCAGTGGTTAAGACTCCCGAGTTTCCACTGCAGGGTGTGTGGGTTCAATCCCTGGTTGGGAAATTAAGATTCCACATGCTGTGCAGCATGGCCAATAAATAAATAAAGTAAAAATAGAAAAGCAAGTTAAAGCACTAGTTAAGAAATGCCATCTAATCAGATTTTTTTCAGAACTAACATTTTCACTGTTATAACTTTAAAACACCTCCCTTATTGCTCAGTTCTGTGGACCTTATGTTTGGACATAGATTCTTAAATTATATTAAAACTTTAATTTATGGATACGATCCTTAGAATTTTATCCCACAAGGCTTTCAAAACATTCTGCACAGAAATTTTCTACTGCTGGTATATCGGGGCAATGTGGCATAAGCAGTTAAGCATGCTCTCTTGTCCCTGGGTTCCTGTCCCTGATCTGGTGCTTGGTAGCTCTCTGATCTGGGGCCAGTTACTTAAGCTTCTGTTCTTTGGTTTACTTATCTGCAAAATGGGGCCAAGAATGATAATAAAGTTTTTGTGTGCATTAGATGATGTTAGTACATAAGGGCCTGGATAGTGGGCTTCCCTGGTGGCTCAGCTGGTAAAGAATCTGCCTGCAGTGCAGGAGACCCAGTTTCGATAAGGTCCCCTGGAGAAGGGAATGGCCCCCCACTCCAGCATTCTTGGGGCTTCCCTGGTGGCTTAGAGAACCTGACGGGCTCAGTCCATGGGGTTGCAAAGTCGGACACGACTGAGCGACTAACACTTCTCCAGATCAGTGCCTGACACATCCATCATATGCACTCAGTAAATAAAATCGTTAATTTTATTTCCTAAGTCACGGGACTTGTCTTCTTGGCCTAAATTTATTTTACCAGCAATATTAATCATGGGCAAGTACTGTGTGTAGACTTTATAAATAACAGATAAGGCTAATAACGTCATCCCTCTCATTTCCATCTATTTTGGATTTAAAGGGACCAGTTTAAAAAAAAAACAAAAAACTAAACCTAGAAAGACCTCTTTTCCCTCTTGAAGTCTGAACTAGTAGGACAAAGGTGGCACTAGTGATAAAGAACCTGCCTGCCAATGCAGGAGACGTGAGAGACACGGTTCATTCTCTGGGTTGGGAAGATCTTCTGGAGGAGGAAATAGCTACTCACTCCGCTATTACCTTGAAAATCCCACGGACAGAGGAGCCTGGCATGTTACCGTCCCTAAGGTCGCAAAGAGTTGGACATGACTGAAGCAACTTAGCACGCAGGACAAAATGAAAAGAACTGAGCAGATGAGGATAAGTAAATATCTACTTTGTGTTGGTGAAGCTGACTTGGAAAGTCCACGTGGATCTGCAGTCTTCATTCCTAATGTTTCTTTGACGATGAGACCTTGGAAGAAGCCATCTGAGGTGCGCTTGGATCAAGAGAGCCAACCTGTTTGCCCAGAGTCACTTCTTTACACATTTTAGGCCCATGGAGCAGAGAGAGAAATGGGCTGTCAGACCCACCTCTAGAAAGCTCACTAGAGCCTGGCTGCTGTACTTACACAGTAGAAGAGCAGCCAAGCAGAGATGACAAAAAGGGAGACCAGCATGGCTGAGAGGAACTGCTCAGTTCCTTTCCCAGCCTCCTTCAGGCCCCTCACCGTTCTCTTAGGAGCTAATCTACACACATACAGAGAAGAGTGTTTCCACCGTATTCTCCCCTCCCTTGGGACAGGTTTATAAACATGTCCCCTAGAGACACACTGCCAATAACATTACCTTGTCTTTAGGCACTGAAAAGAAACAGAAAAATCTCTTCGATGTTTAATGGCATCTTTTTGAGTGAGAACTTTGGTCTTTTTTTTTTTCTTTTAAAAATTTTTTGGCCATGCCACAGGGCATTTGGGCTTAGTTTCCTGACCAGGGATCAAACCAGCCTGCCCCTGCATTGAAAGGGAAGAGAGCCTTAACACCACTGGACCACCAGGAAAGTCCCTAAAACAGGTCTTAAGGAGGGTGTGTAAGATGGGTCCCAAAGCATGAGGTGACCTCTCAAACATTTTAGAAATAGGTTTCATAGCTAAATATAATTATGAGTTATCCATGGGGACACCCTTGAGGTAAATGATCATAACTTAACATTTTGTTACTGGAAAAGAAAAGTTTTTTTTTTTTTTTTTTCTAGGGATAATTTGGGTGTTTAAATGACAAGTACTCTGGTCTACACACCATATGGCTATGAGCATAGCCTAGAAAGGTTGTTTTTTTGTTTTTGTTTTTTTTTGTAGTTAATTTATTTTTTATTGGAGGCAAATTATTTTACAATATTATATTGGTTGGTTTTGCCATACATTGATATGAATTTGCCCCGGGTTTACATAAGTTCCTCCTCCTGAACCCCCCTCCCACCTCCCTCCTCCCTTTATCCTCCCTCTGGGTCATCCCCGCATGCCAGCCCCGAGCATCCTATAACATGCATTGACCCTGAACTAGTGATTCGTTTCACATATGACAACATACGTGTTTCAATGTCATTCTCCCAAATCATCCCACCCTCACCCTCTCCCATAGAGAGAAAAGTTTTTATACAAAAAGCAGTAATAGGAGATACTTGTCTTCCAAGATAGCTCTCCTAAGTTTTTGTGGGGTTATAGATAGTTTTCTTTCCTTCTAGAATACCTAAGCCTGAAAATCATGTCCTTGCAGATCATGACTTATCTTATTCTGTGTTTAATAAAAGAAAGACTATTTTCATAATTTTATCAACAGCTTGCAGTTGCAAACAACAGAATTATCACCTTGCAAGAAGAAATGGAACGTGTTAAAGAGGAAAGCTCTTACATATTGGAATCTAATCGGAAGGTGAGAGCATGTCACTGTGTTAACATGCAGGGGTGGGTGGGTGGTACCCTCCAGAGGACTGCTTGGAAGCAGCGAGCCTTTGCATATGTTAAGTATGTTAAGTACACTGTTTTCCCTGACTGGGTGCAAAATTGCTTGAATGATGACGGTTATGGGAGGTTGAGGCCCCTCTCCTATTGACACTCCTTGGCTTCACCACCATGTACATCTGTTTAGAGACTTCAAGAAGCAGTCTAATTTAATGTCTTTTTTTAATATATACTATTACATTTTATATACATTATATACATTTTTATATAATGATTTGTACTATTTTTAGAAATAATGGTACTGTTTTATAAGAAGTATATCTCTGATATCACTGGGAAAGAGTTCCCATATAAATGAATTTTCTAGATAACTCAGTTCAGTTCAGTCGCTCAGTCATGTCCGACTCTCCGCGACCCCATGAATCACAGCACGCCAGGCCTCCCTGTCCATCACCAACCCCCGGAGTTCACACAAACTCATGTCCACAGAGTCGGTGATGCCATCCAGCCATCTCATTCTCCGTCGTCCCCTTCTCCTCCCGCCCCCAACCTTTCCCAGCATCAGAGTCTTTTCCAGTGAGTCAACTCATCGCATGAGGTGGCCAAAGTACTGGAGTTTCAACTTTAGCATAACTCAGTCCCTTTTATATATGTTTCAACATATTTTGAAAACCTTTTGTGTATTGCACAATTCTAAGCCTTCTTAAGTAGAGGATATAATTTACCCCATGTAGCCTTTTATGGTGACTGAAGATCATAGTTATCAACACTGGTGATTCTGTACTGTGTTATAATGGTGCTGCTCAAGGGGGCTATTGAAACTGATAGAGCTTCTAGAACCTATACTTAAAATATTCCCGGTTTCCTTTTTTTTTTTTGCCTTTTATTTCACCGGCATCTTTTACTTCTTACTGCTGTTAGCATTACTCTTTCTGGAAATGTCTCCCTACTACTTAGCCTCATGTTTCTAACCTACTGTGACCTAGGAATCCAGAAATCCAGTTTTTAAAATTGTTCTTGAAGAGTAAGTACCTAGGCTCTGAGTGGGGACCGCCATGAATAAAAAGAAAGTGAAGTTCCTCAGTCGTGTCCGACTCTTTTGCGACCCCATGGACTGTAGCCTGCCAGGCTCCTCTGTCCATGGGATTTTCCAGGCAAGAGTACTGGAGTGGGTTACCATTTCCTTCTCCAGAGGATCTTCCTAACCCAGGGATTAACCCGGGCTCAGCAGTTAAAGCGTCTGCCCGCAACGCGGGAGACCTGGGTTCAGTCCCTGGGTCAGGAAGATCCCCTGGAGGAGGAAATGGCAACCCACTCCAGTATTCTTGCCTGGAGAATCCCATTGACGGAGGAGCCTGGTGGGCTACAGCCCATGGGGTCGCAAAGAGTTGGAAACGACTGAGCAACTTCTCACTTCTCACCCACGTTATAGGCTTTATGTCTAAGCCACCAGGGAAAGTTTGACTTTAATGCATAGATTTTGTAAAACAAAACAACTGTGACTGCTCAGAATTTTCTGATGAACTGTTCATTTCCCTGGTGGCTCAGCTGGTAAAGACTCTGCCTGCAGTGCAGTATACCTGAGTTTGATCCCTGGGTTGGGAAGATCCCCTGGAGAAGGGAACCGCTACCCACTCCAGTATTCTGGCCTGGAGAATTCCATGGACCATATAGTCCATGGGGTCACATAGAGTCAAACACGACTGAGCGACTTTCACTTTCCTTCATCTTTCACCCTTATCTCACTGTCTGGGTGGAGATACCAGATGTGAGATCTTTGGAGGAGGACTGTATAACTGTTTGAAACTTTGGCCCAATTTATAGTTTACAGTGAATGCTATTTTGTTTCTTAGAGGCTGATATTTTGAGACTTCTACCACTTGGTTTGGTAAGCTGCAAGGACTTGAAACAAAATGGCAAAAAATTCCCAGTTCAGCTTAGACTATTTATGGAACCTCTGCAGTTTCTTTGTTGTCTTCATTCATTGTCATATATGCTTTGGTGTGATCATTTTCCTTACTGAATAGCAGTGCTGCTGCTGCTGCTGCTGCTGCTAAGTCACTTCAGTCGTGTCCGACTCTGTGTGACCCCATAGAGGGCAGCCCATCAGGCTCCCCCGTCCCTGGGATTCTCCAGGCAAGAACACTGGAGTGGGTTGCCATTTCCTTCTCCAATGTGTGAAAGTGAAAAGGGAAAGTGAAGTCGCTCAGTCATGTCTGACTCGTAGCGACCCCATGGACTGCAGCCTACCAGGCTCCTCCGTCCATGGGATTTTCTAGGCAAGAGTACTGGAGTGGCTTGCCATTGCCTTCTCCAGAATAGCAGTGCTAGTGTCCGATAACTGTTGGAGTCTTTAAATCCTCAGATATGTACTGTCTTACTTATCTTTTCAAGGGTCCTAAGCCAGACCGGACTGCAGAGGGGCAAGCGCTGAGTGAAGCCAGGAAGCACTTAAAGGAAGAGACACAGCTCCGACTGGTAAACTCTGCTCTTGCGTCCTCGTAGCTCAGCAACGTGTTAAACAGCCCAGCTAGGGCTTTCGTCTCATAGACCAAGGGAATATCAGTCGCCGTCTAACAAGTTTAATGGATCCCGTGAATTTTTTTCTCATTCTTTTAACCCATATTCCCTACAGTGTTTCCTCAGTCCTCGTTCTGAGTATTCTCAACAACCAATGGGATTTTGCCAATCTTCATTTTTAATTTATTTTTGCTTTTATAGCTTGGGTTGCAAAAACGCTAGGTATATAGAACCCACTTTTTAAACTATATGATCTTTCTTACTACCTCAGTCCTCACCCCTGCAAAGACATGTCTCCTCCGATAGGTCAGCTCCTCTTCTCCTTACTGAGAGTCATCAGCATAGACTTGTCCTCTTTCACTTTTAGTTGTTATTTCTGAATTTATTCTTGTTTTTATACTTAAATAGAAAAATATGACATCTGTATTAGTCTTAAGATATTCGTAGAAATTAATATATATACATATATAAGAATGTATAATAAGGACTGAAATACTTCTGCAATAGATTTTATCCAAATATTAGTATAATAATAAACCTGTGTCTTCCCCGGTGGCTCAGTGGTAAAGAATCCACCTGCCAATGCAGGAGACGTGAGTTCGATCCCTGGGTTGGGAAGATCCCCTGGAGAAGGAAATGGCAACCCACTCCAGTAGTCTTGCTAATGTTACTTTAGCAATGTTATTTTAACATCGTTGAAATCATTATCATTTTCTTTCTATATGTTTGTAGATTCAGTCTAAAAATACTTTCCATAAGGAAGGTCGTAGAAATAATGTATGTCAGTGTTTTAAGACACGGTTTGAGTTGCCTTCTGTCATGTTCACCATGTACAGTGGAGTGCCTCAGTTAAGGAGCAAAGGAAAAAGTCGTACAAAAAATTTTCCACTTTCCCATGCCACATTACGATAAATGTTTGTTAACAGAGAAAGAAACCAGGCAAGTAGGCAAGGCTCCAGATGTGCCTGGGCACAGCGTGGATGCAGAAGAACCTCAGGTCTTTGTATCTGTGATCATCCAAATAACACTGCAGTAATAATGGCTGAAACTGCAATACTTTGGCCACCTCATACGACGAGTTGACTCACTGGAAGACTCTGATACTGGAAAAGGTTGGGGGCGGGAGGAGAAGGGGACGACAGAGAATGAGATGGCTGGATGGCATCACCGACTCTGTGGACATGAGTTTGAGTGAACTCTGGGAGTTGGTGATGGCCGGGGACGACAGTGAATGAGATGGCTGGATGGCATCACCGACTCTGTGGACGTGAGTTTGAGTGAACTCTGGGAGTTGGTGATGGACAGGGAGGCCTGGCGTGCTGTGATTCATGGGGTCGCGGAGAGTCGGACACGACTGAGCGACTGAACTGAACTGAACTGAACTGAATAATGGCTGAAACAAAAGCAGGCTTCATGTTAAGTGAATATAAAAGTTCAGTTAGCCACTATGTTTATTTATTTTAATAATAATAACCAAGGTTTATTTGACTTTGTTTTATACTGAGAAGTTCATATAAACATACGTGCATCTTTTTAATGTAATATTTTTAAAATTTCAAGATGATAGAAGTAAATGAGCACAAATTTATTGCATCCCTTTCCCTTTCAGGACACTGAAATAAATCCCGCTTAGTGTCAAGTCCAAATTGCTGTTCGTACTTTTAGGGACCTGTATATCACCTGCATTTTCATTCTAATAGCCATTGGACGTTGAATTCATTTCTCTTAGTTTCATGAAGTCTTCTCTTTTTATTCATCCAGCCATACTGACCTCCTTTCTCGGTTAAAGCATATATACAAAAAGCAGTGTATCAGTGATTAAATACAGAGCTCTGTGTTCAGCCTATTTTTATGTTTGAGTTAGCTGCTATATTTAAAATAGATAACCAACAAGGACCTACTATAAAACACAGGAAATGCTGCTTAATCTGTAAAAATGAAAAAAGAATTTGAAAAAGAATCGATCCCTGTACATGTGTAACTAAGTCGCTTTGCTGTACACCTGAAACTAACACATTGTTAATCAACTATGCTCCAATACAAAACACAATAAAGCAAAAAACTCAGCCATATTGACAGTTCCCATAACTGAGATGTTACCTTGAGGACCCAGAGTATCTTTTTGGTTCCTTGGGATCTTGAAAACGTCAACAACCTCCAAAATAAAGAGAATTCCAGATGCTTAATTTTGTGCTGGCTACTGTAATACTTCGTATTTTTATAACAGGACATGACACAGTTGTTTGTTTTAATATCTAATGATATGCCTCAAGTATGTGTATATTTTAGGCATATTAGATAGCTCTACCTTTGGCTTACCGTGTTTTTCAGATTTGTAAATTATTCAGTAAATATTACTATAATTATCCTGGTTATTATTATTCTTAGTGTTAATGTCTGTATTGAATGATGGTTTACATCTGTTTTGCCAGACTTTAGACCTGAGAGTTTTGGCCTGCTTTTTCCCACGGAATTTTGTAGTTTGTACATAGTTGAGGAAAGAGAAAATAAGTCATTTGTTTCCCTCTGGGGGCAGGATGTTGAAAAAGAACTGGAGATCCAGATCAGCATGAGACAGGAGATGGAACTGGCTATGAAGATGCTGGAAAAGGACGTCTGTGAGAAGCAGGACGCCCTGGTGTCTCTGCGGCAACAGCTGGACGATCTCAGGGCTCTTAAGCATGAACTTGCCTTCAAGCTGCAGGTACGAGAAGTACAAGGAACGGACTCACTGGCTCCCTAAAATCCCGGGGCTTTCCTCTGTCCCTCTTCTTCTCTAGAATCACACTAAATACAAGAGGAAAGAGTGGTGTCACTTTGAGGCTGAAAAGTGAAAGTGTTAGTCATTCAGTCATGTCCGACTGTTTGTGACCCCATGGACTATAGCCAGCCAGGCTCCTCTGTCCATGGGATTCTCCAGGCAAGAATACCGAGGGGGTAGCCATTTCCTTCTCCAGGGGATCTTCCCAATCCAGGGACTGAACCTGGGTCTCCTGCATTACAGGCAGATGCTTTACCGTCTAAGCCACCAGGGAAGCCCTAGCTGCCAATAAACCACTTTAGGAATCAGACCATCATAGGATCGTGTATGCTTATTCTGGAAAGCCACAGCCACTTTTCACATTGTCACATCTGCTCTCAAGTCTGACCTACCAACTGAGTTATATAGATAAATTGATGTACTTTCTGATGTTGATTTTTGAGACAAAACTGCAGATAACAACACTAATATTAAATGTTGCTTCCTGCTTTTTTCTGTTTGGGAATTAACTGATAGACAAATATTAGTATATAAGCATTTCTATTTCTTTATTTCCCATTTATCATTCAGTTCAAAAGGCACGTGTGATTTGTTTCAGGATTTTACGTTCTATATAAATGTAAACATCATTCATAATTCTTTTCTGTAACAGAGTTCAGACTTGGGAGTGAAACAGAAAAGTGAACTGAACAGTCGCTTAGAAGAGAAGACTAATCAGATGGCTGCTACCATTAAACAACTGGAACAAAGGTAAAATTGCTGTTTCTCTAGTGAAACACTTAGGGCATTCCATCCTGGAAGTGCAGAGAACGTGCTGTGGATTTGACAAACAGAGAGTATGTGGAAATCGCCCAGCTTAACACCAGGCATGTTAGTAGAAAGAAAGCCAATTAAATGTTGTTTTTTAAGATGTGACTAAAAACCATTTCAGTGTCATGTGTTAGAGGTGGGATACGTACAAGGATGAAAGGACTTTTAAATCTGTGTGATTCTGTTACTGTTTATTACTGAAGTCTTTGAAGACTTTAGTGCTAGGTGATGGAGGGGTACTGTGAACCTCTTTCCCTCCTTTTTCATCTCCCAATTCTCTCTGCTTTCTCCTCAGCAGTTCTGTAGCTTCCGCGGTCACCTACTGCCGACAGTGCTTAGATCTGTGAGTCTCTAGCTCTGTCTTCCTTCTGTATTTTCATCCCCTGACCAGCTATTTCCCACTGGTACCTACAACTCAGTCTGCCCAAAGTACATCTTCTTCCTATGCTATTCTTTTGTCTTTCTGTCTGAAATCACCACATTCTTGCTAGTGACTCAGCTGCCAGGGAAATGGCTAAGGCTTCTAGATTAAATGAGCCACAGTACCCATGGTCATGAAAACTTTGCTAACTGAAAAACCCACTGATCACCCTTCTTGCACTTGAGTAAAACTACACTACTAACTGGCTCCTGGACACACATCCTATTTTCCCCATCCATGTCTTTCCTAATTGTTGTTGTTGTTTAGTCATTAAGAAGTTGTGTCCAACTCTTTGAAACCCCGTGGACTGCAGCATGCCAGGCTTCCCTGTTCTTCACTATCTCCCAGAGTTTGCCCAAATTCATGTCCTTTGAGTCGGTGATGCCATCCAACCATCTCACCCTCTGTCATCCCGTTCTCCTCCTGCCCTCAATCTTTCCCAACATTAGGGTCTTTTCATTGGAAGAGCCAATGTTGGCTCTTCACATCAGGTGGCCAAAGTATTGGAACTTCAGCTTCAGCATCAGTCCTTGCAATGAATATTCAGGGTTGATTTCCTTTAGAATTGACTGTCTTTTCTAATAATTTCATCAAAAAGAAATGTCCTTTTTTCACTCCCTTGTTCTTCAGATATATTTTTTATGTTCAGGCTAAAATGCCACTTATCCAAAGCCTCCTCTGATACTTCTTCCCAGCTAAAAATAAACTGTCAGTTTGTCCTTGTTGGAATTCCTATAGCCTTATATCTATACCTGGCCATACTGCTCATAGCACTTCTCACTTCCTGTCCTACCTTATAAACCTTTATGTATGTATCTTATCTTCTGATGAGAATGAGTTCCTTGAAGCTAGTTAACTGTACCCTTTAGGTTCCCTTGTTGGATCTGTCACAATGCCAAGTGTCCAAAGCATTCATTGAGTAGACATGTGAATGACTGGTGAATGGATGCCTTCTTTTATTCAAGTGGTTCTTGACCAGGGTAGGTCCTGAACAGCACTGCATATTATTGTTGACTCAGAAGTTAACTGTAAATTAATAAATAAGCTTGAAACCTCTGGCTTGGCTGATTGTAAATGAAAAAGTTATCAGTCTATCTCAAAAGTCGTCTAGGTACTTGCTCATAAAAGTTGTACATTTATGATTTAACAAATCAATATTAGTGTTCGTAAACTGTGTTTTTGAAATGTGTCAGATTATTTTTCAGTGGATTTTTGGTTTGGTATTTAAAGCAGACAGAACTGAAATAATGACATCTCTTCAGGTATTAAGCTGACTTATTCTCTTGCTGTTTTTGTCTTTCCTATTTATTCATTTTCTCATTCCCCTTTCACTTCATTTTTGTTTCTATTTGTATTAACATAGTGAAAAGGATTTGGTGAAACAGGCAAAGACCTTAAATAGTGCAGCAAATAAACTGATCCCAAAACATCATTAGGCATTTTACAGCTGGTCACCTCACAAGTTGGATATCACAACTTAATTGTAAAAGGAAGAAATCTGAAAGCTATTGCATTTACGCTCTGATTCTATATAAAATGTCACCAAAAATTGACTTTGAATTTGCTGGACTTTAAAAAACAACAGTTTGATATATAGGCTGTGTTTTTTCCTTCTTTATTTTCTCCCCAGAGGTAGAAAATTTAGTATAAGTTCTTAATTAAATACCAAATAAACTTTGAGAAATTACTTCTGAGTTGACCAATATATAAACACCCCATTAAAAAAAAATCCTAGGGAATGGAAGCTCTGTACATACACGATTGATGCCTTTACAACCCAGTCCCCAATAATACCAGTTTCTAGGTACAATGTCTGTGTCAGTGAGCCTGTTCTGCCGTTGCGATGTAATGAACTAGAGGTGATGACCACACGGTTTTGGACTCTCCTAAAGTAGTTCTGTGTCTCTTAGGCCATGACCCCTTTTCACTTTGGTTATCTAGGTTTAATCCCCAAGCCAAGGATAAGTAGTACTTAGTATTTCACTACAGTCCTCTTCTCCGTAACCAAGATTGCTTGCAACTTTTTTGCCTTAGAGACTTCAGGGGGTAAAAAACAGCATCCTTCCATTTCTTTAAAGTCATAGAGATAAATTTAGTGATTAGGTAACTTATGATAACATAATAATATGGAAGCTTGGGAAAAACCCTCCTAATATTTGTCATCTTCTACCTCTGCCATTTTCCTGCAATTCCACTTCCTATTTAGGTAGCTCAGAGAAAACAATTTTAATACAGACACTCCTCTCCTATATAAAAAAATATGCTACACATTTTTCAAATCTGTTCTGCTTTTCCTTTTGAAGTAAAGATGACAAGGCATGGACCCAAGTAATGGTTCCCTGCCTCTTGTTTCTTGCTGACAACCTCTATTTAAGAGTTTCTATTACTTTTTGTTCAGAAGGGAATTTGCTTAAGTTTTCAGAAAAATAACAATCTATTAGAAAACCATTTCAGAGTAGGAAACAGACAAATTTAAATAAACTTATATTTGTTATTATTTAGTCTAAAAATAAAGATTCCCAGTAGGTATTCATAAACAGTAATTAGCAGGGCTTCTTTTTCTAAGTAACCACAGATCTAATCCTTCCTAGACTTTACATTGTAATAATCCTATAAATACTTTGATTTTTATAATGACTTGATTTGGGGGGATAGGCATTACGTAAGCCTTTATTCCTTCAAAAAAGGCTTGGCAAAATTTTTGTTTTCCTCTCTTTTTCTCATTCTGATGGGATTTGCAGCATTTCAGCTGCTTAAGTGGGGACAAAGATAACCCCTTTGCTTCCATCTGTTGAAATTCTTTATCACCTTAGAAAAACCAGAATTAAGAGGGTAAGGTAGATTTTTATAGGTGTGTTTTTATAGGTCCTTGCAGACTTGAGCCAAAGTCAAGTCAAAAAGCCTATGACCAACCTCATGGAAGCTCCTGTGCTTTTGAACTTAGTTTATTTCTTATAATTTTGCATCTACTCTTATCTTCATCAACCTTTTATGGTGATGAGTTGCCTTTTCTATGAGTATTTGGAAGGAGTGCTCAAACACCAAAATAAAACATTTTAAAGACTACACATAGCATGCTTCCAAATTCTATTAGAGAGAGCCCCAGATACTTCACCTTAGAACATACTTTTTATAGGTGCAAAGTTATAGGGTATATGGGAGAAAACATTCATCAGAATCTTCCAGAGAATATGGTCAGGAATCTTAGGCAGGCCCAGTGCTGAAATGCTTGTCCACTCAGTCACACACTATGTGGTAGATATGGAAAAGGAAAGAGATGGCCAGACTCTGACAAAGGCTTTTCATTATGTAAAAACCCGAAGCCTGGGTAAAGGTTGATGTATAGTGTCCAGTGATTTAATATACTTTGTGGTTAAGGAAAGGGACAAGGAAGATGTTCTAATTCCGTATCATAAGAAGGTAGTTGCCCATTTGCAAGTTCCAGTTATGAGTGTAAAACAGAAATATAAAGTACCAAACCCATTAGGAAATAAAAACAAACAAAAAGTGGATTTAACTTTAATTACTGTGTACTTGAAGTTGGCTTTGGTATGGATTTTCTAAAAAGTGATGTTTTATTGTTTATCATCTAATGGCTGTAAACTGTAGTACTAGAATAAAAAAAAAAAATGGAAAATCAGCTTTTCCTCTGCCTGATTCACCTTCATCTTGCTTTTTTTTGTTAAAGAATTTGTTCCTCCTCCATCTTTTTTCCCCCCGTAATTTCTTCCCATGTCCTGCAGAGTTTATTTTCCCCTCTCTGTATCTCCATGCCTTTTCTTCCTTGGGTTGTTTTATTTTGTGTTGTGAGCTTGGTCTTCCTCCCCGCCATGGCTTTTGTTTTTTATCACACGTTCATATGGCTCACATCCAGATTGCGCCAGGCTGAGCGAGGCCGCCAGTCTGCTGAACTGGACAACCGGCTCTTCAAGCAGGACTTCGGAGACAAGATCAACAGTCTGCAGCTGGAAGTGGAGGCGCTCACCAGGCAGCGGTGAAGAAAGCGCAGCTTTGGTGGCCAGGGAGGTCGTGGGAAGTACTGATGCTAGACAGCCAGGGGGTAGGGGGGAGTCTCCTGCTCCAGCCATTTCCATTCTGTCTCTGCCATGTCCTTGCTCCAGAACTAGAATTCAGAAAGCTTCACATACAGTTCAGTTCAGTCCCTCAGTCGTGTCCGACTCACCGCAACCCCATAGTAGCATTCTCCAAATCTTGTCAACATCTTTTGCTACCAAAGAAATAGCAAATTAGAACCCAAGATCCCAGATAAATAGGACAGAGTAAGAGACTGTAATGGCCACCACAACACTAACAGGATTTCCTGAATTCTTCTGTGTGCCGGATACTTTACGAAGCACTTTATATGCATTTTCTCCTAACATCTTCCCGTCAACCCTGTTTGTGATCTCATCACCCCTACTTTCAGATGAAATGGAAACTTAGAGGAGTTAAATTGTCCAAATTCACACAGCTAATGTGTAGCCACATTCTAAAAGCCTATTTCTCTGCCTCCAAGCCCTTAACCATTCTTCCACGCACGCACATGCTAAGTCAGCATATCGTGTGTGGGTGCTAAGTCACTTCAGTCGTGTCCGACTCTTTGTGACCCTATGGACCATAGCATGTCAGGCTCCTTTGTCCATGGGATTCTCCAGGCAAGAATACTGGAGTGATTGGCTATACCCTCCTCCAGGGAATCTTCCAAACCCAGGGATGAAACCTACATCTCTTTACATCTCCTGCCTTAGCAGGTGGGTTCTTTCCCACTAGCACCACATGGGAAGCCCATTCTTTCATACCTTCTCTCAAATGAGACTCAACTCTGTGCCAAAGGCACTGATTTCAAACAAATATACGTTTGTTGTTGGATATAAAAGCACCCAGCTACTAAGGACACTAGTGGTTGAGGGTGTGACTGGGGATTGACAGTATAACGGTAAAGAGATAGCTAATTAAAATGTAATGGGACTTACAGTGTCAGTGCTTTCATGCTGTATCTTGAAATTTTAGAAATACTATCTTTCAGTTATCAGTCGGACACGACTGAGCGACTGAATTGACTGAACTGAACCAGCATTCAGTTGACCACAACTGTTCATTAAGAGTTAGTATTGTCAATACTCAGAGTAGTGCCCGCAGGCACTGGGAGATCCTAAAGTACATTCTTAATCATCCCAGGAAGCTTAAATACATCGAATGTATTCTAGTACTACTGGTTTTATTGTATTATATTTTACTTTAAAACCTGGTTGTCTGCATATACCGGGTATACAGGTGGTGCTAGTGGTAAAGAACCCACCTGCCAATGCAGGAGACATAAAGAGACGCCGGTTCAATCGCCTTGATTGGGAAGATCCCCTGGAGAGGGGCATGGCAACCTACTATAGTATTCTTGCCTGGAGAATCCCATGGACACATGAGCCTGGTGGGCTACGGTCCACAGGGTCACAAAGAGTCAGACACAACTAAAGCGACTTTGCACACATGCACTTTAAAACCTGGTTGTCCGTATATACACAGTTGTTTTTATTGTTGTTGTTCAGTTGCTAAGTGCTCAGTCGTGTCTGACTCTGCCACCCCATGGACTGCAGCATGCCAGGTCTCCCTGTACCTCATTGTCTCCTGGGATTTGCCCAAGTTTATTAGTCCATTGAATCAGTGATGCTGTTAATCAAGTATTAAAATTTAATTACTAAATTCTAAGAAAAGGGGTTGGCATTCTTTAGAAAAGAGTACAGAAATCCAAATTTTCATCATTTTTTTCTCCCACCCATCCCAGGAATCATCTTGAGTTAGAACTAAAACAGGAAAGAGAAAGAAGGTTACAAAACAGCAGGAGCATCCCAGGAAAGGGATCCCAGAAGCCAGAACCCAAAATGGTAATGTTTGTTATCCCCTTGTTCCTTTACTTAATTTTTAGAGGTTACTTTGATGGACCAGGCTATCTTCTCTTATGGAACATGTTTAATTACTATGGCCTTGAGTATATAGGTGGTAGGCAGGCACTGGGGTAAACACATGGAGGCTTGATTCTAAGTCTGCCTCTCGGACACTCTAACTTGAATTCATTTGGAAAAGAAGATGATAGCCATAATTTCCAGTGACCATCTTTTCGTTGTTGTTCAGTCACTAAGTCATATCTGACGCTTTTTGACCACATGGACTGCAGCACACCAGGCTTCCCTGACCTTTACTTCTCTGTCCTACAGTGACCATCTTAATCCTTTCATTTGTTAAGATTATTTTAGTATCTAATATTTTTAATAATATGGTATGGCCATCCCTTCCCAATCCTGAATTCCCCTTTAACAGACTTGTCTTAAATGTTGATTTGCTTCTGTACACCTTTTTCCAAGTCATAAAGATTTCAAGTTTAGGATACTCAAGGTGCTTCTTTTGGGAAAATTAGAAAAAGAGGGATCTAGGCTTGGGAAATGGGAAATAACACAGAGTGGTTTAAAGAGCAGGGGTAGAAGCTTCTAGAGAACAGAAAGGAAAGAGACGTCCAGCACCTATAGTGGTGAGAGAGCCAAAACTGGGTCATCCATGGGACCCAGGAAACAGGGTTTTATCCTAAGAAGTAACTGATACCTTGAGCCCATTTTGTAAGTAAATAGGATATATTCTGAATTTCATTTCAATCTCAAGAATTAAAGAAAATATCTACTCTGAAAATCATTTGTTGCAAGTCCTATCCAAATAATTTGTTAAGAAACTACTCGGAACAAAGAATAAAGGCAAATATCTTGAAAGTTAAATTCCTCCCCTAACCTTAAAAAAAAAAAAGGCTGCTTAGCTTCGTTTCAAGCTAGGACAATACAGAAGAAAATGGCTGCATGGTTAAACTTGTTTAGCAGTCTGAACAGTTAATAAACTGGGCTGTTTTCTTTTGGCAGGATGGGACGCACAAAATCCAAGAGGAAAATGTTAAACTAAACAAGCCCCTGGAAGCAAGCCACAGGTGTTTATTAATAAAGTACTAAGATATAAAGCTCTTTTGGGGTGGTGGGACAGAGGGAGCTCTTGTTATATACGTTGGCAGTGACACTGACTTGTAATATTAATATTCCAGAAAGACGTTTTAAAGGGAGAGTGAATAAGGAATAAACCAGATAACACATATTGAACCAAAACCATTTAGTCAGTTTCAGAAGAAAGAAAGGTGATCAGGCTGTCTTCTGATTCTTTCCTGGTTAATCCCTAAACTATCACTTAAAAGATTAGCTCTAATCTGATCTCTACTGGATGAGTAGGGCTTCCCTGGTGGCTCAGAGGTTAAAGCGTCTGCCTCCAATGCGGGAGACCCGGGTTCGATCCCTGGGTCGGGAAGATCCCCTGGAGAAGGAAACAGTAACCCACTCCAGTATTCTTGCCTGGAGAATCCCATGGACAGAGAAGCCTGGTAGGCTACAGTCCACGGGGTCGCAAAGAGTCGGACACGACTGAGCGACGGAATGGAATGGATGAGTAGGACAAGTGAATGAAGGACAAATCATAGCATTTCCTGGGTTCTTAATGTACTTGAGCATGTTCTACCTGTGTGCTAAGTGATTGGCAGCTATGTTTCAAATAAATTCCCTAATTTCCCTTGTGTTTTTCTCTTAAAGAGAAAGACAGTTTAATTTTATTTTTCTTAACTCTTCATCTCATTTGCTCACTGAAGAACATGGGATCACTTCCAGGAAGTTGACTTTTAA
This sequence comes from Moschus berezovskii, assembly GCF_049115385.1. NCBI lineage: Eukaryota > Metazoa > Chordata > Mammalia > Artiodactyla > Moschidae > Moschus > Moschus berezovskii. Next base: position 95,545,030 of record NC_142464.1, read on the forward strand.
CAAATTACTTTAACAACAAAACATGACACAGTAAAAGTGAAGGAGGCCCAACTATATGACCTTCTGGAAAAGGCAAAACCATGGAGATAGTGATTGCTAGGGATTAGGGGATATGGATAGATGAATTAGTAGAGCACAAAGGATTTTATAGGGCAGTGAAAATACTCTATGACACTGAAATGACGGATCCATGTCATTATACATTTGTCCAAACCCATAGAATATACACCACCAAGGGAGACCCCTAAGGTAAACTATGACTCACAGTGTGTCCATTTAGGTTCAGTAACTGTTACGTCAGGTACCTTCTGGTGTGGAATGTTGATACTGGGGGAGGGTGGGAGGTCCAACAGAATATATAAGAAATCTGTGTCCTTTCTGCTCAGCTCTGCTGTCAACCTAACACTGCACTAAAAATTAAAGTCAATTATAATGACAACAATAACAAAAGATTATTATCAAGGAAAGATACCACAGAGGTATCTTTTGAGAGACCTATACAGTATACATTTTTGGCAGCTGAATCTGCCCAATCTTTGATGCCCTAAGAATGAGATAATATGTCATCTGGAGCAAAACTAGCTGCTGGAGAAGATAAGTCACACAATCCAACAGTAGGATGATTTTGCAGGTGCTTAGCCTAAAGAGCCCTTCCTTGCCTCCAAGGCCAGAGTGATTCCAGTACCTTTAAGTTTTACTCCCAAGAGAACGTGGTCTGATTTAGGACCAGCCTTAAATTCCAGTCAGTCGAACCCTACAGATCAGCATGGGCTGTGGGAAGGAATTAGACGATAAAATTAACCAAGGCTTAAAAGGGCCTTTCAGAGTCAGCTCATGCCAGACAAAAATCAAGTCATTTACTTTCAGGAGTGTCTGACATGCCAGGTTCTGATTTTAGGCCCTAGAAATAAGAGACAATACAAGGACTATCCCTTGGTATCCAGGGTTCCAGGAGCCCCTTCAGATATCAAAATCCATGGATGCTCAAGTCTCTTACAAAAAATGGCCCGGTACAATGAACATAATGGGCTGTATCTGTGGGTTGCGCCTCTGGGATTTAACTAACCACAGATGTGGAACCTGAAAACCAGGAGGCATAAGTGTACTACCTTATATATGTATTGTACTCTGCACCTTAAAAAATGCGTCACATTCATTGTCTCCTTACAAATTTACTTCTCCTTAAAAAAGCTTAATCATCTAGTCCTACTTTACAGGTGAGAAAAATGAGGCAGAGACCCAAGTTGCCTCTCTTTATCATGTCTTCCTTTGTCTCTGCACTAAATAATAGCTGCTTCCAGGGCCTCGCCTGGTGAGAACTGCCATCCTAAGACATACCCAAGTTTCCTTGGACTGTGGTCCAAGGAACAGCTGCCAAGATGGTCATATTGATGGTTACACTGCCATTCAACTGAAGAGAATTGGAATCATTGTAGATCTGTGGTCCATTTTCCCCAGAATTGAATGTGGGCTTTGCTTCTCTTGTATAAGTTCTGTTCCAAGTTGGGAAAATTGGGGTTAGCTCAGCTGGTATCATGAAGAAATATTTCAATCTAAATGGATAACTTGGGAGAAGGGACTAATACATGACATATGAGAATCGGCAGGTTTCCATAATACCAGATAGGAAAAAAAGCTATTAAAATGCATGGCCTCAGCCACTGGGGCTTTGTAGGTTGGGAAACATGAAGACTCTTTTCTTGGTAGTAGGAAGGAAACAAAATATAACTCTAGTCTATTTTTAAACAGGAACCTAGACTAATATAGGATCTTATCCTAGTAATAGATTTAACAACCAAAATTTCCTCTCCTTGGAGGTCAACATTAATAATTACTTTGGTCTCAGCAACATAAAAGAACCATGGTATTGCTTTCTCCGTACTTTTAAAATGATAAAGGAAGTATAAGCCGCTGTTAATTACTGTTTTTACTTTCCTGTTATAGGCTGCAATCTCACCCTGTGGATCAACAGGTAACTGAGTCTCCTGTCCTAAAACGTCTTATAAAAAATTAGCTAGTTGGCTGGGCCCTGCCTAGTTATAAACAGGGCAGCAAGGGAGGTAGGTGAACGCATACAAGTCTCTGTGCCCCATCCTTTTAATATCCTAAACATGCATTTCCCAGACACACTCACGGCAAGTAGGACAGTTCTGAGCAATTTACTAAGTAAAACAGCAGTGCTCACTCCCTATTTGAGATTCTCTTTGATTTACTGTGAGACCTCAGAGAGCTCACCAGACCTCCCTTGCCCTTAGCTTTCCCTTAAATAAAAGGAAGAGAAAAAATACGTCTTGACCACTTGGAAATAAGCAAACATCAATGGTTAAGAAATGCATTACAAAATATAGTGGTAACTCCATGAGAAAGATGATAAATGCTACTATATCTGAGTTACCATGGTCTTCTATTTACTAGGTATACTGAAGCCTACTCCCTTCCATTCCTCATGACAGAATAATACAAAAGGGATGGAGCTTTTTACATTTATATACATGAATTTCTTTATATCAGTAAAATTGCGTATTACTTTATTATAAAAATTAAGAGGGTCAACAAGGATAATGATATTATCAGAGTTGTATTAAGGTGGTAAGACTATATATATATATGTGTGTGTGTAACTTGTTTTTCTAGTTTCCAATAGTCTGCAGTGTGATTATATTAATTTTGTAACTAAAAATGCATACTCTGAAAATACTGATATTTCTGGGGCTAAGGGAGACTAACTGGCTCACTGTGTGGTTTAGGATCAGCCGTTGCCCTCCGAAAAGCCACCAAAGTATTGTCAGCTATGCCAGGAAGACTGCAGCCTAACAAAGGTAATGGTGATGAGAAACAGGTTCTTCATAGGAACGCCCACTGCATGACTCGCTGCTTCTGATGACAGGGACTTTGCCATGTAGAGTGCAGAGTCAGGGGGGAAAGCAAAAGGAACAGCAGTGAGTGTGTACCTATTATTTTCAGTCCTGTTAAGTCATGTCAGTAAATCCCCATTAGAATATTACATACAAAATTTACTACATAATTTAAAATAAAATGTATAAATTTGTTCATTACAAAAGGATAATGAACAAAGGGTACATGAAGTCCTGGTCTCGTTAAGCTTATGTCCTTTGTGCCATCATTTTATGAAGAGCCTTGGGCTCAGAGGTGTCACGTGCCATTTCCCAGTTACTGAAAGCTCACATGCAGCCTGACTTTGGCTGCAAAGTCTACACTCCTTCCAGTACTCCATCCTGTTTAGAACAGAGAAGACAGGTTAGGGAAGGAAATTCTTTGAACTAGTTGGGGAAACACCCTCTGAAAGGAAAACAAGCTCTCTTTCCACCAAACCACTTGTTTTCCCTTTGGATCCTCAAGGGTGTCTCTCTGAGCACCTTCCTAGCTTGTTGTTCTAGAGTCAGCAGGGTGAAGGAAGCATGCAAGAAAGGGTAAGCATCTTTGACGGCCACATCTGTGCCTTGCTCACAGTAGGATCCCCCAGTATCTAACATGTGCCCAGTTCATAGCAGATGCTCAAGAAATACTACAGACAAATGAGTGTCAGGAACAAGTGCATAGAGGAGATGGAAACGTGCCCAAATTCTACGTTACAACCTACGTGCCAGCGTCTGTGGTCATGCTAAAATTTTAACAAGCAAAATTCTAGTATGACCTGGTCTTATTCTATTTAAGGTGACCTGGTCTTAAATAGAAACATAAAGATGGACTGCCTTTATAGAACTGGAAGTTGTAGTTAGAGAAATGTGTTTCCAAACAGAAGAGGCTGCTAATCTAATTCTGGCTTTTCTTGTCTAAGACCTGCAAAGTAACTGCAATATGTCAGAGGAAACATTCCTCGATTGATTCCCCCCTACCTCCACTGAACCCTCAGAAAGATGAATTGTTTAGGGGGACAGGAGCATTATTTATGGGGAAAATTATTCTTCACAGCCTTTATATAGGAAACCTTGGAGCTGTGTGTGCACTGTCCTGTCACTCTTTGTGACACTGCCATAATGACACACATGCTGTCCCCCAGTTTGGCTACTAAAGACTCCAAATGCTTAGTTGCTCAGTTGCCTCCGACTCTTTGCGACCATTTGGACTGTAGCCCCCCAGGCTCCTCTGTCCAGGGAATTTTACTTAAGTGGGTTGCCATTTTCCTCCGCTAGGGGATGTTCCCAACACAGGGATTGAACCCACATCCCTTGTGTCTCTTGCGCTACAAGCAGATTCTTTACCCGCTGAGCCATCAGGGAAGCCCCTACTTAATAGATTAATTTCCCAATTAGAAAGGAGGCAGGCAGCTGTGCTCTGTTACACTAATATCCCAAAAGATGTGCTTGCAGAGCATCACAGGAAAACATTAAGCACATCATATATTAGAAATTATGCTTTTAGTTCATGCTCAGCAAAGTTTCTAAGCGTTTCGCTGATTGCCAAACCCATGGCTAGGTCATCGCCTGCATTATTTGGAGTATGTTTGCTGCTGCTGCTGCTAAGTCGCTTCAGTCATGTCCTACTCTGTGTGACCCCATAGACGATAGCCCACCAGGTTCCCCCATCCCTGGGATTCTCCAGGCAAGAACACTGGAGTGGGTTGCCATTTCCTTCTCCATGGAGTGTGCTTAGGTAACAGCAAACCAATTTTAGAACTAGCCCACCTAAAAGTGAATATAAATGGAAGTATATATTCTGAAGATAAATAATTTGTGTATTATCTGTTCATGTGAACTCTGTGGAAATGCTTCTCTTCACTTAGACCTAAGAACTAGGCTGTACACGTCTTTGTAGACAGGTTGTTTGGTCAGATAGTGTGTGGCATACAGCACATATTCAGCCAGCATTTTATTGGACGTTGAGCGTCTGTCATATTTGGCCTCCTGCATCCCATGCATACTTATGCCCTGCTCTTCTGTTACCCACCTGACCTCGCTTTCTCTTTGTAGAATGAATGTAGGAACTGCAGAGGAACCTTCTGTAACATCTGCTCGACAAATGAACTGCCTCTTCCTTCAAGTATCAAGCCTGAGCGAGTTTGCAATCCCTGCCACGAGCATCTGATGAAACAGTATTCCACCAGTCCATCGTAAGATGGAGGCCAAGATCTGGACCAGAATGTATCCACCCACGTTAGATGTCAGAATCCCCTAGAGCCAACTTTAGAATCAACTCGAGTTGATAGGAATGCTTTAAATAAACCAGGTCCAGGAAGAAAAGGCAGTGGTTGACTGTGCTGGAAATTTTGCGTGTTTTCTCTAATGACTGTATGAATAAAAGTTACTCAGTTGAGCCTCTCTCTGCTAAATCTAAACAACCTCACTTTGAAGCATTGATCTTATAGCTTGTCTTTGGAAGGGCTATTCATTTTTATGAATAGTGATATTAATACTGAGCTGCATGCTAAAGGAGAGAGGGTCCTTAGTGAATAAGAATAAAAAGGAAAATGATCATCCCTTTATTATATTTGGAGAGTCAAGAGGGAAAGATCATTGTTAACCGAGATTGAAATGATAAGAGGTTACATGTTCTCTCAGGTGCTGCTAGACATTATTTCCTCTTTACCCCTAGTACCTACCTCTTCTTTAAAGGATCTCTACCAAACTGTGAACCCAAACTCAGGGAAAAGAAATTAAAGAGTAATATAAATTTTGAATGTACTTAAAACAATATTATAACGTATTCTAGTTTTAGGACCAGAATTTTCTAGTTCTGGCCTACACGTTTTCACTATCAGAATAAGGAGGAAGAATGTTTCCCGTTTTTCCACTTAGTGACCTGAAAAGTAAATACCTGCCTTTTTCAGGATCTGCTAGGCAACAAGCCAGCTCTTCCCCAGTCTTCCTCCTCTCTGGGTCACGGAAATTATAAGGGGCTTTAAACATAGGGTTTGACTTTTGCAAACAGGAAGTGCTAAAGCAAAGCCATGTCAGGTGTAGAGTGAAAAAATTTTATTTGTCCATGACTGAAAATAATTAACTGAGAATATTTGTTAAATTCTTTTCTGAATAAGGGATTCCTTATTCCAAGTCAAGATTCAGAACTGGTAGACAGGTTTTTTTGGAAAGTTATGATACTCAAAACAGTTCTTAGCAACAAACCCTTTGGGGGGAAAAAAGGGACGTGCATTCAGCAGGGGAAGGCAGGAAATGGTCTATGCTCCTTTGATTATGTTGCATGTACATCGATTGTTTGATTCCAATTAAGACCTATGAAGATCAGATTCTGTTAACTGGTTTAGAGTTATGGGGTGGAAACATCCTGGAACTATGATATTTGATCAATTCTGTCTCCTGAAAAGAGTGGCAGCCCAGGAAAGTTGTTATTCCAGAAGTCTGACCTATTCCTTGGTGGAGCTGAGTCCTAGGGAAAAATAAAATTAGTAATTCCAACGTCGTTTGTTGTCATTTTTTCTCTTTAATATCTATTGCTTGTGATTCTCCATCTTCCTTATTTTTGACTACATATATGTGTCAGCACTGTTCTAGGTTCTACAGAAAATGGGGGATGGGGGGATTATCCTAAATTAGCAAGTTATTTTATAATTAATTTTGAACTAAATTGAAGAGGCCATTCTGTACATGGAATGTAAGGAGGAATAAATAACTAGCCACTTGAGATTTGTTTTGGAAATGCACATAAGCTGTTCAGTGTTTCGGTTATTTTTTTAAAACCAAAGCTCCAGAGATTTGTTATTAGTGCATATGCCCACAAAGCAAGGGGAACAAGTCATGAATACCTTGACTTAATGATAGGCCTTTCTTCCTTAAAAACTGTGGTTTCCACTGTTTATAGTAGTATCACCAAGAAAAACATACTTAGGAATACACTTAACCACAGAAGAAAATTACTTGTACACTGAAAACTAAAGCACTGCCAAAAGAAGGTAACAGTACACAGAAAGACTCCTCATGTTCATGAATTGGAAAACTTACATTATTGACCAGAGATGTATTAATACATCTTTTGTTACCCAAATGTTATTGACCAGAGACATAAATACATTTTTAAAGAGTGATACAATTAACATCACTGTGCAGTTTTTAGAATGTAAAATTGATCCTGGGTTCATTATACAGCTTAAGATTGTCATTATCATTCACATTTTACTGTGAGGTTTTTGTTCCAACCTTGTGTATATTATAAACATATAGTTAAGTTTTGAGTTAAGAATTTTTCTGTGGTTTTATGCAGATATTTGATTGTACAAGAGACATATATACTAGTGTCTCAGAAGATGGTATTTGTTCAGAATATAGTTGATTCAGATGATGTGAATGTTACACACACACAAAAAGCCTTAATGACTAATTCTAATACAGAAAGTGAAAATGAGACTCACAGTGCTGGAGACGACTTTACAGGTATGTCAGGTATAACTACTGAATGTAATAACCCACAAAGTGCTATAAAATAACACAATTGTGGGTCAGCCAAAATAAAAATCGCTGACCACAGGCTTTAGTTTCTGCAAAGTTCCCTCAGTCGATAATGAGTTTATATCTTTAAAATGTCAATACTACCTCAACCATCTACAGATTCAGTGTGACCCTTACCAAAATTCCCAATATCTTTTGCAGAAATAGAAGAATTTATATGGAACCTCAAGAGGTGCCTAAACAGCCAAAACAATCTTGAAAAAAAGTTAAATGTCTCACACTTCCCTGATTTCAAAACTTACAGAGCTACAGTGCTGAAAGCAGTATGGTAATGGCATATAGACATAATGACCCATCAGAGTAGAGAGCATAGGAATAGACCTTCACATCTATACTCAAATGATTCTGACAAGGGTGCCAAGACTATTCAATGGGAAAAGGATAGTATTCGCAAAACTGATACTGGGAAAACTAGATATGCACATGCCAAAAACACTAAGATGAACTTTTATACCGTATACAAAAGTAATGGATCAAAGATCTGAACATAGAGTTAGAACTATTCTTAGAACAAAGAGGAGGGAAAGATTCATGACACTGGGTCTGGCAGTGACTTTTTTGGATAGATACCAAAAACGCAAGCAACATAAGAAAATAGGATAGCTTCATCAAAATAAAACAACTTGTAAAGAAAGTGGAATCCTCGTGCAGTTAGTGGCAATGTCAAGTGGTACAGCCACTACAGAAAACAGAATGGCAGCTCCTAAAGAAAGAAGCTCCATGCAGTACAGCAGTTCCACCACTGGGTGTATACCCAGAAATGAAAGCAGGGTTGTACCCACGTTCATAGCAGCAGCATTCACAATAGCCAGAAGATGAAGCCACCCAAGTGTTCATTGATCAGTGAATGGATAAACAAAATATGGTAGATACATTCAGCCTTACAAAGCAAGGAAATGCTGACACATACTACAACATGGATGAACCCTGACATGAGATAAGCCAGTCACAAAAGGACAAATAGGATTCCACCTATGTGAGGTATCTAGTTAAATTCACAAACACTAGAAAGACAAAGTAAAACAGGTTACCAAGGACTTGGAGAAGTGGGAAATAGTTTCAATAGTGGGTGGAGGGATGAAAAAGTTCTGGTGATGGATGGTGGTGGTGGTGGTCATACAATATGAATGTACTTAATGCCAAAGAAATGTACACTTAAAAATGATTAAAATGGTAAAATGTGTTTGTATATTTTACAGCTTTTAAAATACCATGCTTTCCAGTTGGATACAGAAAATAGATATGTACGTGTATATGGGTGGGTACACAAACATATATCCCCATCTGCTGAGAGGGTCTGGAAGCTGACAGCTCAGTAGTAATGGGCACATCCAATGCCCAGTCTTTGATCAGAAAGCAAAGCTTGGTTTATAATCCATTCTTCAAAAAAAGGAAACAGGATTCATTGGAGAAATGGCTGATTCTAGGTCTGGGGCATCTTGAAACACCAAAAAGTAAGGAGGTGCTATTGATAAAAAAAGAGGAGGAAGGCATAGCAAAGGTATACAGGAAAAAACTAGAAGCTTCCAGTGGGTAAAGCTGAAAAAATGTGAGCAAAATAATGTAGGAGTATTACCCAGAGAATAAATGAGTCCATATTAATATGAGGTTAAATAAATGGCAGAGAACTATCGTTATCTCCTACAAAGAAGAATTCCAAATAATTTATGTAGCTACTATTCCTTCAAGAGTCTTCTCCAGCACCACAGTTCAAAAGCATCAATTCTTCGGCGATCAGCTTTCTTCACAGTCCAACTCTCACATCCATACATGACCACCAGAAAAACCATAGCCTTGACTAGACGTTCCTTGGTTGGCAAAGTAATGTCTCTGCTTTTTAATATGCTATCTAGGTTGGTCATAACTTTCCTTCCAAGGAGTAAGCGTGTTTTAATTTCCTGGCTGCAATCAGCATCTGCAGTGATTTTGGAGCCCAAAAAAATAAAGTCTGACACGGTTTCCACTGTTTCCCCATCTATTTCCCATGAAGTGATGGGACCAGATGCCATGATCTTCGTTTTCTGAATGTTGAGCTTCAAGCCAAACTTTTCACTCTCCTCTTTCACTTTCATCAAGAGGCCTTTGAGTTCCTCTTCACTTTCTGCCATAAGGGTGGTGTCATCTGCATATCTGAGGTTATTGATATTTCTCCCGGCAATCTTGATTCCAGCTTGTGCTTCTTCCAGCCCAGCATTCCTCATGATGTACTCTGCATATAAGTTAAATAAGCAGGGTGACAATATACAACCTTGACGTCCTCCTTTTCCTATTTGGAACCAGTCTGTTGTTCCATGTCCAGTTCTAACTGTTGCTTCCTGACCTGCATACAGGTTTCTCAAGAGGCAGGTCAGGTGGTCTGGTATTCCCATCTCTTTCAGAATGTTCCACAGTTTATTGTGATCCACACAGTCAAAGGCTTTGGCATAGTCAATGAAGCAGAAATAGATGTTTTTCTGAAACTCTCTTGCTTTCTCCATGATCCAGCGGATGTTGGCAATTTGATCTCTGGTGCCTCTGCCTTTGCTAAAACCTGATTGAACATCTGGAAGTTCACAGTTCACATATTGCTGAAGCCTGGCTTGGAGAATTTTGAGCATGACTTTACTAGCATGTGAGATGAGTGCAAGTCCCTTGGACTGCAAGGAGATCCAACCAGTCCATTCTAAAGGAGATCAATCCTGGGTGTTCATTGGAGGGACTGATGCTAAAGCTGAAACTCCAATACTTTGGCCACGTCATGCGACGAGTTGACTCACTGGAAAAGAGTCTGATGCTGGGCGGGATTGGGGGTGGGAGGAGACGGGGACGACAGAGAATGAGATGGCTGGATGGCATCACCATGCTGTGATCCATGGGGTCGCAAAGAGTCGGACACGACTGAGCGACTGAACTGAACTGATTCCTTCAAGAAGTGGAGCTTACCTCCCCACCTTTTGAATATGGGCTGTGCTTAGTAACTTGCCTCAAAGAAGTAGAATATAGAAAGAGAAATAAAGGGACTTTATAGTAACCAAGGAAACACTGTTTTGGCCATGTGATCAAAATTCACATGGTCAGTGATATCATGTTGATAACAAGAATCCTTGATAAGGTGAAAGCAGTGAGAATTCCTTTGTATTCTTCCTCCCAAAACCAATAAACCTAGTCTGACCATGAGAAAACCTTAGAAAACTCTGAGGGACATTTAACAAAATACCTGACCAGTACTCTAAAAGTATCAGGTCATCAAAAACAAAGACTGAGGTTAAGGAGACATGAAGACTAACATAATATGGGATCCTGGAAAGAAAGATACTAGGGAAAAGCTAATAAAATCTGAATAAAGTGAAATTCAGTCAGTGGTTATGCATTAACGTTAACTGTGACAAATGTAGTAATATAAAATATAAACAGAAATTAGGCAAGTCGTATACAGGAATTTACTGCTTTTGAAACATTTTTGTATATCAAACTATTCCAAAATAAAATTTAAATTTAAAAGTTGTGCTTTCATACTCCAAGACCTTACAGAACTTGACTGAACTCCCTAAATGCAGTTGATTTCCAAATACAATCTAAGGATTTTCCTCAGCATGAGGATTTTAAATCAGATCTGTTGTTCAGCGCATAGCTCTTTCATTGTTTACAGTCAAGTTATAAAAATAATTTGAAAAGATAAAGTTCAGTTCAGTTCAGTCGCTCAATCGTGTCCGACTCTTTGTGACCCCATGAATCACAGCACGCCAGGCCTCCCTGTCCATCACCAACTCCAGGAGTTCATTCAAACTCATGTCCATCGAGCCGGTGATGCCATCCAGCCATCTCATTCTCTGTTGGCCCCTTCTCCTCCTGCCCTCAATCCCTCCCAGCATCAGTCTTTTTCCAGTGAGTCAACTCTTCGCATGAGGTGGCCAAAGTATTGGAGCTTCAGCTTTAGCATCAGTCCTTCCAATGAACACCCAGGATTGATCTCCTTTAGAATGGACTGGTTGGATCTCCTTGCAGTCCAAGGGACTCTCAAGTCTTCCCCAACACCACAGTTCAAAAGCATCAATTCTTCGGCAATCAGCTTTCCTCACAGTCCAACTCTCACATCCATACACGACCACTGGAAAAACCTTAGCCTTGACTAGACGGACCTTTGTTGGCAAAGTAATGTCTCTGCTTTTTAATATACTATCTAGGTTGGTCATAACTTTCCTTCCAAGGAGTAAGCATCTTCTAATTTCATGGCTACAATCAGCACCCGCAGTGATTTTGGAGCCCAAAAAAATAAAGTCTGACACTGTTTCCACTGTTTCCCCATCTATTTCCCATGAAGTTATGGGACCAGATGCCATGATCTTAGTTTTCTGACTGTTGAGCTTTAAGCCAACTTTTTCACACTCCTCTTTCACTTTCATCAAGAGGCTTTTTAGTTCCTCTTCACTTTCTGCCATAAGGGTAGTGTCACCGGCATATCTGAACCCCAGATGTTCTCCTCGGTCAAATCTTAATGAGTCTTAGACTTTTGTTACCTTGGGGATTGTCCATTATTAAGGTCTTCTTTTTTATTCTCACCCTCCTGAGGACAGCTGATTTTGTTAACACATTAATTACTTTTGTATATGAGATTTGTGCAAGCATGTCAATCTACCAAATCAAAATTTAAGTATCTGATAAGGAGTTCTACACCTATAATACAAGACAAACTTTATTCAAAGAGTGTATCACCTTGAAATGTAAACTCAGTTAAAAACAGAACCAGTGACAGCTGGAAGCATTGCTGACGATGTAAGTAAGCTTGGTAAAGAGGTAACTGTGGTCTCCAATGGGCAGGTACGGTGGAAAAACCTGCTGAAGTCTCCAGACAGCAGTAGTGCCATGCCGTCCTGGGATGCTACTTCTCAACACAATGCTGCTGCTGCTGCTGCTAAGTCGCTTCAGTCGTATCTAACTCTGGGCGACCCTATGGACAGCAGCCCACCAGGCTCCTCTGTCCACGAAATTCTCTAGGCAAGAATACTGGAGTGGGTTGCCATTTCCTTCTCCATCTCAGCACAATAGTATCATTCATATTCAATTATAAGGTCTGTCACCAATAGTTTGTTCTTGTAAATTATTAGAGGTTAAAAATTAGCCCAATATTACCACCTGTATTCCCCTATCTGCTCTCTTGAGGGGTTAAGAAATGGATGGAATTATAGCCAGCCTACTAGAAATTCCAAGTAACTCAGCTTCTCATTAGTTCTGGTCTATATTTCCAAATGTCATCAACTGGCAGAAAGGTTGAGAGCCTGTTTATTTCAGTTAGAACGAAGTGAGTTTTCCAATCACAAGTGTTTGAATATATTTGTGAAATTTCACAGACTTCAGATTTAGTCTGGAACATTTGAAAAGCTTTTTCTTAAATGTACTATGGTGATGTTTCTGAGTTTCTCAGAGTAGTCCATATCCTAGAGTCAATTTGGCTACACACCTTCATGCTTTATCACCAGGTGCTTTCAAAATCGTTTCACTGGAACCTCCTAGTTCTGACACAGATCCGAGGCCATAAAAAAGGGAGATTTAACAAATCTACCACGTAATTTCTGCCATGAACAGCAAATAAAGTGACAAACTGGGGGGCGGGGGAGGATGTGTTTAAAGCCAGCTCATTGTGAGAAGGGCTCTTGCCACTTAATTAAGAAAAAGACCACACGCAATAAAAAGTGGTCATTTGACATCACTTAAAGGCGATCAGTGAACCAAACTCAGCCTGTGGAAGCCTCTGAAGGTTCACAGCGTTTCTCCAAAAAATAAAATGGAAGGGGAAACATGAAACGGAAAACAGGAACTTCAGTTTCACTGAAGATATTTGGTCAATAAGCTTACAAAAATATGCTTAACATCACTAGTCGGGACAGTAAATTAAAACCACATGTACTTTGTGTGTCTAATTTTATAGAGAATGGCCAAAATTACCGGTTGGAAATATCAAATGGTGAGGACGTGGACCAACTGGAACTGTCATATTGTTTGGGATATCTAAAACAGAATGGTCACTTTGGAAAAGGGTATGTCAATTTCTAGTAAAATTAAATATATCAACCTTGGGACTTCCTCAGCAGTCCAGTGGTTAGGATTCCACGTTTCCACTATAGGAGGCACAGGTTGAATCCCTGATTGAGGAACTAAGATTCCATATGCTGTGTGGCATGGCTAGAAAAAAAAAAAAAAAAAAATATATATATATATATATATATATCTCCTTGCAATTCAGGATAGTCTACTAACTGCTGCTGCTGCTGCTAAGTCACTTCAGTCGTGTGCGACTCCGTGTGACCCCATAGATGGAACGTCCACAAGAAGCCTTGCACAAGATATTCATAGCAACTTTATTCATGACAGCCAAAAAATAAACAGCCCTTCACCAGACCAGTGAAAAATTAAACTATAGCATATTCATACAGTGGAATACTACTCAGCAATGAAAAGGAACAAAGAGCTGACACACAAAGGTGAATCTCAACAAATGCAGAGTGGGAGAAATTTACATAAGAATACATAATGATTCCATTTACAGGTGAAACTATGGTGAAAACAAAATCCTAACCAGAAAGGATGGAGGAGGAACAGGGACTGCAGAAATGTTCTGATGTGATGGAAATGCTCCATAGCTTGTAAGGGGTGTGGGTTACAGAGTTACATATCAACACTCATCACAGTAACATTTGTTCACTTCACTGTACATTTAACCCCAAGAATAAGAAGTCTACTTAATAATACGGATGCTACAAAGCTTAAGATTCAAGTATAGATGTCTATAACTTGGACATACATAAACAAAATGCATTGATGGATGCATAAATACATGAAGAAAATATGGTAAAATGTTACTTGCAAAATCTAGATGGTAGTATGTATAGGCATTCAATTTTTCCAAATATTTGAAGTTTTTATTAAAATTTGTTATTAAAACATGTTGCAGAGGAAAAAGAGACATAATAACCATTGCAGGGTATGGACTGTTGCTTAGATCCTGATTCAAATATACTTTTTAAGAAGTTATTTGATAAGAAATTAGTATTTTTAGGAGTAATGGTTATTTTTTAAATTTTTCTGGGTTGAGCAGCATGTGGGATCCTAGTTCCCTGACCAGAGCTTGAACCCACCCACCCTGAATTGGAAGCACAAGCCTTAAGCCAAGAAAGTCCCTAAAATCCTTTTTAAAAATAAATATAGGATATACATATATCCAGAAAAAATGATGGTATCTTGAATGTTTTAAAATTAATGAGGATAAGTAGATGCGGATTATAAGAGAAAAATAAATATGGGGAGAGGCCATGAAGACAAATTCATACAAAAGAAAATCCAAAAGCCCTTAAACATGAAGAAATTCTACAATGTAAGAGAATACCATTATGTATTTTTAACCTTGGCAGAGTGGCAAAGAGTAGATTGCTAATACACTGTGTTAGGGGGTTGTGGAGAAATGGGGACTTGCATTGCTGGTGCAAACTAAGAAAAAACAAGCTATAGATAGAAACTGAATTTTAGATATAAGTTTACAAGTGCACAGGCTCTGACCATTTATCCTATAGAGAAATTTATGCATGTACAAAATGATCTAAATTTATACAAGGTAATTCATTCCAGCATTAAAATAGCAAACGACTATAAACAACTTACACGTTCATCAGTAATGACAGGTTAAATTATAAATTACATCCACACTGTATAACCATTTTAAAAAATGAGAAAGGATTTTATGTACCAATATAAAATATTTAAGATGTATTAAATGGGAAAAAAAGGTAAAGAATAGTATACTATACTTTTAAAATAAATGAAAATGCCAATATTTACCTATTATACAGTAAAATCACTGGAAGTTTACATTAGAAAATATAACCATGGTGACATGGTTGCCTGAGAAGAGGAACTAGGTGGTTGAAGTATAGGATGGAAGGAGACTGTTCACTGATACCCTTTCATATCTCTTGAATTTTATTTCCTTCAAAAAGTAAAAACACAAAATTTTTTAATTATCCTATTTATTCTTGTATTATCAAGGTTTTAGAACCAAATTAAATCTTCGTATAGTCCTCTTCCTAAAATTCAGTAAGGAAACTACCCAACTAAAAAACTGGGCAAAAGATCTGAACAGACAATTCACCAAAGACTACATGCCCATGCAAATGTATATAAGGATGTCTATATCTTACGCAATTTATGGACCTTCAAATTAAAAGTAAATATCACTGCCCACCTATTAGAATAGCTAAAATTCAAAACACTGACACCACCAAAT
Source organism: Moschus berezovskii (assembly GCF_049115385.1). Classification (NCBI taxonomy): domain Eukaryota; kingdom Metazoa; phylum Chordata; class Mammalia; order Artiodactyla; family Moschidae; genus Moschus; species Moschus berezovskii. The sequence goes on from NC_142464.1 coordinate 95,560,705, forward strand.
GCTGGCAAGGATGAGTTGCTACAGGAATTCTTATTCATTCCTGGTGGAAATGCAAAATGGTACAACCATCTTGGAAGACATTTTGGCAGGTTTTCACAAAACTAAACATAGTGTTACCATATGATCCAGCAATCACACTCCTTGGTATTTACCCAAATGAGCTCAAATCTTATGTATACACAAAAAACCTACACACAAATGTTTATAGCAGCTTTATTCCCTTAGTACAAACTTCAGAGATTTATTTTCTAATCTGCTGAATTCAGGCAAGGAAAATGTATTCCTTCTACATTAGAGCAATTTTTTTTTTCCTAAACTGCTGAAACTTAGGCACTTTACTGCTGAGATATACCATTCTACTAATTCAGGTCCTATCAACTGAATGTCAACCCTTTCACTTAATTTAGGGAAAATTCTCAAAGTAACAGTATGTTTTAAATTATAATAGGATGTAACCCAGAAAAAAATCCCCCAAATGAGAACCTGCTAAGGCAGGGGGTCTCCAACCCCTGGGTCACAGAGCACTCCGATTAGGAATTAAGCCACAGAGCAGGAGGTGAGCAGAAGGCAGGCAAGCAAACAAGAAAAGCTTCATCTGCATTACAGCCATTCCTCTTTGCTCACAGTACCACCTGAGCTCTGCCTCCTATCAGATCAGCTGCAGCATAATAAATGCAATGCCCCTGAATCATTATGAAACCATCTGTGGAAAAATTGTTCCACAAAACCGGTCTCTGGTGCCAAAAAAGTTGCAGACCATTGTGCTAAGGGACTGTAGGACAGAGGATGACAATAGAGCATGTTAACTAATAATTAGTAGGGTCACTTCCTCACAATGTCACATAGATGGCAGTGGCTTTCTCCTGGTTCTTCCTGGCCACACTGGAGAAATACTGAGGATTCAGAGTCTTTCACTCCATAGTGGGTTCAGTCTCCCTCCGCACCTAGCAGAAGCCTCTCACCCAGAAACAGAGGGACAAACAAAATGGTTCTGCTTCACTCGCTGCTAACAGTGAGTATATCAGATCAGAACACAGTCTTCAGCAATTTTCCCCTTGATATCTATATGCTCCTTATCAGTATCCCCCCTTGAAATTCTTTTGAGCGGGCCAAAGGATACAGGTAAACCTCGACACATCCAATCCCACTATTTTTGACACCCTTACCACAGAGATTATAAAGACACAAAGGACCCAAAGACAAGAGCAAATTCACTGCCACTATTTCTTTCAAAAGAAAATGATGCACAAACCAGTTTTGTCACATTTGGGGGGGTGGGGGTGGGAATATGTCTTTAGATTGGATAAAAATAAAAATTATTTTTATTCTATTATGTGCTTTTCTTCTCTTTCCTGTACTACATTTGCCTTGTCACTACATTTGCCTTGTCACTTACTAACACAAATTATAAGCAATAACCTATTAAAGGGAGTATTGGACAGTATTACATAAATTCATGAGATGACTTCCCAAGAATGCACACCGGTTTTTGAGAACTCGGCCACTAGTACAGTAAGAAGATATACCCCTTCAAGCTTACCCACCACAGAACATCTTAATGCTTTAACTCTCATTCGTTTCTAAGAGTTGTACAGAGAAAGAAAATATCATATTCTAATAGCTCATACAGCTACAGACACCAGTTCACATAGTTCAGTACACTCAACCACGTGTGAAAATACATTTCTATCTAGGTAGTAAGTAACATGGAAGATGTTAAGCTGGTTGATTGAATCACATTCTTATAGGATGATAAAAACAAACACAACTAAAAATTAACCATTTCTTCTTATATTAATATACCAGGACTTGATGTAACAAAAATATATTAGGTTGATTCACACACTCCAAAATAAATACTCTTAGGTAATCTTCAGCCTGAAACAAGTCTTCATTTATTGACTACTTACAGTATAGCGATTTCATCTTAGCTGGTATTCGAAGATGGTTATGTTTTAAGTGAGAGAAGACATAATCTCTCTTTCAGATACCACCTCTCAGAAATCTGGGCTAATTCAACTTTAAGAACTAGAATTGTATCTCCTGGTAACCACGTAACAGTTGTCACCCTGAGAACAGGAACAAGGCAAAGAAACTATACAGAACTTTATTCTCCTACACAGGTACACATAAAGTTAGTTTATTAATGACTACAGTTTGAAGCCAGCCATTTGATCCAGTATTTAAATAACAAGCTGTTTAATATTAAAGCAGAAGGTACTGCCACAATGTGACAGAAATACAGCTTTACCATAAACCTTTCACACAATTAAACATTAAATGCTATTTTTATTTAAGCAAGGCACCCCTACTTGTTCTAAAATATGAGATGTGCTACCCCACTGAAAAAGCAAATGAGGAGACAAGATTTTTTTCCTACCTAGAGCTGGTTTAAATTCAAGTGAAGCCATTAATGTCCTTACAAGTCAGGACTGTTATGACATGTCACTTCACAGTTCTTAGACTAACACACACCTTAAGGTTTACCCAAAAATCAAAACAAGATGATTGGGGTGAGGGGGGAGCAGGGATGAGAAAGAGATGGGTCAGACAACTTTAAGTTGAGACTATAATTCCCTCCTTAATTATACAGGCACCAATATTAAATGCCTTTAGCACAAGGCTGAAAAAGGCAAAACATTTCTAAAGACAAAAAACTGCCAAATTATTGTCATTTACACTCACTAACGTGGTTTTTTGTTTAATTTTTGTTTAATTCCTACCCCATCTAAGTAATCAAACACATCTAAAATTAAAATAACTGTGAAACTATAATGGTTCAAGGGCCTGAAACCTTTCCTTGCTTTGGTGAGTATTTGGCTAAAATAAATCAGTATTTTATTCCATGAAAAGTTTTATATTGTATCTCTTAATTCATAGGCAAAAACCAAAAACCTCAAATGGATAATTTTTTAAATGGGAGAAAGATTTTAAAAGACGGTGCTGAATAAAAATATGTAGCCTTCTGGGTCACAAATCATCTATGAAAACAAACTGTAATTATATAAAATAAAAACCAGATTTTTAAACCAGATCCTGGACAATTTAAATAAAAAAAAAATAAATTTGAGGTTTGTATCATAATCCTAAACTGAATCTTTTTCTCTGAACAGTCCACTATGGAATTTTTCATTTAAGCAATTAACCCAAAATCTTGAAATCGCTTCTCTAGCAGTTGCTGCTAAAAAACTGGAACTTTAGATCCCAAGTCCAAGAAAGACGTGCAAATGAAATGCTTCTTGCTTCATCCTGAAAAAAAAAAAAAAGTTGCACATTTTTACTCAAACTAAAAAATTGCTGCACATATTCCCATATCATTTAAAACTACAAATTCAATACTTTTTTTTTTCTGATTTACTGCAAGTTATCTAACAAACAATTAAGGTAAAGAAAATTAGTTAGGCATGAGTGTTTGCAGCCTGGTAGGAAGATAGCAGATTTTCAAGGTTGAACCCAAAATACATTTTACACAGATTTTAGCTAATGTAAATATATTTAAGGGGGGATTTTATATCCAAAATGTGGGATTTTTATATCCAACTGTGGGATTTTATATCCAAAAATGGCCTATGACTACAGTAAAGAAATGCCCCATGTGTTTTCAAGAAACCATTACAGTTAAATGTTTTAAAGGAACGCACCACTACATGTAGAAAAAGGATCACAGTACATTAATTATGGGGGAAAAGATACCACACAGCACTGAGTCAGGGAAGCAACATCAAAACATATTTACTTGATTTGTAACAGATAAAACTCTATGAAATCTATGTACTCCCTAGGAAAACAATTTTTATGACACCATTTTAGGAAAAGAAGCAGTAGTACATTCAGTTCAGTTCAGTTCAGTCGCTCAGTCGTATCCGACTCTTTGCGACCCCATGAATCACAGCACGCCAGGCCTCCCTGTCCATCACCAACTCCCGGAGTTCACTCAAACTCACGTCCATCAAGTCGGTGATGCCATCCAGCCATCTCATTCTCTGTCGTCCCCTTCTCCTTCCACCCCCAATGCCTCCCAGCATCAGAGTCTTTTCCAGTGAGTCAACTTGTCACATGAGGTGGCCAAAGGAATGGAGTTTCAGCTTCAACATCAGTCTTTCCAACGAATACTCAGGACTGATCTCCTTTAGGATGGACTGGTTGGATCTCCTTGCAGTCCAAGGGACTCTCAAGTCTTCTCCAACACCACAGCTCAAAAGCACAATTCTTCAGTGCTCAGCTTTCTTTATGGTCCAACTCTCACATCCATACATGACCACTGGAAAAACCACAGCTTTGACTGTACAGACCTTTGTTGCCAAAGTAATGTCTCTGCTTTTGAATATGCTGTCTAGGTTGGTCATTGCTTTTCTTGCAAGGAGCAAGCGTCTTGTAATTTCATAGCTGCAGTCACCATCTGCAGTGATTTTGGAGCCCAAGAAAATAAAGTCTGTCACTGTTTCCATTGTTTCCCCATCTATTTGCCATGAAGTGATAGGACCAGATGCCAGGATTTTAGTTTTCTGAATATTGAGTTTTAAGCCAGCTTTTTTCACTCTCCTTTCAATTTCATCAAGAGGCTCTTTAGTTCTTCACTTTCTGCTACAAGGGTGGCGTCATCTGCATATCTGAGGTTATTGATATTTCTCCCAGCAATCTTGATTCCAGATTGTGCTTCATCCAGTCCAGCATTTCGCATGATGTACTCTGTATAGAAGTTAAATAAGCAGGGTGACAATATACAGTTTTGAAGTACTCCTTTCTCAATTTTGAACCAGTCTGTCGTTCCATGTCCAGTTCTAACTGTTGCTTCCTGACCTGCATACAGATTTCTCAAAGAGGCAAGTAAGGTGGTCTGGTATTCCCATCTCTAAGAATTTTCCAGTTTGTTGTGATCCACAGTCAAAGGCTTTGGCGTAGTCAATAAAGTGGAAGTAGATGTTTTTCTGGAACTCTCTTGCTTTCTCGATGATCCAATGGATGTTGGCAATTTGATCTTTGGTTCCTCTACCTTTTCTAAATCCAGCTTGGACATCTGGAAGTTCATGGTTCACATACTGGTGAAGCCTTGCTTGGAGAACTTTGAGCATTACTTTACTAGCGTATGAGATGAGTCCAATTGTGTGGTAATGAGAACATTGTTTGTTTGGCATCACCTTGCTTAGGGATTGGAATGAAAACTGACCTTGTCCAGTCCTGTGGCCACTGCTGAGTTTTCCACATTTGCTTCCATATTTGACATGGATATGCTGATATATCCCCTTGAGTGCAGCACTTTCACAGCATCATCTTTCAGGATTTGAAATAGCTCAACTGAAATTCCATCACCTTCACTAGTTTTGTTTGTAGTGACACTTCCTAAGGCCCACCTGACTTCGCATTCTAGGATATCTGGCTCTAGGTGAATAATCACACCATCATGGTTATCTGGGTCATGAAGATATTTTTTTGTACAGTTCTTCCACGTATTCTTGCCACCTCTTCTTAGTATCTTCTGCTACTGTTAGGTCCAGATCGTTCCTGTCCTTTATTGTGCCCATCTTTGCATGAAATGTTCCCTTGGTATCTCTAATTTTTTTGAAGAGATCTCTAGTCTTTCCCATTCTGTCGTCTTCCTCTATTTCTTTACACCGATCACTTAGGAAGGCTTTCTTACCTCCCCTTGCTATTCTGTGGAACTCTGCATTCAAATGGGTATATCTTTCCTTTTCTCCTTCGCCTTTCGCTTCTTTTCTTAGCTATTTGTAAGACCTCCTCAAACAACCATTTTGCCTTTTGGCATTTATTTTTCTTGGTGATGGTCTTGATCATTGCCTCCTGTACAATGTTATAAACCTCTGTCCATAGTTCTTCAGGCACTCTGTCTTATCAGATCTAAACCCTTGAATCTGTTTCTTCCCTTGTGTAATCACAAGGGATTTAAGTCATACCTGAATGGTCTAGTTGTTTTCCCTACTTTCTTCAATTTAAGTCTGAATCTGGCAATAAGGAGTTCATGACCTTAGCCACAGTCAGCTTCTGATCTTGTTTTCACTAACTGTATAGAGCTTCTCCATCTTGGCTGCAAAGAATCAACCTGATTTCAGTACTGACCATCTGGTGATGTCCATGGTAGAGTTTTCTCGTGTTGTTGGAAGAGGGTGTTTGCTAGGACCAGTGCGTTCTCTTGGCAAAATTCTGTTAGCCTTTGTCCTGCTTCATTTTGTACTCCAAAGCTAAATTTGACTGTTACTCCAGGTATCTCTTGCCTTTCTACTTTTGCATTCCACTCCCCTATGATGAAAAGAACATCTTTTCTGGGCGTTAGTTCTAGAAGGTCTTATAGGTCTTCATAGAACCATTCAACTTCAGCTTCTTCAGTATTACTGTTTGGGCACAAACCTGGATTACTGTCATATTGAATAGCTTGCCTTGGAAACAAACAAGAGATCATTCTGTCATTTTTGAGACTGCACCCCAGAATTGCATTTCAGACTCTTCTGTCGACTATAAGGGCTATTTCATTTCTTCTAAGGGATTCTTGCCCACAGTAGTAGATACAATGGTTCGGTTCAGTTCAGTTACTCAGTCGTGTCCAACTCTTTGCGACTCCATGGACTGCAGCACGCCAGGCCTCCCTGTCCATCACCAACTCCTGAAATTTACCCAAACTCACGTCCATTGAGTCAGTGATGCCATCCAACCATCTCATCCTCTGTCATCCCCTTCTCCTCCTGCCTTCAATCTTTTCAAGCATCAGGGTGTTTTCAAATAAGTCAGCTCTTCGCATCAGGTGGCCAAAGTATTGGAGTTTCAACTTCAACATCAGTCCTTCCAATGAATACTCAGGACTGATCTCCTTTAGGATGGACTGGTTGGATCTCCTTCCAGTCCAAAGGACTCTCAAGAGTCTTCTCCAACACCACAGTTCAAAAGCATCAATTCTTCAGCACTCAGTTTTCTTTATAGTCCAACTCTCATACTCATACATGAGTACTGGAGTTAAATTCACCCATCCCAGTCCATTTTAGCTCACTGATTCCTAAAATGTTGATGTTCACTCTTGCCATCTCCTGTTTGACCACTTCCAATTGACCTTGATTCATTGACCTAACATTCCAGGTTCTTATGCTATATAGTTCTTTACAGTATCAGACTTTACTTCCACCTCCAGTCACATCAACTACTGGGTGTTGTTTTTGCTTTGGGTCTGGTCTCTTCATTCTTTCTCAAGTTATTTCTTCACTCTTCTCCAGCAGCATACCAGGCATCTACCAACCTGGGGAATTCATCTTTCAGTATTATTATCTTTTTGCCTTTTCATACTGTTCATGGGGTTCTCAAGGCAATACTGAAGTGGTTTGCCATTTACTTCTCCAGCAGACCACATTTTGTCAGAACTCTCCACCATGACCCATCCATTTTGCACGGCCCTATAAGGCAAGGCAAGGCTCATAGTTTCACTGAGTTAGACTAGGCTGTACCTTAGAACTAAGAAATGTGAGTTAATTTTTTAGGAAGACAAGCTAATACGAAGCACGTTTTCAGTGTATTATAATATACAGCTACTAAATGTGAAAAGTTCTTTTTAGGCACAGAGCATGATGAATGCTGGGAGAGATGCAAAGAGTTTCTAATAGGAAAATAAAGCCACTGTACAATCATAATGAATTCTATTTCCCAGGAGAATTTTTCTTATAAAGGTGAGGATTCAATCATGATTAGTTTGATCTTTATTAAAAAGAATGGTTTTACATATTACAAATTAGTGAGTTAATTATTAATTTATCAACTGAAAATAATTTCCACAATTCTACCTCTTAAATTTACCTTATTATCTGGAATCCTCTGAAGTTTTATTTTCCTTTCGGACATGAATTCAGGAACAATTCAATATACCTATGGTCTGAGAATAACATAAAAGGGTCCATTTTTAAAAAGTTACAAAGGCAGAAGTAATATTACAGCCATTTTTTTGAGTTTAGCCAGCAACTCAAACCCTCTGTCCCATCCTTTCCTTAGTTAAAAAGTAAAACAAAACAAAAATAACCCTCCTAACTCTGGATAGAAATATTCAGAATAGTAAATAGACAAATAAATGCTTCTCATTATCAGGTGGAGTTTCGTCTTCTTTACATTTATTTAATAGTATTAGCAGAGTACAGTTCCCCCGTGAAAGACTTCTGGTAAACTCTACAACAGAGAAAGGGATTTGTTGTCAAAATTGATAACAAAAATCATGGGCAGCACTTACGAACATGGGACCGATCCTTGAGCATAGCTGCAACAGCATCCTCATGGGTATCGAAGTGCACATCAGCTTCTCCAGTGGCCTTCCCACTGGAACTGTATTCCATGGTGATTCTAACAGGCTTCAATGGAGCAAAAAACTAAACAAACAAAGGGAGCCAAAAGGAACATAATGTTACTAGGTCTAATTTCTAGAAGTCTGGTGGCCCTGCACTTTTCTTTCAGACTCTAATTCATATATCTTATAAATTTATTTTTAGGAAATCTCTTTAAGTAACTATGTAATTACACATCTACCACTTCTTTTGGCTCTTCTGATCTTAGAACTCAAGGTTATATTTCAAATATCTGTTCACAGAGAACTTATACTATAAATACAATGATATACAAAGTTTTCAAACTTTCCTTTACACCAAGGACTACTTTTATTATTCCTCCCACATACATCCTTCTGTGTTTCTAAAAAAAATCACCCATCAAAAATACTTCATTTTTTAATAATCATTCATTTTTACCATGTTTTAATCAGATATGCAGCTGATAATCATTTTCTTACCAACACCACCTAAACAGAGCTACCACACTGAGTGGTTAATAATCCAAGCCAAAGCAACAGAAAGCAATTTTTTAATGAGACTGTGCAACCTTTATTTGGGTAAAGATATGATTTCTATTAGGTTTTTTGAAATAATGAAGACAATTCTGATGCCCCACTGCTAACTGAAGGCCCCAGCTTTGGATCTACCTTAAGTACATATCCTCAAGTCAGAAAATCAGTAAGTACTTTGTTGTTTCATATCTTTTCATTTCATATAGTATCTATCACAAAATAAAAATATTTTAAAAATTTCTTTTCTCAAAAATTAGGGAACCTGGATGCAAGGTAAAGCTCCAGGCATTTAGGAGAGGTAAATTCATGTCTAGTAGATAATTACAATGTGACAAAAGCTCTGAGTCTTTTTAAACTCAAAAATTAATTGACTGAACTAATTTAGAAAAAACCAAGCTTTTTTATTTTGAATACTAAACCTATACCATATTATTCTACATCTGCAAAATCGTTTTATCCATTATATATAATGACTTTAAAATGTAATAAAACCCACACTTCTCAGACAATGAAAATAAAACAAGCTTCCAGAGTCATGGAGATGCCACCTTGCTGTCCAAAGATACTACAGAATCACTGTTATTTTTCTTCTCTACCTTCCCAAAATAGAAGTTAAAAACTTCAAAACTGTTGTTCAAAGCTACTGAGATTGGATATCTTACTGCCACACACATTTATAATGTCTTGGGCATTGGCTTGGAAAGGCAATCCTCTCATGTGGACAAAATGTAGTGAAGACGTAGTTCCAAAATCAACAGCCTCCGGAAGCTTTTCTGACATCTCCTTAGGCAATTCTGAGAAGTGGAACAAAAAGCACTGTCAATAACATCAAAGCTTCAGAGTTATTAGCAGATAGCAATTATGAATGACTTTAATTTCAAAATCCTTAATTCCTCTTCAAATAGTATGGAAGAGGGCTTCCATTTTAAAAGCCAATCATCTGAAATTTCCCCCACCTAACAGATATCACCTGAACACTTACAAGGATTTAGTGTCTCAAACCATTACCAGATTATAAAGAACGTATCTTTCTCTAACAACAAAGAGAAGGAAAAACAATTATGAATGAAAAATAAAGGCAAGAAATTTCCTGGGTTATAATCACTTAAAAAAAATTAATATAGTAATGGGATATTTCTAGGGCACAAACTTAGAACATATTTATCAAACTTCCAAGTTTCTAAACACTGTTGTGGGATTAAGAATCAAAGGAATAATACTGAGGCAGACAACATTCCTTCCTTTGTCAACAATCCTGCTCTCTTACAAACATCTTTTCCCAACTTAAGTTTAAAATGCTGACAAACTTACTTCTTTTTGCTATATAAGTAAAACCTGGCTTTTGACACAGACTCTACAAAAAAATAAGTAAAGTTTTTAAAAACCTGTATCTTCGGCCTGTATAGTCAACCCTTCATACCCTGTATGTGGAACCTCTGGGTACAGAGGGCTGACTTGAGCATTCATAGGTTCTGGTATCCACGACGAGTCCTGGACCCAACCCCCTGTGAATACTGAGGGAAGACTGTGTGTTCACAGTACACACTACACTCAGATACATATTAAATATTTAACTCAATACCCTTTATCCTATACTCTTACAACATGGTCATAAAACAGGTTTTTTTTAACAAGTATCAAAACATACAAGGCAGACCCAATGAGTTTCAATAAGAGGCAAGTCCTTACCTATTTCCTTCTCACTTTCAAAAGCTGTCATGGGTCGGATATCCTCATTTACTTCATGCTCTTCAAAGACCATTTCTGGCTCAGTTATATATTTAGCAGTGGGAGAAGATGCTATTTTCTTTCCCTTATGAGAACCAACGTGTGTTCGAACTTCATTCCTTCTGCTTGGAAATATCTCTATATATCTATGTCAAAAAAACAGTGAATATGTGCAAATGGTACAAATTAACTTCATAGTGAACTCTTTTAAAATCAAATATGCATATATATTTCCAAAGGTCAACAAACATGGGTGTCCAAAGATAACAGGTGGGGAGAAAAGTAAGAATGGACATAAGACATTAGCCCATGAAAAAGTACTCTCAACAGACCAGGTCAATGATTTAATCCTCCACAAGATAACAGTTTTCTCTTACCAATGTTTTCTACCCCATTTCACTTCACAAGGACAAACATGCAAAGGTCAACTGTATATATAAAAAGAATCTGTTAATAAAGGTTTTGTTATTTTTTTAATACAGTTGATTAATAATCTCTTGAGGTCTTACAAATCATTTCTGTGAAAATTCATCATATCTGCCAAGACATTAAAAGTCACTGTATATGAGGAGCTAACTTGCCTCAGGACTAACTAGAGGCTAAGGAGAATTCATAAACTAAATGTCAGTTCTAACTTGCTTTCTGTATTGCTGTGGAACTATTAAATTCAAGCTTCTGGAACCAGTTTCCTTTTCCTGAACAACGCTTTTCCAAATTAGGTTATCAAGCTCAAATGATAGGAGTCATTTGCATTTACAGACCTAGACTGGCAACATTTCTTAAATTTACTAAGGAGATTTATTGTGCTCATGCTTAGTTGTGTCCAGCTCTCTGTGACTGCATGGACTCTAGCCTACCAGGTTCCTGTCCATGGAATTTTCCAGGCAATACTGGAGTGGGTTGCCTATTTCCTACTCCAGCATGGACCTTCCCAACCCAGGGATCGAACCCGCATCCCTTGCATTGGTAGGCAGATTCTTTACCGCTGAGCACCTGGGAAGCCTCTACAGGGTATTCATATCAAAACGTTAACCTGAATAAATCCAAGATTTTAACATCTAGATATCAGAAAACAACACTGGATACAAAGGAGTAAGTTAAAGGACACCATGAGGAAGCAAAAATATAAATATAGAATGTGAGACACTATACAGGACCACTGACTCAATTTCTTCAAAAGCCAACTGGATTTTAAAAGTGGGGGTGGGGGGTGAGGTGAATTCCCTGGTGGTCAAGTGGCTAGGACTCAGGGCTTTTATTGCCATGGGCGTGGGTTCAATCCCTAATTGGGGAACATAGATCCCACAAGCTATGTGGCATGGCCTAATGGGGAAAAAAAATATAAAAAAGAGAAGGGAATAAAAAAGGAAAGGGCATTCGCTCAAACTTAATGGAACTGGAAGCGTAATAATCAAATGCAACGTGTGGACCATGTCTAGATTTTGGTGGGGAAAAAGAACGCAACTAGAAAAGGACACTTTGGGTATAAAGAGGAAAATGTGATTATGGACTGGCATTAGATAACAAATATTGAGAGCATATTAAAAAAAAAGACATAAACTGAAGAAACAGATGCAGCAAATATAATAAATGTTAACAAGTTACTCATCTAAGTGATGGACATTTGACAGCTCATGTCTGTATTGAAATAATTTTACAGTCATGTTACACTGTGTTTATCAAAATGACCCAATGTTTGATCTTTCTACATCATTACTATCTGCTTCACTCACCGGTTGCCAATTTCTTCCCTGTGTTTCAAAAGGGCTTGGCTGGCCATTTCTGGTTCTTCAAACTGCACATAGGCTTCTCCTGTTTTTCTTCTCCCTCTATAATCCATGACAAAAGTAATGTCTACTATATTCAGTCCTAGGTGTCGAAAAATCATTACAAATTAGTGCTGCTAACAGGAGCTTTTACTCTTACGACTTAATACATTCAATTACATGCTAAGAATTTCTTTTTCAATTTTATTAGTAAAATTGTGCAGCTAGTTTGCCAGTCTCAAAGCCTATACCTGGCTAATGGGAAGAAAATTATTATGCAGTCAAAAGCCAGTAACACCCACCTATTCCCAGAATGTTTAGGGTCCAAGTAGTCCATCTAAAACACACAACTTTTTTCTTTTTTGCCATTAATTACACATTAGGTGAAATAGAAATTTAGACTAACATCACTGCTGATGCATATCTTACTGCTAAGAATTAGATAATAATGCTTTTAAATCATATAAATTGCTGTTAGACAAATACAGCCACTTTTATGAAAGAATGTTTCCCTCATAGAAAAAAATTAAAACTTCACATGAAATCACTTTTAAATATGACACCCTCAAAGAAAAGCATGATAGGTCAAAATACTTATATAATCTACAAATATTGGAACTCCAAATGAAGACTTCTCCCCTAAACAAGTGGGCCTTAGAAAAGCATCACTATCAACAAAGCTGGTGGAGGTGATGGAATTCCAGTTGAGCTATTTCAAATCCTATAAGATGATGTTGTGAAAGTGCTGCACTCAATATGCCAGCAAATTTGGAAAACGCAGCGGTGGCCTCAGCACTGGAAAAGGTCAGTCTTCATTCCAATCCCAAAGAAAGGCAATGTCAAAGAATGCTCAAACTACCGCACAATTGCACTCATCTCACACGCTAGTAAAGTCATGCTCAAAATTCTCCAAGCCAGGCTTCAACAGTATGTGAGCCATGAACTTCCAGATGTTCAAGCTAGTTTTAGAAAAGGCAGAGGAACCAGAGATCAAATTGCCAACATCTGCTGGATCATCAAAAAAGCAAGAGTTACAGAAAAACATCTATTCCTGCTTCACTGACTACGCCAAAGCCTTTGACTGTGTGGATCACAATAAACTGTTGCAAATTCTTAGAGATGGGAATACTAGACCACCTGACCTGTCTCTTGAGAAACCTGTATGCAGGTCAGGAAGCAACAGTTAGAACTGGACATGGAACAACAGACTGGTTCCAAACAGGAAAAGGAGTACGACAAGGCTGCATATTGTCACCCTGCTTATTTAACTTATATGCAGAGTACATCATGACAAATCCTGGGCTGGAAGAAGCACAAGCTGGAATCAAGACTGCCAGGAGAAATATCAATAACCTCAGATATGCAAATGACACCACCCATATGGCATAAAGAGAAGAACTAAAGAGCCTTTTGATGAAAGTGAAAGAGGAGAGTGAAAAAGTTAGCAGCTTAAAGCTCAACATTCAGAAAACATATCATGGCATCTGGTCCCATCACTTCATGGCAAATAGATGGGGAAACAGTGAAAACAGTGGCAGACTTCCTGAATATTCTTTGGAAGGACTGATGCTGAAGCTTAAACTCCAATACTTTGGCCACCTGATGTGAAGGACTGACTCATCTGAAATGACTGTGATGCTGGGAAAGACTGAAGGCGGGAGGAGAAAGGGACCACAGAGGATGAGATGGTTGGATGGCACCACCGACTCAATGGACATGATTTTGAATAAACTCTGTGAGTTGGTGATGGTCAGAGAGGCCTGGTGTGCGGCAGTCCATGGGGCTGCAAAGAGTCAGACACGACTTAGCAACTGAACACAACGGAACTGACTGACTAGGAATACGTTCACCTAAGATAAAAGGAAACAAAGGAGGGAGACGACTATTGCTATTGTTTAGTCACTTAGTCGTGTCCAACTTTTCGTGACTCCATGGGCTCTAGCCTGCCAGGCTCCCCTGATTATGGGATTTCCCAGGCAAGAATAGTGAAGTGGATTATCACTTCCTTCTCCAAGGGATCTTCCTGACCCAGGGACTGAACTCAAGTCTCCTGCACTGGCAGGTGGATTCTTTAACACTAAGCTACTGGGGAAGCCTGGAGGAAGATGATATGAGGTCCCAAACATGATATAACTAAAAAGCACCTGCAAAGAAATCTACGATGTCTTTCTCGTTGCAACTATAAGGAAGTCCTCTTAAGCGAACCACGCCATCATTTACCACAGGTGCAGATTTGACATGCAGGCTCTTCATTAAGGCATCCACATCTTCATTGTTTATCTCATAGACTAAGCAAAAGAACAAAAAAGGTACGTAAAATTTATATAACACAGAATCCATTAAAAAATAATCACACTGGGTAGATTATATAAGAATCTAAAAACATATGTATTAATGCTTCTCTGGTGAAATAATAAATGACATTTTCAGATGTTTACCGTAAGCCAGCTGTAACATCACATCAGGGGTAAACTTTGTCAATATTCTCATTTTACAGACAAGAAACAGAGATTATTTTTGGCTTCATTTTCCCACTTCGGAAAAGGGTTATTCATAGTATCTAACTACTTCACTATTAATAATGTTTAACATAGGATCAAATGAAACTGCCTTGAAAAGTACAGTCTAATGTAATGATTCCAAAAAGCAACACTGTGACTTCACGTACCTTCCACATACCGCTGCCCCATGTACATGCGGTGTTTTTCTAAGGCTTTTTGCACATCCTGCTCTGACTCCATTTCAATTAAGGCATCACCCCTTCGTTTCCCATCTCTATTTAAGAGGAAGTGAATTCCATTCTCACCATTGCGAATTCTGCAGTCTGAAAGTTTGTGAGTAAAATCAATCAAAACCAGAAATCAAAGTTTTAGCTCAATCATATCAATACAAGTAATTAGATGTGCAATCTTCCAACAACAAAATGAAGCAGGATCCAAACTGCCCACCATTTCCCTTACACAAATCCTCAGCACCAAAGGCATCCAAATGCTAATGCTTAAATGTTCCATGTGGAAAAGATAAGCAAACCTTAGCACATAAGTTTATGATCTCATGATCAGTACAAAATGTGATTAACATGTCCTTCCAAATGTTTCTACAATTGGTTTGACATCATTCAAGCAATTAAAATATGGTTAGGTTTATGCATAAGTGTCTTCTTTGTTATGACCATATCCATAAGAACTCTAAAATATCTATCAGAATAATTTTGCAACATAATTTAACTTTTCCTCTTTTTCATTACCAAAGAAAAGACATCCCAAACTGCACACTCCTTATATTGGGAGCAAGTTGAAGATGTAAATACAATGCACATCAGGTACTTAATATAGTATTACATGTTCATTTAACATGTAACATTTAAGTCAGCCTCTTCTAGAAGCCTCTTAAGAAGCAGGAAAATTAAAAATCACAGGAAGATACAAAAGCTTAAAATCAACCATAAATACATAAACCTTCAAACATGTTATTAAGGGAACAACAACAACAAATATATGTTACACAAAGAGCCACTCAAATATATTCTCACTATTTCCACTAACAGCTTATGCACACATTAAAACTTCTGCGAAAACTGGTTTCATACCACACAGTTTTAACAGTAAAATTTTTGCTATATTTAAGGTACTTAAATCTGGTATAAATGACAAATAATACATACGATGTCCTCAGAATGTGACAATTTCCATCCATCAAATAAGATGTCTACAGCATAGTCTAACTTGGATTTTATGGGACTACCTTTTACGCAGATGAAATTATGACTTTTTCACCGGCCACACCATATGGCATGTGGGATCTCAGTCCCCCTCATCAAGGATCAAACCTGTGCCCCTGCAGTGGAAGCAGAGTCTAAACCACTGGATTGCAGTGGAGTCCCAAAATTACATCTTTAAAACATACATAAAATATACCTGAGAAAAAGCTAAGCACATCTTCTACAGTGCACGACCATGGCAATCCTTGAGCTCGAATGAGATAAACATCATCCACTTCCTCTCCCAACTTGGACGGAGGCAATTCATACTCAGGGAGAGGTGGAAGGTCCTCCAGGTAGGTAGTTTTGGATTCCTTCCAAGAGAAATGAAGAATTGCAGAAATATTTCTTGAACACGTACTTAGCAGACGTTAATTTCTACAAAAACACTGAATGTTATTCTTTAGGGACAATTAGTTATTTCAGAGGCAAGGAAAATTCACAAATCCAACTCATCATGTTCTGGCTTACATTGCACATCCCAAAGCAAAAAGCATATACAGCCTAATGGCTTGGCAGAACATAAATTTTATTCCAGGCTTGTTTTTAAATTTATCAATCTCAAATTACACCTAATTGTGTTTTAGTTAAGGCGAGACAAGAGAGGTCCCTTCAATTTGACAAATATATAAACACCTCTTAACCACAATAGGCCATAACTAGGCCTCCATCTCAAAAAGCTTACCATGTAGCATAGGACAAGGACACAGACAAGATGTTTTAAGTATTATAGTTACGATAAAAGATATTACAGAAATTGAAAACAGAGCACAAACAAAAGAATCAAGACAAGATATGAGATGAGCACTAAAGGAAAGCTAGAATTCTGAGAGCAATATATAAAGGCCAGACAGTCCAGTCTGAGAAGTAAGGGGAACAAACAGTAGGAACAGAAGCCCATTTGCAAAACAGCAATAATTGCATTTGGCTAAACTGCAGGGTGCAATTAGGAGCCAAAGAAGATGAGCTGGCAAAAGGAACTGGGTACCACACAGCAGAGGGACTTGAGTGTTAAGCTCAGTGTGTGTCCTTAAACTGCTAGGCAAAGGGGAGCTAATAAAAGACATTTAGGAGTGTATAAATCAACAAGTCAGCAGGATGCTTGCGAAGATTAACCTGTCAACTGGTATGTCAGGTCAACTGAATAAGGAAAAGATCATTAATCACAAAAGCAGTAGTGTGAGGTAACTGGAGCTTGAGACACATCCAAAAAACTCTATTTTACCAGACTAAACAAAAAGTGGAACATAACAAGGTTCTAACAAGCACCACAACCTTAACTAGGGAAGACAACTCAGGTTTTAAGACTTGCACTCTGCCAGGCTAAGGAAACAGATTCCTTTGTACCATCCTACCATTTACACAAAAACCTGTCTAATTTTAAGAAGTGAATGATAAATGTAAACGTCTAGCAGAGGCCTGCTGCTGCTGCTAAGTCGCTTCAGTCGTGTCCGACTCTGTGCGACCCCATAGACAGCAGCCCAACAGGCTCCTCTGTCCCTGGGATTCTCCAGGCAAGAGTACTGGAGTGGGTTACCACTGCCTTCTCCGAGCACAGGCCTAATACTTATTTAATAAGTATGCAACAAGCACTACTATTATCAACAAGGGAAGACAGGCTTTAAGTCAAGTGACAAGCACTCTACTGAAAAGAGATACTTCACTTTTTTACGTTCCTGTCATTTTCACGAAGATGTACACATAATTTTAAGGAATCAATAATGCAAGCACAGTATAATACTAGTAAAGGCTCAACACGTATCATTATATTAGCCAAATTCACAGAAAAAAAAATCAGAAAAAGAGAACAGCCAGGTCACAAAGACATACTATTTTCTTTTAATCAAAACAAGATTCCCCATTTTCCCAGAATTCCATAAGCATCACAAGCTTTTACAAAAAAGGGCAGCAAAAACTATTGGGCCCGGATTCAAATCCATTAGCTCAGCCACTGGCAGAGAGCAGCCATGCTATGCTGATCAGCTTCCCAGTTCCCTAAGTTCAAGGAGAAGCACAAACTGAATTAGGATAAATATGACCCAAGGCATCAGCAACATGGTAGTCAAAAAAGTGTGCTGACATTTCCCAGACGCCACGTTAACAAGCAGAAGGAAAGCTTCCTATGAGGCATAAAATATCTGCAATCCGTACACACTCACTAAAAAAAAAGCAAGTAAATTACTGTAGACTCACTCCTGGGTCCCCAAGTCACCATCAGCCCCAGACGCCTCCTCTCCTCGCCCCCCCTCCCCCCATGTCGGTCTCCAAGCTGTCCTTCCCACAGGCGGTGACCCACGTTCCTAAAGGACCTTCCGTCAGAAGAGGCGGAGGTGACCTTCAGTAACTGGGGCAACCCGCCTTTCCCCCGGGACTCGAGAGCGAGGACAGCGCCGGGGACCAGCCTGCTTCTGCCCCCCACCCCCCAGCAACCCAGCCCACGCGAGTGCAGGAAGCTTCGCACAGCGGACCGCGAGGTGCGCCGAGGGCCGCCCAGGCCTAGTGCTCGGGCGACACGGAAAGTCCCGACCCTCCGGGGGTCCAGCCTCCCAACTTCACGACCGGGGGGTGGGGCGGGAAGCGACAGGGATGCGCGGCGGGGACGGAGACCGCCTCACAAAACCTACCATAGGCCGGCGGGGAGCAAGGCCTCAACATTCACCCCCAGTCACACTTACACTGCCCAACCGACCCCAGACTCAAGAGGAGAACAAAAACAAGGAGAAAACCCGAGGCCGGGGAAAGCGTCCCTTGTTCTGGGGCCCAATAGGAGGACGGGGCGGGCGGGGGTGCGAGCGGAAGGGGGTGCGGCGCGTGCCGCGGAGCCCCGCGCGCGCCGGCGAGACGCACGCCGAGGGGCGCGGGCGCGCGGCCGCGGGAGGGTCCGGCGCGCGGCCCTTCTCGGCGCCCACGTACCTGGCTGTAGCCCCGCGCCGGGCCCGCCGCCGCCGCCGCCGCCGCCAGGGACTGCGGCAGCAGGGGGGCGCGCAGGGCCGGGTACGACGCGGCGGCCGCGGCGGCGGCGGACGCGGCCGCGGCGGGAGGGCCCGCCAGCCTCCCGGCGGTCACAGGCCCACTCTGGAAGCCCCGCGTCTGGGAGGCGGCAGCCGCGGCGGCCCCGAGCAGCAGCAGCAGGCGGCGGCGGCCCGAGACTCCCGAGGGAAAGGAGCCGGCGGTCGAGTAGAAGGGCAGGCAGGCGGCGCCGGTGCGCCGGCAGCTGCTGCAGTTGCAGCCGCAGCCCCGGAGCAGCGCCCCGAGCACCCAGCGCGTCCCGGCCATGGACTCCGGAGGCGGCGCGGGGCCTGCAGGCGGCTGCGGCGGCAGCGCCAGCGGAGAGGAAGTGGAATCCAGGGCCGGGGAGGGGTGGCCAGGCACATGCGCCGCCGGCTCCGGGGGGCAGCGGCGAGGCGGGAGGAGGCGGGGGAGAGCGCGCGGCTCCGCCCGGTCTCCGCCCTCGAGGCGTGGCTGCCCTCGGGTAGGGCGGGGCCGGGGACCGGTA
This sequence comes from Moschus berezovskii, assembly GCF_049115385.1. NCBI lineage: Eukaryota > Metazoa > Chordata > Mammalia > Artiodactyla > Moschidae > Moschus > Moschus berezovskii. The sequence continues at coordinate 95,580,276 of NC_142464.1, forward strand.
AGACCGGCCGACGGTTCTTTCACTTTGTGGAAACTGAGGCTTGAAGAGGACTTCCGGTTTTGAGAGGGCTGCTCCCTGGAGACGCCCGACGCCGGGCGCCTTCTCCCGCCTCGTGAGGTGAGGGGCCAAAGCGCCTCTTCTGGAGGAGATTGTGATACTCTGGTGATACTTGATGATGCCGGCGGCGATTTAATAACGCTCCCCCACCGCCCGCCCAGCTTGGGTTTTGTGCGGAAAGCCAACTTTATTAGTAATAAAATGAAATCTGTAGATAGGTATATGTTAATTGCGTATATAGATATTCTTCCGGTGTTGGAAAATTCACTCCAGGCCACTTAGCTTTTATGGACGACCCACATTAATACCTGTTTTTGTTAGCAGAAAGCTGTGATTTTTTTTTTAACTTTTATGTGAAAAGACGAAAATTGAAAATAACAGCGTTTGTTTTGCAGCAGCCTTGGTAGAGGCTGAGGTGGCATCACCACGCTTTCTCTGGGGAAACTACTCAACATCTCCCTGCCATAGCTTTGAACTGCGTCTTTGAGCGTCTGTGCTTTATTGCCTTAGCAAGATGTGTGCTGGGGTAATTGTTTGCTCCCTTTATGCCATTTTGGCTTCCAGCAGGTTTCATAGGAACGCTCTGCTTTCGAGTGAAACGTGTGTAACAGATCAGAGGGTCCCCTGAAGATTCGGCGTCTTCACGAATAGACAAGCAGAGGTTTGCGAAGGGCTGCTTGTTCTGTTTTCTTCCTGGGGCCAGAACCCCCTCGGGTTTTGTGTTTTGTTTTTCTTAATCCCAAATAATGCTTTTAATTATTTAGCCTCTTACAGTACTCACATAACAGAAACTGACAAATCCGTGATGTTTAGTTGCTAAGGCCTGTCCAGACTCTTGACATGCCATGGACTATAGCCCATCAGGCTCCTCTGTCCGTGTAATTTCCTAAGCAAGCGTCCCAGGTTTTAGTAGGCAAAAAAAAAAAAAAAAGAATTCAGAGAGTAAAAAAGCTAAAATTTTAAAACTTTGTTGTGGAAAATCTCAAAAGTGTGATAAATTTCTAGACTTTCAGAAATTAGCAACATTTTTCATTCTTGTTTCATCTGCCTTCACCACCACTCCCAACTTTTTTTTCTTAACTGTAATGTTTTAAAGCAAACTCCAAAGATCATGTCATCACCCTTTCAGTATTCATCTTAAACTGATGACTTAGGAAAAAATGACATTCATATTCAGTTCAGTTCAATTCAGTTCAGTCGCTCAGTCGTGTCTGACTCTTTGCGACCCCATGAATCACAGCACGCCAGGTCTCCCTGCCCATCACTAACTCCCGGAGTTCACTGAAACTCATGTCCATAGAGTCAGTGATGCCATCAAGCCATCTCATTCTCTGTCGTTCCCGTCTCCTCCCGCCCCCTACCTTTCCCAGCATCAGATTCTTTTCCAGTGAGTCAACTCGTCACATGAGGTGGCCAAAGTACTGGAGTTTCAGCTTTAGCATCAGTCTTTCCAATGAACACCCAGGATTGATCTCCTTTAGAATGGACTGGTTGGATCTCCTTGCAGTCCAAGGGACTCTCAAGAGTCTTCTCCAGCACCACAGTTCAAAAGCATCAATTCTTCAGCGATCAGCTTTCTTCACAGTCCAACTCTCACATCCATACATGACCACTGGAGAAACCATAGCCTTGACTAGACAGACCTTGGTTGGCAAAGTAATGTCTCTGCTTTTTAACATTCATATTAGTTGCATTAAAAAACAAAATTCAACAGAGTATAAAGATCTTCCTGGCTTTTAATAATTCATGAATTGGGCAGCATCCCATCTAGCAGGTAAAAAGGAGCTCCCAGGAGCTGTACAAAATGACTTTTCTAGGCAGAAGAGGGCAGGACAGAGAAATTATACTAGCAAAAAGTGGATTGGTTATGTCAAGGCCTCTTTCCTTTAGCGGGTAGTTGGGGTCTATCAGGAAGATTATATCCCTCGTGGGGACAAGGTAATTCCTGGCTGACTCATTTAAGATTCTATTTCTGGGAAAGCAGAAAATGTGAGGCTTAGCATAAGTGACTCCATTTTGGCCCTGTTGTCTTGTTTTTAATAGTAGATGTAAAGTTTCAAGATTATTGCATTTAAAGTTTAAGTTGTTTACTCTGGCCTACGTTTAGCGGGAAGTTCAGTGTTTCCTAGAAAACCCTTTCCTCACCAAAAACAAAAGTGAACAGAAAAAAGTCTGATTGGCTTGGTGCTATGGACCTGGAGTATCAAAGAGAAGAGAACGTCTTCTACAACATTCAGGAATCCTAGAGATTGTCTTTTCTTAGATCTCCCATTCAAGAAGGAAAATGGGTTAGCCCTTCTTGACAGATTATCACTACTACAAATCACAATATGTGGACATGTTAGGGATTCTGCTCATATTTAGTCTTGCCTTCATCTTCTTTTCATTTATTTTTGGTTGTGCTGAGTCTTCATTGCTGCATGGCTTTATCTCACAGCAAGCAAGGGCACTCTCTAGTTGCAGTGTGCTGGCTTCTCATTGCCATGGCTTCTCTTGTTGCTCAGCCCGGGCTCTTGGGCACACAGGCTTCAGTAGTTGTGGCTCCCAGGCTCTAGAGCACAGGCTCTATAGTTGTGGTACATAGGCTTTGTTACTCTGTAGCATGTGGGGTCTTCCCGGTTCAGGGATCAAACCTGTGTCTCCTGAATTGGCAGGCAGCTTCTTTATTGTTTGAACTACTAGGGAAGTCCAAGGTAGTGAAGGAAATATAGGTCAAAAGTGGGCTATGTTTTGCTTTGTTTACAGGATTAAGTTGCGTGAGAGTAATGTTGAAATAATGATGGGAAAGGAGGCTGGTGATAAAAATTTAGTTGTGTAACTAGAAGAAAGTAGGCGTAATTGGTGTGGGGGGTCCTAGAAAGGTGAAAGAGGAGAGGCATCCAAGCTCAGATGTAGAGATTAAATAGGAGAGAGCTCTAGCACCTTGCCTATGATAATTTAATCATAAAGCATACGAACATATTCTTCTAGTATGGTTATTTAGCACTTACTACAGAAGGAAATGGCAACCCACTCCAGTACTCTTGCCTGGAAAATCCCAGGGACAGGGGAGCCTGGTGGGCTGCCATCTATGGGGTCGCACAGAGTCGGACACGACTGACGTGACTTAGCAGCAGCAGCAGTAGCAGCAGTACTAAATGGGCTTCCCTTGTGGCTCAGCTGGTAAAGAATCTGTCTGCAATGCGGGAGACCTGGTTTCAATCCCTGGGTTGGGAAGATCCCTTGGAGAAGGGAAAGGCTACCCACTCCAGTATTCTGGCCTGGAGAATTCCATGGACTATGTAGTCCATGAGATTGTAAAGAGTCAGACACGACTGAGTGACTTTCACTTTCACTTTGCACTTTCACAGTACTAAATGGGCTTCCCTGGTGGCTCAGATGGTAAAGGATCTGCCTGCAGCAGGAGACCCAGGTTTGATCCCTGGGTCAGGAAGATCCCCTGGAGAAGGGAATGGCCACCCACTCCATTATTCTTGCCTGGAGAATCTCAGGGACAAAGGAGCCTGGTGGGCTATAGTCCATGGGGCTGCAAAGAGTCGGACACAACTGAGTGACTAAGCACGGCACAGCACAGCACTGACAGGGTGTCAGCCTGCTTCTCTGACAAGAATTTCAGAGGTAGAACTAGTTTAAATTGGTAGAAAGATACACTCTGGATTTGGGGGAAAGTAAGGAAAAGGAATGAGAAAAACAACCGCCTCCCATCAGTAGGAAAGTCTTCAAAAGAAACCCCCTTGGCTCTAAAGGGTGCATTATTAGGAGCTGGGAAAGGAGCTGGAAGGGGACAATTGTTCTGATTACTAACAAATAAATGAAGGGACTCATTTTATTGTCTGTGCCCTTCAATTCCAAAAGGTGAACATACTTTTCTTCTGATATGCAATGAAGTTGAGTTAATCTCAAAGGATCCCACCCCACAGCTGCCTTTGCATTTGAAAGAAACAAAAAATCATGAACCATGGATGTCAATAAGCCTAGGGTGGCAAAAGGAAAAGGAATTGAAGTCAAGTACCATAAAGAAACAGTGCCCATTTGTGTAACCTGTGATTAAGGTGCTATTCATCATCCAAGATTAAAGGAAGTTTATTACATTGAGTAGATACAAAAGAACTTCAGGAATTGAAGCTACCAGTTACTTCGAAGGAAAGACAAAGGTGTATTTTATCACCACTATCACTGCTTCATTCTTTTATCTGACAGGAAAAACTGATCCGCTGGATCCACAAGTTCAAAGATTTGTTTTAGATGCAATGATGTGTTTCTTAGGTTAGCTTTGTCATTTGGTTTATATTCACATTAATAAGACCATCAGTTCAGTTCAGTCGCTCAGTTGTGTCCAACTCTTTGTGACCCCGTGGACTGCAGCATGCCAGGCTTGCCTGTCCATCACCAATAAGACCATGGTAACCGATTTTTCGGAGAAGGCAATGGCAAGCCACTCCAGTACTGTTGCCTAGAAAATTCCAAGGATGGAGCAGCCTGGTAGGCTGCAGTCCATGGGGTCGCTAAGGGTCGGACACGACTGAGCGACTTCACTTTCACTTTTCACTTTCACACATTGGAGAAGGAAATGGCAACCCACTCCAGTGTTCTTGCCTGGAGAATCCCAGAGACGGGGGAGCCTGGTGGGCTTCCGTCTATGGGGTCACACAGAGTCGGACACGACTGAAGTGACTTAGCAGCAGCAGTAGCAACTGATTTTTATCTTTTCCGTAGATTGCATTTGGATAATCGCTCTGTGACAGAGTAAAAATAATAATAATGATTGACACATGACTGACCAATAAACCTCCAAATACTGCAGCTTCTTCACTTATTAAAATTAGCCTGTTAAAATTTAAGTATCTGGGAAAGAGAATAGCTGATTCATTGTTTAAAGGAAATATACAGTCAAGAAATAGTAATTTTTTAAAAAAAAGATTATATTAGTAGTCCATTTTTTCCCATGGCAAATATTTTTAAATTAACAAGACTGGAAGCCAGAGTCAGGATGTAGTGAGGACCACTGTCAGGCCATAGAAAGGAAAAGAGGTAGGATGTAGTGAAGACCAGTATCAGGCCATAGAGAGGAAAAGAGACAGGATGTAGTGAGGTAAAGAGTCAGGCCATAGAGAGGCAAAGAGTCAGGCCATGAAGAGGAAAAGAGGCAGGATGTAGTGAGGTAAAGAGTCAGGCCATAGAGAGGTAAAGAGTCAGGATGTAGTGAGGACCAGAGTCAGGCTCTAGAGAGGAAAAGGGTTAGGATGTAGTTCGGTAAAGAGTCAGGACATTGGTGCTCTGAGACAGCTCAGAGGGATAGGGTGAGGAGGGAGGTGGGAGGGGTTTCAGGATGGGGGGACACATGTATAACTGTGGCTGATTCATGTTGATGTATGGCAAAAACCATCACAATATTATACAGTAAATATCCTCCAATTAAAATAATGAATTTTTTAAAAAATCAGGACAGCACAGAAGAGTTAAAATGTCTATACAGTTATCACAAATAACTGATTTACTCCAAGATATATAAAGGTGTCAAAAAGCTGAATTCTCTATGGATGCTGAGTTGGTGCTACTGTGTAAAACTCACACTGACCAACCTAGACAGCATATTAAAAATCAGAGATATTACTTTCTCAACAAAGGTCCATCTAGTCAAGGCTATGGTTCTTCCAGTAGTCGTGTATGGATGTGAGAGTTGGACTATAAAGAAAGTTGAGTGATGAAGAATTGATGCTTTTGAACTGTGGTGTTGGAGAAGACTCTTGAGAGCCCCTTGGACTTGAAGGAGATCCAACTAGTCCATCCTAAAGGAGATGAGTCCTGGGTGTTTGTTGGAAGGACTGATGTTGAAGCTGAAACTCTGATACTTTGGCCACCTGATGCGAAGAGCTGACTCATTTGAAAAGACCCTGATGTTGGGAAAGATTGAAGGCAGGAGGAGAAGGGGACGACAGAGGATGAGATGGTTGGATGGCATCACTGACTCAATGGACATGAGTTTGGGTAGACTCCGGGAGTTGATGATGGATAGGAGGCCTGGTGTGCTGCGGTCCATGGGGTCGCAGAGAGTCGGACACAACTGAGTGACTGAACTGAACTGATATTTAGAAAGTGGAATGATGGGCTATGGCATCCTCTGGCCATATTTACAAAGATCAGGTGGTAGTGCTTTGGACTGGTCAGGAACTGAGTGGTAGTTACATCAACCAGCTTTTCCTAGGAGGGCAAAAGCTGAGGTGCAAACAGAGCCAAAGCTTTGAGCATCAACCACAGGATGCAAAATACCGGAGAAGCCTTTGTTAATAGCTCTCATTCTGAGTAATCATCTCTTTAAAATAGGTAATAAAGGAACTTAGTATTTAAATAAAATTCAATCCATACCAGATGATATATACACACATATACAAGCATGTGTGTAGACACCACACACACACACAGACACACACACACAAACACACAGAAAGTAAGGTTTGCCTGTAACCACTGTCCTCCAGTCATCCAGTTCTCCTCAGATGTGTTCACAATCTCTTACGTACCCTTGCTGTGATGGTCTGTGCAAGGTTTCATCACTTTTAAATTTGGTGATTCTGCTATACTTGGGATTTTTGACAAGTTTTCCACCTGCTGTGAAACGATGTTCTGAAGATTGTGTTTCTAAACTGAGAGCAAAAGGAAAAGGAAACAAAATAGACAAATGAGCTCTAGTGTCACAAGGATCAAAGGACACTGGGGAAAAGAGGCATGAAAGAAGGGTGAATCTACTATGCTATTTGGAAGAATAATTTTTTTCTCTCTTTAACAATAATTAGGAAAAAAGAGACTTCAGAGTCAGACAGTCTGATAAAGTTCTGGCTATATCACTGTCTAGCAATGTAACATTGGTCATTACTTAATCTCTCTGAGCTTTGTTTTCCTAAATTAAAAGATACAGATAATGTTAACTAACTCCTGCACAGAGTTGTGAGTTAACCTGGCACCTGGAAAAAAATAAGCGGCAACTATTATAATTTTCTTAGACGTTATTTAAAGGAAATGTATTTTAATTTTGCTTCTTTCCTCTGATCCCACCTCAGTATTTATTTATAGGTTCAGTTCAGTTCAGTTCAGTCGCTCAGTCGTGTCAAACTCTCTGCGACCCCATGAACCACAGCACGCCAGGCCTCCTTGTCCATCACCAACTCCCGGAGTTCACTCAAACTCATGTCCATCGAGTCGGTGATGCCATCCAGCCATCTCATTCTCTGCCGTCCCCGTCTCCTCCTACCCCCAATCCCTCCTCGCATCAGACTCTTCTCCAGTGAGTCAGCTCGTCGCATGAGGTGGCCAAAGTATTGGAGTTTCAGCTTTAGCATAAGTCCTTCCAATGAACACCCAGGATTGATCTCTTTTAGAATGGACTGGTTGGATTTCCTTGCAGTCCAAGGGACTCTCAAGAGTCTTCTCCAGCACCACAGTTCAAAAGCATCAATTCTTCAGCGATCAGCTTTCTTCACAGTCCAACTCTCACATCCATACATGACCACGGAAAAACCGTAGCCTTGACTAGACGGACCTTTGTTGGCAAAGTAATGTCTCTGCTTTTTAATATGCTATCTAGGCTGGTCATAACTTTCCTTCCAAGGAGTAAGCGTCTTTTAATTTCATGGCTGCAATCAGCATCCACAGTGATTTTGGAGCCCAAAAAAATAAAGTCTGACACTGTTTCCACTGTTTCCCCATCTATTTCCCATGAAATGATGGGACCAGATGCCATGATCTTCGTTTTCTGAATGTTGAGCTTCAAGCCAACCTTGGCATATAGTCACCTCAGTATTTGTTAATAATGTACCTAAGGATTTAAAACAGCTTCCTTCCCAGGAAAATAAAATTTTCTTCTAGATAAATTCTATCAAATTAGAAAATACCAAGCTGAAGGCTAAGCTCTAAGATAACTGCTCAAGCATATTCTAGGGTCTATGGCAGATATATATACCCTGCTGGTCTGAAGGACATCAGAGGATTGAGACTCATCATTGTAAAGAGATCTTTTGTTTTTGTCAGTCACTCAGTCGTGTCCAACTCTGCAGCCTGATGGACTGCAGGACACCAGCTTCACTGTCTTTCACCCTCTCCCGGTGTTTGCTCAAACTCATGTCCATCAAGTCAGCGATGCCATCCAACCATCTCGTCCTCTGTCGTCCCTTCTCCTCCTGCCTTCTATCTTTCCCAGCACCGGGGTCTTTTCCAGTGAGTCAGCTCTTTGCATCAGGTGGCCAAAGTATTGGAGCTTCAGCTTCAGCATCAGTCTTTCCAATGAATATTCAGGATTGACTTCCTTTAGGATTGACTGGTTTGATCTCCTCCAGTCCAGGGGACTTGGAAGTACCTATTTCTTTTTTTTTTTTCCTTTTGACCGCACCACGGAGATTATGGAATCTGAGTTCCTCGACCAGGGATCAAACACAGGCCCTTGGCAGTGAAAGTGCAGAGTCCTAACCACTGGACCTCCAGAGAATTCCAGAAGTATGTGTTTCTTATATGTTACATTTAGTCTGCTTTCCCCTCTACACTTAAAACAAAAGTCTGTGTCATAAAATCCTGATAATCTATCTCTCTACCTACATGCCCACCTGTATCTGTATAATATGTGTGTGTGTGTATGTATACACGTGTGGGTTAAGAGATATAATGCTGGTTTTATAAGTAACATTTATATTTGACAAAAAAGTAACAAAAATGAAAAAGTCAACAGTAAATTGGACATTAGATAGGATATTTTTCGAGTAAAAATATAAACCTGTATTTTAAAATAATCTTTAAGCCAAGATATGTGCGGAAATGTTCACCGAAGCATTGTGTATCATGAAAATGGAAGAATAAAAGTTAACCATCAATTTAAACAAATGACTTAAGAAATTAGGTCTAGTCATTAAAATGGAATACTATCATACAACCATTAAAAAGAATGAAGTAAATCTGTATGTGCTGATATGGCATGATCTCTAAGGTATACTGAAGAATAAAAACCGTGTTCAGAAGAGTATATTACCATTTCTACTTAGAAAATGTATATTTATATTTATATGCACTGGCATCTATTTGTACACAAACACACACACATGTCTAAGCTTGTATTTGGAAAGAAAATGTTGAGTGCATTTCTGGAAATTGTTAACAGTAGCAACATCTGGAGAGAAATTGTGGGTCTAGGATGAGAGGAAGAAGTTTTTATTGTATATATGTGATTAATTTGTTTACCATATGTATATATTTTTCCATTTAAAAACCAAACAAAATACTGAAAGGATATTTTTAGAAGTTGTATATCTTTATCTGAAGCATTATTTACTATTACAAATAAAATATTCAAAAATCTAAAAAAATAATCATATATATTTCAAATTTGATTTTATTTGTAGGCTCCATTTATAACAAACACTTACTATAAGAGTCTGCCGTAAGTACAAACATAGTACTAATTTATACTGAAGTCATTTGAGCAAATACAATACTGTTATCATTTGCAAGGTTGCATGTGAAGTAATTAACCTAGTATATAATTTTATAATGATCACTTGTTATACTTCATTTACACAAAAGTAATTATTCCAGTCAGAACTGTACATGGAACAACAGACTGGTTCCAAATAGGAAAAGGAGTACGTCAAGGCTGTATATTGTCACCTTGCTTATTTAACTTATATGCAGAGTACATCATGAGGAACGCTGGGCTGGAAGAAGCACAAGCTGGAATCAAGATTGCTGGGAGAAATATCAATAACCTCAGATATGCAGATGATACTACCCTTATGGCAGAAAGTGAAGAGGAACTCAAAAGCCTCTTGATGAAAGTGAAAGAGGAGAGTGAAAAGGTTGGCTTGAAGCTCAACATTCAGAAAACAAACATCATGGCATCTGGTCCCATCACTTCATGGGAAATAGATGGAAAAACAGTGGAAACCGTGTCAGACTTTATTTTTTTGGGCTCCAAAATCACTGCGGATGCTGATTGCAGCCATGAAATTAAAAGACGCCTTCTCCTTGGAAGAAAAGTTATGACCAACCTTGATAGTATATTAAAAAGCAGAGACATTACTTTGCCAACCAAGGTCCATCTAGTCAAGGCTATGGTTTTTCCAGTGGTCATGTATGGATGTGAGAGTTGGACTGTGAAGAAAGCTAAGCGCCGAAGAATTGATGCTTTTGAACTGTGGTGCTGGAGAAGACTCTTGAGAGTACCTTGTACTGCAAGGAGATCCAACCAGTCCATTGTAAAGGAGATCAATCCTGGGTGTTCATTGGAAGGACTGATGCTAAAGCTGAAACTGCAATCCTTTGGCCACCTCATGCGACGAGTTGACTCACTGGAAAAGACTCTGATGCTGGGAAGGGTTGGGGGCGGGAGGAGAAGGGGACGACCGAGAATGAGATGGCTGGATGGCATCACCGACTCTGTGGACATGAGTTTGAGTGAACTCCGGGAGTTGGTGATGGACAGGGAGGCCTGGCGTGCTGTGATTCATGGGGTCGCGGAGAGTCGGACACGACTGAGCGACTGAACTGAATTATTCCATTTAACATTATAATCACAAGTTAGTCTCAAGATTTCAAGGAGAAAAAAGGATTAACTAATCCATGGCACCTGCTTTCTAGGTATTTTTCTTCAAATAAAACTTGGGATAGAAGTCGAAGCTATCACAAGAACTATCCCTGGAAAAATTCAATAAAGTAGTTGTACTTCCACCAACTTCATTCTTGTTCCGTTCTTACAACTTCCAGACATCTTTGTGAGCTCCTAGGCCTACTCTCCATTCAGAATTTGTACATTGGACCTTATTTTCTTTTTTTTTTTTTTAAGTTGGTGGAAATTTTATTTACGATTTTATATTGGTTTCTGCCATACAACAACATGAATCAGTCATAATTCAGTCAATCATACCTATATATGTATGTCCCTTTTCTCTTGAGCCTCCCTCCCCTGCCTGGACCATATTTCAACAGCACCCTCCACAATCTTTTCTACTCAGTACAATTTCTACTGGTGACAGTTATCTTAAAGTTTGACCATGAATCTGACCTCATATCTTAGTTAGGAGTGAGTGATCTGTTCTGACAGTCATTAATTTCAGAGATATTTACTAATGCACTGTTTGTACCAGACACTGAGAAATGTATAATGAAAGTAGTTCCTTCTTTCCAGGTTCTCACAGTCTAGTAAGGAAGACGGATAAGAAATTAATTGCAGCATATTGCATTTATGTGATAATGAGGTATTAATAATATGTCAGGATACCATTGGACTTGAAAAGAGGGACACTTTCACGCTCTCTCTTATGGGGTTAAAGACCATGTCAAGTGAGTTGACAACAAAGTTGAATCTTGAAGGAATCAATAAATATTAGCAAAATGAAGGGAATACTGTCCTTGGTCGAGGGAGGAATTTTTACACAATCTCAGAAACAAAAGATTTAGAGAATTTAAGGAATTGCAATAGTTTGTGGCATGAATGCTAACATAGTGGGGATGATGAAAAGTCCAGATCATTAAAAAGGCTTATACGTGCATTGTAAGGAACTTGAACTTATCTGGAAGATATTGGGGTGCCCATTGAAAGTGATATAAATAGATTTACATTTTGAAACTGGGCTCTGGCAGTGGTTTGGAAGATGAATTATAGGAGGGCAAATAATTTACAGGAGAAATGGAAGTGCCTAGACCATGAGAGCAACTTCAAGAGCTGTTTACACTGTCTATAGAAATCTTGCTATTCTGAAATCACCTTCTGAGCCTTATGGCAGCCCTGGGCAGAGGCATCCAGGGAAAGGCCAAACTAAAGGAGCTGATAGACATATATCAAAAGTAAAGGCTTGGACTTCCCTGGTGTTACAGTGGATAAGGATCCGCCTGCCAGTGCAGGAGACATAAGTTCAATCCCTTGTCTTGGAAGATGCCACATGCTGCAGAGCAACTAACCCCAGTGTCACAACTACTGAGCCCTCACTCTAGAGTTCTCGAGCCACAACTACTGAGCCCACACCTAGAGCCTGTGCTCCACAACAAGAGAAGCCAACACAATGAGAAGCCAGTGCAATGCAACAAAGAGTAGCCCTCACTTGCTGCAACGAGAGAAAGCCTGTATGCAGCAATGACGACCTAGTGCAACCAAAACTTTAAAAAAAAGTAAAAGCTTTAGAGACTTCCCTGGGGATCCAGTGGTTAAGACTCTGAGCTTCCAGGGCAGAGGGCTCAGGTTCAATCCCTGGTAGTAAGGGAAACTAAGATCCTGCGTGCAGCAGAGCAGCCAAAAAAAAAAAAAACAGTAAAGGCTTTAATCCTATTTGTCACTAACTGGGGAAATACCAAACCAAAAGAGTAATTTTTGCTATGTTATTGAGAGATTCTAAACTAATGTTTGAATCCCCTTACAACATCCTTGCTAAGTATGGATCCAGCCCATGTTAAGTAACTCCAAAGAGAACAATTCACTAGTCCCTAAGAAAGGTCATATACTTTTGCTTTCATTTTAAAAAAAAGAAAAAACAAAACAGCAAGCTTTGTAGGGATTTTCTAGTCAATATTCCAGGTGCTCTCCAGATTTTCCATTGACTTTGCCTACATTTTCTCTTCCTGAAATTCAACTCTGTTTAGTGATGCATAATTTATATGTAGGGCTGATTTTATGGGAAGGTAATAAAAGAAAGCTTTCCCTAGGTAATGTCATTTGGGGGAGCCAGGAAGCAAAGTTTCTCCTCCATCAACCACCCCCATCCCAAGCTATAATAGAGGCCCAAATTCCATCATTAGCATTTCTGAAGAAATGGCACATTAAATTAAGTCACACTAGGATGTTTATGACATATCAGATAGATTTTGTCCTGACATTGAGAACCCTGAGAAGTACAGAACCACTAGCAAAGGGAGGAGCACTATAAGTGGAGAGTTTGTTCAAAATACCGTTCTAGGACTCATATGATTTTGTCACAATAGATCTGGGGTGGATTTCTGGGTGATTCTGATATTCAGCTAAATTTAGGAACTATTAGCTGTGAACCCACATTCAGTTCAGTTCAGTTCAGTCACTCAGCCGTGTCCGACTCTTTGCGACCCCATGAATCACAGCACGCCAGGCCTCCCTGTCCATCACCAACTCCCGGAGTTCACTCAAACTCATGTCCATCGAGTCGGTGATGCCATCCAGCCATCTCATTCTCTGTCGTCCCCTTCTCCTCCCGCCCCCAACCCTTCCCAGCATCAGAGTCTTTTCCAGTGAGTCAACTCTTCGCATGAGGTGGCCAAAGTACTGGAGTTTCAGCTTTAGCATCAGTCCTTCCAATGAACACCCAGGAATGATCTCCTTTAGAATGGACTGGTTCGATCTCCTTGTAGTCCAAGGGACTCTAGGGAGTCTTCTCCAACACCACAGTTCAAAAGCATCAATTCTTCAGCGCTCAGCTTTCTTCACAGTCCAACTCTCACATCCATACATGACCACTGGAAAAACCATAACCTTGACTAGATGGACCTTTGTTGGCAAAGTAATGTCTCTGCTTTTTAATATACTATCTAGGTTGGTTATAACTTTCCTTCCAAGGAGTAAGCGTCTTTTAATTTCATGGCTGCAGTGATTTTGGAGCCCCCAAAAATAAAGTCTGACACTGTTAACAGACTCACCTCATAAACACACAAAGTCAATGTTCCTATAAAGCTCATGTCCTACATTTCTAAGGTAAAAGCTAATAGGCAAGTCAATGACACATTTGGTGCCTGATGAAATATGCCACTGACTTTTTAAGTTTCTAAGTTTTCTTCAATTTCTGCTTTCAGTGAGCAGAACTACGGTGATGAGAACAGAACTATTCATAACACTTTGCCTTTAAAACTTCTTTTGGCTATTTCAATATCTATGTCTCTTAGGATGAGAATTTTATGAATCTGTAGCAAATATTAGGTCACTGGGCTCATGACATCTTTTTAAGTAAATGGCAAGTTTTAGCTTGGATTTTTCTTAAGAAAATAGACAAGGAAATTTTTCCAAGGACATAAAAATGCATTTTTAAATTGTGCAATGACAAAAAAAAAGTCAAAATGATAGCCGAAGCACTCAGATGGAAGATATAAAAATAAAAATTAGCAATTTGTTTATTTACAGTTTACAACATTCATTTGTGTATTTGATTCATCTAAGAATTCTGTAACATGGGTAGGATAGGTGTTTGGGTACCAATTTTATCTTATTTGTTTTTTGGCTGTGCTGGACCTTTGAGCTCACACAACTAGAAAAAATGGCAAAGACTTATATAGGGAGAATGTCATACATTGTTTTCTATTTTCTAAATAATTCTAGTAAACTCAATATGTTAATTCCGAAATTTTAATGATTTATACAAAGACTTGTTTAATTACTCCTGGACATATGCAGTAAATAATAATAGAACTACCTTTTATTGGGAACCTACTCTGAGCTAAACGCTGTGTCAGGTGTGTAAATTATCTCTACTTCTTATTGATAAGAATAAGCTACATTCCAGAGTACAGTCCTGGCTGCAGTAGAAGCCGTGAGTCATTGCCACATCAGTAAGCCACTGGAGAGCTTTATCTAGTCTGCTAAGAGCTAGCACCACCAAAGGAAGAAGCACACTGTACTTCCAATCTGGGATTCTGAACGAACCTGTGTTCTTAGGTTGCTGGCAGCACTTCCATCCATGAAGTTTGGACACAGCTGTGACAAGGACACCCTTTTGGGACTCTGGCCCTGTATGGAAGAAGCCAAGAGAGACGCTGCTGAAGCTAGAGTTCCACCTCATTCCCAAATGTGCTCCTAGCAAGTCTAGGCTCCCCATGACTACCGAGCTTGGGGTCTAAGTAAAAGTACATGTAACGGTATGGATTACAAATCCCTCAAAAGTCTATAATCTGACAGATTAGGTAAGTAGTTCGAATTCCCCAGGCAGTTACGGAATGATCAAAGAGACAGGGAAAAGCTGACCAAGAAACCAAAGTTCGGTCCACACATTTTACCCACAGGCTTTCAATCACTCACACACACAGGTACACCATAGAGTTAGTAAAATAAAGCAGAAAACATGTATACTGAGAAAGCAGAGAGGCTACAGCGCTGAGTGTTCTTACCTTGTCCTGAAGATCCCAGACGATCCCCCACGATGATAATTTATGGTGAATGATGTCAGATTTGTGATCTCCGAAGATTTAGCTTCGGGACCAGCGACCAGGCTCGATCACTCAAGAGGTTTTGTGTAGCAAAAAAGGGACAGGGAAAGCTTCTGACATAGACATCAGAAGAGGGATGGAGCGTGCCCCCGTTACTAGTCTTATCAAGGCCTTATATACTTTTACCAGACCCACTGCCACAAAAGACATCTGAAATTAACAAAAGTAGAACAATAGAAAAGTCTTACCAGACACACTCCTACAACATACATCTTAAGATAACAAGGTTAGTCAAAAGGTTCTTGTTAAGGAGAAACATGTCCTTGAGTAAGACACATTGTTATATTGACTAAGACAAAGCCATGCAGGGAAAAAATGTCTGTCCTTTTCTCCTCCTTGAGGGCCCTGGACCTCTTCCTCCTGGAGGGCCCTGGACTTCTACCTAAGAATTAGCTCTCTCGTTATGACAATGCTGCAGGATGTTAAGATGTTATCTCATTTTGCAAAAGAGGAAACAGACCAGGTTAAATGAGGTGCTTAATAATTAACATGTTGCAAAGCTGGCAAACTCCCATCTTTCTGATCCCAAACTTCTTTTCATTATATCTTTCTTAAATGATTATAAGGATGTTTATTAGGTCATTAATTTTTAGTCATTTAAGAATTACTAATTTACACACATGCCATGTTCAGTCTCATTTGAACAGCCACATATACATATTTTCCCAGGTAAAGTATTTCTAGGACCTGGACATTAGCTGGGCACTGGACATACAAAGAAAAAATAAAATGCCTGTATAGAGAGTGTAGGCTAGCCTGGGAACTGTATTGGTGAATAAATAGCTAGAGTATAAAGTATGAATGCCGCTTAGGAATATCCACAAAGCACTTTAGTGACTAATAGTAAGCTGACACCGCCTCAGCGGTGATTCAGTGTGCTAATTTTGAAGATGTTAAACTATTAAACCTTCAGTGGAAAACATTTAGTTGGTTTATTTAATATTATGTAATGTGCTTAAGGATAACTTTAAAAAGTTCTTTTCCTTCTGAAATGGAAATTCCAGAATAGACTCAAATAGAAGGTGGATACTCTGAAGCATTGGGGAGGTTTATGTGATCACCAATGTGGCTAGAGCAATTTTCTCAGTTTCACGCTTCTAACTTTACACACCTCACTTTTACTCCTGGTCACATGGTTACAGCTGATATTTATAATCAGTATTAATTCCAGAGTCCCGCTGCCCTGGTTCCTTGTCTGGTAGGGTGACCCAAACCTTCATTTCTGCTGTCCACTATGCGTGGTAGTTTTTTCCTTGCCAGAAATCTCAGGACATGGGACTAGCAAGAGCTCTTTGGGAGACCTCCCACAATTCAGACATATTCTCCCTTATCCCCATTATGCAGTAGAAATCTGATTTCCCCTTGGTAGTCAGGATCTATCACCACAATAGGTACAGTAATCCCCTGTTTTGCCTGTTGATTCATTGGTATGAAGTGAAGTCGCTCAGTCGTATCCGACTCTTTGCAACCCCATGGACTGTAGCCCACCAGGCTCCTCAGTCCATGGAATTTTCCAGGCCAGAGTACTGCAGTGGGTTGCCATTTCCTTCTCCAGGGGATCTTCCCAACCCAGAGATCGAACCCGGGTCTTCCGCACTGCAGGCAGATGCTTTACCATCTGAGCCACCAGGGAAGCCTGATTCGTTGGTATGAGGAGCCCAAAGTGGCCAGATGGCAGTCCCAATTTCCAGCTTCACGGAACCATGGTTGTGACCTCTAGTGGAAGCAAGCATTCCTTCCTTTGCAACTAAGACCTCTATATGCTAAGTTGCTTCAGTTGTGTCCGAATGTGCAACCCTATGGACTGTGGTCTGCCAGGCTTCTCTGTCCAAGGGATTCTCCGGATAAGAATACTGGAGTGGGTTGCCATTTCCTACTCCAAGGGCTCTATACTAAACCTAAAGTCACAGGGACAGAAAGAAAAGTTTGCTAGTGAATCATGAGGGATAATAATGAAAAAAGCAACTCCCATTTTCACCTCCTAAATCCCCAGACCTGTAAATCCTGGCTGTACGAGAAAGAACACCACCTACATTACTATCTAATTTGGAGCATTTACTGCACCCTGGAGGACACTGCCTCAGCTGCACAAGCTATGCCATATGCCACTTGACTGGTGCCATACGTGATTTTTCAGAAAGACAGTCCACCATTCTGTCAAACCAGTGGCTTTAGGAAGGGAGGGGGGCAGGGTAAGACGGGTGAATTTGATGAGTAGAGTCCCAGAGCCACACTTCATTTCTACACAAAGACCTCCTTCATCAGAAGTGATGGTGTATGGAATACCGTGAAAGTGGACAAGCCCCTCCATGAACCCATGGATGGTGGTTTGGGCATAAACTTTATGTGCAGAGAAGGACGATCTACATACTGTATAGAGGGCCTATCCCATTGAGAACAAAGTGCTACTCTTCCCATGATGGAAGTGATCCAACAAAAGAAACCTGCACCTGGTAGCTGACAGGTCCTGATCAGGGAATGGCTCTCTAAAAATGGCTCGGTTTTGATTTGGCTCCAGCAACAGAACCACACGCATATAGCAGCTGTAATAGGAATCGTGATCTGATTCAGTTCCTAATAATTCACGGTTATGCTCCCAAATTCATCTGTCTTCCATAGGCTCTCCCTAACCTTTATTTTACTGCCCAACAGATAATACTTTTACAGATGGACTTTTTCTTCCCACTGTTGATATAGGCATCTTTTTAGATGTGAACACATCAAGACCAGAAGGAAAATGGAAAGAAAAAATGGAGATCATTTTTCTTTAAAGCACTACACTGGGAACCTCAGCCATAAAGGAGAAAAAAAAGCAAGCACTTCTATGTATTTATAATGACAGTTACATTTCTACTGTGCATTTATCCTCACAATCTACAAAATAGTAATCTCATTTATTAAACTGGGAAACTAAGATGTAGTGAAATTAAGTGACATGACCCAGTCCCATAGCTAGTAGCATAGAGCAAGATCTTAAGTCCAAAGATCTGGGGTGGATTTCTTACCCTAAAGCTAATTCTCTTTATACCACATTCTAACAAACAAGATTATGTTCTTTATTTTCTTCCCAGAAGATAAGTTACTCTAGTATTGCACGATATAATTTTATTCTTAAAAGAGATATAAGTCAGATGGTAATGAAAACAGTTAAAATATGTCTGCTAGGACTTCCGTGGCAGTCGGGTGGTTAAGACTCTGTGTTTCCACTGCTGGGGGCACGTGTTCGATCCCTGGTTGGGGAGCTACGATCCCATATGCTTCTCAGCCAAAAAAAAAAACACACATAAAACAGAAGCAATGTTGTAAAAAAAAAAAAAATCAATAAAAACTTTAAAAACTCCACATCAAAAAAATATTTTTTAAAAAAGCAAGGAATAGGGAAAGGGGGGAAGGCAAGGGTACCCCTGATTGGGAGGGAGGGATACAAGAATTCTGGATGAAGGATGTTGTCCAGGTAGTTCCTGGGTATATCTGTAGAGGGAGGTTTTGGGTGACACTCTGGAAAAGAAAGTAGAAGAAAAGGAGGTCAAAGAAAAATAAAGATAAATTTCACGTACTTACTAGTTCAGCCCCTTCTAAGTTGTTTGAATACTTTTAGCTTTGATAGAAAACTTAGAACATAGTCATAAACTTGCAAATGGAAATAGTAATTTCTGGTTTTTAGAATTAAATTCAAAAAGCACTGTCTTAGATCAGTGCTTTTCAATTCATTTTTTCCCACTCCATATTTAGATACTTGTTTTTGTTATATCTAAATCTGGTTTTCACCCAATATTTTACCTTAAATCAGTGATTCTCAACCAGGGGTGATTTTGCCCCCCGGGGAACATTTGGCAGTGTCTGGAGACAATTTTGTCATAACTGGGTGCTACTGGCACCTAGTGGCTAGAGGGTGGGGGTACTACTAAACACTTCACAACACACAGCACAGCCTCTCACAAGGTCAGCAGTACCAAAGATGAGAAATCCTGATTTAAATCGGCTCATTTTTGTTTAAACTCCATCATAACTAACATTTATTGAGCAACAGTATAGATTTTTTATTGAAGCATAGTTGATTTACAATGTTGTGCTAGTTTCAGGTGTACAGCAAAGTCATTTAGTTATACATATCTATTTCTTCAGGCTCTTTTCCCTTATAGGTTATTATGAAATACTGAGTATTATACCCTGTGCTATACAGTAAGATATTTTAAATATTGTTCAAGTGAATGACATGCAATACTTCTTTGAATTCACAATCTTATGTGGTAGATGACACCATTAAACTTATTTTACAAGTAAGGAAAAAGTGAAAGTGAAAGTGAAATCGCTCAGTTGTGTCCGACCCTTAGCAAGCCCACGGACTGCAGCCTTCCAGGCTCCTCCATCCATGGGATTTTCTAGGCAATAGTACTGGAGTGGCTTGCCACTGAGGAAACTGAGGGATAATTAACTTGTCCAAACAGCCAGAAAGTAGCTGAATCCGGATGGTCTGATGCTAGGGATCCTCAGCTTAACCAATACGCCCTATTTTATATCACTACTATAAATGAAAACCAGTATCACATGTCATGTACTAGAAGAACATATAAATAAACTTAATTAGAGCAAAATATTATTAAGCCCTAGCTAGATATTGTTGCCTGCTGAAGTCTCTGGGTCTAAAGAGTGGGGTCTTCTCACGGAAAGGGAGACTTAAGTGTTAGAGAAGTGTTAAAGACATGCTAGTATCAAACCATCGGAGAAGGCAATGGCACCCCCCTCCAGTCCTCTTGCCTGGAAAATCCTATGGATGGAGGAGCTTGGTAGGCTGCAGTACATGGGGTCGCTAAGAGTCGGACACGACTGAGCGACTTCACTTTCACTTTTCACTTTTATGCATTGGAGAAGGAAATGGCAACCCGCTCCAGTGTTCTTGCCTGGAGACTCCCAGGGATGGGGGAGCCTGGTGGGCTGTCGTCTATGGGGTCGCACAGAGTTGGATACGACTGAAGTGA
The DNA here is from genome assembly GCF_049115385.1 of Moschus berezovskii. Taxonomy (NCBI): domain Eukaryota; kingdom Metazoa; phylum Chordata; class Mammalia; order Artiodactyla; family Moschidae; genus Moschus; species Moschus berezovskii. Next base: position 95,600,504 of record NC_142464.1, read on the forward strand.
CTTAGCAGCAGCAGCAGCAGCATCAAACCATGCTAGCATCAAATTCAACTGACCGCTCTAATACTTTGGCACCTGATGCAAAGAGCCAACTCATTGAAAAAGGCTGTGATGCTGGGAAAGACTGAAGGCAAAGGGAGAAGGTGATGGCAGAGGATGAGATGGTTAAATAGCACCATGGACTCAATGGACATGAATTCGAGCAAACTCCAGGAGACAGTGGAGGACAGAGGAGCCTAGTGTGCTGCAGTCCATGGGGTTGCAGAGTCAGACATGACTTAGTGACTGAACAACAAACAACAAGCATCAAACCAAGATTTCCTTCTTGACATAATCAGAAAAATGAAAATGAATTTAAAGGGGACAATTTTCCTATTATGTAATTCAATATTACACAACGCTGTGTTTGTAATAAAAGTCCCAACTTTTTAAAATATACAAACTCTACAATATTTTGGTTTCCCATGAGTTAGACCTATACTTCCCAGGTGGTGCTAGTGGTAAAGAATCCACCTGCCAATGCAGGAGACTTAAGAGACGCAGGTTCGATCTCTGGGATGGGAAGATCCCCTGGAGGAGGGCTCAGCAATCGACTCCAGGATTCTTGCCTGGAGAATCCCATGGCCAGAGGAGCCTCGTGGGCTACACTCCGTGGGGTCACAAAGAGTCAGACACAACTGAAGTGGACTTAGCATGCACACATGAGTTAAATAGACTTAGATTCAAATTCTGGATCTGCTACCTATTACTGACATGTATATTAGATGTGACACATACATATGATATTAGATACGTATACTAGATATGATTTTATATCCTCATCCAGAGAACTGGGACAATAACATCTGCCTCATCGGGTTATGTGTGCTGTTCTAAGTGGTTTCAGTCATGTCTGACTCTGTGCGATCCTACGGACTGTAGCTTTCCAGGCTCCTTTGTCCATGGGGTTCTCCAGGCAAGAATATTGGAGTAGGCTGCCATTTAATTAAATGAGTTATAAAAAACCTTGCAAGAAACTGGCAGAAAATTACACAACAGAATTTGTGTAAATTTCATTTCCTGCAGATTCTATGGTCGCTTTCCAGCACCAACTTAGATTCTTATATACGTCCATGATTTGTCATTCAGTTGCTCAGTTGTGTCCAACTCTTTTGCAACCCCATGGACTCTAGCCCACTAGGCTCCTCTGTCCATGGGATTTTCCAGGCAAGAATAATGGAGTGGGTTGCCATTTCCTCCTCCACGGGATCTTCCATATACAAGCTCTCTAAGAGCCATGGCAGGACAGGCAGCCATAGTTGGCTCCAGAGTGCCACAGGGAACAAAGAACCGCTCTATCCAGGGAAACCACTGAGGCCTCCTGGGAGGAAGTGGCCTTTTGAGTCATGCTATGTACCACCTCCCTTCTCCCCAATACATCCTGTGAGGGTTGTTGATTGTCCAGGGACAATTTATGGGATTTGCAAGCATGACAGTCCTGAGACAGTGACTCTGATAGACGACACAGGTCCCTGGAGGTTACCAGAGGGAGGAAAGAGGAAGGAGAGAAAGGGGAGGTTTTGATCTTAGGAACAGAGTAGTGGGTCCATCTTAATTTCTAAACACACACACATTGGCTCCAATTTTAGGTCTGCCATATGGCCACACAATCGAGTTTATGGCAAAAGGTTGTACTTTAAATATTCACAGCACCTCCTAGAGGATTGTATTAGTGATTCTGTGGTATCAACTGAAGCCGAGTTCAAATAAGCATTGGAAATATTGTCAGCTTTTTAAAAACTTTTTATTTTGTATTGGGGTGTAGTCAATTAACAATGTTGTGACAGTTTCAGGTGAACAGAAAAGGGACTCAGCCATACATATACATGTATCCATTCTCCCCCAACCTCCCTTCCTAGCCAGGCTGCCACATAACATTGAGCAGAGTTCCATGTGCTATACATTAGGTAATCTTGTTTGGTTTTGTCTTTAGAATTTTGATTCTAGAATCTCTTTATTACTTGATTATGGATAACTTTATTCTCTTAAAATATTCCTTTAATAAGGCTTGAGATTTCATGCCATAATCATGGATAATTAAAATGCAAATACACCTAGAGAGTAAAAACACTGACAAATTCAGAGTATCTCCTGCCCACTAGAATGTAAACTTCTTGGGGGTAGGGACTTAGTTTTGTACCCTACTAAATCCTCAAACCCTACATAAGTAACTAGCATATAGTTAGTGCTTAATAAATATTTGTCAAATGAAGAAGAGTTCATACTAAGGTGTAAATGGTTATAGCAGTCAACATTTCTTTTGCTGCACATGTATTTTTTCATGCCTTTTGGCTTTACATGTGCTGCATCATCTTAATGCGTGCTTTTGTCTGCATTTCACTCCTCTATCACCTGCCCCTCTTCCTTACTGGGAGAAAGTCTGCCAACCCTTTAAGACTTGCTTTTTGGGTAAAACTCTCTTTGACCCCATCTTCCTCCTCACATTAACCCTCTGTCACTAGCTGGGCTCCTGTAGTCCTTGGTATATAATCCTGTTTTGAGGGATGGCTTTGTGCTGTAATTACTTGTTTACAAGTTAGTTTCTGCCACTAGAAATGAGCCCCCTGACAGTTGTAATGTGGTACATTTCTTTTGTATCCTTGCCCTTAACAGGGGTAATTGGTTTACCCTTAACATGGGTAAATGATCTTCAAAAAATATTGACTGATTGAATCTTGTAAGTGGTCCTTTATCCTTCAGGACTCCAGGAAGATCTCAGATCCCTTTTAAGGAGTGCATTATCAGATCACTTCCTTTAAAAGCTCTATTTTGGAGAGGAAATCTTCCTGCCCATACGGCTTTATTTTACTAAATCTCTGTCCTGTACTTAAATGGAATGATTGGTGTGGAAACACAGAGACAGCCTATAAATATGGGATTTGGATAAACTTGTTCAAATTTCAAGGTGGGACTGATTATCTTGGTTTTCTTCTCTATAGATGCTTCCTGGTTGCCCTGATGCCATACAGACCTTAAGGACAGTAATATTCTGGAAGGGTTGGAATACTTCTGCCAAGGAAAAACAACACTTTGATTATCTGGGACACGATTATTGTTGGTGCAGGACAGGGGAGTTATAACTTGTTGTAAAGTAGTAGCTCATGTCTCCAGCTATAAGAGGATTGTGGCCTGCTCAGGTTGCTGTGGTTGTAACTATGACAACTATGGAAAATACGAGAGAGATGCCAAGAAGATAGTGTGGTAGCAACCAAGGGCAGGAGAGAACAAACAGCCAAGACTAGGGACTGCCCAGGGTCCCTGGAGTCCAATGGTTGTCTATGCAGGAATTCAAGATCTGACTTCCACATTTCATTATTTATTTGTATTGATGCAAACCCCAAACTGCTCATGGTTGATCCCTTGCATTCATCCATTCTGCTTTAAGTTACCCTGAGGAAGGGAATGGAGAGGCAACACGAGTCCTTAGAACAAAACCCGAAGGGCTGCAGAACTTGAGAACAGGCACAATTTAATTACGCCAACTGTGAATTTGTGTGGGTGAAATAACAGCTGCTGATCCTTAGGATATTTTTAAGTTGCAGCTAGTTGGGATACTCTTTGTGTCTATATATGGTCCTTCATGCTACAGGACCTCATGGAGATGAGTGGGCTAAAAACACAGACTCCTTGAAACTACAGCATCATCTCGGTCTCCGACAGCATGTCAGCAGCCTGCTCTCTGGGAAACTTCAGTGAGGTTAAAAGTTAAGCCTCTCATCTGACATACTCAGCAGGGACTCCTCCATCCCCCACCCCACCCTCCATCATCGTTGCTGGTTTTTTTTTAAATTAAAGGAGAGACTTATTTGTCAGTCTCCATATATTTTCAAGCTGTTCAGTTACCACCTCTTGTGCACAACATGCACGCCAGGCAAACAAACTTTAAGAGTACAGCAGATTGAAGCAGCAGGCAAGCCCAGCAGATTGAGCCCCCTGAGCCCATGTGCTATATGAAGCAAACCAAAACACAGCTGGTGAAGTTAATTTTAGGCTTACCGACCTTGGCAATGTTCTATCAACTGGGGAAAAGCAGCTCTGTATAGGTTCAAAAGGAGCCTTCCTCTGCCTTCTCCCCATGCAGCTGACTAGAAAAGAGGCTGTGTGGTTTAAGTTTAATAGGAAAAACAATTAATTATAAATCATGGTAAATTGGACAGATTAAGAAATTAAGTATTAAGCAAGTCCAAGGCCCATGAAAGAAATCTTTTAAGATGTCTGTCCTATGACTAAGATCCTCAATATAACACTCAAACTAGCACTTTCAGACAAGCTTTTAAAGATTGGGCTTCCTTGGTAGCTTAGTTGATAAAGAATCCACCTGCAATGCAGGAGACTCCGGTTCTATTCCTGGGTTGGGAAGATCCACTGAAGAAGGGATAGACTGCCCACTTCAGTATTCTTAGGTGTCCCTGGTGGCTCAGATCGTAAAGAATCCATCTGCAATGTGGAAGACCTGGGTTCGATCCCTGGGTAGGGAAGATAACCTGGAGAAGGGGAAGACTACCCACTCCAGTATTCTGGCGTGGAGAATTCCATGGACTGTATAGTCCATGGGTTGTAAAGAGTCGGACACAACTGAGTGACTTTATTAAAGATTGGCTATTAAAAAACAAAGATAAATTTCTATATCATGGTGCTTGAAGACATCAAAGTGGTTTGGCAATGATGAGTGTGGAGGTAGAAATTTTATTAAAATATATTTATATAAAATATATCAAGAATTTAAATGCATGGAGTCAGTTCAGTTCAGTCGCTGTCATGTCTGACTCTTTGTGACCCCACAGACTGTAGCACGCCAGGCCTCCCTGTCCATCACCAGCTCCTGGAGCCTACCCAAACTCATGTCCATCGAGTTGGTGATGCCATCCAATCATCTCATCCTCTGTTGTCCCCTTCTTCTTTCACCTTCAATCTTTCCCAGCAAAAGGGTCTCTTCCAGTGAGTCAGTTCTTCGCATCAGATGGCCAAAGTATTGGAGTTTCAGCTTCAGCATGAGTCCTTCCAATGAATATTCAGGACTGATTTCTTTTAGGATTGACTGGTTGTATCTCCTTATAGTCCAAGAGACTCTCAATGCAAGGAGTAAACACATATTACTTACTTCTGAATGCACAGGATCCAATTCTCTGACCACCAAAATAGGTGAGGTCCCTGTAACAGACTCACGTACAAAATGGACCTTTCCTTCCTGACACTTAAACTGACTTCTAATTTTTATTTTATTTGACTGCCTGTATTTACCAATGGTCTGTCTATAAGATTCATGATGAAGGCAGTGATTATATCCTTGTTTTTTGCTTATAGAGACCCATAATAGACAAGAAATAATTGTCAAGTTGATAGATGAATGAGTTGCACCTCATCATTCCCCTAAACCTGACATTTTATTGCACAAAATTCACCTTCAAAGAAATGAACAGCTTGAAGGGGAAGGTACTGGATGAGCTTTGGGATCAATGGAAGATCTTTCTTCTATTATAATATCTTATAATGTGTTTTGATGCTTTACAGTTTTGAGTGATAAGTGAATGCATTGAGAGACACCAGGCTTCACCAATCAATAATTAATACTTCCATTCTTTCCTATTACATTCAAATAATACGTCCTTGAGAAGCATTTATAACCATTCTCAAGTCTGTTTTTAATGAAGATATAGAATTAAAATCTAAAGGCCATTGATAAAGGATCAGGTTGAATTGTTAGTTATGTTAAATGAGATCATGCAGCATGCCAAAATTCACTTAGAACTTATTCATTCATTCTAACTGAGGTCATTGTGGGAAGGGGGAAAAGAAATGAACTTTACTGAATTCAGATTGTACTTACAAGCTATGTGATTCTGAGAAAATTACATACATAACCTCTCAATATCAGTTTCCTTATTTATAAAAGAGGGAATATAACACCTAATATCAACCTGATGGGGAAATAAGAAAAATAGAGATAAAATGTATGAAAAGCTTAGCAGAATAATTGGCCTATCAGAAATACTCGGGTTTCCCTTGTGGCTCAGCTGATAAAGAATTCACCTGCAACGCGGGAGACCTGGGTTCTATCCCTGGGTTGGAAAGATCCCCTGGAGAAGGGAAAGGCTAGCCACGCCAGTATTCTGGCCTGGAAAGAGTAGGACACAACTGAGCAACTTTCACTTTCAGAAATACTCAATAAATGGCAATGGCAACCCACTCTAGTGTTCTTGCCTGGAGAATCCCCAAGGATAGAGGAGCCTGGTGGGCTACAGTCCATAGGGTCGCAAAGAGTCGGACATGACTGAGTGACTTAGCACACATTAATATAAAAGCAAAAATAATATTATGTAGTAAACTAATTAGATGGAATAACTACTATATCAACTTAGATATTACATAACCAAAACACTCCTGCACAAATGAATGCATTTTATCAGGTTACTAAGAATTTGTTGCCCTGGTATACTTTATCTCAGGTTTGTTTGTTTAAGAAGCAGACCACATTTCTGAATCAGAAGGTACTCAAGAAATACTGAGGCTCAGAGTTAGCCATAGGGTTTGAATTTTGTGTTTCTCCTCTCTGGCATTAGAAACATTTGCTTTTAGTTTTACAGGTAAAAATATCTTTATATATATATATATGAGTAGAAGAAGCTGGCTAATGTGAGGGCAAGGAAAGACCTCTCTAATTCAAAAATTCATCTTCTATATCAACATTTACAATTTTAAATCCCCGTTAATAGTAACACTTTTTCTAGGCTTTTTCTAAATGAGACATTTCTTTTAATTATGGAAAATTCCAAAACTAAATAAAAAGACACCACAGTATAATGATCCTCATGTACTTGTCACCTTGCTTTAACAATTCATCTGTACTCCTACTTCCATTCCTCCTCCCATGCTATTCTGAAGCACGTTCCAGGCATATTATTTCATCTGTAATTATTTCAGTACACATTTCTAAAAAATAAAGGCTCTTAGAAATATAGACACAACATCATCAGTACAATTAAGTCAGTTATTAGTAACATCAAATACCCAATGCTTAAATTTTTTGATTCTCTATAAATGACATAGACATTTGCTATTGTTCTTTTTGAGATTGCATGTTTGAATCGAGATGCAAATGAACATATACATTACAATTAGTTGATATGCCTTTTATGTTTCTTTCAACATCTAAGTTTCTTCAGCTCTATTTTTGCCTTGTGATTCATTTGTTGAAGAAATTAGGTCCTGCATATTTTCCCCACAGTCTGGACTTGCTGCTTGCCTCTATGTTGTGTCATTTAACATGTTCTTTACCATATTCTTCTGTTCCCTGTATTTCCCATAATTCAATATATCTTATCATAGAGGCTTGACTAGGTTCAGCTTCTAGTTTGTTGGCAAGATTTCTTCACAGGTGATGATATATTCTTCTGTTAGGACACACATAAAGTGTGGTTTTCTCTCTTGTAATACCAGCAAGCCATTGGTGATCAATTTCTAGATCCATTTGGGGTTGCAAAATGGTGACAATCTAATAATAAGTCAACCATTCCTATTTCATTTTTTAAAACTGAAATACTTCTATAAGGAGAAATTTCCCCGGATCTACTGTTTGGAAACTTGGCTTTAAAATAACTTGGTGTTATTTTCTTTGGGAAAGGTAACATATTGACACACTGGCAGTGATCAACTTATCCTATAAAAAGGTATAATGAATCATCTTCTTTAAGAATGTAGAAATCTTCACCTTGAGAAAAAAGGAGACTATAACTACAACCAGTCCATTCTAAAGGAGATTAATCCTGGATGTTCATTGGAAGGACTGATGCTAAAGCTGAAACTGCAATACTTTGGCCACCTCATGCGACGAGTTGACTCACTGGAAAAGACTCTGATGCTGGGAAAGGTTGGGGGAGGGAGGAGAAGGGGACGACCGAGAATGAGATGGCTGGATGGCATCACCGACTCTGTGGACATGAGTTTGAGGGAACTCCGGGAGTTGGTGATGGACAGGGAGGCCTGGCGTGCTGTGATTCATGGGGTCGCGGAGAGTCGGACACGACTGAGCGACTGAACTGAACTGAACTGAACTGAACTACAACTGATAGAGAGGAAGTAAATGTTGATCAAAAACCTGAGATAAACAAACAAACCAACCTGAGATATTTGGGAAGAGATGAAAGGAGAAATTTTAGTGCTTATAGGTAGCGCTTTGCTAAGTCTATGCTTATCTGGCATATAAACTCCTATTTGGAAGCGTACCTTAAGGTTTTGAATACTATTTGCTTATTGAGGAGTCCTATATTCTTAACTCCTGTTCAGATCTCTCCCCAGGTTTTGTACAGCACTCAAATCTCTGCCTGCCATGGCTACTTTGATGTCTAAAAGACATTTCAGAGCTAACATATCTAACATGGAACTTTTCGTTTCATCTCAGAATTGTGATTCAGATCTTCCCTATTTCAATAAATGGCAGCACCACCTGCCAGTTACTAAAGAGAAAAAAATAGGAGTAGTCTCTGACTCCTTCTTTCCTCTAATCCCCAGAGTCAATCACCAAGTGCTGTTCATTTTCAGATTATTAACTTCTTTCTCTTATCAATGTCGCTACCCTAAACCATGTCACAACTGCTGAGAAACAACTGGACTATTACAATAGTCTTCTGGCATCCATGCTGACATGCTGGCCTCCTCTAGAACATTCTCCACAAGAAGAGAGAGTGACCTTTCTAAAAATGTCAATCAAGGATCATGAGCTGATAACTGTTGAAGCTGTGTGATGGATTCATTACACCAATTTCTTGCCCTGTTTATATGTTTGAACTTTTCCAAATTAAAAAAATAAAATGATGGGAATTCTCTGGTAGTCCAGTGATTAGGACTCTGTGCTGTCACTGCTGAGGGCCAGGTCAGGGAACTAAAACCCCATAAGATGTGCTTTACAGCCAAAAATAATAAAAAATAAAATAAAACAAAATGTTATTGTTTATTTACCTTCTTATTGTTGTACTTCTTGGATGACTCTTCTGTGTTCTTGGAATAAAATTGAAAAGTCTTACCTAAGCCTGTGAGCCCCAGCCAGCCCTCTGTTTACATATCCAGCTTTATCTGATGCCACTCTTCCTGCTCAGGGTGCCCAGGCCATAACCAGTCAGTTCTGAGAAACGTTTAAGCTCTTTCTTATCTTAGAGCATGTGTACTTGTTATTCCCTCTACTAGAAAATGATCATTCCCTAGCTCTTTGCAAGGTTGGCTCCTTCTTTTCCTTCAGGTTTCAACAAAACTGCTCAATCTAAATTAGATCGTCTTCCTTTACCATTAATCTCTATCACATTATTCTGTTTACTTTATACCTTACCACAGTTTATAAGTATCTTGTTTGTTTATATATAAATACAAGGTGAATGGCTACCCACTCCAGTATTCGTGCCTGGAGAATTCCATGGACAGAGGAGCCTGGCAGGCTTCAGTTCATGGGGTTGCTGAGAGTCAGACATGACTGAGCCACTAACATACACATTGGACACGTACTTGTTTATTACAATAAGAAATTAACTTAAACAAATAGTTAAAGATATTTGAAGGTATGGGACTTCCTTGGTGGTCCAGTGGCTAAGACTCTATACTCCCAACACAGCGGGTCGGGGTTCAATTCCGAGTCAGGGAACTAGATCCCACATGCCACAACTAAGAGTTCACATGCTGCAACTAAGGATCCCGCATGCCACAACAAAGATCGAAGATCCCGAGTGCTGCAACTAAGACTTGGTGCAGCTAAGCAAATAAACACCTTTTAAAAAAGGTATTATAAGGCATATACCCACTCACACTCTAATCTACTCATATTAAAGCTCCAATTCTTTGAGAAACTGGTGGATAGAATACAAATTTTAATCATCTTGCTTCATAAACACCAATTTATAAGCAAAGTAATATTCTGATCAGGAGAGTAACTTCTTGAAATTTTAGGAAGATAGTAGTATGCAATATGGATTGGTGAAGGAGAAAGCAGAATACCCTCTCTTTGGTTCTAAATTGCCCAATATTTTAAAGTGCTGCATAATTTTAAGTCACAGTCACTGTTTAATTTAAATGCCCAACCTCTGAAATTATATTTTGTATCACTAACATGACACCTCTCTCATTTTTACTACCAATACATTTAAGTTTTATCAACTGTTAATTTCAGGCAATTCTCCTAGTGGGATAATAAAGAAAAACTCAGGTGGTATTTTTGCAGATTCTGTCCTTTTCCAATCATTGTACTGATTCAGAGTCATAGGATTCATTTATATTTAGTTACACAAAAAACAGGCTGTATAAGTCAGTCTACCAAACCAAGGAGCAGACAGAAATTGTTTGCCAGTCATCTAAAGGATGTCCCTGGCATGACAGAATTTTAGAACTGGAAGATACCTTAGAGATTATGTAATAACCCAAAACCTCCTTATTTTAAAGGAGCTGAAACTGTTGTTCTAATAGGTTTATAAACTTACTCTTCCCAAAGTAAAAGATAATATCCTAATCTGATAATGCAAGTCTTATTTTCAGAAGACACTTAAGGAATTGAATAGTAAATCTGTATCGTATCAAAATCTAGAACACAGGGCTTTTATGTCATAAATCCATTGATTTCGTTATAGGAAGATAATGCCTCATTTTCCCTCTTTTCCAGCATTTTTCCTTTAAGTCTTTTTAAATTATTCCAATGACCTCTGCTGTTCCTCAGATAGTACTGAGACTAATATTTTCTTGTTTTTAAAAATGGTTTGCTTTATCAACATGCCAAACTTATAGTACATAAAGTCATCAGAACACATTTCAACAGAACGCATTTCATACTGGCATCTCCTTTAAGTACTCCTAAGAGCCCAAGGTGGGTTACAAGTGATATAAAATTTAAGTTTTGTTAAAATTCTTAGAAAAGTTACTGGTAGATTTGATGGATCTCGTAAGCAAATAAGATGGACATCTTTCAGTAAAATAAATGGATACCTAAATTCATAATGCTGTGGAAGGCTTTGTCAGTCCGCAACGTCTATTAACCATTTATTCGGCTCAAGCGTATTATTGCCATTAAGCACTCTGATGCACAAAATATTCTAGAAGCTAGAAGGAATTCAGTCCCCCTTACAGAGGAAGTTGCATTTCACATAGTTAAGGGACTTAGGTCAAAGCTTTATAATCTACAGTATTTGCTCAACATACCTTGAGTATGTCACCACAGCAGTTTTCCCAGCTGCTGATGACAGCCCCACTCTCCTGCAGAGGCAGTGTTGGACCCTGGCTATCTCCTAGTTCTGGCTTTTAAATATGCCCATAAAACAACCCACTTAGATCCTTTCCTCTCTTCGGGCGGAACCACACCCAAACCATTCCTACCAGATGAAATTCACTCCTTTTTTTACATACTTAGCAGAGGGACTCCACAGCCTTTCATCTGGGCACACAGTGGGCAGAACTCTGCTGGCAATTGCATCCCTCATTGCAGGACCCTGACATCCCAGAGTTGAAGCCAACTTCCTTCCAGATCGCTGACACCCAGCTAAGCAGCTTGAAGCGCTCTGCCATCGCCACACCCTCCAACGGGGTGGACTGGCCTCGACCGGCCGGGCAGCCACCGGGCACTGGCGGGGCGTGGTCCGCGGCTGCCTAGGTGTCCAGAACGCTGGGGACCAGGGGATCGCAGCGGGAGGGGCGGGGTGGGCGCCCTCCGCTCTCGCGAGAGCTCACGAGGTGGGCGCAGCGAGGGTCTGGGGACCGGGAGGTGCGGGAGCGCGCGGCGCCCTTCTCCCGGGAGCAGGCGAACGGCCCTTTCCCCGCCTTCTTTTCCTTCCCCTCCCACTGACCGATTCAAGCCGTGCGCTTCCCACTTCCGCCCCCTCTGCGAGCCATTGGAAGTAGCAAAGCCAAACAAGTTGCGGCCGCCGAGCAGCAGGCGCTCCCCGCCTCCTCCTCATCGTCTCCTCCGCCTCCTTGCTCTCCAGGCCTGGCCGCTGCCGTCCCGAGGCCCCGCGACCGCCGAGCCCGCAGCCCAAGCCGCGGCCGACATGAGCTTCTTGTTGTGAGTAGCCAGGCCCCGCGCGCGCCGGCTTTGTTCAGGCGACCTGGGCCGCGGCCCCCGCCCGCCCGCCCGCCTGGCCGCGCGCCGGGCAGGTCTCCGGGAACCTGTCCCGAGCGCTCGCGCTGCCTGACCGCTGCCGCCTCCCGGGCCGGCTTCGAGCACGCGGGGAATCTCCAGCCCCCAAGGAAGCTCTTTATCCCCGGACCCCGAGTCCCGACGACCTCGATGGATGCCTGCGGTCGCGTTTCTGCACCACCCCATCCTCTCCTTTCGCTCTTCTGCGTTTGTTTGCACGGTCTACAGGGATACCTCCCACTTTTCCGCGTGACCAGTACCCGGGGCGTGCAGGGTCGCCTGTTTCCCTCTCCCCTGGCCATTGCTTTTTCCTGGATCCCAAGCTTTAACCTGGCCCCCTAGGGTCCTTTTCACTAGCCTCGTAGGTTTTAAGAGTGGGTAGTTGGGGCGACAAGTCTCGTGGCTGTAACACACTTAACGCGGGTGCTGGCGGGTCGGGATCCCTTGGTGACAGCCAGGGTCTTGGGGATGAAGCTCATGGCATTCCCGAGGTGCCCCTCCTCCCCGCGTGCTCCCCGGAAGAGCACGGGCTTTTATCTTTCTAGACAAGCACCATATAGGGTCTGGTCGTGTGCCCTGGGTTGATTAGGTCCGCTGGGGAGTTGTTTTGCAAATCATTTGTAAATGCCAACTCCGTGTCACATTTAGCGCTGGTCGTCATTTCCCTTACTTATCGTTTATTGCAGACGAATTGAGGGGGATGGGCAGAAAGATGGGGTGGCTGGATGGGAGTATGGTGGCAGCAGACAAGCCTCAGGTCCTCTGAAAACAGGACCTTACGCCTTAGGGGACTGCTCTTTTGAAGGTTTGGTTGTGATTCACCTCTGTTTAATCTGTGGTTTGAAAGCTAGTAAAAATTCGGAGATTGAAACCCACCCCATATGCTCCTTTCCTGTTGTGGAGAAAGTTAGCATTTAAAGATTTATTTTTTGTCCCAATTTTCTTTTCCTGCCTCCCGTGATTTTTCATCATCACACTGGCACCTGAATCCTGAGAATTTAATTCACCCTTATTTTCACAAGCTTATGTCTAGAATATTAATCCTTTTTAGGATGTTTAAGCAAAACTGAGATATCACAGAGGCTAACAGGCAGGTTAGACTTGCTAGTATTTCTGATATGCACAGGGTAGTGAGGGGCCTGGCTTGTGTCAACCTGCCTTAGCACGTTTGAGCTTGTGAAAATTCTTTCTTAGGCTCATCCTGGAAGTTGATTCTGAGTTTGTCAGCTAGGTAGTACTAGATGAGAGGACTGAGTGACTTCATAAAAATCTTCATTTCCTATTTTAGTTTCAGTCAACATATCCAAACATCTCAGCTTGAAACTTTTCATCTTGAGTATTTTTTTTTTTTTTACATTGCTGATGTTTGATTTCAAGAATTTAAAAGCCATCTTTGAGATAGCAGGGTAGATGATGTCCTTGACTGCTTCTGGTGGGCCTTTGTCTCTGAGAACTCATAGCTAACATTGGCTGAAGCAGGGAAGAACCATATTTGGCTGAAACCAGGAAATAGAGACGGAGAAGGCAATGGCACCCCACTCCAGTACTCTTGCCTGGAAAATCCCATGGATGGAGGAGCCTCGTAGGCCGTGGGGTCGCTAAGAGTCGGACACGACTGAGCGACTTCACTTTCACTTTTCACTTTCATGCATTGGAGAAGGAAATGGCAACCCACTCCAGTGTTCTTGCCTGGAGAATCCCAGGGATGGGGAGCCTGGTGGGCTTCTGTCTATGGGGTCGTACAGAGTTGGACACGACTGAAGTGACTTAGCAGCAGCAGCAGGAAATAGAGAAAGTTTTGGTGGTATTTTCTGAGTATAAATACAATAGTATCCTACTCTTCTGTGGCTCAGTATTTGATAATTACAGAAATGCTATGGATAAGTTCATTTTCCTGAAGCATATTAGCTACATAAATCATAAAGAATCTTGCCATAGCTAATGTATATAGTACATGGGCTTTTCAAGGGGCACAGTGGTGAAGAATCCACCTGCCAAGCAGGAAACATGGGTTTGATCCCTGGGTCTAGAAGATCCCCTGGAGAAGGAAATGGCCACCCACTCCAGTATTCTTGCCTGGGAAATCCCATGGACATAGGAGACTGATGGGCTACAGTCCATGTGGTCACAAAGAGTCTGACACAAATTAGCTTCTAAACAACAACAATTTGGAGCACAGTTTTTCTGTCAAGTCACATGTAGCAGTTAATTAATTCTCAGAGTATTTTGTCCACTAATAGTTTTAAAATATGAAGTAGAGAAATATTGATAATTATCAGAAGTGAAAGAACAAAGTTTTGGTTATTATCTATTCGTTATTTGGTATAGTTTCCTGGATATTATTTGTGTTCCAACAGATAAGCAGAGAAAAGGAAAAACTGCACTTCAGGAGTTAAATACAAATATTTTCCCCATTTCTTGGAAGCTTGCTTGTAAGGCTGCCATAAGTGGATGAAGGTGAGGAAATAGGGCAGTGTGAGATACGCATGTGAAGGTGATGACTCGTAACTTTTTCAGGCTGTAAGATAGAAGGAAAGAATTATTGATTTAAAAAAAATCATTCATATGCAGGCACTGGTGTAGGCACTGGGAATCATTTCTGAACAAAACAGATGAAAATTCCTGCTTTAGTGGAGCTTATTTTCTGGTAAATGACCATAAACACTGAACATCAGTACCTTTTCTAGTATGGTAGGAGGTTGTAAGTGCCATGGACCAAAGTCCCTGATAAAGATGTTTTAGATAGGAAGTGAAGTAATTTTAGGTAATCCTTGGGGGAGGTGTTTAGATCATCTGTAGCAGTGATACCTTGGTGTAGCTTTGAAACAAATGGCTCAGAGTAAATTTGCACTTCATATATAAATCTGACTGGGACAAAGCTTTGGTTGTGCTCCATATTGGCCTGTGTGTGTCGTCAAATTTAGCTAAACTCCCAGGTGGTGCATACAAAAACTTTACAGGAACCTAATTTAACTTTGTAGACTCAAATCTTTAAACACATCCTTAGCACCTGCTGCGTGGTAGGCATTGTGCAAGATGTGAGACTCCAGAAATGGTAGACAGTGTATAAATAGTCATCTGTAAGAGATGCTATGCAAGCCCAGGGATCCAGAGAATACAGAGCATTTTGTCCTGTCCTTTCATAGAAGAAATGATGAATGGAAGGTATAACAGGAGTTCTCTAAAAAGGGAAATGGGAGATTTCAGTCAGAGGAAGCATCGGGGAGGCATGAAATTGCCTGTGAATTCTCCATTTTGTTCAGGTTTGTTGAAGAGGCTGTAGAATTTGGGACTTGGATGGGATCTTTCAGTAACACAGCCTACTCCCCTCATCTTGCTCAAGTGGCAAAATCCCAACTTCAGGTTACTCGTCTAATTATTGGCCTGGGTAGAATTGGAACACAGGTTTCTTGATTTAGGGCTTTTCCTATCCTGATGTTTTATGAGTATAAAATTCAGGGAGATGTAGGATCAGAGTGAGTTCTTAACAGTATCATTCAACAAATATTAATATATAGTGTGTTCTCTTTGTTTCTAGCATTTTTAGATTGCAGGTCTCTTCTGACATGTAATTCCACAGAAACATTTGACTGGGAAAAATGAAGTGAAGGTCACTCAGTTGTTTCTGACTCTTTGTGACCCCTTGGACTGTAACCCACCGGACTCCTCTGTCCATAGAGTTCTTCAGGCAAGAATACTGGAGTGGGTTGCCATTTCCTTCTCCAGGGGATTTTTCAGACTCAGGGATTGAACTTGGGTCTCCTGCATAGCAGGCAGTTTGTTTACAGATTGAGCCACCAGGAAAGCCCCCCAAAGTGTCATTTCCTAATGTAAGACTACTCAGTTGGAACAGTTAAAATAAATGGAAATTCATAGGAAAGGTGGTTTAGGAATGTGAATGGATATAAGCCAAACCTATTTCTGTATAGGAAGAAACAAAGAGGTTAGGCAAGGAAGGAAGAAAGGAAAGAAATATTTATTAAGCATTATGGTGGACGACTGCCATTTATGTTTTCAAAAATTTAGCAGTTTAGGAAAGGGGACCCAGGTTATCAGCTGTGTTAATATCTGTTTCTCTGTCTTCTTCTCTTCTGCTTCTCTCTTCTCTCCTTTCTTTCAAAGACCCCCTCCACCCTACCCATCCCAGCATCTTTGTTTTTCATTCAGATGATTTAACTGATTTTAGTACCTGAACATCCTCACCTATAAAAGAAATTCATAGCAAAATAACCTAAGTGCTATGTACCAGGCACTAAATGCTTTAAATAAGTAGTTTAATAACAGGAACACCATTTTTACAGATGAAGAAACTGACAAAGAGAGGTTAAATAATTTGCTCAAAATTATGTGGCCAGTCCATGGGGTGGCTGGAATTTGAATCCTGGCAGTCTCAATCCAGAGAACCTGCTTCATATTACCTTATCTATAATTGATAAAATTATATAAAAAGGTAGTGTTCAGATTGGCCTTGTTTTTCAGAGAAGTCTTCCATTACCAGGTATTAATATCTCATTTTGTTAGGACTGTTTTCTGAGGTTCATCAAGAATGTAATGGTGGAAGAGAAAATAGAAACCTTTAAATTTAAATAATACTTTAACATTATTTTTGACTTTTAGTGTACGAATAATACACATTTTGGTGAAATCACAAAATACTGATAAGAAAAGGAGGAAAATAAAAATCTCTCATAATTGCACCTTCAGAGATAGCTATTGTATTTTGTGATATCACTTCCTAAGCTTCCCGTCATATTTTGTTTGTATATATTTAAAAATATACAAATGGATCTCTAGTGTGCATAGCTCAAGTTTTTCACTTGTGAATTTTTTATGTCAATATACTACTGCAGCATCACTTGAGTGTCTGTTGACCAAGTATTGTCTTAACAGTTTTGTTATTTGTCAACCCAATTAAATATGGTATGCTTGTTTTGCAGAGGGAATTGAAGTCAGTTTGGTCATGTTTTCAGAACTATAGTTTTGGGAATTGTGACTACTTGGCTGGCCTTGATTGACTTTTACTATCTGGTACAGAGTTGCATTTGTTTTACATTCAGTTCAGTTCAGTCGCTCAGTCGTGTCCGACTCTTTGCGACCCCATGAATCACAGCACGCCAGGCCTCCCTGTCCATCATTACTGAGTGCAAAATAATTACTGTTTGATTACTTTTATCATTAATGATTTTTTTTTCTTGATGTAATTCAAGAGTTCTTGTACTTTTAGAGTTTTGGATATATGAAAACACATGTAATAATTCTTTTTAGTTGTATATTTGATTTGGAGATACTGAAGCGGGGCTTTCCTGATGGCTCTACGCATAAAGAATTTGCCTGCCATTCAGGAGACACAAGAGACTCTGGTTTGATCCCTGGGTTGGGAAGATCCCCTGGAGGCAGAAATGGCAAACCCCTGTAGAATTCTTGCCTGAAAAATCCTATGGACGGAGGAGCCTGACAGGCTATATATAATCCAAAGGGTTGTAATTAATATTTAATCTTTTTTAGGAGCTATTTTGAGACTATATACCTTTTCTCCTTCCTCATTCCATATTACCTACGAGTTCTGATGTCTGTTGAAGTTTCTTTTCTGTGTTATTACTATGATCCTTGACAATGTTCTCATTCTATCACTGCTTTTATATTTATTATTTGACATTTTTACTGTAAGGGAGCCTTTATCCTTTCCATTAATTATTTTTTAATATCAGCGTGGCTCATGGGTTTCTGTTCTATTTAATGAGTTAATTCTGACCATCATAGCTTATTTTGGTGCTTAGATTGTCTCAGTTTTGGCTAGTGGGAGTCCTTTTCAGGCTGTCTTCTGGGTCCCTTTGATTCGTTCCTGTCTTTCTCTGAGCACTCCATTCCTTTCGGCACCATCAGACATTCGAGGTTTATCTTATACTTTCCATGCCTCAACCCTGGGACTGACCATTTCCCCGAGGGCTTTGGTTCTAGCCAGCAGTGGATAGTATTTGGGAACCAGAATTTAGGTGATAGGTGTCCTCATTACTGCAGATGTTTTGCTGCTCCCGGCCCTCTCATTGGACAACACTAGAAAAATCCATAGCCACACGAATTTAAATCCAAATACTTTTTCTATGTCTGTTCAGCTGTATTGAATGAGTTCGCACTAATACTTGTAGTTCTGAGCACAAGGTTCCTCAGGGTCTCATCCTTTTACATATTTTTCACTTCCTCCTCTGTCAGTAAGAACTCTGGCTCTTATACTCAGTATACTTAGTTGTTCAGACCTCTCTGTCTAAAGCAATTCTCCTAACTCTGCCTGACCACCTCTCTTGTGGCTTGGCCTCCAGCTACCATTATTCCTCTCCTAAGCATGTGTGGACCCCCACTTTGGCCATTAAAAGGATGAAAGCAGTCTGATACTCCGTTGCGTATAGTATGAGTGTGATAAAAAATGAAAGTGAAAGTGAAGTTACTCAGTCATGTCCGACTCTGTGCGACCCCATAGACTGTAGCCTACCAGGCTCCTCCATCCATGGAATTTTCCAGGCAAGAGTACTGGAGTGGGTTGCCGTTTCCTTCTCCAGGGATCTTCCCGACCCAGGGATCAAACCCAGATCTCCCGCATTGCAGGCAGACGCGTTACCATCTGAGCCACCAGGGAAGCCCCTATGAGTGTGATAGTAATCTATTTCCCCATGGATCCTGTGTTTAAGACTGATACGTCAGACATGTTGGGAGGATAGTTTATCCTGAATGTAAAAGTTCTAGCTCAATAAATCGTAGTTCAATGTAGCAGTGATATCTAGTTTGTTGTCAGCATCTCAACAGTGTGACGGTTGCTTGTAGCTGTTCTTGTTTTTTATAAACATAGTCATCATTTCTGATTACTAAATCAAAGCCAATTTTTATAGGTTTATTATCATATGTATTAGTGCTACTTTGATTTTCTGAAATTAGAACTTATAAGCAGGAATTTGAAGTTAAACATATTTGGGTAATAGTCTAAGAACCTCATAGCCAGGTGGCCTTATTATTTGCAGTGGAAAGACTGGGTCTTATTGTATTGCTACTGCTGTTTTTATCTTTTTGCCTAAGTTCTCCTGTTGTTCTCAAACTGAAAATTTGATGAGAATAGTTTAGTAGTTGTAGTATTGGGTATTAATTTTTGTGTATTTCTTTGTAGGGATAGTTAATGGTTTAACTTAAATACTTTGTTATTATTCAATATAAACATAGAATAAAGTGGAAGCAGTAGGAGTCAAAGTCTTTTATGACAACTTTTCTGGAGTCTCGATGCCCAGATCATGTTTCAGACAGGCGGGCAGCAGCATGACCACCTCTTTAGAGAATCTGTTTGCTGGTGGCCTATATAGCATTAGATTTAACTGCTGAAGTAGCTCTTTGTTTAAAAACTCCCCATTGGTTATAGGTTTTACTCACATATGCCTGGCTCCATTCTCCCTAGCCCTTCCTCAAACCCTGTCAAATGTTCAGCTCCTTCTCTTACAGCAAACCGATTTGTCAAAACTGAAGTCTCTCAAATGGAGCACAGCATTGTTTGGAGCGCTGATGCTTGTGTCTCCACCCTAATTTGTTAAGGACTCCCAAAGGAGTCTTTATTTGTCAGACTGTTCAACCTTTAAATCAATCCTTTCTTAAACTTTTCAGGCTTTTAATTTGAGAAATGGCAATGTATCAAGAACTGAATTTTTTTTTAAATTTTTTTTCAGATTATAGTGAGAGCCAAACTATACCAAAAAATACGATTCTAAGTGGCTAGACATTGGGAAAGCGTTCCTCAGTTGAACTGTACTAATTTTAGCTTTTGCTGAAGTGGGAGCATCTTTATAAGGGGACTGTATTGTCAAATGATAACTAGGTTCTAGAGATACTTTTACCTTTTTTTATCATTCAGTATTTAAAAGAAAGTATCACTGTCATTTTATTTAGCACCATTGGGACAAAAGGTTACTCTTGACCCTCTGGTGACAGAAGATCATCTCCTGGGCTGAGGAGATCAACATCTACATATAACTCTTGAGAAGTCTACTTTAGACAAAGTGTGGAGCTTTGGCATCACTTAGGAGTGATTTTAAAAAGCACCTTCAAGTTTGAGAAGTTTTAGACAATAGTAAGTGGAGTTTGTCTGTATATTGAGTTAAATGATTGAAAATAAAGAAGAAAATTCGTTGGTGTTCAGCATAACACTACCTCTGTCCTTGAGAGACTCTGTGAGACCCTGACAAGGATTCTTTACTTGACCACACTCTGGTCAGGTCTTGAACCTTCTCCTAGGCCTGTCTGCGCACTTCCTTGTCAAAAGTCTAGCTTTAGTTAAGACCCTGCTGGTCGGTTTAACTGGAATCCCGTACCACCCTCAGGATCTGATCTGCTTCCTCATCCACCACCATCCCTCAGGTGATGTCTGATCACCTCAGCCTGTGTTCAACAAGAATCCTGTTCAGTTCAGTTCAGTCGCTCAGTCGTGTCCAACTCTTCGCGACTCCATGGACTATTAAGAAGGCAATGGCAAGCCACTCCAGTACTCTTGCCTGGAAAATCCCATGGATGGAAGAGCCTGGTAGGCTGTAGTCCTTGGGGTCGCTAAGGGTCGGACACGACTGAGCGACTTCACTTTCACTTTTCACTTTCACACATTGGAGAAGGAAATGGCAACCCACTCCAGTGTTCTTGCCTGGAGAATCCCAGGGACGGGGGAGCCTGGTGGGCTGCCATCTCTGGGGTCGCACAGAGTCGGACACGACTGAAGTGACTTAGCAGCAGCAGCAGCAGTAGGTCAGTTTAACCAGGACCATCCCCCGACCCAGCCCCGTTCCCCTGATACATTGTCTTGGTAATTTTTTCATTCACCCCTGCACCCTGCTCCTTGGTTATAAATTCCCACTTGCCTTAACAATGCTGTATTTGGAGTTGAACTCAGTCTGTCTGTCCTACTGTAAAATCCCACTGCAGTGGCCCCTATACCTACCTGATTGTTCCTGAATGAAATCTGCCTTGCCATTTTGAAGAAATGTCAGTGAATATTTTTTTTTTTTCTTTAACAGTCCTTAAGGTTAATTCTCTGGTTGTCTTTACACACTTATAATTATTTATAATTATTATTTAAGGTCTTTTCCTCTTTCCTAGACTGTAAGTTTCATAAGGTTTGTTCACTGTTTTATATCCCATGTTGTTAGTACATGCTTGGCATATACTTGCTCGGCAAGTATGTCCTCAGTATATAAATATTTTTGATCAACTGAAAGTTGTCATAGAACAGTGGCTTGTGAGTGAGGAGACCTGGGTTTTAAGAGTCTTTGGTCTGTCATTGGCCATGTGACCTTGGGCACATCACTTCATTTCTTCTGTTTTCTCTGTTTACTGGGGTGAAAGAAATTCTTGTACCATTGGATAAATGTGGGAATTAAATGAGAGAATGTATATGGAGGTTTTCAACAACCAGAGAGTCCTGTATAAACAGTGTTATCCTTGCTCATGAAATTCCCAAGCCAGTATGTAAACTCTTCCTGAATTCAAAATTTTTTTAGCTATCTTAGCATGGTATTGCTGAATATTACAATAAATATTTATTGGCATCATCTGTGTATAAGCAGAGTGTTATTAGCTGCTAGTGGCAGGAGAAGAAAGGGGTTCAGAAATAAATAAAATGTGGTCTTTGTTCTCAAGAATCTTAAAATTGGAGACTGGCATGTTAACGTGGATGTGCTCTTCAATAATTTTATTTTTTAATTCATTGGTTTGAAGTCCATTGGTTAATGAAGGTTAAAGATTATTGAGATTATTATTCATGTCACATTGAGTGTACAAACATCTTTGTGTGAAATAGAGAAGCATTTATAAAAGTTGTAAGATGGGACTTCCTGGCGGTCCAGTGGTTAAGACTCAGCACTTCCAGTGAAGGGATTGAGGGTTCCGTCCCTGGTTGGGGAACTAAGATCCTGCATGCTGCATGGTTTCTAAAAAAAAAATTTTTTTTAATGGGTCTGGTATGTATGTGCTGCAGAAGTTTTGCAGATATGTGCTTCTGTATTTTTAAGCAGAGGCCATTTCTATGAGGATGGTTTGAGGGACCATTTTGCTTAGTTTTGGCACTGCTGCTTCTATTGCTCCATTCTAGCATCACATTTTTTGTTTTTGTTTTGGCTGTACTGCAAGGATTGAGCCCAGGCCACGGCACGGAAAGCGAGCCTAACCACTGGACCTCCAGGGAATTCCGTGGCGTGGTGGGGAGGATGAGTGTGTGTGTGTCTGTGTGTTTTTTTCTGTTTTTTTGGCTTTGCAACATGTGGGATCCTAGTTCCCCACCAGGGATTGAACCCACACCTCGCCGCCCTTAAAGCATGTTATCCTAACCACTGGACTACCAGGGAAGTCCCACATTGTGTTTGTTTAATACTGAAAGGAGGTGGCTGGAATCCTTTGACGCAGTTTTTTCCTGCAGTTCACTTGGGTATCTCAAGTAGAGAGTGGAATGGGCTGGAAGGGGTTGGCAAAGTCCCAAGGCATAGAGGGCCCTCATGATAATGGTGTTTGCATACCACTCCAGCCTCCTCTGCTCCTTCCTTCCTTGTCTACCCTTCCACCCCTTCCCCACTCCATTCCTTCCCCATCTCCCTACCTGTTTACCCCTTTATTTTCGCTTCTTTCAACAGACATTTCTCCCAGGCCAGCCTTCCTTTGTAAAGTGCCGTTCCTGTTGTTCTGGCTAGACTGCCCTTCTCCAGCCCACCCCCGTTTCTTTAATTCAGGCATGCGTGCATGCTCAGGCATGTCCAACTCTTTGCGACTCCACAGACTGTACTTACTAGGCAAAAATACTGGAGTGGGCTGCCATTTCCTTCTCCAGGGGATCTTCCCCACCCAGGGATCGAGCTGTGTCTCCTGTCTGCTGCTTTGGCAGGCTGATTCTTTCTGGAGCCAACTCCTTTTCTCTGACTTATGCTTCTTCCCAATTTGTTAGATATCATGTCAGTGTCCTCCTCCACAGTCCTTATTATAGCTCCTATCAAAAAGACGTTATACTTGTCAGTTTTCAGACCTTTCTTCCTCATCAGAGTATGTGACCTCTTTGAGGATGCAGCAGTTTCAAAAGTCATTTTAAAATCTCTTA
This sequence comes from Moschus berezovskii, assembly GCF_049115385.1. Taxonomy (NCBI): domain Eukaryota; kingdom Metazoa; phylum Chordata; class Mammalia; order Artiodactyla; family Moschidae; genus Moschus; species Moschus berezovskii. The sequence goes on from NC_142464.1 coordinate 95,623,741, forward strand.
TCATTTAACATAGTACCTGTTACATATTTGATACTTGGTCACGATTTTTTATATATGTTATCAATTACATGTGGAATCTAAAAAATGATACAAGTAAATTTAGGTACAAAACAGACTCATAGACTTAGAAAACAAACTTATGGTTACCAAAGGGGATGAGACGGGGGAGGTGGAGGGAAAGATAAATTAAAAGTAAAAAAAATTTTTCAAGTATTTTCATGGTGGTAGGTGGAGGTATGAGTGATTTCTTCTTTATTCTGCTCTAATTTTCCCCTTCCAGAGACTTTTACTCATTGGAAAAGACCCTGATGCTAGGACAAATTGAGGGCAGGAGGAGAAGGGGACGACAGAGGATGAGGTGGTTGGATGTCATCACTGACTCAATGGACATGAGTTTGAGCAAGCTCTGGGAGTTGGTTATGGACAGGGAAGCCTGGTGTGCTGCAGTCTATGGGGTCGCAAAGAATTGGACACGACTGAGCAACTGAACTGAACTGAACTGAATAATTAGTGATGTTGGGTATCTTTTCATGTGCTTAATCAGCCATCTGTATGTATTCTTTGGGGAACTGTCTTTAGGTCTTTGCCCATTTTTGACTGGGTTATTTTTTTTTGTTATTGATTTGCTTGTCTTCTTTATTTCTGATGGCATACTTAGGCTGCTTGCTTTTATTGTCATCAGCCTTTTTACTCTTCATCTTAAAAGATGAAAGTAACATCTTTTGTGTTGAAATCTAGAATGTAGTTTTTTAATAAGTGAAATTTAAAAATTAATAGTCATGTGAAAAGTAACAGTAGAATGTAATTATTCCCATATGGCTCAGTGGTAAAGAACCCGCCTGCCAACGCAGGAGATGCAGGTTCAATCCCTGGGTCAAGAAGATCCTCTGGAGGAGGAAATGGCAACCCTTTCTAGTGTGCTTGCCAGGAAAATCCCATAGACCAAGGAGCCTGGAGGGTTACAGTCCTGGGGTGGTAAGGAGTCGTCCATGCCTGAGCATGTTGCACACAGGAAAGTGCTACTTTTCTCCAAGATAAGCACGAATTATCCATAGAGGTGGATTTTATTACAGAATGAGATATTTGACTCCAATTGAATTTCCTGTTTCTTGGTTATCTTTATGATATTTTAATGCAGATAAACAACTGATAATTTAATGCAAGTAATCAACATGTTCGGGAAACGGAACATACTGTAAAAAGGACCTATAGATTCTGGAGATAGATGTAAAACTGCTTTTCACTTATTACTCTCAACACATTTATTGCCTTATGAAATCTGATAGCTCTGCCAGGGTTTTTCTTTCTGGATTAATTCAAAGTGGAGAGTCTTTTCCCCAAACTATGAAGTGCTACTGCTGCTGCTAAGTCACTTCAGTCATGTCCAACTCTGTGTGACCCCATAGATTGAAGCCCACCAGGCTCCCCCGTCCCTGGGATTCTCCAGGCAAGAACACTGGAGTGGGTTGCCATTTCCTTCTCCAAAACTATGAAGTAGTTGTGTATAATTGCTGGTGACTCTGAAGAATATGCCTTTCTGATATGCTTATTGTTTTTGAGCACTTACTAGTCAAACTGTGATAAGCAAAAGTAAATTATATGTTATGAAGATTCAGAACACCATCATTTTATCAGTAAATACTTTGCATAGTTTTATGTGTGCGAAACCATGCTCAGTTCAGTTCAGTTCAGTCGCTCAGTCGTGTCCGACTCTTTGCAACCCTGTGAATCACAGCACGCCAGGCCTCCATGTCCATCACCAACTCCCGGAGTTCACTCAGACTCATGTCCATCAAGTCGGTGATGCCATCCAGCCATCTCATTCTCTGTCGTCCCCTTCTCCTCCTGCCCCCAATCCCTCCCAGCATCAGAGTCTTTTCCAGTGAGTCAGTTCTTCGCATCAGATGGCCAAAGTATTGGAGTTTCAGCTTTAGCATCAGTCCTTCTAATGAACACCCAGGATTGATCTCCTTTAGGATGGACTGGTTGGATCTCCTTGCAGTCCAAGGGACTCTCAAGAGTCTTCTCCAACACTGCAGTTCAGAAACATCAATTCTTCGGCACCCGACCTTCTTCTTTTTAGTCTTTATTTAGAGGAATTGTGATTGTTCTGTTTAGGTACCGTAAGCTCATGCTTTAAACCATTGGTGATCTGAAAGATGGAAATCCTTGATTTTGAGCAGAAGAGGAGAATGAAACAGTCTTGAATGAAAGAAATATTTTATCCGAGTTCCTTTATGGAAGAATTCAGTTATACTTGTGATCTGAAGGCTGTAAGTTGGGCAAAACCACTGTACTTTTGTTCCTTATTTCCTTAGTTCTAAAAGAACAGTTTTATATTTGACAACATTCAGTGTTTCTTCTTAATGGTGTTTGAAAAGATTTGTGATGACTTGTGAAACTGGTAAGAATGAGATAAAATCTCTGGAGAAGTAATTTACATTTAGTGATTTTTAGAAATGGAAGATTTTGTTCCCACATCCTATTTTTAGAAAAATCAGTTGAGACTAAGATCTTGTGATTTCCAAGGCTACACTTAGTCAATTATATAAACAAATTCTCGATGATACCAAGAATTCCAAGTGTCTTACTGTTTTACTGGTATTTTTTGATATTACAGATTTCCCATTTTTTGCATTTGCTTATTATAAAAGGATAATATGTAGCCATAACTCACATTATGTCTATGATGGACCATCACTGCAAAAGTTAAAGAGATGGTACACATATATTTAACTGTCATCAATTGTTGAGCACTGACTATACACCAGCTTTTGCTCTGTATTTCTTTTTTTAAATTAATCTATTTATAATTGAAGGATAATTGCTTTAAATATAATGATGGTTTCTGCTGTATATCAACATGAATCAGCCATAGGTATACATATGTCCCCTTCCTCTTGAATCTCCTATGCTCTGTATTTCTGTGCATATAGTTTGGTTTTCAGATGAACCATTCGTCATGGTAGGCGATATGATTTCTCCTTTTTTGCAGTCAGAATGATTAAATAACTTTTTCAAAGTCACCTAACCAATACAAGGCAAATTAGGGATTACAGCCTAGAGTAACCAGCTGCAAAATCAAGGTTTCTCTCATGCCATATGAAGTAGATAATGCTCAAGGTAAATATTAATGGTAGATGGCCTTAAACAATACTTTTTAATATATATATTTTTGATGTCTTTGAATTTGTTACAACATAGCGTCTGTTCTGTGTTTTGGTTTTTTTGTCTGTGAGGAATGTGGGATCCTAGCTCCCCAACCAAGGATCAAGCTGGGATCAAGCTGCACCCCTGCATTGAAAGGAGAACTTTTAACCACTGGACCACCAGGGAAGTCCCTTGATGGCTTTTATTGATACTTGTGGCAGGCATTGTATTAGTATTTACTTACTGATTTTTAATCCTCAAAACAACTCTGCAACATAATGCTTCCTTCGTTTTCAGATGAGGCAGATAAGGCTCCTGAGAGGCTCAGTAATAAGTAATTAAGTCAAGGTCTCTCACTAAGTAGTATAGGTACTCTGATTCCAGGGCCATAGGTCAGTCAGCTTGCTGTATTTTCATACTACCCTGTGCTGCACGCTGCTTACAAATCTCATCTTGATACATATTTAACTGATGGCTCTGGGTTTCCTCACAGGCAGTTGGCATATCAAACTGATTGAGTCTGACAAAGTTTCTAAGGTGAATGTTTTTGAAACGATTTTGATAATAGAGCTAAGAATGGCAGCAGTAGCAGCCACCAGGTAATAAAGCATTGGGGTAGAAGTCTGCATATATATATAGAGAGAGAGAGAGAGAGGAGAGAGAGAGAGAGGTGATTTTGGTTTCCTTATCTATTTGTTGTTCAGTTGCAAAGTTGTTTCCAACTCTTTGTGACCCCATGGACTGCAGCATACCAGGCTCCTCTGTCTTCTACTATATCGTGGAATTTGCTCAAATCCATGTCTATTGAGCCAGTGATGCCATCCAACCATCTCATCCTCTGTCATCCCCTACTCTTCCTGCCCTCAGTATTCCTTAGCATCACAGTCTTTTCCATTGAGTCGCCTCTGTGCATCAGGTGGCCAAAGTATTGGAGCTTCAGCTTCAGCATCAGTTCTTCCAATAAATATTCAGGGTTGATTTCCTTTAGGATTGACTGATTTGATCTCCTTGCAGGTCAAGGGACTTCTAAGAGTCTTCCAGCACCATAAATTTGAAAGCGTCATTTCTTTTGGTGCTCAGTCTTCTTTATGGTTTTACCCTCACATCCATACATGGCTACCAGAAAAACTATAGGCTCTGACTGTCTGGACCCTTGTCAGCCAAGTGATGTCTGCTTTTTAATACACTGTCTGAGTTTATGATAGCTTTCCTTCTTAGGAGCAAGCATCTTTTAATTTCATGGTTGTGGTCACTCATGGCTATGGTCACTGTCTGCAATGATATTGGAGCCCAAGAAATTAAAATCTGCCGTTGTTTCCATTTTTTCTCTTTCTAATTGCCATGAAGTGATAGGACCAGATGCCATGATCTTAGTGTTTTGAGTGTTGAATTTTAAGCCAGCATTTTTACTCTCTTTTTTCACCGTCATCTAGAGGCTTTTTGGTTCCTCTTCTGTTCAGTTCAGTCGTTCAGTTGTGTCCGACTCTTTGTGACCCAAGTACCTTTTCATTTTTTGTCATTAGAGTTGTATCATCTGCATATCTGAAGTTGTTGATGTTTCTCCTGGCAGTCTTGTTCCAGTTTGTGATTCTTCCAGCCTGGCATTTCACATGATGTACTCTGCATGTAAGTTAAATAAGCACAGTGACAATATACAGCCTTGTTGTACTCCTTTCGCTGTTTGGAACCAGTCTGTTCCATGTCTGGTTCTAACTTTTGCTTCTTGACCCTCAGGCTTCTCAGGAGACAAGTAAGGCGGTCTGGTATTCCCATCTCTTTGGGGTTCCTTGTCTGTAGTTTACTGTAAATAATGCTGGAGTCAGAAATATATTGCACATGATGCATAGATTTTAAAGATAGTTTGTTAACATTTCTATACATGACTCATTTTATTGCCATGTTTTAGCAAGCATTCGAACTATTTTTTTATTAGGCTTTTAAACTTCTTAAAATTTACTTTTGATTTTTGTCAGTATTATGCATGTACATGACAATTTAATTCAGTAGAATCAAATAGTTCTGTAAGACTTGTCAGAAAAACCATCCCTCTTTTCCTGTTTCTGGATATACCCATTTGAACTCTTTTACCTGATTGTCTTAATTTTTAATTTCTTATCTCAAACTGGTTTACATTGTTACATACTGTTTTTCTTTTCACTTTAGGCATTAACTATTCTTATGGAAGAAGAGGGTATCACTCCCATGGTATCCCCACGTATATCTATATTTGTATCTGTGTACATCCCATCTTATATATCCATCCTTCCGTCCTGCCAGCTTCTCAATAGTTAACCCTGTATAAATAAACACTGTTGATAGTCGAGCCATGTATATACTGTAATTTTGTTTTCTTTCCTGAACAGCTTCTTGCTATATCTGGAAATGGTTTGTTATTTTCTGTGTACTCAATACTTTTTTTTTAACCCCCAAACACTTCCCTAGTTAACCTTGAAATACATTTCAGATTCTGTCACTTTATCTTCTTGAATACTGTCTGTTGGAGCTTTCTTATCTGCTCCAGTCTGTTGGCTGATGTTACATAAGTCTTGCTGTATAGCTGTTATTTGGGATCTCCCTTTGCCTTCATTCTGGGGATTCCCCTTGCATGGCTTTTGGGTTGGATTTCCTCTTTCTTGGATCTCATGTCCTCTCTCTTGATTTACTCCCTTCTTTCTGGCGTGGCTGGAAATGGGGAAGGCTACCCACTCCAGTGTTCTGGCTGGGAGAATTCCATGGACCGTATAGTCCATGGGGTCGCAGAGTCAGACACGAATGAGCGACTTTCACTTCACTTCACTTTTGGTGCAGCAGATTGTGTAAAAGCTCACTAACAACAGTAAGTGGACTGTTAATATTTTGAGACCTTATAGAGCTAGAAATATACCTTCGTACTTGATTGATATCATGTCAGAGTATCAACATCTAGGTTGTAGATTTTCTCACAGAATTTTAATTTTTATGGATGAGGTGCTCCACTTGTTACTGAGAGGTCCAAATGCGTTTCTGACTTCTGATACTTTGTAGCTTGTTTTTTTCCCTCTGGACTGTTGTAAGGTCTCCCCTTTGTTCTGAAATTTCTTAGTTTCTTCTTCTGTTGTGGGTTTATCCACCGAGTTGGTGGTCTCTCAGTCTAAAAAGGCATTTTCAATTCTGGGAAAATTTATTGGTTTATTTCCTTAATAAAGTGTTTTCTTGACAGAATATTTCCTTGCTTTTCTGTTATGTGTTTCTGGAATTCTTGTTACTTAGAATTTGGGCCTCCTGAACAGATCCTTGATATTTTTCTCCTTTTCCATATCTTTCTTTGTTTTTTTAGGCTTTGTGTTCTAAGAGATTCCGTTCTGTTCTGTTCAGTCGCTCAGTCGTGTCCGACTCTTTGCGGCCCCGTGGACTGTAGCCTACCAGGCAAGAATACTGGAGTGGGTTACCATTTCCTTCTCCAGGGGATCTTCCCGACCCAGGGATCGAACCCGGGTCTCCCGCATTGGAGGCAGACGCTTTAACCTCTGAGCCACCAGGGAAGCCCTCTAAGAGATTACTTTGGTTTTATTTTCTGTTCTTTTTATTGTGGTTTTAATTTCTGCTACCATTTTTTAAAAATTTAAGAGTCCTTTTTTCTTTCTCTTTTTTTATATAGTATTCCTTTCTTATTTCATGAAGCAGTAATTTTTTTTTCTATCACTGAGGATATTAATAGTTTTGGGGGCGCATTTTTATTCTCCTTTGTTTATCCTTTAAGTTGCGCTTTTTTTTTTTTTTTTGGTATTTTGATGTTTTCGTGCATATTAGAGGCTTCCCTCAAGTCCTGATAACTCTTTTGCTTTCTGTTTTTATTTATAAGTTGTTGTTTAGTTGGTAAGTTGTGTCTGACTCTTTTGTGACCCCATGGACTGTAACCTGCCAGACTCCTCTGTCCATAGGATTTCCTAGGCAAGAATACTAGAGTGGTTTGCCATTTCTGACCCAGGGATCAAACCTGTGTCTCTTGCATTGCAGGCGGGTTCTTTACCACTGAGCCACTTGGAAAACCCTTTATTTACAAGTAGGACAATTGAAAAGCAAATTGGAATCTCTATGTGTGGGGGCATGTCAACTATGGGATTTGCTGAAGGGTGGTATGGCTAGACTGTTACCTTGAAGAATCCCTGATGTAAATTTCTTTCTATATCTTTATATGGTGTGGTCAAATTTACCAAAAAAATTAAAAGCACAGTTGGTTTTTGCTTGGAGATTATTATCTGGACTGTAAGGTTTTAGAGATCCTGCTGTGGGGAAAGGCAAGGGGTCTCAACATTGTTTTTTTTTTCAAACTCATCTAATCACCTAGTGTTACGTATGGTACATCTGCCTACAACTGTGCCTGTAATCGTATCTCTTAAGCCAGACACCCTCTCTGTTTTGCCCTCTTTTTACAGAGTACACGTTTAGTTTCTAGTCTTTTCTCAGTATGAGGGGGTAATACAAAAACCTACTATGTAGATTGCAGAGGGGATCTGGGTGTGTATCTCTTCTTAAACAGACTGGGGACGTCTCGTTCCATCTCTACTCCTATTTCCAGAGTATCCTACTGATAGTAATTCCTGAACGTTCTGTGGAATCTGTGGTGTAAATTGGGTGGCTTCTAAGTTCAGGGTTAGGTTTCCTTCAGTTCAGTTCAGTTCAGTCGCTGAGTCATGTCTGACTCTTTGTGACCCCTTCCGTTTCCGTTTCATCGCTCGGTCGTGTCCGACTCTTTGCGACCCCGTGGACTGTAGCCTACCTGACTTCTCTGTCCATGGGATTCTCCAGGTAAGAATACTGGAGTGGGTTACCGTTTCCTTCTCCAGGGGATCTTCCCGACCCAGGGATCGAACCCGGGTCTCCCGCATTGGAGGCGGATGCTTTAACCTCTGAGCCAGACCCCTTAGGTATATTAATTCAGTTATCTATTCATCTACTTGCTAATTCCTAAAATTATTGTTTCCTCATCTTTTATTCTCCTTTTCCTTATGGGATTGATTTTTTTTTTAATTCACATTATTATTGCTTTGAGTAAGGAATGGAAGGTAATGTCTGTTTTTAGCCCACAATCTTTGACTGTCACTCTTCAAAACAGTCTTCTTACAGGTACTGATTTATTGTATTGCTGTGTTCTGTTAAGCATCCATAGTTGTGTGGTGTCACTAAGTAAAAGGAAATTAAAAGAGATATGTCACTGAGTTAAACTACTTAATATTTTTTTAGTTTTTTGTTACTGCAATGTATTAGTAAGTAGTGACTCTAAGAGTCCTTTTTCTACCTGACACAGTTCAATAACTAATTTTTACAAAAATACAGATTAATCTAACTTTGAGCTGCAAGGAACTATTTTATTTCTTTATTATTCCTCACTTATATTCTAGATTATTCAGGTTATGCTTCTAAAGTATGCTTTGACAAATCTCATTTAAACTTTAATGTCTTTGACCTTAATTATTTATTGGTTAAAATTTATCTCCAAATTAGGGATTATCTCTGTTTTACATTAAAAAAAATAGTCAGCTACATTTGAAATTAGATTTATAGGAGAAAAATTATATCTTCTGTGTTCATGTTTCCAGTATCTTGCTTTGAATAATGAAGGAAATGTTTTTCCCATTTCCCATTATATTTGATCAGTTTTATAGGCATCAGTTCAGTCGCTTAGTCGTGTCCAACTTTTTGCAACCCCATGAACCGCAGCATGCCAGGCCTCCCTGTCCATCACCCACTCCCAGAGTCCACCCAAACCCATGTCCATTGAGTTGGTGATGCCATCCAGCCGTCCCCTTTTCCTCCTGCCCTCAATCTTTCCTAACATCAGGGTCTTTTCAAATGAGTCAGCTCTTCGCATCAGGTGGCCAAAATATTGGAGCTTCAGCTTCAACATCAGTCCTTCCAATGAACACCCAAGACTGATCTCCTTAGAATGGACTGGTTGGATCTCCTTGCAGTCCAAGGGACTCTCAAGAGTCTTCTCCAATACCACAGTTCAAAAGCATCAATTCTTCGGTGCTCAGCTTTCTTTATAGTCCAACTGTCACATCCATACATGACTACTGGATAAACCGTAGCCTTGACTAGACGGACCTTTGTTGATGAAGTAATGTTTCTGCTTTTTAATATGCTATCTAGGTTGGTCATAACTTTTCCTTCCAAGGAGTAAGCGTCTTTTAATTTCATGGCTGCAATCACCATTTGCAGTGATTTTGGAGCCCCCCAAAATGTGGGCTTTTTATTTTCTTAAGACTATTAGTTTAATGCATTGACTTCCTTATAAATGCTATAGTTTTGAACTTTAATATAAATTATTATATAAATATGATGAAAGCTTTCTGTTAGAGTTACTATTTTATAGACAAAGAATAAACTGTAGACTATAAACTGTAGATTTTTTTTCATCCAATAAAAGACCTATACTTACCATCCTGAACGTCTGTGTGGCTTTATCCAAAAGCATATCTCTAAAGGATTAAAAAATAAATGTGGAGCTCTTAGATTTTAGGAGAAAATGAAAGTTCTCATGATAGATAGCCTGAGAGAAAGGAGACAGACTAGGGCAGGAGTTCTTTTTTTATCAACAGGTTTTATGTGTCCCTGAATTCCTTTATGCAAAATATATCTCTAGAGAGAAGGTTCATAATGTCTTTCAGATTATCAGAGGCTTACAACAGATTAAGAACTAGTGGTGAAAGGTAAGTAAAGAAAAAATTGCTATAAAACTTTAAGAATATTACAGGAGATAGTTCCATATACATACTGTGCTTATATAGCTGTTATGACTGGGCCTGTTTGTATAAGCTGGGAATATAAATTTAGTAAATGCTGTCAGAATGTTTACTTTTATGTTACCATTCTTGGCCTGATGTCCTTTATCAGTGTAGCTCAACAGACTTCTATTGAGGAGCTGTTCTGACCTAGGCCTTCTCCTAAGCTCTGGAGAAGCAGGTGACTTGAAGCACTCCTTGCCTTTGAGAAGTTCATGGTGCATTATAAAATAGAGACACTTTAGTGTTCTGTGTGAACAGAGAGAAATCATCTTTAATGTGGTTTAGGACATCAGTGACGCTTCCTGAGGAAAAATGAACCCCTGAGTTAATTTTCTAGGGATGACTAGACATCCCATGGAAAAAGAACATTTACGAGTATATGAGATGAGGAGTAGACACCAGCTGATTTTAACTTTGTGAGCTTTTTTTCCTTGTCAGGCTGGCTTTATTGTAAGAATTTAAATTTCAAAGCATTTCCGGGTGACACTAGTGGAGAAGAATCTGCTTGTCAATGCAGGAGATAAGAGAGTGGGTTTGATCCTTGGATCAGGAAGATTCCCTGGAGAAGGGAATGGCAACCCACTCCAGTATTCTTGCCTAGAGAATCTCATGGATAGAGGAGCCTGGTGGGCTAGAGTCCACAGGGTCGCAAAGAGTAGGACACAATTGAGCATTTGAGCAGTAGTAAACGTCTGTGTCACTGATTAAATGTATTCCTGTTGTGTTACTGCTTCTTATTTGCAGGCAGATGATGAATTGTAGGAATCGTAGGTGAATTTTTGCTTGGTGTTAACTTGAGAGCTGTATCTGATGTAAAGATTGTTCCATTACTGCCAAAACTGCAGACTTGATCTTTTGTGGCACCCTTTATAGCAATCTGTGGTTTTGAATTGGATGCCAGTGGAAATTGTGCTTTTCTACTTTGGTGGGGAAAAAAAATGCTATTACAACAAGAAATTGCATACTAGATTTTAGAATATAGCTAAATCACTAAACTATGGGAAGTAGCTGCAATCTATTTAGTTATTAAAAATAACTAAATAAAACAAAAAATAAGAGCTACCTCCTTCTTCCCTTTCCCTTCCCCCAAAGTAAGGAGTAGACTTGTTAGATGTTGCTTTGATTGATTGACCCATTTTTTTTAGCCAAGGTTTAAGTAGGGAAGGACTCTAAAGGGCCTAAGATTGAAATTGAAATTTTGGTGTCAGGATGAGCAAACCTCACTAATACATGTTTCTTCTCTTGCTGCAGTTAAAATCTTTTAGATTTGTTGCACCAAATAAAGATGATGGGTCAGTCCCTTTCTCTAAAACTAGGGACAGCTGTTCCTTTCAATAACAAGATTTTTCTCTACTTTCAATATCATTATTTAAGTTAATAAACTTCTGTTAGTAAACCCATTATGTCCCAGTTCCTGTGTTAAATTCTGGGGATTCACAGATGACCAAGACATGATCCATATTCTTGAGTAACTCGCAGTGTAGTGAGAGAGAGAAAGAAAAATGTAAACAAATAAGTATGCAAAGGTCATGTTTTAAAACTGGATTAGTAGAAGTGTGACAGGAAGATTGGTGTGGTCTGAATACATCTGCCCATATTCATGAGTTGAAATCTTAATGCCCAGTGTGATGCCCTTAGGAGGTGAGGCCTTTGAGCCTTTGAGAGATGATTAGGTCATCAGGTCTCTACCCTCATTAGTGGGGTTAGTGCTCTTTTGGAAAACATCCCACAGAGCTCCCTAACCCCTTCCACCATATGAAGATGCAGGGAGAAGTGGGCAATCAGAAACCTGGAAGAGGGCCCAACAATGCTTTTACCTTGATCTTGGTACTTTTGACCACCAAAACTCTGATAATAAATTTGTGTTGTTCATAAGCCACCCAGTCTGTGGTATTTTGTTATAGCAGACTGAATAAGGTAATGATTGTCTATGTATGTGTGTGTATGTACATATTTGTATATGCATATACATATTGTTACTTGCCTAGAAAATCCCATGGATGGAGGAGCCTGGTAGGCTGCAATCCGTGGGGTCGCTATGGGTCGGACACGACTGAGCGACTTCACTTTCACTTTTCACTTTCACACATTGGAGAAGGAAATGGCAACCCACTCCAGTGTTCTTGCCTGGAGAATCCCAGGGACGGGGGAGCCTGGTGCGTTTCCGTCTATGGGGTCACACGGAGTCGGACACGACTGAAGTGACTTAGCAGCAGCAGCATTGTTACTCACTCACTGAGTATTTTTAAGCTATCATTTCCTATACTGCCCATTGGCTGTGTGACAGCTACCTCAAAACTAAGCTGTTTTAAATACATTCATTTAATTGTTATAGTGGTTCTGCAAAATTGGTAATATCATTTCCAGTGTTTTAGTTGTAAGCTTAGAGAAGTTATATGATTTATCTGAGATCACAAAGTTATCTAAGTTACAAAGACAGGATCTGAAACCGGGTGTTTACTTCAAATCCTTTGCCCTTTGATCTTCTGTATGCCAAATATCACATTACAAAAACGAAGAGGACATAACCTCTCATTTAAAGAGCTATTTGAAGGAGAACAAACACGTAAATATGTCATAGGTGCTTTAAGCTGCAGTGAGACACTACGAAGATGGAGAGATTTTCATGGAAGGTTAGGAAAGGTTTTTTATAAAAGAAGTGATGTTCAGGCTCCCTTGGTGTTTCTTGGATGAAATGTCAGTATATTTGGAATTACTGCCTACTCTGTTGCAATTGGATGCTCATTCTGAACTCTGCATCTGCAGGTTTTGTTTTCTTCCTTCTTGCAGTCCAGCACATTGTAGGAGATTCTGTTACTGCTGTTGCATGGAATCACTTAGACATTTGACAATAGTCATCTCCTGAAATCTCCAGTGATTTTAGTACCTGTTTACTGATTGCAATTAATTTAGTGCTGGGCAAAGGAAACTGCAGTCTTTATAAAACTCCGATCTCAGAGGGTGATCAGAGATGAGTGATTAAACTTCAGCATCTTCATCTGTAGTGGAAATTATGCCTCAATAACTTCACAGTTGTAGAAACTAATTGGCCTTTGGTTGTGAAGTGCTTTTTATTTTCTAAGGATTATATTATAAAATTTTATGGGATATAAATAATGACTTGATCTACCTGTTCTTGTATGAAATCATGGAGTTATACTTTATAAAATTGAAATGTTACGGATATGCTGAAAACTGAGAGGTAACCCACTTAGCAGTTTAATATAATAATGTATCAGTTCAGTTCAGTTGCATAGTTGTGTCTGACACTTTGCGACCCTATGGACTTCAGCATGCCAGGTCTCCCTATCCATCACCAACTCCCGGAGTTTACCCAGACTTATTGAGTTGGTGATACCATCCAACGATCTCATCCTCTGTTGTCTCCTTCTCCAGCCTTCAATCTTTCACAGCATAGGGTCTTTTCAAATGAGTCAGCTCTTTGCATCAGGTGGCCAAAGTATTGGAGTTTCAGCTTCAACATCAGTCCTTCCAGTGAACACTGAACTCCTTTAGGATGGACTGGTTGGATCTCCTTGCAGTCCAAGGGACTCTAGGGAGTCTTCTCCAACACCACAGTTCAAAAGCATCAATTCTTCAGCGCTCAGCTTTCTTCACAGTCCAACTCTCACATCCATACATGACCACTGGAAAAACCATAGCCTTGACTAGATGGACCTCTGTTGGCAAAGTAATGTCTCTGCTTTTTAATATGCTGTCTAGGTTAGTCATAAGTTTCCTGCCAAGGAGTAAGCGTCTTTTAATTTCATAGCTGCAGTCACCATCCGCAGTGATTTTGGAGCCCAAAAAAGTAATGTCTCCCACTGTTTCCCCATCTATTTGCCGTGAAGTGACAGGACTGGATGCCATGATCTGAATGTTGAGCTTTAAGCCAACTTTTTCACTCTCCTCTTTTACTTTCATCAAGAGGCTCTTTAGTTCACTTTCTGCTGTAAGGGTGGTGTCATCTGCATATCTGAGGTTATTGATATTTCGCCTGGCAATCTTGATTCCAGCTTGTGCTTCATCCAGCCCAGTGTTTCTCATGATGTACTCTGCATATAAGTTAAATAAGCTGGGTGACAATATACAGCCTTGACGTACTCCTTTTCCTATTTGGAACCAGTCTGTTGTTCCATGTCCAGTTCTAACTATTGCTTCCTGACCTGCATACAGATTTCTCAGACAGGTCAGGTGGTCTGGTATTCCCATCTCTTTTAGAATTTTCCACAATTTATTGTGATCCACACAGTCAAAGGCTTTGGCATAGTCAATAAATCAGAAATAGATGTTTTTCTGGAACTCTCTTGCTTTTTCCATGATCCAGCATATGTTGGCAATTTGATCTCTGGTTCCTCTGCCTTTTCTCAAACCAGCTTGAACATCTGGAAGTTAATGACTCACATACTGTTGAAGCCTGGCTTGGAGAATTTTGAGCATTACTTTAGTAGTGTGTGAGATGAGTGCAAGTGTACAGTAGTTTGAGCATTCTTTGGCATTGTCTTTCTTAGGGATTGGATTGAAAACTGACCTTTTCCAGTCCTGTGGCCACTGCTGAGTTTTCCAAATATGCTGGCCTATTGAGTGCAACACTTTCTCAATATCATCTTTTAGGATTTGAAACAGCTCAACTGGAATTCCATCACCTCCACTAGCTTTGTTCATAGTGATGCTTCTTAAGGTATGTGCATGCATGCTAGGTCACTTCAGTCGTGTCTGATTCTTTGCAACCCTATGGATTGTAGCCTGCCAGGCTCCTCTGTCCAAGGTATTCTCTAGGCCAAAATAATGGAGTGGGTTGCTGTGCCGTCCTCCAGGGAATGTGTGTTAAAGAGCAAGATTTTAAATGTGGAAGTAAAGTTTCCATGACTAAAGATCTTTGGGAAACTTTGAGATAAACCATAAATGAATTTTTAAATAAATTTTCTTTACTATAGGACTTCTGATAGCTTTTAAAATACTCGTTTTAATAACATACTGGCGTATCTTTTGGCAGAGCACTAATCAGTGAAGATGTCAAGAATATTGGTTACCTTCAGTCTGATCATTCATCTTAGCATGAGATGTGTAGGTGCAACTGCATACTAACTTACCCATTTGAGTGTTGAATAGGTATCTTAAGTTAATACGGGCAAAAGTCATCTCCCGAAACCTATCTTAATAAATGGCCTGTTATCTACCTACTTGAGCCTAAAAACCTAGCAGTTTTCCTTGATTGTCTCGTCTTTACCACTCTACAAATTCTGAAATCCAAAGTGAATCCCGTTGGTTCTACCTACAAATATTGGAACCTGGCTTTATTTTTCTGTCCCCATTAGACCAGGCCATCTTTCTGCTTTATACTAGTTTCTTAACTGGGTTCTCTGTTTTCACTTTTACCCTCCTGCCAGTCCATTCTCTGCATGGAAACTAGAATGGTCTTTTTTAGATCATTAAATTAAGTCATATTATACTTCCTTTAAAAAAAAAAAGATTCTGCCATGGCTTCCCCTTTATACTTAAAATAGTAATCTAAATTCCATACTTTAGACTCTAAAATCTTAACTAGTGTGGGTCTACAAGCTTTTTCTGATTCCATATACAGTCATTCATGATGCCTTTATCACGGTTACCTTTTTACCCCTCTTTCTGAAAAAGTCGCGTTTGTGCAAACACCTAGTTTGTCCTGTAAGCCTGGAATGCTCTTCCCTCTTTGCTAGTTGTCACATGGCTGATTCCTTCTTCTTATCTTTCTGGCCTCATGGAGGCCTGCTCTAACCACCTAATCTAATAAAGTGCCTTGTCATATCAAATTATTTGTCACATCATTCTGTTATTTTCACCATAGCACTTAGCACTAACCAATATTGTATTGTTAGTTTTATTTATTTTTTTCTGCCTCCTCTCTCTACCATGAGAATAGAGATTCTCTTGTTCAGTGCTGTGTCCCAGAGTTAAAACAGTGCTACTTAGAATATAGTAGGTGGGTGGTCAGAATATTCTAGTTAGATAAAGGAATGCAAGAGTGAAATAAATGGAAGAAACTGACATTGAGTTGGTGAGGAACATTATTGTGTTATGACCAACCTAGACAGCATATTAAAAAGCAGAGACATTACTTTGCCAACCAAGGTCTGTCTAGTCAAGGCTATGGTTTTTCCCGTGGTCATGTATGAATGTGAGAGTTGGACTGTGAAGAAAGCTGATTGCCGAAGAATTGATGCTTTTGAACTGTGGTGCTGGAGAGGACTCTTGAGAGTCCCTTGGGCTGCAAGGAGATCCAACCAGTCCATTCTAAAGGAGATCAATCCTGGGTGTTCATTGGAAGGACTGATGCTAAAGCTGAAGCTGCAATACTTTGGCTACCTCATGCAATGAGTTGACTCACTGGAAAAGAGTCTGATGCTGGGAGGGATTGGGGGTGGGAGGAGACGGGGACAACAGAGAATGAGATGGCTGGATGGCATCACCGACTCTATGGACATGAGTTTGAGTGAACTCCGGGAGTTGGTGCTGGACAGGGAGGCCTGGCATGCTGTAATTCATGGGGTTGCAAAGAGTCGGACACGATTGAGTGACTGAACAGAACTGAACTTAGTTTTTTGATAGTAAAGATTTTTCTTTAAACATTTAAAAAATGCTATAATTAACACACTATAAAATTTATCTTTTAAAGTGTTCAGTGGATTTAGTATATTCACAAAATTGTGCAACCATCACAGCTGTAGAAGATAAAGATAAGTATCATGTAATATTGGGTAGTGGATAAAAGAATGGACTTCGAATATTTAAATCCTAGGCTTAAATTTTGGCTCCTTACTTTACCAATTTTAAAAGCTTGAGCAAATTAAGCACTTTAAGCCTCAGTTTTGTTACTCATAAAATAAAGTATAGCATACCTACCCTCTGAGACATCTGTATGCAGGTCAAGAAACAACAGTTAGAACCATACATGGAACAATGGACTGGTTCTAAATTAGGAAAGAAATACGTCAAGGCTGTATATTGTCACCTGGCTTATTTAACTTACATGCAGTGTACATCATACGAAATACTGGACTGGATGAAGCACAAGCTGGAATCAAGATTGCCAGGAGAAATTTCGGTAACCTCAGATATGCGGATGACACCATCCTTATGGCAGAAAGTGAAGAGGAACTGAAGAACCTCTTGATGAAAGTGAAAGAGGAGTGTGGAAAAGCTGGTTTAAAACTCAACATTCAAAAAACGAAGATCATGGCCTCCAATCCCATCACTTCATGGCAAATAGGTCCCATCACTTCATGGCAAATAGATGGGGAAACAGTGGAAACTATTTTCTTGGGCTCCAAAATCTCTGCAGATGGTGACTGCAGCCATGAAATTACAAGACGCTTGCTCCTTGTAAGAAAAGCTGTGACTAACCTAGACAGCATATTCAAAAGCAGAGACATTACTTTGCCGACAAAGGTCTGTACAGTCAAAGCTGTGATTTTTTCCAACAGTCATGTATGGATGTGAGAGTTGGGAAAAGAAAACTGAGCGCCGAAGAATTGATGCTGTTGAACTGTGGTGTTGGAGAATACTCTTGAGAGTCCCTTGGACTACAAGGAGATCAAACCAGTCAATCCTAAAGGAAATCAGTCCTGAATGTTCATTGGAAGGTCTAATGTTGAAGCTCTAATACTTTGGCCACCTTATGTGAAGAACTGACTCATTAGGAAAGACCCTGATGCTGAGAAAGATTGAAGGCAGGAGGAGAAGGGGATGACAGAGGATGAGATGGTTGGATGGCATCACCGACTTGATGGGCATGAGTTTGAGCAAGCTCCAGGAGTTGGTGATGGACAGGGAGGCCTGGAATGCTTCATTCTATGGGGTTGCAAAGAGTCGAACATGACTGAGCAAATGAACTGAACCGAACTGATAGACATCATAGAGTTATGAAGATTAAATGAGATATTGTATGTAAAATACTTAGAGAGTACAAAGTCTGCAGTGAATGGTAGTTAATATTAATCATCATCATTACTATTGTAACCCAGGAATTTCCAGTCTGAAGTTGACTGAAATTAACAAGTGTTTATCAAGTCCCTGATCTCTAGTATTGGACTTAGACCTATAGAAGGAGCTGCTGATGTGAATGACAGGTTGATAGCGAAGGTGGATCAAAGAGAGCTAATATTAATGGGATTCTTACTACAAGGTTCAATAGCAACATAGGTATCATTATTACAAATGATAATAATGTAAAGTGACTTGAAGATAAAGGACTGTTTTTTTTTTTAACTTTTTATTTTGTATTGGAGTACAGGTGATTAACAAGTTGCGGTAGTTGCAGATGGATAGCAAAGGAACTCAGTCATACATATACATGTATCCATTCTCCCCCATACTCCTCTGCCATCCAGTCTGCCAACTAACATTGAGCAGAGTTCTGTGTTCTATACAGTAGGTCCTTGTTGATCATCTGTTTTGAAAATAGCTTATATACATGCCAATCCCAAACTTTAACTATCCTTTACTCCCAGCCTTCCTCCTGGCAACCATAAGTTCATTCTTTAAGTCTTTGAGTCTGTTTTGTAAATAAGTTCATTTGTGTCATTTCTTTTTAGATTCTGCATTTAAAAGGATGTCATATGCTATTTCTCCTCTGTCTGACTTTACTCAGTATCACAATCTCTAGGTCCACTCCTGTTGCTGCAAATGGCTTTGTTTCATTCTTTTTAGTGGCCAAGTAATATTCTATTGTATATATACATCTCATTTTCTTTATCCATTTCTCTGTTGATGGGCATTTAGGTTGCTTGCATGTCTTGGCTATTGTACATAGTGCCGCAGTGAACGTTGGAATGCATTTATCCTTTTGGACCATGTTTTTCTCTGGATGTGTGCCCAAGAATGGGATTGCAGGGTCACATGATAGCTCTGTTTTTGGTTTTTTAAGGAGTCTTCATACTCTTCTTCCTAGTGGCTGTACCAGTTTATGTTCCAAACAGTGTAGGAGGGTTCCCTTCTCTCCACACCTTCTCCAGCATTTATTGTTTATGGATTTTATGATGATAGTGGTTTTCACTGGTATGAGATGATATCTCATTGTAGATTTGATTTGCATTTCTTTAATAATTAGCAGTGTTGAGCATCTTTCATGTGCCTCTTGGCCATTTGTATTATGGAGAAATGTTTATTTAGGTCTTCTGCCCATTTTTTATTATGTTTTATGTTTTGATGATTTTAAGCCTCATTAGCTACTTGAAGGTTTTGGAGACTAATCTGTTGTTGGTCACTTCATTTGCAAATATTTTCTCCCAATCTATGAGTTGTCTTTTGTTGAATCCCACTTCTGCCATTTAATTAGCTGGGTGATCAGAGTAAGTCGCTTAACTTTGAAGATATGGAGTTATTGACGCAAATAAGTTGATGCAAATTTGTTTCTAATTTTGAATATATTGATGTGTTTTTCACTGTCTAAATTATATACAGATATATATTCTTCTAACCCTTCCTAGTGGGGTTTCCCCAGTGGTTCCGACGGTAAAGAATCTGCCTGCAATGCAGGAGACCTGGATTTGGTCCCTGGGTAGGGAAGATACCCTGGAGAAGGGAATGGCTATCCAGTTCAGTTCTTGCCTGGGAAATCCCACGGACACAGGAGCCTGGAGAGCTGCAAAGAGTTGCAAAGAGTCAGACACCACTAAGTGACTAACACTTTTACTTTTCAGCCCTTCCTAGTACCCCTGTTTTGAGTTCTCTGTAAAAACCCCCTCCCCGATTCCTTCAGCCTTAAATTCTCCAACCCAATTTAGAAAATAGTGATTTTGTTGATAGTTGGATTGAACAGTAAATAGTTAAAATTGAGGGTAATGATGGGTGTAACTGTGTTGAGATGGTAACAAATGGTTTATGAGAATAAATGTAGATGTCACAGTGGGGACCAGTCTATTCTTTAGGGTCTCAAAGAGGAAGTACACAATGCTTTTGAAATTTACTAAAAGTAGATCAAATTGAATGACTAATTATAAGGGATTTGTGATCAGAGTTTTCCCTTAAGACTCAGTTATTTACTTGTGGAGCCATTCTTTCTTTCTCTAGAAATTGATTGACTTTCAAATACGAGTAAAAGGAATGGGATAAACAAACCTAACTGCTGGGTATTTATTTTAAAAGAAAAGACCTCGGGGTAATGCTAATCACATTTACATTTCTAATCAGCAAGCTCTAAGTTGTCATATAGTTATGATATCCTGTTGAAAGTTATACAAGAGAAACTAGCTGAATTCCTGTCCTCTAAGACCAAAAATGTATACAACTACTCTCATACATTGTTAATGAGTTTTAAAAGAATCCAGCTTATTTTTGGGGAAAAAATAGACCTTATGTAAACATTAAAAATGTATATGCCCTTTAGCAGGATAATTTTACTTTTAAGAATTTATCTTTTATAATATGAGGAGACTTACTACAGCATTGTTTAAAGTGATAAATGACTGGAAACAACCTAAATGTTTATCAGTAGGTGACTGGTTGAAAATATTATCTATCTATATAAGAAAATATTATTCAGTCTTTAAAAAGAATAAAGTAAATCTACTTCTACTTTAAAGTACAACAATCTTCTGGACATATTAAAGAGGAAAACATTCTTTAGTATACTGTAGTATGCAGCAGTTGTATAAAACAAGCACAAACATTTTTATGCTTGTATAGACAGACTCCGAAAAGGATGGGGTGGGGGGCTACATACTTTCTGTTATTGAAAATGTTTTTTAATATTTGCATCAAATATCTTAACATGCCATGTGAGATACTGGGTTAGCTGAAAAGTTCGTTTGGGTTTTTTCATAGACCTGATATATTTGGCCACATTAGTGTAAGAGCTTGCACTCACTAATGAGGAATTTTGTGTACATGTTTTGGTGCTTGGGCTTTTGAACTTGAGTACTCTTCAGTTGGTCTTTTGACATGGGAATAAGGAGCAGTACTGATCACCCCTTCCAGAGTAGGGTGCATCCTGGTTGAAGTTTCAGCTAGCAGTTGAAAAAGTTGAATATAATTTGAAAAAAAAGACATTTAAAAAATCAGAATACTGAGATGATTATTTTGCGTGAATAAAGCAGAAGGGTCAAAGAAAGGGAATTCGGTGGAGGGCTTCAAAGCATTTTGGAAGTATTACTGTGCATGAACGTGAGGAACTGCTAAGGGAGAGAACTCGGGGAACTGAAAGCATTTTATGAACGTCACCTCATCTCTGAAGTATACCCTTCTGTAAAAAGTTATTTTCCAGACTTTCAAAAAAGCAAAATAAAGAAGTCGAAGCCCAGATGATAATTTGTAGTTTCCTAAGTAACATAAGAAGAAAATAGCAAAATGAGGACTGGCACCTTGCTTTCTTGATTTCCTGTCTATCCCCACCATTATTCTGAGATCACTTGAACCTTGATACAGGAAAAACAAACCAAAACAGTTTTTTTTTAATTCTATTTGTAACTTAATGTGTAAGATCATTTGTTTCCAAAGTAAAAATTTCCCCATCCAGTCTTAGGAAATGAGAGTGGGAATAGGGATTGAGTCCACCTTTGGATATTGGACTACCATTTCGTTTTTTACTGTGAGTCATTCTGGTTCAGGAAAAGGAAGGATACTAACATTTGCACAACATTTTACAGTTTTAAAAGCTTTTTTTTTTTTTATCATTTTTTGTTTTCTCATTTTGCAGCTCTTGCATGATACAGGTAATGGTAATGTTTTATTATTGTTGTTAGGCTTTCACTATTAAAGAAAAAATAGGCTCAAGGAAGTTGGGTAATTTGCCTTAAATAACAGCTGATTTAGTGTCAGAACTGACCTTCACAAAACCAAACTCAGATTTATTTATTTTCTTTTTACGCAAGTGTAAGCTTTGAGGAGAACGTGTTTAGTTTTGTGGAAGACCAATTCTGAATGGGTCATCAATCAAGAAAACATTTGGAAGCCTAACACTTGAAGGGACAGTGGTTCAATAAATAGATGTTTGTGGGGACCCTCCTGGGTGCAGGCACAGCTAATGTGCTTGCTGTTCTCCTGTTCTCTGCCAGCCCTTTCCAGAGCAGCTTTGTGACATCATCAGTTGCGGCACCGGTTTGATCAGTGGGTTAATTAAAGGGAGAGTGCTTAACACTTGGTCTGAATACATATACCAGACTGGTGTTAGGAGAGCTATTTTTGTACTTAATCATACAAAAATTAGTAAAAATGTCTTTTATCAAAAAATTTATTGGTCAGTTTATTTTTCACACTAAATTTTGATGGAGGAGAAGGAAAATGAAATATGCCTCAAGTTTGGTAGTCATGATAATCTTTTCTGTGTTTTCATATTTCATATTTCAGAGCTGCTGGGAGAGAATTTGACTTTTAATACATTATCTGATTAAACTGAAGAAGAGTTTCCATACTCTAATGTGGGTCCAGAGCCTTACTATGTTTAATATTTGACTTTAGGGTTTACTCTGAAGTGCACTGGGAAGCCACTGAGCATGGTTTTAAGCAGAGGAGTAACGTCGCCTGATTAATGTTTGTAAAGAGATTCTTGGCTGTTGAGTAGAGACTGAAGTGATTTAGCACGTGTCTGTGTGCACACACACACCTGGCAAAGAGATAGACATATACACACCACACCCCTGGCACGGAGCGGGGTCAGCAGTAAGAGTTGAGCCTGGGCTGGGAAGATCCTCTGGAGTGGGGGACATGGCAACC
Source organism: Moschus berezovskii (assembly GCF_049115385.1). Lineage (NCBI taxonomy): Eukaryota > Metazoa > Chordata > Mammalia > Artiodactyla > Moschidae > Moschus > Moschus berezovskii. Next base: position 95,646,348 of record NC_142464.1, read on the forward strand.
CATTCCAGTATTCTTGCCTGGAAAATCCCCATGGACAGAGGAGCCTGGCGGGCTACAGTGCTTCTTGTACAAATAAAATTATTTATCTTAGAATGAGAGACTTAGAATAGGGGTAAAAAATAATACAATGACTAAAGATTATCACAGACTCCTTTTTATTTTTATATATTACAACCTTTAATCCTGAATCATTAATTTATTGTTGGATTTGTTAGCTGGATTAGTTATAGCTAAAAATTCTGTTTTCTCCTTTCTAGTTACAGTAGAGAATATAGAGAAGGTTTGTGGGAGTTTGGGATATCAAACAGTAGTTACAGCAATGATATTTCCAAGATTTAATGTAGCCAGTACAATTTCAAGCTATGTATGGTGGACTTTGAGGATCACTTCTGTGTTATTTTATCCAGTAGTATAGTGTGGTAGACTCTGTGGAAGGTCATGCCTTAAACACTTTTTTTTTTCTTTTCTGTTCATAGTGGGAGTCGCTCATCTAAAACATTTAAACCAAAGAAGAACATTCCAGAGGGTTCTCACCAGTATGAACTCTTAAAGCATGCAGAGGCCACTCTTGGCAGTGGCAACCTCCGGATGGCTGTCATGCTTCCTGAGGGGGAAGATCTAAATGAGTGGGTTGCAGTGAACAGTAAGTAACCTTTCTGTTTCTCAATGGACTCTCAATTAGGTTAGTTGACTCACTGTAGGTGAGTATTGGGTGCTGTGTTTTCTAGCATTTGGTTAGCAGCCTAACACCACAATATAGTGGTACCTCAATCCACTTTAACCTTTATGATACTTTATTTCTGAATATGGAATTACATGAAATTATCTCCTGTCATCATGTAATACAAAGCATAGATTTACCATCTTCTTGAAAAAAATAATAATACAGCAATTGATCTATAGGACACTATGTGTCTGGCACTCTGCTGTTGTTTCTACATGAATTATTTTTATTTATTTTATTGATGTTTAATTGATTTATAATATTATATTGTTTTCACGTGTATATAGTGATTCAGTATTTTTATAGATTATACTGCATCTAAAGTTACTGCAGTATAATGGCTGTATTTCCCTGTGCTGTACAATATACCCTTGTAGCTTATTTGTTTGATACTTGCTGGTTTGTACCTCTTAATGCCCTGTCTCTATCTGGCCCTTCTTCCTTTTTCTCTCCCTACTGGTAACCAATAGTTTGTTCTCTATATCTGTGAGTCTGTTTCTGTTTTGTTATATTCATTCATTTTATTTTTTAGATCCTACATTTAAGTGATATCATATAGAATTTGTTTTTCTGAGTTTGGCTTAACTTCATTAAGCAAAATACCTTCTAGGTCCATCCATGTTGTTGTAAATGGTAAATTTCATTATTTTTTATGGCTCAGTAATGTACCATGGTATGTGTGTGTGTATGTGAGGGAGATATATATATATATGTATAATATAAATATGCACACACACCGTTATCCATTTATCTGTTGATGGATGTTTTAGGTTTCTTCTGTATCTTGGCTATTAACTTCCATATACTGCTTTGACTTTGGGGTGCATGTATCTTTTCAAATTATTGTTTTTATTTTCTTCTACATGGATTACTTTATTTCATCTTTACAACCTCATGATGTAGGTATTATCATTATCCGAGTATATTGATAAGAAATCTGAGAAAATTGTAGTAATTAGGCTAGGTTATATAGCTAGTAGTGGTAGAGGCTGGGCTCAAATATAGTTATAAAATTTCAGAGACTGCTTTAACCACTATGCAAGATTGCCTCTTTGAGTAGTATATTCAGTTATTTGTCTTAACTATCTTTTTTTTTTTTAAAATTCAATAGTGATCTTATGAAATTAGTGAAATATATTTATTATATATTCTTAACCTCTAGGAAGAAAAAAATATAAGTAAAAAGGAAATATATTCCTGGGAATTAAGCAGAGAAAGTGGGGAAATAAAAGTGGTACTTTTAGTATCTAAGGTTTATGAGCCTCGGTGAGGAAATTAATAATGTTTTATAATTGGAGGAAATTTATATGACTCTAATAGAAATAAAATTAAATTTAATTGAATTTAATTCAATACTAAATGTCTAGGCTTTGATTAAGGAAAAGCAGAACCATATTTTTATTATATTTGATGGTTTATTGTGGTTTGAAACATATCATGGGATTTATAAATTGAGCTGCCACCCACTGATAACTTTTAGGAACCTAAAGGATTTTACTGAGATGTCTTTAAACCTCACTGTGACAGCAGTTCCTGGAGAGCAGTATTTATTATACTACAGTTATCCTCCTGACCCCAGAGAGTTTATTTACTGAAGAGATAAAAGTAATTTGTTTTCTTTATTGTTGAGACTCATCTAACTTATTAGATAGTTCTGTGATACTTTAAGGACAATATTCCGAATAAATTTCGAACATATGTGCATATTCTTTTTTTGGATACTTTTTTGTGCCTTTTCTTATACCATTTATTTGAGAGCTCATTTTCTAATTTGAAAACCTGAGGAAGTAGGTAGCTAATGGGAACTTGTGGTATAGCACAGGGAGCTCAGTTTGATGATCTGTGATGACCCTAGATGTTGGGATGGGGGATTGGGAGGGATGTCCAAGAGGGAGGGGATATATGTATACATATAGCTGGAATCACTTCATTGTACAGCAGAAACTAACACAGCAGTGTAACATAGAGCTTCTGTCCTATATGAGATTCTGACTTTTAAGTATGAACTCAGATCATTGTTATCTGTCTGTATTCTGCCTCCATAACCAGAACTGTCTGTACTATTGAAATGTCTGGAACTTCAGGAACTTCTAAAATTTCACAGGCATTTTGCAATTACAGCCGGAAGAAAATTACTTTGAACTGATGTGTTAGAACATCCCCATAGAACATGGAATTCTGCTTTTAAAATATAGCAATTGACTGAAATATTGGACTGCAGTTTTTTCTTATATGTACATATAGTAATCGTTCCAAATGACACTTGATAAAGTGAATAGGATTTTAGACTAAACAGATAATTTCCATTCACTGACAGTGATTAAGTAAGCATTTCGGGTACATAAAAGGCTGACGGGAATTTGTTGATAAGATTGATATCTTAATGGCCTTTTGGCTTCAGTTTACTTGCCCGACGAAGATAAACAGTAGAAGATGGGACATTTTACAAATTCAGTAACTAATCTCATAGCAGAAACCAGAGGCTGTTTTTGAACATTCTGCTGCTAGAAAGAGTGATAGCTTAAAGAAGATAGAAAATTCAGAGTTTTGGAAAAAGCAGATGGATAGCTTATAATTAATTTTTGTTGCATAGAATATTGAAGCCATGTCTTTGTGGAAGAAAACTAACAGTGACTAAATGTCTCCTTTACGACAGACAAGTATTTTCTTTTTTTTTTTTTTTTTTAGCACTTGCAATAAACCAAATTTTAGAGGTAGGAAACTGAGATCCAGGGAGTTTAAGTAACAACTGTTAAGTATAGAGTTGGGATTCAAAGCCACAGGTTACCCTTTGTTCACATGGAGGACAACTCAATTAAAAATGGGCCAAAGAACTAAATAGACATTTTCCCAAAGAAAACATACAGATGGCTACTAAGCACATGAAAAGATGCTCAGCATCACTAATTATCCGAAAAGTACAAATAAAACCACAATAAGTACTTGGGTGCAATCTCATAAATGACAGAATGATCTCTGTTCGTTTCTAAGGCAAATCGTTCAATATCACAGTAATCCAACCAATAATGCTGAAGAAGCTGAACAGTTCTATGAAGACCTCCGTGACCTTCTAGAACTAACACCCAAAAAAGATGTCCTTTTCATCATAGGGGATTGGAATGCAAAAGTAGGAAGTCAAGAGATACGTGGAGTAACAGGCAAGTTTGGCCTTGGAATACAAAATGAAACAGGGCAAAGGCTAACAGAGTTTTGCCAAGAGAACGCACTGGTCATAGCAAACACCCTCTTCCAACAACACAAGAGACTACTCTACACATGGACATCACCAGGTGGCCAATACTGAAATCAGATTGATTATATTTTTTGCAGCCAAAGATGGAGAAGCTTTATACAGTCAGCAAAAACAAGACTGGGAGCTGACTGTGGCTCAGATCATGAACTCCTTTTTGCAAAATTCAGACTTAAGTTGAAGAAGGTAGGAAAAACCACTAGACCATTCAGATATGACCTAAATCAAATTCCTTACGATTATACAGTGGAAGTGACAAATAGATTCAAGGGCGTAGATCTGATAGAGTGCCTGAAGAACTATGGATGGAGGTTCCTAGTATTGTACAGGAGGTGGTGATCAAAACCATCCCCAAGAAAAAGAAATGCAAAAAGGCAAAATGGTTGTATGAGGAGTCTTACAAATAACTGAGAAAAGAAGAGGAGCGAAAGGCAAAGGAGAAAAAGAAAGGTATATCCACCAGAATGCAGAGTTCCAAAGACCCCTAAGGAGAGATAAGAAAGCCTTCCTAAGTGATCAATGCAGATAAATAGAGGAAAACAATAGAATGGGAAAGACTGGAGATCTCTTCAAAAAATTAGAGATACCAAGGGAACATTTCATGTGAAGATGGGCACAATAAAGGACAGATCGGTCTGGACCTAACAGAAGCATATTAAGAAGAGGTGGCAAGAATACACAGAAGAACTATACAAAAAAGATCTTGATGACCTAGATAGCCACGATGGTGTGATCACTCACCTAGAGCCAGACATCCTGGACTGTGAAGTCAAATGGGCCTTGGGAAGCATCACTATGAACAAAGCTAGTGGAGGTGATGGAATTCCAGCTGAACTATTTCAAATCCTAAGAGATGATGCTGTTAAAGTGCTGTACTCAATATGCCGGCAAATTTGGAAAACTCAGCAGTAGCCACAGGACTGGAAAAGGTCAGTTTTCAGTCCAATCTCAGTCTCATGGATCATAGAAGAAAAGAAGCAAGATAATTTCAGAAAAACATCTGCTTCACTGACTGCATTAAAACCTTTGACTGTGTGGATCACAGCAAACTGTGGAAAATTCTTTTTTTTTTTTTTTTTTAAATTCTTAAAGAGATGGAAATACTGGACCACCTTACCTGCCTCCTGAGAAATCTGTATGTAGGTCAAGAAGCAGTGGTTTGAACTGGACATGGAACAATGGACTGGTTCCAAATTGGGAAAGGAGTACATCAAGGCTGTGTATTGTCACCCTGCTTATTTAACTTATATGCAGAGTACATCATGTGAAATGCCAGACTGGATGAAGCAACACGCTAGAATCAAGACTGCCAGGAGAAATATCAATAACCTCAGATACACAGATGATACCACCCTTATGGCAGAAAGCAAAGAGGAGCTAAAGACCCTCTTGATGAACGCAAAAGAGTAGAGTAGACAAGCTGGCTTAAAACTCAACATTCAGAAAACTAGGATCATGGCATGCGGTCCCATCACTTCATGGCAAATAGATGGGGGAACAATGGAAGCAGTGAGAGATTTTATTTTCTTGGGCTCCAAAATCACTGCAGATGGTGACTGCAGCTGCTAAATTAAAAGACACTTGCTCCTTAGAAGAAAAACTATGACCAAGCTAGCTAGTATATTAAAAAGGAGGTGGAGGTCCATCTAGTCAAAGCTATGGTTTTTCCAGTAGTCATGCATGGATGTGAAATTTGGACCATCAAGAAAGCTGAGCACTGAAGAACTGATGCTTTTGAACTGTGGTGTTAGAGAAGACTCTTGAGAGTCCCTTGGACTGCAAGGAGATCAAACCAGTCTATCCTGAAGAAAATCAGTCCTGAATATTCATTGGAAGGACTGATGCTGAAGCTAAAGCTCCATTACTTTGGCCACCTGATGTGAAGAACTGACTCATTAGAAAAGACCCTGATGCTGGAAAAGATTGAAGGCAGGAAGAGATGGGAACGACGGAGGATAAGATAGTTGGATGTCATCACTGACTCAATGGGCATGAATTTGAGCACGCTTCAGGAGTTGGCGATGGATAGGGAAGCCTCGCATGCTGCAGTCCACGGGGTTACAATGAGTTGGAAACAACTGAGTGACTGAACTGTACTGAACTAAGTGAAAAATCGAGTTTTAGTCTTCCATAGAGATAGCCAAGAGACTCAGAAACTCTCACTCTTAGTTATCTATGGAAGTTCTTTATATATTCTGAATAGATTTTTATTGATTACATGTGTTGAAAATAAATTTTCCCACTCTGTGCTTGCTTTGTTTAAAATTTGTTTATTTTTAATTGAAGGGTAATTATAATATTGTGTTGGTTTCTGCCATACATCAACATGGAGTGCTTGCCTTTTTCTTCTCTTTAGGGAGTCACTTAACCAGAAGCTCCCAAATTCAGTGAGTTAAGTATTGTTTCTTGTATACTTATTATCTTTTCTTTGTTGAGGAAAGAATATGGATAGAGCTCATATTTGGCTGAAATAAAAGATTCTCTTTGAGTAAAATTAAAATTTAACTTTTTACGTATAAATGATATTTGCTTTGCAGCTGTAGATTTCTTCAATCAGATCAACATGCTGTATGGAACAATCACAGATTTTTGTACAGAAGAAAGTTGTCCAGTGATGTCAGCTGGCCCAAAGTAAGATATGGTTTATGATCACTTCTCAGTTTTACTGTATCATACAGTTCTTAGATAAGAAGAAAATTTCTTACTTTACAATTTCTGTATTTACCATCTCCTTCAGTGATTCACCAGTGACTAGTATTTTGAGTCGAGGGTTCCTTAGCCTAAGCTTTATGGTCCTCCCTATTGTATTGTCCTCCATCCTGCCTTCTTCCTGTTTGCTTCTGCTTCTCTATCCGAACTAGATTATTACAAATGCTTCCATTACAGTTAAAAAAATAAAAATAATTGTTGATATACAAAGTTATGTTAGTTTCAGGGGAATTGCATAATGATTTGACATTTCCATACACTATGAAATGATCGTCATGTTAAGTCTAGTAGTCATGTGTTCCCATACAAAGCTATTACAGTGTCATTGACCATACTCCTTATGTTGAATAGTATATTCTCAAGCTGACTTATAACTGGAGGTTTGTATCTTTAAATAAATATACATATATACACATACTGCATATTATTTATTTATTCATCTGTTGATAGACACTTAACTTACTTTCATATTTTAGGTATTGAAAATAATGTTGCAATGAAAAATAGTTTGCATGTATCTTTTCAGATTAGTGTTTGTGTTTTCTTTGCGTAAATACCCAGAAATGAAATTGCCGGCTCTTATGGCAGTTCTATTTTAATATTCTGAAGATATTCTGAAGCACCTCTGTACATTTTTCCATAATGGCTGCACCAATTCACAGTTCCATCAACAGTGCATAAAAATTTCCTTTTTGTTACATGCTTGTCAATACTTATTATTTGTTGTCTTTTTGATAATAGCCATTTTAACGGATGTGAAACAGTATCTCATTATGGTTTTAGTTTGCATTTCCCTCATGATTGATGAAATTGAGCATCTTTTAATGTGTCTGTTGGCCATCTATATATATCTTTGTAAAAATGTCTATTCAGCTCCTCTGTCCATCTTTTAATTGGGTTGTTTATTTTTTTGATGTTAAGTTATATGAGTTCTTTGGCAGAATTCACTTGTGAAGCTATTTGGTCTTTCACTTTTGTTTGTGGGGAGGTTTTTTTGTTTGTTTTTTAAAATTACTGATTCAGTTTCACTACTGGTAATCCATCTGTTCATATTTCCTATTTTTTCCAGATTCTGTTTTGGGAGATTATATGTTTCTAGGAGTTTATCACTTTCTTCTTAAGTTATCCATTTGATTGGCTGTGATTTTTTTAATCTTAATGATCATTTGTATTTCTGTGTTATTGTTTTTAACTTCTTTGATTTCTGATTTTATTTCTTTGGGTTTATCAATTTTGTTTATTTTTTCAGAGAGCCAGCTCTCAGTTTCATTGATCTTTTCTATTTTTTTTTCTTAGTTTCTATCTCATTTAATTATGCTCTGTTCCTCATGATTTCTTTCTTTCCACTAACTTTGGGTTTTATTTGTTCCATTTTCCCATGTAATTAAAGCTTAGATTGTTTATTTGAGATTTTTCTTATTTCCTGAGGTAGGCTTATATTACTATAAACTTCCCTCTTAGAACTGCTTTTGCTGCATCCCGTATATTTTGGATCACTATGTTTTTGTTTTCATTTGTCTCTAGGTATTTTTTTATTTCCTCTTTGATTTCTTCAGTGACCCATTGGTTTTTGGGTACTATGTTGTTTAGACTCCACCTGCTAGTACTTTTTGCAGTTTTTTCTTGGAGTGGTTTCTCTGTTATTATTTATTATTGTTATTTACCAAGAAATGAATATTTGTGAATTTGCAGTTTAAAAGTTCATACCATGATGACAGAAATAAATTTCAAACAACTATCTGTCAAAGGTGAAATTAAAAAAATCATTGGGGACAAAATAGAATCAGAAGATGAAGTCATCTTAAGTATAGTGAAAGTGCAAGTTGCTCAGTTGTGTCTGGCTCTTTGCGACCCCATGGTCTCTACAGTCCATGGAATTCTCCAGGCCAGAATACTGGAGTGGGTAGCCTTTCCCTTCTCCAGAGGATCTTCCCAACCCAGGGGTCGAACCCAGGTCTCCCACATTGCAGACAGATTCTTTACCAGCTGAACCACAAGGGAAGCCCAAGAATACTGGAGTGGATAGCCTATCCTTTCTCCAGCTGATCTTCCCGACCCAGGAATTAAACCGGGGTCTCCTGCATTGCAGGCGGATTCTTACCAACTGAGCTGTCAGGGAATCCCCATCTTAAGTATAAACATGACAAAAGAAAAAGATTCAGGGGATCATAATAAACTCTAGAAGTATAAGCAATGTACAGTTTTGTTTTTCAGAAAGCTTTATGGCATTGAAAATTAGTATTTTTTTAAGAAAGCTTCAGGATATTGAAAATGATTTTTGGTTTACTGTGTCTGCTTTTGACTTTCGCATTTAAAAATGAATATAGGGAGCTTCCCTGGTGGTCCCGTGGCTAAGATTCCAAGCTTCCAGTGTAGGGGGTGCAGGTTCTATTCCTGGTCAGAGCATTAGATCCCACATGCCACAGCTAAATCCTGTGTACTGCAACTAAGACTCAGTGCAGCCAAATAAATAAAATACAAATTTTAAAAAATGAATTTGGAATACCTGGGAATCATTAACAGAATGAAAAACATGATTATAAGAGAAATGCAAAACCATTAAGGATTTATAACATAAGGGAGAAAATGTAGGTGAATTCCTGTGTTTTTAAGCAAAAACTAAGCTGTTGCTGTTGTTTAGTCACTCAGTCTTGTCTGACTCTGTATGTCCCCATGGACTGTAACTCCCCAGGCTTCTCTGTCCGTAAAATTTCCCAGACAAGAATACTGGAGTGGAAATGGGTTGCCATTTCCTTCTCCAGGAAGACTAAGTAATGATGCTTTAAAGTCCTACCATTCATATTCTCTCTGTCTCCAGAGAGAATCAAACAAGAAGAAGCTTAAGTCACACTTGAGACTTTGTTTTATATTAGGAAGAATCTCTTGACTATGAAAGTGATTAAATAGTGAAACAGGATGCCAAGAAGTGTTGGGAAATTGCCTGTTGGAGACCTTCAAAGTAAACTTGACATTTCATCCCTTTTTCCCAGTGTTGGCAAGAAGACATGGTGTCACAGTATTTATTTGAGTGTATCCTATTTAACATTTACTGTTCAAGTGTGAACAGTATGATTAAATAGAAAGCATCCCTATTTATCCTGTCTCAAGATGGTTTTCATTGTTTAAAATACCCTGTAGTATTTTTACATTATATTTTCTTTCAGCTCCTTTTCTAGCCTTACTCACCTATTGTTCTGTCAGTCCAAACTCTGGGGCAAGGTTAGAAAAACAACTGATTCAAAGGGAGAGGCAGAGGTAACCTTTCAGAAACTAAACTAAATGCTAGTTCAGTTTAGACATTTTTGTACTTTGGAGTTTCAACTGCATGCTTATTATCTCAAAAATCAGATTGTGGTTGTGAGTGTACGTTTGTGTAGTTAACTCCATGAGCATTCTGTTGCACTGTTTTTACATACTCATTTACAGGTTTGTCTTCTCTACCAGTCTTTTTTTCTCTGTGAGAAGAGAGAAAACGTCTTTCATTTCAGTGTTGCTTGTTCAAGAGCAGCATTCCTTGTCTCATATTATAGGTGCATATTAAAAGTTTATTGTGCCAAAGGATAGTATCTGGTTAATACCTAAATACTATAGGCATCTTTATTTGGAGTTCCAGTCTTCCTCAAAGGCTTGTTTAGCTCCTCAACCAAGTATACTCAAATATTGAATCATTCTCTTTATTTTACTTTGACACTTCTGTTTTATTCTCTGTCCTTAACCCAAATTTTAACGCCCCAAGTTAAAGAGAATTGTACTGTGTAAGGAGAAATGTTTTTCAGGAAGAAGACAACAATTATAAAGATTACAGATGATCATCATAGAAGTGGGAAATAAACTTAGGATTTCTACTGTGGCAATTTATACTGTATGTGATTCTAAAATATAAAAGTTATATATGAAGGAAAGTTCACAAAAAATGAGTTTGGTGGAATCTTAGTTTGTATCCTGATAAATGCAAAATAGTCTAATAGCAATTTAAAAATGCCAAATACAAAAAAATAGTTATTTGGAGGAAGAGATTAAAATATGTCCTGAATATATTCATAATAAACATATGTGTAATACAAAAAATACAGACATTATGTATAGATTATATTGATATTCTGTGTGCTTTTTATCTTTCCAATACAGATATGAGTATCATTGGGCAGATGGAACAAATATAAAGAAGCCTATTAAGTGCTCTGCACCAAAGTATATTGATTACCTGATGACTTGGGTTCAGGACCAGTTGGATGATGAGACATTATTTCCATCAAAAATTGGTATAATTGTTTTGGTTAACTGGGATCCATCATGATTTATCTACCTTCATACTTTTCTAGGACTTATAATAGAATTGCCTGTATATTCAAGGAACCATGCTAGATTAATTGCCACTTCAAAATATTTTAATATTTCTAATCTTATATGCTTGAAAAGTGTCTTTTTCATACCAAGTTTATCATGCATTAATTAGGTAAACATCCCTATAATTTTAAACAATAAGAAGATCAGTATATCTTGGATTGTAACAGATCTGGCCTTTGTTAAGGGATAAAAAGAGACTGGATGTTGGGTAGACAGCCGGTAATCATCTGCTGTAGTCGTATCCATTTCATATTTAGAAAGGGAGTTTGTATGACATAAGGGGCTTACTTCATGGCTCAGCTGATAAAGAATCTGCCTGCAGTGCAGGAGACCTGAGTTCGATCCCTGGGTTGGGCAGATCCCCTGGAGAAGGGACTGGCTACCCATTCCAGCATTCTGTCCTGTAGAATTCCATGGACTTTATAGTCCATGGGGTCGCAAAGAGTCGGACATGACTGAGCGACTTTCACTTTCTTTCACTTTTATATGACATAAACCCAGTATTACATTATATTTTTGTCAGAGCATTTGTATTCATGACCCATAGCATGAACCTTGCAGACTGTGAAATCAAACTAGGTGAGAAGGAAACAAGAAGATGTGATGGATTGGCCTGTTAGCACCTAAGTGACTTTTTCTTTTTTTATATTCGCTGGCCTTTTAAAGGGCTAAACTTTCAAGTAGAAATTATTTACATTTAGACAGTTCATATGATTTTACTCTGTCCAACTGCTTACAGCTGTGTTTTCTGAAAAAAATAAGAATTTGCTTTTTCAACTTTTTGACTGTATTTTATGCTTTTTTACTTTTGGGGAGAAGGATGTGGTGGAGGAGACAGCAATGTAAATAGTTGCTGTTATGGCACATTCATTGAATGCTTTAACTACTTCAAAGCCTTTGTAATGAAAGGTCTATTTTTCAAAACTGCATTCCTTATATACATAGTATGGTATGGAATAAGTGCCCTTGTCTTTTATCTCCCATATTTTTAAGCTTTTTATTTTAACCCAATTTCAGACTTCTGTTAATAGAAAATTTGTAAGAACCCTTATATATCCTTCTTCCAGATTCTTTAGTTGCCAGCATTTTACCTCATTTGCCTTCCCTCTCTCTCTCTCCTTCCCTCCCTGCTTTGCTCCTTCCCTCACTCCTTCCCTACTTTTTCTTCCCTCCTGACCCTACCTTCTTTCCTTTTCCTGAAGATTTGAGAATAAGTTGCATATGTGATAACCTTTATCTCCATGTGCTTCAATGTGTATTTTCTTAGACAATACAGAGTAACTTTCAAAATCAGGAAATTAATACCGGTACAATATTATTGTCTAATTTACAGATCTTATTCTGATTTTTCAGTCTTTTTTGGTCTTTCATGACATTGACATTTTTGAAGAGTGTAACATACTATTTTGTATAGTGTCCCTTCATTTGGGAGACACTTATGTCCCCCCAAATGTCTTATGTTGTCTTATGACCTATAACTTTTTTTAACTTTTAATTGTATATTGAAGTATAGCCTATTAACAATGTTGTGATAGTTTCTGGTAGGCTACAAAGGGACTCAGCCATACATATACATGTATCCTTTCTCCCCCAAACTCCCCTCCCATCTAGGCTGCCAGATAACATTGAGCAGAGTTCCCTACTGTGCCATACAGTAGGACCTTGTTGTGACTTACAATATTTTTAAATGGGCAGTAGGCAGTGTGATCACATTGAAGCCAGAAGTACCGTACTAGTATTTGACTTGTGTTTTGCCAGTCTGGATCATTTAGCCAGTTTAACAAGGGATGTGAATTTTTGTATTTTTCTAGTTTTATATTTGCTTAATGCTCTAAAAGTGCTCTAATTCGGAAAGCCAGTCTCTCTAATTGAGCAGAGACTACAGCTAATTTCAAGATAAGTGTAGTCCTGGTGTAGTAATGCGATAACTTCCATAGGAAAAAAATATAAAAATGTATTGCCAGCATTTCAAACAAAACTAAATGTGGTAATACATTATTTGTGTTCAGCATAAGAAATCTGAGGGACTAAGTGTGCATTTTAGCTGCATTACATCTCAGACATTTATTTGTTGTATTTTTGGTAAACTGGTGTTATATTACAGGCCTAAGGGACTATACTGAAGATAGATTCTTATTCCATAGAAGCATTGAAGTCTGTTTTCATTCATGATATATTGAGAACATTTGAAAAGTACGATGGGTATATTAAGTGGTAATAAAAAATATTTCTTTTCAGCCTTGTTTTGATAATTTATGTTGTCACTTGCTGACAAACTCATACTGCCATGTTCTCTTCTTATTAATAGAGGGAGTTGTTTATCTCTTTACTAGGTGTCCCATTTCCGAAGAATTTCATGTCTGTGGCAAAAACTATACTCAAACGCCTCTTTAGGGTTTATGCTCACATTTATCACCAGCATTTTGACCCTGTGATCCAGCTTCAAGAGGAAGCACATCTCAATACATCATTCAAGCACTTTATTTTTTTTGTCCAGGTAAGTTGGATTAGGGGTTTCCCTGATAACTCAATATTTGGTAAAGAATTTGGTAAACTCTCAAATTCTCAGAATTTGGTAAAGAATCCGCCTGTGATGCGAGAGACCTGGCTTCAACCCATGGCTTGGGAAGATCTCCTGGAGAAGGGAAAGGCTACCCACTCCAGTATTCTGGCATGGAGAAATCCATGGACTGTTTAGTCCATCGGGTCGCAAAGAGTCAGACACGACTGAGCAACTTTCACTTTCAAGTTGGATTAGGAGATATTTTTTGCTCAGTAAAAGCAGTTATCTACAGAGTTATGAGGTGAATACTACATCCATACTGTCAGAATAAAATTTGCTCTATTTCTTTAGTCTTTATCCTCTTTAATACTTGCCATGATGATAAAGACTTGTCTTTAGTTTCTGAATTCCATCACAAGTCTGCAGTTAATCTGAGCAATCTTGCTTCAGCTAACGGTCTGTAGTGGAGCAGCTAATAGGGAACTTGGCTGGTAGACATGGAGTTGAACTTGTCTCTGAGCTCTCCTGTTACTCCTTTTTCCTGTCTACTCTAGATCTTTTTTCAAAGATCTGGCATGGAAATGAATTTTAAATAGTGTATCTTTTCCCTCCTTTTAAAACCATATTCTGAGTAAGTTCTGAATTTGATACTGTCCATTATTCCAAAGGGGGAAAAAATGTCCCAAAGAGCATTGATATTCCGGAAGTCCATTAATCTTTGATCCGACTCCTTAGGTTGACCTCCTCTTCCTTCACTGTTTAGTTCTCAGACAACTGGCCTTAGAGATGTTGACTAAAAGAAATGAGGTTATTCTTGCCCTGCTATAGTAATTAGAGAACCAACAGGTAGGAGTGAAAAAGGTAGAAACGCATAAACTGAGCAGATAGTTTTCAGTGGAGGTTGGAAAAGGAAGATGGTAAGTAGGAGATGTCCATGACTTATATCTCTGTTGTTTTTTTATCTGTTGCTGTATATAAACTTATAAATGCCTTTCTCACACTCATCTCCACAAAGAAAAATTTATTTTCCTTCTATTCACACTCCTCACACTGAGGGCACATGTTTTGTATCTTAATTTCACCTATATAAACAAAAAAAAATTTAGGAGATAGTAACTTCCCAAAACCACTGCTCTGAGCAATTATTTTACTGTGGTGTCCCATCTATAGACACCAATAGAAACAAAGAAAATGTTATACTAAATGTCTGCCTCCGTGCCTTGGTTTAGGCAGAACATGATTACTTGAGGTTTCTGTAGTTTGGGAGAGGATTTCTTTCACCAGAAAGTTTAGTTTTACCTTACTGTATGATGTTCTCCCAACTCCTAGCAGATAGTGATCAATTGGTATGTGGCATTTACCACATCTGAGCCTTATTACATCTGAGGACACTGTGATGGTTTTAAAGATGGGTCTGTTGGTTATATATATAGTATCACCTCTTTGAGTGAGAGTGGCCCCTGCCCTGGGCCTCACAATTTAGAAGTTTTACTCTGGCCCTTTTCCAGCTTACTCCTCCCCACAGAGTGAGAAATCCACAGGGCCAAGAACATACCTGCATAGGTCCCTTCTGGTATGTGTTTGGGTACCTGAGATTCAAAATTCCCTGCTCACGTGGCCCCAAGTATATTTCCAGGATTTACATGGATCTTTTCTGTTGGTCCATTGTTTTAAGGGAAGGTCATGTCTCTTATGTGTATACCTCTAAACCTAAGGAATACCCATATTGCAGCTGTTCATGAGTGTGTGTGGACATTGCCTTTATAAGCCAGTCAGGGTGTCCACACTTCTGCACGTGAGACCCTTTGAAGTACAGGATGGAGCTGGGGTTTGGTAGATCAGGGAGGTTTGCTGAGTGCCAAGGACTGGCTCTCCTCATGTGTAGACTCTTGAGTCTTTAAAAATTCTAAATTTGAATCTGCCTTCCTGGCTGCTATGAAGGTGTATTTGTCAAGGTAGGAGAATCAAACATATATAAAAATATATTAGCTTTATATAAAATATAGTACCTTAGTCATGTGATATAAATATCCATTTGTGTTCTTGGTCAACACACCACAAATCTTAGTGGTAGACTTGCTGTTAAATGCCCCTTAATGTTTCTTCTCAGTACTTACTGTAGTGGTTGGCACATGGTGAGTGCTAATAAATGAGTGAAATTGAGAGCTCAGAATGCTCCACTGTGGCAGAAGATCAGAAATCTTGACAACCTTTATGTTTTAACCTTATAATTTATAAGCTATTTTTATAGGGGAGAGCTATTCAGAATTGAATTTCAGAATGACAGCGATAGAACTTCTAAAGAAGCACAAATCAAATCCAGGGTTTTTTATTTGTTCTTTATGGGATTTTAAAGAACTGTGGACTCCACATTATTCATGTCATTCTCATACCATATCCTGTGTAGCTTGCAGATATGTTAGTTAATAACGTAAACTAAATCTTTTATTCTTCATATAATGCTGGAATTTGCCTGAGAATTTTTTTGGTCTCTGCTTGATTGGATATATCTAAATGGTGTCCCAATTATTCATCCTAACAGAGAGCAGCAAGTCTCATTTATTGTTTACTTTCTGCCAGGGATTGAAAGTGGTTCACACACAGTATCACATTTAGTCCCCATAGTAATCTTATGAGATATGTGTGTGTGTGTGTGTTAGTCACTCAGTCGTGTCCAACTCTTTGTAACTCCATGAACTGTAGCCCGCCTGGCTTTTCTATCCATGGAATTCTCCAGGCAAGAATACTGGAGTGCATTGCCATTCTATTCTCCAGAATCTTATGAGATAATTTATCCTAATGTTAGTAGAAATGTAAAATACCGGAAGTGGTTAAGTGATTTGCCTAAGATGCAAGAGGTATTGAATAGGGAAAAAAAAAAACAACTTTTTTTTTTTTTTTAAAGATTTGCCTTTAAAAGCTAATTTCCAAAAAATGTTAATGGAAATCTAGTTTGGAATGAGATGTAAATAATATGTTCTTGCTCTTTCTTTTGCCTTTGTCGGCACATAGGAATTCAACCTTATTGATAGAAGAGAACTTGCACCACTCCAGGAACTGATTGAAAAACTCACCTCAAAGGACAGATAAAAGGATGGGGATGTATGCAAATTATTCCTCAAATGAGGCTGTGTGGAGTGTATTTGGGTTTTGTTGCATTTTATTTTTATCTTGGTTGTTTTTATCTTACGCTTGGAGGGCTTATTTGGGTTCCTTTTTCTTTAATCAGAATAAATGAAACCATATACTATTGCTAGAGGAAGCCAAGAACCACTGTCTATACATTTGATAGGGGTAAATTTTGTCTTAGTGGCATATAGTATTTTTCTTAGCTTGGAGAATTTTTAATAATATTATATGTTGAAAGAAAATGCTTACTGATTGGACTGCTCATGGATGGGGGTTCTCCTTGTGTAAATTGTGACTGATTTTTGAAGTCCCCAAAAGATGTTTTTAAGTGCCTTGGCAGGCTCACTTCTGAGGTGCAAAGCATAGACATAGAATTGAACAGGGCTTGAAACAATATTAGGATTTCTACCCAGGGCACTTAACTGATGCATGTTTTAAAATATTGATAAAAGCCATAGTTTACCTAAATTGATGATCTCCAACTTTTACTACATTAGAGAAACACAATTTGTAAATGTGTGAGTGTAGGGCATAAAAAATTAGTATTTCTTAATTATTTTTGATATTGATAGTAATTCTGTTCAACAGATGCTTAAAGTTCTACAAGCAAGTCTTTTCCATCTCTTGATATCTGTGATATTGAAACTTGAAGATGTTGAAATGTAATAGCTGTTACATTTTGGCTTCTTTCTACACTTTAACTGCACTGTAGGTGTAAAAATTCAGGTTATATATAGGTTTGCGATCTTCAGATGTGATGCTGAACTGTGAGGTTTCTTAGCAATTGCCAAATGAGCCATAAGTCTGCAAAATCCCCTTCTGCTTTGAAGAGGACTGGAGTGTGTGGTTGTGGGGGACGAGGGTGGGGTTAGTTTGAATGGGGCGTTATAGACGGGATTAAGTATGGGGAGTCAAGTTCAAGAAAGTCCTTTCTCAGAACCCTTGACTAGAATGGCATGAAGATGTTAATCAATATCTTGTAAACAAAGTCTTAGAGACTTCCTTTTAGGAATCAACTTCCATGTGAAGTTAAAAATAAATTACTAATTTTAGATATAGGCATGCACATGGAATTTAAGGACTCTGTGGGAAAATTGATCACTTTACAGCATTTCCATTCAGTGAATGGAGCTGGTGTTTTATCATTTTGAAATGATACAGTACCTTCTTTGCTTGTTGTAGGCCCAAGCGTTCTGACTTCTGATTTTTCCACTGTGAAAGGAAGTCTTTCTTTGCAGTGATATCAGATAATGAAAGTGTTAAATGAGTACTTACTTTTACCATTTTTTTGCCATGACTTTCTAGTGAACTATTCCCATAAGTAAAAAATTCAGAAACTTAGTTTTTAAAGTAAATATTAACATTTTTCACTTCAGTTTTATTTTTGCACAATATCCTCTTAGACTTTCAGTTTTAATTTTGTCATTTGTCTGGTAAAACTGTTTCCTTCAGTTCGAAATATATACCTTTTCCCTTGTAGACTAGAAATCTTGCTCTGAAATTGTATAGACTAAAAACACTTAATAGAAAAGAATGTAAAATGAAATCAGTTTGGTTTTGCCATTAACAAATCAAATAGTGATACAATTTAATGTCATTACAATTATTATCACTAGGAACTTTTTCTCCCATTACATTTCTAGCAATCATTCTCCATGTACCAACATGGAATTAACAGGAGAAACTGACAGAGGCAAATATATTGGACTTTCATTGGTAATACCTATTTGTAAACTGCAGTGAGAACTGCTGATTTCCTTAAAACAAATATTTTAGTATCCAAATATACAACATCAGCCACTAAGGGTTGATTCAGAAGTAAAATTTGACATCCAGTGATTTGGGTCCTATCCATTTAGGAAAATGAAGCACATGATTATTCAAATTGTCTTCCATACTGCATTTGACTTCGTATCAACCTGATAATAAAGGGGTTGCAGTAGCCAAGTGTGGAGAGAATAGTGAAACATTCGTTTTGCTCATTTAAGCCTTACACAGTACTGTACAAATGTTATTATAAATTAATGTTTAGAAGCAGGACTGACTTTTCCACTGTAGGTAGATAGGAGTTTCTTGTCACTGTGCCAGAATCTCAGGTGCCTGCTTCTGAGTATTCCTTGAAAAAGAGGTATTGGGAAGTAAGAACATATGTACGTGTATATATGGTAACAAAGTAGAGACATTCTCCCAGGGAGAGGCCTGGCAGTGTACATGGTGTTAACATGGCTGCATGTAAGGAAACATCAGAGCATGTGCGGAATAATTGATTTCATAAAAAGTTGCTTTGATTCAGTTGGTTCCCATGAGCATTAGTAAGTTGCCCTTTATAAAATAAGGATCACATCTTGTTTTACAAGAGTTTGCTTACAAATGTGTATCGAATTCTTTCCAAGTCTCTTAATTTATAAATAACCAGGATAATGATTCCCCCCCTCTGTCCCACCCTTCTTACAGAGATACAGAGCAGAAGTTGGTTTTCTCATCTGCTGATGAAAGCATGAAATATAAAGTAATAAGTTTACACAGTGTTACTATCACAATGCTTTGGTTAAATGTTGATATAAAGCAAGTTTTAGGAATTCTTTTAAATGATGGAGTAATGGTGGTGGAAAGAAATTAGTAACAGAAAGAGTGAAATGCAGGTGGTGCTACTGGCTTTTATTTGCTGGCTTGATTTTTCTCTTTCCCACAAAAACCGTGGCATTAGGCTGCAGTAAAACAGTAAGTATGTGTTAGCTGGTAGAGGCTTTGGAGGTCAGTTTACCTTAAGTTGAAAGATTTTAGATAGCTGTTTCTTCCTACCTTTGCTAAATGCTATATGGTCAGGATAAAACTAGGTGGGAGAAGAAATGTTTAGAGTATAATAAATATGTCTCAGACTGAGTTACCGCCTGGCTTTTCAGGAAAGAAAGCACTACAATCTCTTACATTCAGAAATTACAGATAATGTGCATATTTATATTTTACATGTAATAACCATCCTCCATTTTATGTATTAGTATTTTCCTTGCTTAGGGGAAAATAGCACAGTAACAGATTTCTTTTATACCTTTGTCTTCACCCTCTCTGAGAGAGGTTTTGATAACCACTGAAATGGTAAGATGTGGGAGATACAATTATTTGTCTGTAGGACTTCCTTTTAAAATACATATGCCACACCTTAAACAGCAGAGTGAGAGTTGATCTTCGGGGTGGTTTCTCTGGGAGCGCTACTTATTCCAGCTACACTGTAGAGGTGGAACCACTTTCAGGGATGCCTTGAGAGTTGGTGTGTGACTATACAAGAAAATCCACTTCATTGTTTTAGTTGCACCAGAAACTTTTCTGGAAGCTTAATATGACCTATCTCATTTACCAAAACGACTCTGCTTTGGCTCTTTTCTTAGAACTAAACTATTAAGGAAGTTCAAAAGAATATGCCATAGGATCTGAATTGCAGAAGAGAGTGTTTTGAGTATTGATTTGTAGCATCATTTAATAAAAAACACAATTTCCTCATGTCACTACTTTGAGGTAGGCAATATCATTTGGATGTATATGTTTTATTTTTTTAAATTTAGTTTAATTATCTTAGTTAAATATAAAATAACTAAAAAAAAAAAGGATCCAATATTTAAGATTAGAAGTTACTTAAGAAAGTAACGAACTTTTACCTCTATCCTTTTTTTAAAAAAACTTATTTTCATGCAAATGAACAATTTAAATTTCAAGGCTGGAGAAATTGGAACACACTTTATATATTAATTACGCTGAATTTAAGTCCGTGTATCATAGTAAAATATTTCAAACTGTATAATCATTTCATATGTCATTTATAACTTTAACGTTTTATTGTCTTTTTAAAAGATACAATCAAGAAGTATATTTGAAAATGTCACTGCATACCAAGAGGAAAACTTATTTTGAAACATATCTGGGACATTAAAAAATATACCAATTCCTAGAAACACTATTTTAGATCTATACTTTAAGAACCACTCCTAAAATGATTTAAATATCAGCATATCGTCATGGTATTCAGTTTCACATAGGAATTACTGTTGTTCAGCTATCAGTGTAATGGTGTATGAGAAAACTGTTTAGAGATGAAGTTATTTCATGATTTAATAGAAAATGATTTTAATATATAATAACAATTCTGATTGCAGACAGTTTGAATTTTTGAGGCTCTCCTAATGGGCTAATCATAGAGAAAAATCATTTTGAAGCTATAAAACTGTGTTTCTGTGTCTGCCATTTGTAAGTGAACTAATATTAATACTTAAATTTTGACAAAAGAGAAAATACAGATTAAAATACTGAGTACTCTCAGTTTTGCAAGTGTGACACATTTTCTTTTCTGCATATAATACTTACTACACAATAGAAAAATTTGAATTAAATCCTCAAAGATAGTGAAATCACTGGCCTTTCCAAACTGTGTGGTTACTTGTCATCTCCTTCTCTTTGGAGGTAAATTATTTCCTTATGGCTGTTGACTTTCCATATCTTCTTCCCTTCCCATTTTGCACCACATACTCACATGGACAAAAAACAAAACTGATTGATTATATAGGTCCTCACTATTGGTGATTCTAAAATGATTGCTGTCTCTAGATAGGTTGCGGCTGAAGTGTTGGACAATAAAATTTAAGCATTTTTGGTTTGTTTTGGTTGACAACTTTCTTTAAACTATGTCACTGAAGCTGATATTAGTGATATACATTTAAAATTTTATTGATATTTAATGTCTGTTATAAATTCTTTTATGTGTGATTGTTTCTTACAGGTTTGCACGTTTCAATTTTTATTTTGTTTCCTTAATTGCGCAAGGTGTAAAATAGATTCGCACATCTTCATTTTAAGAACACTTTTCTCCTTGAATTGTTCTGCAGAGATAACTATTTTTTGGGGAAATAGTTTTTTACAGCCACTAAACTGTATTTGTTATTTTTGTACATGCATTGCTAGGGTGGTAAGGGCACTGATCTTATAGGGAAAAACTTTTGTTTTATTTGAATGTTTCCTATACATTATTACTTAAAATTACCTAGGAACAGCATCATGAAATACAACAAATATAAGAACACTTAAAGTTTTAATAAAATCATTTCTATCAAACAGGACAAAACCAGAAGAATACTACCAGTGCCATATATGGAAGCGTGAGGTAGCATACACACTGTGCAAGTGTTGTAGAGAATGAGTAAGGCAGGATCCCGCTCTCATGGAGATGGACAGTTTCTCTATATTAAAGTAGCTGTCTAAAACAGGAAATGCAATATGGGCGCTGTATTGTAAACTGTGCCAAGATTACTCAAATTGTAGTTACTGTTGATCAAACTTGAAACTATTTCATCATTTTTGTTTTAAGAGGGGATACTGAGGGAATTCTCTGGCAGTCAAGTGGTTAAGGCTTGGCACTTTCACTGCCTGGGCCTGGGTTCGATCCCTGGTTGGGGAAGTAAGATCCTGCAAGCCACATGATGTGGCAAAAAAATAAGAGGGTACTGAATGTCAGGAAATCTGTAATATGTTTTGAGAGATGTAAATAAAGTATACAGACTTGTATGTGATGGGATTGGAACTATTTAATTTCTAGGTTTTTTTGTTTTGTTTTAAGGAAGAAATTGAATGTTTATTTAAAAAATAATAAATAGTTATGTTTGGCCATGAATCCTGACTTCACATTACTGTTCATTTTTGCTATAGGTATTCCCACATTGCATACATTCCTAGAGAAATATTGAAGATCTATGAAATATGTTGAACATTTTTAGACCTTATTTTTTATAATGTTCACAACAACCCTGGAAGTTAGTATCTCAATATTTTTTATACTAGAAAGCTAAAGCTTAGAAACTGAAGAAGTCACTGATGAGAACTAGGGTTTAAAAACCTAAATATGCTTGACCTTGAGGCCAGTGCTTTTATTTTTGTTTAAATATAATATTCCTATGAGAATAGTTAGCAAAATAATTGTTGCCTTTTCCATTAAGCCAAGATTTTTATCTTCATATTTTTTCTTCATTGTAGACCATTAAAGGGCTTCCTTGGTAGCTCAGCTAGTAAAGAATCCCCCTGCAATGCAGTAGACCCCAATTCGATTCCTGGATGGGGAAGATCCCCTGGAGAAGGGATAGGTTACCCACTCCAGTATTCTTGGACTTTCCTGGCGGCTCAGATGGTAAGGAATCTGCCTACAGTGCGGGAGATTTGGGTTGGTGGATAGGAGAAATTTATAAGCAAGTTTCAGTTCAGTTCAGTTCAGTCACTCAGTCGTGTCCGACTCTCTGTGACCCCATGACACAGCACGCCAGGCCTCCCTGTCCATCACCAACTCTCGGAGTTCACTCAAACTCATGTCCATAGAGTCGGTGATGCCATCCAGCCATCTCATTCTCTGTCGTCCCCTTCTCCTCCCGCCCCCAACCTTTCCCAGCATCAGTGTCTTTTCCAGTGAGTCAACTCGTCGCATGAGGTGGCCAAAGTATTGGGAGTTTCAGCTTTAGCATCAGTCCTTCCAATGAACACCCAGGATTGATCTCCTTTAGAATGGGCTGGTTGGATCTCCTTGCAGTCCAAGGGACTCTCAAGAGTCCTCTCCAGCACCACAGTTCAAAAGCATCAATTCTTTGGCGATCAGCTTTCTTCACAGTCCAACTCTCACATCCATACATGACCACGGGAAAAACCATAGCCTTGACTAGACGGACCTTGGTTGGCAAAGTAACGTCTCTGCTTTTTAATATACTATCTAGGCTGGTCATAACTTTCCTTCCAAGGAGTAAGCGTCTTTTAATTTCATGGCTGCAATTGATAAACATCCTTTTACAGAAGTTGTTGGGTGGGTATACACAAATGCATGGGTTGTATAACCACTTAATTTTTTCTGCCTTCTCATTTTCTCAGTTGGTTTAGAGTTTTCTTAATAAACCTGTATGCTATCAGGAGACCCCGTCTCATTCTTTAGTTATATCAGCATTCCTGCAGGAGAAAGGAATTCCTAAATTGAAGGAGTAGAAAAATTTCTGGCAAGAGTTAAGATGGTAGCATACTTGTTCCTGGTTGAGTGCTCTAATACCCTGTATTTTATCTGTAATTCCCAAATCTGAAAAGTTCAGAAAACAAAGTATTTTCTTCAGTTCACTGCAAACTGAACCTGATCTGAGATTAACAGTCTTTATTTCACTGTGAAAACTGATGTTTCACTGCAAAATGTTAGTGTATTTAACACTTCTGCAGGAGGGTGAGGAATGGTTACATCATGTAATATGTGACTTTTTCTTTTCTAAATTCCAAAACTTTAAAAATTCTGAAACTGAATTGACTACTAGAGTTTCAGGTAAGACACTGTGGACAAAAATCAGGGAGAACTTTTGAGAGTGTTTTTTTTTTTTTAGTCTCTTCCTTGTGTTAGCCATTGGTTATGGAGGAGATAATGAACTTGATGTCAGAGTTTCCCGTGTTTAATATTTCAGTCACTGCACTATAGAGGTTTTGATTTTTGTTTATATATATTTTACTTTCATTTTGTTTTGGTGGAGGAAGAAACACACTTAAAGTTTTCTTCAGTTCAGTCGCCTAGTCATGTTGGACTCTGCAGCCCTGTGGACTGCATCACGCCTGGCCTCCCTGTCCATCGCCAGCTCCCAGGGTTTACTCACACTCATGTCCATTGAGCCGGTGATGCCATCCAACCATCTCATCCTCTGTCCCCTTCTCCTCTTGCCTTCGATCTTTCCCATCATCAGGGTGTTTTCAAATGAGTCAGCTCTTTGCATCAGGTGGCCAAAGTATTGGGAGTTTCAGCTTCAACATCAGTCCTCCCAATGAACACCCAGGACTGATTTACTTTAGGATGGACTGGTTGGATCTCCTTGCAGTCCAAGGGATTCTTAAGAGTCTTCTCCATCTACTCAACCCCAAACATCTTTATCCAATCCATATGGGACTGAGCTCTACTTTCCTCCTCCTAGAAGGTCTTAGAGACTCACCTTGCTTTATTCTCTCCAGTAGCTGCCAAAGCCCTTACCATTTCATGATTTTCCCCTCAAGCTTGGATATGGAATATATAATACCTAGTAGTGGGAATTCCCTGGCTTCCACTGCTGGGGGCCTGGGCTTGGTCTCTAGTCAGGGAACTAAGATCCTGCAAGCTGCAGGATGCAACCAAAACAAAAGCAGAACAAAAACCTAGTAGCTTCCCGGCTTCCTAGCCATCCTAGTGACACATATTCAGGCCTTTCTCATTTCTAGAATCCTGCTATGTATTACTATGGGGATAAACAAAAAGTAATATACATAAAGTACTACCATTATGAGATAACACAGGGAATTGACAAAAAATTATTTTTGTTTCCATCCTACAGTTCACCATGGAATTACATTTTGATTTCTGCCACCCCCCATTTTTTTTGCGAATGGATTCACCATTCTATTTATGGTTTCTGTGAACAGTTTCAACTTGGGAACTTCTAGACTGGGGAGTAGCCTGTTTATTAGGTCTTTATCATGATTAAAAACAAATTCTGGGCGTTTCTATATTGCATTTGTCCTCAGCTAGTCAATGACTAAACAAAGAGGAGTCATCTATAAGACGACATGGAAGGTATGTAGACATTCAAAAATTCAATATGCGTTTGTTAACTGCTTTGTTATATAGTGACTAAGTCATATTCGACTCTTTTGCAACCCCACGGACTGTAGCCCAAGATGTTTCTTCTGTGCATAGGATTTTCCAGGCAAGAATATTGGAGTGGGTTGCCATTTCCTTCTCCCGGTGATCTTCCTGACCCAGGGATGGAACCCCATCTCCTGCAGTGGCAGGAGGGTTCTTTACTACTGAGCCGGCCAGGGTGTAGGCATGCAAGATTAGTTAAGCTTATTGTTACGCTGAACAGAAACCTCACTGTAGGGTGGAGAAATTTTCCCTCTTAGGTGCTAGCCTAATAATTAAATTGACATTAGACAGATTAACAGGAGAAAAACAATTACAAAGGGGAGCTCCATAAACGGAGAAGGAACTGGCAACCCACTCCAGTATTCTTGCCTAGAGAATCCTGTGGACAGAGGAGCCTGGTGGGCTGCCGTCTATGGGGTCGCAGAGTCGTACATGAAGCGATTTAGCATGCATGCATGCAATGCATGCCCCATAAAAACATGAGTAAATGAAATAACTAAAGCACGAAGCCTTTATACCTTGTAGACAAACAATAAATTTGTGAAGAATTCTCAAGATGAAGGAGAGTTGGCTTTGTGTAATAAGTCGATAAAGCAGTAACAAGTTTTATTTATCCAGCCTTCTCTGCCCTAAATTCCCAATCTCTGGGGGAAAGTGTGCTTTCTACCCTCCTGGTACACGGAGGGTACCGTTCACAGCAGAGGTTTAGCTCCTGTTTCCAGGAAGAACAAAGGACAGTCAGAGTGTCCTTAATTCAAAATAATACGCCAATGTGGCCAACTTGGGGGTGGCATATCTGCTCCCCTTCAGCGTAAACGGGGCATCCAAACCAAGATATGAGAGATAAAGGCTTCTTCTGGTGTGGCATCTAAATACGTAAATTCCCATCCCAGTTCCACTCACTGACTTTGAGATTTTCAACAAGTAGCCCCTCAGTGCCTGTTTGCTGCTGCTGCTGCTGCTAAGTCGCTTAAGTCGTGTCCGACTCTGCGACACCATAGACGGCAGCCCACCAGGCTCCCCCATCCCTGGGATTACTCGCTGATAAATAGTAGGACCTCTGGCACTTGATGCTAGTTAACCAACGAAAAACCTTCGAAATAAGGTCTGGCATGCAATAATACTGCAATACATTCTCTGAGGACTGGATCGCCCAGCGCCACCTGGTCTGATGACGGTCTTCCCCTCGAAGGCTGAGCACAAGGATAATCCGTTTTGATCTTTGTACTATGCACTACCTCTCCCCTGACGAGTTCAAAGCTTCAAGCTCAACCAGTTCGGTCCAGAGGTTCAGAAACCACAAGCCCCACGGGACAAGCGAGTTCCCCAAAGTCCGGCCGCCCTCGATAACGAGGGGAGGCGGAACCCTCCACCCTCGCGAGCCCTTCCACCACCGGCGCCCGCCCTGGGTTCTCGGAAGATCAGGGAACGCCCGCCGCGTTCTGGGAAGAGACGCACCTGCGCGCGCGCGGCCCCGCCCCCTGTTTCCGCTTGACCCGACGCGCAGGGCGCGCACGCGGGAGCCACGCCTATGGCGGGTGCCGGCCGAGGGGCCCTCGGTGGGATCGCCGATTTAGGGGCGGGCGGGGGCGTGGCTTCGTCGCTGGGCGGGCGGCCACGCCGCGGTCCCTCCCCCATCGGCTGCTGCCTCCGCGCGCCAAAATCAAACCCGCCGATCCGCCGGCCGGAGAGTCTGGGACAGGAGAGACTCCAGCCTGCGGGTCAAGGCGAGTTCCGCGGCGGCGTGAACCCCGGCGCGCGCACCTGCGGCCACCTCCAAGCCCTCCGTGCCTGAAGCTCTCGGGGCTGCCAACAGGACAAGGCATGGCCACCCCACCCAAGAGGAGCTGCCCGTCTCCCGCAGCCAGCTCTGAGGGGACCCGCATCAAGAAAATTTCCATCGAAGGGAACATCGGTAAGGGGCTTCGGGAGATGTTGGTCCCAAAGCAGGGGTAGTCGCGGCTGCGGGGGCTGAAGCGCCCCTTCGCCGCATCCCTGCTACTCCTCCGGGGGGGACTTTCCTCCCAGTCTGGTCCTGCGCTTGTGGACGCGACCCCGAATTCCTAAATTGCCTCCGAAAGCACCCCTCTCTGCCCTCCCTAGCTTCCCTCCCATGCCCCGAGGGTGGTCGCAGCCCCTGGGCGTCTGGCTGCGGGCCTAGGCCTCCGGGCCTTGTGAGACGCGCTTGGAGTCCTTTTCAGCCTCTTAGTTGGGATCGTGCAAAGGGAATGGTTTTGTTCCGTTTGTTTTTAATGATGTGTCTATATGTCAGTGCTTGAGGTGCAATTTACATAGGCTAAATGATCCTTTTTTTAGGTATAGAGCTCTATGAGGTTTGACACACATAATAATGTTTTACCTCCACCAGGATCACAATTCAGAACATCTCCATCACTGCAAGAAGTTCCCGGTACTTCTTTGTGGTCATCCCTCTCTCCATTTCTATCACCTGACAAGCTCTGATGTGATTTCTATTCCTGACAATTTTGCCTTTTGCAGAATGTCATGTAAATGAAATCATAGTGTGTAGCCTTTTGTGTCTTGCTTCTCTAATTTAGCGAATGCTTTTAGATTTATTCATGCTGCTTATATCTGTGTGTTTGTGTAGGGTTTTTTTGTTTGTTTGTTCCTAGTATTCCATTGCGTGGGTATACCACAGTTTCTCTCTTCCACTTGTGAACATTTGGATTTTTTTCCAGTGTTTAGATTATGAATAAAGTTGCTGTAAACATTCAAGTACAAGGAAAGAGTTTTTAAATGATCTTGGCAACATGGATCACTCACTCCCCAGCTAATATACAAGTGAACATTGGGTTATGATTCAAAGACCACTACTATTTCTGTTCTTAATCCAGATGTCATTTTACAAGATACAAGAGAAC
Organism: Moschus berezovskii; assembly: GCF_049115385.1. Classification (NCBI taxonomy): domain Eukaryota; kingdom Metazoa; phylum Chordata; class Mammalia; order Artiodactyla; family Moschidae; genus Moschus; species Moschus berezovskii. Next base: position 95,674,554 of record NC_142464.1, read on the forward strand.
TTCCGATTCTTCTCTATTTCTTACCTCCGGAAACTTATGCCTGATGCTTCCTGTTTTGATAGGATTTTGTTTTTTTTGGTTCCAAGTTAGGTACTGGCCATTCATGCATACAGCAATTTTTAAAAATTCTTACCATGTTCAAAGCACTTGTACTTTAAAAAGGCAAAGCAGACAGGTGCTTTAGCAGCATTGCAAGTAATAAAAAAACCTGAATACAGCCTCAAGGAGGGCATTTTGTTTCTTTGCTCCAGTGTTGAGACAACAGTTGGAAAAATCCATGTAACAGACTCTCATTTCTTCTTAGCTAGGATACATTCTTTGAAGGTAAATGTTTACTAGTATGATTTTACACAGCTACTTATTGATATAGAATACCATATATAAAAACGAGGAAGTAGTTGAACAAAGCCATTTCAAAAGTAAATTTGAATGAACAACCTCTCACCTCTATACCACAATTCCTTCCCTTTCCTAAATCCAGTTAAGCAATGTGTCATACCTAGAAATTTACTTCCTTCCCAGCATTTTTAGTCTTCTCAGCACCTGAAATGATTTCCTAATTTGTCACCCCATCTCCAGTTTCTTTAAATTCGTCCAGAGTTTTCCTTCTATATACAAATATAATGGTGTTAACCACTGCTTAAATCTCTCACCTCCCTGATACTTAACACTGGAAGGAGTTGCAAACTCATGGCTTACATTTACACAATATTGGGCTGCTCAAATTTGAAAATAAAAAATTTTAATTAGTTACTGGCATTTACAAATGTTGAGATTTCCCATTAGCATCTCGATTTTTGGCTTCTCTTGAAAAATCTGAAGATCTGGTAACACTGCATTTCTGTAAAACAACCGTTTGCTATTTGGATAGTATATGTCCCTCACAGTTTTCCCTGATACTGTGGCTTTGTCAATTTCTATTTATTAATGGTCTTGTACTGTTGTTCATATGCCCCTCTGCCTTATTTGCTAAACCCAAGTAAGCTGTAAGTGGTAAAGAATCTGCCAGAGTATAGCAATACTCTTAATGACACTCTTAATCTCAGTGCAGGAGACTTGATTCAGTTCGTGGGTTGGGAAGATCCCCAGGAGGAGGAAATGGCTACCCACTCCAGTTTTCTTCCTTTCCTCCATCTAACTCAATGAAAGAATGGTGAGCATTTTACATGCTTCCATTCACCATTCTTCTGCTGCTGCTAAGTCACTTCAGTCGTGTCTGACTCTGTGTGACCCCATAGATGGAAGCCCACCAGGCTCCCGCTTCCCTGGGATTCTCCAGGCAAGAACACTGGAGTGGGTTGCCATTTCCTTCTTCAACGCATGAAAGTGAAAACTGAAAGTGAAGTTGCTCAGTCGTATCTGACTCTTAGCGACCCCATGGACTGTAGCCCACCAGACTCCTCCGTCCATGGGATTTTCCCATGGAGTACTGGAGTGGGGTGCCATTGCCTTCTCCGCACCATTCTTCTAAATGCCTTAATTGTTTCTGGGTTTACCCTCTTCACGTGAAATCTGTGGTCACCATTGTTTTTCCTATGATTAAACCTGATGATCATCTAGTTTATCCTTAAAAGATTTTCTGTCTATTCTGTGGTGATAATAAGACTTTCATGTTTTGCTTCTCAACTATTCTCTGTGTTACTTTCTGATTGCCCATCCCCTTTTTTTCTCTGTGTGATCCTTTTAAATTCTTCAGTTTTTTTTTCTTTTTTTCTATTGACCTGTGTAATATTTCAAGTTTGATTATAGTTCTCCAAGTCAAAAGTAAGTTCTTTTTGCCCTTTGGATCTAATTTATAAGGAAGAGGAAGCTTTGCTGCTGTTGCTTTTTTTGAATAGATTTATCTATGTGTGTGTTCATTTGTCATATATATGGAAAGAGAGAGAGAAAACATGCCGACCAAAGATGACTAATATAATCACATTTGGTAACTTCAGATAAGAAGGGTGTGGTGTCATTAAGAGTATTGCTGCTGCTACTGCTGCTAAGTCACTTCAGTCGTGTCCGACTCTGTGTGACCCCATAGACGGAAGCCCACCAGGCTCCCCCATCCCTGGGATTCTCCAGGCAAGAACACTGGAGTGGGTTGCCATTTCCTTCTCCAACGTGTGAAAGTGAAAAGTGAAAGTGAAGTCGCTCAGTCATGTCCGACCCTTAGCGACCCCACGGACTGCAGCCTACCAGGCTCCTCCATCCATGGGATTTTCTAGGCAAGAGTACTGGAGTGGCTTGCCATTGCCTTCTACACTCTGTCAAATTCTTGGTCAAGAATTTCCTTACTGTTAAATTGAATGAATTTCCAGATAATTTTAAAATAGAGAATATATGTCTTGGTTACATCTGAACTGGTTTCTTTTTTTCCTCCAAGATATTTAAGAAACTAGTGAATGATCAGGGAGAAGTAAAGTACATACAATTTTTTTTTTTAAGGAGTTGGATAGAGTGCACAGAACTGTGAAAGGGAAACAGCAGAAACATGGCTATTGCTTGTAGGAAGTACTTTGCAAAAATATTTTTAAAATTTCTGTTAGCCAGAGTGTCATAAGATAATTAGTATCATACAATAGTAATCATTATTTCCCATCCTGAAACTCTGGATTAGATGCATCTTTATGTTAATTTTTGGTTTATTTGGTTGTTTCTAGATTGGTTTTAGATCAGAAAGACCCAAGTTTGTTTGTAAGTAGAGTGAATAGAGCCAATAGAGAAGAAAATTTTGAAAATGCTGAAGACTGGAATGACTGCCACTGTAGTAATAGTTTATTATCACAGCAGTTTCTATGAGGAGGGTGTTGTTATTACAGTCTCCATTATATTATGAGGAAACAGGCTCTTAGAGATTCAGTGACTTTGTCCCAAATTGCAGACTTACTTAAGTGGGCTGCTGCTGCTGCTGCTGCTGCTGCTGCTAAGTCACTTCAGTCGTGTCCGACTCTGTGTGACCCCATAGACGGAAGCCCACCAGGCTTCCCCGTCCCTGGGATTCTCCAGGCAAGAACACTGGAGTGGGTTGCCATTTCCTTCTCCAATGTGTGAAAGTGGAAAGTGAAAAGTGAAAGTGAAGTTGCTCAGTTGTGTCCAACCCTGAGTGACCCCACGGACTGCAGCCCACCAGGCTCCTCCATCCATGGGATTTTCTAGGCAATAGTACTGGAGTGGCAAGTGGGAGAATACCCTTAACTACTTCCCACAAAGTTATCTCTAATTGTTTTTTCTAAGGAAAGTAAATCTAGGTCTTGGATTTTTAAAATTCTGTTCCATAGCTTTGGTAAACTTAAAACATTAACAAACAGATGTGCATATTAATACAGGTGGTCAGGGACTCTTAACTTTTCATTAAAAAAAAAATCTGAGAGAGTTTAGAAAACTGAATGTTTTTCTTTTTTGTATTGTTTGCTATTATAAATTTTGTAAAAGCTGATGACTATCTTGGCATTTTTGTTTCCTTCCTCAATTTCACTTTTCCTCTCACAACAGCTGCTGGGAAGTCAACATTTGTGAATATCCTTAAACAAGTCTGTGAGGACTGGGAAGTGGTGCCTGAACCTGTTGCCAGGTGGTGCAATGTTCAGAGTACTCAGAATGAATTTGAGGTAAGAAAATAAACTTTATTTAATAAAATAAATAATTTTGGTTTAGACAAACAGTTATAACCTTGGATTTTTTTTTTGTTTGTTTTTTCCTTTTCCAATAAACCTTTTACATATAGTTTTAAGTCTGTATCTTCATTTGGGCAGTCATTATGTAGAAGTCTGTATATATATATATATATATATATATGTATACACACACACACACACACACCAGGGCTTCCCTTGTGGCTCAGCTGGTAAAGAATCCACCTGCAATGTGGGAGACCTGGTTTCAATCCCTAGATTGGGAAGATCCCCTGGAGAAAGGAAAGGCTACCCACTCCAGTATTCTGGCCTAGAGAATTCAATGGACTATATATAGTCTGTGGGGTCGCAAAAAGCCAGACATGATTAAGCGACTTTCATTTTCATATATGTCTAGACATTCATTGAACTATGTGCTTAAGATTATGCACTCCATTGCAGCTAAGTCGAATTATAAAAGTTTTTAAAAATTAAAACGTTTAAAAAAATGTAAATTCCTTGAGTGTCTTTTTACATTTTATTTATAAACAAGAAAAGCAAAAACAGCTACTCCATGCTGCTGCTGCTGCTAAGTCACTTCAGTCGTGTCCGACTCTGTGTGACCCCACTGACGGCAGCCCACTAGGCTCCCCCGTCCCTGGGATTCTCCAGGCAAGAACACTGGAGTGGGTTGCCATTTCCTTCTCCAATGTGTGAAAGTGAAGTCGCTCAGTCGTGTCCGACCCTTAGCGACCCCACGGACTGCAGCCTACCAGGCTCCTCCATCCATGGGATTTTCTAGGCAAGAGTACTGAAGTGGCTTGCCATTGCCTTCTCCAGCTACTCCATCGCTGAATTTTGTTAGTTTATATTTTAAGACTTTTATCTTAGGCAGCCATTTATTTTTGTACTTTCATTCTTGTCAGACTTTTATCTGCACACAGGTTTCAGTTTCCCAGCACTAACCATCCTACACTGCAAATGAGGAAGAGGAAATAATAGTTACATTCCTTTTTTTACAGGAAACTGATTTTTTTATTGTATTCATATATGTGTGTGTGTGTGTATGTGTGTGTGTGTATATATATATATATGAAGAAGCAATGAGATCTGATTATTAAGATTTTCATTTCTGGAGAAATGAGAATTGAAATTGAAAGCAGCATAGCAGAAATGGAAAAATGGAAATGTGTGCTAGAAACTTACTTTGTTAGTCTGAGGAGGACAGAGGTATTGAAAAGAAAGTTTAGTTTAAAAGTGTACCTGTTGTTATGAGAACTCTAGGAATAATAATTGAATGTTTAAAATGTAAACCATATATATAGGGAGGGATCACTAACCAAGATACTGTGCAGACTGAGGATACTGGCTTTGTATAACTGCAAGTGTTTTCTCACATGCCTGTTTACTAAGCGTGGTTAGTAGCTCACTACATTGCAATTCATTGGATAGTCCAGGACTAAATCCTGAAGGGACTTCCTTTCGATATGGACTCCATGTTCTAAGAAATGATATTGCAGTCTGGTCCTAGAGGAAAGGCAGAATTAGCCATAAGTACCCACTCCAGTGTTCTTACCTGGAGAATCCCAGGGACGGGGGAGCCTGGTGGGCTGCCGTCTATGGGGTCGCACAGAGTCGGACACGACTGAAGCGACTTAGCAGCAGGAGCAGAGTTTTAAGTGGGTAAATTTATTTGCTTCTTTCAGCATTTTTTTTGACATACGATACAACTAATATAAAAGTATATGAAACCTATGTACAGTCTGAAGAACAATTTGAAGGCTAACATCTTTGTAACCGTCATTCAGGTCAAGAAATAGACCATTACTTTCTTGTTCATAAAGTCCCTGTTCTTCTCAGGTCACATTATCTCCTTCCCAAGGATAATAACTCCTAGGGGTAATCACTCACATAAAATAGCTCTTGTAATTCTTGTGATAATTTTTCTGCTTTCTAAAAAGAATTTAATGTACATGAACATATCTCTAAGAAATACAGTTAGTTTTGTCTGTTTTTTAATCTTATATAAAGACATCCATTTGCATTCCTTTTCTTCTTGCTTCTTTTGCTTAATAAATTTGTGAAATTTGCCTATATTGTTGCATGCAGCTATAGCTTGTTCATTTGCATTACCATATGGTATTCAGTTGTATTCATATATTACTATTTGTCCATTCTATACTTTTGATTGGTTTTTGAGTGGTTCCTAGTTTAGTTGCTGTGAAAACAGCCATGTTGTGACTATGAATCCTGGCGTACACACGCAAGAGTTCCTTTGGGAATAAGAAGTTAAATTACTGTGTGGTGGGGTATGTGTATGATGCCTATTTCCTGAAGTGGTTTTACTGCTTTACATTCCCCGCAGTGTACTCAAGCTGTCATTAGTCCTTTCCTGTGCCAATATTTAGTGTTGTCCAGCTTCCTAAATTTTGTCATTCTGATGAACATTTAATATCTTTTATGTTTTTAATTTGTATTTCCCTGATTGCTATTGAAATTGTGCTCTTTTAATTAATTTATTTGCCATTTGGATTTCTTTTGTGAGGTCCCTTTTCAGATCCTTTTGCCCGTTTTCTTTTGGATATTTGGTCTTCGCTCACCGTCCATTTCTACCTCGTAAAGTATGTCTTGTTACATCTTTGATAGTGCCCTACTCAAGTGTGCTTTTATTTAGGAATGAGAGACCTGTGTTCTAAAAATACTCTTTCTCCTCCTCATCAACTGTCAGTGCAGTAATTCTCAGGGGTTAGGTAGAAAGTAGCCAAATTAAACCAGTGTGAGAAATACAGAAAGCATTCTTTCATTGGGAGAATGTTAGACTAGATTGGATTAGGTGACCTTCATTGAAGTTCTGTTCCCTGGTGGCTCAGACAGAAAAGAATCCGCCTGCAATGCTGGAGACCCGGGTTTGATCCCTGTGTTGGGAACATCCCCTGGAGAAGGGAAAGGCAACCCACTCCAGTATTCTTGCCTGGAAAATTCCATGGACAGAGGAGCCTGGCAGGCTACAGTCCTTAAAGTCACAAAGAGTTGGACACGACTGAGTGACTAACACTTCCACTTCTAATTTTAGTATCATAGCTTCTAACTCACACTAAATACATGTAACTGGTTTGTTGGCATGCTAAATGTCCGCCTTTCAGTGTACCTTACTTTTTGGGCGGGGGGCTGTGCTTCGCAGCTTGCAGGATCTTAGTTCCCCAACCAACTACCAAGAATTGAACCCATGCCCACTGCAATGGAAGTGCAGAGTCCTAGGCACCGGTAAATTCCCAGTATACTTTATGTTAACCAAGCACACAGGAGCATATACAAAAACCAAAATGTCAGCAATTTTGATTTGCAGAGAGAAATATTGTTAGATTCATTGAAGTAGGTCAGTTCATTTTCTATATAGGCCCAGTAGAAGGAACTCTGTATCTCAAAGACTTGGGGTACTTTTTCAAACAGCAAGCAATCCTTTGAGAATTTTAATATGTGGGATGCCTTCTGGTTAATAGTGAGAACCCTAGTGAATTACTGTTAGTGTTAGGAGTGTGTTGAACCCTTTAGTTGCGTTGGAGAGGAGAGGTTGAAAATTTTGCATTAATGTACATGGGGAGACAATTTATAATAAGAAGGGTGTCTCCTAACCTTAGAATCAGTGCTCAGGGGAATTAGTTATATTTATCTTAGTGACTGATATCATCAGACTATGTGCACTGATGCATCTGTCTCCATTCACATTGGTTTCATGGATCTGATATTCATGTTTATGGGCTTGAGCATTTTCTTCCTGTGTAGCACAGTCAGAATTTCAAACTTTCTTTTTAACTACCATGTAGACGATCCAACACAGTTAATGTTAACATAGACCTTTTTTAATACATACTTTCATCAGTTTCCTGTAATCCAGCCATGTCTCTACTATGTTACAATTTGATTACCTACATTGGATTTTGGTGTACATTCTTGGAGATAATGTTATTTTTGTGTGTGTGTACTTAAGACTCTTATATTGTTAATCCTTTGTATTTCTAGAAAGTTTTAGACTGGAGGGTAGTATTTTGGGGATAAGGTAGTGGAATATGAGGGTAGTAATGGGTGGATGTGTTCCCAGATCTTATTTTTTTCCTGCACCTCAAGAAATGGAGTTTCTTCCTTCATCCTGGGGCCGTTCTTTTCAAGTCCCATCCCTGACCTCTTCCTTGGGATTTTGATTCCCTAGTAGCTCAGACGGTAAAGCGTCTGCCTACAATGCGGGAGACCCGGGTTCGATCCCTGGGTCGGGAAGATCCCCTGAAGAAGGAAATGGCAACCTACTCCAGTATTCTTGCCTGGAAAATCCCATGGACTGAGGAGCCTGGTAGGCTACAGGTCCATGAGGTCGCAAAGAGTCGGACATGACCGAGCGACTTCGCTTTCACTTTTCACTGTCCAAATTGCAGCTTCCTTAGCATGCTGCCAGTGGTGAGAAGTAGACTGTCTGCAGACATGACTCTGGCAAGGCCATTCCACTTTGAATGTTCTCCTTTTAATCACACTTCTTGGCAGTAGCTGTAGCATGGGAAATGTTGGGTTGTCAGTACCTCTGATCTCTTCCCCTAGTCAGTAATTTAATTTGCACCTGCATGTTTAGCTGGTTTTGTTTTTTCACCTGCCACCTAGTGGCTGAAGTGTTGCTATACTACCGATGTGCTGCCACCAATTGTAGCAAAATAGTCAAAAAGTACCTAAAAAGATTATGTAACCTTCCTACCTTCTCCCTCCCGTGATAAATTATCTTAAAATCATATGACCCAGATGACTATCAGTCTTTGTGTTAAAGGTTTATTTCAAATAGCAGTTTGGTTTATTTGGTGATTTATGTTACTATTTAGGCCCAAAAGCTTTGATTGAGTTGCTTTCTTTTAGCTTATTTTTGAGATATACAGACTGTTAGGAAGATGTTATTACTGTTAGTGGGCTGAATTCTTTTGAGAGATCTTTGTTATTTATTGTGAAATGCTATTTTACTTTCATCTAACACTTCATGGGAAATAGATGGAAAAACAGTGGAAACAATGTCAGACTATTTTTTTGGGCTCCAAAATCACTGCAGATGCTGATTGCAGCCATGAAATTAAAAGACGCTTACTCCTTGGAAGGAAAGTTATGACCAACCTTGATAGTATATTAAAAAGTAGAGACATTACTTTGCCAACAAAGGTCCGTCTAGTCAAGGCTATGGTTTTTCCCGTGGTCATGTATGGATGTGAGAGTTGGACTGTGAAGAAAGCTGATCGCCGAAGAATTGATGCTTTTGAACTGTGGTGTTGGAGAAGACTCTTGAGAGTCCCTTGGACTGCAAGGAGATCCAACCAGTCCATTCTAAAGGAGATCAATCCTGGGTGTTCATTTGAAGGACTGATGCTAAAGTTGAAACTGCAATACTTTGGCCACCTCATGCGACGAGTTGACTCACTGGTAAAGACTCTGATGCTGGGAAAGGTTGGGGGAGGGAGGAGACGGGGACGACAGAGAATGAGATGGCTGGATGGCATCACCGACTCGATGGACATGAGTTTGAGTGAACTCCGGGAGTTGGTGATGGACAGCGAGGCCTGGCGTGCTGTGATTCATGGGGTCGCGGTGAGTCGGACACGACTGAGCGACTGAGCTGAACTGAACACTTCTTACCACTGAGAAGTCACTGAAAAATTAGTAACTCTGAGAAAGAAAGGATAAAATATACTTATCTGTGAAACAATAGCATATTTTTTGATAAATCATTCTTGAAAATTAATTAAGAATGCTTGATAAAGTACCACTCATACCCTTGGAGATCGCCTAACTTTTGTCAACCCTTTTATGATTATCTTGTCTACCAGACTCTGGTTGTTTTGACCAGACTTAACTTGATTGAACTTGCAATGTCTCAAAGGTTAAACTAGAAGTAAAAGATAAATGATTTTGTATCTTTACTTGATAATTCTTGTTTTTACTCATCTTGGCAATAATCTGTGCTTTCTGTAAAGTCATGAAGTGTTGTCATGAAGTGAATTATAGATATAAATACAAAAACAGATTAAAGTTACCCCTAATCCCCCCACCCCATATGTAACTTTTATATAGTTGAGGTGATAATTTATTATATCCAACTTTGGCAGGTGAGTGGAGATACATAGTTTTAAAGAATATGAAGTAGTATGTGCTTATTGTTCAAAATTAAGATAATATCATGGACTACCAAGGAGGGAAGTAAAGCTTACTTAGATCTTACTTGAACCAACAATATATTATTTTTTACTTTGCTTTTCTTTCCTATAATGTTTGTGTCAAAGGAAATTGAAAATGTTATTAAAAGTTTACTATAAATGATTTCTAAAGTCAGCCTAATTTATTGTGTGCATGTACCATTATTTACTTAATCAAGTGCCTAATAGTTGAATGATAGCCTATTTCCTTAGCACTGTGATAACCATCTTTGTGGTTAAATCTGTGTTTTGGATTATTTCTTTAAGATAAATTTTCAAAAGTGTAATTAAGTGGACCCATGGATACAGAATTTTTAAAGTGAGTGTAGCTCAACTGCTTTCTAGAGATGTTTTATTAGTTTTTATTTAATGTAGTTTGACCCTGAGGCATTCATATTTTTAATCTAAATACTTTTTGGAGGGAAAAAACACTAAAATTACACTCAGTTTGGTAAAGATGATACACAGTATATTTTTGATAGAACTTCTAATGTTTTATTCTTAATTGCATTCAGAAAACCAGCAGTTTCAAAACTTGCATGCATAAGATCAGAAGAAAATAATTTTGTATGGGCTCTTACTTTGATTTTTCTGAAGAACTAGAAAATGTTATCCTGGCTTACTGTTCAGTACCATGTTAAACCAAGAGCCAAAAAGTAGCATCTTCAAAGCTGTAAAATTATGTTACAGATTTTTTATTTAGTTTTAATTTAAGCATGTGTATTTTTACAACAACTAGCTAATTATTATTATTTTTTTTGATTAGGTGATGAGTCAAGATTGGTCCTCTAAATTATTTTCATATAGCAGATTTTGGACTTGCTTTGGGCAAGAGAGATGACATTTATTAGGAAATCCAAATAAAAGAAGACCTGCAGTCTTTGTGTGATTTCTGTTTTTTTTGTGGTAAAAAATACATATAAATTTTATCATCTTAACGATTTTTAAACACACAGCTCAGTAGTAGTAGTAAAGATATTTACATTGCTATGAAACAGATCTCTAGAAATTTTCATCTTGCAGAACTGAAACTCTATATTCATTAAACAACTCTTCTTTGCTCCCTTCCCCCAGCTCCTGGTAACCACTACTCTACTTTCTGTGTCTATGAATCTGATTACTTTAGAGACCTCATACAAGTGAATCGTGCAGTATTTGCCATTTTGTGACTGGCTTATTTCACCTAGCATATTGTCCTCAAGTCTCTTCAGAAAAGGCTTCAAACTTCTGTTCACTCTCTGTTTTGTAACAAACCTGCTTAATTTTGCATTTATACCCTATTTTGAATGAGTGAGTGAAGTTGCTCAGTTGTGTCCGACTCTTTGCGACCCCGTGGACTGTAGCCCACCAGGCTCCTCTATCCATGGGATTCTCCAGGCAAGAATACTGGAGTGGGTTGCCATTTCCTTCTCCAGGGGATCTTCCCGATCCAGGGATCGAACCCGGGTCTCCTGCATTGCAGGCTTAAATATATCAGATAAATTTAAGGTAACACTTGCTGCTGTGTTATTTTTATTCAGTTGCTAAGTCATGTCCGACTCTTTGCAGCCCCATGGAGTGAAGCATCAGGCTTCCTGTCCTTGATTGTCTCCCGGAGTTTGCTCAGACTCATGCCCGTTGAGTCGGTGGTGCCTTCCAACCATCTCATCCTCTGTCCTGCTTCTCGTCCTGCCTTCAGTCTTTCCCAGCATCAGAGTCTTTTCCAATGAGTTGGCTCTTTGCATCAGCAGGCCAAAGTATTGGTGCTTCAGCTTCAGCATCAGTCTTTCCAATGAGTATTCAGGGTTGATTTTCTTTAGGACTGACTGGTTTGATCTCCTTGCTGTCCAAAGGACTTTCCAGAGTCTTCTCCAGCATCACAATTCGAAAGCATCAATTCTTCGGCACTCAGCCTTCTTTATGGTCCAACTCCCACATCCATGCATGACTACTAGAAAGATGATATTGAGTGGATGGCATACCGTGCTGTGACTCAGAGACCCATGAGTGTGGCTCATCTAACCTCTCAGACAGGGCTTCAACCTTTAGTGTTCATTAGAGTCCCCTGGAGGACTTGGTAAAGTGAAGATTTGGGCCTCATCCTCAGTTTCTGGTTTAATAGGTCTGGCAGGGGTGCTGAAAATTTGCATTTCTTGCAAAGTGATGTTGATGCTGATGTAATAGGGGCCATACTTTGATACCCCTGCCTTGGAGTTGAAGTTGAAAACCTCTGCTCTAGAGTCTTGATGTCTTTTGCTTCCAGTTGATGAATAAACAAAGAATCATCACCTTTGAGAGGTTTTTATGGCCCTTGCCTGGACATGATATACATTGCTTCTGCCCTATTTCCACTGACTGGAACTGTGTCTCAAGGCTACAGTTAATTACAAGGAAGACTGGGGAATAAAGCCTAGCTGTGTGACCAGGAGGAAAACAACCTGGTTTTATGGAACATGTAGTGGTTTCTGCCACCACAATTTCCAAATGGAAGTTCCTGAAATTTATTTGTTAATATAACTTAAACTCAAATGTACCATGTTTAGTTAAATTATGTGGAAGTTGTTGAAGTTTATTTTAAAGTTAATGGTTATTTTAGGAAATTCCCTGGCGGTGAAGTATTAGGACTCTAGGCTTCCATTGCAGGGGAATCCCAGTCAGGGAACCAAGATCCCACAAGCCATGTGATGTGGGGAAAAACAAAACAAAATAAAGTTAATGGTTATTTTGGTAACAGGTATTTGTGCACCGAAGACAACTTGAAATAGCCTAGACAGTGATAAGACAAAAAAATTGTCTTTCATGGTTAGTTTTATTTATAAAAATAACTCACGTGTATTTTCACCAGTAAATTTGGTTTATGTCTTTGGTGAATTCTCTCGTTTAACTATGTAAAGTTATCCATGTCTGAGATAAAATTATTAAAATACAGAACACTAAATGAAGTCGCTCAATCATGTCCGACTCTCTGTGACCATGTGGAGTATAGCCCACCAGGCTCCTCCATCCATGGGATTCTCCAGGCAGGAATACTGGAGTGGGTTGCCATTTCCTTCTCCAGGGGATCTTCCCGACCCAGGGATCGAACCCAGGTCTCCCGCATTGCAGGCAGACGCTTTTTAACCTCTGAGCCACCAGGGAAGCCTCTATACAGAACACTTAGCACCATAGTATCTGAATATCTCCCTTTAAGAAATCAAATGTAAGTATTGTTTATAGATAAGGATATAGGCTTTACTTAGAGGTAAAGATGCAGGAGACCTGGGTTTGATCCCTGGGTTCGGAAGATCCCCTGGAGAAAGTAATAGCAACACACTCCAGTATTCTTGCCTGGAAAATTCCATGGACAGAGGAGCCTGGTGGGCTGTAGTCCACGGGGTTGCAAAGAGTAGGACACAACTGAGCACTGAACACTTTGTTTATAGATGTAACTTCAATATGTAATAACAGAGCAAAGTTTTGGAAAAATATGGCTTTAGAATCAGTCTTAGGCTTGAATCCTAGTTTTGCTGCTTACTAGATTTATTGATATTAATGAGTTATTTAACCTTTTTGAATCCCATTTCTTAAACCTATAAAATAGTGACAGTAATGACTCATAGAGTTGAGATAATGTGTATAATCTTTTTATATAGTCTCTGGTATAAAATAGATAATAAATGATAGGTTTTATTGTAATTATCATTAAAATTGAAGTGTATTTTCTTATGAAGGGATATTTTGAATAATGAACTTATTCTTCAACAGATAGTCTCTATTTTCTAATTTACACAATAAAAAAGTAAACTTTTAGGAAAACTTAGATATGCCCTTTGTGTTCACATTTCTAAGCATATTCCTTCTAAAAATATGCCATGAAAGCCAAGGTAATGCAACCAGGAATAGAGCAGACTAAATCAAGACTTAAATTTTGTGTTTTGAATTAACATTTGTACTGCAGAGAATTTCATAATACATGAATACCACTACTATTCTGCCCCTATTTTTTAGTATCAAATACATCTAATTCCTTTAATGAAGTGAAAAACTTGTTTAACCTGTATTTTTTATTATTTGAAAATTAATAATTTAACATTTGTATATTTAATACTTAAGTATATTTTTAAGATGTAATTCACATAATATTGTGTTAGTTTCATATGTTCAGTATATAGTGATTCAACACTTGTATGCATTGTGAGATGGTCACGGTAAGTCTAGTTACCATCTGTTACCATACAAAGTTAATACCCTGTCATTGCCTTTATTTTCCTTTCTGCCTTCCTTTCATCCCCATGACTTACTTATTTTATAACTGAAAGTGTGCACCTCTTGATCCTTTTTCCCGTTTCAACCCCTGCCCCCTACCTCCCTTTCACCTATCTGTCCTCTGTATCTGTGAGTCTGGGTTTTTGTTTTGTTTTGTTTGATTCCTCCTGTAAATGAAATCATATGGTATTTATTTTTGTCTGACTGGTTTCACTTAGCATAATACCTTTATTATGCTTATGTTAATGTTACAAATCGCAAGATTTTGTTTTCTTTCATGGCCAAGTTGTCCATTGTATGCATATACTATATCTTTATCCATTCATCCATTGACAGACACTTAGGTTGTTTCCATATTTTGGCCATTGTAAATAATGCTGCAACGAGCATAGGGTACATGTATCTTTTCATATTGGTGTTTTTGTGCCTAATACTTATTTATTTATTGTTCCAGATATTTTTATGTGTGTTAATGGCAACTTGTGTTTAACTAACTTCTCTCATGAATCCATCATCAGTGTCCATAAAGTTGTCTCTGTTACTGAGAGTAATTTTCAAAATGCCATGCTTACCAGGGTAGGAAAATAAAATATACACTAGTGTCCTCTTTATATAACCAACTAAACAAAAGTTTTGGTTGAGTTGGTAAGCTTCATTTAGCTGGAAGCATTCAGTTGTATGAAACATTTTCTCCCTGGAGGATGGTGAATTAGTAGACAATCCGTTTATAACTAAATTAACAAAAGTCCTGGAACCTCTAATAAAAGTACATTTATTCTTTAAGCAGCTTGAGAAGGCAACTGTTACACCTTTATTTCAGTTCATCATCTGCTCAGTATTTTTATTTTTTATTTTTTTGCTCAGTATTTTTAAACAGACCTATTGTTGACTGTTGGCCTCTTGCCATTTTATGCTTTTCTTTTCCTTCCAGTTTTGAGAAGTTTCACTTAATTTTGTGGTTTGTGGTATGAAATGTAAATTCTGCCTCACAGCGCCACGTGTCTGTGTGGTTTTTAGTTCTTAACTGAAATTTTAAGATCTGTTGTAGTATTTACACTTCTGAATTTTTTTTTTTTTTTCCTCCCTCAGAGGAAAAACACCTACTTTGAGCATGATCTTTCAAAAAGTGTTCAGAGGCATTTATTTGAACTAGGATTGAGAATAAATGGCAAGCCACTCCAGTACTCTTGCCTAGAAAATCCCATGGATGGAGGAGCCTGGTGGGCTGAAATCCATGGGGTCGCTAAGGGTCAGATGCGACTGAGCGACTTCACTTTCACTTTTCACTTTCACACATTGGAGAAGGAAATGGCAACCCACTCCAGTGTTCTTGCCTGGAGAATCTCAGGGACGGGAGAGCCTTGTGGGCTTCCGTCTATGGGGTCACACAGAGTCGGACACGACTGAAGTGACTTAGCAGCAGCAGCAGCAGCAGCAGTAGCAGCAGTAGCAGCAGGATTGAGAATAGGAATTAAGCGGTCATATTTTATTCCTTGAAAGTTAGTAAACAAGTTTAAGATTTACAGCTTTGGGGAGAACATTTATATAGCTTGATACAGAAAAGGCTGATGAACCCTGGGTCCTCAGTTTTGTTTTTTCTTTCTTAGTCTGACAACTAATATCAAAAGTTTTCTAATATATTGTTACCATGCAATCTATTTTAATTTAGAAAAAAAGAAAATACTGTCACTCTGAGGAAGAAATTTCAGTGGCTTCTTTTATAAGCCTGAAATGTTAGCGTTTGCTGACCTTGACCTGTAGTAATGAAATGGCAGTGGACAGATGCTCAAATTTGCTTTCTATATTTCTTTTGCAAATCAGAGATTCATTTAGGGTACCATTTAGGGTGTATATTGTCACCCTGCTTATTTAACTTCTATGCAGAGTACATCATGAGAACCGCTGGGCTGGAGGAAGCACAAACTGGAATCAAGATTGCCGGGAGAAATATCAATAACCTCAGATATGCAGATGACACCACCCTTATAGCAGAAAGTGAAGAAGAACTTAAGGGCCTCTTGATGAAAGTGAAAGAGGAGAGTGAAAAAACTGGCTTAAAGCTCAACATTCAGAAAACTAAGATCCTGGCATCCTGTCCCATCACTTAATGGCAAATAGATGGGGAAACAGTGGAAACAGTGGCTGACTTTATTTTTCTGGGCTCCAAAATCACTGCAGATGGTGATTGCAGCCATGAAATTAAAAGATGCTTACTCCTTGGAAAGAAAGTTATGACCAACCTAGATAGCATATTAAAAAGCAGAGAGATCACTTTGTCAGCAAAGGTCCGTCTAGGCAAGGCTATGGTTTTTCCAGTAGTCATGTGTGGATGTGAGAGTTGGACTATAAAGAAAGCTAAGCACCAAATAATTGATGCTTTTGAACTGTGGTGTTGGAGAAGACCCTTAAGAGTCCCTTTGGACTGCAAGGAGATCCACCCAGTCCATTCTAAAGGAGATCAGTCCTGGGTGTTCATTGGAAGGACTGATGCTGAAGCTGAAACTCCAATACTTTGGCCACCTGATGCAAAGAGTTGACTCATTGGAAAAGACCCTGATGCTGGGAAAGATTGAAGGCAGGAGGAGAAGGGGACGACAGAGGATGAGATGATTGAATGGCATCACTGACTCAATGGACATGGGTTTGGATGGACTCTGGGAGTTGGTGATGGACAGGGAGGCCTGGTGTGCTGCGGTTTTTGGGGTCACAAAGAGTCGGACACAACTGAGTGACTGAACTGAACTGAACTAGGGTACCAAGCCTCTTTAAAAAAAAAGATTACTGGATTAAATCAGATGTTCCCTAGCATAAACTACTTTAATTCAGACTATATAAAAATCTAATAACAAGAAATTGGCCATATAGAGTAGTCAAGAGGATGCTGTGGTTTAAGAGAGATTAGCAAATAGATACTGCCTAGGTATCACAGGAGTTTTTCAGTGTGAAAGGAATACTGGAAGGGACCTAAGATGACCTTGCCTGTTTAATTACTTAAACACATAGTATTCTGTCCAGAGGAGGTGCTAGGATAGAAATCTGAACAAATCTGTGAAACATGTTACTAGTAAACTTTTGTGATGTTTTGTAAGAACAATAAGTGATTTCACTGTTTCCAGAGGCAGGTGTTAATGTCATTGTTTTTGATTTGCATTTTTCCAAATTAG
This sequence comes from Moschus berezovskii, assembly GCF_049115385.1. Classification (NCBI taxonomy): domain Eukaryota; kingdom Metazoa; phylum Chordata; class Mammalia; order Artiodactyla; family Moschidae; genus Moschus; species Moschus berezovskii. Next base: position 95,691,753 of record NC_142464.1, read on the forward strand.
CCACTTTGAGCATATTTTCATGTGACTATTGCCCATCTGTATATCTTCTTTGTAAGAATGTATATGCAGGTCTTCTACCCATATTTTGATTGGGTCGTGTTTTTTTTTAATTTATCTAATTATTTTTTAAACTTAAAAATAGTAAAATAGCCCTACTGATCATTACTTTGCTTTTTGTCTCTTTTTTCAAATTCAAAATAGGAACTGACAACATCTCAGAAAAGTGGCGGGAATGTTCTTCAGATGATGTATGAGAAACCTGAACGATGGTCTTTTACCTTCCAGTCATATGCCTGCCTCAGTCGAATACGAGCTCAGCTTGCTGCTCTCAATGGAAAACTCAAAGATGCAGAGAAACCAGTATTATTTTTTGAACGATCTGTGTATAGTGACAGGTATATAAAAATGACCTTACTTTTCAGATTGGAATCTTGGCTTAGACCTGGACTTTTCCCCCTGTTTCCTGGGGATCAAAGGAACAACAGACTCAGAGTAACAGAGATTTGAGATGAAAAATGACCATTTAATACCTTCAGCAGTTTGATACTAATGGCATTAGGGAAGTTCTAGAATAATTTCTGGGCTTCCCTGGTGACTTAGCGGTAAACAATCTACCTGGCCAGTGCAGGAGACGTGAGTTCGATCCTTGGGTTGGGACAATCCCCTGGAGAAGGGAATGGCAACCCACTCCAGTATTCTTGCCTGGGAAATCCCACGGACAGAGTTTGTCAGGCTGTGGTCCGTGGCATTGCAAAGTTGGAAATGACTTGGTGACTAAACAGCAACAACAACAGAATAATTTCTAGCTGCCATGGAAACTGGTGGGGTGTGGTGGCAATCTCATCTCTTTGAAATTTGCAGTTTTTTTTCTTCCAATCCTCTTAAAATTCTTATCAGCTCTGGTTAAATCTGGATCCCTATTCTAGACTTGCAGCTGGAACTAGGAGGTCAAATATCTCTGAAGGGGGCTTAGAATTACCCTGCTTATTATGTAAGTATTTTTTTACTAGAGTTAGCTCAGAACTGAGGTTCTCAAACTTTAGGACCCCTTCCCATTCTTAATAATTATTAAGGAGCCCAAAAAGTTTAGTATACTATTGATTTATGTTATTAGAAATTAAGATTGAGATATATAGAAACATTTATTAATTTATTTTAAATTAGAAATAGTAAATCCATTACATATGAACATGAAAAAGATACTTATGAAATTATATATTTCAAAAAAAAATTGAGAAGAGCAGCATGCAAATCTCTTTAGTGTCTAACTTAAAGTCAGATGGATTCTCATTTGTGCTTCTGTTTTTAAGGTATTTTAAGCTTTTGGTTGAAGTACAGTATATAAAGTAATCTGGCCTCTCACAGAACCCCTGGAAGGGTCTTGGGGACTACCAGGGGTTCTCACACCACACTTTTGGGAACCACTGGCAAGAACATACTTTCTGTAGTTCAGAATATTCTGTTTTTTTTGTTTTTTTTTTTTCTTGCTAACCAAGTCATTATCTGCTGTGGGATTTAGAAGAATGTTTCATGTCCATTTAGTAGATCAATTTTCTCTTTGTGCTTTTTGGAAAGAATTTGTGTTGATACAGAGTCTCTTTCAGGTATATTTTTGCATCTAATTTGTATGAATCTGACTGCATGAATGAAACAGAGTGGACCATTTATCAAGACTGGCATGACTGGATGAATAACCAGTTTGGCCAAAGCCTTGAACTGGATGGAATCATTTATCTTCGAGCCACTCCAGAGGTGAGACAATAAAAATTTGTTGGATCTATTGAAGACTTATTAATAGAAATCCTCAGGTGTGTAGTGAAGTCAATTCAGTTTAGAATTGCCCCACCTCCAAATTAGGAATTCATAAGTGTATAGATGGAAACATTCTGTTTTCCTAAGAAAACTACAAGGCCACATTTGGAAGTTCCACATTTTTTCCTCAGTTCTAGTTTTCATTATTCTTCCTGACTTTTTCAAGGCCTCTTATCTATCACAGCTATGTTAAGAAATTTGCTCAAGCAACTCCTGGAATGTAGGTTTCATGAGTTGGGACTTTGGGTATTTTAATTACAGTCGAATTTCCAGGACCTAGAACTGGGTCTAGGTACATAGTAGGAGCTTAGTAAATATTTACTGAATAAGTGGCAGAGTTGATGGAGATCCACGTCAAGAATCCTTTATGATTGTGGCTTGGCATGGGTGGATAGAAGTAACTATAGTTGAGAGGAGACTTAGAGGACCCTTGTCATTTTGAGTTAAGGGAGCTCACTCGAAAATGTGCCTTTTGTGATAGATTGTTAAGAGCTATTTTTACTTACTTATGAAATTATGTAATGAATTCAGAAAGACCCAGTAGATAGATGCCTTTCATAAAACCACCCTAAATAAAAGCTTACGTTTGTTAAGAAATTTCTGGTTTTGGTGCTTGCATGCCCGGTTTTTTCTGTTTTTTCTTCCTCTTTCTTTCCTAAGTCACAAAGTAGGCTCTGGTGAATGTCAATGTCATGACTTCTCTTCTGAAAGAATACTGTGTTGCTATTGAAGATGAATTTTCAAAGAAACTAGGTTTCTGATACCAAGGGATGATTTTATTCCTCTTTTAGTATCAAGTAGCCAGAATTTCAACCCACTCCAGTGTTCTTGCCTGGAGAATCCCAGGGATGAGGGAGCCTGGTGGGCTTCCGTCTATGGGGTCACACAGAGTCGGACACAACTGAAGTGACTTAGCAGCAGTAGCAGCAGCCAGAATTTAACCATACCAATTTTGAAATTCACTTTTATTTTTGAAAAGAATTTTTGTTTTTAATTTATGAAAATAATAAATACAAATATAGAAGAAAAAACGTAAAGAATACTAATAGTTTCATTTTGCCAGAAACATTCATAGTCCACATCTTAAAGTCTAACACAAAACTTTATTTCATCAGTATTGTTTATGATATCTTTTGATTAGAGGACCATTTACTTATTTGAAAAGAGAGGATTTATAATTGAATTTGAAGCACATTTTGTATGCTGAAGTTAAAAAATATTTTTTAATTTTATTGAAGTATAGTTGATTTATAGTGTTGTGTTTAATTTTTGCCATACAGCAAAGTGACTCAGTTATACTGGTATATACTCTTTTTCATATTTTTTTCCATCATGGTTTATCACAGGTGCAATTTTTTGTTTTTTAACCAAACTTATTTTATACTTTATATTTCAAGTATGGATGCCAAAAGTTTATAGACATATTTTGATTTATTTTTGAGAGTAATTCTTGGTTTAGAACCACCAAATGGGTGAAAAACCCAAGGAGGGAAAGATGAACTATTCCATTTTCTAGGAAAAACAGATTTTGGCTAGCATAAATAAAGAGACACTACAGAAGAAAAATTTAATGGCAACTGACAAGAAAATTATTTGTTTCTTGCCTCCACCACTTTTCCTACCCCTTTCTTACTGTTTTTGCTTTTAGAAATGCTTGAATAGAATATATTTACGGGGAAGAAATGAAGAACAAGGCATTCCCCTTGAGTACTTGGAGAAACTTCACTACAAGCATGAAAGCTGGCTCCTGCATAGAACACTAAAGTAAGATTTCCTTATTTACTATTGATTTTAAATTTATTTATCAAATTTTAATCCAAAACATGTACAATTTTTTATTTTCAGTCATTTATATTAGTATTGTAGTATCTCTTAGAATTAAGTGTGAAATTTGACTCTTTATTGCAACAAGATCCCAATTTCTTGAAGTTTTTATAGCTAATCTCCAGTCGTATTTACAGCATAGTTATATGGAGTTCATGTTAAGGAATAAAATAAGAGATATATCTGTATGCATTATTTAGGTACAAACATACCTTGTTGCGGGCTTCTGAGGTGGCTCAAACCGTAAAGAATCTGCCTGCAATGCAGGTGACCAGGGTTCAGTCTCTTGGTTGGGAAGATCCCCTGGAGAAGGGAATGGCTACCGACTCCAGTATTCTTGCCTGGTGATTTACATGGACAGAGCAGCCTGGTGGGATAGAGCCCCTAGGGTTGCAAAGAGTTGGACACAGCTGAGCAAATAACACACACACTCACACACTCATACCTTGTCATATAGCACTTCGCTTTATTGTGCTTCGCAGACGTCGCATTTCTTATAAATGGAAGGTTTCTGGCAACCCTGTGTCAAGCAAGTCTTGGCACCATTTTTCCAATAGCATTTGCTAATGTTGTGTCTCTGTGTCACATTTTGTAAATTCTTGAAATATTTTAAACCCTCAAACAGCAAAAAGATTGTGACTCACTAAAACATCAGATGATAGCACTTTTTAACAAGAAAGTATTTTTATGTACATTTTTTTTAGACATAATGATATTGCACATTTGCTGTACTGTAAGATAGTATAAATGTAACTTTTATCACCATGGGGAAACCAAAAAAATGTGTGTGACTTGCTTTGTAGTGGTATTTGCTTTGTTGTGATATTCATTTAATTGTAGTTATCTGGAACCACACCTGCAGTATCTCTGAGTTATGCCTATACTCTCTTTCAGACAGAATTTAAGATATTTCAGATTTGTTTCTTAGATCACAGTACTTGGTCATTAGTCAAACCTTGGTTCAAATCCATCTCACTTATTGGTGTGCAACGTTAGTCAATCTCTGAACCCCAGAATGGACTCCCTGATCTTTAGTTTTCTCATCTTTAAACATCCCTACTTTCTGGTGTGATTTTGGTTTTTGAGGAGAATTACATTTCACAAACTAAGATCATGGCATCCGGTCCCATCACTTCATGGCAAGTAGATGGGGAAACAGTGGCTGACTTTATTTTTTTGTGCTCCAAAATCAGTGCAGATGGTGATTGCAGCCATAAAATTAAAAGACGCTTACTCCTTGGCAGGAAACTTATGACTAAGCTAGACAGCGTATTAAAAAGCAGAGACATTACTTTGCCAACAAAGGTCCATCTAGTCAAGGCTATGGTTTTTCCAGTAGTCATGTATGGGTGTGAGAGTTCGACTATAAAGAAAGCTGAGCGCAGAAGAATTGATGCTTTTGAACTGTGGTGTTGGAGAAGACTCTTGAGAGTCCCTTGGACTGCAAGGAAATCCAACCAGTCCATCCTAAAGGAGATGAGTCCTGGGTGTTCATTGGAAGGACTGATGTTGAAGCTGAAACTCCAATACTTTGGCCACCTGATGCAAAGAGCTGACTCATTGGAAAAGCCCCTGATGCTGGGAAAGATTGAGGGCAGGAGGAGAAGGGGACAACAGAGGGTGAGATGGTTGGATGGCATCCCCGACTCAATGGACATGAGTTTGGGGAAACTCCGGGAGTTGGTGATGGACAGAGAGGCCTGGCGTGCTGCAGTTCATGGAGTCACAAAGAGTCGGACACAACTGAGCGATTGAAATGAACTGACATTTCACAATGCCTAGCTTTATACATTAGATGTGCATAGTAAATTTAGGTGAGAAAAAAAGGCATTGCCAGATGAAGTACTTGCAGGATAATTTTAATGTAAATAATGGATAACATTTTGATTTTCAAATGAAGGCATAAGAATATGTTTTTAGTGTTTCTCTTTTATTTATTGCTTTTTCTAAATATTTTATTCATCTCTCTCTTTTTGAACAGAACCAACTTTGATTATCTACAAGAAGTGCCTATCTTAACACTGGATGTTAATGAAGACTTTAAAGACAAACATGACAGTCTAATTGAAAAGGTAGATTTATGTTGAATACAAATATAAATAATGTTGTTTTGTCTTGTCTAAAGAAGTGTTCTAACTTCTGAGAAAATGATCTTCTATTGAAAGATGCAGAGAAGGCAATGGCAAGCCACTCCAGTAGTCTTGCCTAGAAAATCCCATGGATGGAGGAGCCTGGTAGGCTGCAGTCCGTGGGGTCGCTAAGGGTCGGACACGACTGAGCGACTTCACTTTCACTTTTCACTTTCACACATTGGAGAAGGAAATGGCAACCCACTCCAGTGTTCTTGCCTGGAGAATCCCAGGGACGGGGGAGCCTGGTGGGCTTCCGTCTATGGGGTCACACAGAGTGGGACACGACTGAAGTGACTTAGCAGCAGCAGCAGCAGTAGCATTGAAAGATGACATAGAGTTATATTAAGAGACAGTTAGGAGCTTTAGAGGGATTTAGCCTATTTAGATTTTCATCTTAACTTTAACTTCTAGATTTGTAGCCTTAAATAAAATAAGACTTTCTTTATCCTTTCGTTTCTTCATCTGTATTTTAGGAGTAACATTAACAAAAGTTCTTGCTTACTCCCCTCTGAAGTTACAGGATATGGATCTCATCCATTTTTATATTAGCTGGAGTCTTGTTATTAAAGATTTATAGTTTTGAGTTTTATTTGGTGCCTTGTCTGTGACTTCGCATTGCCTAATCATTGAGTCATTATCTTAATCAGAGTTAATCTTCCATATATTTAGAGTTGACTGTATTCTGTTAAGTAAGATCATATTGATAAAGGGACTGGAAGAAAACCTATCGATGAATACTTGAGAGAGACTAGTAATGGGGTTTGTATAATAAATATCCCTATAGTGAAGTCGCTGCTCAGTCGTGTCCGACTCTTTACTACAGCCCCATGGACTGTAGCCTACCAGGCTCCTCAGTCCATGGGATTTTCCAGGCAAGATTACTGGAGTGGGTTGCCATTGCCTTCTCCAGGGGATCTTCCCGACCCAGGGATTGAATCCAGGTTTCCCACATTGTAGGCAGACGCTTTACTGTGAGCCACCAGGGAAGCTATCCATGTTAGTTAACTTAATGATCTAAGATCTAAAGAAAAAGCCTCCCTTTTTTTGTTGTTTGGTTTTGAGAGAAGTTTTATTTTTCTTTTTCCTATCATAAAATGTCTGCTGTTTAGTATAATAGGTGTTTAACATTTATAAAGTATATCAAGAATTTTGAAGAACCGCAGCAGTATAGATTACTGTAGCATATAGTTGTTTTTCCCATGGTGTTCCCTGGTGACTCAGTGGTAAAGAATCTGCCTGCGATGCAGAAGACCTGGGTTCAATCCCTGGGTCAAGAAGATCCCCTGGAGAAGGGAATGGAGACCCACTCCAGTATTCTTGTCTGGAGAATTCCATGGACAGAGGAGCCTGGAGAGCTACAGTCTATGCGGTTCCAAAGAGTCAGGCACAACTGAGTGACTAATACTTTGACTTTCAAAGAAAAGCATATCTGGAAAATTTAAGTGACCTCTTCACTAATTTAATTTAAGGACTTCCCTTGTGGCTTAGTTGGTAAAGAATCTGTCTGCAATGCAGGAGACCTGGGTTCGATCCCTGGGTTGGGAAAATCCCCTGAAGAAGGGAATGCCTACCCACTCCAGTATTCTGGCCTGGAGAATCCCAAGGACTGTATAGTCCATGGGGTGGCAAAGAGTCAGATACAACTTTCACTAATTTAATGATGTTAAAAATATAGCATAGAATTCACTTGTGATAGTGTTAAAATAAATAAAATTAAGTCAACCATTGAAGTACTAAAAGCCAACCATTATTTTAGCTATATGAATCTGTAAAGTTACTTTTTCATTTTAGCTAGCACTTCATAGTTTTGATTAATGATCATCATTTCATAGTATTATTTATTTTTTAATTAGTAGTGTTAGAATTTGGCTGTCTTTTTCATGTATTTTTGCAAAGGCAGTGATCTTTTGTCTATTCAGTACAATTACTGTGTAGTCTAAAATATATGGAGAGCGATATCTTGTATTCTGACATTGGCTACTTGGTTAGGTTCATTCACTACTTACATGACCTTTCATCACATTTTAATATTTATAGTCTGTATGTATGATTCACTTTTGTGCTTCAGAAAAATTGCAAATCTATTACATAGATTACATACACAGTCAAGATCTTTAGAATTGTTTAAACCATTGCAGTTAGTCACGTCGTCAGTGCTAAAGCTGCATGTGTCTGTGGCATTATAAGATTAGTGTCATGACTGTTACAGAACTGTATCAATCTCAGATGTAAATGTAATAACTTCTGTCATGACTTTTTGGATCATTCATCTTTTATTACTCAGGTATTTGTTAATATTTCTTTTGAAAGTAAATGCTGTAGCTTTGTGATAGAGTTTACTTATACAGTTGAGGTCTTCAACTGTTAGAAACTTCTAACTGAAAATGAATATTAGATATCTGAAATTACCCAAGGAATTATATTAATATTTTTTTCCTTCCCTCAGGTAAAAGACTTTTTGAGCAGTTTGTGATCTTGCTGAAGACTCCACGCAGCCAAATGATTCCACCTTCTTCAGCTTTGTATATCTGCATGGGTCCATTTTCATGTCTCTCTTCTAAACCTAAGTTTTTAAGTACCTTTATTCACCCCCCCAAAAATTTTTTTTAATGAACCCTATACAAAAGTTTTTAACTAGCTTTTTTTTTTTCTCTCTCTCTCTTTTGGGGGCTTAAAGAAACAAGGACATTTCAGTATCCCTTACAAGAAGGAGTCTGGTGATAGGTGGTTCCAGAATCGTTACAGTAGTTAAGCTACATCATAAAGAATCCAGCCTCCTTTTGTCTTTCCTCTATTATCCTCCTCTGCTGCTTGATTTTTTTTTTCCTGGTGCTTCTCATCTCAGTGACCAGTTTCTTAGCTGGAAAATTTAATGTTACATAGTAAATGGTAATGTGTCCTGTAAAAATTAAAAAGTGGAGTTTAAGAAATCTGTCAAAAAAGGATTATGAGGTTTCATTGCAAATACTTTTGATTAGGTGCTTTCCCTTCCACCTTAATTGATGTGGAAGTTAAGATCGGGTTTAATATTTAATCACTTCACTGATATTTATTAAGGTGTCTATAACACATTTGTAGAGTAGCAGGTTAGACTTTGTTCCCAGTTTGTAATGACATAACTTACAAGTCATTTAGTCTTTTTTCTGCCTTTGTTTCTACATGTGGGGTATGAGTGAGGCTTTATCTTTTGCATGGGATTTTAGAGTATTAAAGAGGAAATGTTGCTACACTTAAAAGATAACTGAAGACGATTACCTGAGTATAAAGATTGAATTTATTTGGAACTTCAAATAACTGCCTGCTTTTTCCCGTCACAGACCATTCTTTTAGAATGGAGTATTACTATTCCAGTTAAAGAGTTGGCTTAAATTCTGATTGTCTTTAAATCATTTCAGGTGAAATTACAGTTTTCCTTAAATTTATTACCATTTTTATAGGTAAAACATTAGTGGAACACAGTGAGGGATACATTTTTCCATTATAGTTTTCACTCATGCTGTACTGGAAATGAGTAGTTTTTCTTTACCTTTATACTTGGTGAGAAGCATAAAAGGAAACTGAAAACAAGGTAGATTATCTTCTTAGCAGTTAAGACTGTTTGGTTGGTCCCAGCTCTTATTTCCTGCCGCTGTTCTACTTTCCCTGCTGTCTGGATTAATAGGCAACCTGCTATTTTAAAGTTTTATTTAAAAGTAAATAAAAGTCACACTTTTTTACTTTGAGAACAACATCACTCTTCACTTCATAGTTTTGCTGCTCTGTTGGAGTATGTCCTAAGTATTTTTTTCCTCTCCTTTTAGAGAAATTACTGATAAAAATGATCTTGCTTTATGTTATATATCTTGAAAGCATTATCATGTTTTGTTGATTAGAAATTACACATATTAATAAAGAGGGCAGGGTACAGAATAGTTGTAATTTTTAAAAATCTGCATGGACTTATTTTAGGTCTATATATATAGGTTTAGATCTGTATGTATAGATTTTTTTTCAGCTTTGTTTAAGATGTGCAGTGTGTTTTATTTGTATTTAACCTTTCTACTTGACATTTTAGAAAAACTGGTTTTTTAAATGAGAGGAAAGTTATTTGAAACTATCCTTTTCCTTTTTAAAATATCTTGTGTTTAGTTTCTTGATATTCAAAGATAATAATTTAGTGAGTTAAATAGTTTAGATGCACTGATCTTTGAATGAGAGACTTGTGTCAGACCTATAGTTGCCATAAATATTTGTCTCATGATATTGTATGAATTTGTTTTTGTTTGATATAAATGAATTTATTAAATTAAATATTTGCTTAATAAATAAATATAAATCTCTTGAATTCTAATGAGCTACACTCACTGAAATCATTGAAATGATTGAATCTTTTTTAGAATTAAAATTTATTCTACTTTTGAAGAAAATTATGAATATAAAAAGGTTGACAGTGGTTTATATAAATTAACATTGATTTTAAATGGAGACATGTTTCAAAGATGTTTCATAACCTTTAAAAATGGTTAGCTTAGTGACTTTTTAAATCTGTAAAATTGAAAAGAAGCTTAAAAAATTACTATTTGTCATGATTCAAAAGCTGTACCACTGGATGGGCACAAGAGTATTCAGCCTAGCTGTCTGCATTATCTGTTGGATCCTGTCTCCCATATCAAATCATCTTTCTTCAAAGTGTATGTACTACTTTTTATAGTTTACTCTTCTAAGAAGGTAATCAGTTGTACAAGACTTATCCCCTCATTCAGAGTTTTCTCATCTTCCATGCCTGGAATTTAGAGCAGTGTTTACCAAGCCCCCAGAAGTTAAGTCTGTTATATTTTAAAGGACAAGGAGTCCCAAAATGTTTTTTACATAGAGGTGTATATTTCATTACCTCCAGAAAAATGCTAAATAATTTACTTAAAGTATTTACAAATCCTGGTAGACAGTACCCTGCCTTATTTGACAGTCTTACTTCTTTTCTTAAAAAAAAAGAAAGGTGTTTTGGAAATAATTTTAGACTCACAGAAGTTATAAAATGATCAGAGCTTCTGTGTGCCCCCCTGGTAACATTTTACTTAACCATAGTATATTATCATGCCCAAGCAATTGACTCTGGTACACTGGTATTAAACTACAGATTATTTTTAAGTCTTTATTTTTATTTTTCAGAAATGTTTTAGGTTCTCAGCAAAACTGACTGAAAAGTACAGAGCTCCCATATATTTTCTGCCTTGACACTTTCTCAGCTTCCTCCAATATCACCATCCCCCAACAGAGTGGTCCATTAATTATAATCAATGAACCTACATTGACACATCATTATTGTTCAAAGTTCATAGTTTGCATTATAGTTTACTCGCTGTTGTATCTTCTGTGGGTTTTGACAAATGAAAAATGACATATAACCACCATTGTAGTATACAAAATCATTTCGCTGCACTAAAGATCCTCTGTGTTCTGTTCATCCCTCCCACCCTCCTAACCTATGCCAGTCACTAATCTTTTTGTTGTCTCCATAATTTTGCCTTCTTCCAGAATATCACAGAGTTGGAATCATTCAGTAGAGAGCTTTTTCAGTGGCTTCTTTCACTTAGTAACTTGCATTTAATTCTCCCTATGTCTTTCATGGCTTGATAGTTCATTACTTCTTAGCACTGAAAAATATTCTGTGGTCTGGATGTACCACAGTTTATCCTCTCACCTACTAAGATATATCTTGATTGCTTCTAGGTTGGGCAATTATAAGTAGTATAAATGTTGGTGTGCAGGTTTTTATGTGGACATTAACTTTTCAATTCATTTGAGTTTATACCAAGGAGTACAATTGCTGGACCATCTAGTAAGAGTATGTTTAGGTTTCTGAGAAATTGCCAAACTGTCTTCCAGAATGGTTGTATTATTTTGCCTTTCTACCAGCAATGACGAGAGTTCTTGTTACACCACATCCCTGTCAGCATTTGTTGTCAGTGATTTGGATTTTGCCCATGAAGATAGTTGTTGTATTTTATTTTAATTTGCAATTCCCTAGTACATATGAGGGCTTCCCTGGTAGCTCAGCTGGTAAATAATACACTTGCAATCCAGGAGACCCCGGTTCAATTTCTGGGCTGGGAAGATCCCCTGGAGAAGGGGTAGGCTACCCACTCCAGTATTCTTGGGCTACCCTGGTGACTCAGATGGTAAAGAATCTGCCTGCAATGTGGGAGACCTGGGTTCAATACCTGGGTTGGGAAGATCCCCGGGAGGAGGGCATGGCAACCCACTCCAGTATTACTGTTTGGAGAATCCCATGGACAGAGGAGCCTGGCAGGCTACAGTCCATGGGGTTGCAAAGACTCAGACACGACTGAACGACTAAGCACAGCACAGTACGTATGATGTTAATTGTCTTTCTATCTGTATGTCTTCTTTGGTGAGGTATCAGTTAAGATCTTTTGTCTGTTTTTTTAATTGAGTTCATTTTCTTACTACTGAGTCTTAAGTGTTTTTTAAATATATTTTAGGTAATTGTCCTTTATCAGATATGTCTTCTGCAAATATTTCTCCTATCTGTGGTTTGTCATTTTCTCTTGACATTGTCTTTTGCTGAGCAAAAGTTTTTTAATTTTATTGAAGCCCAGCTTATCAGTTACTTCTTTCATGGATCATACTTTGTGTTATATAAAACAGCATCACCATACCAAGGTCATTTAGGTTTTCTTGTATGTTATCCTCTAGGGGGTTATAACTTTGCATTTTATATTCATTTTTGTGAAGGGTGTAAGATCTGGGTCTAGATTCTCTCTTTTTTTTTTTTTTTTGCATGTGGAGGTCCCCTTGTCCACTGTTTGTTGAAAGACTAGCTTTAATTGAATTACCTTCTCTTCTTTGTTGAAAATCAATTGACTATAATTATGTGGGTATATATCTAGGCTCTCTATTCTGTTCGGTTGATTTATTTGTTTCTTCTTTTGTCCATGCCACACTGTCTTGATTACTGTAGCTTTGTATTAAGTCTTGGAGTTGGCTAATCTTACATTTGCTAGAGGCGTGAGCTACCTAGGTTTAGTAATATACTAGGTGTTTATTGAGGTGATCCTAATAAGGTTTTTCTTCTTCAAAGAATTTATTGTATGATAAAATTACTTTTTCTCATCTTCAGTTCGATAGTTGAACATTGAAAAACGAAGGCAGGTTTGATGTATTTCATTTTTTCACTTAGTCTGTGTAGTGCCTTGAAATGTCATTAATTAACTATTAATTATAAAATGTATTAGTACTGAGATTAATAATGCCAAATGTTTAAACACAGTCTTCTCCCATCAGAACTGTTCAGTAGTAACTTGCTGCTCTAGCGCCTATCATTGTTCAGTCACCTTTTTTTTCTTTCCTTGGGTATAAAGATTCTTCCTACTCTAAAACTATACTAAAGTATGCAGTAAAGAATAATATTTATACATTTCCATGTCAGACAAAAGCATAATAATTTACTATATATGCAGAGATTATTAGAACACATTTGAATTGTACATCAGGTAAATTTACTTTGCGTAAGTATGTGAAATGAGAGGGATGAAAAAGTTGTATCTTCTAGGACGCTTGTCTATTATGTATAGATGACATTTCCATGTGTTTTGAAGTTTCTGTGTCATTTTGTATTTTTGTATTGTAACTTAATTTTAAGTGGAGTTTGAACACAAGATAACCGTTGGTTCCCAAAAAGGGTGGAAAATTGGAGGGGGTAAATGGTACAGAAAGCAGAATTCACCTGAATGATTTCTTTATCCTTCTCCTCCACCAACCATCACCAACTATCAAATTTTCTTCTTTGGCAAGTACAGTAAACCTTGTTTACAATGTATTTTATGCACAAAGTATATTGTATATTTCTTGTAAACTTGTTATTGCTCATGCATGCATGCTAAGTCGCTTCAGTCGTGACTGACTCTGTGTGACCCCATGGACAGCAGCCCACCAGACTCCTCTGCCCACCGGAATCTCCAGGCAAGAATACTGGAGTGGGTTCCTATTTCCTTCTCCGATTTAATCGCTAAGTCATGTCTAACTCTTTGGAACCCCATGGACCATAGCCCACCAGGCCCCTCTGTCCATGGGATTTCCCAAGCAAGAAGACCGGAGTCGGGTGCCATTTCCTTCTCCCATTATTGCTCAATCAATGCATTTTTGGAATCTTGGGATATATAATCCATTGCCCTATTATAAAATTAACAGGAAATATTTCATTTAAAGATTTTTACTTAGTGATAATGCTTTTAGGAATAAAAGACATTAAGTGAGAAATAGGTATGTCATTTGAATTTGATTCAGTTTTACCTGCTCCTTTCCCCACCTTTTTAAAGATTATTGTGACTGCAGCTCTGTAATTGTCAGTTTCATTCTTGTGCTGAGTCATGTCACTCACCAGGCTTCTCTGACCATGGGATCTCCAAGGAAAGAATCCTGGAGTGGGTTGCCATATCCTCTCCAGGGGATCTCCCTGACCCAGGAATTGAACCTACGTGTCCTACGTCTCCTGCATTGGCAGGCAGATTTTTTACCACTGAGCAGCCACCTGAGAAACACTAATTGTACATTTAATGGGTATAAGTTCTTCATACGATATTGATGTCCTCAAGAGTATTTTATATCAATGAAGATTTGGATTTGGTTCAAAAATTTCACACTAAGTTCTGTTTTGGCAGATTTTGAATTGATAAATATCAAATTGTTTCTTTTAAGTGTTAAGACTACCCCCAAAGAAGATTATTAGTAATATGAATACCCTTTGAATTCATTTAATTTTAGTTCTATGCCTAGAATAAAATAAGTTCTATATCAACCAATGTTCATCAATGTACTAGAATATAAAAGGTAACAATTAGAAGTCAAATTAGGTAACAGTACTTTAGTTTTTGGTTTATGTTTTTATGATGACCTTAAAAATATTTTAGATATATAAAGTAACAAATACCATAAGTAGAATAAAAGAACCATTAAATATCAGATATTAAAATCATTTCTTAATCATTGTAACTTAGAGTTTGTGGTAGACAAAATTTATCACCATTTTATAGATGTGAGAGGCTAAAGGGGTTCTCAAGGTTCGCAAAAATTAAAGCCAAAACAGCCCAGATATTTTGACTTTCTAGTGTGGGGGTTCATTTTATTTTAGTGAGTAGTGAGTCTATTTTTACCTGTGCTGTTTATATCTAAGGTCATTTTCCTTTCCTTCCTTAACCTTGTCTAGTTATTTAATGCCCATTTAAAGTAGCGATTTGAAAATAAAAATCCAATAACAAAAGTAGTTTAAGCCCATGATTATGTTATAGTTAATTCAGTAATTGTAGCCCTTTGCCACATGAGGTCATTATATACTTGGTTCTTTCCTTGGCTCTGGCTCTAATCCAAGCATCATAATCTTGGTAATGAATGGTTGGGAAAAGATAAGAGCTGATGAGAGATCTTTTGCATCGCCAGAGCAAAAGCATTTATTGATTAATAAATACTTCATTGAGTGAGATTTTATGTGTACCAATGCAGGAGGGAAAATGAGCTGTCAGATAAAGGCAGTCCAAAAGGTAGTGCTTTTAGAATGGTTTTACTGTAAGAATGTCTGGTGCACAACTCTCAGGGGATTCTCTAGATAGTGGACTGAATAATACCTATTGTTTTTTTATGGGATAGTACTTAGCTAGATAATTATGCCTAACAGGTTGCCAGGAAATTTAATTTTTTAATGTTCACTCATTAGACTTTTTGTTAAGGGCCAACTTGCAAGACTGTTTACCATTTACTTAGCAATTATGTATACAAATAAACTTCCAGTTATTTTTATTATTCTGTGGAAATACATGGAGCTCAGCCAGACGCTTGTTTTTTCAAGAAGGAAGTTTTACTTAAGGAAATCGTGATCTAGAAAGTGATTCAGTATCAAGGGTAGGTGAAACCTGATCTTCGATTGACACATCATCTGAAACATTGCACCTTTAATGTTACTTGGCTTCACTTGGAAACTGTCTTGGTATTTTGGTGATACTGAATAGATGTATGTGTGTGTGGATGCACTGCTTTTACTGCTATCCCTTGTTCAGACTAATAAGATGCAGTCAAAGATAAGGCATCTTCTAAAGCTACCTTTTTTCCTTGCTGTTACTGTGAGTGGAATCACTTTCTGCTAGAAGAGTAAATTAGGAAATGGCTAATGTTTAAGACAGTTTATGCTTCACGTGGCTCAACAACACTTTTGATATGTTGTACAGTGCTTAGATCTTAGAATTCAGTTCAGTTCAGTTCAGTCGCTAGCTATCAAATCACTAGCTTGGAGATAGTAGACAATATGGACATAAGTTATTTCACTGATGGTTGACATGAACTGGTTGCTAAATTAGTAAATGAAAGAGACCTGTTAAGTGTGGTAACTTAACAGACTGTCCTTACACAATTAAATATTGTTCTCTTCAGAATAGTTACCTTGACAGACTATACATTATTCCAAAGATTCTGCCATTTTTCAAAACACTCTTGGATCTGAGTTTAGAGACTGAGCTGTCTATTTTTTAAATGTGATTCAGGTTCTTTTTGTGTGTGTGACTGGATATAGTTTTTTGTTTTTGTTTTTAATGACCACAAATCATTTAGTGACAAGTCTAATGAACAAAACGGGTAGTAAAACTTATATAAAAGCTGCTTTTGGCCTTTAAGAAGGTAATAGTAAGGCACTTAGATCTCTTTTCTTGTTCAGTTTATGAAATATATGTGAAGGGAATTTATATATTTTTGCTAAATCAAATGTTTCTGACTAATGACAGACTCTGAACACATAACCTATTGCTATGATTCCTTTGAAGGCATTGGTTAGTGTAAGGTTATGATATAGTTAAAAACAAACAAACCAGGACATTGTCTCCTATTATGTTTACATCTGGTATATACTAACAGTCAGCTGTTGTTGTAAGAATTTATCTTTATTACTTTTAACATCACAGAGGCAGTAATGACGAAGAACACAACCTCCCAAGACAAACTGCTGGCTTCACATCCTTCCTCTGCCACTTATTGTCTAACTTTAGGCAAGTCATTATAATCTTTGGAAAGTAACATTTTAAAATTTCTTTATAAGAGGTCCATAAGTAATAGTACCTACATATAAAGTTGTACAATTCTAATGTGTTCAGTTCAGTTTGGTATATATTAATATAAAGCATTTAGAACAATGCTCAATGCATGTTAGTCATTACTATTAGTATTTTTATTTCCTTTCATTCAGTATCTTGATTGCTGAAAGCATCTGGAAAACTGGTAAGTTCAGGTAGTTATTAAAATGAATAAAATGGAACTATAGTAGGATAATCTCTATATTTTTTGAATGGAAATAGTTACGGTGTGTGGAGAGATTCAGTAAACTTCACTGTGGTTACCTCCAGTGAGTGGGATTGGAGTGATTGTTGAGATTCTTGGGAGAAGGTTTTCATTTAATATTAGATTTATTCATTCAGCAAATATTTATTGATCTACTGCATGCTAGAGACTGATAAAAGAACATCTCAGTTGTTAGAAACTACTCTTTCCCTTAAGGAATTTTGGACCAATATAGCAGATTAGGTTTCTACCTAAGTTCTTAGCATTTTCCTTTTTTGAAATTTTCTGTTCTTTTACTTTTTGAGTGGTACTGAATAAAAACACTTTTGATATCTCCATTAATGTTTCAAAAATTATGATTTTTCATTCCTGAATGTAAACATCCTGCTAATTTTGAAATAAGTAGCTTTATTTTCAGATGTTGTGTAAAACTCTCAGAAGAATTTGATGCTTGATACTTATGATACCAAGAGACTTTCCTTCTCTTGGGAAGTATATGAGATTAATAGACTCTGGTTTTTCAACCCAACCAAAGAATGGGCAGAAGATCTAAACACAATTTGTCAAAGAGTTACAGATGGCCAACAGGCACAAGAAAAGATGAACATTGCTAATTAGAGAAATGCAAATCAAAACTACAACGAGGTACCACCTCACACCGGTCAGAATGGCCATCAGAAAGTCTACAAATAACAAAGTCTACAAAATAACAAATGCTGCAAAGGGTGTGGAGAAATTACACTGTTGGTAGGAAATTACACTGTTGGTGGGAATATCAGTTGGTGCAACCACTATGGAAAACACTAGGGAGGCTCCTTAAAAAACTAAAAAGTTTGCCATATGATCCAGTAGGACCACTACTGGAAATATATCCCTAAAAAACTGTAATTCAAAAAGACACATGCACTCCAATATTCATTGGAGCGCTATTTATAATAGCCATGACATGGAAACAGCTTAAACGTGTACTGAAAGAACAGATAAAGATGTGTGGCACATGTATACATGGAATACTACTCTGCTACAGCTTTGAAAATGGTGCTGTGAAGTGAAGTGAAAATCGCTCAGTCCTGTCCGACTCTTTGCAACCCCGTGGACTATACAGTCCATGGAATTCTCCAGGCCAAAATACAGGAGTTGGTAGCCGTTCTTTTCTCCAGGGAATCTTCCCAACCTAGGGATTGAACCCAGGTCTCCCATATTGCAGGAGGATTCTTTTCCAGCTGAGCCACCAGGGAAGCCCAAGAATACTAGAGTGTGTAACCTATCCTTTCTCCTGTGGATCTTCCCGACCCAGGAATCAAACTGGGTCTCCTGCGTTTCAGGCGGACTTTTTACCAGCCTGAGCTACCAGGGAAGTTAGTGGTAAAAAAATCCACTTTCCAATGCAGTTTAGAAATAAGAGACGTGGGTTCGATCCCTGGGTCGGGAAGATCCCCTAGAGGAGGGCACAGCAACCCATTCCAGTATTCTTGCCTGGAGAATCCCATGAACAGCGGAGCCTGATGGGCTGCAGTCCATCAGGTCACAACGTCAGACACGACTGAAGCGACTTAGCACTCTCGCACATGCTCAATCAGTTCAGTTCAGTTCAGTTCAGTCGCTCAGTCGTGTCTGACTCTCTGCGACCCCATGAATCACAGCACGCCAGGCCTCCCTGTCCATCACCAACTCCCGGAGTTCACTCAAACTCATGTCCATCGAGTCAGTGATGCCATCCAGCCATCTAATTCTCTGTTGTCCCCGTCTCCTCCCACCCCCAATCCCTCCCAGCATCAGAGTCTTTTCCAGTGAGTCAACTCGTCGCATGAGGTGGCCAAAGTATTGGAGTTTCAGCTTTAGCATCAGTCCTTCCAATGAACACCCAGGATTGATCTTTAGAATGGACTGGTTGGATCTCCTTGCAGTCCAAGGTACTCTCAAGAGTCTTCTCCAGCACCACAGTTCAAAAGCATCAATTCTTCGGCGATCAGCTTTCATAGTTCTTATCAATTTTCAGCAAGATACATAAGGATCTTTGTACACCTACCTAGGAAAGATAGGTTACAACAAAGAGAACTCTCAATGTCTATAAATTATCTTTAAAGTCTTTTTAGAAATTGCCCTTGCTCTTTCTACTTTTGTTTAAGTTAGCGAATATGTGTATTGTTTTTGTTTGAGTAAAAGAATATTATGGTTACTGTTATGAGTTCAATGTTTCTGCTCTGGAGTAGTGATAAAAGGACAGAATGCTCTATTCCCCTCCACGCCCCACCCAAACTGTTACCCAGATGTTCCTACAAGGGCATCGTTATAGGCTGCAGGCAAAAATCCTGCATTGGGCCCATACCTGGTTGTGACCTCTGTGCCTTTCACACAGAAGAGTGCTGTCTTTTGTGAAGCACCGCAGTTAATTCCTAAGTTATACTTAATACTATTTAATAGAGACCTCTAGACCATTGAGGTATGACCTAAGTCAAATCCCTTATGATTATACAGTGGGGGTGACAAGTAGATTCAAGGGATTAGATCTGATAGAGTGCCTGAAGAACTAAGGATGGAGATTCATAACATTGTACAGGAGGTGGTGACCAAAACCATCCCAAAGAAAAAGGAATGCAAGAAGGCAGAATGGTTGTCTAAGGAGGCCCTACAAAAAGCTGAGAAAAGAGAAGCCAAAGGCAAAGGAGAAAATGAAAGATTTACCTAACAATGCAGAGTTCCAGAGAATAGCAAGGAGAGATAAAAAAGGCTTCTTTAGTGAATGATGCAAAAAATAGAGGAAAACAATAGAATGAGAAAGACTAGAGATCTCTTGAAGAAAAATGGAGATACCAAGGAAACATTTCTTGCAAAGTTGGGCAGAATAAAGGACAGAAATGGGAAAGACCTAACAGAAGCAGAAGAGGTTAGCAAGAGGTGGCAAGAATACACAGAACTATTTTAAAAAGGTCTTAACAACCCAGATAACCACGTTAGTGTGATCATTCATCTAGAGCCAGACATCCTGGAGTGTGAAGTCAAGTGGGCCTTAGGAGATATCACTAGGAACAAAGTTAGTGGAGCTATTTAATCAACAGCGGAGCTATTCCAAATCTTAAAGGATGATGCTGTTAAAGTGCTATGCTCAAGATGCCAGCAAATTTGGAAAACTCAGCAATGGCCACAGTACTGGAAAAGGACAGTTTTCATTCTAGTTCCAGAGGAGGGTAATGCCAAATTGCCCTTGGAAAATTCTTTAAGAGATGGGAATACATGACCACCTTACCTGCCTCCCGAGAAACGTATATGCTTGTCAAGAAGCAACATTTAGAGCCCAACATGGAACAATGGACTGGTTCAAAATTGGGAAAGGAGTAAGTCAAAGCTGTATATTGTCACCTTGCTTATTTAACTTATATGCAGAGTACATCCTGCAAAATGCTGGGCTGGAATCAACATTTCTGGGAGAAATATCACCAACCCCAGATATGCAGATGATACCATATTAATGGCAGAAAGCAAAGAGGAACTAAAAGACCTCTTGAAGGTGAAAGAGGAGAGTGATAAAACTGGCTTAAAACTCAGCATTCAAAAAACTAAGATCATGGTATCCGGTTCCATCACTTCATGGCATATAGATGGGGAAACAATGGAAAACATGGCAGATTTTATATTTTTGGGCTCCAAAATCAATGTGGACAGTGACTGTAGCCATGAAATTAAAAAATGCTTGCTCCTTGGAAGAAAAGCTATGACAAACTTAGATAGCATATTAAAAAGTAGAGACATTACTTTGCTGACAAAGGTCTGTACAGTCAAAGTAGTCATGTATGAATGTGAAAGTTCAACCATAAAGAAGACTGAGCACCGAAGAACTGATGCTTTTGAATTGTGGTGCTGGAGAAGACTCTTGAGAGTCCCTTGGACAGCAAGGAGATCAAGCCAGTCCATCCTAAAGGAAATCAACCCTGAATATTCATTGGAAGGACTGATACTGAAGCTCCAATACTTTGGCCACCTGATGCAAAGAGCTGACTCATTGGAAAAGACCCTGATGCTGGGAAGATTGCGGGCAGGAGGAGAAGGGGATGACAGAGGATGAGATGGTTGGATGGCATCACTGACTCAATGGACGTGAGTTTGAGCAAAGTCCAGGAGATGGTGAAGGACAGGGAAGCCTGGCATGATTCAGCTCATGGGGTCACAAAGATTTGGACACAACTCAGCAACTGAACAATAGCAGTAAAGGCCAAAAGGGAAGTGAACAAGATCCTTGACTGGTCTCTATTCCTTCGGTTCTCTGCAATGTCTATTTTATTGCAAACAAATTAAGGTAAAGGAGAGAGGTAATAAGGTAAAGGGAGGTATTCTAATTTTATGGGTCCTAGAGCAATGTTTAATACAGAAAATTAAAAATCTAGAAAATTATAAACAAAGTAATCTACTGGAAATCCTACCACATCCTTGCATACCCATTTAATGTATGTACATTCTCATGGGTTGCACCTATGCACATACATAGACTTAGTGTCCACATTTGTGAATATACATAATCTTTAGAGGGCTTTCATTCATTTTCAAAAACAAAAATTTTGAATATCGTAATGAAAATGTAATAATACAGGGAGCCTCTTGGCAATCCAGTGGACTCCACACTTTCACTGCCGAAGGTATGGGTTCATTCCCTGGTTGGGAAACTAAGATCCTACAGGCTGTGTGCATGGCTAGAAAAGAAAGGAAAAAAAAAAAAACGTGGAAAAAAAGAAAATGTAATCATACAGAATTTTTAAAACTAAGATTGGTTTATTAGCAAAATTTATTGACTTATGTTTAGTGATAGATACACTCATTGCATAAATTGAAAGTTTTATTATTTAGAATTTCGGTATATTGTTTTCCAATGATTTATAATTTGAAATGATTTTCTTTACTTGATTTCCAGTTGGCAGTGACAATAAACCTAAATATTTTGCTTTTCTTTAAAAAAGTGCAACATACCCATGAAAACAATTTGGACTTTGCAGAAATATTCAAATAGGGCAATCCCTGGATCCTGTCACTCAAAGGTACTATCCTGGCAGACTATCACCTTCCAGCTTTATGTCTACAAAGAAACATTTTTCTTTTTTACTAAGTTGAGATCATGCTCTATATTTAACTTTGTGTCCTGCCTTTTCCCCCTTAAAGTATATTGTAAAAATTTTTTTCTTGCATCAAAGTTAAACCCATAATTTTTTGACTCTGTAAAGTTTGAAATGTGCAGAAAATATGAGAAGAAAAAAATATTTGTAATCTTACCACTAAGAGATAACTACTTCCATATTAGTATTTCCTGCTAAGCTGTGAGTTTCTTTGTTCCCACCTTCAGAAAAACAAAACCTAAATCTTAACTATCCATGGCAATTCCCTATTTTATTTCTCTTGTTAAAAGAATAATAATTTTGAAAAATGAACTTCTTGGATTGATCATTATATAATTGATATGATAAGTAAGTTCATATTTTCACATTTTATAGAACTTTTATATTTGTGAAGGACCTCTAATTCAAATTTATTGTAACCTTTTTCTCTACAGAATATATCTGTATGTGCTTACCTGTGTGTATAAAACTAAAATTTTCTTTCCAAGGAATAGACTTGTTGTCAGGTACCAGAAAAATCTGTAAAAGGACCTCTTAAACTATAAAATATAACAAGTATTAGTATTTATTGTTTAAGGAGCTCCAGGAAAGAAAAATAAAAGGCAAAGGCAGTTCTTGATTCCCGCAAGTTTATGGTCAGATTTCCTTTCAATGCAAGTGGAAACTGAGTAAGGGAATCTTGATGTGTGAAATGCAGAATGTAGCTTTACACTGAATTTCACATCAATTTATCTAACTGACCATGCGTCTAGATCTTAGGACAAGAGAGAATACAATTCTTTCTGTACTATTTTAATTTTGAACAAGTCATGCTTATGGTACCTAGCTCTTAGAAAAAAATAAAAAAAAGAGAGAAATGGTTTAATATCTGTCCACCACCACCTGCTATTTTTAGATTGGCTAAGAAGCCCTATCTGGCTGCCTTTGTCCATCTCATTTGGCAACTCTTGAGCCTGCATCACTCAGAGATAAAAGAAGCTTAGAAGGCGGAAAACTGAATTTCTTTGATTTTCCCGTCATCATTGATGAAAAAATATATCACCACAAGCAATTTGAAGGACATTGGCTGTAAGTAAAACAGTAAGTGTTTTTATTTAGCGAGGTGGGCTTATGCAATGTGAAAGACATGATATATTTTCACCTTTCTACCTTAATAAGAGGTGAGGAAGGTACGAACCTTAGGTCCTGATCTGATTTCTATTTATTAGTAAGAGAAATAATAGTCTAGAAAAAGATGCAAATACTGTGCACACAAACATACACACACACACATATATATATGCCCATATATTTTTATGGCCTTTTAGAATAAAACCCTTAGGAAAAAAAGGGAAGCAATATGAAGTCAAGCAAAGAAGGATATAAACAATTTGAGAAATGACAGATTTTAAGATTAATGTACTGTGATGAATTCGAAAGCTAAAGAAACAGTATTTAAAGAAATTAACTTTCCATTTACCTGGCTAAAGGGAGATAATATAGCCATGTATCAGTTTTAAATGAGCATGCATTTGGGCAACTTATAGATAATAAAATTTAACCTGTTTTATCTGTAATTTCTATGAAGTGTTCTGAAACATTTCTATTGTTGGATACAGTAACATACCAAAGGCTCTGGTAAAGGTTAGGTTATATATTCTAGGTAGTTTTCCTTTGCCTGTAATATTATTTTATTAGCTTGCTACACTAACTTTCCTTTAATTGTTAAATTATCATTTCCCAATAACTGAAGAATTTTATTAAATGAGTTACCAAGTGTCAAGTGCTCAATAAATGTTTATTCTAATTGCATTGATATTTTTAATATGTGCACAAATTCTAATGAAATTATATGAGAAAATTCATTTAAAATCCATCCTGTTGCAAGCCATATTAATTATTTTACATAGCTGCACATTAACAAGATAAAATTCACTTTCACATATCTGTTCCAAAGTTGATATTTTCCTTCATCTCTAAAAGTGTTTGAGAAAAACTTACACTGTAATCTTAGTCTTATGTCTAGTAGTAACATTAATATAAAGTAATTTTGCCTACTAGGAAAAGTTGTAAATGTGTTTCTCTCTTTAAATCTGTGATTATGAAATCAGAGATATATTAAGGAGAATTCATTTATAATGACTTAAATTCAAAGATAAAAATTTTGTTTTATAAGTCTAACTTGTAAGGAAAATTTAGGGAACATTTATAAAGTGCTGTATTGTTTGCAAAGGACTTTTACATATTTTATCATTTACTCCTCACAATAACCTTGTGAGACACACAGAAGTATTGCCTTTAATAGATGAGAAAACTGAAATTCACAGAGGTCACAATTTGAATGTGATAAGCCAATATTTCTACAAGAGACTGGATCACTGGAAAAGGATACTTTAGAAATGGTGCCTGCACAGGAAAGGATCTTGTAAAGGATCCTAGGGGGTCCTTTCAAATTTCACGTTTGTGTGATTTGTATATTTTTAGGTGGGAGGCAGCAGAGTATAGTAGGAATCACCTGGAAGACCCAAATTTACTACATCCAGGTCTTGAGCAAGTAGTTCAGCCTCTCTGAATCTCAATTCCTTGTCTGTAAAACACAAACATTTAACAAATAACTTGCAGTGTTATTGAAAAGATAAAATGAGATAATGTAGAGAAGAGCTAGACACTTCACTGCTTAATGACAGAGCTATTGTTAATATATGGGCTTTCCTTGTGGCTCAGCTGGTAAAGAATCCACCTGCAGTGAGGGCGACCTGGGTTTGATCCCTGGGTTGGGAAGATCCCCTGAAGAAGGAAAAGGCTACCGACTCCAGTATTCTGGCCTGGAGAATTCCATGTACTGTACAGTCCATGGGGTCGCAAAGAGTCGGATACGACTAAGCAACTTTCACAAGTTGTTAATATATATAAATCCAAATACAGTAACATATAGCACTGTATAGCCCAGCTGGCATACTTGGGCTTCCCTGATGGCTTAGACAGTAAAGAACCTGCCTGCAATGCAAGAGACCCAGGTTTGATCCATGGGTCAGGAAGATCCCCTGGAGAAGGAAATGGCTACCCACTCCAGTATTCTTGCCTGGAAAATTCCATGGACAGAAGAGTCTGGCGGGCTACAGTCCGTGAGGTCACAATGAGTCAGACACGAACGACTGAGCGACTAGCACTTTTCACATAGTACTACTAATTAGCAACTGTTTTGGGGGAATGAGGAAAATGATTGGAGAATTTATTGAAGATGTTAAAGCAAAGAAAAATGTGTGTGTTAGTTGCTATTTGTTTGTGTTAGTATATGTTTGAGGTGGGAACTGAAATCTCAGTGAACAGCAATACAGATAGAAGAAAGAAACTTGCAGGACAAGAAAGAGCCTGTGACCTTTCGCAGTGAAAGCAAAAAACATGAGAATCACTTGGCAAATCCTGGGCAAACTGTTTCAGAACCGACCAGGTATCAGAGAGGCCTCCAGCAACCTCTGTCATTTAGGGAAATGGAAAGTTTCAGCACTAAAGTGGAGTAGCTGATGTTGGACTTGCACTTTATAATCTGATTGACCTAAGTTAAAATTTTGGCTGTGAAGTAAGAGAGATATGTAAAGTATCTATTTGTTTTCTGTTTGTTGCTTCCTCTGCCAACAAAAATATAAAATCTGTCTGAATGGACAGGACCTTTATTTTGTCCCTGTACCTGTTTTATACATGTAATAGTAGACCCTTAAACATTTGTTGAATGACCAAGCAAACCTGTCAAAAGTATGTGTGTGTGTATAATAAGCCAATTTGAATGGTATGAGGAAAATACTCCCAAGCTGCAATGGCATTAATAAGATTTTTATCATGATCCATCCTTGTCTAAATTTCTATTTCATTTATTGTCCAATCATTCAAGTAATATTTAATCACATACTTATTGATACTCTAATATATTTTATATTTTACTTGCCCAATTGGACTGTTAAGCTTATGGAGAGTAGAAAGCAGTCCTTATCCATCATCATCTAGTCTGATACTATGCTTGTAGTTCTCCAAGTTGTAATAAATATGCTGTGAATTATTGGGCCACATAACCAGGAATTTATACTTATTTTTTAAAAGAAATTTATACTTGATAATGGTGGTTGATCATGGTAGGATTTTGGCTGAAGATGAAAGTTATGTTTTCTTTTGTTGTCTCCCCTGGATACTTGTCAGATGAAAGGCTGAAAGACATGAGGTCAGTGGACAAGGAAAGGACAGAAAGATCCATATGAGAGTATTTATGTTCTAGTCCGAGAACAGAGTGTATGTGCTGGTAGATATTTTGAGGTTTCTCTGACAAATATCTCTCTTGCACATGTCTTTGCCTAGAAAATTTCCCTTACTCCCTCTCCTCCATTTGCTAATTCCTACTTAGCTTTCAATTTTCAGCTCAAGAAGCTTCTGTAGTACTGACTTAAGTCTGGCCAAAGTGTCTCTCATCTGTGTTCCCATCGCACTCTATACTTTCCCTACTATTATACACAGAAAATTATATTGTATTATCTGTTTGTTTCCCAGCTAGGCAATCCCTCCACGAAGTTAGGAATTGTATTTGTCTTGCTTTCCATTATACCCTAGGGCAGTGCGTATTAGTAGTAAACTTTTGTTGAATAAACAAATGAAAAGTGACTAAAGGGAAAATATCTGTAAAATAATAGCTGTCATTTATTGGTGTCTGTTAAGTGACTGAAACTTTATAGAAGTTAATATTTAATCCTTGCAGGCATCTAGATGGAGCAATTGAGTTCAGGGAACTTAACATCAAAGTGATACTGCTGAGATTTGAAACAATGTCTTTCTTGATCCAAAGCCGGTGTCCTCTCCACTTTAATACTGCCCCTCTCCTGTCTTACATTTGTGTAAGTTGTTACAGGCTACAGACACCCTTCTTATGACGCCCTTGTGAAACTAGATCTTGTCTTTCATTTTATGTCTAGTAAGTGGCAAAGCCATGGCTTTCGAATCAAATAGTCTAGATCCAGGTTCATTTTCTTTCCATTATTATACACCTGTCTTATTCTGGGGACTCAGAGGTGTAAGGCCTTCATAGACATGGTGAGATAATAAAAGTTTTAAAAATGTCAAGATGCTTTTGATTCATAAATAATAGAAACAATTCCAAGCAGATGTATGTTAGCAGGGCTGGAATAAATTCTATATTTTCTTTGTCATTTTTCTCAAGAAGGGGGAAAATGAATACAGTTGGGAATGATTGCTGTTAACACTATCAAATGCTTTCTTCTCTCTTAAATCTGATTGTTTCCTGGCCTCATATTGTTATGAGCACAAAATTCATAGGATTTCTACAGAAGGAACTATTGCTGTTGGGACAAAATGATGCTGTTGGGTAAATTTAATGCAGCTTCTTCCTACCAGTAGCCCTTATTCTTGTAGCAATTTGTTTTGCAGTTACTCTGCTTATCCCACACCCCTCAAATTGTGGTTTCTGTTAGGAGCGAGCTTAGCTGGGTTTGCCCTGGAGGTCATTGACTTGGGCCACCCTCGGCCTATGGCTTAACTTTGCTCTTTACCCTTTGGTCAAAAATTACTTCTGTTGAGAAGTAAGGGGAGGGGAGGTAGGAATAGGATATTAGGGAGTGTTTATTTTCTAGTGAAACAAGTAGAGGCTCAGAACTAAGGAAAGGAAATCTCCACAACCCCTTCCTGAGAGTAGAGAAGTCTCCCATATGTGCAGATAAAAGAAAACGCAGTGTGAAAAGGGATTCAAATTTTTCTTAGTCTTGCTAAAATTCTGGTAGCTGCTTTGACACATATAGGTTGCTGGACTGTCAGTTCAGTTCAGTTCAGTCGCTCAGTCGCGTCCGACTCTTTGCGACCCCATGAATCCCTGTCCATCACCAACTCCCGGAGTTCACTCAAACTCATGTCCATCGAGTTGGTGATGCCATCCAACCATCTCATTCTCTGTCGTCCCCTTCTCCTCCCGCCCCCAATCCCTCCCAGCATCAGAGTCTTTTCCAGTGAGTCAACTCTTCGCATGAGGTGGCCAAAGTATTGGAGTTTCAGCTTTAGCTGGACTGTAGGGCAACGCAAATGCAAAATATTTCAAAAAGGAAAGAGTATTTTTTTTAATTTCAAAAAGTATTTGTAAAAGCACTAAAATTTATAGTTTTCTAAAGCCACAATTAACCAAGATTTTATTATAATCTTTTAATAAAATGTTAGAATTAAATAACTTAAAAACCAATCACAAATTTGAAAATAAGTTGTTCTAAAATAAATATAATCCCAACATATATCCTGATTATTGGCTGCTTTGTTCTGCCCTGTACTGTTGTGTAAATGTTTGATGAAGCCACAGTTCATTTATTTACTTTTCTTTGATCTCTACACCAGCTCAATATGTTTGTGTTTCTGTTTTCCTTGTGACTTAGCATTTGTACTACTTGGCCCTAGAATTTTGCTGAACAGGTGAGCTTGACCCTTTATGGCGGGGAAAGAGAAATGTGGGTGACCCAGGCCCCAGTAGGTTGTGACTGAATAGAAGGAAATCCCAGGGTTGTTTTTAAAAACAGAGGTATAATTTATACACAGTGGTCTGTAACTTTTAAGCAAACATTTAAAAGTATGTAGACATGCATTTAACTACCTCCTGTCAAAATACTGAATGTTTACAGTACCCCAGAAGACTCTTAGGTGTGCCTGTCCTGACATGACTGACTCAAAAGGATGACCACTGTTCTCATTTACTTCATCATAAATTAGTTGTGACAGGAGAGCCATTTTTCAGTGTTTTTCAGAGAGGGCATCATGAATGGGAATGATTGACAAAGTCTGGGCACTGAGAGTTTTCAAATTCCTTGGGATGACGTACGTAACAGTTGTGATGCATCCATCATTTCCTAAAGACAGAGACATTCCCAACTGGTTCTACTCAGTTCCACCCTGGTCAGGGGGCAGAGCTCTCCCTTAGGTATCCATAGGATGTGAAAATTGCCCACATCAAGTCCTACACATCTTAAGAGTGTCCAGGTTGTTCAGATGGTTAATATTCAGAGGCAAAGTGTCACTGTGGGGTACACATTAAGAATAACTCATCATGGAGTCTTTTTCTCTCTGTTCCAGACCTCAAAGTTCCTACTCCCCCTTTGAAGGGTTCTCCAGTCCTGGACCGCATCCGGGTCTGTTCTCTTTCTCTACTTGTCCCTGTCTCATCTCCATGCATGCTAACTCTTTGGGGAGAAAAAAAGCTAAGTTAGACGCATCCATCCATACTTCTTCTGCTGCTGCTGCTCAGTCACTTCAGTCGTGTCCGACTCTATGTGACCCCATAGACGGAAGCCCCCCAGGCTCCCCCATCCCTGGGATTCTCCAGGCAAGAACACTGGAGTGGGTATCTCACACTTAATCTAAGGGGTGTTGGGTCTCTGTTTCTGCTCCTGCTCTAAGGGAAGATAATAGTGATCCCAGAGATCATTTCATACTAGTAAGTACAA
Organism: Moschus berezovskii; assembly: GCF_049115385.1. Lineage (NCBI taxonomy): Eukaryota > Metazoa > Chordata > Mammalia > Artiodactyla > Moschidae > Moschus > Moschus berezovskii. The sequence continues at coordinate 95,721,393 of NC_142464.1, forward strand.
TTCACCTTACTCTGAGAAAGTTGTGTATGATTCCATTATATAGATGTATTCCAATTGGTACAATATTTTAATATTTTAAATAATGCTGCGTAAATATCTTTGTATATGTCTTTCCTCTCACGTGTCAATAAATATTCAAGATAAGTTCCTAGAAGAAATTTCTGAGTTAAAGATGTATGAACTTAGCATTTAATTTTGATGGTGCCACATTTCTCTCAATAGAGCTAGTACCAATTTATACACTCTTACCAGCAATGTGTGGATATTCCTTTTTATAATTGTTGAAGTTAAATTATTTTTTTGCTTATAATATTTTTGCTATGTGGAAATTAAAAAATTTTATGTACTTGAATTTATCAGTTTTTAATGATTTCCAGATTGTGTGTTATTATTGGTAAGGCCCTCCCTAGTCTGAGTCTATTCTTTATAGTTTTTTAATGTTTAAAATTTTTATGAACATTTATAATGGTATAAATGATATGACGTAATTTTTGATAGATAGCTATCCCACTTGTTCTAAAACCGTTTACTTAATAATACATCTCCCACTGATGTTACATGCCAACTTTACCCTAAATTCCCTAACATACTTATGTCTGTTTCTAGACCTTCTAGTCTGTTTTATTCATCTGTCTGTCGCTCATTCAGTGGCACCACGCTATTTTAATTGGTAAAGTTTCAAAATAAATATAATTTTAGTAGGCTTTTTCGCCTCTTATTATTACTTTTATATTTATTAGAGTTTCCCAGGCTTTTGGCTTTTTTCTTTTCCATGTGCACTTTTAAAGTATACCTCACTATTTTTCCAACAAAATTTCTGATGGTATTTTTATTGGAATCATATTAAATTATAGACTTAAATTAGGAAGAATTGCTGTCTTCATCATGTTGAGTCTTCCTAATTATGAACTTGGTATTCAGTTTCGTGTATTCAAGGTTATTTTTTGTATTCCTTAGTAGTGTTTCAAAATTTTCTTCAAAGTTCTTGCACACTTCTTTTCTAGTTTGTTCTTAAGTATTTTGCAATATTCTGTTATTATTGTAAATGGAATTTAATCTTCCTTAATATATCGGAGAAGGCAATGGCAAGCCACTCCAGTACTCTTGCCTAGAAAATCCCACGGATGGAGCAGCCTGGTAGGCTGCAGTCCGTGGGGTCGCTAAAGGTCGGATACGACTGAGCGACTTCACTTTCACTTTATATTTTTAAATTGATTGTTGTTTGTATTAATACATATGAAGGCAATTAATACTTATATATTAATTTTGTAGCCATTCAAATTGCTGATTTCTCTTTTAGTTTCAGTTAATTTTTGTTCCTTCTTTAAGCTGAAATAACTGTTAGATGATCTACAAATTATAATGTTTACCTCCTGCTTTGCTATTTTTATACCTAATTTCTTCTGTTGGCCAATTTCATGGGCTGTTGTCTCCTCCAGAACAATATTAGATACTAATGATGGGGATGGTCATCTTTGAGCTAACATATTTAAATCTGTGTAAAGTGATCAAAAAGGCTATAAAATATGCTTCCTTAAAACCACCACAGAGAATATGTTTTTAGAAAGGAAATGACATGAAGTAAAATTGCTTCCTGAAAGGATATCTTATATGTTTGAATCTTTCATTTATTTGTTCAAGTGAATCTCCTCAGGGATATCTTCCCTGACCACATATTTTATTTTTATTTATTTTATTTTTTATTTATTTATTTTTTATTGGAAGCTAATTATTTTGCAATATTATATTGGTTGGTTTTGCCATACATTGACATGAATCCGCCCCAGGTGTACATGAGTTCCCCCTCCTGAACCCCCCTCCCACCTCCCTCCTCCCTTTATCCTCCCTCTGGGTCATCCCCGCACACCAGCCCCGAGCATCCTGTAACATGAATCGACCCTAAATTGGTGATTCATTTCACATATGACAACATACATGTTTCAATGCCATTCTCCCAAATCATCCCACCCTCACCCTCTCCCACAGAGTCCCAAAGACTGTTCTATACATCTGTGTCTCTTTTGCTGTCTCGTATACAGGGTTATCATTTGCATCTTTCTAAATTCCATATATATGCGTTAGTATACTGTATTGGTGTTTTTCTTTCTGGCTTACTTCACTCTGTATAATAGGCTCCAGTTTCATCCACCTCATTAGAACTGATTCAAATGTATTCTTTTTAATGGCTGAATAATACTCCATTGTGTATATGTACCAAAGCTTTCTTATCCATTCGTCTGCAGATGGACATCTAGGTTGCTTCCATGTCCTGGCTATTATAAACAGTGCTGCAATGAACATTGGAGTACACGTGTCTCTTTCAATTCTGGTTTCCTCGGTGTGTATGCCCAGGAGTGCGATTGCTAGATCATATGACAGTTCTATTTCCAGTTTTTTGAGGAATCTCCACACTGTTCTCCATAGTGGCTGTACTAGTTTGCATTCCCACCAACAGTGTAAGAGGGTTCCTTTCTCTCCACACCCTCTCCAGCATTTATTGCATGTAGACTTTTGGATAACAGCCATTCTGACTGGTATGAAATGGTATCTCATTGTGGTTTTGATTTGCATTTCTCTGATTATGAGGGATGTTGAGCATTTTTTCATGTGTTTGTTAGCCATCTGTATGTCTTCTTTGGAGAAATGTCTGTTTAGTTCTTTGGCCCATTTTTTGATTGGGTCATTTATTTTTCTGGATTTGAGCTGCAGGAGCTGCTTGTATATTTTGGAGATTAATCCTTTATCCGTTGCTTCATTTGCTATTATTTTCTCCCATTCTGAAGGCTGTCTTTTCACCTTACTTATAGTTTCCTTTGCTGTGCAGAAGCTTTTGATTTTAATTAGGTCCCATTTGTTTATTTTTGCTTTTATTTCCAATATTCTGGAAGGTGGGTTTTGGAGGATCCTGCTGTGATTTATGTCGGAGAGTGTTTTGCCTACGTTCTCCTCTAGGAGTTTTATAGTTCCTGGTCTTACATTTAGCTCTCTAATCCATTTTGAGTTTATTTTGGTGTATGGTGTTAGGAAGTGTTCTAGTTTCATTCTTTTACAAGTGGCTGACCAGTTTTCCCAGCACCACTTGTTAAAGAGACTGTCTTTTCTCCATTTTATATTCTTGCCTCCTTTGTCAAAGATAAGGTGTCCATAGGTGCGTGGATTTATCTCTGGGCTTTCTATTTTGTTCCATTGATCTATATTTCTGTCTTTACGCCAGTACCATACTGTCCTGATGACTGTGGCTTTGTAGTAGAGCCTGAAGTCTGGCAGGTTAATTCCCCCAGTTCCATTCTTCTTCCTCAGGCCACCATCACCCTAATCTCAAAACCTGGTAAAGACCCCACAAAAAAAGAAAACTACAGGCCAATATCACTGATGAACATAGATGCAAAAATACTTAACAAAATTCTAGCAATCAGAATCCAACAACACATTAAGAAGATAATACATCATGACCAAGTGGGCTTTATCCCAGGAATGCAAGGATTCTTCAATATCCGCAAATCAATCAACGTAATATACCACATTAACAAACTGAAAAATAAAAATCATATGATTATTTCAATAGATGCAGAGAAAGCCTTCGACAAAATTCAACAACCATTTATGATAAAAACCCTCCAGAAAGTGGGAATAGAAGGGACATACCTCAACATAATAAAAGCTATATATGACAAACATTATCCCACAGCAAACATTATCCTCAACAGTGAAAAACTGAAAGCATTTTCCCTAAAGTCAGGAACAAGACAAGGGTGCCCACTCTCACCACTACTACTCAACATAGTTCTGGAAGTTTTGGCCACAGCAATCAGAGCAGAAAAAGACATAAAAGGAATACAAATTGGAAAAGAAGAAGTAAAACTTTCACTGTTTGCTGATGATATGATCCTCTACACAGAAAACCCTGAAAACTCTACCAGAAAACTACTAGAGCTAATCAATGATTACAGTAAAGTTGCAGGATATAAAATCAACACACAGAAATCCCTTGCATTCCTATACACTAATAATGAGAAAATAGAGAAATTAAGGAAACTATTCCATTCACTGTTGCAACGAAAAGAATTAAATACTGAGGAATATATCTACCTAAGGAAACAAAAGATTTGTACATAGAAAACTGTAAAACACTACTGAAAGTAATCAAAGAGGACACTAATAGATGGAGAAATATACCGTGTTCATGGATTGGAAGAATAAATATTGTAAAAATGAGTATACTACCCAAAGTAATTTATATATTCAAAGCAATCCCTATCAAGCTACCAAAGATATTTTTCACAGAACTAGAACAAATAATCTCACAATTTGTATGGAAATACAAAAAACCTTGAATAGCCAAAGCAATCTTGAGGAAGAAGAATGACCACCTATTTTAAATTGCACCTGCTCCCCTCCACCCCTAGTCCTTTTCAATCCCTTCCTTCATCATATTATCATAGTCCCCAAGCTACTGCATGTTTCCTTCCACTGGAAACAATAGAAGGGACTTTCAACCTCTTCATTTACCTATCTTTAGCACTCTGTCTCTAGCACCTAGAACAATACCTGGCACATAGTAATGTCTAATAAATACTTGATGGATGACACTTCCTAAGACAATCCAGGAAAGGTGCTAAATAGCTTTGCTTGCCTCCAGTTATATATCAGTATAGAACAGATATTACCCAAAGATCTAGGTGAGATTTACATTTTGTTGTGACATCCTCATGATTTGAATTTCTGTTATATTTCTTCTTCTCCATAACAGTGAACAATGAATGAGCGTCTTCATATCCCAGCGGGTGTGGGAAGAAAAGGACCAGGTGGTGGTAGCTGTAAAGAGAAGAATAGGCAGGAATTCCTATAGAGCTCTCTGACTGGTATCTGTTTTGAAGAAGAAAATTATTTTCATCTCTTTTGTAGCAATAATCACAAAAGTATTTCACTAGAAAGTGTTCACCAGGAGGACTTGAACTTCACAGGATAATCCTAATATTGCTCAAAACAGATGTTCTTTTCTTTGAACCTAATTTACCATAAAATTAAACACAGAAAAGTTCTGTTAATAAAGCAGGGAGAGACTTCACCTCTAAAGGAGACAAGTCACGCCCAGAATGTGACTATGATTACTAAGAAAAAGAAAGGGAGGGAGGAAGGCAGAAGGAAGGGAGAGAAAGCAAGCTTGTGAGGCTTAAACAAATTATCTGGCAATATTCTGTGCAAGGTCTGTTGGAAAATTATTCTAGTAGCCTCAATGTGGGAAAATGAGTTGCTCAGCATGACTGCTAAAAATACAGCAAGCAGAAAGACGAGGTTACTGCATGCTGGCACATTTGCTGGGCTAGTGGTTGGTCATTTGTTCTGAGGTCTAGCTTTGGGGGACTGTCGATGCCTCTCCTTTGAGTTTGCTCACCACAGGATGAGGATTAACCTGGACCTGGAGGACATGGAACGAGGCTTAATTCAGAAGAAGAAATTGGGGATCTCCAGTTCAGAGGCGCTTTTCACTTTTGTGCTATTATTGACACCATAGCTAAGCTAAATTTAGACTAGCATTCCTATCTCACCTGATGGGAAATAGAAGGTTACTGCATTTAGACAGAAGGAGATCATGAGTGTCAGTGTGCTATTAACAATGTTTTCAGATAAAAATGGCAAGAGCCACACGTTATGATCTTAAGTGGATTTCAAATCAGTCCCTTGTTCACTGGGACTAGTCTCTTCTCTCCTTGGGACTGTGATTCCTGTTAATATATTCCTTTCCTTCCTTCCATTCCATCCCAGGTGGAAAGGAAGGGCTGACCTCATCAGTAGGGTAAAGGAAACTGAATCCCTTCTTTTGCCTCTCATTTCAATCAGAGGTAAGACAAAAGACCTTCCTATTCTTCTGTTTTTAAGAAATATTTTATTTAACTTTTTTGCTGCACCATGCAGCATGTGGGATCTTAGTTCCCCAACAAGGGATTGAACTTGTGCCTCCTGCAGTGGAAGCACAGAGTCTGAACCACTGGGTCATCAGGGAAATCCCTAATATTCTTTATAAGGTATTTCATGATCTTCACATCTTACTGCTATCCTCCTTGCTCATTTCACAGAAGACTGGCCTCTGCTGTCCCTTGAATATGTCAAGCACACTTGTTCTAGGGACTTTACCCTGGTGGTTGCCCTGCCTGGGGTGCTTTCCCCCTAGATCTTTTCATGGCTCATTTCAGCTCTTCCTTAGGTTTCTTCTCAGAAGTCACCTTATTAAACATGCCTTAGCTGACTACCCTAACCACCTGCCTCTCTGCTCCACTATTCCCTTCACACTGTGTTTATTGTATAAATTATGACAAAGTATGTATTTGTTTGTAGTCTGTCTTCCTACACTAGACTGTAAACTCCACCAGAGCAGAGACTTGTTTTGCTTACCACTGTGTTCTCAGTGCCTAGAATGGTTTCTGGAAAATGAAGCAGATGCTTGAAAAACACTGGTTGAATGAATAAAAGAATTTTTAAACCTTGGCACTTTAATGTACAGATTTGTTTTTGTTTTCTGTAATGTACTTGATTCTTCTGTAGCATATGGGAATGTATTTGTCATTTAGCATTAGCAATCATTTATGTTTGAAATGTTTTATAAACGTGAACAAAATATAACAGGATATTTGTGAAGGTTCTGTAGGAAGTTGGTTAGTAAAAAATGATCCTGAAGTTCTTAGAGTACATACTTTTAATTTTGGTTTCTGTCTTTTTCTACCCATCACACTCAACATTAGGTAGACAAAGATAGATCTAAATAAGATACTCAGTTCTTCATTATCCATGCTAATGAACAAATTGTGACTATTTTGCTTGCATTTGTTTCTATACTTTTCCTCAGTTAAAGAAGATCAGTATTTTGGTTGACAAGGTTTGGTTATAGACTATAAAAGGGAAAAAGTAAATATGAAATAATAAGCATTGTAGCAGATGGGTTTGTTATATATTGTACTTAATGATACCCAAGAATTTGAAAGCAAGATTTTGTATGGATCACACTTCCCCTGTTTTTTCTCCTATTTCCAATAAAAATAAATAATTAAGATTTTTTCTGTACATTAACAAAGTAATTATCTTGCAAGTATACTGAATGATTAGGCATTATTGAGAAAAATGAGTGCAAATATTTATGTTAATCAAGTGTGAGTTTCAGGAAAATGCCTATTTAGATAGAATGGGCCTCTTTTTGTCTTATTACTTAGAAAAACCTTGATGAGGAAAAGCAAGTTTTTAGAAGCCCTAAGAGAAAAAGGATGCATTCTATGGAGAAAAGGTAGCATGAGGAATGATTCGAATATAGGAGTACTGTGTTTCCGTGAATGGTTTCTGGAAGGTAGCCAGCACATTATGGGCCCTCAAAATGCAGGAAATCCTTGTTAAATGTACAGTTGGCATTTATTAATTTATTCATTAATTCTTTCATTTACTTATCAGACACTATTGAATGTCCACTGTGCTCCAGATTTTTTTCTAACTGAAGTATAGTTGATTTGCAATGTTTTGTTAGTTTCTGGCGTACGACACAGTGATTCCCTGGTTGAGGAAGAGCCTCTTGGGATCCAGCTGTTTCTATAAAGACTTTCAACATATCTTTGTTTCAGCCACACTGAAGGACAGATTCGAAATTTTTGGAGCATAAATCTTATGTAATCTAGAGGTTCTGCTTTAAGAAAAAGATACAAAATTAGTTACTTGGCTTTGGTGGAGCCTGTCAATTCAGTTCAGTTCAGTTCAGTTCAGTCGCTCAGTCGTGTCCGACTCTTTGCGACCCCATGAATCACAGCACGCCAGGCCTCCCTGTCCATCACCAACTCCCGGAGTTCACTCAAACTCGTGTCCATCGAGTCGGTGATGCCATCCAGCATAAGAGAGTAAACCTTGACTGACTTCCCTCCCTTTTACTTTCATAGGTTCTAGTGCCTTCAATTTCAGTGGTTCCAGTGTTGAGTGGTCCATATACTTTCTACTTTTGTTTGTTTTGTTAACTTATGTATGTATGCAAACTCAGTCTTGTCCTACTCTTTGTGACCCTATGGACTGTAGCCGCCAGGCTCCTCTGTCCGTGGGATTTCCTAGGCAAGAATACTGGAGTGGGTTGACATTTCCTACTCCAGAGGATCTTCCTTTACTCATTTTTAATTATTTTTCTGGAGACTCTGATGCTGGGAAAGGTTGGGGGCGGGAGGAGAAGGGGACGACGGAGGATGAGATGGCTGGATGGCATCACTGACTCTGTGGACATGAGTTTGAGTGAACTCCGGGAGTTGGTGATGGACAGGGAGGCCTGGCATGCTGTGATTCATGGGGTCACGGAGAGTCGGACACGACTGAGCGACTGAACTGAACTGAACTGATCATTTTCTTGTAAGTTTTTAGGAGGGAACAGAGCAAAACGAGATTGTTTAATCTGACATGTTTAACCAGATCTTCCCTAAACTCATCTTGGAGTTGGAAGAAATCTCAGAAATCATCTAGTTCGGGGATTCTTAACCTACATCTTAAGATTTGTGAAACTTATCTCCTAAAATTATGTGCAAAATTTTGTATGGAAGTGTTTGTTTTTCTGGGGATAAGATCTATACCTCTTATCAGAGTCTCATAAGTTAACATCCCTTGATATTCATAGTTGAGGAAGCTATAGTTAAGAGAGACAGATGTCAGATATCTCGTTGATTCTATGTATCTGACAATAGAACAGCCTTGATTCTTAAAGAGGTCAGTCAAAGGAGGAATGTTTCAAGCTATGAGATTTCTTACTCCAGTTTTCCTAAACACACTCCAGTCCTCTCTCTTGGGTGTGTAAATATGGACCTATGCAGAATCTTTTTTCTTGCTTAGTTGAAGCCCTTTTCTCTTATTTAATCAGAGTTTTGTCTTCCTTTGTGAAGATGTCATATCCTTTAGAAAATAATGTACATGGTTATAAATCAAGTCACCTTAACTGTACTTATCCGAGGTTTGGTCATTCTGGGAGGCCTGTGTCTCAGGCTTTCTTAAATTTGCAAGGTCTCTAGAAGTCTATCTACAAAAGGGTCTGAGCAGCCTGCTCAGCAATAATTCATGCTAAAGAAATAAGGGCTGGAGGTGGCTGGGGGTTGGTGGTGATGGGATACCTTGGTGACACATTGAGGATGTTTTCTTTATCTTATACTCTGTCCAGTCCCCACACATCCTTGTCTGAGTGCTAGGGAGGGCCTGTGGAACATTGGAAGAACAAAGTGTTGCTGAGATCTGTGTAATAATTTGAGATCTGTGTAATAATTTATGAACAAAGTTGTGGAGAACTATCCCCTACTCTTGGCTTCCCTGGTGGCTCAGCGGTAAAGAATCTGCCTGCAGTGCAGGGGCTTCAAGAGATGCGAGTTCGATACCTGGGTGGGGAAGATCCCTTGGAGGAGACCATGACAGCCTACTCTAATATTCTTGCCTGGAGAAGCCCATGGACAGAGAAGTCTGGCAGACTACAGTCCATAGGGTCTCAAAGAGTCGGACATGACTGAATGACTTAGCCCGTAGGCACATCCCCTGCTTTGGTGAAATTGTAACGTAATGTTTGTTCTTTATCAGCTTTCAGGTGTTTCTATGGCAGAGCTGAAGCTCTCAGTGGCCTTGGCAGTCATCTCAGGGAGCCAAGACTGCAGGAAGGTGGTGTCAGTTGTTCATTGTTGAGAACTCTGGTATTTAGAGACACTTCCTGGGGAGAGAATGGGGCTTTTGGGGTCTTGCAATTGCTAGGCATTCCTGTTCCAAACCTATGATTTGTCAAGGCAGGGGAAACCTGAGAACATATGCAATATGTTAGGACACCTAGGGCTGTAGAAGAGATATGTCCTTTTGTACGTTGAATTTCAGGCATGCTATTCCTTTAAAAAGTCTGTAGCCAGGATGGTGTCCAGGTATCATCAAACCCTCAGGTCCCATGATGACAGGATTTGAATTTCACCAAAAGGAAGTCCTGGCATTTGATGATGGACCATTTCTCCACAGAAGCCAGGCTGCCCGCAAGTCATCCTATGTCACTGCCTGGAGACAGCCTCCTCTGTGGGTACTGCCTTTATCGGAAGACATGAAGTGCAAGGGCTATGGCTGACCCCACAGCTGAGCGATGCTGACAGTCTTCTCCGGTGGGATTGGTATATTGATCTGCTCTCTGGAGGGCAGTGACCTCCTAGTGGGAGAAGTCTGGCTAATCCCTTAGTCTCTGACAGCAGGTCCGGAAGGATCCTGTTGCCAGGAATCGAAGGTAGTTGTTACCTTGACAGCAGGAGTGCAGCATGCATGCGTCTCTCCTGGTCCCCTTGTGATCCTTTGCTGTAACTCTTGTGTGTTTATACCTGGGCAGGGCTCAGGAAGGTAGAGACAGCCCACATGTGTGCCACCTGCCTCTTCAGGAGGCCGGGACAGGCCCGCTGGGGTCAGTATGCAGTCTCTTTTTGCCGCCCTCTTAGACAGCATCTGATGGAACTGCGTAAGCCAGAGGGGCATCTCTCATTGAAGCCAGCATGATTCCTGATATGGGCAAAGTTCTGGGTGAGTAAAGGCACCTGCACTTTCAACAAACCAATCAGTTAAGATGCTTCTCCATGTAGGACATGTAAGAGGATGACTAGCTTGCCTTTCCACCATGTTTCTGGACATTACTGCATCAGAATTATCTCCAGTGTTTCTGCTGCTCCTGCCTTTCCCACTTTCATTATTTTCCTTTATTCATATATTCACATACTTTGCAAATTGAGGACTGCTTGTATTATGGGCTTTTAAGTGTCTGGGAGTGATTTGGGGGGCTTTTTAGATTTGGGGCCAGCTCTGACATCACTGTTATGGCTCAGCTCCTCCTCATCTCACCTGGATTTATATCCACTGTCATCCCTGCTTCAAGGGTGCTGTCACCTCTCCCCTTAGACCATCAGGCTTCAGGCTAAAATTCTAGCTATTACATAAAGTTTCAATTAAAACAGGCCCAAGTCTCACATGTTTCTCATTGTTTGCAATTGAAGCAATTGTCATCATGACGTATTGTAAGTGGATGTATTTGGTCATTTGCAGTTTCTTCTTTCTTTTCCTCTTCCCTTTGAACCAAAAAAATTCCTCTTATAAGATTCCCTATCTTAGAAGTATACAAAAAGATTGGGAAGAATGATCTAATTCAGACGTGTGTTTTATTTTATCATGAATTTCTTCCTCTGAAGCACGAGCTTCCCTTGTAGCTCAGATGGTAAAATCTGCCTGCAATGCAGGAGACCAGGGTTTGATCCCTGGGTCAGGAAAATCCCCTGAAGAAGGGAATGGCAGCCCACTCCAGTATTCTGGCCTGGGAAATCCCATGGACAGAGGAGCCTGACAGGCTACAGTCCATGGGGTCGCCAGGAGTTGGATACGATTGAGCGACTCAACACGTCCTCTGAAGCACAGAGTCTTTCCTAAATGTGCTGTCTTTCACAGTAGCAAGTGATGGGACTTGAACATCTCCGCTTTTCCCGCCCTGGGAGCACAGAAGCATTCACATCTCAGTTCCTCTACGCCTCACCTACCCGTCACGGTTAGTGTGGAGTTCTCCTCCTCCATGCACTTGTGGAAACTCCCTCACAAGATGCTTTTCCTTTATCCATGCTGAGCCCAGCTAGAGCTACTTCTGAGCCTTCCTGTACTGAAAACCACTGCTGCCAAAACTGGGACTGTGCCGTTGCTACTGCAGCCGAGCTGCAGATCCCAGCGAAAGGTTTGGTACTGCTGCCTCACTGGTGCCAGCCTGTCACAACGCTGCCATCGCTGCCTCGGTGTGGTTCTCATCTCAGACACTGCAGCCAATGGAGCATCATTTGCAAAGTGAGAGAAAGAATGCTTCCTTGCTCTATGTTTACTGTGAAGACAAAGGGTTCTAGAATAGGCTTGGTTAGCCTCAAAGCACAGTGAGTTAGATAAACAGTGCTGTCCCCTGACTTGAATGGCATTGCTCCTGCTGCAGCCAGAACTTCCACCTGGAACTAATCTGGTTGGAACTCTGACGTTGCAGCTGCCTTTGAGCCTGGTAAGTTGGGAGTTTGCGGCCGCCAGCACCTTCTTGTTTGGGATCCTTGCTAATAGCTTCACCAATTTTGTTTTGGAGAATGAAAAACTGTTTTGTTTTGTTTTTTTCCTTCAGTTTGGGGAATGGTGCAGAGGTTTATGCCCTAAAGTTTCTCAGTTGTGAGCCAGATGTTAATTCATGTGTCCAAGGCTCCAACATGTTGCTGGAACGCCTGGGTGCTCTTGGGTTCTGCTGTGAGCTGCTAAATTCTCTGCCCTCCACTCGGGTCCTTTGCTGAATTTACTGCACCAGGCACTTAGCTCCTTTTGGTAAATATTCTGTTGTCTCTTGTTGTTTCTGATTTTACTTGAGTTTCCCTCAATTAAACAGACATTGTTGTATATGTGTGTAACTGGGGTCAGGATTTAACTATTTGCCCAGGAGGATCCACAGTCTCAAGTAATTGAGTTTATTTCGGTAAATTCTGTGTCTGAAGGAGGGAATAAGGGTGGTGGATGTCCTCTTATTCTCCCTAACTGGGATGTGTCTGAGTCTTGGCTCCAGCCCAGCATCTGCATTCAGTTATCATTCAGGTTTCAAGCATTTCATTTACATATGGCTCCCGCTGCAGCTGGACACTATAGCCTCTCAGCCCCCTCTCTCCTCCCATGCTCTATCTAACCATGACGTTGACGGCTTCCCCCTCCCCAAACTGCATGCTCAGAATAGCCACCAAACTGCGCCATGTTCCTTGCATTTGCCAGTGGCCAGTCAATCTCTTTCCCATGGCCTCATTTCTCTTTCCTCAGAAGAGAGTATACATTGTCTATCAATACTTTCCCTACCTCACAATACGTAATTGTTTATTTCTCACAACTTTTCCGACCTCAGTTGTGCAGTTGAAATGATAAACTATTTCAAACATTCAGAAAATTACATTGAAATAAAAAACTTTCAAATATTCAGGAATTTATAGAAATGAATATAACAGATACCATGTTACCATCTCTTAACACTTAACAAATATTTACGTTTTACCATCTTTGTTTCAGACATTTTGAAATCAACACAGCAAAGCAGGTATCAGTTAGTTCAGTTCAGTTCAGTCGCTCAGTCATGTCCAACTCTCCGCGACCCCATGAATCACAGCACGCCAGGCCTCCCTGTCCATCACCAACTCCCAGAGTTCAAAGTCTTCTAATTACTCCCTAGCCCACAACTCTCTAAGTTGCCCAGAAGTAACTATTCCCAAGAAGTAACTTCCCATCAAAGTTTTATGCATTTCATTTACGTGTATGTGTCCATATCAATACATAATGTTATATTATGGGTTTAAAAATTCAATGGATAGTATTATTCAGTATATAACACATTCCAACTTGATTTCTTCATTCAAGCTTAAGTTTTTCAGATTTTTTTTCCCCATGTTGCTACATTAGGAAGGAAGGAAAGTCGCTCAGTCGTGTCCAACTCTTTGCGACCCCATGGACTATACAGTCCATGGAATTCTCCAGGCCAGAATACTGGAGTGGGTAGCCTTTCCCTTCTCCAGTGGATCCTCCCAACCCAGGGATAGAATCCAGGTCTCCTGCATTGCAGGCGGATTCTTTACCAGCTGAGCCACAGCTACATTAGATATAATTAATTTGTTTTAACTACTATAAAGATTGCATTTGAGAATACACCACAACTGGATATATCCATTTCTTAGTTGATAAGACAATGAGCTACTTTGAAAAAAGAAGCTCCTTTCTTTCCCACTCTTCCACATTTTGTCTTCAGTTCAGTTCAGTCACTCAGTCATGTCCGACTCTGCGACCCCCTGGACTGCAGCACACCAGGCTTCCCTGTCCATCACCAACTCCCAGAGCTTACTCAAACTCATGTCCATTGAGTCAGTGATGCCATCCAACCATCTCATCCTCTATTGTCCCCTTCTCCTGCCTTCAATCTTTCCCAGCATCAGGATCTTTTCCAATGAGTCGGTTCTTCACATCAGGTGGCCAGAGTATTGGAGTTTCAGCTTCAGTATCAGTCCTTCCAATGAATATTCAAGACTGATTTCCTTTAGGATGGGCTGGTTTGATCTCCTTGGGGTCCAAGGGATTCTCAAGAATCTTCTCCAACACTGCAGTTCAAAAGCATCAGTTCTTCGGTGCTCAGCTTTCTTTATAGTACAACTCTCACATCCATACATGACCACTGGAAAAACCATAGCTTTGACTGGATGGACCTTTGTCTTACTACCACTTAAAATTTCATTATTACTTTCTAATTCTAATCATTGTAATTGTTGTTCAGTCACTAACAGGCCATCAGGACAGGCTATCCGGACAGGCCATCAAGATTAAGATGAATACCTTGTAGCTTGCATCTGCCTTCAATGCACGAGACCCTGGTTCAATTCCTGAGTCGGGAAGATCCACTGGCGAAGGGATAGGCTACTCACTCCAGTATTCTTGGGCTTCCCTGGTGGCTCAGCTGGTAAAAGAATCCACCTACAATATGGGAGACCTGGGTTCGATTCCTGGGTTGGGAAGATCCCCTGGAGAAGGGAAAGGCTAGCCACTTCAGTATTCTGGCCTGGAGAATTCCATGGACTGGATAGTCCATGGGGTCACAAAGAGTCGGACACGACTGAGCAACTTTAATTTAATTTGTGGCTTAAGGGATTTTAGTGACTGTCTTCATTCTTGTAACTCCTGTGTTATATCACTGCTCCTTGGGGTATTATTCAGTCAAATACACACAGATGCTATTGAAAAAGACATGGTTTATTCTGTTCTGGGAAAAATGCTAAGGCTAAAGGTAGAATGGGAACCTCTTCAGAGTGGTTCTTTTTTCCCAAGTCTCAAATGATTTGTTGAGGTTATTCAGAGATTGGTTATTTCAAGTGGCTCTGGGTGTGTTAAGTCATTTCAGTCACAACCCTATGGACTATACCCACCAGGCTCCTTTGTCCATGGGATTCTCCAGGCAAGAATACTGGAGTGGGTTGCCATTTCCTTCTCCTGGGGATCCTCCCAACCCAGGAATTGAACTCGCACCTGTTGTCTCCTGCGTTGGCAGTGGGGTTCCACCTAGGGAGCTCTGCTAAGACAAAACTGTGGCTGTAGTGATTATAGCCAGAGACAGTGGAGGAAATAACGCTAGACACTTGTACACAAGAAAGGCTGTTCATTGTGGATATATTTTAAACACTGACGCACTAACCCTGAGGATGAGCTGAGGGCACATGTATTGGTTAAGTCCCCAAGTCTCAAGTAATCAGCAATGGGTCATCCTTTCACAGTCAGTCTGGGTTCATATTTTCTTTACTCTGTGGGAATTTAATTTCTTTCACAGGGACAGAAAAAAAGAGCTATGAGCTTTGGGAAATACTGCATGTCTATGGTTCATAACATTAGTTTTGCAACTACTTTCCAAAGCTGCGTGCATTACGCAAAGACCTTCCCAAGTGTGAGAATGCCTATTATAACATCTAAAATCACATGAAAAAATTTTTATTGCATTTGTACAATAACTATTAAATCTTTGAGAACCGTATGTAGACCATATGTAGAACTACACAGTAAAGCAATATAAAGATTTTCATTAAGGGACAAGATAGGAGATCATGTATGTAAACAGGAACTGGCAGTCCACTAAGTAAGGAAAATCTGATCACAAATTCTATGTTAACATTCATTTTAAGTATGAAAAATTTTTTAAGAGAATCAAATCCTGTGGTTAATGAATTCCAATAGTTTTCTATTGTCCTGTATCTTAATTGGATTCTATTTTTGTACATCTTCTTATAGGGACTTTTTCATTTTGATAAGCATTTAAAATATATATTTGTATGTATGTGTTTTAAATCTTAGTAAGAGATTAGGAATAGATAACCGTATAGAAGTTCTTATAGAGATTTGTTGTGGTAAATTTTCTAGGAATAAATGTTTGATTTTTCAGTATTTTGCCAGTTAATGGAAATTTGCACATCATATTACCTCAGCAATCAGTGTAGAAATCTAAAAATAGAATGCCAAAAACAGAACCTGAAAGAGGGGAAAAAGAGAAGAAGTGAAGAGATTCTTACATGGATTTAGGTGTCAGGAGGTATCATACTCTCAAAGAAAAATTTATATCATTTGAGATTTATCAGGTAATTGTTATTTTTCTTTTTACAGATACCTGCACCTGTTTCATAACCTCTCCTGGCTGTAAACCTGAGCACTGATGCTTGACCTATTGTAAGTCAGAAAGTTATACATGGAAAAAAAACAGCTTTGCATTTTAACCTCTTTCCTGTCTTTACTTTAAAAAAAAATAAGATTTAAATCAAAAATGGTTAGGAAGAGAAAACTCTTTTTGTTTCTGTAAGCAAATGATTGACCTTGTTCTGAATTGATAAACTGCATAGGTCTAGCTTTGCTACGTTAAACTCCCAGAGCTCCTCTTGTGATACTGGTGGGTACTCAATAAATCATTGCTATTGTTGTTGATAATGAATATAGGTAATAAGGAGGGAGGAGATGCATTTTTCCCTTTCATGACTTGGTATAAAAAATTCCTTTTCAAACTATTGTAGGAGGATATCTGTAAGGACTTTATGATGGGTCATTTATGCATCCTCCTATAATTTGTTCTAGATACAACAGTTTTTATCTTCTCATGGAAACAAATTGGAAAGAAATAATGAGACACCATTTGGAATTGTTGGCAACTTCAAATGTTCAAAAAAAAAAATGAAGTCACAAAAGCAGGGGAACAAAAGGCCTCATCCTGGCTGATTAGATGATTTAACCAGCAGTTGTTGTTGGCACCAAAATGTCAGCTAGAATTTAAAAAAAATCTCAGAGGCCTGGTAACTCTGTCCTCTGTGGGGAAAAGATCTAAAATGTATTCCTCAGACTATCTCTTGGTATACAGATTTCCCTTATGAATTTCTAATTGGAAGAAAAATCTGAGGATATGGCACTGCAAGAAAAGCCAGGAGTGAGGCAAACAGTAGTAAAAAGCAGGACTCACTGCAAAGGCGCTTTATCCTTTGCAGTTTGGGAAGCAGTCAGAGTATCAAGTCTTGTTCTATTGTGGTGTGTCCTCCTGCTGGCATCAAAATTCCTGTGGGTTACATATTGATGTTCAGAGGGAAAGACCCCAGGAAAAATAGACTGGCAATGTACTCATATATATTGTAAAGAGCCTCTGCAGTGGAGTAGCACATATAAGATCTTTTTCCAAACATTAAGCAGTGTCTATTTTGGGCATCACATTAAAAATAGGGCTCATGTTGTTGTGATACAGAAAAAATGCTTTAAAGGAGAATTCACGTTCAACTGTATGTACCACTTTAAAACATTTAAGGCTGCAGTGCTTTTATAGATGATGCTCTTTTGTTAGTGAAGTTTATTAGCTGTATGAGTCTCAGCCTTTAGTGTACATATAAAGATATGTGGTCAGGGGGAGCTCTGAGTGTCTTCTGACAAATCTCCACATGTTAATAGGGAATGTTAACCACATACAGCGAAGTTAATGAAGCTCTTTATGCTGTGTTTTTTGTTATTTATTTATTTAACACTTTTTTGGGGGTTATAAGAAGCTGGATATCTTGTGCTTATGTCCAGCTCATGTGACGGTTTTCATTCTCCCAGGACAAGAAAAGTTTCTTTCTTCTCCTGTACAGTCTTCAGTGAAGTCTCCCCCAGAGCCAAGTTCTACATTTCTATCTTAACTCTGTTGACTTTTGTTTTAGCTATACTCTTTTCAGTTTTCAATGAACAGTCTAAAAGGTAAGCAACTGAATTTTTTTGTTTTAATCTATACAGTTGGACTTGTTTCAAATTTTTTTTGTAACAAAAGTGTTTTATTATTTTTTATGATATTTAGAGAATACTTTATTAGTTTCTGTAATCAAACCCATGTAGATAAGGCCTTACATATTTAATACAGTGCGTTACCCCTGTACAAATGGAAAAAAATTATGTTTAATGTTTCTAGACCAATATGGCTGTTAATTTCTGTACAATGCCAACCCAACACAGTACAACTGGGATACTTTTTCCAAAGTTGACATCACAGCTAAAGTTTCCAAAAATTCAAATTATATATATATATATATATGTGTGTGTGTGTATATATATATATTTATTTATTTATATAAAAAGACCAATAGCAGTATGTTGATCAGTAAAATTGTATGTGTCAGTTTCACATATCGTATAATATGAGCACGCTGTATATAATCTTTTTGGGAGAACCTTATAAACCTAACTATGTTAAGAAGCAGTTCTAAGCTTCACAGTGAGCTTTTGTGAACTATCCAGCTTGAATCTCTTCCTCACTGCTGTGTGAAGCCATTCTGCATTACTCTCCAGTGAGATGCAAGAGCCAGCAAACAGCAAGTAAAACCCTATGTCTTGGAAAAGATCAATGGACAGAGCATTTGATCACAGAAGAGCAGAAATGAGTTTCAGGGGGGATTCTAAAGGCCAGATGGTCCTGCAGAGGTCTGCCAAGATTTCAGAGGTCCCAGGTCAGCCAGGCCAACAAATGGATTGCACTGTGCCTATTATACAGGTAGTTCTAGGGTAAGGGGACTTTCCTGGTGGCTCAGACGGTAAAGTGCCTGCCTGCAATGCACGAGACAGGGTTCGATCCCTGGGTTGGGAAGATCCCCTGGAGAAGGAAATGGCAACCCACTCCCGTCCTCTTGCCTGGAGAATCCCATGGACAGAGGAGCCTGGTAGACTACAGTCCATGGGGTCGCAAAGAGTCGGACACGACTGAGTGACGTCACTTTCTTTCACTAGGGTAAGGAGTCCTGGCTATTTAGCAGAAAAGATGTGTACAGGATTAGAAAAAAACCTGGCGGTTCTACTTAGCTTTTTCCTAATAGTGGCTGGATTCTGTGATCTTTGTGTCTCCTGCCTTTGGCTGATTTGCTCTGTTGCTTATTGGTTGCACTGGTTCTGCTTTGATGCTGTGTGATTCTCTCTGACCACCCTCCTTTCCTTATATAATTACTTACTGAGTTGCTGATAAATCTTGAGCAGTGTGCTAAAGCTGTATATACAATGAACAGGATGATCGTGGCTTTCGCCTTTATGGAGTTTATGGTCTAGTGAGGAACAAAGGAAATGGGATGAGTAGTTACAGTACTACATAGAAAGGAATAAGAAAGAGAAGGTACAGAGCCCTCTAGGCACACATAGCAGGGGAACCTAATGTAATCTAGAGGGCAGAGGTCTCTCTGGAAGGGATATGCAGGATGAGGCTTGAAGGAAAAGTACAAGTTTACTAGCAAGTAAGGGAATATGCCAGATAGAGAAGACAGTGTGCATGAAGTTGTAAAGCTGAGAGAGACTTTGGCAGAGCTGAGCAGTTGGAGGGTGAAGAGGAGGGAAGGATAAAATGGAGGGTTCTGGAGGGTTTCTATTTCTTTCTCTTCTGTCCTGTATACTGGGATATGAGGTAGGCATGGTGGAGGTGGGGAGAGGGTTTTGATGGGCACAGAAATTTAAATTTTGGCAAGAGGAAGTACTTCATTGGAAGTGGAAGTATGTCTCTAGAAATGCATCATGGGAGCAGAAATTCAGTGATCTGTAAGAGCAGAGGATTGGGGTTAGATTAGGATTAAATTATTGATATAGTGTGGCTCCTAGTAGGCTGGAGGGTAAAGTGGAGGGGAAATAGTTTGACAAGCAATAGAATGTAGAAGTAACTGAGATAACCCAGACAATATGTGTAGAGAAAAGAAAGAAGACTTAAGAATCCTGAAGAACATTGGCCTTGAAGTGACAGACAGAAGAAGAGCTGCAAAAAATGATTGAGCAGGAGAGGCCAGAAAGCAAGGGGAAAACTAGTAAAGAACGATATCACAGAAGTGACAGGAAGAGTCCTTTTAAGGCTGGGACTTACCTCAGGACACAAAATTGTAGAGGGTACCAAAAATCCCAGTGATTATGATAGGTAATGTTTCAATGCAGTGTTAGGAAAGAACCAAGTTAATGTAAAAAGCCATGATAAAATATCAAACTTTTAAATAAAGATCAGAATTATTGAATTTTCCTTTTTGCCTCAGGCTTCAATAGGCTCCCCAGGATACTATTACACAATTAGATTTAGAAATCTTTTGTATTTAGATATCTAATATTTTGATCACATAGAAAGAGAAAGTGATAAGCTATATTAAATGTAGCTGAGAAGTCAGTCAGGAAATGGGCTGAAAAGAGCTCATTGGATATGGAGACGAGCATGCTATTACTATTAGATCTTTTCTTTACTGTGTTTTAATAAATCATAATGGGGGTTATCTTATGTCTCTGCAAACATGATTACCATGTGACCTTTCCTGAATTAGGAGATTATATCAATACAAGCATTCATTTTTTTCCCCTTAAAATTGTTTTTTAGTCTGGTAAAATACACATAATATACAACTGGTTATCCTAAGCATTTTTAAGCATACAGTTCAGTGTTATTAAGTACCTACATATTGTACAGACATCACCACCATCCACTTTCAGAACTCACTTCATCTTGCAAAACTGAAATATACCCATTAAAAACTTATTTTGATACGAAGTCCATTTTGTCTGATATAAACTAGTATAGCAATATTCTGCTCTCTTTGGGTTACTAGTTGCATGGAATATCTTTTTCCATCCTTTCACTTTCCATCTGTTACTGGCTTTGAATATAAAGTGAGTCTTGTAGAAAGCATGAAGTTGGATCATGGTATTTTTTCCCATACTGTCAAATCTCTGTCTTTTGATGGGAGAATTTAATCCATTTACATTAAAGTAATTACTGATAAGGAAGGACTACCATCATTCTGTTTTTTTCTGTATATACTTTATAGTCCTTTTGTCTTTCATTTCCTGTGGTAAGAGCTGAAATTGACTAACATTAATAGGACTGCAATTTACGCCCAAGTCTTCTGAAAGTTGCAAGCCTTCAGTAGACTCTAGAGTTCCAAAATAGTTAAATCAGACAGATTCTGCTAGTGTGATTGTTGTCTGTGAGAAGGCAGATTCCTGGCACTTCCTATTCCATCATATTCCCAGGAACCTTTCTCCCCAAACACACATTTTTAACCTCATGGAGTTTTTGTATCAACTCTAGGGCAAAATAAAATAATTCCTTAATGTTAAGAATCCATTAAAGAAAAAAAAGAATCCATCTCTTTATAAGTTCTCTGGATGAATCCTCATTCTTGCCTAAATACATGGAGCTTGCCTAATTCTATGACCCTGTATATCTGAGGGTCAGAAATACAGGCTGGGAAGTTGGGTAAATAGGTACAATTGCTCAGCACATACCCCTGTGAGAAGTCAATTGCTGTTTCATTTGTAGGCTTTTGTAACTGGGAGGCATTAGATTCCTACTAAATAATTCACTTCCTGATGGCCTCCCCAATTTGAAGTGCCATGTATAAATCAGTGCTATGTTCAATACAATCCCCACACCCCTCTCTGATAAAGGTGTTACCTACATTCCTTCCCAAGTGCTCTGTTGCTTTTTATTCAGATCATACCTCGGGTCCTTTTATGCTCAAATGCTATTTTTATTTCAATCATGGTTGGGATATCTCAGATGATTAAAAATAACTTGTCATATCCCAGCCACCTGTCTAAAATCTGGAGAGCTCCATTTTCACCTCTCAATGTGTCAAAAGCTTAATTGCATTTACAAGGTAAACATTTTTATTTATATCTCATGAACTCAATCTTTGGCTCTAGAATGACCAACCATTGTGGTTTGGCTATGACTGTCCAGGTTTTAGCACTAAAATCCTGTGTTGTGGTTAATCTCTCAGTACTGAGTAAACCTGGACTATAGGCCACCCTATTTGGCCTAAAAATATTTCCTGGATTCCTCTATTGGAGCCACCTCTTTCTTCCAGGTCTAAGAGTTACAGGTTACTTTGATAATTTTACATGTTCATTTTCTTGTTAAATTTCTAAGGATGTCATTCAAGGATTATGAACATTCATGGACTGCTGACAATTTAGAGTGAGAAGGGAGTTAAGAGATCCTGCACTACAAACCATTTCATTTTACAGATGAATAAATTTTCAATTGCATTAGGAAGTTTTTGCTATCTTTATTCCACTCTAGCTGCCATGGTACCAGTTTTCTGCAATGTCTTCAAACATCTCCTTTCCCACTAATTAAAAACAAACGATTATGTTGGAACATCAGCTACAGTAAGAGGAAAAAGTAGTATTCCGTTAGTTTTAAATTGTCCAATAATCTTTTTCTAATGCCTCTATTTGCGTCATAGGCATTTTAACTTCCCTCGTGTCTAAAGTTCAGTGTCTCTCATGGATTACTCATATTATCTGAGTGTGAAAATAAATATGGTTGGGTTAATTAGCATCAACTTTAATAAGATCCCAAAGTAATTTTATACAATGCTTCCTGAGAAAAAAGAAATTAAACTTGATAACTGAAATGATGGAATCTAAAATAGAAGCAGTACAAGGGGTTTGAAAGAAAGGAAATAAGCACAGAAAAGGGAGAAAGATGTTGTGAGTACTGTGTGTGATGGATAAAGAAGGTTTTCTTTGCAAATTTACACAATCAGTCAGTTCAGTCACTCAGTCGTGTCTGACTTTGCCACCCCATGGACTGCAGCAAACCAGGTTTCCCTGTCCATCACCAACTCCCAGAGCTTACTCAAACTCATGTCTATTGAGTCGGTGTTGCCATCCAACCATCTCATTCTCTGTCATCCCCTTCTCTTCCTGCCTTCAATCTTTCCCAGCATCAGGGTCTTTTCCAATGAGTCAATTCTTCACATCAGGTGGCCAAAGTATTGGAGTTTCAGCCTCAGCGTCAGTCCTTCCAATTAATATTCAGGACTGATTTCCTTTAGGATGGGCTGGTTTGATCTCCTTGGAGTCCAAGGGACTCTCAAGAGTATTCTCCAACACCATGATTCAAAAGCATCAGTTCTTTGGTACTCAGCTTTCTTTATTGTTCAACTCTCATATTCATACATGACTACTGGAAAACCATAACTTTGACTAGATGGACCTTTGATGGCCAAGTAATGTCTCTGCTTTTTAATATGCTGTTTAGGTTGGTCATAGCTTTTCTTCCAAGGAGCAAGCGTCTTTTAAATTTCATGGATGCAGTCACCATCTGCAGTGACTTTGGAGCCCAAGAAAAAAGCAAGTCTGTTTCCATTGTTTCCCCATCTATTTGCCATGAAGTGATGGGACTGGATTCATGAACTTAGTTTTTTGAATGTTGAGTTTTAAGTCAACTTTTCACTCTCTTCTTTCACTTAATGGCCTTTGTTATTTTGCCTCCAAAGAAAATCACACAATGACCTTTGTTATTTTGCCTCCAAAGAAAGTCAGACTTCAGTGATTTTCAAAAAGTAGATTGATCTCACCAGCTTGTTGAAAACTCAAGTACCTGGCTTCCATGGTTGGTTAGTCTGATTCAGTGACTCTGGAGTGGGACCTGGAAATCTCTATTTTTAGTAAATTTCAAAAGTGACTCAGAGATGCAACTGGTCAATGGAGTGATGTCTTGAACCACTGGCTAGGCTATTTGAAGAGGCTTTCCTAATTTCAACTTGAGAAAAATATTCCTGACTTCACTTTTTTGCGATGGTAGGTATCTTTATGCTTCCTTCAAAGAGAGGAAATTTGAGAGAGTTAGAGTTACATTTTAATATAGAATAAGAGAATTTTTACCCTCCACTTTCACTTTTAAGAGTATATTAATGCCCTGAAATAAGACCTGCTATAAAGAATGAGGGTACATATTTCCACAGGGCATGTAGGACTATGCAAGGCAATTTGCACATTCTACACTTGACCATAATGAAGAAATAGGGTTGGCTCCTGGGAACTGCCGAAGAGTCCAGCATCTTCAATCTTGCCTGACTTGTGCTCTAGAGATACACAGTTCTAATAGGGTGGAGAAGAAATGTCTGAAGTCTCTCATGTTCACTGTCTATGATAGAAGTATCTCTTACCAAGTGTATGTCTACGTGGCCATGTACACATACCCTGAAAAGTCATCTGGGAAACTAACAGGAGGCCCTAAGTTCTTAATTAGCAGAGTGGATTCTCCCGCCCTGTCACCTAATGGTATAGCAGAAGATGTGCTTGGTAATTAATTGGATGAGCTGTAAGACTAAAATCCTGACACTTTGGTCATTAAAGATCCCAGGATACTTTCCTTATGGCAGGTGGAGTCCTGGAATAATTTCAGCCTTGATAATGAAATTAGATTCTGTCCAGAGTCCCATTACACTTTCAGTTGGACTCTCTTCCCTTTCTATCTTTGATTGCAGTGAACTGGTACATTAATAGAGAGCACTAGATTCCACAGATGATTAAAATAAGTAACAATGTCTCTTAATTTATGGAGTGAGATTCCCTGAGTTATTGGTAGATAGGTAGCACAATTTATACAAAGAGAAATTGTTGGGTTGGCATCTAAAGAGACATAGTGAGTGAAAGTCACTCAGTTGTGTCCGACTCTTTGTGACCCCAAGGATTGTCCATGGAATTCTGTCCATGGACTGTCCATGGAATTCTCCAGAGCAGAATACTGGAGTGGGTTGCCATTCCCTTCTCCAGGGGACCTTCCCAACTCAAGGACTGAACCCAAAGAGACATAGTACTACTTTTGAAAAATTAAACCTGTTAAACATTTCAGTGTATAATTAAAAGTGCATGCCCTGTTAGCTTTGAGAGATCATTTGAAAGTTTTTTTCATTTCTTTTTTATGATATTCTAGATAGAAATATCATAAAAGATATTCTATATCTTTCTAAAAACAAAATAGTTAATAAGCATACTTTATTAGCAGACCAAATCCATGTGTTTAACTGAAAAAAAAAAAAAACCAAAATATAAAAAGGCTGATCTGAGTGTCTAAGATAGAGGTAGCGATAAGAACAGCAAGACATACTGAAAGTGAAAGTTGCTCAGTTGTGTCCGACTCTTTAAACTCCATGGACTGTACAGTCCATGGAATTCTCCAGGCCAGAATACTGAAGTGGATAGCCATTCCCTTCTCCAAGGGATCTTCCCAACCCACCAACCCAGGGATTGAACCCAAGTCTTCCACACTGCAGGTGGATTCTTTACCAGCTGAACCACCAGGAAAGCCCAAGAATGCTGGAGTAGGTAGCCTATCCCTTCTCCAGTGGATCTTCCCAACCCAGGAATCAAACCAGGGTCTCCAGAATTGCAGGTGGATTCTTTACCAGCTGAGCTACCAGGGAAGCCCGCAAGACATGCTGCTAGCTTGAAATTTGTTGATGCAGAATCTGACCTCATGTTTCTTCACTATAAACAGTTAGTCTGATTCTAATCTACTACATTATTTCAAAGTGAAGAGGTTGTAGTATAGCATGCTTTCTCTTAACGGTTGTTTTTTATTACCACAAACTGTTTTATTAATAAAGATTTTTAAAGCAGATTATTTATTTTTTGTTTCACTGGGTCTTTGTTGCTGCACAGACTTTCTAGCAGTGAGCTGGGGCTACTCTCTAGTTGCAGTGCATGGACTTCTAATTGCAGTTTTTTTTCTTGTTGCAGAGCACAGGATCTAGGGTGAATGGGCCTTACTAGCTGAAGCTTTTGGACTCAGTAGCTGAGGTCTCAAGCTCTAGAGCATGGGCTCAGTAGTTATGCACTGGTTTAGTTGCCCACTGGACCACAAGGGCAGTGTAGTACAGATTTTTTTCAAGTAAATAAAAATTTAGTGAACTGAGTTGCTGAAAATAGAGTGCTATTATTAATATGCAAGGTGAGCAAACTCCTACAAATTATTGTTTAGCAGGTTGTCTGCTTCTGGAAATTAAATTTTTCTCTGAAATATTTTTAAAGATATGAATGAAATATTATTTTCTCCTTGTGGATAATAATTTTCCATTTAAAAAGTATTTAAGCCAGACTCTGTTAATGGACCGAAATAGTCCTTTATTTGGTATGCAGATTAACTCATACATATTCGGGAAAGCAAAATGTACTCTTCAGTTTCTATGGCTTGTCACCATGTTTGAGATGATATCCAGCGGTAGTTTGTTTTTCTCTGTTTTGTTATTATTGTTAAGATTATTTTATGTTTCAGATAATATACCTGGCTCAAAATTTCCTCCCTTGAACACAAAATGGGTCAACACACACACAAATACATAGGATGTTAAAAACTGGAGAATTTTGTGACCATTTTCTGTGCATCTCTTCTCTAACCCATGTAAATGTTGCTTCACTTCAACTGGATAAGAGAAAAAATATCAAGAAGTGGACACCAGCTGGTTTTCATTACCTGAGTTAATAGGAAGAAGATTTTTTTGAAAGTGCCTTAAGGGTACTTATAAAAATGTTTTAAGTATAAATATATTCTTTTAATGAAAATAAGTGGAATTTTATCCTTAGAAGTTTCTTTCAAAATAGTGAAAATTCTCAGAAATATAGACAGCTTGTGAATGAACCTGTCCTATACTTGAAAATAAAAATGTAGATAGAACTGATGTTTAAATGGGAAAATTTTTAAAGCTTAAGGAGAGAAAAAGAGGGAGAACTAGTACATCATATTGTGTTATATATTATACCTGTTTAAACAACTTAGTGGAATTTTGGCTACAAGTGGCTGACTGAAACATGTGTTCATCCCCTTTTCCTCTAGAGACTTCTCTAAAATGAAAGTAAGCAATAAAAATTCTTATTTGACCTGCAATGTCAAAGAGAGTGAGATAGAGGCCATCATCTAGTGGGAGAATTCCTACATTATTAATTTAATATAGGGATCTACCCTTCTGTGGGTAAACAGCTAGCCCTTCTGAGAGCAAAGGGTCTGATGTTGCTACTACTATATTGTAGTTCTAGTTTCTAGTATCATTTCTTCTTTGACCAATGCAAAATTCATCAGTTTATTTCTTAACTTTTAAACTTACTTTCTAGTTACTTCTGATATTGATTTCTACCTCAATTGCATTTGGAAATCCTACACTCTCTTTCTTTTGTGGTTTCCTTAGAAATTACAACATGAATCTTTAATTCATCAGAGTCTAAAGTTAACCGATATCTTTATCCTTTTTTTGGACAATACAAGGTCCTTAGGACGCCTTCACCTCACATACCTTGCTTCTGTGTTACATGGTACTGTCGTCAAAAACTAATTAATCCACAGGATACTGCTATTACTGTATTATATAGAAAATGTTTATTTAGCTTTATCTACATACTTACCATTTACTGTACTCTTCATTTCTTTTGTCTTCTTTAGCCTTCTATCTAGGAGTATTTTCCTTATGCTCAAATCGCACCCTTTAGAGGTTGCTTTGTTTTTTTTTAATTGAAGATCTATTTGTGGTAAAGTATCTCTGTTTTTGTTTTCTGAAAATATATTTATTATGCCTATATTCTTGAACAGTTACTAGTAGACCTCAAATTGGCAAATATTTGCTTTTAGCATGTTAAAGATATTACTCCACTATCTTCTGGCTTCTGTTGTTGCTTTTGTGAAGGTAACTGACAGTTTACTGCTCATTTTAGTCTCCTTCTTATCTCTGGATTCTTTAATGATTTTTTAAAATTTATTATTATCTTTGAGGTTCTGCTCTTTCACTATGGAATATATTGGTTTGAGTTTCTTTTTATTTATCCCATTTGCCACCTCCAGAGAAGCTTTGCATTGTTTCTGTCAGGCAGCAACAAATACCAGTCTGGGATTGGCTCAGCCGTGTGTGTGGCTCTGGGTTCCTTGATTCATCCAGATGATAATACTTCAGTATTTTCTGAAGTTGCAGTCCTTTGGAACTCTAGTTTTGAACTGAGGAGAGCTTCTTTTATTAGAAACTTTGCAGTGTGTGGGCCCTGGGACTTGAGTTTATTCCCTTTGGTGGTCAATGCCATCACAGCAATTCTGCTTCTGTGCTGTTTATCTCTGGAGTCTCTGCATTCCTTTCAATTTGGCCTCAGAACTGCTTAATAACTTGTGATTTCTTTGCTGCTCTAAATAATACTGAACAAATATTTGATCTGGTAATTTTAGTCATTTTCAGTAGGAGGATGGCTGAACAACATTTTCTGCCATTGCTGGAAACCAGGAAGATTTTAATGTAATTCTGGAATCAAGTAGATGGAATAGAAATAATCAGTAAAACTAAGAGGTGGAATTTTACTACTGAGTGTTTTCAGAAGACAGAATCGTAGAAATTTGATTTGCCCCCATAGAATTTTACAGAGGCTTTAGACTCAGCGATGCCAGATAAAGAGGGGAGTGGAGGTGTAATGGAGGGCCTAAAAGACATTGATTGCACAACACTGACCAAAGGTGCCTTTCCCCTGTAGGAAGTTTCTTTGAAGAAATTCAACTGTCACAGACTTCCACATGCTGACCTTGGAATTTCCCCCAGAGTATTCTCTTGGACATCTCCTTGTATGTAGTTACCGCCAAGTGAAATTCATTGATTAAAACACTGTTAACATACACAGAACTCCCAACCATTTTTAATGTATTTGTGCCTCATGTCAATATGAACAACAACCAAGGAATAGCAAAAAAACTGCACAAAGTTTAATTTGTGAAAGAAGAGACAGAGATAAACGAATAACACAAAGTCAGAGAAAACAGCTGCCTGCAATGCAGGAGACCCAGGTTCAATTCCTGGGTTGGGACAATCCCCTGGAGAAGGGATAGGCTACCCATTCCAGTATTTTTGGGCTCCCCTTGTGGCTTAGCTGGTAAAGAATCTGCCTGCAATGCAGGAGACCTGGGTTTGATCTCTGGATTGGGACAATCCCCTGAAGAAGGGAAAGGCTACCCACTCCAGTATTCTGGCCTGGAGAATTCCATGCTGTATAGTCCATGGGGTGGCAAAGAGCCAGACAAGACTGAGTGACTTTCAGAGAAAACAGCAGCAGTGAAGAAAACCTCAAAAGAGTAAAAAACTAACGCCTTATAGAGATAAGAAAGATACTACTTTCATAAAACAAGAAAAGGGTAAAATAAAAAGAAGAGAACAATGAAAGTCTTTTGAAAAGCAAAAAAATAATGGCTGAAAAAATATCAGCAGAAGAGAATCTCTCAGACAGTATAGCAAAAAGTCAAAGATATGGAAAGTAAAGAAGAGACTTAAAGGAGCAATAAACTAATCGGTGTTCTAGGAAGAGATAACAGAGCAAATGAGGGGGCATATATCAAATATGTAAGATAAGAGCTGAAGTAAGCAGGTTTCTGGATTTAAAGGCCATATTGAATACCTTATAAAATAAATCCAAAAGACCCGTATCAAGGAACATAAGTTTACATTGCAGTATCCTAGGGAAAAAGAGTCAGTAATGTCCCAGGATAACTCTTGTCCCATAAGCCTAGAAAATAATCAAATTGCAGTCAAGTGCCAGAGGGCTGTAAGAGGGAGTTACTTCTCCCCATACCATTACTGATAGAGCTTTCAGGGAAAAAAAAAAAATGGAGAATTATTATAATAAAAATTCTATAAGAAAAAATAAGTTTCAGGAAAAACATTTCTCCAAGAAAGAAAACACATCTAGATCTTTGGTGAACTTTATGTTATCATATTATGTAAATATTGTTTATGAACTTAAAAATAGTTATATAACCAATAATGTGCTGCTCCTGCTGCTGCTAACTTGCTTCAGTCATGACTGACTGTGTGCGACCCCACAAACGGCAGCCCACCAGGCTCCCCCGTCCCTGGGATTCTCCAGGCAGGAACACTGGAGTGGATTGCCATTTCCTTCTTCAATGCATGAAAGTGAAAAGTGAAAGTGAAGTTGCTCAGTCGTGTCTGACGCTTCACGACCCCATGGACTGCAGCTCACCAGGCTCCTCCGCCCATGGGATTATCCAGGCAAGAGTACTGGAGTGGGGTGCCACTGACCTCTCCAAATAATGTGCTAGTGAATGTTTAACACATGACTCTCAGAAATGCATGATTTATATACATACATTTATTATAAATTTTACTTAAATCCAAAATTATATAAAGGATACATGGGGCTTCACCAGTGACTCAGACAGTAAAGAATCTGCACTCAATGCAGGAGGCCTGGGTTTGATCCCTGGGTTGGGAAGATCCCCTGGAGGAGGACACCACAACCCACTCCAGTAGGCCTGGAAAATTCCGTGGACAGTGGAGCCTGGTGGGCTACAGTCCATGTCATCTCAAAGAGGCAGACACCACTTAGTGATTAAGCACAAAGGATACGTAGCCCACAATATACAAATAATGATAAAATATAAAAAACTCTATTGTGTACATTCCGTAAAGCGATTGATTCTCATATAATGTTTTGTTGATTTTTGCTGAATTCTTGAACTATGGCAAGCCTATGGTTGCAACTGACAAAGGAACATACTTTTAATATGAATAGTAGTTGAGTTTTCTTTTACCCTAACAAGTAAGAAAAAAATGAAACAGTAAAGACGTATGTCAGAACTTCACTCATTTACCAATGACATGAACAACCTCTTTGCTGAAATGAATAATATTCTTTGAATAATGGAGAAATATTCCCTCATTTTTGTCTATTCACAACATAATGGGTGCAAATATAACACACGTCTACATTTTATCTAAACTATAAAAGTTTTTCTCCATTATTTTCCTGACTCTAAACAAGTCTAGACAATCATCAAGCCAATAAATCAAACCTGAGATTATGGCATTTGCTGATTTATGTGGTGAAATACTCCCACCATGATCAATATCAAGCTACTACGGTGACCTCACTAAGCAGAGTTGGGAAGGTATGTGTAGTAACATGCCATTATGTAGTATTTCTACCATACAGATACAATAAATATGAGTAACCTCAGAAACATAGTTAATAGTAAAAGGAAGTAACATAATTTGGTCAGTTTAAGTTGCTCAGTCATGTCCGACTCTTTATGACCCCATGAACCACAGCACCCCAGGCGTCCATGTCCATCATCAACTCCCAGAGTTCATCCAAGCTCATGTCCATTGAGTTGGTGGTGCCATCTAACCATTTCATCCTCAGTTGTCCCCTTTTCCTCCTGCCTTTCCCAGGATCAGGGTATTTTCAAATGAGTCAGCTCTTCACATCAGGTGGCCAAAGTATTGGAGTTGCAGCTTCAACATCATCCTTCAGGATGGACTGGTTGGACCTCCTTGCAATCCAAGGGACTCTCAAGAGTCTTCTTCAACACTACAGTTCAAAAGCATCGATTCTTTGGCGCTCAGCTTTCTTTATAGTCCAACTCTCACTTCCATACATGACTACTGGAAAAACCATAGCCTTGACTAGACTACCATTGTTGGCAAAGTAATGTCTCTGCTTTTTAATATGCTATCTAGGTTGGTCATAACTTTCCTTTCAAGGAGTAAGTGTCTTTTAATTTCATGGCTACAGTCACCATCTGCAGTGATTTTGGAGCCACAAAAAATAAAGTCAGCCACTGTTTCCTCTGTTTCCCCATCTATTTGCCATGAAGTGATGGGACCGGATGCTATGATCTTAGTTTTCTGAATGTTGAGCTTTAAGCCAACTTTTTCACTCTCCTCTTTCACTTTCATCAAGAGGCTTTTTAGTTCCTCTTCTCTTTCTACCAAAAGAGTGGTGTCATCTGCATATCTGAGGTTATTGATATTTCTCCCAGCAATATTGATTCCAGCTTGTGCTTCCTCCAGTGCAGCGTTTCTCATGATGTACTCTGCATAGAAGTTAAATAAGCAGGGTGACAGGAAGTGTAAATTAAATATTTATTGCCTTTTTTAAAGATTAATTTTCAAAATTTTTTATTAGAAAACTGAAATTTACAATGTGTTTTGTTTTAAATATAATTTATTTAACTTTAAGTTTGTGTAATTTAATTTTTAATAATGATTGTGTTTAATAGTTGGCTTGTGAAATTCCTAAAACAATGGACTGTTGCAATCTGGCACAAGATGTTTCCACCATATCACCAGATATAGTGCTGTTGGGTGAACTGGGAATGGAACAAATAGATAAATCTTCATTTCTCATAGCATAAAGCAAAAATATCATGACTAATGATCTTAAATGAAAAAATAAGTTTTCTAAAGCTTTTTATATAATCACTGAATTATTTAAATATGATTATAGGGAGAAGGATTGGGAGGCAAACTGGTTGTGGAACAGGATAAAGCTGTTATTAGAAGCCTTTCATTTAATATTTAACCCTGAATATTTACTGATTTGAAAATAATTAATCAAAATAAAATAACTAAATTAAAAATTAGGTTTAATGATATAGACATTTTGAAATAATGTGAGATGGTATTCTTGCTCCTTCTGTCCTGTCTTATTCAATGCTCCAGTCTATCAATAAGGAAAAACGTCTGGTTTACTGTTTGAGAATCTTCTACATCAAATCACTCTGAA
This sequence comes from Moschus berezovskii, assembly GCF_049115385.1. Taxonomy (NCBI): domain Eukaryota; kingdom Metazoa; phylum Chordata; class Mammalia; order Artiodactyla; family Moschidae; genus Moschus; species Moschus berezovskii. The sequence continues at coordinate 95,753,757 of NC_142464.1, forward strand.
GATCTAAAATTTGATATAGCTTTTGGATATTCTAGTTGAGCTGGTTTTAACTGGTGTTTTAAAATTTGCTAATTTTTGGTGAGAAGTGTCAACTGGGACAGATCTGAGATGTTGCCGTTTTGAGTGTCTAATTTGCTGTTTTCTCCGGGCAGGACCTGAACTCTCACAGTTTCGGGCTTTTGTTGGCTCACTGGGATTTTAATTAGGTAGCTGGATTCCATATGTTTATGTGTACTGCTGTAATTTCTCTAGTATGTGGTTGCAGCACTTTAACACTCGGCTTTCCCAGAGGACATGTAGTCTGCGGTCTGGTAATTTGATATATGATGTAATCACAGGAAATATTGCAGTTAATCAAATGTCCTAGACCCACCCACACCTTCAAAACCTGTCTGATAAATAAGCGTATTGTAAGTTCTGTTCATTCTTCTTTTATCAAGTCAGTTTGTTGTTTCTTCTTTTTTATTTTCCTTTTCACAGTACTAATTTTCATTCATGTTACCTCATTTTTATCTCCTTTTTTAAAATTAATTTTTAAGTTGTTGGCCATGCCATGTGGGATGTTTATTCCTCAACCAGGGATTGAACCCATACTGCCTGCAGTGGAAGCATAGAATATTAACCACTGGACCACCAGGGAAGTCCCTCATCTCATTTTTAGATTATTGTTGTGACCTCCTAACTCATCTTTCTACCTCCAAACTCAAGCATTTAATCCTTGATAGAATAATTATCATAGAAAAAAGTAATTTTCTAAAAATATTGCTCTAATGTCTGTCAAATATCTTCAGTGGTTTCTTTTTTTTCAAAATAGGTTTACACTCATTCACTAGACCAGTAATCTCCAGAGTCAAGTTGGCATGCTTAGAGGATGTAAAAGACAATCCCCTGGAGTAGGAGAATGTGACAGAACTTTTTACTCCTCTTTCCACACTATATAAACAATTGTAAATAATTTTAAGTAAAAAAGAAATTAGGCTTTGCTAACATGTCATAGGGCTTCCCTTGTGGGTAAGCTGGTAAAGAATCCAGCAACAATGCAGGAGACCTGGGTTCGATTCCTGGGTTGGGAAGATCCCCTGGAGAAAGAAAAGGCTGCCCACTGCAGTATTCTGGCCTGGAGAATTCCATGGATTATATAGTCCATGGGGTCCTAAGAGTCGGACACAACTGAGCAACTTTCACTCACTCATTCCACGTGTCATATACAGATTGATGCAGGGACTGTCTTTCAGGTTCTATGACAGGTGACCATGTCACTCATGGTATCTGAAATGATATCTTGAAACAATAGTTGAAGTTTCAAAGTGCTCAGAGGGTAGTAGTTTATCTTGGGGATTAGCTTTCAGCATACTGTGGTATTTTTCTACGTAAATGAGTCTAGTTATGATTTGTTGATTGTATGGTTTAATGAATGAGCAAGTGGCTTACAAAGATTTTAGGAGGAAATTTCACAAAATAAACTGGCTTCCATTTTCTGTTAGAAAAAAATAAAAAAAAAATCTAAAAAAAAATCACAGATTAACGAGTAACTGTAAGTATGAGAGAACAATAAAAACGCCCAAGCTGTTACTTCTCTTCTTCATGTAAACACTTTGTAAGCCACCTGATGCAGTAAAAATAATGCAGTTAATCAGGTCTGACAAGAATTTGGTCAAAATGATTCAAAATTACTGAAGTAACAATTTGAAATATAAATTCTTACATTTAATAATATGTCTTACTTTAAGTGTGCATTGTGGTTGAGTTGTTAGTTCGTTAGTAGTATGTGTGTCTGCATGCTCACTCAATTGTGCGTGATTCCTTGTGACCCCGTGGTCTGTAGCCCGCCAGGCTCCTCTGTCCATGGAATTTTCCGGGCAAGAATACTTAAGGAGGTTGCCATTTCTTGCGCCAGGGGATTTTCCTGACCCAGAGACGGAACCTGCGTCTCTTGCATCTCCTGCATTTGATTGGCAGGCAGATTCTTTACCGCTGTGCCACCTGGGAAGCCCCTAGCAATAGTATAGAGCCATTAAATAAGCAAGATACTTGTAAACTGAGCATGAAAAAAGAGAAGATTCAGGTTTTGTGGAGCTTGAACCTGAGTTAGTTTTGGAGGCCTCTTTAAGAGTAAAAAGACAAAATTGCATATGCAAAATCAAGTGTGAAAATGACATTTATTTAGAAAGAGCAAAGAAATCACAACAGATTACTCATTTTAAAAAAAAGCTAGAAATACCAAAATAACACAAGATCCAGAAAAATAGCATAATGTTTTTTGTAAGTGAACTGCTAACATGCCTCTATAATGCTTTTGTCATGTGTGTTTTTAGCTGCATCTTATTTGAGCACCCCTTAGAATGACAATCACTTTTTAACATTTTCTGCAAGGAGATCCAACCAGTCCATTCTAAAGGAGATCAGTCCTGGGTGTTCATTGGAAGGACTGATGCTAAAGCTGAAACTCCAATACTTTGGCCACCTCATGCGACTAGTTGACTTACTGGAAAAGAGTCTGATGCTAGGAGGGATTGGGAGTGGGAGGAGAAGGGGATGACAGAGAATGAGATGGCTGGGATGGCATCACCGACTCGATGGACATGAGTTTGAGTGAACTCTGAGAGTTGGTGATGGACAGGGAGGCCTGGCGTGCTGTGATTCATGGGGTCGCTGAGAGTCGGACACGACTGAGCGACAGAACTGAACTGAAAGAGAAAATAGAAAGATAATTCATGCTTTCCTTTAGCATGACTGATAAAGATTTGTTTTTTATTGTTGATAATCAGTTCAGTTCAGTCACTCAGTCGTGTCCGACTCTTTGCGACCCCATGAATCACAGCACGCCAGGCCTCCCTGTCCATCACCAACTCCCGGAGTTTACCCAAACTCATTCCATCGAGTCGGTGATGCCATCCAGCCATCTCATCCTGTCATTTCCTTCTCCTCCTGCCCCCAATCCCTCCCATCATCAGAGTCTTTTCCAATGAGTCAGCTCTTCGCATGAGGTGGCCACAGTATTGGAATTTCAAATTCAGCATCAGTCCTTCCAATGAACACCCAGGACTGATCTCCTTTAGGATGGACTGGCTGGATCTCCTTGCAGTCCATTGTTGATAATAGTTGCTATTAATAATGTTTCACAGATTTTTGAGTAGTAGTAAATTTGGGAAGCCCTCTATCATGTTTATATTTGAACTGTAAGATTTGGGGGAGTTTCATATTTTATCTTTGGTGTGGGTTCCCGTTTCCTTGCATGATATTTTATCATGCAAGACTAAATGCTCTTTGAATTAACAATACTAATTTTTTCAAGCAAATTCAAGTGCATTTAAAAATTGCCCTTATGTTGTAGTGAGCTATATAATTGTATAATCAAATTATTCTTATGCTATATATCCTTTCTTATTGATAAATATGTGTTGGAGTCCTGTCATAGGAAAACTAGTTTGTGGCAATTTTGTATGCCACTTTATCCAGAACTGCCAGATTTTACCAGATCAAGATACGTGAGACATGATAAAATGTGCTCTGATAGCCCAGATACACAGAATATGTGAGTTCACATGCAGACATACTCCCTGATTGCAATATTGTTGTAGGTTTGTGTCTTGAGAACCCCGGAATTATGATAGTTTTGTTTCACATTGTTAGGGGAAGCACACTGACTGAAACCGCCCACCCTGGCCAGGCACCATAGTAACCATTTGCGTGAGTTGTTTTAGGACAGGAGGTCCTGGTAAGGAACACGGAACTAATAAGCCACCACCAACCAGAATAGTTCAGGAAAGGTCAAAAGGAGACACCACGTGTTCATCCACCTCCCAGAATCCTTCTCTCTGGCATCCACCTTGGCTGAACAAGGCTTGCACCACCAGGAGGGACTTTGAGTCAGAATGATTGGCTAAGGACAACCCGGAGACTAATCCCATCCCAATAAAACCTGAGACTGCGAGCCAAGTGTCAGAGCTGTTCTCCTGGGTTCCCTTACCCTACTGCTCTCCACCCGGGTGCCCTTTCCCAATCAAATCTCTTGCTTTGTCAGCACATGTGTCTCCTTGGACAATTCATTTTTGAGTGTTAGACAAAAGCCCAGTTTTGGGCCCTGGAAGGGGTCCCCCTTCCTGCAACAACATGAATACAATAAAAAACAAATCTCTGATTTATTTAAAGTTGAATATGATGAGAGAGATAATTCCTATGGAAAACCAAACCCTTCACTTATCATCTTACACATCTGGTGACTGGAAGAATTTTTCACAGACTCGCTTCTGGTTCCATAATTTCAAGCCTTGTTTCTCTTCCACTTTCAAATATTTTTGGCCCTGCACATCACAGAACACACTGATATTGCATCTTCATGTCACAATCACACATCAGTACAGTGGACAGGAACATTCCTGAAAGGCATCTTCTATTGGGATGGCTAGTGTTAACCTGAGATCGTGGAAGAGCCTGGGAACCATATAAATATATCCTATTAAACCTGAGGTATGGGCTTCCCTAGTAGCTCATGCAGTAAAGCATCTTCCTGCAATGCAGGAGACCGGGGTTTGATCCCTGAGTCGGGAAGACCCCCTGGAGAAGGAAATGGCAGTCCACTCTAGTATTCTTGCCTGGAGAGTTTCACGGACAGAGAAGCCTGGTGGGCTACAGTCCATGGGATCACTATGAGTCGGACATGACTGAACAACTGACACATACGCACAAACCTGAGCTAGGACTTCCCTGGTGGCCCATTGGTTGAGAATCTGCCTTGCAATGTGGGGGTCATGGGTTCAATCCTTGGTGTGGGAAGATTCCACATGCTGCAGAGTGGCTCCAGTCCGTGTGTCCTAAGTACTGAACCTGTGCTCTAGAGCCTGGGAGCTGCAAATATTGAACCCACGCCTAGAGCCTATGCTTCACAACGAGAGAGGCTACTGCAATGAGAAGCCCACGCACCACAACTAGAGAGTAACCCCTGATTGCCACAACTAGCGAGGGCACATGTGTAGCAAAAAAGACCCAGCACAGCTAAAAATAAATAAATAAAAATTAAAAAAACAAAACAAAACTTGAGCTAAATGTGCTTCCAACTCTGTTTCCCCTTATTCAGATCCAAAAAGTGCTTGCAGCCACTTGTGCCTCATCCAACAAAAAGGAAGTGTCACAGAGGCCGTCAGAGTGAAAAGAAACAGTCTTAATTGTGGTCAAAATGCCCTACCTTTATCTCACCTCTGCAACCTTTGCTGAAATATATGACCACATGGCTACATTCCAGGGGAGATGCTCAGTCAGGTGAGGGCTGTTAAACTCAAGCTTCATTAGTTTCACAGTACATTTGTCTCTGTCTTCAGAAAACAAAAATATTTTAATGGTGACCCTGATGCTGGGAAAGATTGAAGGTGGGAGAAGGGGACGACAGAGGATGAGATGGTTGGATGGCATCACCGTCTCAATGGACATGAGTTTGAGCAAGCTCCAGGAGCTGATGAAGAACAGGGAAGCCTGGCATGCTTCTATGAGGTTGCAAAGAGTCAGACACAACTGAGTGACTGAACAACACCAAAAAGGAAGTGAAACAATAAAACATAGAATGTTGCTGAACTTAATGGTAAATTCTATTGAGAGTCCTTTCTTATTTAAAAGTGAAAAAAATAACCACTCACATATCTTCTGCCGCTTACATCAGCCCCTAAAACCAACTATCAAAATAAAATAAATGTAGAGCCAGACTTTTGATCACTATGTCACCAAACATTATTAAAAGATTAACAAAGTGTATTAAATCATACTGTTCTCATTTAAAATATTGATTTTTCACTGATGACAAGAAGAATGTTTGTACCACAATTACAAAATTTAAAGAAATATAATTTTATTTCATTCTTTGCAACCCCATGGACTACAGCCTACCAGACTCCTCTGTCCTTGGAATTCTTCAAGCAAGAATACTTGAGTGAGTTACCATTCTTTTCTCCAGGGGATATTCCCGACCTAGGAATTGAGCCCATGTCTCTTGCATTTCAGGCAAATTCTTTACCGTCTGAGCCACCAGGGAAGCCCTCTATAAAGTACATGATATGTCAGTTGGTTATACATGTATTATGTGTATACATATAATTGGAGATGTGCTAAAATATTTGCTAATTAAGATAAGCAATCCAAACTATTTGAGTATAATTGAATTAGGCATTATATCTGAGTATCATTGAATTAAGCATTAAAGAGCCTCTCTAGTCTGAATTATTCCCAGTCCCTAAAAAAAGTCTTTATAGTCTTGTTCTAGTATCATTATCTGAGTGAATCCTACCCCAGCTTCCAACTTGGAATATCCCCTTTTCCTCTGGCTAACTCAAATTTTGTCTATCTGCAATGACCTGTTCTTCAAACACTCCCTTGGGTTCTTCAGTTTTTAGAGTTCTCTCATTTTGATATATGAATAGTACTTACTATTTTTAATATGCTCTTAGCACCAGGTGATAGCATACCTTAAGGAACCTCTTTTATTATCTTATTTTTTAATGCATGTATATCTTATTTTGCAGCTTCTCAAAGGTAAAACCTCTTGCTCAGACTTTTGTATCTCTCCAGCACCTTACACAAGACTATGCAAATAATAGATCCTCTCTGAAGATTTGTGGAATCAATACCATTTTTGGTAAAAATCAAGTTAAGGGGCGATATCTTTGGTGTTCACAAAACCCTTGTGGGGGAGGGCATGTGTCATAATGACAGATTTTTTTCATCCCAATGACACAGTGGAGGAAAGTTCCCATGCTGAGAGTACACTCATCATGAAGAATATCAAGTAAGTAGTATACACTCAAATTTCAGACTATGACACTAAAGGGAAAGAATGGCTTTATTTAGAGTCACAATGCCATTAATATATTCTCATTACCAAATGAGATAATTTTATCTTCTCAGCAATTTAGTTTTCTGCCTTATTCATTGTAAGATCATGTTCACTAACAGGAGCAGATGGGAGGTAGTAGTGTGTCTGTCCACCTCATGCTGGTTTGGCAACTGGGCAGAGAGGAAACAAATTGATAAAAAAGAAATCCTGTTTCCTTTTTGAGATTTTTGTGATGGCTCCTTTCAGTTTTGCCTTTTGGAACTGAACTTTCACTGTCCCTCTGAAGATGTTGGTTCTTTTTTAACAGCAGAGGTCCTCCTAGCTCAGCAGTGCTCCAGGATCAAGTAACTACTCATCCTAAAAGCGTCAGCTAGTTGGGAACTGTGTGACTTAAACGGATTATTAAAAAGTCATTGTCTGTGCTGTAACTGGGTTTATGATGTCTTTTCATCTCGACACCTGCCGACATCTCAAGGTTCTAATTAGCTGCCAATCAGGGTAAAAAAGCTCAGAATAGGCAGCATTGTGCCTAGAATTACTATGTGGAAGTATGCAAATTGCTTGGGTTAAAGAAGAAAGACTCTGTACTTTAGAGAAGGAAAAGCTATATTAATCTAGGATTATCAAACACTGGTAAATGTGTTATTGACCTTGTCATGACGCCAGACAGAATAATACCATGATCCAGAGCCCAGATTTCCTGGACACTGGTAAAACATGCTGGCTGTGTCCTGGCTGGTTCCATCTGAATCACCGGGAGTGGAAAGAACTGAGCTTGTACTAATCTGAGTGTGTCTGAGGTCCCAAGCCCATGAGATCAGGACAGGCTCTACCCTGTGCCACCCACCTTTTCCCATCTGTATCCATCTCCTACTGTGTTATCAGACGCTCCAGATGGAGCTTCCTGTGCAATTGTTAATTATTATTATTATTTTTATCTCTTTACCCATAATGTCTCTAAATCTCCTGGCACTGCAACTGTTGTCTTTGTTGGAATGAGATGATAGCCTTCTGAGATGGAGATGGCGGCTTTTCTTTGTGAGCTCTCGGAAGCAATGTGGATACTATTTAAGTTTTTTAAAAAATAATAATTATGTCCTGACACTTTAAAAAAGTGAATTTCTTTGTAATTAGTTCTCCTGTTCAGGATTCTTTGAAATTCACTAGGGCTTTTCCTTTATACAAGGAGATGAGATTCAGCTTGTTTCCCTTGTTTGGGATCCTTTGGGATGAAAAGCACTATAGAAATGTAAGCTATTATTAATCCGCCCCTTCTCAAGACACATGTTGATGGTGGCTTTAAAATGTATATCAGCTGACAGTATGTTTCGGCTCAAAGGAAGCTGCACAATTATTTTTAAGCATGTACTTTGAAATTGCCCAAAGTCTGTCTATTGCCATGGAAATAGAAGTGGCATCCTGTGGCTAAGCATCCTTGTTGGTTTTAGAAATTACTGCAAGTTCATTCGGACTAGTGCTACCTCTTGGATAATACCTAATGCTTGTCTCTAAATGGGCTGTATAGCAAGGAGGGAGGAGTGGGTTGGGCTCTGCCTGGATGCAGAGCGGTAGATGGATCGTGCGGATTTCCTCCAAAGCTTTGCATACAATAATATGGCCTTGATAACTGTTATCTCTTTAGTGATCTCTTACAGGTATTGCAGAGAAAGAGAAAGTCATCATGTCTTGCCCCATGTAGCCAACTGTGTACCTACTTGGAATTTTTAAGTCCCACTTCCTGTTGCAATGTTACTTCACAACTAGTGTTGACTGACCCCAAAACCATCCAGAAATCATGATCTTTGTTACCTTTGTCCTCTGTGGGATTTTAAGTGCCTGCACATGTGTGCCACTGTGTTGGGCACTGTAAAGGCCAGAGAGCTCAAGACCACCCCATGCTAATGGAGATGTGGAGAATGTGGTGGGAAGCAAGCTAGCAAGCTCTGAGTACCAGAGGAATAGACAAGGTTGTACATTTGCATCGCTTATCAGCTACTGTACACTGCATTTGGTAATTTCTGTGTTTATCAGGGTGACATTTGTGGAAATTTGGGATATTGTCATCAGAGTTTGGAAATGGTGAAAGCACTTGAGCTGTTTTTAGTTCCTTGTCCCTGTACTCCCCAGGGAAAATTTTAGGAGCCTTAGGTTAGTTGCATAGAAGTGTCCAGCCATCTTTTCAAGGTCCTTGTTCAGTTGCTAAGTCATGTCCGACTCTTTGCAACCCCATGGACTGAAGCACGCCGGGCTTCCCTGTCCTTCACTGTCCCTGGAGTTTGCTCAAACTCATGTTCATTGAGCTGGTGATGCCATCCCAACATCTCATCCTCTGCCGCCTCCTTCTCCTGCCCTCAATCTTCCCCAGCTTCAGGGTCTTTTCCAAGAGTAGACTTTTTGCATCAAGAGTCCAAAGTGTTGGAGTTTCAGCATGAGTCCTTCCAATGAATATTCAGAGTTGATTTCCTTTAGGACTGACTGGTTTGATCTCCTTGCAGTCCAAGGGACTCTCAAGAGTCTTCTCCAGACTTCTAGATTAGTAGCATGGAAGCATCCGTTCATCTTTTCAAGGTTCCACTTGGACTTGATTTTCTGCATAGCTCTTTAAGGCAAATGTTTCACCTGGTGTTCCAGGTATCTATTCTCCCCCACACTCAGTGGTTTAAATAACAATCATTTATTTGCTTCTGATTCTTCAGTCTTTGTTCTCTTGCTTTTAAGTTTTCAGGGATTCTATCAATATATATTCTGACTCAGAGATTCTTTCCTCAGCCATGTCCAGTCAACTCAGAAGCCCATCAAAGGCATTCTCTGTTTCTGTTATAGCATTTTTGATCTCCAGCATTTTCTTTGGTTCTTTCTTAAAATTTCCACCTCTTTGCTTACATCGCCCATCTGTTTTTGCTTGCAGTTTATTTTATCCATTTGAGCCCTTAGCATATTAATCATAGTTGTAAATTTCTGATCTGATAGTTCTAGCATCCTTGGCATGTCTAGTTCTGATGCTTGCTCTGTTTCTTCAAGATGTGTTTTTTGTCTTTTGGTATGCCTTGTAATTTTTTTCTTGATCGTAGGGCATGTTGTACTGAGTAAAAAGAGCTGCTACAAGTCAGCCTTAATAATGTGGTGGGGGGGTAGGAGGAGGGAAGTGTTCTGTAGTTTGATGATCAGGTCCAGTCTTTTGGAGAGCCTTTGTCTTTGGAATGTGAACTTCACAAACACTCTTCAGGGTTTTTTCTCTTTTTTTTTTTTAACCCCTCTTCCCTGATATTTCAGTTAGTAAAGAATCCGTCTGCAATGCAGGAGACCCCGGTTTGATTCCTGGATCAGGAAGATCTGCTAGAGGAGGGATAGGCTACCCACTCCAGTATTCCTGGGCTTCCCTTGTGGCTCAGCTGGTAAAGAATTCGCCTATAATGCGGCAGACCTGGGCTCAATCCCTGGGTTGGGAAGATACCCTGGAGAAGGGAAAGGCTACCCTTTCCTGGAGAATTCCATGGACTGTTATAGTTGCAAAGAGTCAGACACAACTGAATGACTTTCACTTTCACTTTTGGTGAAACTGGCTAGAGCTTCCCAGGTGGCTCAGCAGTAAAGAATCCGTCTGCATTGTAGGAGCTGAAGGAAATGAGGGTTTGATTCCTGGGTGGGAAGATTCCCTTGGAGGTGGGCACCGCAATCCACTCCAGTATTCTTGCCTGGAGAATCTCATGGACAGAGGATCCTGGTAAGCTACAGTCCATAGGGTTGCAAAGAGTCAGATACAACTGAAGTGACTTAGCATGCATACACTCAGGGTGGACTGAGTTGAGTATTTCCCTTCTCCCGAATGGAAGGCCAGAGCTGTTGGATTTGTGTATTTCCCTGCCCCCAAATCAGTTAGGCTCTGCTAATACCCCAGCAGCCTGGACTCTGTTTAACTTGTTTCCCCTGAGGGCAGGCCTTATTAAGAAGAACAGAATGAGGATACTTCAGAATGGTTCCTTTTTCTCTTCTCGGAGAAGGCAATGGCAACCCACTCCAGTACTCTTGCCTGAAAAATCCCATGGACGGAGGAGCCTGGTAGGCTGTAGTCCATGCGGTCGCGGAGAGTCGCTTTCACTTTTCACTTTCATGCATTGGAGAAGGAAATGGCAACCCGCTCCAGTGTTCTTGCCTGGAGAATCCCAGGGACGGGGAGCCTGGTGGGCTGCCATCTATGGGGTCACACAGAGTCGGACATGACTGAAGCGACTTAGCAGCAGCAGGAGCAGGAGATAAGAGGAGATTTTTCTCCTGTATTTACTATGGGAATCTGTTTTGAGCTCTTGGTGGTAAATCTCACAATGTGGTGGGAGCCCCTCCCAGACTGGGTCCCGTTGGAGTCTTTAGCTCTCTGAGTTGTCTGCCCTGAGCCTCCAGCAATTCCTCGATTACAGTTCAAGTCTTCCTACCCAGGTACGGGTTCCCATGCTGGTATCTGCTGGGAGTCTCTGCTCTGGTAAACTCTTATCCTCTGAACTCTCCTTTTGGCTGTCTAATTTGAGGGGAAGTGGTTTGCCTTGTGCCCTTTTCTGTTCTATGGATCCAAGAAGAGTTGTTGATTTTCAGTCTGTTTAGTTTATTGTCGGGACAGAGTGACAGCTTCCAAGTCTCTTACACGCTGAACTGGAAAACCTGCTTATGATTCTTTATTTTGACCACTTCTTGACAAGGACAGTGTGATTCTGCCCCATGTGGTGTTATCTTACAAGGTGGCTCACTCACATGGCTGGCAAATTGGTACTTAGCTGGCAATGCCAGTCAGTGGCACCTCATTTGCCAGGTTTCCTGGTTTCCTCTCCATGTGGTCAGTCTGAGTTTCCTCATAGCAAGGTGGTCCAGGATTGTCAGGTGTCTTGCATTTTGACTATCTTCCCCCAGAATACAAAAGCAGAAACTGCAGAACCTTCTTTTTTAATGTTTGTGTGCATCATTTTTTAAGTCTCTCTTGAATTTGTTACAAAATTGCTTCTGTTTTATGTTATGGTTTTTTGGCCATGAGGCATGTAGGATCTTAGTTCCTCAGCCAGGGATCAATCCCACACCCCCTGCTCTGGAAGGTGGATTCTTAACCACTGGACCACCAGGGAAGTCCTCTGCTTTCCTCTTGTCAGAACTTCCAAAGACTGAAGTGTTTCTCTTCCAACTTTGCCCTCATACTTCTTTGATACTTGATCTGTGCTCAGTCATGTCCGATTCTTTGTGACCCTATGGACTGTAGCCCGCCAGGCTCCTCTGTCCTTGGGGCTTTCCAGGAATGAATATTGGAGTGGGTTGCCATTTCCTTCTCCAGAGGATATTGCAGGCCCAGGGATCAAACCCTCATCTTTTGCATCTCCTACCTTGGCAGGCAGATTCTTTACCACCAGCGCCTCTATGTGCTTGGTGGACACAACCATTGATTTTTCCCTATGAAGTTTTCTGGAGGCTGTCTACCAGATTGCCTGGGCCTCCACAGTGTTCCTGACTCTGAGAGGCCTAAATATAGGCATAAGGAACCGGGTGCCAAGGACGTGTGGGAATCGCACGAGAAAAACATGAATCATTTTCCCTGAAAGTTGATTTTACTCAAAAATAAAGATTTAAAAAAATTCTCATTTCAATCATTACTTTTTACACAAAAGCACATGTGAATATGGAAGAAAATGTGGTTCTATTGAATTTTTAAAGTGGAAGACAAGGCTTCAAGGACTTTCAAAGTATAGTGTGGCTGCTGGGGTCATGGGTATATTCTTTTATGTCACTGTAGGTCTGTTGAGGATTTTTTTTTTTAGTATTTATTTACTTATTTATTTGGCAGTGCCAGGTCTTAGTTGGGGTCCATGGGCCTTTTGATCTTCGTTGTGGCACTCAAGATCTTTAATTGTGCTTCAACTGTGGCACTCAAAGTCTTAGTTGCGGCATGTGGGATCTAGTTCCCTGAGCAGGAATTGAACCCAGGCCTCATGCATTTGAACACAAAGTCTTAGTCACTGGACCACCAGGGAAGTCTCGCTAAGTTTTTGTTACTAGTGATTCTGCCTGTCTTGCTTATCCTGCCATCCATCCAGGTCCTGGTTAAACTTTGTTATGCTCTGGGCCCTGGCTGTGGTACTTGCAATGCTTGTCTACAGCAGCTTCCCTATACAGGGAGAAAGTTGTTCCATGAAGGAGGAGGAGCAGTATATTGTTTCCATACCCTCTTTCTGGAGCCCAAATCCTGTTCTAAACATCACTCTATTAAAAGCAGACCCTACCATCTGCTCTGCATACCGCCCTTGACACTTGCTTTCTCAGCCTCTCAATACCACTGATTAAGGATACTCATTCAATACAATGCTGAATTGTATCACTTTGAGTGGGAGCCCCGGAGGCCAGGGATTTTATTCTCCATTACCGTCCTAAGCTTGACTAAGAGGCTTCAGTCATACTACTGGGAACTTCAGCAGCTCCTTCTGTCTGGTTCCCAGGTGTTCTAGGAAGTCTCTGAAGGCTCTGCTGCCCCATAGGCTGAGTCAGTTACCATGGACCCCAGTCCTGTTTCCCCAGTGGGGGAACAGTGGATCCTAGTGAGATTAGTGGTGAATATTAGACAGGCCTCAGGAAGGCCAACAAGCTTTCTCCTCTGTGTGTGGCAGAGGCTGGGGTCTTCACCTCAAAGAGATCCAGGATGATGGTACCTCTACTGGAGAGGGAGACAGGAGGCAGCAGACTGTGGTCAGTGCTCACTGGGGATCGTGGTTGCTGTGAGTCCATTGCTGAGCTCATCTGAGGTTGCTCTTTAACATAGCTCAGAGATCTTCATAGAACCCGGAGGTGACTACTTACCTTCTTTGAGCTGTTGAGTGGTTGAAGCCCAGCCCAGTGACCGTGCCCTGAATGAGATGGCTCAATATATTGCACTCACCTGAGACCCTCAGCACTTTTAATGCTGTTCTGATTAAGTTTTCAAACCTTCAGAGCTTCTTTCCTTGAGGTTCATAGTGCTGCAGGGCTAGGCGTGATGGGCACCACAGACCTTGTACCTCCTTTTCTTGTCTGTACCTTGTCTTGTCACTTTGGATGGCTTGCTTGAGAGTCCAGTGTAGCCAAGCTGTTTGTAAGCACAGGCTCAGGTGTCCATCACAGACCCTGTGTTAATCCTTCTGGTTTCAGTTAGTCTCATCCCAGGGCCTTTAGCTGAGTACTCTGGGGCTTGGGAACTCAATGCTAAGTATGTCCTTGGTAAGCTGGATGCCAACAGATTTGGCTACAAGCCCAATGTAGTTAGGGAAGAGCCCTCATACATAGCCGTATGTTCTTCTCACGAATCTTGCACAGGAATATATGTCTTGAGTTCTCTTGAGAAAGAGCCAGACCTTCACCTGTCACTTGGAACACATTAAAGCAGAGCTAATTATTGCCCTTTAGTAACTGAAGAGTTAGTATTAGGGTGGAGCTGCCTATAAACTCCATATGTTTTGTGTACCATCCTCTGAGAAGCCATCTGGGAAGGGCCATTTGAGATTCTAAAGTGGACTCAAGACTCTATTATCATGTAATACTTCCAAGGATCAGTATATTATAAGAGCAAAGGTTCTGGGGTTAGACAAGCTGGTTTGAAATACCAGTTCCTTCGGTACTAATTGTGTAATCATGGACAAGTTATATAATCTCCTGGGGGTCTCACTTTCCTTGTTCATAGACATGTGGCAACAAAAGCACCTACTTCAAGGGATGTTGGGTGGGCTGAATGAGATGGGGTCTTGTATGTCACAGACACTCTGAAGTAATAATAACAATAACATTTTTTTGTATAACTTAGTGGAAGTCTGGCTTTACATATAGAGTCCCGATATGACCAGGGTCTTGATATTAACAGCAAACAGATGAGCAAACTGAAACTTTTGCCTAACTCCAAAGCCCATGCTCTTGCTCTTGGCCAAATAGGCAACATCTCTGGTAGTCTGGTAGCTCCTTCCCATAAAACTAGCTGTAGGAATCCTTGAGAGGAAGATAGCATAATGAGCAATCTGGTTTCCTTGGCATTTTAACTACCATTTCCCAGAATTGGAGTTAATCTCACACTTAAACCTAGATCTGGCTCAGACTCTGACTCAGACTTTACTTTAATCAGGGAGAATGTTAGCTCTAGGCCAAGAGGCATCTTAGTGCTGATTCTGCTCTGACTCTATACCATGTAACAAGGTTGTGATAGAAGCTTCCATCTTGGACCCAAGTTCTGATAACTGTTGTATTTCCTTCTGGCCACACCTTATACTTCACCCTGCACCTTACTTCCTCAAGAATCACCCTCTACTGATTGCTAATCTGTGAAACTTTTTCTATCTAGACATCAAGCTGTTCTTTGGATAAGATACCTGAACAGTTTACTCAGCATTCCTTCTGTTGTCTAGAAAGTGATGCTTCCTGGATTAGTTTCTTACCTTGAAGAGACCTTTTCATTCATTCAGTAGTTCAATAATATTTAGTGAACATGACTATAAGCTTCCTGACCTCAAGATACCCACAAGGTCTTTTAACTACCCTCTCTTTTAGAGCCTGATTCATGGGGTCGAGGAGAGTCGGACACGACTGAGCGACTGAACTGAACTGAACTGAACATTGCTTGAATAAACCCTCACTTCTCCTGAGAAATAACTCCTGGTCACAACTTCATTCTTATTTGCTTTTCATTTATCTTCTGAACATTCAACCATCTTAGGATAGAAAATTCTCAAGTCATTCCTACCTGTCCCCTTTGACCTCTGAGAGTAAGGCTCACCACTGGTCCCACCTGACAGAAGAAGTGGCGATGAATAAAGGTGCTTTGTTAGTATGAGAGTCCCTTGGATAGCAAGGGGATCAAACTGGTCAGTCCTGAAGGAAATCAACCCTGAATATTTATTGGAAGGACTGATGCTGAAGCTGAAGCTCCAAACTGGGCCACTGATGGGAAGAGCCAACTCTTTGAAAAAGACTCTGATGCTGGGCAAGACTGATGGCAGGAGGAGAAGAGGGCAACAGAGGAGATGGTTGGATGGCATCATTGACTCAATGGACATGAGTTTGAGCAAACTCAGGGAGACAGTGAAGGACAGGGAAGCCTGGCATGCTGCTGCAGTCCATGGGTTCACAAAGGGTTGTACATGACTTAGTTACAGAACAACAAATGTTAGTACAGAGAAAGACTCTCTTGTTTCTGGTTTGTTCTGTTCTCCAGCTTAAAGGCAAAGGGTCTACTTTACTAGGAATTTTTATCTGCCAAGCAATTTCATGAAATAGGTCCCAATACTTCGGCAAGAACGGCTCCTAGCACACAGGGAAAATGCCCTGGGGACTTTTTCTTTTTGCTGATACTGGACTCTAATTAAAAGATCTTGTTAGTTTTTCAATATAAGAATGCTCCATGGATGTATTTGCCAAATTTGTTTCCATTTTTAACAAAGTCAGAGCAGAGTTCCAAAAGACAGACTTTGTGTATGATGTCAGTGTGGCCTCGGAATGACAGACCAGGTAGTTAAGTTGATTAATGAAGGGAATGTTTAGTCACCACTTCGAATAAAAGGAAGTCAGAGGGGTCAATAAACGAACACTTTCTGGAGGCCAGTGTTATCACTTCTATGAAAATATTAACACTATCCTTTCCCTAGCCTCACTAATCAATTCTTTTTTTTATCTATTAATTTAGTTTTTAGGCTAAGCTCTTTCCCAAAGCTTGCCCAGGCAAGCAAGACAAACCTCAGGCAGCAATCACATCAATAATGGTCATGGCTAGTGTTGACTCTTGCAAAACTCTAAATATGGTCTATGGGAAAGAACTGTCCTTAGGAGGAAAGAAAGGGGAAACCAAGGGCACACCAACACCTTCCATCTTTTCAGTTTGAGAAATCAGTTTATTATTAAATCTCACTCAATTCATATTATCTCCAAGGATCTGTACAGTCAGTGAGCAAAGTTCTCTTGAAGAAGCATATCTCAAGGTTCACAGATTATCCAAACACTGCCTCTTCTCTGTACTGATTGTATCCGTCTACCTTTGTCACAGTGGTTCACACTTCCTTGCCCATGAAACTGAATTTTCTGTTTTGCAGGGGTGGGGAGTCGGGGGCCGGGAAGGAGACTGGTGAGGTACTTTGGGGCTAGAAAAAAGAGTATAGGTAAAAAAAAATATCAATAAGTCAGTGATTGATCTGTCTTTCTATATTCAACACAAGGGACTATCCAGTTTAGAGGAAAGTAATTAATCTGATTCATCAAGCACAACTGCTTCTTTTGGGGATAGTAGAGGTGCTTGATTTTCTGTTTCCCTTTTCTTAGATTTTCTAGTAAAACCGTTTTAAAATGGGTTGTTTTTGAATTCATCATAGCATCTAATGGTAATAAATAAAACCTGTTAATGATCTCCAAACTTATTTCTCCAAGCTTGACTTCTCTTTGATCTCCAGACGTCTGTATTTAATTGCCTTGGGTTTCCACTTGGATTCGTAACAGACATCGTGAACACACTGTTTTGATTTTCCCTCCAAAGCTCCCTCCCCACCTCTAACTGCCTCATCTCATTAGACGATTTCATTTATATGCCACTAAATCGCTCAGGTTCCAAACCTCAGACTCCTTCTTGTTTCCTTTCTCCCTTTCTTCCCCACAACATGGCCGTCCATAGGTGGTTTACTTTCAGAATGTGTATTAAAAATGATCAGCCCTTATGATTTTATATGCTCACTTTTGCTCTTTTTTCCCTCATTCATGCTGCTCTAGCCACAGGTCCTCAAACATGTGAAGATGTTCCTGTCTCAGAACCTGGTTGGATTCCACATGCCTGGTGAAGCACAGCTCTGGCCAGGGTGTCCTGAGGGCAGTTCATATCTTCTCTGGGACATTCTTCCCTCACACCTTCACTTAACTGGCACTCTCACTTCACTTGGGTCTCAGCTCAAATATCTTCCTTTCAGAAATATCTTCTATAGCACCTTTTCATAAATAAGTTTTAAAACTTTGTTTATAATTTGTCTTCCCCACTGGGAATTCCAAGAAGTCTGCGTTGGAAGGACCTTGTCTACCCTCTTCATTAGTACTGCCAGCCCTTAGAACAGTGCCTGGGACGTATGAGTGCTTAATACATGCTGAATGAATGGGTGGATCCATTTGTGTATATACTATACTGAGAACTCAACTAGAGAGAATCAAATGTATTAGAGATCAGCAAAGCTCTCAAGTCAGGGTTCAATATTTATAGACTAATAGGAGAGTGAAGAAGGAAGAAGAAAATCCTGCTTGATTAGGTAACACCTTTCTAACCTTACCAATCTTTTAATCAGAAGACTTAAACTAAACTAAGATAACGTTTATTGATAATTTATTATATCCAAAGCATGGAAGAAGGGAATACAAATTTGCATAGCACATGGCCCCACATGTTTATATGAGGGATGTGTTTGTGTAAGAGGGACAAGTCTTATTCAAAAAGAAGTAAAAGAACTTCCAAAAACTATAGATAGTCTTTGAGAGTTTAGCTCCAGAATAGAACTTCCCTGTGAATTTGCCAGTTATAAGTGTGCCTCACTAGCAGACTCTTCTTTTTGTGCTAAAAAAGTGGAAAGCACTTAAGCATGAAACAATGGAGAAAGAGACGTGATTTGGAACCTGCTGGGGTAAATTTACTGGGAATTCATGGGGCTATTTCTGGACATCTATGACATTTGAACTTAACCGTGGTTCTTGCTGTCTCTCTGTTTTAGAAGAAAATATTTCTCAGTGATGTTCCCATTGTCAACTATCCACCTATGTCATTGAAAGCAGTGGTCTCATCCTATTACAGGGAATTCACCAACCTGGCCTGAGTCCCAGCCTCCTTCCAGCACCTTCCCATGTTCTGCTTGGAGATATCCTGTAGTTGGAAATACAGTAAACTCGACTCTCCGCAGTCATTCCAAAGGAGTGATTATATATTTATTTATTTTTAAAGAGCATTGGACAGTGGGGGCTGGGATTAGTGTGTGTGTCGTTGTTAACAAAAAGCTTTTTTCTTCCTCTCCTTTCAAATTTCTCCACTGAAATTTCTTTTTTTCTTCTTCCTCTCCTTTATCTTTGCTCTCTCTCTCCTTCCTTGGCTTTTCCTGTCCTCACCTCTGTCTGCCATCTCCTGAATTCTCCCAGGAGTTGGCAGTCACTGACAATCAATGAGTAATAAGCAGCTGGAGAGATGAATTCCAAAGTCAACTGTGAGAAACCAAACCACACACCACAGTGATGTTTTCCTTCCTCTCTCCTTGCCCTTCTCTCCTGTACAAGCCAAGAACTTGGGTTTTTCTGCTAGTGCCCTGTGATGGAACGAAGCAGGAGAAAGAGGAAATAGGAAACAAATGGGGCTTGACTTAATCACACCAGGAGTTCATTGTCAGAATACCAAGTTAATTTATAGCCCAGTGACACGGAACGTCATATTTCAGGATGTGGAATTAAATCAAGGAGGATCTTGTGGTTTTTCAGGTGCAGTCTTTCTGAAGAGGGGTCCTGAAAAGGCACCGCAGCCATCTGTCTGCATGGTAGCCAAAAAAATAGCTGTTTTCCACAGCCCGAAGGCAGGGTTTGTTTTGGCTAGATTCCGTATGCCTGGTAAAGCACTGGTCTGGCCCAGTTGTCCTGAGGGAGGGTAGAGCTCTTTCAATAAGCCGTGACTCGAGAGGGAACAAGGCTGATCTCTAGAAAGCCCTGGGCCTGACCCTTGTGAGATTCTCTTCTTTCTTCCATGTTCCTCCTTACTTTCTGCAGTTAAGATAGGAGACTTGTTTCAGAAGGCTGGGAGAGGAGGCTCAGGAAATCACAGAAACTTAGGAGTGGAAATCACTTTAGAAACCCTCAGTCTCACTGCTGAGCAATGCTTCTTCCTTCCGCTCTGCTTCAGCCCTCTATCTGAACAGTGCCAGAGTGCTGAGATATTTTATAGACAATTCTTCTTCCTATTGAGTCAACCTCTCTCTTCTGCCTAAAGTTTTCCCATTGACCCTTCTTAATGCTCTTATGAGACCCTGTGAAATGAGTCTCAGGTCAGTCTAAAAGGAAATAGGGTCTTGAGACCCTCTAGAGGAGTGAATCTCCTAAGGTCCTTGGTAGAAATAGCCTCAACTTGAAGCTGAGATAGAAGAAAGTGATTGAAGCAAGATGTACCATAAGCTCAATGAGTGTAATCAGAATGGTAACACTTTTGTTGTTGACTTTTCTCACTATTAATTCTTTAGAAGATGGCATGGAGGCACTCTTTACTATTACTATTATTAGTTTAAAACTAAAGGACTAAAAACGGACTAATTTCACACTAAGAACATTACATGCAAGTTCTCGCCTCCAAATGATATTCTTTTTCTGGGCTCTCTTCTGATATGACCTCAGGGCATTGGTTCAGAAAGGACATATTAATAAGACATAGCTTTTTTTTTTTCCTAGCAAGAAAAGCAGTGGGTATGAGAGCATTAAATTCCTTCAGGTACTGGATCACACTAGAGAGGAGACCTCTAAACTTAAGGTGTAAGTCTGAAGTTCTGTAACTATTCATAGGCATGTGCGTGCATGCTAAGTCACCTCAGACATGTTCGACTCTTTGTGACCCCATGGACTCTAGCCCACCAGGCTCTTCTGTCCATGGGGATTCTCCAGGCAAGAATACTGGAGTGGGTTGCCATGCCTTCCTCCAGGGATCTTCCCAGCTCAGGGATTGAACCCAAATCTGTTATGTCTTTCCTGTATTGGCAGGCAGGTTCTTTACCACTAGTGCCATCTGGGAAGCCCACACATAGGTATGGAGAGTTTCTATTCTGTTTCTCATTATTTATTTGTTCAACAATGTTTATTAAGCCCCAATCACCTGTCAGGTTCTGTGCTGCAAATGGATGGGGGTGGGAGAGGGGCAGTGTTCTCATTAACCTTCTGAAGCTTAACTTGGAAGTAGTTTTGTCAATTCTGCTGATAGGTTTGGATGAGATTTGCTGTTAACTAATGGCTTTTCTCTTCCTATCACTATGAAAATGCAGAGGGGCCAGAGCTTTCCTGGCCTGCTTTCAAAGATGGCATTATTTTTTGATTCATCAAATGGAGCCCTTAAATCCAATTAGCCATCTGGCTTAATTTAATTGTTCATAAATTGAAGTGTGAAATACATTACATATTTATATTACCTGCTTATAAATAGTTACATATAGTATATGTTCATAAGACCGCTTTTTTATGCTTCAGTATCCCTTCTATTTTGTGCTTGAAAATGAAAACGCGACAATAGCTTTGAGTATTGTTATAGAAATAAACGCTGGTCTACGGCCATACCACCCTGAACGCGCCCGATCTCGTCTGATCTCGGAAGCTAAGCAGGGTCGGGCCTGGTTAGTACTTGGATGGGAGAAATAAATGCTGAGCCCTGATGATCCTAAGAGCGTCCAAGCACTGAGTTTCTGTACACAGTGATGTTGCCTAGGGAAACAGAGAGTATCTGGGAACTGAGAAACCAAACTTGGGTTTGGCTGAGAGCGGAGGGGGAAGTAGCCACTAGGTTCTGGGGAGAACCAAGAGCCACATGTAAGATGTGGCTGAGAAAACAGATGCCCTTCTCATAAATGGAGATGCTCTGCAAGTTGCCTTCCTCTGGGAACCAAGGTTTAGTTTTAGCTAGAAATAGTGGTATATAAACACCCCGATTCCCTCATGTGCAGGCAGAGGACTGAGCCAGTAAATACACAGGAATTTTTTTTAGTCCACAAAAGGCAAAGGAAAACTCAGTTACTGTGTGTGTTACCTAAATGAAAAGGTAAATTCAATTTGCAAAATGCTGTGAAAGTCCTGCCATCCAGCAGGACTAGCAGAAAAGATGATTTAAAAAATAAAATCCTTTGCCTTATCGCATCAGCTGCTTTCCACTAGTGACTCTTTAAATAAGTGCAGAGATGGGAATAGGAGGAGGGCAGGCGGGGGTGCTTTGTCGGGGGGAGGGGCAACCTGAATGCCCCCTTCGGCAGCTTGCTTTGTCCTTCAGGCTGGCAAGGACTCTGGAACCACACTCTGGCTTTAGTTGACCACGCCTTTTCCACCAGCTCTTCTCATTTTTCTTCTTATGTTTTTCTTCTGACTTCTCGTAAGTCTAAAGGAATGTAGGGGTGATGTTAGAAGAAGAGTAATGCTGTGATTCAGGTGTGTTGGAGAAATATTTTGCTGCTTGGCAATGGAGAAACAGACATAGCGAACAGACTTATGGACATGGGGAGAGGGGAGGAGAAGTTGAGATGTATGGAAAGAGTAACGTGGAAACTTACATTACCATATGTAAAATAGATCGCCAATGGTAACTTGCTATATGGCTCAGGAAACTCAAATAGGGGCTCTGTATCAACCTAGAGGAGTGAGATGGGGAGGGAGATGGGAGGGAGGTTCACAGGGAGGGGATATATGTGTACCTATGGCTGATTCATGTTGAGGTTTGACAGAAAACAACAAAATTCTGTAAAGCAGTTATCCTTCAATTAAAAAATAATTTTGCTGCTTGAAAGTCCACACCTCAAATTGTTCTCACATGATTTTATTTCATTCCTAGTTGTGGGAGATGGGGATACCCTGCTCTGTCCAATACAGTAGCCACTAGCCACATGTAGACATTGATCTGGCTATTAGACACTTAAAATATGTAACAAAAAGTGGAAATTTTAAAAAGAAATTAGAAAACCTAAAAAGTGAAAAGGCAAAAAAGTAAAATAGCCTGAACTTTTAATTTATGGACACATTTTAGAGGAATGAAGAAAAGATATTTGTACAAGAGAGGGTATAGGAAAGAATTCTCCTGTTGAAAGGCCAGTGTACAATCAACAAAGTGTCTGGGTGAGTGTTCACAGTTGGGGTTCATAGAATTAGAAAATCATTATGAAAATGTATACTGGACTTGGTTAAAGGGAAAACAGCAAGAGAATAACAAATATTATTATTTATTAACACTCTGCCATAAAGTAAAAATGCTAAGATACATTAGAGACAACACAGGAGGACAAAAGTCATATTGGTACATATTATAGATTAAGAAGAAACTAGGAGGAAAAAACCAAATCTAATTGCCGGGAGAAATATCAATAACCTCAGATATGCAGATGACACCACCCTTATGGCAGAAAGTGAAGAGGAACTCAAAGGCCTCTTGATGAAAGTAAAAGAGGAGAGTGAAAAGGTTGGCTTGAAGCTCAACATTCAGAAAACAAAGATCATGGCATCTGGTCCCATCACTTCATGGGAAATAGATGGGGAAACAGTGGAAACCGTGTCAGAT
Organism: Moschus berezovskii; assembly: GCF_049115385.1. Lineage (NCBI taxonomy): Eukaryota > Metazoa > Chordata > Mammalia > Artiodactyla > Moschidae > Moschus > Moschus berezovskii. The sequence goes on from NC_142464.1 coordinate 95,776,850, forward strand.
TTTATTTTTTTGGGCTCCAAAATCACTGCAGATGCTGATTGCAGCCATGAAATTAAAAGACACTTACTCCTTGGAAGGAAAGTTATGACCAGCCTAGATATCATATTAAAAAGCAGAGACATTACTTTGCCAACAAAGGTCAGTCTAGTCAAGGCTATGGTTTTTCCCGTGGTCATGTATGGATGTGAGAGTTGGACTGTGAAGAAAGCTGATCGCCGAAGAATTGATGCTTTTGAACTGTGGTGCTGGAGAAGACTCTTGAGAGTCCCTTATACTGCAAGGAGATCCAACCAGTCCATTCTAGAGGAGATCAATCCTGGGTGTTCATTGGAAGGACTTATGCTAAAGCTGAAACTCCAATACTTTGGCCACCTCATGTGACGAGTTGACTCACTGGAAAAGACTCTGATGCTGGGAGGGATTGGGGGTAGGAGGAGACGGGGACGACAGAGAATGAGGTGGCTGGATGGCATCACCGACTCGATGGATATGAGTTTGAGTGAACTCCGGGAGTTGGTGATGGACAGGGAGGCCTTTCGTGTTGTGGTTCGTGGGGTCGCTAAGAGTCGGACACGACTGAGCGACTGAACTGAACTGAACTGATGCCAATTAAAGGGAGAGTAGTTAGAAATAATCAATCATTTATTATTTCTTATATTTGTAAAGGAAAATTGGATGATCCATGCTATGGAAAAGATTGATATATAAGTCCATTTTTGTATCATTTTTAAAATGAAAAGAATTGAATTTCATCTATAATTTATTTCACTCATATAAACTGTCAAAGTCTGCAGTATGGCCAAAATTTTTAAACTGTGGGTTGAAAGCCACTAGTGGGTAACAAAATCAATTTATTCGGTGACAATGAGCATTTGAAAATAGAATAGAAATTCTGAGTGCCTTTCATAGGGTAGGGGTACTTACTATTTTGTGACACTGTTCTGTTGTGTGTGTATGGTTGAAAAAGTTTGAAAGCCATCAACGCACATGACATCTCATAATCCTTCCAATTCTGATGTACAGCAACTCTGTATGTTTAACAGGTTGAGTTCTGTAGACAGGAATCCTTTTGTAGGATTTCAGGTACTTCCATTTGGGAATAACACCAGCTTCAACTGAATGGAATTTGACTTAAGGTATCTCTCCACTTTGGACTGAACAAAGAGAGCATTTAATTATTAAAGAACCAAGGAAAGAATAAACATCCTTGTCCCCATCTTGAAGCCAGTCCAAAGCTATAGAACTGGTAGATATAACTAAGGGGAAGCTCCATCACATGAAAATATTTCTGCTATGTTTCTCTGTTTGAGTTTACCAGAATTATCCATTTAATTGGAGGCATTCTAAATACATAAATTAAGGTAAAAATAAGTGATTTTTAAAAAGTACATTTGGTGTTGCAGGTATTGAAAACATTTATTTGCATTTCTTGGTTATATATATGCATAAACTTTGCACGTCATGATTCTTTATAGAGCAGTTGGTACAGGATTTACAAGAATATACATGAGCTCTGCTGGCTTTTCACACACTAATTTAATAAAAAGGAGCTTGGTCTATCTTTGCTTATTATATTTTTTTGTTACTATCCATAAGAGACCATTTTTGGACTTGTGGGAAGGATGATGTGCTGTGTAAACAGGCCAGTCCTGTGGCATATAATTCCACAGAATGCTGCCATGGAAGCTGTGGTGGAGGGAAGTGAGTTCGGTTTCCTAACAGCCTGTTCTGCTTGCGCGTCGGTCAGAGATTCTGGTGAACCTCAGGAAGGACTCTTGACACCTGACCACAGTTGGGTGAGATTGATTTTTTTTTATTTATAGCCTTAACAAAATTTCATTACACTGATGAATTTCGCTTCATGCACACCTCATGTATATATGACATTTTTTTTGGTATGTTTTATGGTCTTTGACCAGACTATGCTGTCAGCCTTGCAAGTAAAAATTGTAGGGCTTTCATCACAAGTGACTCTGATATGACCAAATATATTCATATAATAACAATAAAATTATACCTTGAGAGAATCTGGTTTATGTCCAAGCAAGCACACATAGAGTGATTCTATAGGCAGCTGATATAAAAATACTTTATCAAAAAATAACAACCTTTGAAACAACACAAGGTTTATTTTATAGTGAAGCCATCTTTGCTACCTCTAGTATTCTCCTATGGATTTCTTGCCTTTCATCAGCAGTAGTTTTTGGCCTCATTTTAGTAATGCTGAGGCAACATTTTTTTTTTTTTACAGTTTTAATTAATAGTACTTATTCAGCTCATGCTTAGCAGTTTTATTTTTGTGAAGCAATTTATAATCATTTTTATTAGTTATTCTAAATTGAGATTTAGAATGGAATGTCATAAAGAAAATGCTTCATGTTTGAAAAAAGACTATTCCTACCCAGCATTTGTCTAAATAGCATAATTATGGCAGTATTACTCATAGATTGTTAATTATCTATTCCTTAATCTGTAGATGTAAATACCTCACACTCCAACCTGCAATTATGGAAGGTCTGCTAACCTGAATTGTGATGTTCAACTGATACCTGTAAGAATTCTTCAGGTAAAGTTGACTATGTGTCTATGGCTAAAATACTATTAAACGTAAAGGAAGTTAGAGTAATAATATAAATGATTAGACCCTAATGACAGTCCAAATTAATAGTATGTATAATGCTGCCATACCACTGGAAATCAAGAGTATAGAATAATACAACTTTTAATGATGTAAAAGTAATACATGTTAATAGTATATGTATTGATGTGTTTGTAGCAATATCAAACTGGTAATTGGAAAACACCTTTTCACATGATACAAATTAAGATTGTCATTTTATTTTTAAATGGAATTGCTAGATTTTGCATACAAAAAGGCAAAAAATTAGCATAAGCAATATTTTTAAAATATTTATTTATGTATATATTTATTTGGCTACATCAGGTCTTAGTTGTGGTGTGTAGGCTTAATTTCTCCATGGCATGTGGGATCTTCGTTCTTCAACCAGGGATTGAGCCCATGCCTCTGCAGGGCAAGGCAGATTCTTAATCACTGGACCACTGGGGAAGTCCCAGCATAAGCAATATTTTAATGATTTTGCATTTACTACTTTTGCATATATTATAGAATTCAATGTAAAAATTCAAAGCTCTGAAATTAGACTGTTTGAAATGAAATGTGATGTTCTAATTACATTAACTCAGTACACAATTTTTGACTAATTTTTGATTATTCAGAGACCTGCTAATCTTTGGATTATGTGTACCTCAGTTTGCCTTTTGCACATGCCTTTTGGGCTTTTACTCTATACTTGCAAGATTTTTATGAGAGAAGCCCTCCAGAAGGAAGATATGGAGAAACACTGACCACCTTCCTTGCTTGCTGGTGTCTCTGGCAAGGAGGAATGGTGGGAAGAGGAAAACAGGACCAACCAGGAAAACTTATATAACAGGAAAACTGGCACCCTCTGACTTACAGCCATTTTTTCCAATTTTAATGCAATTTTAAGCCTATGGAATGATGAAAAATGAATGTCATGAAAAGTTTTCTTTCCCTGATTACCATGGCATTTATAAGAGAATGAAACTATAAACAACAAGGTTTATGGGAAAAGACCCAATTAAAAAATTGGAATGCCAAGAAAACACATCCTCAACTGTGTCTCTTTTTTTAGGAAGGATTAATATAAACATGCAGCCACATGGTATCTGAATAGATATTAAATATGATAAAGGGATTTATGAATGTACAACTGTGACCTGAATGAAAGGGCATGTCTAAACATAATGAATCCAATTTTCTGCTTACACTGGCAAAGAAACCAACTACTGTGCCTAAGAAAACAGTTTAGTTTTATTAGCTAAATAAACAGACTAATCAACACCTCTGATCCCCTGCTCCCACTTACCCAAAGCTTTCTGAAAAAGCAGGGGTGTTTCTCAAAGGCAAACTATAGATTTTAAATGCTGAATTGAGGTTTTAAATACACCTAAATTCAAGGGATGGTTTCCATGGTGACCTTCTCACAGCTATTTACTTGGAATGGCAAAGCACCACCCCTTCAAATATCAGTTCCCTAAGTCCCTTTTGCCCTGTAGCAGTGTGCTGAAAAAAGAGAGGCTGAAATGGAAAAGGGTATTTGGTGTTGGCAGGCATTTCTTCTGTCAATATAGATTCAGATTCCTTCTCGGACCTGATTCTGGGGATTCTACTGGAACTCCATCTCTTTTTTGCCACCCAGGGTGTTCTGGGTCAGGGCAGAGGAGAGTGTGGGTAAAGTGTGGGCGGGCCAGCAAGACATGAGTTAGATTGTGTGAGTCTCAGATTGAAAGAATCTAATGGGGAATCTGATGTGAATTGGAAAATGGAGTCCTGAAGTAACATGTTCCAGTATTTTTGCCTGGGAGATCTTAAAAGTCCGGTTTTTTAACCCAGGAAACACCTGGGTGAATTTCACAGTACCTCACATATAGTTTTGGGATTCCTTCATGGCCTAGTGGTAAAGAATCCACCTGCCAATCCAGGAGACACAAGAGATGCGGGTTCCAAAGGAAATGGCAACCCACTCCAGTATTCTTGCCTGGAAAATTCCATGGGCAGAAGAGTCTGGTAGGCTACAGTCCATGGGGTCTCAAAGAGTCAGAAACGACTGAGCGACTGAGCATGCATGCATGTGTAGTTTATTAGAAATATACATGTATAATAAAACAAGACAAAATGAGATGTAACTTTAATTATAGAAGAGAAATATAAATACAAAGTGTGTGTGTGTAGAGTTATATTTTTATTCCTATATAATGAGAAAATATATAGGACTCTCCTGGCCACCTCATGCGACGAGTTGACTCACTGGAAAAGACTCTGATGCTGGGAAAGGTTGGGGGCGGGAGGAGAAGGGGACGACAGAGAATGAGATGGCTGGATGGCATCACTGACTCTGTGGACATGAGTTTGAGTGTACTCCGGGAGTTGGTGATGGACAGGGAGGCCTGGCGTGCTGTGATTCATGGGGTCGCGGAGAGTCGGACACGACTGAGCGACTGAACTGAACTGAACTGAACTGAAGCCACTCGAAAAATCTGGGTAGTTTTCCAATGCATTTATTTTCTATAGTATTAGAATTCAGAAAAGAAAGATGGGGATTTTTACAATTTGGAATCTATTGTAATAATACAATAGCTAACATTTATTGAATGCTTCCTGTGTATCAGAACTTCTGGGCACTCTACATCTGTTTAATTAATGTAATTCTTACAACAACTAGATGAAGTAGATACTTTTTACTAATGCAGAAACTGAAACTCAGAGCTGTTAGGTAACACTGACCAGGGCAGGCAGGTAGTAACGAATGTTCCAGGATTTAAACCCATGTAATTTGATTCTTCGGAGTTCTTGAGTTTAGCCTCAATCATGACCCAATGCTCCCTCTTCCATGATGGTATCTCTATTTGAAAAGAATTTAACACATTCCCTGTCCAGGTAAGTGTTAAGTCTCACCCTATTTTTCCCCCCAAGAACACAGGAACAGCTATTATAAATGTCAAATTTTACTCGATGCCATTTTTTTGGTGCTTGACAAAATTGTAATTCTGTTATATATTGAACTTTTCTCATGTGGAATCCACTTTATAACTATTTAATAGGAAGCAAAAGAACATTCACCTTACATATTCAGAAAACAGCTTATATAATGAGAAGAAGCTTGAAATTGGGGAGGATGTGGGCAGAGGGGAGGGAATGTAATATCTTGAGTATCATAAGATGGAAGACCGCATAGGTGAAGGATGAGGTGAAAGAAGCAGAGAAAAAAGAAGGGAGCTATGAAAAAAACAAAAAACCCAAACAACCTTCGTCTAAGGAAAGTAAATAAATGAAGACAGTTTGACAAAAATATCCAGACTAGCAACACAGTGTTGGTGGCTTGGAATATATCTTTTAACCACATTTGAAAAGTAAAAACAATGCAACTACAATCCTAATAATTAGGGGGAAGAAAGGGCTTTGACTAATTGTTTCCTTACAGTAACACTCTCCTTTCATATACTGGGTAGATGTTAAAAATGAGACTTTGATGAACTCTGGGGGAAGACCTATATTTTAGAGAAGTAGTACCGGAGAAGGCAATGGCAAGCCACTCCAGTACTCTTGCCTAGAAAATCCCATGGATGGAGAAGCCTGGTAGGCTGCAGTCCATGGGGTCGCTAAGGGTCGGACACGACTGAGCGACTTCACTTTTCACTTTCACACATTGGAGAAGGAAATGGCAACCCACTCCAGTGTTCTTGCCTGGAGAATCCCAGGGACGGGGGAGCCTGTTGGGCTTCCGTCTATGGGGTCACACAGAGTCGGACACGACTGAAGTGACTTAGCAGCAGCAGCAGTACCTTCAGTATTATTTAGCTCCAGATGTATATAAAAATTCTAGGACTGTCTAAAATTGCGAATAAACTGTACTTCTGCAATACTGCTTAAGGCTGTGTGCCTGAGCGGGGTGGGGAGGGGCTTGTATTTATCAGGGGGCAGAAAGAGAAGAGACTTCAGTGTTTCCAACTAGATTTTCCTTTATGAAGATGAAAACATGAGAGAGTCACAGAGTTCTGATGGAAACATCACCCTGAGTTCTCCTCCACAAAGCAAATAAGCTCCTCAGTGTGCTTTAAATAAACAATTTGTGCGATTTCCCTGAAGGCAAGTGCAGTGTTATAGGGTGAGAAAAGGTATCATGTGGCAATGTGATTATTTCATTAACCTACTCTACAGGAACATTTATTGCCCTACCTGGGCATCCTCATCCATCTCCCATTGTTGGGTTTTACTGAGGGGATGAGGTCAGCAGCAGGGAATGTGGAGACAGGAAAGCTGTCTTCAGTTGCTATCCCAGGAGGTATAGAGGCGATAGCTCACCAGACTTCCTAGAGCAAATGAGCAAATCTCCATCTATTCACTCTCCATGAGGACTGTTGTCTGATCCTATCTGTAATTAGCAAATTGCTTATTTGTATATTTATTTAGTATCTCTTTTCCATGGGAACTCTACAGTAAACACCATGAGAACAAGCACTGTGTCACATCTTGTTAGCTGTTGTTTGTTCCCAATACTGAGCATAGTATTTGATGCATAAACTGTATAAATTGTCGAGTGAACAGAATTCAAAACAAGAATCAGAGTGAAGAGCAAAATCAACTAGGAGCATGGCAGGTGATAAAAGACAGTTGTAGACTCTAGGTCAAACATTGTGTTAGGACAGGGGTCTGCGGCCTCTGGGATCTAACGCCTGATGATCTGAGGTGGAGCTGATGTAATAATAATAGAAATAAAGTGCACAATAAGTGTAATGAGCTTGACTCATCCGCAAACCATTCCTCACCCCTCCCAACCCTCCACCCACCCGCTCATTCCCCACCACCCCGCCACCCTCCGTCTGGAAAAATTGTCTTCTACGAAAATGGTCCCTGGTACCCAAAGGTTGGGAACCACTTGGGTTAGAATATCTTTAAAGGACTTTTGAAGACATGAAAGAAAGACACCACGATACAATGGGCAAGAATACTGTCTGCTCTCATGATTTTTTAATTCTGTTCTCAGAGTTTAAGAAAGAAATAAAAATGTGTAGAAAGGCATCTGTTTCTCTCTTCTGACCTTACTCCCACCCCAATCTACTAATTGAGTGTAGGATTACAGTGAGGTTTGCAGTTCCATAGGAAATAAGAGGATGAATTTAATAGTGAAGACTATTCCAGTGCTTATTTCCATGCCAAGCAGTGGCCTTAAATCAATCAATATCACTTTAAAGAGATAATATTCTTGCTCCCTCGGTTGAAGATAGAATATGGATTGAGGCATTCAATATGTTTGATGGACCAAGACGGCTATTTAATATTATTTGGCACTATAATTGTCTTTTCTTTGCATGGTTACTGAACTACCAGTAGTACCCCCACCTTTACCACCCGACTGAGAGCCCACCACCATGATGGTAGAAGGCTTCCCAGGTGGCACTAGTGGCAAAGAACCCACCTGCCAATGCAGGAGACATAAGAGACATGGGTTCGATCCTTCTCTCTTCCTGGGTCAGGAAGATCCCCTGGAGAAGGGAATGGCAACCCACTCCAGTATTCTTGCCTGGTAAACTCCATGGATAGAGGAGCCTGGAGGGCTACATTCCATGGGGTCACAAAGAGTTGGGCTCTGAAGCGACTTGGCACACAAGCACTCCTAGAATAAACAGTAGAGTGAAGCCTCAACCCCAGATTGGTCAGACTCCAAAGCTCATGCTCTTTCCTCTTTGACTCCTGTTAAAAAGCAAATCTTCATAGCCAGATCGTCCTATCAATATAAGGATTAGGACAGTTACATCCCACTTGATACCAAAACTTTCAGGTAAGTGCCTGGTTGTTAATCAGATAATTCCAAGGTTTTAGTGGTCTCAGTTCAAGGCTAAGTGGTGGAACACCTGTGTTCAGTCCCAGCTAACCTTGCCCTGATCTCATCTTTATCTTTTAAATAGAGTCGTAGTTCACAAGAATGGTTGTGAATCATTAATGATTGTAGAGCACAGGGTAAACAGATTAGTGGATTCACTAAAGATTATTACTAAGAAAGAGCATCTCACCATTGTGCTACATTTTGGTTCAAAACTTGGAAAGACTGTGGCAAAAAAAAATTACTTAAGACCACCATCTATGGTCAAAATTTCTTTATGTAAGATAAAGAAGACAAGACACTCAAAGATTCATCAGACATATTTATTAGATATTTCAGCTCCATTTATTTTTTCACCTCCTTTATTGCTCCCGATTTTATTGTTTATTACTTTTGGTAACATTATTTTTCAACTAAAACAATGTTCCTAAAGTTGTTCTGTGCTTCTTATCAGTAATGATTCAATATTTGGCAGAGATTAGGGGTCACTGGAAAAGACTCTGATGCTGGGAAAGATTGGGGGCGGGAGGAGAATGGGACGACAGAGAGTGAGATGGCTGGATGGCATCACCAACTCTGTGGACATGAGTTTGAGTGAACTCCGGGAGTTGGTGATGGACAGGGAGGCCTGGCGTGCTGTGATTCATGGGGTCGCAAAGAGCCGGACGCGACTGAGTGACTGAACTGAACTGAGGGATCATGGAGCTAGAAATCAGAGTCATACAGGTAGAAGGGAGATGACTTTTGTGGAAGTGATTAGTAATACAAACTGGGAAGTAAAAATTAAGCTAGGTTGACCAGAGGAATATAAATACTTTAGAAAGTTAGTCTATTAATCTACCATTTTCTTTGACTTTTACTTAATCGTGAGAATGGTTAGGGTGTGGGCTTTGTGTTCGTTATTCTAGTTTTATTAGGTTGTCTGATTTAAGTGACATGGGAATGTCCACTTCACTGGATGTGCTCTTAGTGCCTCTGAGGAATTCACCCCACATCAGCCATCATTTTAAATCTAGATGAACCTACACAAGGTAACAGGATGCTCTGCTAAATATTTTGAACTAGTACTTGCACACCTCCCTCCAGCTCTAAAATGCTAGATGCAGTCTTTCAGTCTGTTTGTTTCTGCAGTGGTGTCTCAGAGTAGTTTTGTGGCATTCCAATCATTGATGCAATATAATTGACTCAGTCTGCTGCAACTGTGAAGGTTGGCCAAGTGAAGTGGCATGGTAGAGTCTGCAATAAAACAAAACAAGAGGTATAAAGACATACTAACAAGACTTCAAAGGTAGATCTTTTCATAAATAAACATGTTTACATTCCAGTGTGTGCGTATGTGTGTGTGTGCTTGGTCATGTCCAACTCTTTTCGACCCCATGGACTATAGCCCTTTTCTGTCCATGGAATTTTCCAGGCAAGAATACTGGAGTGGGTTGCCATTTCCCCCTCCAGAGGATCTTCCCAATCCAGGGATTGAACCCGCATCTCTTGTGTCTCCTTCATTGGCAGATGATTCTTTACTACTGTGCCACCTGGGAAGCCCTTACATGCCAGTATATTTTATTAATGTAGTCTGCCTTTAGTTTTAACAAGGGGTTGGCAAAGTGTGGGCAAAGTCTGGCCACAACCATTCATTTGCATATTACTCACAGCTGATTTCTCACAACAATGGCAGAGTTGAGAGTAGTTGAGACATAATGTATGGCTGTCAAAGCCAGAATAATTTACTATCTATACAGAAAAAGTTTGATGACCCCTGGTTTAAACTAATTTCTTATCCTATTTCTTACTGAGTGTACATTCATGAAATATAACAAGCCCCTAAATTTAAACTGTTTGGAACACAGATATTTGTTTTGAAGCTGTTAGAGCACATCATTCAAAAAAATGACATGACCCCATAATTTCCAAAATAAAAACTTCCATATGGAAGCCAGGGCATTCTAAGGCTCTAAATACTGAGTATGTCAGTTTCTTTCTTTGAAAAGAAATGAAAAAAGATATATAAACAAACGTAGTTACAATTTTTTACTGGTTTCCTGAATCTTAACACTCCTGTTAGAGTACCAATACTGGTATTATCCATATGGCATAATAGTGAAGGCAGGGAGTAGGGTCAAAGGCCTTGAGTTCAGTTTATTTTACCCATAAAAGACTAAAAATTTCATATTGATTATGGATCTGCAACAGTAATCAAAACCTACTGGCTCACTAAGGAGTTAAATATCCAAGATCAGCTAAAATAACTGCTATCTCAGCAATGTAATTTATTGTTAGTGCTTGCTACAGTCACTCATATGAAAGAGTGACCACTCACTAAATATTTCTGATTGTCATTGAGGTACAACAAATTGAATTTATTCACTCATAGGATAGCAAGCACTAATTCCTAGGAAAACAATTCACTTTTAAAATTCAGTACATTGTTTTAAGACAGTTTTAAAATCAAGGTATTATTTTGAAAAAATATATTGTTGGACTTCCCTGGTGGTCCAGTGATTAAGACTCCACACGCCCAGTGCAGGGGCACAGGTTTGATTCCTGGTGGGGGAATTAAGATCCTGCATCCCGCAAGGCACAGCCAAAAAACTTTTTCAAAGAAAGTTGAAGAGAAAACATTGATTGTTAAGAAAAGAAAAAAAAAATGTAGAAGGTTGTTTCTGAAAACAAAACAACTTTGTGTTCCAAGCCCCTAACCATCTGTCATACAGGAATTGCATCTATCAGCAGTCTATTCTAATGGTAGCTGTACTCATGTGAACTTAGCAATCAGTTCAGTTCAGTCGCTCAGTCGTGTCCGACTCTCCGCGACTCCATGAATCACAGCACGCCAGGCCTCCCTGTCCATCACCAACTCCAGGAAAACTGCTTATGAAATACAGGGAAGTCACAAGATTTGAAATGTGCATATGTGCATCAGGGTTTTATAATATGGCCCCATTTGGTTGAATATGCTTTACTACCAAAGTTAATTTTACCAAGAATTAAGTGCCAAGTTTATGTCTGAACTTGATTCTTTGTCTGTCCCATAGTCACCACTCATATGGCTACTCAACCTTTATTTGAAGAGGTAAAATGACAGTTTCAGAACTTTGAGAACTGCATGCTCCTCTCTGAATGCAGTATTTAACTGTGCAAGCAGCATCTTGTAGGATTATAGCTTGTATGTATCTATTCCCTGAATGTTTGATTAGCAGGCTGACCTGGATACTACCGCTGCTTAATGAAATACCCCAACACTTAGCAGCTTACAATAATCATTTTATTATGTTCACAGGTTCTGTGGGTCAGGCCAAAGAATAGCAAGATTGCTTGTCTCTGCTCCACAGTGTCTGGAATTTTAGCTGAGAAAATTCGAGGGCTGAGGGGTGATTCGATGACTGGGGGCTGGAATCATTTGGAGGCCCCTTCACTCCTTTAATGGGGCCTGTGCTGGAAAGGCTAGAACTGTCAACTGGACTGCCCATAGCTGGCCTCTTCATGTGGCGCTTTAAGTGGTTTGGCTTAGAGCCAAGCATGTTAGCCTTAGGACAGTTGGATTTCTTATGTGGGAGCTCAAGTCTCCAAGCATGACTGTTCTAGCAAACAAAGTGATAACTGCATCATCTCTTATGACCCAGCCTCGAAAGCATACAGTTTCACTTCCACTGTATTCTGTTGGTCAAAGCAATCCCAAGACCGTCCAGATTCCAGGAGAGAGTTAGACTCTGCCTATTTATATGGGAGTGGTAAGGTTATATTGGGCTTCCCCAGTAGCTCAGCTGGTGAAGAATCTGTCTGAAATGCAGGAGACCCCAGTTCGATTCCTGGATAAGGAAGATCCCCGGAGAAGGGATCAGCTACTCCAATATTCTTGGGCTTCCTTGGTGGTTCAGACGGTAAAGATTCCACCTGCAATGTGGGAGACCTGGGTTCAATCCCTGGGTTGGGAAGATCCCCTGGAGGAAGGCATGGCAACCCACTCCAGTATTATTGCCTAGAGAATCCCATGGACAGAGAAGTCTGGCGGGCTACAGTTCATGGGGTCACAGAGTTGGACATGACAGAACGAGCACACACTCAATGTTACATTGGAGACGAGGATGTGGGAATGGGGATTTTTTAAAAGCTTTCTCCAAGAGTAAACTTTTAGTAAAGTATACATATTTTAAGACTCTCAAGTCAACATACAAGCCAAAAAACTCAAGCAATATGGTAGTTCAAAAATTAGGTGAATGTAAAAAGGAATGCATTTGAGCCAGTTCTAACGGGGTGGATGAACCTAGAGTCTATTATACACAGTGAAGTAAGTCAGAAAGAAAAATACAAATATTGTATATTAAGACATATATATGGAATCTAGAAAGATAGTACTGACGATTCTACTTGCAGGGCAGCAAAGGACACAGACAATTTGGACACAGTGGGGGAAGCAAAGAGTGGGTTGATGTGAGAGAATAGCATTGAAACATATATATATTACTGTGTGTAAAAAAGTCAGTGGGAGTTCAATGTATAACACGAGGAACCTAAAGCCAGTGCTCTGTGACAACCTAGAGGGGTGGGATGGAGAGGGAGGTGGGAGAGGGGTTCAGGAGGGAGGGGATATATGCATACCTAATGCAGATTCATGTTGATGTATGGCAAAAACTATCACAATACTGTAATTATCCTCTAATTAGAAAAATGGATGAAAAAACATTAGCTGAATAGATTGCCTTTTTTTTTCCAGAAAAGGAGAGAGAATTTTATTTCTTTTAATTGATCAAGTGCCACCATCTAACCTATAGAGTAGAAACATCTTCTGCAAGCATTTGAGCAAAGCGAGGTGTTGAATTTAGAAGTGACTCAGTTTCTTGGCAACACTACCGAGACCCTCTTGGGGAAACATTCTCTGCCACACTGGCCAAAAAAAGGGATACACAATTGAGAAAATATAAGTATTCAGTGAAATATTAACATTTTTATGATGTGATATTTATAAGAGTTGGATGTCTAAAAGTCATCTCAAATCTACTACATTCAAAACAGTGTTCTATTTCTTCTTCCTAAATCAAAACAGTGATTTTTGTCTTCTCCAAATTTGGTCTTCTTCAGGTATTAGGAAATAGCACAATTTCTTAGTCAAAACTTAGGAGTCATCCTTGATTTTTCTTATCCTTCCGATTCTTCAATCTAATCTACAAGTCCACTTAGTTTACCCCTAAAGTGCCTCTGAAATTTACCCACTTCTCCCCATCTTTAGTATTTTCTCCCTAATGCAAACCATCAATTCCTTTCTAATCCATCTCCATTTAGTATCGTTGTTTTTATTCAGTCACTCAAGTCATGTCTGACTCTTTGCCACCCCATGGACTGCAGCATGCCAGACCTCCTGGTCCTTCACCATCTCCTGGAGCTTGCTCAAGCTCATGTCCATTGAGTTGGTGATGCCATCCAACCATCTTGTCCTCTGTTGTCCCCTTCTCCTCTTGCCTTCAATCTTTCCCAGCATCAGGGTCTTTTCTAATGAGTCATTTAGTATTAAGAACACATTTTCCAAATCCTAAATTTGATCATGTGATACTCTCATTTGTAAGTCTTCGGTAGTTTCTAATTGCTCTTAGAATACGATATAAATTTCTTTCTATGAAGCTGCAATATCTGGCTCCTGCCTTCCCCAAATCTCATTTCATACCTTCCTTTGCTCCTGTACTCTGCCTCACCAACCCTCAACCCCCAATAGTCTTTGAACCTGTTGTCTTCTCTGTCTGTTTTCCTTACAGTTTTCCACAAAACTGACTCTTAAAGTCAGCGGTTACCTCCTCAAGTCTTTCCTGACCAGCCAATGTAAAGTACTCTATCTTATTACGCTCTCGTTTACCATCATATTAATTTCTGTAATAGAAATTATTTCATACATTTGCTTACTTGTTTATTGCCTTTCTTCCCAACTAGAATTTAAACTCCTTGAAGACAATTGCCTGGTCTGTCTTGCTCCCCCCTGTTTCTTTAGTATTTCATTGGATCTTGTACACAATAGACATTCCAAAAATAAATGCAAGATTGTTTAAAACAAGGAGAAATCATAGTTTAAGCCTAATTTCTCATGAAAACATATCCATATTTTACTAAAGCCCATGACTGAACACAAAAGATGATTTTTAAATTAACAGCCACAGAAAAGTAAAAACTCACAAGTGCTTTCTGAGTTCAATCCAGTCTTTCAAGTGGGATCTTACTATATTTGAAGTCGTTGTCATTAACTCAGCCTAAGCTTCATTTATTCATTATTTATTCATTTAGTTTTTAGTGAGAGCATCCTATATTCATGGGATTGTACTAGAGGAGAATGTAAAAATGTATAACATCCATCTCCTACTCTCACAGAACCTACAATTTTGGGGGGGAAATGAAGAACGTATACTGAAAACCTCATTACATTGAGACGTAAGTGACACAACCTAAAAGCTATCCATACAGAAAAGAGAGAGTTGTTTGGTACTGAACTAATCAGAGAAGATAATAGGGATTAGGTAGCACTGTAATTTGTTATTATTGTTTAGTTGCTAAATTGTGTCTGACTCTTTGTGACCTCAGGGAGTGCAGCCCGCTGGGGTCCTCTGTCCATGGGATTTTTTGGGCAAGAATACTGGAGTGGGTGGTCATTTCTTCCTCCTCAGGAGATCTTCCCGACCCAGGCTGATTCCCTGATCCTGTTGGCAGGCTGATTCTTTACTGCTGAGCCACCAGGGAAGCCCAGCACTTTAACTGGACATTTAAGAATAAAAAGGCTTTCAATAGTTGCAGATAGAAGTGGAGAAAAGAAAGTCATTCCTGGTAAAATAAATTGGTCCCAGCCAGTACCCAGGACCAAGAAAATGAAATGTATGTTTAGGAAATGGTGAGATGTCCCATACATAAAACTATACATGGGGTCAGTAGCAAATACACCTGGCTGAAACCTGGTCAAGCAAGGTCACTAAGTCAAATAATTTGGACTTTCTTCAGTAGTTGATAAAGAGCTTTGAAAGTGTTGTTGTTTAGGGAGGGCAGAAGCTTAATAAAACAGTGCTTTAGATTAACCTAATTATATGCAGTTTAGACTGAAAATAGGGGTTGGTAGGTTAGAGAGAAGGCAATGGCAAGCCACTCCAGTACTATTGCCTGGGGAATCCCATGGATGGAGGAGCCTGGTGGGCTGCAGTCCGTGGGGTCGCTAGGGGTCGGACACGACTGAGCGACTTCACTTTCACTTTTCACTTTCACACATTGGAGAAGGAAATGGCAACCCACTCCAGTGTTCTTGCCTGGAGAATCCCAGGGATGGGGGAGCCTGGTGGGCTTCCGTCTGTGGGGTCACACAGAGTTGGACACGACTGAAGTGACTTAGCAGCAGCAGCAGGTTGTAAGGAGTCCAGACTTTTTCCACCAAAGATCATGTGATCTTAATTTTCTTCATGTATCTCCTAGGGATGGATTGAGGAAGTGTGATAGAGTGGAAAATGTGGAAGTTTAGGCCTAGTTTCAGAACCCTGGCTCCATAACTTTGGCACTTGTTTCTGAGCTTCTGTTTCTTAACTGGATAATTTTTATCCTGTCTCACAAGGATTAGGAAGTTCTTGACGCATGGTAGATATCATTAGTTATTGAACACAGCACTGAATTTGTTTAAAATATCTTAGCATTACACTGGGCTACTTCATCTGCTTGATTGGTGGTCTATGATAAAGCAAGATGATGAAAGCAGTTTGTTAGGACAGCACCACTGTACCTAGTATGTCATATTTTCTTCTGTATTCTCTGAAAAATCACCTCCATCTACTTGATTACCCTGCTTTTTATTCCAAATAGTAACTGCAGCATCAGCAGAAACTTTTGAAGAGTTGTTTCTCTAAATGGACTGTCTTTTACTCTTGCCAGGATAGACAAAGTGTTAAATAAGTACTCAATACTTATTGTATTTTAATTTAATCAAAGAAGCAGTAATGGAATTTGAGGGTCACTGGCTGGAGCAGCAAGAGCTGTCTAGGACCCTTTCTTCCATTTTGTCCCTCTTTAGGGTTTATTTTAATACCATCCTTGGACCAGGATGCCAGGGTACTGGTTCTAAGACATCACTGCATCTATGAAGAGATGTGAGTACCAAGGAGTGATTTAGTGATTTATTTTCCCTGAATCAAAGTTATCACAGTACTCAAATGGAAAATTGAAAGGACAGTTTCACTTAGAGATGAAGATTGCTATTACCAGTGTATGTGCGTTAGTCCCTCAGTTGTGTCTGACTCTTTGTAACCTCATGGACTGTAGCCTGCCAGGCTCCTCTGTCCATGGGATTTTTCAGGCAAGATCTTCCCGACTCAGGGATCCCAACCCACATCTCCTGAATTGGCAGGTGGATTTTTTACCACTGAGCCACCAGGGAAGCCCACGCCAGGGCCTATTTGGTATTTACTAAAATAACAATGACAATACCAGGATACCAAGAAAAAGATTTTCTTCTACCACTTATTTCAATATGAAAAATTAAAAAGTTAAGGAGGGAATGGAACAAACAAATACCATAGTGTTACCAGTTCATGGAAAGTTATCAATGGCCTTCAAACACATGTATGTTGTATGTCTATTTTATGCCCTATAGGAATGATTGTGGCTAGAAAGCTCATACATGTGATTGAAGTTGAAAACAGCACCAAAAAATCTCATTTTAAATGTTGTGACTTAAAAGCAGCCATGGTGAAAAAAAATAACAAAAAAACCAATTCTAGTGCTTCAACTTCCCCAAATTCTGGTTTTGGATAACTGAGTTCTCAGAAAGTATACACAGGTGTTTATATTACTGTACGTGTGCTCTGTCAGGTTTGACTGAAACTGGAGCAGTAGATGTAATTTAAGTATCACATTGTATGGATTTCTCCAACAATTAGCCAACTTTCTGGATCAGATGTTTAAGTTCACAGAGCAGGACCAACCCCCAACTCCAAACTTCCACTAATTTTGAGGAAATCTGAAACAGAGTTGATGTGTAAGAAACTGTATGGAGTTCTGGTATTCACACTGCTTCTTTTCATAATAGGAGTGATAACACTATGAGTGAATAATAGCGTTATTATGAAGATTAGGTGAGTTCACTTAAGTAATTAGATAGTCCCTGGTACATGGTAATGACTATGTAGGTCTTGGCTATTAACAGTATTAGTGTTATTAGTGGGGCTATCAGTATTTTCATTGCCAGGTAATAGAAACTGTCAATAGACAGAATATTTCATATAAATTTTCATAAGCAGAAGGGCAATTCTAGAACTGTGATGATGTTAGTGTGTAATGACTATCAACTGGGTTTAGAAAGATGGAGCCAAATTCAGGCCCCATACCCCCTTTTCTCTAGCTGTATTTGTTAAGGCTTGTGTTTAATGTCAAAAGAGATAATCTTGACTTAAAGTTAGTCTTGATGACCACATCATTAAAAAAAAATACACTATGATCAATCAACTTGAAACCTCAGACATTAATTATGCAAAAAGGAAAATATGCCAAAATATTAGCAGTCATCTCTGAAGGAGGGTATTTCTCATACCATTCCATCTAATTTGTCTCTGTTGTACAACTTTTTAAAATAATCAAACTGTTACTATCTTAATAGACAAAAAAGCAACAGATTTTCACTTTTGAAAAGCAAACAGCTATAAGTAAAAGTACAGCAAGATGCCCAATAAAATGTTATTTGAAAACTTTGTACTGTATTTTTATTTGCCCAGGTGCAAGAAAAGCAGCAATATTGTAAGATCTTCTCACTCCATGACACCAATTTGAATGAAGCCCAGGTGGGCAGTGAGCAAACCCCGTCAGCACTGAATGGCATCCAATAACTGTGAAAGGGTTCAGACTTTCCTACACTGTCACTGGTGTCACAGTAGCCACTATTTCATAGCTTGTAAAGAGATTAATCTTACTGTCTATCAGAAGGGTTTCTTGTGAATTATATATTACAATAATACGTCATTATATAGTACTTGTATGGAAAATAGCTACAGGCAGGAAAATGAAATTATTTATATATTTTAATTCAAACTTAAGTTAAAAAATAAGTCATTGATCTACAATGGCTCAAAATTTAAAAACTTGCAAGGGCTATAGTAAAAAGTCTTTTTCCCCATGCCTACCCCATAATCATCCAGTTAGTTCTCTTTCCTGGAGGTAAATACTGCTTTAGTTGCTTTTATATCCTGTCCTTCCAGAGATGTTTTATGTACATGCAAATAAATACACAGATATGATTCACAAGTTATAGATTAGGAAAAGTGATGTTTTAAGGAATTTGTGGAGCCTGAATCTGTTTTAATAGAAATGTATTCTTGTTGAGTAAGGCTCTCTTTTTTTAATGCTCTATAGAAACAGATGTGATTGCTCATTCTATAAATAATTATTGAGTTCCTACTATGTGTAAGACTTTGTGTCAAATGCTGTTTGTCCTGTCAAGTTGCCTTTAAAATTTTAAGACATATTCATCTTGTCATTCAGATCTGTGTGCTCAAACATCACGAAGTAAGAGAGGCCCTCTCTGACACCCACTTGCAAATGATTCTCCCTATCCTCTCACTGCGTTTTGTTTCTTTTGGAGCTGGGGTGAGTCTATAACTTCGGACCAGTATCTCTTGAGAATGAAGGAGTGTGCTATTGCCATGACACAGGAATAACAGGGGTCAACTGGAAGTATAAACTGGGATGGTTGGTCACCCTATTTGTACCATTTACTGCTTCACAGCATTTTGCATTCCAAGGAAATGGAGATTATCTTGTTAATTTATTTGTTCACTTGTTCAGTTCAGTTCAGTTCAGTCGCTCAGTCGTGTCTGACTATCCGCAACCCCATGAATCACAGCACGCCAGGCCTCCCTGTCCATCACCAAATCCAGGAGTTCACTCAAACTCATGTCCACAGAGTCGGTGATGCCATCCAGCCATCTCATTCTCGGTTGTTTCAGGGACCCATCACCTCGAAGAGTCCTTGACACATAGTAGGTTCGTGATAAATATTTGTGTGCTGAACGGATGACCCAATCAAGCTTCATGTTCTGTGTGGAAGTGAACCCCTTCTGGTCAGCAAGGGGAAATTGAACAGTCATAAAGGGCAGATTTGCTCAGAATGTTTCCTCCCTCAGGATGGGGAGGTTTTAACACTCAAATTACAATCTTGCTGTGTTTCCTGTAAAGAGATCAGTCTGGCAGATGTGTACTGGAAGTATCAGCTGTTCGGTTATTTGCAAAAGGATGGGTGTATTGTAGTCTCCAGGATAGGCCTGGTCTGGGGAGAGAATGGTCATGGACCAGTTTGACCCAGTGGTTGGTTAATCTGTCAAAAACCTGTCTCCACGCAGTGGAACAGCTGTGTCCATGTGACTCAGTCCACAGGAGAAAAGGAAGAGCAACTTTAGAGCAAGCAGCTGCCACTGGGGCTTATTCATTCTCCAGGAGGTGAGAGGTCAGCAGGATACAATGGAACAAGTACCTGTCTGTGCCTGGGACGTGGCTGGTGGGACACACACACACACACACACACACACACACACACACATATACAAATACTGATTAGCAGAGTCCAAGGGCCCTGGGAGTTGGTTTTGGTAGAGCAGTCTGATGTAATTCTCTACTATCTTACCGAAAACCAGACTAATCTTTTTAATCATAGAGGGCATAGGTTTCAGTGGCTTAGTAGCTCAATTTAATTTTCCCTTTTCCTTTTCAAACAGAGAGGCCTGTGTCCTGTTGTTAGGCTGATGTATACAGGAGAATTCCTGTAGGGGAAAGAGGCTGAAACTCTGGCCTAAGGTTATTAAACAGAGCATTCATAATAAGTGTATCAATGCTATTTCTGAAATATTTGCATGTTTCTCTATCACAAACATTTTCAAATTTTATTAAAAGAAAATATTCTAGTATCCTGTTGAAATATTGTTTTCTTGAGTGATTATCTCAAGCTCCTTAATTTTATTACTGAGGGAACTGAGGTCTAGAAAGGCTGAATAACTTGTTTTCCTCGAGGTGAACAGAGATAGGCTTCTGTTTTTAGATGTTAGAACCTTTCTTAATATTTGATGTTAGGTACATGTTTTAAAAATGACAGTTGGATACGATTGAGAGTTTAGCAGTTTAAGCTGTGAAGCAACTTATGACACATTTAACCAAATAAAATTATTTTCCCTGGGTCATGCCATGCTGACAGTTTACAAAAACAGTGTTCACCTTTCTTTACTCCTCATAAAAAGGGACTACGGTTATTTTTAAACTTGGAATCTGAAGGAGGAAATATAGATTGTAAACTGAGGTTGGCTGAATGTATTCAGGAATTTGCCAGACTGAATATGTAGTTTCTGGAGTGTGAGTGAAACAAAAATGAAGTTTCTAAGTGATCTCTTTGTCTTTCTCATCTTTAGTTTCATCCCTGACTAGTCCCAGGATGGAAAGACAGGTGATTTCCTCTCTCCTTACTCTTATATCCTGAAATGGTTAACAAAACCAATTCCAGGTTGGCTACTTCAATGATCATTCAATGGCAATATTGTTTAATAACAAAATAACTATAATCAAAATATTAGCACAAAGAAAAATACCTATTCTATATGGCAAGATTTTTGTCAGACATTTACTAATGAGCCATATATTTAAAAAGAAGCTGATAATGAGAAACATTACTGACCATTCTTTGAAGTTTGTAACCTATACTGTCTCCTTTTGTTTAGGGCCCCAAATAAGATGTGTATGAATGCTGCAATTTTGTGTAACTCAGGGATAAACATTCATTGATATCTTTTATCCCTGTAAAACAGTATAATAAAAAGCCTGAAATAATAGTTATATTTATGGGCTCTGCTATTTGTAGAACAAAATCCTTTATAGATAATTTTCAGTGACGAGCCATCACTTTCTTTGATTTTATAATGAGGAAACTTAAATACAGAGGTCTTTAAGTGAAAAACAGAACAACACTGAGGTCTTTATAAAGAGGTGTGACTATACGAAGTTACACAAAGACTGAGAAAATTTTTTGTGACAATAATTCTACCTGCAGGTCAGATTTGCAGCCTAATTCTTAGAATAATCATCATGGGGTCCATTCGTTGTATTATTTTCCTACGTACAACCTTCTTGCTTTAGAATCAGATACTACACTTGATCTTAGCCAAAAGGCCGAGAAGCAATTTGCTTTAGAATCAAAGAGCACCATGCTCCTTCAAGACCAGCAATGCCTGAACCACCTATTCAAAAACTTTCATCTTCATTCTTGCTGGAGACAGCATGCCGACGCGAGGTTTCATCACCTGCTGCCACTAGATGGTGCCTGTTATTGACACAAAGGTTCTTCCTCCCATCTTTGTTTCCTTTAGGTGCCTATAAGGACCTTGGATGATATCAAAGAAACTTGATTGATAAGCTAAAGTAGTGGGTTGGTATCCTAGAAGGTCATTTAGCAGAGAGAGTTATTTATTAAACAAATAAATCATTATCAGTAAAGATTACTTATATTGTTTTTCTAATTCCATTTATTTTTTCTGTTCATTTTTCTTGTTACCAAGCTATGTGAATGCCAATATGAAATGAACAAATAAAGCTTTCTTTGGGCTCATGAGAATCAAGGGACATAGCGTGTTTTAGGATCGGTGAAAAAAAGGTCTCAGAATTCATTGTTCTAGCTCTGAATAGCAATAGCAAAGGTGACCACACGCAGAGATAACAAGAAAAGTTAATCAATGACCTTTCAAAAGAAAAACACATGCATCTCAATTACTGGACAATAGTCAATAGGAAAGGAAATGGAACCTGCGCTTTTAATTGTGGGATAGCAAACATCAAGTAATGAGAATGATAACAGGTTGCTGGCTTTTTGCCAAAGACAACTCTTTTTTTTCTCATTAATATAAGGGACACACAACCCTTCACCCCGTAGTGCTCTAATTCTCTCTCTCTGCTTCCCACCCTACTCTCCAACTTTATACTCCTTTCAGGGTAAAATTTTGTCCATCTTGATAAATGCCTTTAAGGGTTATCTTTTTGGTTTGTGTAAAGGTCAGTTTGATGTATTTTGCAGCAGAATATTGGAAAACGTAAGTTTCTTGGACTTTTCCTTTCCCAAACAGTCACCAACGCTGACCATTCATGGCTGGTTCATGATGATAATGAGAAATTGCCAGCTATGTTGAAAGACATAATCCACAGTGTGAAAAACTGCTGAACAGCAATGGCAAATTCTTAATACAAAAGTGGCTTCTCTTTTCCTGTGAGCTTACTTGGGGGTTGCTGATTCTTGCTAACTGTGTGCTCAGGGACTGAAAGTTAACTTTAACATTAGTCTAAAAACAAAATACAGTTATGGAGGCAAAATCTTTACATTTAAATAAAAAAATGTTTTGAATTTCCCACATTATTGCAGTGGGTCATGTAAAACGTGTGAGCATAGACATAACAACAGCCAGACACATGACATTAATGCATTTCAATTTTACACATTAGATAGTTTCTGGTCATTCCCAGTGTCTCCTGAGCATTAACCAAGGATTTTAAACACACTAGGTTTTTTTTTTTTAAAGGTTCAAGTATATACCTGTTTTGCAAGCATTGGTGAGGTACCATAAATGTCTATTCCAGTTTTAAATACCGGAAAGAAGACTTTTGTCCCCAAGTTATTTTCCTCCAGATTTTTTTCCCCACTAGGGTCATATTAATTATAGGTTAGTATTGAAGACACCCCACTCCAGTACTCTTGCCTGGAAAATCCCATGGGTGGAGGAGCCTGGTGGGCTGCAGTCCATGGGGTCGCAAAGAGTCGAACGTGACTGAGCGACTTCCCTTTCACTTTTCACTGTCATGCATTGGAGAAGGAAAAGGCAACCCACTCCAGCGTTCTTGCCTAGAGAATCCCAGGGACGGGGGAGCCTGGTGGGCTGCCGTCTATGGGGTCGCACAGAGTCGGATGCGACTGCAGCGACTTAGCAGCAGCAGCAGCAGTATTGAAGAAAGGGCTTCCCTTGTGGCTCAGCTGGTAAAGAATCCGCCTGCAATGCAGGAGACCTGGGTTGGATTCCTGGGTTGGGAAGAGCCCCTGGAGAAGAGACGGCTACCCACTCCAGTATTCTGGCCTGGAGAATTCCATGGACTGTATAGTCCATGCGGTCGCAAAGTGTCAGAGACGACTGAGTGACTTTTACTTGCTATTGAAGAAAGAATTTGGAAACAAATCTTCGGCGGAGGTAGGCAGCATGTGACATTATTTTTCTAGGGTTTTATGTGTTCCGGTGGTTACCCTCCGAGATGCAGTTTTGGTCAGTGACTTCCACATGTATATTAAACATATAATATGTATTAATAGGAAATGCACATGGGCTTACATCATATACTGTGTGGCTCAAATCCATTAGGTGGCTCCTCTCTAGCAGTATTCAGAACATTAGACGGTGTCAGTGCCTACAGTCTGTTCATATATTTATGGTCTACTTAACTGATCAAAATGGGGCTGGGTCATTGATATATTATTATTAGTAGTAGTATTTGCTTGGCAAAGAGGACTTACACCTCTATTAGCCTTAGGAACAGAGTAAAAACAATAATCCATTTATATCCTCAAGAAACTCCCTTGGGTGAGTAAAGATGTTTCCCAAACTGTTTGAGGAAGACAGAAGTCATCAGCGACAAGCGAAGGACAAGGCTGACAGCTGCGCTCTGCCCAGACATCCCGTGCTAGAGGTGAACGACTTCACACAGTGTGCTGGCGGCGCGCTCTCTACCTGTTTCCCTCCACTTTTATAAAAGTAGCTTCAAGAGTGATCTGTCCCAGGCACTTCAGTTCTGCAAGAGAGAGGAAGCTCTCGCCGGCGGGGAACTCTCGCAAACCCGACAAAAAGCTGGGACTGAGCAGCCGGCTTAGGGCACGAGAGAGAGACAGAGGCAGAGGCAGAGCCAGAGAGAGCCAGACAGAGGGAACCCGGGGAAGTGGAGGCGGCGGCTCGGGAGCCGGGTCTCCGGTCAGCTCCAGCCGGACGCGGCGCGCAGAGCCCGGGCCCCCGGGGGCGGTGCGGCCCGAGGCCCCTCCCCGCCGCCGCGATGCCCGGGCTGGTGACGCCGAGCGGCGGCCCGGAGCGGTGGGGGCCGGGCGGGCGCGAGCGAGGGCAGGGCCGGGGGGCCGGCCGAGGCCAGTGGCGGCTTTAAATATGGATCGCGGGCTCGCGCTCGTGGCACAGCCTCCGCCACCGCCGCCCTCCCGATCCACCCCCCTCCCCGGGCTCGCTCCCGAGGGGCGTCCGGGCCGGGCGCCGCCGCTGCAGTGGTAGTTACCGGCAGGAACCTCGGCGATCCCCATAAATATGCAGGCGCTGCAGACGGCAAAGTAGAGTAGACGCCCCGCGCTCTCACACACTCACCCGCCACGCACCGCGCGGGCCGTGTAGACATCTGCCCCCGCGCTCGCTCTCTCCCCTCTTTCAGGGTCCCGTCCTGCCGTCTCCGGAGACCCTCCCGGCCCCGCGCCCTCGCCCTGTCCTCGCCTCCCTGCGGCCCGGAGCGCGCACCCACCCGGGCGGCAAAGTTGTGACTCCTCGGGCGGGGGTGGCCGGAGCCCCGCGCCTCGCGCCGACAACTTCCCGCGGTTCGGCCCCGCCGCGCCCCGGGCCCGCGCCTCCCGGGATCCCGCGGGTTCCCGGCTCCCGGCCCCGGCGGCGCGCCGGGCAGCGCTTCGGAGGCGGCGGCCGCGGCGGCGGCAGCGAAGGCGGCGGCGGCAGCGGTGGCTGCAGCCGCGCACTCCACCGCCAAACTGGACGAGCGACGGAAGCCGGACCCCAGGAGGTGAGCGCTCGGCCGGGGCCGGGGAAGGAGGGTCAGCCCGGGGCAGGTCCTGGAGGGGGCGCGGGCGGCCTGGGCGCGCGCGGGGAGCGCGAGAGAGGTCAGTGGCGGGCCGGGCATCTCCGGGGGCTGGGCGCCCGGCGGAGTGTGGAAACAGATTCCGCAGAGAAGTACTTTTTTCTTCCTAGCGTTCAGAGGGGGACGTTGGGTGGTCCTGCTGCACCCGCGTGGTCAAGCCCGCCCCCTCCCGACCCCCCTCCTCCGCGCTCACCTGGCGTGCCTGCCCGGACTGTGGGGCCGCTGTATCCCGGGGCTGGGCTCCGGCGCAGGACACGTGTGTTCCTGCCTGGGTGAGCTCTGGTGGCCCCAGCGTGGCCGGGCACCTGCCGGAGAGGGAGACATCCCCAAACACACTCGCGGGGGCGGCCGGGGGATGGGCGAGGGGACTTTAGGTGCCAGCGGGACCTCGGCTCCCACTTCACTGCCAGCCCGGAGACTGATCATTCACATCTCTCCCCGGCACGCCGAAAGCGGGGGTGAGTCAGGCGGATTCTCTGCAAGTGACACACACACACACTTATTTGCAATGGATTTGGAAAGGGGAGGTTAAACTGGAATTTCTCTTGGCTGGAGACAGTGGAGCTCTTCCTCAGGTACTGGGCACATGTGCATCTTGGCAAGAAGAGGTGATTTCTTCTTTCTTAAGTGCATTTTACCCAGCCTTTGCCAGTCCGTTAATAAGAGTCGCCAAAGGAAAGTAGCAGTTGGGAACTACATCAGCAAACTGCAGCAAGCCCCACAAGGAGGAAAGTTAATTAAACAACCAAAGAATCGCAACAGCAAAAAAACCGCGAACTTGACAGGAAAGATGGATAAGGAAGCCATTCTACCTCTGTTCTACCATCGTAAACCATTTTCCAGAACAGTTCCTTGTCAAACTTCCGTTTGTTTTTTTTTCCCCACCGCTCACTCCTCCTCAAGGCCTTACCTTCACAAGGTGATTGGCCCTCAGTGAGCTCTTTCCAGACTTGACAATGAAGAGGATTTAACAGTTTTGGTTTATGTTGCTCATTTCTTTTCCCATTTCACTTAAGTGCTGGAGAAAGTTGTGGCTAATGGGAAATCGTGAACACTGGGCTGTACCAAACACACATTGTCTCAAATCTTGGAATGGTTCCTTTCCTGAGAGACACTGCCTTGTACCATGTTTCCCCTTTACCTTGTATCTGGGACTTGGAGTTTGAATATTACCTGAATTAAATTTAAGCATACTTTGCCCATTAGGGCTTATTTTTTCATGTTGATTTGAATAGATTGTTCACAGCAATGAGAGCAGTATCTAGTAGCTTCTTATGGCCAACATAATGTCTTTTGAAAGAGACTTAACTCTCTTCCTTGTATCTATCACATTAGCATTTAAGTGATTTTCATGGTCATAATGGCACTTAGATTGAGGTTATTGGTATAGCTTCAGTTAAAAAAAAAGTTAAAGCTTTTTTTATAGCTTTAACAACTGAGAAAAATACTTTTACTTTCATTTTAAAGTTAGTAGGATTCTGTTCTCTTGCTATTACATCTTGAAATTCAGTAGTTTTTACTTTATCTTGGCGTCTCTGGTAAGATGACAAAAACCTGCCGCGTATATGGTTAGAGAGAGGAAAGTAGTATTCTTGTGAACTCTTGAGGCAAAGCGCATTTATCAGGATGTGAGGGTGGGAGGGATAAAATGGGATCGTTTGATAGTTCTAGGCATGTCTACCTTTATGAAAACAGAAAACACACACCTTGAAGAAGGTGTCTTCAAAATGAGATTTGGAGTATCATTTAATGGTTCGGGGTCATTCTGTCGCCTTAGTAACATATATAAGGCACGCCAGCCAATGAAATATCCAGAATGTACTGTTTATAGTGGTGTATCTCTTTTAGTTCATTTTGTTAACATAAAAGGACTTTAAATGTATGAATGTTAGTGTTAATATTTTCATCTTTTAAAGGATTAGAATATATTTTGGGTTTACAACCATGTGTGAAAGCACTTCAGGGAATTATATTTAGAGAAAAAATGTGATAGAAATGGTTAACATTTGGGACAAATTCCAGCACACTCTGGTGGTAATTTCATTTTTCACTGAGCTCTGGCAAGTATAATTTTCAGGTTCTGATCCCTAGTTCTGATAACAGGATCGATAGTCTGGCCATGGCTTACATCTTAAAGAAAACACAACACTTATGGAAAGGAAATACACATTAGTTGGTGAATCATGTAGATAATCAGGTTTCTCCGCCTGCCTCTGAGGGCGCTGCAGTCCGTGAGGGCTAGTGTTGTTAGTCCTGTGAGAGCTCACTGCTACTTAAGTGTGCCAATACACATCATCTGCTTGTTTCCTGGAGCGTTTTTTGTGTTAGTTTTTAATGTGAATGAAAGCCGAGACTGGAGTTGATAGGTATGAAGATTGGGAGTGGAAAGAACAAACTCAGAAGAGAAAAATGTAGTAATGATGAAAGTTTTAAGGAGTTTTTCCTTTATATAGCTAAGTGAAAAGAATCAGGGTACATGATTTGATGGGACAGAGGAAGCTGTGAGCGGAACACGTAACTGGGTTCTCACTGTGGCTGCAGTTTCTGAGGCCAACCTGTGAATTATGAAATTTATCTGTGTTGGGGCAGGCCATTTAGCAAAACACATAGTTTAGAACATCCAGAAAGTTTGTAAGACTTTATGAAACTAGATCTTGCTACTTTCAGGGATTTTTTTGCATAATGTAGAAATTTGAAAGGAGGGAAAGAATATTGTTTCTTTCATGCAAGATCAGGGCTAAGTTGTATTTCACATACATGTTTGCCTTTCTCCCAATAGCTAAGAGTTTGACTTATGTCACAAATAGAAAATATGCTGCTGTCCTTCTAACATTAATGTGATATTTTATATCCACTGTAGTGCACACTGTTAGTTATTTTTCCAGCAGTGAAGATGGATTTTTCTAACCCACCATTTTACTCAGGCCTTTTGTCCAATGTACATTACACACAGCACACAGGCACATGCACAGGTGCACGAGTACTCCTCATTTGTAGAGGTGGCTGATTTTATCTGAAGCCGTATTTATGACTGTCATAATGATTTTGTGGCAATGACTTTTATTACATTTCTCTAGTCTCTGCAGTGGAATGGCATTTCCAACAGGGCATCAAAAGGACAGCCAGCTATGAAATATGATGGATTTATTTACTTACCTGCTGTGACAAAGAAGAGAGAAAACTTTTTCTTCCAATCTTCTTCATGATGTTCATCATTTCACCCTTGATGATACCGTCTTATTTGCCTTTGGATTAAGTTATGTGTTCAAAAAGATGGAGATAGACATCTATAGTTGTTTCTAGAAGCCAAAGCATCATCTTTTTCTATAAATTAAGTAGATGTAAGGGATTATCAGGCTTCCCTGGTGGCTCAGAGGTTAAAGCATCTGCCTCCAATGTGGGAGACCCGGGTTCGATCCCTGGGTCGGGAAGATCCCCTGGAGAAGGAAACGGTAACCCACTCCAATATTCTTGCCTGGAGAATCCCATGGACGGAGAAGCCTGGTAGGCTACAGTCCACGGGGTCGCATAGAGTTGGACACGACTGAGCGACAGAACGGAACGGAAGGGATTATCATGCTTGTTTAAAAGATGAGGAAGCCAAGGCACAGGAAACTTTGTATGCTTTTCCTTAAACTAAGCGGAAAATTATTGGTTGAGGTGGGAATGAACATTTCATCTTTGAACCACTGATACCTGTTTCTGAAATGACTGTCCTGGAACGAGTGTTGTTTTAGTCACAGTTGTTAAGATACTAAAGCAGATAAACATTGATCCTGATGTAAAGTGAGAGTTTCCGTTCCTTGTTTATCATTCAGTATAGTGGATGCACCCACCTGCCTCTTCTTTATTTCAGGACCTGCAGTGCCCGTGGGTGACTTTTTTCAGTTTGTGTGTCCCAGTTCTAGCTCTGGTCTTGAGAACTAACTTTTATTTTTTTATGGAGAATGAATACAGAAAGAAGTTACATAAATTAAGATGTAAAAGGATTTTACAACTAATATTTCAGGGTTTGTATTTTTGGTAACATTGTGGATTACTGTGTAGAAACAGCTTATATTTGTTGCACTTGAGTTTCTGTTTAGAAAACCTTAAAAAAAGTTTTAAATGAAACTTACAGTATACTTTTTGGGAGGATTTAAAAAATTAAAGTTAATAAAAATACAAAATGAGAAAGGAATATATTCTTTTAAACTGATAGGATGTTCTATGAGTGACACAATTAGTGAAGCTGTTCATAATGTCTTGGATAAGAAGTTAGTTCTTTTCTTTTTTATAAATATATTCACTAGTGATATTCTCTTATACCATTTGCAAGTAAGTAAACTCCTGGGATCTGCAATTTTATGTTGGTTGATTCTAGCTTTAGCCTAGAGACCTAGTATTCATGGGTAGAGCCCAGTGAAAAAATGAAAGTGTTAGTAGCTCAATCATGTCTGACTCTTTGCCACCCCATGGACTGTAGGCCGCCAGGCTCCTCTGTCCACGGAATTCTCCAGGCCAGAATACTGGAGTAGGTTGCCATTCCCTTCTGCAGGCGATCTTCCCGACCCAGGGATCAAACTGGGGTTTCCTGGGTTGTTGCTGTTGTTCAGTTGCTCAGTTGTGTCTGGCTGTTTGTGACCCCATGGACTGAAGCACTCCAGGTTTCCCTGTCTTTCACCATCTCCTGGAGTTTGCTCAGACTCATGTGCATTGAGTCAGTGGTGCCATCCAACCATCTTGTCCTCTGTCGTCCCCTTCTCCTCCTGCTGGGTTACAGACTGATTATTTACCAGACATTTGAGCCACCAGGAAAGCCCTAGAGCCCAGGAGCATCTCTATCTTTTGGTAACTCCTGTATCTGGCATATTCGTCAGGAAAACAGCCTCTAAGCAGGCAAAACAGAGGTTAAAAAGAAAGGCATACATTAAAGAGGATTCACTTTACTCATAGGAGGTCCCTCACATGAGTGGCTGTTCCCATGCAGTGTGGCTGATTATAACACTTCTAGCCCTGTGGTAAATAGTAAACTACAGATTGGAAGATAGAAATGGCCTGGTACTGGCAGCTGCATGGATAACATTGAAAAGTGCCCGAGAACAGTTTGGTAGTCAAGGAAGAGATGGACTAAGAACTAAGAGACGTGAGAATGAAAAGAAGCTTGACGGTTGAGGACTCTTTCCACCGTCCTGATAACTTCACTTCATACGTTTCCTTCCCCCTCCTCCCTTTCTCCTTTCTTTCTTTCTTTTCTTCTACTCTTCTCCCTGTTCTTCCTGTCTGTTTAAGTTTTTATGGAAATATAACATGTATAGAAAAGTATGTCGCTATTTAGTTGCTAAGTCATGTCCAACTCTTTGCAACCTGCCAGGCTCCTCTGTCCATGGGTTCTCCAGGCAAGAATACTGGAGTGGGTTGCCATTCCTTTCTCCAGGGGATCTTCCTGACCCGGAGATTAAACCTGCGTCTATTGCATTGACAAGTGGATTCTTTACCACTGAGCTACCAGGGAGAAGTATGGTATAGAAAAGCATGCGTGTCGTTAAATGATAAGTAAACAGTTCAGTGATTTACCTAAGTGAATAGAGCCCTGGGCATCAGCACCAAAGGCCAAGATGTAGACCATTGTCAGCAGCCAGAAACCCCACTCTCCTCCCCGTCAAGGGTAGCTTCCCTCCTGAAGTCCCTCTAGGACTGCAGGTTACTTTTACCTATTATTGAGCTTTCTACCAGAATACACGTTCTGTATCCTTTTGCCTCACTTCTTTTGCTGGGTGTTATGTGTGTGAGGTTCATTCTTGTTTTGCGTTTTGCAACAATTTGTTTTTTCTCATTGTACTGTCGTGTTTCATTTTATGAGAAGGCCACATTTATTTATCCATTTCACTCTTGATGGACATTTGAGTTTTTCCCCCCAGTTTTTGATTATTATGAAAAGCAGTACTCTGAGCATTCTTACCTATGTCTTTTGGTACGGGTAGGAATTTGGGATGTGTGTTACGAGTTGAATTTTGAGCCAGTCTTAGTAGATAGTGATACCAGCAAATAATGAGAGTTTTGGCGGCCCCATATCCTTAAAAACAGCTACTGTTATCTCTCTTTTTAATTTTAGCCATTCTAGTGGATGTGTAGTGGTATCACGTTGTGGTTTTAATTTGCATTTCCTGGAATTCCTTTTGTACTTTTTAATATGTTTATTGGCTTTTTTTTCCTTCTGTGAAGTTCTAGTTCAAGGTTTTGGCTTAGGAGTTTCTGTCCAGTATATTATCCCAAGTAAGAAACATTTTAGGACTTGGGGAATAAACCAAGAAAGCTCAGCTAACCAGGCAGACTCATTTCACCAGTGTTTTTATATAATAAGTCAAATAAATGGGTGAAGAGATTAGAGCAGTTTTTTTAAGTGAAAATGAGTTTATTCAGAGAGATATACATTCCATAGGCAGCAAGTGGCCATCTCAGAAGATGAGAGGTGCTACAGAGCCCAGGGGGTATGGGGTTGTTGGTTTCTATGGGCTGGGTAATTTCATAGGCTGACAAATGGGAAGAGATTCCGTCTATTTTGGGGAAAGGGTGGGGATTTCCTGGAATTGGGCCACAGCCCACATTTTGGCTCTTTGTGAACTGTCATGGCACCTGTGAGTCTGCCCTTTAGCATGTGCTGATGTATTAGATGGGCATATACTTAGCATGTCTACAGGGAAGTGGAATCTTGCAACATCTTGGGCCTAGTTCGTTGTAATCAGTTTTTGTAGTATCTTGTTTGATTAGAAATATTTGAACTTGTACACAGCCTAGTCTGGATCTGTAAAGCTTTTTCCTTAAAAGCTTTAACACAGTTCAAAACTGTACAGAATATATCCTCTGTGGTTATCATGAAAGTAGAGCATCTTGTAATGTGGTACTGCCCAGTGACTGATGGAAATGTGCATTTGAAAGGAATGAGTTGGAGACCCAGCTCTGTTACTTATAAGTTACTTGATTTGGAGAATTTAGAAAATCATCTAGATCTCATATTTTTTCATTATTATTAAAATGGCTGTAAAACAGACCATTAGAGCTATTATGGAAGACAATTGAGGTGTTATTTATAAAGCTTTCTTCAAAACTGTAAACGGCCAAACATATTTTAGTTATTTTTTTATTGTTGTTGTGTTCTAAACATACCTTACTCTTGAGTTGTGCCAACAGTGAGAACAGTTCCTGACATAGTAATAGATGCTTGTTTGCTGAATGAATGAACTACACACTTAAGCAGTCTTTTTGAGCTGTTAACTCTGCATGCTTCACACTGTGTTTTTACATTTTTTTTCTCTAGGACTTTTACTTTTTATTGCTAAAGCTGAGAAGGGAACAGGGTTTATTAAACATCAGCTTGAAAAATTGAGTCTAATAGCCAGCAGCTTGAGATCACCCGTTTCGCTATATAGCTCATATCAAATTTATGCACCCAAGTAACACACACAGGACCAAGAGAACCCTCGAAAATGATTAAAGTGCTCTTCACCCTATGGGTGAGCCCTCAGAGCTTACACACGAAATATTTTTTGCTTCTATAATTAGAATGCTGGCCAACAATTTTCAGATTTAAAATCTTGTAGTGGGTTTTCCAGTGCTGATACCCTGGTAACCATGTTTCGTGAAAAATTGAATATTTAAAGATGAACAATCTGATAACTGGAGCTTGTAGAGAGCCCTTTCAGCTTAGTATGGATAAGATCATTCTCAGATATGTTGATTATAATGTCAGAAGCAAACTTGCAGCATATACTTTATAAACTCTTGTGTAAAGCAGTGATTCCTAATCCTTTGAAAGGTCTGACTCTCAACTATTGGTTTGACTTTCTGACCCTCTTTTTTGCTTCATCTGAAAAGGAGTTTAATGCCTATATTTATGTTTAAATGAAATAGAATGAGAATTTGCATGATCTTTATTTTGGAGAATTACATGATAAACAATAGAAGGTATCCCTTTGCAAAACCAGACTTGCAGCAGAAGGAACTTGGAATTTGATGTGTAGATCTAGTTAGATATTCTTACCCAAAGGCTGAATTTTCTTTTTTCTCATATTTGAGTCTTTTCCTTTTCTTTTGAGAGCTGGTGGTGGTCGTGTTGGCTGGTTGGCTTTTGTCGTTTAAGTGAAACTGTTTTGCGGTTCTCAGAGTACTGAGTATGTAACACATATTGCTTCAGAATAACATAAGTTAGTCTAGATTTTATGAGGACGTTTACATTTTAGGTAGCAGCTCTCATATGTGCTTGACCTGAATGTGGCTGCTTTAGGGTGGTTTACTGGAAAAATGGAATCATCTGGAATAACAAGACAGCTTTTGTTTTCTTGTTACAGACATAATGCTTTGGAAAATTGAAATAAATACAAGGGGTAATTATGGTCTGCCTAGTTAAACTACTGTTTTACAAATAGTGAATTTCAGAAAGTCTCATCTTCTGTTCTGGGTGGTTTCATTCCAGTAAGAAGTTTAAGTGGGTCTTTTAAAAGCAAAAAGCACCCAGGCATGTCTGGTTATCGCTGTGTTACATGCTAGATGCAGGGCTTCTCTCTTTTGTGTCTGCTCAGCACTTGGGACTTTTAAAAGACATTGACGCTGTGGATTTAGGGAAGAGCCACTATTTAAAGACTAGGATCATGACAATGATAATATCTAAACTGATGTCCCATGAGAGTGGAGTGAGATTAGCTCTTCCATTTCTGCTGCTCTTCAGCGTGGAAATCTGTTGTCTCTAATGGCTTGATGGGGAGATTCTTTTTTTTCAATTTTTTTGACGTGTACACACTGCTATATTTATTTATTATATATCTTAAAAATTTATTTTTGGCTGTGCTGGGTCTTCATTGCTGCATGTGGGCTTTCTCTAGTTGCAGAGAGCGGGAGCTACTGTTTCTCATTGCAGTGGCTTCTCGTGTGGCTTCTCTCGCTACAGAGCACAGGCTTTAGGTGCACGCACTTCAGTAGTGGCAACTTGCAGTCTCTAGGGCGCAGGGGGCTTCTGTAGTTGTAGCATCGGTCATTAGTCGTGGCTTGCAGGCTCTAGAGTGTGCAGGTTTAAGTAAGGGTGGCGTGTGGGCTCAGTAGTTGTGGTGCTGGGACTTAGTTGCTCTGCAGAATGTGGAATCTTCTAGGATCAGGGATCGAACCCGTGTTCCCTGCATTGGCAAGTGGGTTCTTATCCACTGTGCCCCCAGGGAAGTCCTGGAGGTTCTTAATGTCTTTAACACAAGGCAAGGCTTTGGTACT
This sequence comes from Moschus berezovskii, assembly GCF_049115385.1. Taxonomy (NCBI): domain Eukaryota; kingdom Metazoa; phylum Chordata; class Mammalia; order Artiodactyla; family Moschidae; genus Moschus; species Moschus berezovskii. Next base: position 95,811,376 of record NC_142464.1, read on the forward strand.
TTCTACCCTAGACTGACCATGAATGAAGTTCTGAAAGTGTTATTTGTGAAACATGTTAGTTCAGAGTGAGGACCGAGTGAGGTGTTCAGCAGGGAAGTTTGATTGGACCTGGTATGGATGGCTGCCCTCCTAGAACCCTCCCCTTGAGTGTTGCATGCCGACTGCAGCTGCAGCGAGAGCTCACACCCCGAGCTGCTGCAGAAATGTCTTCTTCATTCCTTTGACCTCTAGACACGTGTCCTTAGGAATGTGAGATGAGCACTCCTGATGTTAGCAGACAGTAGGGCTTCATGGCAGGAGTTGGCTAGTGTACTGATTACAGTTGCCTTTAGAAAATTGCTGAGTGTTAACAGGTTGAGAAGAAACACACAGCTCACACATTTGCAGTTTTACAAGTTGAACTGCTTTGCCAGGGAAAAGAGAGAAGGCGGATAGGAAGCATCTCAAAAGATTTAGATAAATGAGATCAGATAATTTCCCTTGAAAAGTACATTAAGATATGAAACTAGAACATCCTCCAGAAACATCAGAAGAAAATATTATTCAAGTACTCACACTTTTTATTTATTGCCAAAATGTTCAGCAGTGAATTGTACACTAATTGATCCTTTTATTGCCTACTGCTCTGCGCTGCCTTTGGTTTCATCTGTGTTTTTCTTGTCTTCGTACAGTTTCTGCCTCCTCACCATGAGAACTGTGTCAGAGTACCTTTCGTGGTCCTCACAGAGCGTAGCATATTTTGTAGTCAAAATACTTACTTAGTGGAATGATAATTAGTCACTTAAAAAATCTGGACAGACCAGTCAGAGATGCCCAATCATTATACTCAAATTTAATCTAAAGTCTTATTTCTTCTAGAGAAATTCCTCCACTGTAGTATCAATAGCTTTGATCATTGCTATTTGGTCTTTCAAATATTTCTTGTGAAATATGTTGTCATGAAGTTTGGAATCCAGTAACTTTGGGTTATGAAACTTTTGTTATTAGAGTTTGTGATGTTTTATATTTTATAGTTCCTTGGAAAAATTACCCAACCTTTTTATTTAGATAGGACTCTATTTTATCTGTTCTCTGAATTGGATGCAGTTTTATGCACTAATTTCTTGAAAGTAAAAATGAATTGTTAGCACTTAAAAAAAACTTTATGTTTTGAAATAATTGTAGGCTCACAGGAAATTAGAAAAATATAGTCCAGTTTTTACTTAGCTTTCACCCAGCTTACCCCGATGAGCACTGCTTTTAAGATTTCTAAAGAGGCATTTACCTAAAAAAAAGTTTATAAGGAATTTTAATTTTTATGCCTTCTCTGAGGAATATGTCTAGAAGGTACTGTAAAAAAAAAAAACATGGTGAAATGAAGCACACCTAGTACTTTCGGGGTCAGTTCAGTCGCTCAGTTGTGTCCAACTCTTTGCGACCCCATGGACTGCAGCACACCAGGCTTCCCTGTCCATCACCAACTCCTGGAGCCTGCTCAGACTCATGTCCATCAAGTCGGTGATGCCATCCAGCCATCTCATTCCCTGTCGTACTCTTCTCCTGCCTTCAGTCTTTCCCAGCATTAGGGTCTTTTCCAATGAGTCAGTTCTTCACATCAGGTGGCCGAAGTATTAGGGTTTCAGCTTCAGCATCCGTCCTTCCAATGAATATTCAGGACTGATTTTCTTTAGGATTGACTGGTTGGATCTCCTTGCAGTCCAAGGGACTCTCAAGAGTCTTCTCCAGCACCACAGTTCAAAAGCATAAGTTCTTTGGTGCCCAGATACTTTCTGAGTATCATTTGACAAACCTGAACGGGTGCCTCCTGTGATAGGCGACGGGGGAGTCATTCATTCACTTAGGTATCCACATCTGTGAATCTGGTGTTTGCCTCACTCAGATCATTCTGTTATACTGTATTGAACTAGGAGTTTTAAATCCAGATGTTGTTCTCATAAAATCTTTGGAAGATGTAACAAATAAAAGTGCTGCTTCTGCTAAGTCACTTCAGTCGTGTCCGACTCTGTGCGACCCCATAGATGGCAGCCCACCAGGCTCCTCCGTCCATGGAATTTTCCAGGCAAGAGTACTGGAGTGGGTTGCCATTGCCTTTTCCGAAATTAAAGTGAGGAAAAGTAAAACTTCTTTATGGTACAGCTCTTAGGGCATTGTGATAATACTGGGCTTTATATAAAGGTAAGAGAATATCATTACTATATATATCTGTGTATTATTCGATGTATATTATTTGCCTTATAGTATGTGTGCCTTATAATAGGAGCTAATGCACAGTAATATATTTATTTATTTGGCTGTGTTGGGTCTTAGTTGCACCACGTGGGATCTTTTGTTGTGACGCACAGGCTCTTTAGTTGAGGCACTTGAATTTAGTTGCTCTGTGCTGTGTGGGAACTTAATTCCTCCACCAGGGGTTGAGCCTATGTCCCTTGCATGGCAAGGCAGATTCTTAATCACTGGATCACTGGAGGAGCCCCGGATGTTTTACTTATTATGTGTAAGTGATATTTCCGGTGAAATCTCAAGAATTTCACTATTCTTTGGTGTATTGATAAATATTGCATTTGAGCACATATTTGAGTTCAGTTATGGCAAGCCACTCCAGTACTCTTGCCTGGAAAATCCCATGGGTGGAGGAGCCTGGTAGGCTGCAGTCCATGGGGTCGCTAGGGGTCGGACAGGACTGAGCGACTTCACTTTCACTTTTCACTTTCATGCATTGGAGAAGGAAATGGCAACCCACTCCAGTGTTCTTGCCTGGAGAATCCCAGGGACAGGGGAGCCTGGTGGGCTTCCGTCTATGGGGTCACACAGAGTCGAACACGACTGAAGTGACTTAGCAGCAGCAGCAGCAGCAGCATCACCTCCTAGGACTTCCCTGGTAGCTCAGATGGTAAATAATCTGCCTTCAGAGCTGGAGGCTTAGATTTGATCCCTGGGTCAGGAAGATCCCCTGGAGAAGGGAATGGCTATCCACTCTGGTATTCTTGCCTGGAGAACTCCATGGACAAAGAAGCCTCATGGGCCACAGTTCATGGGATCACATGACTGAGTGACTAACACACAGACACACACACACACACACCACCCCCCCCCCCCCCCAATAGGGATCTATTCAGGCTGAATGTCTGTGTTCATCCATGTGTCTGAACCTTGTGAATTTTTCCGAAATGGCTCCCTGGAAGGTTTGTTCTTGCACCTCAAGACAGACATACCTGGGAAAGGTCTAGAGAAATGCATTGCATATCATGAGAGTAGGGGGGTGTCTTTAAATCGATATGAATGCTGTAGTCTTGAACAGTGAAGTCTGAAAGGAGACCTCACCTTCATCTGAGTCCAAGTCTAAGGAAAGTCGTGAATTCTCTGCCGCAAATCCAGGAACAGCAGTGCTGGGAGGACCACATACAACTGAGAGACATAGGTTTAACATAAAAGAAGAGTTTAAATTTGTGTAGTAGGTATTTCTGTGAGCAACATTTTACCCCAGGAGGAGAAACTGGCTTCTCAAGAGGCCCAGAATAAATCTTTAGGTAGATCAAGTATTTGTACAATTTAAAAGAAAAGATGGATATGTTTGATCTATAGATCTCTTTGGACAGGCTTCTGTCTTGACTTAGAACTCTGTCACAACCCTTTGTTTGAATCACCTTTCATTTTGTAGAATGATTTCTTGCTCTTTGATGTCTCTGTCAGATGTCACTGAAGGGTGGTCTGGGGGATCGTGGGTCTGGCCTCACGTGACATTTCCTATAAAGTGTACCTGCTTCATTTGGTCTTATCTTAGCTCTTGACCTTGACTGAAAGGTACTAGTGTAAGTGCATTGTTTTACTTGAGGCTATAAAATGATCACATCATTTAACACTCCCTGTACAATTTCTCTAAATCAAGTCCACACCTTGCTGCTGAGAAAATCAAATTGGGTGTTTCTGAATAATTAAAACCAACACTTTTGGTTCAGGGTTCATTTGGGATACTTCCATTACTCTAAAAGAGTTTGCTTTCCTAAGTAAGTGAGATTTATTTTTTAGATTTAAAAATAAGTGAGTTGGATACCCTAGATGTCCTATTATATCCACAGATTAAATAGGTTGGAAAGTCCAGTGCCATGTATTCCTGTTTGACCCACAGCTCTTAACTTTTGTGATGGAAGGACTCTAGTATAAGGACTTGAATAATACTGTGTCCTTTATATACAAGCTAAGTGGCAGGAAAAAACCAGGCTCGAGTAGGTGGCCCAGGCTTTAAGCAGGTGGCTGCTTGAATAAGGAGTTGGTGGTATAACTTCTCAGTCTTATTTAGACAGTGCAGTGTTCAGTTCTAAGGTGGGTTTTCAGGGATATGGGATCTAACAGGGCCCTGACAACTCGGGGAGCAGTGATGGCAGGGTGTGAATGCCTGAAGATTGGGCAGTAGGTACCATGGATCCCAGTCTGTAGAATCAAGGGAGAAGTCATATTTTGGGAAACCCATCTCTGGGAAATAAAGCTCTGTCTGCTTAAACTTTAGGAGTGATCTATTTATCTACTGTCATTACAGTATGAAGTATTCACTTTAATTGAATTTTCTGATAACTGAAGCTTACCTAATTAAGTGTCCAGTTAAAATTGTCTTAAAATATGTTTCTGATGTATATCATTCTAAAATTAATTACTCACACTTATCTCCTTTCTTTACAATCTATTGAAAATAATTTCCCCTTTTGTTCATTTCTCATGGTCTTTATACAGTTCAGTAGTGCTCTTTGGGCTGGAGGTGTGTGGAGCTATTGCTCCTGCACCAAGTGTTCTCATATTGCTGTGCTTTAGACGTCCTTTTGCTTATCTTTTATGTTCTAAAGACCATGTCTGAGCTATGTCTGAACAAGGATTAAGGGTTTTGCTATTTGCTTTCATGGTGGGCAGTGACCCTCAAAGTGTGTATTCTCATGAATTGAGCATGTTTGAGCATGTTGAACAGTTTTTTTTTTTGTTGTTGTTGTTTTGGTTTCTTTGGCAGTGCCACGTGGCATGTGGAATCTTAGTTCCCCACCTGGAGATTGAACCCACACCCCATGCATTAGAAGTGCAGCGTCCTGAACCCTGGACCACAAGCAAAATCCAGAGGCTGCGATGAGAGAGGGGCTTGATGGGTACTGTGCCTTAACAATGAGGCCTTAGGTGTATTGAGAGAGACTGTAAGACAGAGTGGAAGGACCCATTTCCATGAGGGAGTCTGAGAAGCGTGGGCCAGGGAGGGCTGCGTCAACCAGGTAGCAGAGTGGGGCTCTGGGGTGATGGAGCCTGAGGTGGTGGCTGTGTGCCTAGTGCCTTCCTCAAAGGTTTCGAGCATTAGGAGACTAGCAGAGAGGATTCTGGGCAGAATAGTGGCATTCTCCAGTAGTCAGTGGCCTTCAGTGAAGAGGCCCGAGTAGACAGTCATGAAAGGATTGGTGGTGAGCACGGCTGACAGACCCCAGAAATGGAGGGAGGTTGCAGAGATCGAGCAGTCCTGTGGCAAATTTCGGTTCTTGTTACCAAGACCTCTTTGTGCCTACAGGTTCCGAGGCCTGTGGAAACACCCATGGAGCTTTTTTTCTGAATCTGCCTTCCTGTCAGGGTTTCAGTGTGCTGTTTATGGGCATGGACTCTGGAGCCAGAGTGCCTGGACTTGAGTCCTGCCTCCTGGACTTGAGTCCTGCCTCCAGGACCGTCTTAGGTTGGTTCCCTGAAAAGCAGGTTCTGATTGGGTGGGATGTTTATTGGGGCTTGTGCTGAGGTATATAATACCTGTGAGGGAGGGAAGGAAGTTGGATGGGGCAGGAGGAGGAGGTGAAGTCGAAACGATGGCAGCCAAGGCCTCTGCTGATCCCCGTGGGAGCTCCGGAGCTGAGCAGACCCTTCAGAGTTGTCTTGTCTCGAGGTAAGGGAGCCAGGCCTTTCTACCCCATGTCAGCCAGTCGTGAGATGGGGGCTGTCCTTGGACAGGGCTGTGACCTTGGCTCAGGTGACTCTCTGCAGTAAGACTGAGCTGAGCATTATAAGCCCCTCCTTTGTGAGGAGGCGATCTGGGTAGTGCAGCCCAGACCCCAAATCTTTAGTGCTCCAGCTCTTCATCTGAACCTCCCTCCTTTAATTCCGAGGCTCTTAAGTGAGTTAATAAACATGTGAAATGCTTAGAAGGGTTTGTAGCACACGGTGAGAATGATTTAGGTGTTAGTTATTATCATCATACATGACTTTATCAGCTCTACATTTCCCTTATAATATGGTCCTTTTAGTACAATATGAGTTTAAAAGATAATGCTCTCTTTATTAATTTTTTTCTTGATTTTCCTTGCAAGAGGAAAAAAATCTGACAATATCCTTGTAAGAAAAATAATTTAACGTGGTATGTATCTTAGTAGTATTCGCAGTTTTAATTTTTACTGGAAGAAAGGAGCAAAGGAGATCATCCCTGATGATGAAATTTGAAGGATTTGGACGTATGGTGAATAAAATTTTTAGGTAGGTATGTGTGTTAGTTTTAGCCTCTCTCAAAGTAACTTAGGTAAGGACCTTCCAAGTATAGGGGACATGGACTCACCTCTGCTGTTGTGTTGGGGAGTGGCTGGATAAGGCAGTTCATGGCCAGGTGATAGCGTCCATCCCAGAAGGTCACCAGGCTTCGCAGGTGGCTCAGTGGTAAGGAATTTGCCTGTAAATGCAAGAGACGCGAGTTCAATCCCTGGGTTGGGAAGATTCCCTGGAGGAGGAAGTGGCAACCCACTCCAATAGTCTTGCCTGAAGAATCCCATGGACAGAGGAGCCTGGTGGGCTACAGTCAATGGGATTGTAAAGAGTCAGACATGACTGAGTACACACGCCGCACGCAGAAGATCACCAGTCTTGCTCTGTCTTTCCTGTCACTCTGGTTCTAGATCCGAACATTACAATACAATCAGTAAATACAGCATTACCACTTAATTAAATTGCTTCATTTCTTAAATATTTCCGAATCGTTCAACAGTCCAGTATTTAAGTTCCATAAATATAGAGCAGATCACCTGGAGTGTTTTAGAAATTTGGTTTTGATTCAAAATAATGTTCTCATGGAGGCTCAGTCCCTGCCAATTCATTTCTCAGTCACTTGGGAACATAGCTAATTCCTTTGGACAGTTTCTATCTTCTTCATATTTGTATGGCTGGAAAACATTGCACTTGAAATTACTTACTTCCCTTCCACCCTGGCACCCCCAGGCAATTATATTATAGTAAATTGTTTATTTTTAAGGAAATGTCCGGTTGCCCTGTTAACATTGAAACAGAGATAGCTAATCATGTCCGCCACAAAACACTTCTTTAAGACGTAAACTGTGCCCGTTTCTTCTGTTTGCACCAACAGTCCACCGTTGGCATATCTTATTAAAGCTGGCAGAGCAGAGGAGGAAATATGGTGATACTTCCTTTGAAGGGATTTTTTTTTAATTTTAAAATTTTTATTTTTTATTGGATTATTTTACAATATTTTACAATTATTTTACAATTTAATTATTTTACAATATATTGGTTGGTTTTGCCATTGAAAGGATTTTTTTTTAAAAGGCCTTCCTTGGATTCACTTTCCTCCCTAGTTTGCAATCGTTTGAAAGTATTCTCAGTTTCTTTAAAATGAATGACAATATTAGGAGTGAACCATGAAAAATCGTTTGTCTGCCTTTTTATTACATAATGATCCATAGAAGTTGAAGATTATATGGAACACACAGTAAATATCAAGCTGAGTCAATGATAAATTTGTCTTTCGGTGTTACCTTATTTGGGGGTTGAGTGCTGTATTGTTGGTTCCACGCAGAACTCCACAGTTAGTTTTGTTCCATGGAGCCTCATGGAAAACATCTCCTTCAGCAACCAGAAGGGCTTTTTGTTTCCTATTGAGGTTAGGAATGTTGAGTACATTTAAGATTTTACATCCATGCTTTTTTTGTTTTCTTGGTGGGGGAACTTTTGGGGAAGGAAGAATATGGATCAAAGATTTAAGACTGATAGATGTGTAGAAGGTATTCATGTTTAAAGTGGTGAAAACTCATCTCGTAATAAGCCCTTTCTAAAACCAAAGATGACTTTTTAAAAACTGTGCATTTTGGATTAAAATGCATAAACCCTCTTTTTAGAGAACTGTTGTTGAGCTCGATGTAATGGAAATAAGTCTCAGATCCAAGAAGATTATGTCAATACAGCTTTTAATTCTCTACAACATGAAATTATGACATTTGTGTATATGATCTTTCACTGTGTAAGAGATAGGAAGCAAAAAAATTAATATTCTGCACAAAATTGTTTCCAAAATGGACATAGGTAAGAAAGATTGTATCTTGTATATTTAATCCCAGAGTGACCACAATTACCACATGATGGCTTTGCAGAGTGTGGCTTGCTACTGTCTCATTGGGATTGACACATATACACTATTAATACTATGTATAAAATAGTTAACTAATGAGAACATACTGTATAGCACAGGGAACTCTATTCAGTGTTCTGGGGTGACCTAAATGGGAAGGAAGTTCAAAAAAGAGCAGATATATGTATATGTATATCTGATTCACTTTTCTGTACAGCAGAAACTAACACAACATTGTGAAGCAATTATGTGTGTGTTAGTCGCTCAGTCTCCGACTCTTTGCAGCCCCATGGATTGTAGCCTGCCAGGCTCCGCTGTCCGTGGAATTCTCCAGGAAAGAATACTGGAGTGGATAGCCAGTCCCTTCTCCAGGAGATCTTCCATCCCAGGGATTGAACATGGGTCTCCTGCATTGCAGGCAGATTCTTTACCACCAGGCAGATTCTGAGCCACCAGGGAAGCCCGTGAAGCAACTATAGTCTAATAAAAACTACTTGAAAATAACTGCTTCATGATTCCTCTTTTTTTTTTTTTTAGCATGAACACAGGTGGGTTTTTTAAAATTTATTATTGGAGTATAATTACTTTGCAATGTTGTGTTACAACAAATCAACTATATGTATATGTGTTACAACATGAATCAACTATATGTATACATATATCCTGTTTATCTTGAGCCTTCCTCCCTGCCTCTGTCATCACAGAACACTAAGCTAGGCTCCCTGTGCTATGCAGCAGCTTCCCACTAGCTAGCTGTTTTACACCTGCTAGTGTATGTATGTCAATATTACCCTCCCAATTTGTCCCACCTGCCCCTTCTCCTGCCCTGTTCCACATGTCTGTTCTCTGCCTCCATGTCTCTATTCCAGCCCTGCAAATAGGTTCATCTGTACCATTTTTCTATATTTCATCTGTGTGCATTAGTATATGGTATTTATTTTTCTGTTTATGATTTGCTTCGCTCTGTATAACAGACTCTAGGTCCACCCGCGTCACTATGAATGATCTCGTTTTGTTCCTTATTGTGGGTGAGTAATATTCCATTACATATGTGTATCACATCTTCTTTATCCGTTCATCTGTCTGTAGACAGTTAGATTGCTTCCATGTCCTGACTGTTGTAAAAATCGTGTGCAGTGAACATTGGGGTACATGTGTCTTGAATTATGGCAGGTTGGCTTTTATGTAGGTTTTAGTTGTACTTTGGTAAAAATAATTCCTAAATCTTGGACCACTGTTTTGATTTTTAAAATGAATAGATTAAAACCAAAATATATTGTAAATAAGGAAAAAATCTTAACTAAACCTAACTTTTTAATTTAAATAGACTGACTTCTTGCCTTCATTAGAATATTAATCAAAGTTAATCAATTCTTAGATTGTTCATCTAAATTTATATATGTAGTATAGTCATGAACATTAAATGTTTGCCTAAATGATCACTAATACAGTAGAATTATGTTAAACTAGACTTTGATTACTCTCAAAGCTTTACACATGAAATTTTTAGTAAATTAACTGTTCATTATGTTACTTAAATAAAAGGCAGAGAAGGAAGGATACTTAATAAGCATCTCACTGTGAATTCCAGTGAAACCACATTATTAGAATTTATATATTTTAAGGGCTAGTTTTTTACTCAGTGACACTCAAAGGTTGTCTGAAGGGAAAGGAAGGTTGCATATGAGTGTCAGCTGTTTGGTCTAATGTTCTAAATGAAATGAGAAAAAAAGAAAAAGAAAAAAAGCATGGACTTAGGCTAATGGTTCAGTTTCCAACAGTAAACCTGGTGAGTTCACTTTAAGTGCGGTTTGCTGCAAATTGATGGTGGTTTTTAGCACTTAGCTTCTTATCTCTAAAGCACTTTTCAAATGTTGAATAATTAATTACCACAACCCCCGTGTGGGGGTAAAATAGCAAGCATGTCTTTCTATTTACCAGGAAACCATTACGGCAGAGTCTGTAAATGTTGATTTTTATTTTTAGAGGTTTCTGTGCTTTCCAAGGTGACCAGCTTTTAAAATGCTGTCCTGATTTTCAATCACAGGGTCATGGGAAAAGTAACCAAGGATACTGAGTACTTGAAAACTTTTCCTTCTCATTGTTCCCGTTGTTTTCAGTTCTACCTGCTCATCATTTTGGAATACAATTTTTTTTAATGGAATAATAAATTTAGTCTCTGAAATTAATATAGTCTCAATCTCACCTGGTAAATTCAGAATTTGGGAAGCCTGGTGGAATGATGGCAGTAAATCTAAGTGGCAAAAAGTCACATTTGGAAGACCTTTTTTTAGCATTAAATCAAATTGTGTCTTTTAAAAAATTTATTTATTTTTGGCCCTGATGTGTGGCATGTGGGATCTTAGTTCCCCAACCAGGGTTTGAACCCATTCCCCCTGCAGTGGAAGTGCAGAGTCTTAACCACTGGACCGCCAGGGGAGTCCCTAAAAACGGTTTTAATAAATTAATGCATCTTTCAAACACTAGTTTTTGTAACTTAAACTGAACCTTGGAGTCTGAGGAATAATGAATGTATAGGTGTATGTTTTAGTAGTATATTATAGACAATTGAGCTATATATAGAGGACAAACTCTTAAGAACTAGAGAACAAGGAAGAGGATAAGAGGCTAATTTAGTGTAGAATAAAATGTGTGATTGAACACTGCTTTTAAAAAATCCGAAGGGAATTTGAGAAGACAGCTATCTTAAGTGAGGGTGCAGGATGGCAAGAGCCCTGAGGAAGTGGGTGGCTGAGCAGTGCTGGTGAGATGGCTTTTGGTGGCGACCTCAGTCTACCAGATGATAGCACCTGTATTAGCCGGGCTAATTCTTGGCTTGTTTGTGTTGCCAGCGTCAGAATGTCTACTGATTAGCTCTCTGGAGAGATGCAGTGAGAAGTCACTGTGGCAGAGGCAGGAGGCTCTCCATCCCTCAGCTTCTCAGCCTTCCAAACAGAAAAGAGCCAGAGCCTTCCTTTAAGAGGAGTTAAGTAAACTGTTTCTGTTTTGAGAAACTGACCAGATAACGAAGAGAATGCTGTGGTGACTGTTTCTGATGAGTGCTGAGTTTCTTTGCATAGGATGAACACCTTTAAAGGCAGTGCAGAGTTCAGTTCTTCATGTCGTTTTCAAGGAGGTGAAGTCCTGGAACTCTTAGAAGTGTCTGCTCACACTTTTCTGCTGAGTGCAGAGATAGGTTCTTTATTTTGAGATTTGGAGGCCACAGCTGGGCTTTAGGTGGGGGCTCATGATCACCCCTGGAGAAGGCAATGGCAACCCACTCCAGTAGTCTTGCCTGGAAAATCCCATGGACAGAGGAGCCTGGTGGGCTGCAGTCCATGGGGTTGCTAAGAGTCGGACTCGACTGAGCGACTTCATTTTCACTTTTCATTTTCATGCATTGGAGAAGGAAATGGCAACCCACTCCAGTGTTCTTGCCTGGAGAATCCCAGGGATGGCGGAGCCTGGTGGGCTGCCATCTATGGGGTTGCACAGAGTCGGACACGACTGAAGCGATTTAGCAGTAGCATGATCACCCCAGATATTATATATAGAATTTGTATATGTATATGCTTTTGGAAGAGTGCTTCTAGAGTATTCATGATGCTAAAGTGGTGACATATACAAAATATTTAATATTTGATATGGATTAGTATCCCTTAACAGTGTTTACTTATTAATCCCCTACAAATAACAAAACATTAAGTTTTCAGGTTCATCTACTCCCTCCAGATCTGGGTGGAAAGGAAATGAGAGACTATCAGCTCTAAGGTTTCAGCTCTAAAATCCAATCTTTTTATGGTATCAGAAACATCAGAAAGTGCAATGATGCAATTAAAACCGCCAAACATGGTTGTTTAACTACAGCACATTAAATTTGGAAAGGTAGTGATCGAGTCCAGTTTATCTACAATCAGTCATGGAGCTTTCTTCCTATCAGAGCCGAAGAAGGTGTGCCCATAAGAATAAGGCAGCTTCGACTGTATTTTTGTAGTTTAGGTTACTTTCAGATGTGAGGTGCTTTGACAGCCTTTTTGTGGGAAACTGCTCACTGAATATGTGGTACATATGGGAAATAGGGAATCTTTGCCCATGGGGTTCTTTTTATAAGCAATGGAGTTATTTTCCTGAATGTTTATAGGTTAATTTTTATAAATGAAATCATGTGTATGGGAAATTTTACAAATAAGATCTTGATTACAGCTCCTTAGGGAATCTTGATATTTAAAGGAATGATACAAATACAAGAGAATTGGTAAATATTAGTGCAAAATAATGCCAGAAAATTAGGGTTCTTTACTTGAGTTCATAGTTGGCCTTTGAGGGGGCAGAGGTTCAATAACCTCATGAAAATAGAGCACCATTTAAGTTATATACTCACATATCCATTCTATTTTGATATATTGACTACAGGTTTCATCAGATTTTCAAAAGGTCTGTGGTTCCAAAAGAATCGTTAACTTGTATAATGTCAGAGTCTTATATATGCTAATCTAGAAAGAAGCCTTCTATATTGAAGATTTTGTTCAACCTCAGAAGTTTAAAGATGGGTCGCTGATAAAGAGTAAAATGGTGCAACAGAATGGGCCTCAAACGTGTTTTGGGCTGAATGTGTGTGTTCCCCTCTAAATTCATATGTTGTAATCTTAATTCTCAAAGGTTATAGTATTAGTAGATGTGGCCTTTGGGAGGTGATTAGGTTATAGGGATGGAGCCCGAGCGAATGGGATTTCTGCTTTTGTAAGAGATTCCCAGAGCTCAGTAGCCCCTTCTGCCATGAGAATGTACAGTGAGAAGTCTGGAAGAGGGTGACAGCTGAGTGTGCTGGTGGCCGGATCTCAGACTTCTGGTCTCCAGAACTGCAAATAGTACATTTCAGTTATCTGTAAGCTTCTCCTTCATGATAATGTGTTACCGCAGCCTGAAGGGACTAAGACAAAGGCTGAAAGTTCTGGAGATTTATTACACAACAACATAAATGTATTTAACACTACTGAACTGTGCACTTAAAAATGGCTAAGATGGAAATTTTTATGCAATTAAAAAAAAAGAATTTAAGGCCTAGTACAGTGTTTGATAAATATGTATTATATTTGACAAATACCCAAGAAGATAAGAAAGGTCAAACCAGTACCCTGCAATTAACTGAGGGCTTGGGATTGATTATGTGAGTTAAAATCTATGGATAATCCATGAATCTCATTATGATCAGTAGTTGGAACCATTTCACCCGTGAAATGCACATTCATTTTGATTATGTATATCAGAAAGGGATAGGGTGGTTTCTTACTCTATTGATCAGTTTGGATTTTGTTTCCTCTATCATGGTTATCTCTTGGAGGCAAATCTTGAAGTCCTTAAGTATTCAGTCTCTGGCATCAGACTTTGGTCATTTTCCTTTGCTGTTAATGACTGTGGACAAGTCAATTAGCTTCCTTCAGCCCCTCTTCTGGAAAATAAGCATAGCAAGAGTACTGATCTCATAGAGCAGTTGTGGGAAATCATATGCTCTTGTATATATTGACAGCAGTGCCTGTCTCATGGTAAGGACTTAATAATTGCCAGTTTATTACTGCTTTTGGAGTGATGCCTGCCAGTGAGATAGATAAGATACAGCAGGCTGAAAGGACAGCAAGAAGAAATGAGGTGTTGGCCGTGTTCCAAACGCTGTAATCGTCCCATCAGGAGAGTTGATGCTTTATGTTATTGACACTAGTGTGAAGGCACTTGGAGAGTTTTGTTTGATTTAATATGTCGAGACACATGGGCCTTCCAAATTGAATATTTCTAAGCTTCTTAATTCAGAATTATAAAAATTAAAATGAATCTATAACCATGTGTGAGGATAAATTTATAGGATATACTTCCAAAACCTTAAAGGAAACTGTGCCTATAGGTACGTATCACTGTAGATTTTAAATCTAAATATGATTTCCCAGTATTTCTTACACACATACAAACTAAACAAAGGCCACAGACTGTGAAATGCATTTTCAGATGTTGAGATCAGACTATTTAGTGAATAAACTTAATTTTCATCTTTCTGCAGTGGTAAGGGAAGATCTGGAAGTGGGAAAGTGATGCAGAGTTTGCTTCTTCAGATTCTCCTTTATGAATCACTTCACGGTCTTCTAAACATCTTTGAATTTTTAAGAACTGCATGAAAGCCTTTTCCCCTTTATGTAGAAAAATTAGTGCTTGAATACTGTTTTTTCCTCTTTCATTTACATTTGGAAGAAGTAAGAAGTTTTTGGAAGGCTTTCTTCCTTGGGGAAATTAAAATAATTTGATATATCAAGGTTACTATTACAGATATCTTCTTACTATTGGCTAATCACATCTCTAGAATTAAAAAAAGATTATTGGAAATAAAATCTGACATTACACAGTTTATCACATTACATTAAAAGGGTTGTATTGTCATGTGTGGAAGCACACTTGGTTCCTTTTTTTTTGTACTAAAATCTTGTAATCTCATTTAATGATTTATCAATTATAGTTTTCCTTCCTGTTGTGGTATTAATATTTGCTTTCATTTATTATCATCTGGACTCTTCCATTTGAAGTCACCTTCCTGTTTACGCCTGTGAGAGCAAGCTAACCTCATTAATTTGGGTTCTAGTATGTCTGAATCAGTTTTTCAGGTTGTTTGTGCCATCTCTTGAGGATTGCAGATGGTACTCAGAAAACCCTCACTTAGATCTAGGGTAACTTTCTTGTCATAACCAAAAAACATTTGACTTGAGATAAATATCTCTAAGCTTTTTTCCTCCAGTTTGCAGACTTGATATTGCTAGTAAGCAAGGGCATAGTTATCTTTTTTTGGCTGTTGAATAGCCATTATTTGGTTTCAGGAGAAATCATGACATTTATGTAGTCACTGTCTAAAGAATGAATGACCCGTGTACTCAAAGTGACCGTTGCAAGAAATGCTGAAGTGTTTTTGAGCTAGCTGAGTTTGTAGTCAATGTATTATCCATGTTAAAATGACTATAATTTTTCAGGAAACATTTTCCTGTGGGTTATTTCTCATAAAAAAGAATATTATTTGTGATCTCTCTCTTTTTCTGCCTCCTTCCTTCCACTTATCATCCTTACCCCAAGTAGAAGCTTAGGGAAATTAACCCAACTGAGGAGAAGGCTTTCTTCCTGCTACTGGGAATGCTATCTTTGTAGACAGAGAGGACAAAGAAATATTTCTGTTAATCTTGAACAAGTGTATTTCTTGGTGTTTGAAGCTATGCAGAATTGTCTGTAATGAGTCTTTCTATCTCAGTTGACTAGACTCTCTCCTCTATGAAGTGACTGTATTTTATTTATTTATTAACAGTAAAAAGATGTTTATCAGTTTTCATAATAAATATTTATTTTTTATGTCACTAGTCCTTGACTTGGACTGCTGCGGAGCAGGTCTTCAGTAAAAAGTTAAGTGAGCTGAACTGTAGATGTACAGTTGCAGTAACAAAGGTGAAAAGTGAAAAAGAAAGAGTGTCGGATAATCAGAGTTCCAAAGAATCATCTAAAAAGTCTGAAGAGACTTCCACTAAATATACGACAAAGCAAAGTCACATTCAGAATGTTTTTCTTTGTAATTTATCTTGGGAACATTTATTCATTTGCAGATCTGTGTGGTTTTTAGATTGCTTTCAAATAATATCTTTGTATGCCAGAGTGACTGCATCATACCCTTTTACCACAAAAGCACCTTCATAAAACAGTTGATCTTTTCATAATCACCTTCCATCTTTTCCCTTGCTTGTGCCTACAGATTTTGGGCTTTGGCTGGTGATTTAAAAAGGATTTATAATTTATTAGCTTTTTAACAAGATAAAGGCATAGTGATACTCCTGTGTTTTTATACCAGGGTGAATTTAGATCTGTCATGACTGTTTCACTTAAAATGCAAAAGTTTTTACAGACTGCCTCTGAAACACCAAACAATTTGCAAGATTAAAACGTCAAAATGGTGAATGATTGTTTACACCATTCCCTTGGTACTTTTATCAGGGAGATAGAAAGACACTTTTTATTCAAATTTCTTTTATATTTCTGTTCTAATTATTAAGAGTGTACTGGCATAAAATAGCACAGACCTTAATGTCACTGCACTTGGAAGTTTTAAAAACATGTGGGTTTGTGTAACAAAACTTCCTGATAAATGTGGGCATGAACCTGGAGAGTTGGGCCCCTGCCCCCTCAGGCAGATGGGCCTTTCCAAATCTCTCTTGCTAAGAAGGTGGAACATTTGGCAATCTAAACCCACATAGGTTGGGAGTAAACACACATTGGTGATACTATCTCTCGAATTTTTTTTTAAATTTTATTTTAATTGGAGGCTGATTACTTTACAGTATTGTAGTGGTTTTGCCATATATTGACATGAATCAGCCATGGGTATACATGTGTTCCCCATCCTGAGCCCCCCTCCCTCCTCCCTCCCCACCCCATTTGCGTGTGTGAAGAGCTCACAGTGTTTCCTGGATCTTTTCAGATAGCATCCTCAGGCCTCAGGCTGTGCGGAAAGTGAGCCTTGTCTCTTGAAGCTGAGGAAACATGCAGAGACAGCAGAGGCTTGTTTGCAAGTTACCCAAGTCAGGGGTTGTCAGACTTACAGCCAGTTTCATGGACGTGATGACTGCAGTGCCCTGTCACCAAGGAAGTCAGCCAACCTCCAGGATGTCTCGTGGGCCATTTACAGAGACAACTTAGATGCCATCCAAGGAAAGCCGTGAAGTGATGGGACCAGATGCCATGATCATAGTTTTTTGAATGTTTTTTGAATTAAGCCAGCATTAATCTTCCAACCTTTGCTTGTCCAAGTAGGTCTGCCCTCAGAGAGTCTGTCTTGCATCTGAAGTAATGAATTCAAGCCTCATTCCAAAATTGCCTAATTCCCACCTGAAATTTTGAGATCCATATTTCTATTCTTCTTTGATTTGGAATACTTTGGTATTTTCTTAGTATTCTATGCACTGGATTTGGTTTCTTGGTTAGGTTCAGGGTTAGTTTTAATACAGTCTTCCTACTGTGTTTAATCATCAGGAGAAGGAATGGATGTCGGCAACATTGTGTCTGGCTAGGAAAGCAGCAAGGCAGAGGCCCAGTGCTCTGAGGCTGGGTGGAAGGTGGGGTGGCCTTTGCTTAGAGCAGGTGGTGAAGAGCAGTGCTGACCTGCTCTGGTCCAAGGGTCTCACCAGAAGCGAGAGAAGAGCCAGGCAGTCACGAAGACCGGAATTGGGCTCCGCAGGGCAGAGTTACATTGGGATTGGAGAGCTGTGCAATGTGACAGTGAGAGGCAGAGGCTGAGCGTAGGTGAGTGAGGAAGTGTTGGCCTGTCTCCCAAAATGGTAATGACGTTGCGTGTGTGTGTGTGTGTGTACGTGTATGCGTGCACATGAATAGGGTGCCAGGTGCAATTTTGGGTAGGCCAGGTCACATTATAGAAACTGGGATGAAATAGATACCAGAGAGCCAAGCAGAGTGATTGCCATGAGGCCCAAACTCCTCTAGTGCTGAGGAGAATTTTCTAATGAAATTGGAGTGTGAGACGTGATGATGTCTCAGACTCTGGGATCATTCTGCATGCACTGTTGCTAACTGGCATGTCATTTGCATCTTCTTTACTGTACTCTAGCAGTAATCCTGAATTTTGCCTCAAAAAGAATTGGCCTGTGAATGCAGTTCTTGACATGTCAGAAGGAGTCAGTGAAACAGGAGTAAGGGGGTTTCTGTTCTTTGTTTGAGGTTTGCAGACGCAGGAGAGCACTGCTGCCTGGCTGGTGGGCTTGAAGGCCGGGGCCATGTTTGCCACCACACAGGCTCATCTTAGCGTGCAGAGCTGAGTTTCCATCGCACATCAATTGCTCTTTAAAACAGTCATTTCTGGGGCTGTCCGTACAATGGGTATTGTTAGATACAGTGAAAGATGAAAAGGTAAGAAGGAAACCTGCCTCTTCTGCTCCCACTCAGGCTGCTGCTCCTCTGCAGTGTCGTCCTGATGTTTCTCATAGCACTAACGCCTCCTTTTAAAAATTGAAATGTGGTTGATTTACAGTATTGTATTAGTTTCAGGTGTTCCCACAAAGTGATTTAGTTATATGCAAAATACATATTTTTCAGATTCTTTCCCATTATAGGTTACTACAAGATATTGAATATATGTTTGCTTTTATAGTAAATCCTTGTTTATCTACTTTACGTGTGTTAATATATATCTGTTAATTGCGTATAACTAATTTATCCCTCACTCCCACCCTTTCCCCTTTGTTAATCATAAGTTTGTTTTCTGTGTCTGTGGCTTTATTTCTGTTCTATGAATAAATTCATTTGCATTATTTTTTAGATTCCATGTAGAAGTGACTGTTGTATAATATGTGTCTTTCTCTGCCTGACTGACTTCACTTAGGCCTCAATCATTTGTTAATGTGACTCCCAGATACACCCCAGTAGAGTCTGTGAATGGTCTGTGTGCAGAACTGAACCACATGGGGCTCCCCCTTTGGCATCCACTGACCCTGCACTGAGGGATGTAGAAGTGCCTTCTGCTGTGGCCTCCCACCTTGGTTTACACAACCTTGTATACAGTACTTCAGAGAGTGTGTCATTCTCAGCCTGGGATGACGCTGGCCAACAGCTGTTCGAAAAATAATGGCCCCATGACGGAGGGACCAGGATGAAGGGGGAAGTGGTTATTCATGCTTCTCTTGGGACCTTCTAGACTTTCTAAGCTGTTGACATTTTCTGATCAAAAAGTTGGTGAAATGATGGATTCATTTGCTAATGCTTTTGACCTTTGTCACGTCATAGAATGCTTAGTAAGTAATAATATTTGTACAGTACTCTGGATGAGCCGTCTAGACATCTTGTGGATGGCGGTAACTGGCCTGGGGCCCTGTCTGTGCCTGACTCTGCCTGGAGTAGGGAAGGACATCTCAGCCCACCTGGAACATTGTCCCAGCACACTGGCTGGGAACCATCAGGATTCCTCGTTGACACAGTGGCAGTCTTATCAGTGAACTAAATTTTGTGCTAGGAGCTTGAATTGCGAGTTTTGCTTTTGCTGTGATTCCTTCATGTTCCTGAACTTCCTTTTGTTTGAATTGTTATCAGTTCAGTTCAGTCTCTCAGTCATGTCCGACTCTTTGTTATATCTCTAACCTATTTCAGTAGAATAACCTATCTTATTAGCTATTAAGCATATTGAGAAGATAAACCGTCTGAACTCTTTGAGCACTCGAATAATACCCTGGATGATTACGGTGGTATCACAGAAACTTGGAAGTCCTTGCGTTTATTCTCCTGTGCTCCACTCAGTCCTGTTGATTGTAGACTAAAACAAGATGGACTTGTTTTTTTTTTTGGCAGGGAGTTATGGGGGTGGGGGAATTCATTAATTTGCTTCTTACTGCTTTTTTTGGTTTACTGCGAACTTTGTATTCTGGCCCTGTCCAAGGTGCAGATAGTTGTGCTTTCAAAACAACTTAGCGTCATAATGGCACCTGTTTAAATTAATCAATATGTGCTCTCAGTTTCACTATATTTGGCATCGTTTGCTGGGTCCTTGAGGGAAAGGTGATGCTCCTCCACTGATGCTCTGGGTTTGCTTCTCCAGGAGTCTCCATCTACCTTGTACCTTTCCCTCGTCAGACTCTTGAGAGTCTCTTGGACAGCAAGGAGATCAAACCAGTCAGTCCTAAAGGAAATCAACCCTGAGCCTTCATTGGAAGGACTGATGCTGAAGCTGAAGCTCTAATACCTTCTCCACCTGATGTGAAGAGCCGATTCATTGGAAAAGACCCTAATTCTGGGAAAGACTGAAAGCAAATGGAGAACGGGGCGGCAGAGAGTGAGATGGTTAGATAGCACCACTGACTCAGTGGATTTGAATCTGACAAGCTCTGGGAGTTGGTGAAGGACAGGGACCCCTGGAGTGCTGCAGTCATGGGGTCGCAAAGAGTCAGACACGACTTAGCGGCCGAACAGAAACTACAGCAGAGGGTGGGAGGGACCGGAAGTGGACGCTATGCTGGGCACTTTCTAGCTAACAAGGGAGAGGCTTGGTTTTCGAGTCAGATCTGAGTGTGAATTTCCATTCTTCTCTTAATGCCTGCATCCTTGGGCCTTTCCCTTTACGGCTCTGAGACTAGATCTCTTCCTAAGAAAAATGGAGCTTAAAGTAACTCTAGCTCTTGTGCCTTGTTACGAAGACCACAACTGATCCATCTGTATGGATGGGAACTAAGTGTACGTGTAATTATCATTATTGGTAATTCTTTAGCATTATAGAGAGTCAGTAGTCTTAGTAACACAAGAAAAATTATTATTACTCATCTACCAAGTCTGTCATTCCTACTTTAGGAAATCATTAATCTTAGAAAATTAGTTCCTACCAAAATTATTTATTGGTAAAGACCCGGCAACACATTTTTTTCTTTCTTTTCTTACCTACATCCCCCTGTCACTTCTATTTTTTTATTTTTCCTTTACACTGATGTTTAAAAATTGGCATTTGGGATCATTTTCAACATTTTCCAAGCCTGAAAAATTACACAAGCCAGTCTGTGTTTCACAGGGTGACCACCTTTCAAAAATACTCCTTTGGCTTATTTCCAGTCCTCAGGCACTTTTCCAGTGAGTCGTCTGAGTGTTATCAACCAGTTGTGACCTCTGGCATGTGAAGAGGTGCAGGCTGATGACCTCTTTCCTTGCTGCCCCTGCGGGTCACTTAAGGTTTAGAAGAGGAAAATTCTCTCTTGTTTCTGGCTCCCAAGCTGGGACTCGTAAGTTTGGGGAGATTTTGGAAGAACTGCCTGGTTATTTATTCCTCCTGTTCCATGTAGGGGTGGAGGTGTGGCATGAGGGCGTTGGAATTAGGCAGAGCTGGGTTTGAATTCCCTCTCTGCTAGTTGTCAGCGAATGTAACCTTCATGAGCTTGTACCGGTCTGGGGAAAGTTAAGGACCTTGCTGTGTAATAAAACCGGCTGCCTGGGTAGACTGCGGATCCGTGACCAGCACCTATCATGTAGTGTGCTTTTTAAAAACAAATTATTTATCCTTTGTACTGTTTGATTTTTTAAAAAATGTTATTTACTTTTTTAGTCTGTGCCGGGTCTTACTTGTGACACCTGGGATCTTTAGTTTAGCCTGCCAAATTAGTTGTGACATGTGGAATCTAGTTCCCTGACCAGGGATCAAACTTGGGCCTCTGCAGTGCGAGCAGTGAGTCTTAACCACTGGACTGCCAGGGAAGTTCCCAGGGTGATTTTGTCTATATTATCTTGTAAGTTTCCCACAATTGAACAATGTAGGTATTAAAACCCATTTTTCAGATGAGGAAATTGAGACTTAGAGAGTTAATAACTTGCATTACTTTAATTCATAAAATATTCTTTTTTTTATTGAAGTATAGTTGATTTACAATATTAGTTTTAAGTGTGTAATATAATGATTCAATATTTTTATAGATTATATTCCATATAAAGTTGCTATAAAATATTGGCTCCTATTTCCTGGGCTGTGCAGTATGGCCCTATAGATTATTTATTTTATACATACATCCCCTGCCCATATTTTACCCCTTCTCCTTCCTTTTACCCATTGGTAACCTCTAGTTTGTTCTCTGTGTCTGTGAGTCTGTTTCTGTTTTGTTATAGTCATTCGTTTGTTTGATTCTTTAGATTCCATGTATAAGTGATAATGTATAGTATTTATCTTTTTCTGGCTTATTCATTAAGATTTATAGCCTCCAGGTCCATCCATATTGTTGCAAATGGCAGAATTTCATTCCATCCTTTTTATGGCTGAGTAATATTCCATTGTGCATACATCTTTTTTATTACATTTGTCTGTTAATGAATACTTAGGCTGTGTTCTTGGCTGTTGTAAATAATGCTGCTACGAGCATTGGTGTGCATGAATCTTTGCAGATTACTGTTTTCATTTTCTGTGGATGATACTCAGGAGTGGGATTACTGGATCATGTATTCGGTAGTTCTGTTTTTAGCTTTTTGAGGAACTTCCAGTGGCTGCATTGTTTTACATTCCCACCCACAATGAATGCACTATGCTTCCTTTTCCCCTATCCTTGCCAGTGTTTGTTGTTTGTAAACTTTTTGATGACAGCCATTCTGGCAGGTGTGAAGTGATACCTCATTGTGCTTTTTGATTTGTGTTTCTCTAATAATTAGTGATCCTGAGCATCTCCTAATGTCCCTGTTGGCCATTTGTATATATTCTTTAGAAAAATGTTTAGGTCTTTCACGCATTAAAATTTTTTTTTTTTTGCTGTACAGGGTCTTCATTTTGGTGCATAGGCTTCTCTAGTTTTAATGTGCGAGCTTAGTTGCCCCACAGCATGTGTAATCTTAGTTCTCCAACCAGGGATTGAACCCATAACTCTTGCATTGGATGACAGATTCTTAATCAATGGACCACCAGGGAAATCCCTCCTTTTTAAAACTGGACTAATTTTTTTTTTTTTTAAGAGAAATTGTGTGTGTGTGGAATAAGGTCAGGGGAACCAGAACTGGACAAACAATACCTCTTTTAAGTTTGCCCAGACATCAGAGTTTCTTCCTAAGTAGGCTAATCCTGACTGAGAGTGAATAAGTTGTTTCCGCTAGTGCATGGGCCATCAGTGCCAATGACAAAACAGTGCAACTCAATAGTGTAATGAAGTGATAAATGATTTGGCTACTAAGAAAATGGCATCTGTATAGGTTGCTGCTGCTGCTGCTGCAAAGTCGCTTCAGTCGTGTCCGACTCTGTGCGACCCCAAAGACAGCAGCCCACCAGGCTCCCCTGTCCCTGGGATTCTCCAGGCAAGAACACTGGAGTGGGTTGCCATTTCCTTCTCTGTGGGTGCTTATTATATGCTCGCCTTTCAAAGCCCATTGTAAACAAAAATGAATCTGTGAAGGTCATAAAAACAGGCAGTGCTCAGCTAGGCATGGTTTCTGTTGGGTATGGAAGCTATCACTTGTTCTTAGCTCGCCTTTCCTACTGTTGACTCTTAATTTTACAGAACTGTAAGCACAGGTAGGCAGACTTACAAAACAGACTCGAAAGTTTCCATCAAGGCTGGAATGTGGTATTGACAGTCTGACTTGCACTGTTTTTTGACTCTTTCTTTTCAGCTTGGCTGCAGCTAGTAAGGTGAGAGCAATGTAAAAGGACTGTAAAATCTCCAAATGGAGATTGGAGAGAAAGTCATCATAACTTCTAAGACTCTTCTTGGAGAAGGGAATTATCTTCTGCTATTTAAATGAAGAAATATTTCTTCCTTTTAAACTAGTGGTTTGTGAAACTGATTCAAGTTGATAAAAGTTCACAAGCAAGTCCCAGATCTCCAGAGAGGAAATGTTACGACACTGAATAGATCTTTAAGAACTGACCGGTGTTTTACTTTGGTCTTTAGCTATCATGTGTTTATCCAGAAAATTGATTATTGAGATAAGGAGAAAAGCAAATTTAGAAAGTTGCCATAGACAGTGTGTATATAATTTCTTCTTGAAGTAGGTTTGTCTCAACTGATTGTAGTTCATTTATTTGTGATTATCTATTAAATATAACACTGATATTTCTCCTCTAGTTTGTTTGATGCTCTTTCTAACCAAATGCATGCTGCTTCCTACTCATTTTTGGAATGCCATCATTGAATATGGTTATTTGAAATTCAAGATGTATTTTTTTGATAGAAAATAATACCAGGATGATGCTTGGGGTTCCATTCAACACCACTGAAGCCTATTTTACCCATTTTCTACCTAAAACACTACTTTAGTACTATAAAGTTATTAATTATTTCAGTACTATTAGCTGATAACCTATGTGGATTCCATTATTCTGTAACCTTGACAACTGCTTACATCTTCATGTCTCACTTTCAACATCTGTAAAATGGGGATATTAATAGCACTTATTTCATGGACTGGTATTAGGTTTTAAATTATTCATATAATGCACTTATTGTATTAGCTTTTATTATTATTACTATAATTTGGCCACATTTGCAGTAAATAACTTTTTGTGAGTTGTCTTTGGAACCTAACCAACAAATGTAATATTATTTCTTTGGGAAAAAATAGGTGCCCTGTATTTGGCAAGAAGGGAATATTGTGTCACCAGGACATCCTTCTGCTTTCTTCCTGTACCTCGCCTAGCAATAGAAGGGACTGTGGTGGTTTTGGATACTTTCTGTTCTTCCAGGATCCCAAAGAAAGCTCACTGTCCTGTGCATGGACATCATTCATTTGTACATACAGGCAGCCCTGACTTTCATACCTTCAGCTTTGATGCAAACTGTTTTAATATATAAACAGCACCCCCCACCCCACGTGGTAATTGCTGTTTCACATTGCGCTTGTGTTCTTTGCACTCAGTGAGGAGCTGGAGGGAATTTGCAGAGGCATCTCATGCAGCCCGTGATTCTGTTTTGTCAATGTCACCAGGTTTATTTGCACCTCAGTGTTTGTTGCTACAGATATATGGATGTTTTGTTGCGTTTTGTGTGTGTGCTCAGTTGTGTCTGACTCTTTGCAACCCCATGGACTGTAGCCTGCCGGGCTCCTCTCTCTGTGGAATTTTTCAGGCAAGAATGCTGGAGTGGGTTGCCATTTCCTACTCCACAAGATCTTCCCGACCCAGGGATCGAAACTGTGTCTCTTGTGTCTCCTGCTTCGCAAATGGATTTTTCTTTACCACTGTGCCACCCGGGAAGTCCCTGTTGAGTTTTTACCATGCAACTTTACACAGATGAGGGGAAAATTTTCAAAATGCTGATGCTTGTGTTGAGAAACATAAACATACCATAAAATTCATTTTGTTTTGACTAAGATGAAATTATTGGGCATGCTGAAGTCAATCCAGTACTCCTTGGATGAGAGCCTGTGGATTAAGGTGTGAAGGAAAAGAAAACACATGTTTAAATCTTCCTATACACTTTAATTTATGATGTCTAAAATGAGGGACGAGAATGTGGACATTCGAGTTTATAATAATCTTTGGGAACGGAACTGTCTCTATAACTTGTGAATATATTTGTTACAACTTTTCTATTAATATATGTTTTCTGGAAGGCACTGGACGTAGAAGAATGGAGACTTAAATAGGATAGTTAGGAATTTTTTAAAAAAGCTTTTTATTTTGGAAAATATCAAACATGAACAAAAAGGGGAGAGAATTGTACAATGAACTCCCATCTATCATTACTTAGCTTTAGCAATTCCCAGTATGTTTCCAATCTTGTCTTATAACCCTCCCCCCCTTTTTTTGCTGAAGTATTTTCCTTTTTGAAATTTTTTTGCTGGAGTATAGGTAATTTACAATCTTATGTTACTTTCAGTTCAGTTCAGTTTAGTCGCTCAGTCACGTCCAACTCTTTGTGACCCCATAGACTACAGCACACCAGGCCTCCCTGTCTATCACCAACTCCCGGAGTTTACCCAAACTCATGTCCATTGAGTCGGTGATGCCATCCAACCATCTCATCCTCTGTTGTCCCCTTTTCTGCCTGCCCTCAATCTTTCCCAGCATCAGGGTCTTTTCAAATGAGTTAGTTCTTCACATCAGGTGGCCAAAGTATTGGAGTTTCAGCTTCAACATCAGTCCTTCCAATGAACATTCGGTTGGACCTCCTTGCAGTCCAAGGGACTCTCAAGAGTCTTCATCAACACCACAGCTCAAAAGCATCAATTCTTTGGTGCTCAGCTTTCTTTATAGTCCAACTCTCACATCTACACATGACTACTGGAAAAACCATAGCCTTAACTGGACGGGCCTTTGTTGACAAAGTAATGTCTCTGCTTTTTAATATGCTGTCTAGGTTGGTCATAACTTTTAATTTCATGGCTGCAATCACCATCTTCAGTGATTTTGGAGTCCAGAAAAATAAAGTCAGCCACTGTTTCCCCATCTATTTGCCATGAAGTGGTGGGACCAGATGCCATGATCTTAGTTTTCCGAATGTTGAGCTTTAAGCCAATTTTTTCACTCTTCTCTTTCACTTTCATCAAGAGGCTCTTTAGTTCTTCTTCACTTTCTGCCATAAGGGTGGTGTCATCTGCATATCTGAGGTTATTGATATTTCTGCTGGCAATCTGGATTCCAGCTTGTGCTTCCTCCACCCCAGCGTTCCTCATGATGTACTCTGCATATAAGTTAAATAAGCAGGGTGACAATATACAGCCTTGATGTACTCCTTTTCCTATTTGGAACCAGTCTGTTGTTCCATGTCCAGTTCTAACTGTTGCTTCCTGACCTGTTACTTTCAGGTGTACAGCAAAGTGAATCAGTTTTATACATATATATGTGTGTGTGTATATATATATACACATATATCAACGATTTTTAAGATTCTTTTCCCATATAGGTTATTGCTGCTGCTGCTGCTGCTAAGTCACTTCAGTCGTGTCCGACTCTGTGTGACCCCATGACGGAAACCCACCAGGCTCCCCCGTCCCTGGGATTCTCCAGGCAAGAACACTGGAGTGGGTTGCCATTTCCTTCTCCAATGCATGAAAGTGAAAAATGAAAGTGAAGTCGCTCAGTCGTGTCCGACCCTTAGCGACCCCACGGACTGCAGCCTACCAGGCTCCTCCATCCATGGGATTTTCTAGGCAATAGTACTGGAGTGGCTTGCCATTGCCTTCTCCGATATAGGTTATTACAGAATATTGAATAGAATTCTCTGTGCCATACAGTAGGTTCTTATTAGTTGTCTGTTTTACGTATAGTAGTGAGAATGTGTCAGTCCAAGTCTCCCAATTTATCCTTATCCTCCCTTACTCCCTGGTAACCATATGTTTATTTTCTACATTTGTAACTCTATTTCTGTTTTGCAGATAAGTTCATTTGTACTCTTTTTCTAAGATTCCACATATAAGCGATATCATGCTGTATTTGTCTTTCTCTGCCTGACTTCACTTAGTATTGTCAGGGGAGTGTGTAGTTTCATCTGTTCTATCTCGTCGCAACAAAAATGTGAAGGGACGGACCAGTGTTACAGTCCTCAGATGGACCAGTGTTAGAGCTCTCGGATAGGCTAGTGTTACAGCTCTCGGACGGACCAGTGTTACAGCTCTGTGTTACAGATCAGTTTTATCTAGAAAGTAAAGGAAAATATATCCTCGAGGCATGAGGGCTGCTGACCCAAAAGACATGAAGAGAAGAGAGGCCCCCTGCCCAATTTTGGCTCCTCTTTTCATGTTTTTTCTCCTCCCCCTGGGCCTGCCCTGTGTAAATTGGGCTACCCAGGGGCGCTGTTTATTTTACCTGAGGTCCTCACTCTAGTCCTCGGACCTTCCTTTATTCTATTTTAATGGGCTTTTCCTTTGCTTGTCTTTTAGCCCCTGCCATTCTGACTCCCTTTTTCCTATTCTAATTGTCTAAAAGTATGATGATCTCTAGGTTCATCCATGTTGCTGCAAATGGCATTGTTTCATTCTTTGTTATGGCTGAGTAATATTTCATTATATATATCATGTATTATTCCATTACATAAGTATATACATATATATATACACACATACACACACCCCACAACTTCTTTATCCATTTCTTTGTTGATGGACATTTAGATTGCTTCTAACAACTATTAAATAAAGACATTAAAAATATAACCCCAATGCCATTATTATACTTAATGGAAATTAATAGTAATTCCTTAGCATCATCTAATACCTACTTAATATTCAAGTTTCCTTAGTTGTCCTCTCATGTTTTAAGAAATGATTTGATTGAATCAGGATCTCAAATTGCATATTGCATTTGAGAGTTACGTGTGGTAGATTCCTTTTTAATCTACCAGAGTAAAAGAGGGTGTTTTTAATTTGAGAGTACCATGCTTGTTTGGGATGGCCCACCCCTTGCTAAGAATCCACTAGAGCCAAACAAGCATTTCTTCCGCCCTTAGGCAAAGGATGACAAACTGAGGGCATTTACCTTAAAATACAGTAGATGTTAACTAAGGAATTTGCAATCGTTCCCTGTCTATCCTATTCTCACAAAATTAATCCAGAAAATTTACTGTTAAAGACAACTTTAAATATATTTCTTTATTATGTAAAACATAGATTTGAGTCACGGGTGTTAAAAAGCCACCAACAAATCAATTCCATGCTGTTCTCTGGACACATAGGTATTAGTCATCTGCTTTGGGATCTTCTAACACTGAGTTGCCATTCCTGGGGCACATTTAGGTAGGTGAGGATTCAGGTGGCAACTGCAGAAGTCATGAACTTTGAGGCTAGTTTGCAGAAGTTTTGAAGATTGTGTGAACATAAAGTTAATGCAGGTAAGCCGTAATTCAGAGGACTGACCCGAGACGGAAGTCAGTACACAGGCTCTGACCGCTGGGAATCCAGTCTTCTCAGGTGGGTCTTCACCCAGGGGCCTGGCTGCTGTAGGAAGCTGCCCTGGCAGACCTGCTGGTAACTTTCATGCTGTGGCTCCTGGAAGACCTTCTGGGTAGAATCAGGTTCCAGGAAGGGCCTTCATGAAAATGTTTATTTAATGACAGAGATTTAAAAAGTAAAGAAGGCTGTAAGCTTGAGGAAATATCACGGCTGCTCAGAATCCCCCAGTGGTTTCTAGTTGCTCAGAGTAAATGGCTAAGCCCTCTGAGTGGCCTCCCAGGCCACGGCTGCTGCTCCTGTGTTAGCTCTATCTTTCTGGACTTGATTCCCAGCCTGCTCTGCTCTAGCTACTGGCCTGCTTGATGTCCCAAGAATCTGCCTCTCTCTCCTGCCTCAGGGCCTTTGTATTTGTTTTTCCCTTGAATAATTACTTCCTCATCTCCTTCAAGTCTCTGCTCAAAGTGTACCTGAGCGAGACCTCTCCTAACTGCCTGTTTAAAACTGACTCCCATTCTATCCCATCCCTCTCGCACCCTCTAAATCTCATTTTTTCCATAGCACTATCACCTTCTAATGTATTATGCAGTTTACTTTTCAATTTTACTTCTTGCCTATTTTTCCACTATGGATTTATCCTTAGTGCCTAGAATAAGGCCTATTCATAGGAGATTCTCAATTAATTGGTTCAATGAATGAGTAGATGAATTGAACTTTGGAAAATTTGATCACAAGTATACACTGAGAGATTCCTTGAGGAAACCGAAGGATAAACTTTGAACAGTACATACAGTAAGTTTACTTCATATGAATGAGTTCTGTTCTGAGAGCTTGTTTGTAATTCCAGTTTGTTCTTAGGACCAACAAAGTTAGCCTAAGTACCCAACTAGCACAGTTGGCTGTATAGTACTGTACAGTAATAGGTTTATAACACTTTTTAATACAAATAATACATAAAAAACAAACACAAAAAATAAAATTTTTTAATCTTACAGTTCAATACCTTGAAAAGTACAGTAGTATAGTACAACAGCTGGCATATAGCAGTGAACTGGTGGGAGATGGTGGAGCTGAAGGATTGTCAGCAATAGGAGGTGGAGGGCAAGCTGCAGTTTCACTCATGCCTGACATTGACGCACAGGTTCTGGTTTCTTGCTTGATTCAACGCTGTCTATAAAGATACTGTACTATTGTACTCTACGTAGCTCTGTACAGTAAACTACACAAGAGCACAACTGCTTGCAGAGATGCACACATGTGACAGTGTATACCAGCCACGTGAATTAACTTATGTCATTGGACACTCAAATGCATAGTCACGTGCAATATTCACAATATTGGAAATGCATATTCACGTCTTTGAAAGTTTGCAACTTGAAGGTTTGTGTGTAGGGAACTTACTGTATTTTGGTAAGAGACATTGGTAAGGGAGTGTGGATTAGACAAGTACTTTCATTCTTCATGTAACAGTGAGCAGTGCTTATAGGTTTAAGCACTTGTATGTTTAAACTTCATGTTTGTGAGATAAAGTAGTTTTTCTGCTTAGTAGTATAGCTCACATGGGAAGTGATGCATTCTTCTGACTTTTGATACAGTAGAACCTTTTGGCCATTTGCTGGTAGCCCTGAAGGGTCGTACCATGTAGTCATTTGTGCTCTGTAGAGATGCTCATGGTGAGCCCTGTGCTACTGGTGAACCCAGCCTGAGCCTGGCAGATGGCACACCCCCTGAACTGCAGATCATCCTAGTATCCCTCTTTTCCTTGAATTCAGAAACTCGTATAGTTACACTTGACCATATATTGAATCAGAAATTATATGTTACTGTGATATTTGTGAGTTTGAACATTTGCAGAATAGGATTGAGAGGAGGAGTTTTATGAATGTCTAGGGTCTGCATACTCTGGAGGTGTTCTGGTGAGTCTGCTCTTTCTCCAAAGATCTGTTTAATCTTTGTGAGCCTGGATTCCTGGAGAGTTTGGAACAGATCAGTTAAATTAGTGAAGGGAGGCAGCATGACATGTATTGGCTAAGAGCACAGACTTGGAGATCTAGACAACCTGGGTTTGAATCCTGACTTCAACAATTATTAGCTGTGTGACTTTGGGTAAGTTACTTAACCTCTCTGTGCCTCAGAGTTGATAATGATAGAAATGATACATACTTCACTAGACTGTTGTAAGAATTAAATGAGCTAATAGTATTTGTAGCAGTTACAACAATAACTGGCACATAGTAAGCTTGACCTCAGTGTTTATTAAATAAAGATATTTATTTGGGAAGCCTGTAATAGGGTCCTTCAACTTTTGGCCAGTAGGTACACCCAGATAGGGGAAGAGTTGAGTGTAAGTGATAGAATCTGAGGTTATGAGAAGGCATATTGAAGTTAAGTAAGATAAAAAAAGATTCTTGAAGGTAATCCCTGATGGGCATCCGTTAGATTAATTATGAAGGGGTATAGGAGAGTGCTTAAGATAAACTTCCTGCCTGGGTCTTCTTGTCACACTTACTGTGTGATTTTGAATAAATTATCAACTTAAAATTACAATTCTACATGGGTATGTTGAAGGTATTTACCTAATGGGGTTGTCGTGAGGATTGAATCAGACAAGCATTGTAAAGTGATGAGCCCAACATTTAGTATGCAATAGATGTTTTAAACATGGGACTTTTGAAAAAATAATTGATAATCAGAGTCCCTATCTTCAGTCCCCACTTTGTTATAGGTATTGAAGTCTTTTAACTAGAACCTTCAGCCCTGTCCTGTTATTAAGCCAGCTGGGCACAATTTTACAGCATCACGAATGCACTATTACATGCGTGATGCTTAACACAGTGCCTGGCATGTAGCAAGAACTCTGTAGAATGCCAGGAACCTTATCCTTTCTACCTGTTGTGGTGGTTCAAGATGGAAGATGTGCTTGGGATGACTGCCACTTCAGGTAGAGGTGGGAAGGGAAGGCTGTTTTCTTCAGGGTCAGCTCTGGGTGTCAGAGGTGGGAGGTCACGGGCTGTACCTGCCCAGCTGCCCTCCCGCTGACTCCCAGCGCTGTGTCCCGGAACAGACGCCTACTCTGGAGTTCCTGTCCACCTGCCAACCTGGATCTGACCTGAGGTCACTGTAAAAGCTGCAGTGAATGTCTGCCAAATCACAGACTCGGAGGAGAAGTACGAAATTAACTCTGGTTATCTGGGCTGTCCCTGTGCTAATTACTATAGATAATTAACATTGACTATGTGTAATTTTAAAGTTAGGCTGCAATTTCCAGAGCTCAAAGTTTATGTTGACATTTCAAATCCTAATTTCCTTTTGCAGGTATTTGCTATCCAGCATCTTTATTAGTTTACCTAAACACATTACAGAGTTTTATTTGTCCAGTTGCAAGCCGAGGAACCAAATTGAGCCTTCTCTTTATTTTCCTGGGCTCCAAAATCAGTGCAGATGGTGACTGCAGCCATGAAATTAAAAACGCTTGCTCCTTGGAAGAAAAGCTATGACAAACCTAGCAGCATATTATAAAGCAGAGACATTACTTTTCCGACAAAGGTCCATCTAGTCAAAGCTATGATTATTCCAATAGTCATGTATGGATGTGAGAGTTGGACCATAAAGAAAGCTGAGCATTGAAGAATTGATGCTTTTGAACTGTGGTGTTGGAGAAGACTCTTCAGGGTCCCTTAGATTGCAAGGAAATCCAACCTGTCAATCCTAAAGGAGATCAGTCCTGAATATTCATTGGAAGGACTGATGCTGAAACTGAAGCTCCGATACTTCAGCCACCTGATGCTGAAGCTGAAATTCCAATACTTTGGCCACCTGATGCAAAGAACTTGACTCATTGAAAAAGACCCTGATGCTCTGAAGGATTGAAGGCAAGGGGAGAAGGGGATGACAGAGGATGAGATGGTTGAATAGCATCACCGACAAGATGGATATGAGTTTGAGCAAACTCTAGGAGTTGGTGATGGACAGGGAAACCTGGCATGCTGCAGTCCATGGGGTCGCAAATAATTGGACACAATTGAGTGACTGAACTGAACTAAACTGATGGATTCTCATGCTTCTTCTGGATTTTTAAAGCAGTTTAAGCTGTGATTTACGTTTGTTCATTTGTATAGTTATTAAGCAGATATTTGCTTTGAACCTTCTGTGTGACAGATCTAGCTACTGCTTAACCTTAATAAATTAAAAAATTATTTTTTTATTTTTAAACTTTTTTTTCAAAAGTAGACAAAGGGAAATTCTCTTGATTTTAATTTTACATATTGCTGTACAATTGTAATTATAGTCTATAGAAAGGGTTAAGTTCTCAAGTTAGGTAATAAGGAGAAAATTAAATAACTATGATTTAAAAAAAAAATCTCATAATTCACCCACAGACATAACATCATTCAGGGGATATAGCGTAGCCTCTTCCCCACTCTAACTTTGGAGCAAATTGCTGTTTTGACAAGTGATTAAAAGTTAGCTTGTAAATGGGGTTCATGTTTGAAAACTACACTCAAGGTCTTTACATTTAGAGATTCACTTAGTTCCAAACGTGTGTGTGCCCTCAGTGTACCCCTTACTCAATTGTTTTTTTTCCAAAGTACATATTTTATTTGCATAGAGCAGTGCAAGGGGAACATGAGTAATGGTTTGTAATCCAATTTAAATGGCATCATGTGCTGGCTAGCTGTCCTGTCTATGGGTGGTAGCAGATGTGGTTGGCCTTTATAAGGCAAAGTCGTAGGTATAGCATCCCGGGTTAATTGATTGATCGATCCATTCATTCTTCAACATTTGAAGAGGACATGGCAACCCACTCCAGTACTCTTGCCTGGAAAATTTCCATGGACTAAGGAGCCTGGTAGGCTACAGTCCACAGGGGCTGCAAAGACTCGGACACGACTGAGCGACTTCACTTTCACTATACTATGTGTAGTGACTGTGCTTGAATCTGGAAGTAGAAAGACTTCAGAAGGATGGTATTTGCTCTCGAAGAGCTTATATGGTGGTGCGGAAGACTGCCATGATGTGTGTGAGGTTCAGTGATGGTGATGTTCTCTGTTGTATGCTCCACGAGAAGCAGACATTTAATGAGCCAGTGAAGAACAGGGAAAGGAGTGTGGCTCTTTTTGGGGAAGGGTGTGTCTAAGAATGTAGAGAGTGTCCTAGAGAGTAGGGTCTAGAAGAATGGGTTAACCAGGGCAGTGTGTTATTTAGAGGAAACAGCACGTCCACAAAGCATGGTAGCCTGATCTGGGAGTGGGATGGTATGGAGAGTGGCAGGAGCTCTGGGTGGAAAGCTCATGATAAACCTTCAGTTCCATGTTGAGCAGTTTGGACTTCATCTTCAATGTAATGAATGATCTTTAAAAGGAGAATGATACCAGACTGTGTTCTCTAGATGGATGGATAAGTGGGGAGCGAGTTCAGAGCCAGGAAGTCCAGTTAGAAACCATCGGTGGGAGGGCAGGTAGCAATCCAGCCATGATACTGATACACTCACGTCTAAGCCTGAAGTTGGCATGTTACAGGGTGGGTTTCCAGCTTTCGAAGCCCTTTCTCTCACTTTTACCCTGTGGGTTGCTTCCTTTCTTCCCTTTACTCTGCCTTCTTTACATGACAGCTGGTTCAGTCTGGCTCTTGGCTGGAGACCTGGCAGTGGATTCGGGGGGACAGGATGAACGTGCTCAGTGCCACCCTCCTGACTCCTGAGGAGCAGCCCCAGTCTTTCCATTCTTGCCTCCCTCCTCTCTTAGGATCTTTCTGTTTTCACTACAGGGCCTTTGAGGAAGGGCAATTGAAAATTATGAGTTGAGAAGGGAGCCTCCGTTTCCTGTCCCTAACAGTCAAAAGTCCAGGAAAACTTTCACTGGGCAAAAGTGCTGAATTTTTGATGTGGGAACTCTGGTCAGAAGCTGTAGCATATGGTAGTCAGGGAAGCAAGTAGATCTACCCATTAAAATAAATTAAAGGATGTAAGGGTAATTCAGGCTTCCCTGGTGGCTCAGATGGTAAAGAATCTGCCTGCAATGCAGGAGACCCGGGTTCAATCCCTGGGCTGGGAAGATCCCCTGGAGGAGGATACTGCAACCCACTCCAGTATTCTTGCCTGGAGAATCCCATAGGCAGAGGAGCCTGGTGGGCTACAGTCCATGGAGTCTCAAAGAGTCGGACACAACTGAATGACTAACACTTTACTTCACTTTTCAAGGGTAATTCAGGTGGGTGTCCCAGGGGGTCAGACGAGCTGTTCCCTTTTCAGCACGTAATACCCTCTCCAGCACATTCTCCTTTCATCTATCACCACGCCTGAGCTTCCATGCCCTTCCTTACCCCAGAGTCCCTGTCTCCCTCCTGCTACCAGTTCTTTTTTTTAAAATTTTATGTATTTATTTTGCTGCACCGAGTCTTAATTGCGACGTGCAGGATCTTTGATCTTTATTGCTGTATTTGGGATCTTTAGTTGTGGCATGTGGTATCTAGTTCCCTGACCAGGGACCGAACACAGCACTCCCCCTGCCCAACCCCCCATGCATTGGGAGAGTGGAGTTTTAGCCACTGGACCACCAGGGAAGTCCCATGCCACTGGTTCTTTTCTTGTCCTTTATTGCTGAGCCTGCTCCAGCCTTTCAGAACTCAGTCAGCCATCTGAAGACAGTGTAGGAGACTGTCCCCAACATACAGAAGATGGGAGAGAGGAGTTTGATATGCAGCCTCGAGGGGCAGTTCATTTTTAGTCTCCCCAGTTGATACTGCCATGCATTTGCTCATGGGGACAGAATTATAGCCTTCGGGATTGTAGGACTGTTAATTACTATACTTTCTGGGTCCTTGAAGCCTTAGATTTAGATTCAACTATAATTAATTAAATTTATTTACTCTGGGAACATATTTAATCCCCTGAATGACTTATCAAGTGTTTTAGGATCATTTTTAAGGACAGTTGAAACGAGTGGTTAGCTAACTTTTCCAAGGTTACAGTTACTAAAGTGCATGTCTGGGATTTGGACCATTTTACTTGATTCTGCATACGTGTGGATAGACTAGCTTCTGTGACTGACCATCATGTGAAATAAAGTTTACAAAAGCAGATTTGCAGATGAGCTTTTTAAATTGAAACTTTTATTGAAATAAAGATAGATCCACATGTATTTTTGAGAACTAATTCAGAGAGATCACTTCTATGTTGCTGGTATTCCCCCGCTGTTGACTTTTTGCAAAACTTTAGTATAATTTCACAACCAGAATTTTGGTATAATATCACCATGATTTACTGATCACATATAATGCAGTTATTCAGATTTCCTCAGTTTGTACTCATTTCTCTGTATGTGTGTGCATGTGTTTTCCGTTCTGTATAGTTTTATTACCTGTGTAGATGCGTGTAATCATCACCACAAGTGAGATGCTTAACAGGACCAAGTCAGCAAGGAGTTGGATTTGAAATTTCCAAATCTATTTTCTGTCACCGTTTTATAACAACGAACACCACCTCTGCCATCTCTATACTCTGGTCACACTAACCTGTCCTTCGTATCTAAAATTCGGTCATTTAAAAAATACTGCAGTTCATAAATCCAGAATTATGTTTGGCGTGATCCTGTTCTGGATTCAGTTTTCACCTTTTATCCAGTCTGCAGTCTGGTTTTGTGAGGGGCTGTCACTCCTTTCTCCCTGGACCAGGGCCTATGTATTGATGCATTTACAGCCTGATGAGGCATCACCCACTTGATGGACATGAGTTTGAGCAAGCTCCGGGAGATGGTGATGGACAGGGAAGCCTGGTGTGCTGCAATCCATGGGGTCGCAAAGAATCAGACACAACTGAGCGACTGAACTGAACCGAGGGCCCTCGTGAACTCTGTTGAAGGGACCTGTTTGGCTTTGTTGCCTCCTGATTGCTGGGACTTGCCTCTGCCATTAGTCATCTTTCAGGTTTGGCACACTGAAGTTTCTTTTCCCCAGTGGGTATTTCCAGAGCTCCAGCAGTCTCCACGGTTAAGCCAGCACCCACATCCTTTTCTTCCCTCCCCGTGGAAGCCAAAGGCCCTCTGAGCACTGGTGGGGACTTGAAGTTAGGAAGGAAACAGTTGCAACTTTTCCTCTGCTTCTGCCCTTCACTTCCCTGTAGTGAACACGTGTGGCCGATAGATGGCAGTATTCTTTGCAGCGCTGGGATTGCTGGCCCCGTTGCCTGTGCTTTTGGAGAAATAACTGATGCTGTTCTTTACGTGTATGTGGAAAGCAGATTTTCCAAAACAACAAAGACACCAATAAAACACTGTGCGGTTTTCAAAGTTTGAAAACATTACACTGGCAAATTATTGGTGATGCTAACGGTTCCCCACTTCTTACAGATGATTTGAATAGGAAATAGAATTCAGAGAGATGTGTGTGTGTGAGTGTGTGTGTGTGAGTGAGTGTATACTTGTAAACGTCAGTACTGGTGGCTCCTGAAAAAGACCTGTGAAAATACCATTTTTTTTTTCCTCTCACGTGATCTAACCAGCTGAGGAGCAGGAGTAACCTGCATTGAGCTCTGAGACTTGAGACGAACTCCTTGTACCCCTAAGGAAAGGCCCTTACACACAGTGTAAATATAAATCTACAGCAGCAACAACTAATAACAATGATAATACAGCTCTTCACTTCCTGGTACTTGTCCACTCCCCTGCGTGCGTCACTTTGGTGTGTGCGGGCATGTGTGTAAACATTTGCTGTGCATGGGAAAGCTGTTGTAAAGTGAGAGATTACGGGGTTCCCTGGCTCTTGTAAACAGATCAGGCTAGTGGGGGACAAAGTGAGATGAGTTTAAATATGAGGTTAAGTAGTAACTTTTAAGCTGTATGCACGGAAAGAACCAGTGGTGTTGAGCTCAGATACAGACTTATGAGCAACTGGAGCTACTCTGCTCCTGAGGGTGCCGTGCATGGGCTGGTGGCTTCTTGAAAGTAGTCAGGAAGCCCCAGTATTCATTCGATCCCCATGCAGCTAAGTGGAGAGCAGGGGGTGGAGGAGAGGAGCTGGCGGTGGGAGTGGGGCTGCAAGCTCCAGAATGATTCCTCTCTGTACACACGAGCATGCCAAGGTGGAAGGGCTGTTTTCTGCTTCCCTGGGTCTGAGCGGTGCCACTGCTGTGACCCTGCAGCTGAGAACATAACCGCATTCCGGGGGGTGACAAGGGAACATGTGGCTCCACCTTAAGCAGCAGCCTTTTTGCTGCTAGTGGATCCTTTGGCAAAAGCCCTTGCTTCGGAGGAGAAATGCTCTGCATAAAGTTATAACCCTGAAACCAGATGCTGTTACTATAGAGACAAGTAAAATGCTTCCGTGGGAGGCAGAACCCGGGAGGGATGGGAGAAGGGAGGTGGGAGGGCAAGTGAGGCGAATCTAAAGGCTAGCACACAGAGACCTTCAACCTTTAGCAGCACTGTGACGGGCATGCTCGCATTCTGAAACTTGCGTGCTGGCGGCCTGCCACTTGCTGACTGGCTGAGTGGCAGCTGCATGCGCTGTGTGGACTAGCTGGTGAGCACGTTGGCAGTTGGCGAGGGCTCTAGGGCTGGGAACTCAGAGGGGTGGAATGTAGATGGGTGCCCAGGGCCCAGTGGCCGACAGTTTTGCACAAATGTTTCTCGTGCCAGGCTTAAGTCACCCTTACAAGCCTGTGCAGTGATTAGGCCCGGCTGTTGAGGGCCGGTCTGTTTGGTAGCTGATTTGACATGGGTTACAGTTAAATCACTTGCAGCTCCCAGCATAACAGGATGGGAGAAGCCCCACATTGGGTATGTGGATTGCTGGGGGAAGGGGTCTGACTTCTGCTGTCAGAGGTCCTGCTGAAGGAAGGCAGTGTTGGCCCCGCGTGGATTTTATACTGACTGGTATGACCCTTCTCCCCGTGATGCTGGTGAGAAGCTTCCAAATCTATTCTGAACTTTGCCTCATGCTGGCGACAAGAGCAGCCTAGGGAACAGTTTAGAAGCATGCTTCCTCCCTTCTTTGTTTTCAGCAAGTGCAGTTGGTGTGAAAGGAACATTTTAGTGTAGATTTTGGGGGCCTGATTAGGAACTAGAGGAGTTCATTTCTTCCTACTGATAGAGGGAAAAACTGGTTGGGTCAGACGGGTCATTTTAAAAGATATCTCTGTCTTACTAATAATAGCAAGCAACTGCTGAGAGGATTTGGTCTGGGTTGGGGGGTGCACAAATCCCAACAATGGACACTTGTGATATAAAGATGGAAGAAAGCTATGAAATCCCTGAACTCTGTGTCAAAGCCCAGATGTGCCAGGCTGCACTTGCTCTTGACAAGGAAAGGGCTGCTCTGGGCATGCAGGTTCTGTATTTTCAGTTTGCATTTTCCTTTGCAGTTTTTACAGGGAGGAGGGTGCTTACAGATGCTCCGCATTGTCCACCAGAAAGAACGAGGTTTCTAGTTACTTGCTATGTATAGTCTTGGAGGGAATGTGAAATATGCATCAAAGAGCGAAAGAATGCCCCTACCATTATGCTCCCTGTGGCCCGGAGCCTCTGGACAGTGCTTCAGTCAGGCTGGATGGTTTTCTCCGCCTCGGAAGTGGTTCCGGCATTAAAGCTTGTCCAGTCTCCTTCAGTTGTACTGTTTACTTCCTTCGCTTCTGCTTTGACTGTTTGTTGTGTGCGGTTTGGGGAAGAGCTTAGGTGCACAGGCTAACCTTTTCATTTAGGAAATGTGTGAAAAGTTAGTAAATGGCTTTGGGACCAGCTTGGTTCATGGTAGGGGTGCAGAAATGACTACAGTATGTTGTGTTGGATTCTGTAGATTTATAGGACCAGAAAGCTTGCACTTTGAGAAGAAATGTGGGCTACACTACTCTTTGTTTCCTGAAGGGGAGATAGTAAGTCCTAGGAGCGGAGATGCAGTAGTACAGGATTCAGTATTTTGTTGTGTTTCCAGGGTCTTTTAAGGAGATTTCTCCATAAACCTGTCATCTTTATCTAGGTCTACAAATGCTGTATTACTGGTGGGTTCTTACTCTTTGGATCAGCCCTCAGATTGCTAGAGGACGTCTTTGAGAAGGCAGATGTGATTACACTAGAGCCTTTGTCTGTCTTGCTCATCACTGTATCTCCAGTGCCCAGAAGGGCCCCTAGTGGGTACCAAACAAATATTCACTAATGAATGAATGGAGAATGTCAGGAAGGAGAACAGGGGATGATTGAATGCTGTCTGTGTGTGCCTAGCACTGTGTATGGTATGTTTCACGTGCTTTGGTCATCGTCACCAGTGGCCTCCCTATTGCCAAACCCCCTTTTATTCTGAGTCTTTCTCAGCCTCTTAGTAGCAGCTCTCTCTTTTCTCAGCTTCCTTGACATCACTGTTTCCTGGTTTTCCTCTTACCTCACTGACTGCTTTTGTTCCTTTGCTCTGCTTGTAAATGTTGGCATGCCCGGCGTGCCTGGCACTTGGTCTTAGGTCAGCTTCTCTATTTCTGCATTTTCTTCCTGGATGATATCATCTAGTAATAACTTCAGACACCAGCTTTACTCATTGATTCCCAATTTTTATCCCCAGCCCTCGGCTCCTGAGCTCCAGACTTTGACCTCTAGTTGTGTGTCTGACAGTTCCTTTTTCATATATAATAAGCATCTCAACCATAACCTTGCCAGAAAAGAACTCTTGATTCCTTCCCTGCAACATGTTTTTCCTGTAGTCTTCCCTGGGCTCTTGAGATAGTTTCCTAGTCTCTTTTAATGAGGAAACATCCTCACTAAAAGAACCTGGAAACTTAAGAGATGCAGTTTCCATCCTTGGGTTGGGAAAATCCCCTAGAGGAGGAAACGGCAACCCACTCTCGTATTCTTGCCTGGAAAATTCCACGGACAGAGGAGCCTAGTGGGCTACAGTCCATGGGGTTGCAATGAGTTGGACACAACTTAACACACATGCATGAATTTTTCACATAACAGCGAGTGGGCTTTTAAAAGGCAAAGCAGGTCAAGTCCCTTTCCATATGAAAACTCTTCAGGGGCTGCCATAACACCTAAAATTCTAATTGCTTACCGTGGCCTGTGTGGCCCTGATTCCCTCCACATTGTTACTTCCCAGTGACCTTCCATCCCTCTGTCCAGTCTTTCTGGCCTTACTCTGTTCCTGAAACATGCTAAACTTCTTCCCCCTTTAGGGCCTTTGCATTGCTATTCCCTTTGCTTGGAATATTCTACCCCCAGGTTGCTAAATGCCTGGTTCCTTCCTATCATTTTTGCCTCTGCTCAAATGTCACCTTCTCAGAAGCCACATCTGAATCACCTTATGCTAAGTAGCCCAATACCTTATGTTTTTTTCCTGCATCGCACTTAATGATATCTTAAGATTATCTTGTTCATCTATTTATTATTAGTTTCTGAGGCATTTTGCCTGCCTTATTCAGAGATGTGTTCCTCTCCCTCCAAGAGTACCAGTTCCGAGCGTGGCAGGAACGTAGCAGACACTAAATAAATATTTGCTGAATGGGTGAGTATGTTGGATAATTTAGTTTTCATGGAAAACAGAGGCTCATAGAGGCTGGTAACTGATTTGACCTCTCAAGTCTTCACAGCATTTTCTTTTTTTACTGTGATCCTGCTTGCTGACCCATTTCCTGTTTGCATTTAGTTTTATATTTTTAGTTTGAGTATAGGAAAGGAAAAAGATGAACTTCTGTGTGTAAGAGCCATATCCCAGAAGAAAAGATTCTTCAACTTTCCAAAGTCATGAGTTTCTTTATGGCATTGTCCACCAACCAAGGTCAGGCAAAAAAGAAAAAAGGAAAGAAGACAGGAAAGAAACATAACTTTATTAAACATGTAATAGGTGGTAGGCACAAAACTGAGTGCTTTCATGTGTGTTACCTGACTTTAATTTGAAAGCCATCTCACATAGTTGATATTTACCTCCAATTTCCTAGATGGAAAAACTGAGGCTTAAAAATTTGGATACTTTGCTCCAGGTGATACAAGTATGAATAGGCTTTTTAAACTGGTGTCTCCCTGACACCAAATTTCTGACTTTTTAAGCTCAGATGGTTGCTTTGTGAGATGGAAATGCTCCTGAAATAGAAAGGAAGAAAAAGTGAATTCATTGCATCTCATATAGATGATAACAAATATGGGAAGAACAGGAATAAGTTACAAAGACAATATGGAACACAGACCTACAGTATTCAATGCCCAGGCACATAACTGGATGAATAGAATACAGAGTGAACATTTGGCTCTCTGGCGGGGCTCCTGTATGGTATGACATAGAGCAGCTGTCCCCAGAGAAAGTTCTTTGTTTCTAGACCGGTACGACAGTAGCAGCATTTGAGCAATTCGAGAGTTCTTTCTGCTTTCACTATAAATAGAGTTCATGGAATTCTGTATGTCAAAGTTGATGCAATGAAAAGGAGTCACCGAATATGGAAATCAACCTTACCTCGTTCTATAAACCAGAGACACATTTGGCATTGGGAGGCCGTACAAACGCTGTCATTACTTGGATGGATCCTGAGGTCTTATTTAGCCTAGGAAATTGCAGAGTAGATCCTATTATGTAAGGAGCCAGGAGGACAGCATAATATGGTTACAAAATGCAGCACTTCGTGCCCTTCAGGGAAGAGTTAACAGGACAGATATACGTAGACAGAGGCGTGCGATAAGAATGTGGAAAATA
This sequence comes from Moschus berezovskii, assembly GCF_049115385.1. Taxonomy (NCBI): domain Eukaryota; kingdom Metazoa; phylum Chordata; class Mammalia; order Artiodactyla; family Moschidae; genus Moschus; species Moschus berezovskii. The sequence goes on from NC_142464.1 coordinate 95,853,740, forward strand.
AATGAATGGGTGGCATATATATGTGACTGTTGCCGAAGCTGGGGTTGCTGGATAATCCTCAGATGTCAGATTTCCGTAAGGCCAACATGTGACTCAAAGCTTGCCACTCAACAGAGAATACTGGGCTGTGCTGGTATTAAGAGGCTGGCTGGAAGCTAGGCTCCCACTGTGCAGTAGCCTGACTCCCTGTCGCTTTCTGTGTGTGGGTGGGTGTGCATGTGTGCGTGCGTGTGTGTGAGGGTATACATTTTCATGCAGTGGGTGTTTAAAGAGCTAAGCCCCGAAGCTGGATTTCCACAAACGACCATCACGAGCACTCCAGGCACACCAAACTTCCTCTCTTGGTATTTTTTTTTTCTTTTCATCTTTTTTTTGGGGGCAGATCCCAAAGGGGAGAACCCCCAACATCCAGCCTCCAGGATTGAAATGATTTTCTCTTACCTGTCCCTGCGGGGGCTCTGTCAAGGTTAGAACGGAAGCTATGTGGGACCGGCATATTCTCAAGCACTCGGTGAGAGGAGCTGAAGGAGCGAAGGAGCCGCAGACACCAAAGGAAGAGGGACTCTGCCCTGTTAACATGAACAGCAGCTTGCAGGTTCACCTGCCCAGCAGCTGGGCTTTGTCCAGTGGCTCCCTCAAGGAGAAGTCTGAGCATTCTTTTTTTCTTTTTTATTACTATAGGATGGAGGATGAAGCTGTCCTGGATAGAGGGGCTTCCTTCCTTAAGCATGTGTGTGATGAAGAAGAAGTAGAAGGTGAGTTTGATGGGCCTGGGGAAGTCTGTATTTGTGTATATAAGTCTTTGTAGATAATAGCACCCATACATGGCATATGTCTTATCATTTTGAAGTTAAAAACCCAAGCTGATCTCTGGAGTTTCATTTCATCTCCACATTTTGCTTCAGCACAGAAAGTAATTCTAAGAACTTCACTGGACTGTCAGAATCTGAATCAGTGTGGTCCTGCATAGGTAACAACAAGAAAAACAGATCTGACTTTGAAGCAGGTTCCTATGTTAGCTGTGCTTTTCTGTCAAAAATAAATATTTTGCCAGATTATATTAACCACCCTCCAATGACTAATTCAAGGAGGCTGCTAGATTTATATAGATATATTTGGCAGTATCTTCTAATATCTTCCTTGTAGCCTGAAGGAGAGAGAAGCAGATGTTACAGAGAGAGAATGATACCATTGCTGCAAGAAGCATGGGTCTAAGCTGAGGCTATAAAGAGTGGTAGCTACAGATGCACCTCTGTTAGGAAAAGATGGACAAGTATTCTTTTTTTAACTTAGAACCCCAGAGGAACTCTTTTGCTAATGTTCTCCAGTGCCAGTTAAAAACCAAAGAAGAGTTAAATTTTAGCTGGTACCATGGTGCTTTCTGTATGCTTGCTCTTCTCTTGTGTCTTGACTTATCAGTAATATGGGAATAATCCTACTTATTTGATAGTGAGAAGGCAGGGTTTAATTAATAGTTATTAAAATAAGCATGCAAAGGCATCACAGATATACAGGGTATTACTAACATTTATAATGACAGTTTTAAAAATAAGCAAGGTTTTAGACAGTATTCATAAAGTTAAGTAAAACTTACTGGTTAACCACATCATGAATTCTACCCTTTAAAATCAGCCGAGAATGAATTCATATGTATTTTGAAAACTCCCTAGTCTGATTGGTACTGTTTGATAAGTTACTTAATGCCTACCAAAGACTGGGACCAGGGAGGTGGTGGGGTTGGGTAAAGAGGGTGGGTGCTGTGTGTTTTGGAGTGATTCTTCAGCCAGACTCAATACCAGATTCCAGGCAAGTGATGCTCTTGTGCCACCTGGGGTAGTTTGAATAATGTGGCCATTATGTCTCCTTGGTGAGTTTCTTCTGATTGTGTAGTGTTGGAGGGTGGGTTCCCCTCACCCCCACCTTCCCACTTCCCGCATGTACGCTCTTGAGACTGACTAATTAGAAGTTGATGCCTATGTTTCTTAGGAAAAAGGAAACCACAATATTTTTGTTCTTATTGTTTTATGGGTTCCTTGCACTTTTACAGCATGACTGTGGGAAAATGCCAAGCTAATGAAAGCAAAATAGTAAAACTTTTGTCTTAAGATTCTTGTAACCCTTGATGCTGTCTCCATTGTGGTGATTCTGTCACTGTCCCAGTGTCAAAGAGGAGATAAGAATCTTAAAGTTACAGCAGATAACTATAAGAAGCACTGTAGGACTGAGCAAATATCTGATCATTTCAGAACAATTAAAGTAGAAAAATCAGTGAGAGCTTGGGGATGAGATGTCCTCTGTGTGTGTGTATGTTCCTTGAGAATAACCCTCTAGCTAAGTTCTCAGGAGATGTTAATCACTTCTTGAGTTTGTAATATCTGTAGGATTGACAGCGCTTTACTGGAGCAGGATATTATACATGGATTTCTTAATACTTTGACTAAGAAGTTTATTTCCTGCAGTTTTCCCCTTGATTTTTCAAGCAGAAAATTAAGACAACAGTGTAGTGAGTAGCAACAAATCTGTAGATAGATTTCTTTAAGGAGAAGCAAAAAAGACAAAGGTGATCAAAATATCTGTAAAATTGATTGGCTTTGTGGTGATTCACCTTGCTGTATGGATTTTGTGTATTTTCCTATTCTGGTGAAACTTCTATTTTAATGATAATCTTTCATGTTGAGTGGAGTGTGGATTGGTTACGTTTCTTTCAAAGCCTGTTTAGCTAGTTGCTGTTATTGAATGCTGAGACTATGTAGGATGGCTGCTTATGGCCATGATTTGGTGGAGGCATCCAACAGTATGGGGTCCTTACAGTACAGGTCATGAAATATTATTAGAAACTACTGTTTCTAATTCAGTGCCTTCCCAGTTGACCTTCCCATTTTCTCACCTGGCTTCATCTTGTGAGGGTGGTAGCACTTAAATTTTACAGTAATTCTGGGTGACAGTGTAAAGAAGTTGAAATGGAGATGGGTTTGAATGGCTTACCATGATTCCAGTGGTTGAGCAGGAGGATACAATTGATTTGACTGTCAATACCTCTGATCAGGATTTTGATGGGAACATTTTCCTCAAGGACATGAGTCTATCTCATATTTTTAATTGCATGGAGAAGAGTGTTCTTAAAGGAAAGAAGACTTATTTTTGTTGTGAAGTAGCTGAGTTTCTGGTCCATTTATGTCTGAAGTAAGTGCTCTAGTTTAAGGATCAGAAATTCAAAGGGCAAGGATCTGGAACACCTAACATTTCTGTTACCAAACATGTTTTCTTTTACCCAAACAGTATTTCTCTTGCTTCTGGAATAAATATGGTTGAGGTATATTGCAGCACACTTGGCAAAAGTGAACTTAAAATAAAACTTTGTTTTTTAAAGTAATTTACACTAATAAGATGCACTCCCATTAAACGAGTATTAGGGTGACCTCCAGTAACTCTGGTTATTTTGATATGATTATGCTTTAAAAATTTTTCTAGGATCACTCAATTTGGGCTGATTGGATTCATCTCAGCTTGATGGCAAAAAGAGTCAAACGCTGCCTCATAGTTCTTTCTAATGCTGTAGTTCTGAGAAAGGTAGACAGAGACTTTCAACCACACCCTCAATTCACCTGGTTCAACTTTACTCTCAGTGGGTGGCATGACACTTAATCTGCATTCTAAAAACTCAGTAGAAAACCATCAGCTGCAAACTCGCTAAGAATAGAGTGAATCAGAAGAGGAGGCTTTTTCTGTTTAAATAGTGAATTTATCTATGTGGGATATGTTTAAAGATCTAAAGCTCTTTTTTTCATGTAGTTTGCCTGATAAACCAGGCTTCCCAGCTGATGCCAGTGGTAAAGAACCCTCTTGCCAGTGCAGGAGACAAAAGAGACGTAGGTTTGATCCCAGGGTCAGGAAGATCCCCTGGAGAAGGAAATGGCAACCCACTCCAGTATTCTTGCCTGGAGAACTCCATGGACAGAGGAGCCTGGCGGGCTACAGTTCATGAGATATGGAGTCGCATATGACTGAAGCGACTTAGCATGCAGGCCTCTTGTACATTTATAATAATGGTTTAAAAAGATACTCTTGAGTAAGGAAACCCAGTGTCAATTTTAATCTTTAAAATAAAGAGAAGCTTGTATGTCTGCTCTTTCAGTGCTTACCTTACAGTGTGTTTGGTGAAGCTAACATTTTTGGTATAGAGTGGTTACTGTGGGTAACTCATTTAAAGTTTGTAACATTTCAGATACCATGTTTGTGTTTGTACCCACAGGGTCCAGCTCCAGCCCAGGCATTTCTGTAGAACTGGTCTGTTAGATGACAAATTGATGTTCAGTCGCTAAGTTAGGTCCAACTCTTTGTGACCCCATGGACTGCAGCACTTCAGGCTTCCCTGTCCTTCACTGTCTTCCTGAGTTTGACTCTTCCTGACTTCAAACTCATGTCCGTTGAGTCAGTGATGCCATCCAGCCCATATCTTCTGTCACCGCCTCCTCCTCCTGCCCGCAATCTGTCTCAGCATCGGGGTCTTTTCCAGTGAGTCAGCTCTGCGTCAGGTGGCCAAAGTATTGGAGCTTCAGCTTCAGTCCTTCCAATGAATATTCAGGGTTGATTTCCTTTAGGATGGACTGGTTTGATCTCATTGCTTTTCAAGGGGACCCAGAAATGTCCACTCTGAGGAACAAGACTGATTTTTCATTTCAAACACACTTAGGGGAAATTGGCAAATTTTGTTGGGTGAACCAAGGTTGAGAGAGGAAGATCCCAGGTAGCTTTTTCTAAAGAGGAGGAAATTCTATGGATATTTTATCCTTTAAAAAGTCAGCCAGGGTTTTGGATCTGTATGATATAAACAGATTACTTAATATTCTCATATTTCGCAATAGGGGGAAAAGAGCAAACTCCACCTTATCCTTTGAGATAAGGCCTTGGCTCTGCAAGGCTAGGTAACTCCCTGGCAAGCCTTGGCAACTCTGACTTCATGACGAGGGGCCCTTTTCTTAACATCAGTCCTAAGCAGCAACTCAGGAAACATAAAGTACAGAAATACAATATTGGCTGAAACAGGTCTGCATTTCTGAAGTTTGATCAGTGCTCTCAAATCCATTGATATATTGTAGTGGTTTTCCTCTTCCATTCAAAACCAAGTCCAAGAGGAAATGCTCTCCCATCTGTCCAAATGGAAGAAGAATTCTACAAATTCCCAGGTCTACTGTTGGACATTAAGAGAGAGAGTGTTGTTGAAAATTCATGGAATTTACAGGAAGGTTATTTTTAGGGAAATAAAAGTAAAAAAGTAGGACAGGGTCAGGAACACAGTAGACATTCACTGTTTGTTGAAAGAGTGAAGAAATGAAAGTGTAAATAAACCAAATGAAGCTTACATAGAATTAATTTATATAGTCCTCTAAAGCCTTTGTTTAAATTTTCAGTTAGAATTCTGTTTCTCTTCTCTTAGTCAAATGAGATGATATAGTCTCTAATGATCCTAGTGCTTGTTAATAATCCTACTTGATTTTGCAAAGATCATTGATATATGTACATCATTTATACTGATAAGAAAAAGAAGCCCCATAAACACATCCACTGTATTCTTTTTCCTTCTTTTGCTTTGTATTTTGAAGAGAGAGACTAAAGTGATGAACTGGTGGTTTTTGTGTTTGGAGAGGTCAAGATCTCAACATTTTACAGACATGAAATCATAATGACTTAAACCTATTTTTCACTGGAGGATGTTGTGATGATGTATTTATGTGTATTGGAGGAGGTAGTATTCTAAAGAGAAGGAGGGGCCTAGTGGACATTTGGTAATCATTACAATAGTCAAAAAAGGTAATTGCCAAGAAGAAGTGAATGAAAACCTAGTGGATGGGAAGGAAGGAGATGGGAAGGGAGGGGCTGGTTGGGGTCAGCGCTATTCTGAGCGCTGGATATAAGTGTCGGGTTGCATTTTGCTGACCTCCTCTCTCCTGTTCTCTATTATTGCCCAGAAAACAGTGTGTACAGAGGAAATACTTGGGCAAATATTGCTGAAGGAAAAGCCTTCTTAAAAGAAACAATGTATCCACACGTTGGAGAGCTTGGAGGAAGTGTGGTCAGGTGTTTTAAGGGTTGAGGCTTGAATAAGTAGCTTGGGTTCCCAGAGCATGTTGAACCCACACAGACCTTTCCCAGCGTCCTGCTTCTTTCTCGTCATGGCCTCAGCTGGAAGCCTGCCAGAGGTCCTAAAGCAGGCAGCACCCAGCTCTCTGACACCTCCTGCTGTGTCACACTGAAGTTAAGTATTTGTATATAGATTTCCTGAGCTTAAAGGAAATCAGATGATAAATCCTGTGGGGTTTGGAAGCTGGACTCAGACATCCCTTCTCAGAGTTTTCCAATTGTAGAGAATTCCCTGGTGGTACAGTATGGGCTAAAGCCTTCTGGAGGCCACTTTCTGTCCTAGGTGACTACATTCTTTTATGGCAAGAAGTTTGCAGAATTGAACTTGGTACTTGAGTCATGTTTTCCAAGGATCCAGAAATTCTGAAATAATACACTTGCAGCAAATTTTGTCTGCGGTTGAGTTTCTTTCTCTAAGCTTTGTATCTGCTCATATTTTTGAGATGAATTGTTTCATATTTATTTTGGGGAGTCTCTGTCATTTGTATTATTCATGTGTTGTTAAGGCAGAGTGACTGAACATCAGTTTGGGAATAAAAGTTTAAAAACTTGTCTATTGCTGAACCATTGCGTAAGTGAAGAAAAACTTAAAGTTTGGATTTCTCAGTTCTGCACAATGAGAATCAGACACACCATTCACCATAGAACTGTTTTAATAATGACCAGAAACAGTGTTGCTGCTGTACTTGGCATTAGGCATAGGAGTACTTTATACAAGGCACGTGTGCATGCTAAGTCGCTTCAGTGGTGTTCAGCTCTTTGCAACCCTATGGACTGTAGCCTGCCAGGCTCCTCTGTCCGTGGGATTCTCCAGGCAAGAATACTGGAGTGGGTTGCTATGCCCTTCTCCAGGGGATCTTCCTGACCCAGAAATCGAACCCACATCTACTGAGGTTCCTGCATCGCAGGCGGATTCTTTACTGCTGAGCCACTGGGGAAGCCTACTTTATACTGTATCACTGTCTTATTCTTTTGCTTTCTGATTGATACAGGTTCACCAATAATTTTCAGTGATTATCATCCCCCAAAATTTGAACTACCAAAATATTTGTTATTTTCGTTTTTAAAATTTTATTTATTTATTTTAATTGGAGGATAATTACTTTACAATATTGAGATAGCTTTTATCATACATCAGTGTGAATCAGCTATAGGCATATGTGTCCTCTCCAGCCTGAACCCATTATTTTCTTAATTCATCTTTACCAACACCTATCCTTTGCCTTCCTAATAACCACACTTACCTACTGCTTCTTGTTTTAGAAGAGGCAAGCCAGGAAGGTCAAGAGAATTTTCCTGAGGCCTGCTGTCTATTTCTCTTTAAATACGTTCTGATTCCCTTTAGGCTCTGGGTGTGAGATCTGGTTTCCATGGTTAGATTGCTCCGAGAGATATTACATCTAATTTGTGAAATTGTCTCCTCTTCCAAGAAAAGATATACTAACTATACTTGCATACAGGATAAATCATAAATGTGTGCCCATTGTAATAAGGCCTGCAAAGTTACCCTTCTGGAAAACAGATTTAAGTGTGTGGTAATTTCCTACCAATGAGGAGGATTCAAGGGTTTATTATATATGTAATGTATATAAACACACCTACACACTATAAATTTTTTTCTTTTTTCCTTTCCCCATATGCAGCATGAACTAGAGTAATTCTGTTCCCTACTGGCTGTTATATAATTTAGGTGCCAATTCAATGAGATTATGCAATGGTATAGAAATAATACTAAGTGTTCAAACCTGAGCTACGTGTTTCCCCATTTTTATCATTATAAGATTTAAAGTCATTGGGAATTGAAAATTTGGTGTGATGAGGGAGAGCAGAGTAAGAACAGAATAAAACTGAATAAAGCTCAGTGGAGGCTCTCCTGTTGCTGAAGTGGGCATGCTGATGGGATTTGGTTTCGTTCTGTTTCATTTTCCTTTTTTGGCTGATAGCACGTAGGGGACTGAGGTGAGAGCCTGCCAGGGTAGGAGTTCACAGGAGGTTCCAAATATTGTGCCCCTGAAGCTGCTGATTGCTAGGTGGGATGAAGGTGAAGGGAAGGAGGGTGGTGAGTGACAACCTTTGAATCATTAGTAGAGGCGACTTAAATAACTCCCTTCCCTGAATAGCTGCACAAGGTTTTAAATCTGATGAATTGTTTTTACCTTTACCAAGAGTTAGAATTAGAAGGCAGCCATCCTAAGTGCTACATCCAACATGTTCACGTTTCTTGATACTCTGTTGACTTTGAAAGGAGAGCAGATTCAACCCTCTTGGGACATGATTTTACTCCCTCTTAATGGTGGGTTACTCAATACCTTTGACAAGGCCAAAACTTCTGGAAATCAAAAGGAGTGTCTGAATTTTAGTGAAATCAGCCAACGTACCAGCTTTAGAGGGCCAGAGTCACACATTTTATGAATTAGTTAATTCACAACCCTACCCTCTAGTTGATTATTAAATTTTCAATGTGATTCTGTTCCTGCTGAAAGATAAAGACAGTGTCTTGGATGTAGAATGAAAGCACACAGTTGAATCCAATGGATCCATGTATTTGGCAAATGCAGTCAGTGTCTGGTGTTTGAGGTACTTTAATTCAGTGTTGTGGGTTAGAGAATGTGGTGGACAACCAGGAGTCTCAGAACCTATTTCTGTTTTTGGCTCTGCCCTGTCTTTCTGGGTGACATAAGGCCGATCATGTTTGTGTGGGTTGCGTTTTCTTCATGCAGATTGCAGTTAATAACTTAGCTTCTTCTCCACCCACTAGAGATGCTCTAAGGATTCTTGGATAATACCAGAAAAATACTTTGACATTTGCAATAAGCTATTGTCCAGTTGCTTAATTTCTGAATCTCAGATTTTCATGCAAAGAAACAGCATTGGTGCTTCCTTATCCCCTAGTTTTGCTAGGGGTATAAGGAAACTAATTTGAAAACCCCAGGATGAACCCTGTAAATTTAAGGTGTTAATTTGTTTGGGTCTAGTCCTTGCCTGTGATTTATTTTTGTGTTTAACACTTTCTCAAGTGCTTGCTGGAACTACAGAATGCTTTCTGACTTTTCTGTTGATTACTGGTATCTGGTAATCAACAAGTTAGCTGATTATTATCTGTGTTAACTCTTCTCTTCCCTTGTGGTTCAGCTGGCAATGAATCCGCCTGCAATGCGGGAGACCTGGATTCGATCCCTGGGTTGGGAAGATCCCCTGGAGAAGGGAACAGCCACCCACTCCAGTATTCTGGCCTGGAGAATTACATGGACTGTGTAGTCCATGGGGTTGCAAAGAGTCAGAAAACACTGAGTGAATTTCATTAACTCTTCTCATTAACTTTGATGGACAAAGCTTTTATTAATTTTTTTTAGCTTATAAAAATGGTAAGAACACTTGCAGATATATAAGCTCTGATATGTTTCTTTTCCAGGCAAACATGTATTACTGAAAGTGATAGCGTATTCCAGTGAGGTCAGTAACTAATGTGTCGTCAAATAAACTCATCATTTAAGGACACAAAGTTGGTTGATATGATAATTTAGAGAGTATATCATGCCTGTGGGTGAGTATACATGGAGACCAAGATATATATCTCCTATAGAGTGATGTTAACTTGAGACCTAAAGGGTGAAGAGGGTTAGCTAGGTCAAGAAGGAGGGAAACCTCCTAGGCCAGCATGTGTGAAGGCCCAGTGGTGAGTAGGCCTGTTTGAGAAGTGAAAATAAGGCCCATGCAGCTGGACCACATGAACCAGAGGTGGATGCTGCTGCTGCTAAGTCGCTTCAGTCATGTCCAAATCTGTGTGACCCCATAGACAGAAGCCTACTAGGCTCCCCTGTCCCTGGGATTCTCCAGGCAAGAACACTGGAGTGGGTTGCCATTTCCTTCTCCAATTCATGAAAGTGAAAAGTGAAAGTGAAGTCGCTTAGTCGTGTCCGACTCTTAGCGACCCCACGGACTGCAGCCTACCAGGCTCCTCCATCCATGGGATTTTCCAGGCAAGAGTACTGGAGTGGGTCGCCAGTGCCTTCTCTGAGAAGTGGGTGGAACCCAGATAATTCATGACTTTTGCTAAAGATTTAGGATTCATTTAGTGTTCACTGGGGAGCCACTACAGAGTGTTGTAAGCAGTAAAGTGACAAGACAAAACGCATTTTAAAAAACATCTCTTTGGCTGATGGGTGGAGAAAGCATCCCAAGAGGACAAAGGTAAAAGTGGGGAGACTGTTGCTAAGATTCAACTGAGAGATGATTTTAGGGTTTCAGTTCAGTTCAGTCGCTTAGTCGTGTCCGACTCTCTGCGACCCCATGAATCACAGCACGCCATGCCTCCCTGTCCATCACCAACTCCTGGAGTACACTCAAACTCATGTCCACAGAGTCGGTGATGCCATCCAGCCATCTCATTCTCTGTCGTCCCCTTCTCCTCCCGCCCCCAACCTTTCCCAGCATCAGAGTCTTTTCTAGTGAGTCAACTCGTCGCATGAGGTGGCCAAAGTATTGCAGCTTCAGCTTTAGCATCAGTCCCTCCTATGAACATCCAGGATTGATCTCCTCTAGAATGGACTGGTTGGATCTCCTTTCAGTATAAGGGACTCTCAAGAGTCTTCTCCAACACCACGGTTCAAAAGCATCGATTCTTCGGCGATCAGCTTTCTTCACAGTCCAACTCTCACATCCATACATGACCACGGGAAAAACCATTGCCTTGACTAGACGGACCTTGGTTGGCAAAGTAATGTCTCTGCTTTTTAATATACTATCAAGATTGGTCATAACTTTCCTTCCAAGGGGCAAGCCTGGGACAAAAAAGATGGGTTGAATTGTCAGCACTTGCTGATGAACAGATGTGCTGGTGGGGGGTGGTTACTTTTGGATTTCTGCTTTGAGCAGTTTGGGGACTTACATGCCATTTGTGATGAGGGACACTGGAGGAATAGTAGTGAAGGAAGGTAGGTGTTCAGCTTTTGACTTTGAGACTCCTGTGAGACATCCAGTAGAACTCTAAAGCAGGTACTTGGCCACACAAGCTGGAGCTAAAAAGAAAGGATGGGGATGGGATAGAAATTTGGGAATCCCAGGGAGCTAGCTAGTATTTGAAGCCATAGGGGGACTTCCTTGGTGGTCCAGTGGCTAAGACTCCTTGCTGCCAGTGCAGGGGGCCTGCATTCGATCCCTAGTCAGGGAGCTAGATCCCATATGTTGCAATGAAGACCTGACACAGCAAAATAAACTGATAAATTTTTTTTTTAAAATCCCCAAAACAATATGTTAAAAAATAAAGCCACACGAATGGATGACATTACCAAAGGAAGAGAATAGGGTGGGAGGAGGACTGGTCTGTGTTCTTCGATGCCAACATTTGGAGACTGAGAAGGAGCAATCATCGAAGTCTTCTGAGGCCAGGAAAGACTGTTTTCAACCAGGAGCCAGTGATGGACAGTGCTGAGTGCTGCCTGGAGTCAAGTAGATGAGGAGTGAAAAGTAACTGGTCGATTTGGCAGAAAAGGGTGATTGGTGGCTTTTAGCAGTCTAGGTGGCATTGTCAGGAAAGAGTCAAATCAGAGCCGATTGAAGAATGCCCAAAGAGAAAACCACCATCATAAGTAGTTGTGGAGGGACTTTGAGAAATAGTAGAAAAATTTTAGCTTTTCCCTTATGTGCTTCATTATACTTGACCAATTAAAATCCTTAGAATTATTACAGAAATTTTAGAGCTCAAAAGGATCTTCGAGAAAATGTAGCTTAGTGTTCTCACAGATGGAGAGATGAGCCCTGAAGAAGGTAAAGTGATTTGCTTGTAGTAACGCTGATGGTAATTTGGAACACGTGGACAAGGAGCCAGACTTCTTAACTTTACCAGGGTAGTGCTCCTTCCAAAAATGGGTGCTTGAGGTCTGGTCCCTTTCCATGATAGAAAGGAAGCTGGGTGAGAGCTGGAAGGGTAGCCTGGAAGAGCAGGGAGTAGGAAGAACTGAATGGAGAAGAATAAAAGGTGTTGGGAGAGCTTGTGAAAAGGTGCGAGGGAAAGAAGGCACATGCCTGGCTGGCCTCATTGTTTGCACGACCACAGGTGCTCATGGGAGGACAGGTATCTGCCAGAATGTCTTCATATTCTGGGGCAGTTTACCGAGCTAAGTGTTGTAGATTTAAACTTGTCATTCTGTGATTATAAGACACATTTTCAGAGACTTCCTGAGCCTGTTTTGTCCTCTTTTGTAGTTGCTAACTTGAAAAGCTTAATCTTTTTTCTCCCTACTTGGCTATATTTTGCAGACAATGCAATACCGGGGGTAGGGTGGAGTGTAGGTACCATGGTAGTGGGGAAGTGAGAAAGGAAACCTATAACCAGGAGCTCCAAGAGTCCCAGCCTCTACATCATTAGCTGTTTGGCGTTACTTGGTTAACTGGTACATGAAGAGGTTTAATCAGGTGATATTAAAGCTCATTTCAGTTCTAAAAGTGTGATTATGTGCTGCTGTGTCAGTGAATGTTGTCCTGTTTTTCTGGGTGCAAGTGGAAAATCATAGTCGTGATGATTCTGGGATTGCACTTAACTATGCTAGTTTGAGTCATTCCCAGCACTTTCTCTATTTCTTGGTCTTTGTTTTACCACCCCCCAACCTGCGGGCCGCCCCCTCGCCCTGCATGATCCAAGTCTTATTTACCTATGTACAGGTGTGTGAGAGGAGGGAATTGTGTGAACTAATATTAGATGTTTGATACCTGATTAGCTGTGAGTGCATTGACTATATAGTGGATTATCTGTCTATAGTGACTAAGTCTACTCTTCCTATTGCCCAGCGGGGCTTAGGCTAGTGCTAAAAGGGAAGCCAGAATAGAGTCGCAGACGGACAATGTGGTTAGAATGAGAGTGTGAATGTGTGCATTTATGTGTCTGTCTAAGCTGCCTCTCTGGCTGCAATTGCAAATCCGGTTATCAATGACCATTGGATTAGCCTTTGTTTTCTCTCTTCCAGCCCTACTTGCCATTCAGTTGTGCAAATGGTGACCACAAGAGAGATAATGGAAACTGTCAGTTCTCTGTGTTTGGCTCACAGGTGGATTTTGTCTGACTGCATGTGTATTGCACATTAAAATTCTCCAGCTCTTTCAGGGTTCTGGGGTGTCAGGAGGAGTCAAGGGTTCATCTCCTCCTGTTAGGTGGCTCCTCTTTGCACTGCCCTGGCTGGCTCTGACCTTCCAGATCTTTTGAAACCACTCTCCTCTATGCTGTCAAGTAAAAAGGATGACAGGCCTGAGCCCTGGGGGTTGGCACCCACAGTGTGAAAGCTCCGGGGAGACCCTCCTGCAGCAGGGTGGTGATGACCTGACACTGGATCCTGCTGTGTATTGCCTCTGCTGCACAGTTAAACTCTGCATAATGACTAGACACCTAACTGAGGGGTGAGTTAGCCTGGATTTAAAAGTGAAATAGAACAGTCTTTGGGACTCTGTGGGAGAGGGTGAGGGTGGGATGATTGGGGAGAACGGCATTGTAGCATGTATATTATCATAAGTGATCAGTCCAGGTTCGACACATGATACAGGATGCTTGGGGCTGGTGCACGGGGATGACCTGGAGGGAGGATATGGGGAAGCGGGAGGTGGGAGGGGGGTTCAAGAGAGGGAACACATGTACACCTGGGGCGGATTCATGTCAATGTATGGCAAAACCAACCAATATATTAATGTAAGGTAATTTGCCTCCAATAAAATAAATTAAAAAAAAAAAAGTGAAAGTGAAGTCACTCAGTCGTGTCTGACTCTTTGTGACCCCATGGATTGCAGCCCACCAGGCTCCTCTGTCCATGGGATTTTCCAGGCAAGAATACTGAAGTGGGTTGCCATTTCCTTCTCCAGGAGCCTTGATTTAAAGTTGGCTCTTTTGTCTTGCCCAGGGGGAGTACTCTGGGGGAGTGCTCTGGAGTAACTTCTCTGGAGAACAGAGGGTGTTCACAAGTTATTATCAGGGCTCAAGGTGGGTGGGAAGGAAGAGAAATAGGGCTTTCTTTCCCCCCTTTGGAAATAGGAGGGAGAGATAAGAGCAGCATTTTCTGTGTATCTTTGTGCACTATATACAATGGAGGATGTTTTATTGACATATTGGATTTGGATTGTCCATAAAAATGATACTTAGCTCTTTATCTCTCTATGTAGAGATTTTATATATATATATGTCTCAATATAAATGTGTTAAAAAATGTTAGCTGCTCAGTCATGTCTGACTCTTTGTCACCCCATGGACTGTAGCCTGCCAAGCTCCTCTGTCCATGAAATTCTCTAGGCAAGAAGACTGGAATGGGTAGCCGTTCCCTTCTCCAGGGGATCTTCCCAATCCAGGCGTTGAACCCAGGTCTCTCGCATTACAGGTGGCTTCTTTATTGTCTGAGCCACCAGGAAAATCCCATAAATATATATAGATACAGGTATAAATATAGATTATACTTTAAAACTATGTACGTGTATACTAAGTAGCTTCTGTCATGTCCGACTCTTTGTGACCCCATGGACGGCCTAGCCCACAAAGCTCCTCTGTCCATGGGATTCTCCAGGCAAGAATACTAGAGTGGGTTGCCATTCTCTTCTCCAGGACATCTTCCCCACCTAGGGATAGAACCCTAGTCTGTTACATCCCCTGTGTTGGCAGGCAGATTCTCTACCACTCGTGCCAAAAGAGGCTTTGCTAGAGCAGAGTTAAAATTACTTTGGAGAAGCAGTTTCTTAGAGATTGTGAAGCACTTCAGGAGCTGCAGTTTATAAAAGATAACATGATTTTTAGTCCTATTTACTCATCAAGGTTGGCTCCCGTGGTGCCTTTAAGTTGTCGTTGTGGCCTAGATATATTCAAATAATGGATGATCACTAAATATAAGAAAGCTGTGTTTCTTTAAAAATATTCACTCATTCAGATTTTATACAGTGTGGGTCAGCTTTAGCCTCGGTTATCAGCTATTAGTAATGGAAGCTGTAATGAAAGTGTAACTTCAGTGTGTGGTCATCGGTTCCTCACCTTTGCTCAGATGTGTCCGACTGCAACCCCATGGACTGTAGCCCACCTACCTAAAGACTATGATTAGAACTACTTTTCTAAAAATGAGCACTTGTAAAGCAGGTGCAAAGTTTTCTGAGCTTTAGCTTGTTCTTTAAGACAAGAGTTTAGCTAAGTTACCAGCAGCTCAACTCCCCTTTGAGACCTTTTCCTTGTGCTGTTTGTTTTGCCTCGAGATTGTTATCATTTTCATCATCAAATATTAAATATTAAAAGTACTCTGCTCAGTAAATACCAGGTAGCAAGCTGAGATTTCTTATCAGTCTTGCTTGGGAACCTCAAGTTGCCTTAAGAATTTCTGGGAGGTTTTCAGTGAACAAAAGTCCCATGTCATTCAGTGAGGAGAAAAGTATTTCCCTGTTTTTCATCACTTTTACTACTTATTCGCTTGCATGCCTGCTCCTAAGTGTAATTGGTAGCATTAATATTAAAATAGATTACTAATCAGCACTCAGAATGGTCTGTAAATAAATTACATATGTAGCATGCAATAATCTATTATGAAACACGTGCATTATTTTTTTTTTTTCCTGTGTGAAAAGTTGGCCCTATCCAAAATATAGGAATAGAAATGATCCCTTGTCTAGAGTAGTGGGATCTGTTTTGTGGACTGTCAAGCAAACATCTAACCAAAGGGGCTGACTTACCCCCTGTTAAATGCAAAATTATAACATGCCTTTCAAAGTGAGTTTTCTTTTCATGAACTGGTATTTATGCCGAAGTAAATTAGCAATGTTGCATTGATTATATTTTAATAGAACTGGTTATGGACACTCTTATGGGTCTGTGGGTAAAGCACTAACGAGTTACTTGTATTTCCTTTATTAAAGTATTTAGGATTCTACAGACTGATCCGTTTCTTATTATGTAAAGTGCCAAACACACAACCTCTCTGGCATTTGGACTTGATACTATGATTCTCTGTAAGGTTTCCAAAGTACCTTTGAGATTCATTTTGGTACAAGAAATAAAGTCTTTCCAGCATCTTTTAGACAATCTATCCCACATCCAGGGTCTCTGCCTCCTCTTCCAACATTTTTCTTTTCATAATTAAAAAAATAATAAATCTCTCTTTAATTTGTCTCCTTCCCCTATATCCTTCTTGGCAATAGCTACAACAAGTTTCAGGCACTTTGGCATAAGACCAGGTTATTTTAGATAAGCCAAGGAAGGCAGTCTTTAACTTACGTTTGGGGAATATTGCTGATTAGTTCTGAAAGAACGATGTAAAGTCCCAAGTGTTGTAGAATCTTTGCTTTGAACCAGAGAGAACAGAAATCTCATTGATTATAGAAAGAGGAACGATGTGGATTAAAATCAAATTGGGAACATCCCTCAGAATTTACTTAGTGATGTTCTGTAGGAGCCTGGGGCTGGCGGGGGGTGGGGTGGCCTTGGGGGAAGGTAGATTTCTGGACAAAGATTTAGACTTGTAGATTTCGATGTACTTAAAGGACCACCAAGGACCCTTAACTCTCTGGCTAGAAATCTACATTTCCCACAGCCACCCCAGCCTCTACCCCTGGTACTGACATCTCAGGTTTCAAAAAATATTTATACACTGCCTTATTCTAAAATGTTTCAACGTGAAGGGGAAATAACCATTGAAAAGTTGGAAGAGTGAGGTTAGTGTTTAAAATGCACGTCACAAAACTGTCTACCCATTGCAGGTTGGACTGAGATTTGTCTCTTCTATTTGTAGCTGTCAACATGAGGAAGGAAACATCATTTATAAGATAGTATAAATATAGTGTCTATCACAAAAAAGCCCCCTAAAAACACAAAGCGCCACCAAAGCAATGATGAAGCACTCACTATTTTTAATGTTGAGACCTGGGAGATAGTTCTCCTGAGGGATTTTTAAAAAGAGATTAATATCTTTTTTTAAAATTAATTATTTTTTTTGTTGTTGTTCATGCTTTGCAGCAAGCAGGATCTTATTTCGCTGACCAGAGGTTGAACCTCGGCTCCCTGCATTGAGAGCTCAGAGTCTTAACCATCGGACAATTAGGAAAGTCCCTTTTTTGTAGAATTTTATGAGTTAGCTGGTGACAGTATCCTTGACTTCCCTGAATCTTGGTTTCTTTGCCTGTACAATGGTGATGTTGTTGTTCAGTCGCTAAGTTGTGTCCAACTCTTGCTACCCCATGGACTGTAGCCTGCCAGGCTCCTCTGTCCTCCACAGTCACTGAGAGTTTGCTCAAATTCACGTCCATTGAGTCGGTGATGCTGTCTAACCATCTCATCCTCTGTCGTTCACGTACTTCGTGCAGTGGTGAGGATGGCATGAGGTCATAGAGGAGGCCGAGCCACAGCCTGGCTCATTTGTAAGAATTCCATAAGTGGCTTCTGTCATCTGTATGTATATAAACATAGCACCATGTTTCCTAAGGGCTTCCCTAGTGACTCAGCTGGTAAAGAATCTGCCTGCAATGTGGGAGATCTGGGTTCGATTCCTGGGTTGGGAAGATCCCCTGGAGAAGGGAAAGGCTACCCACTCCAGTATTCTGGCCTGGACTGTATAGTCCATGGAGTCGCAAAGCGTCGGCACGACTGAGCGACTTTCACTCACTCATTCATGTTTCCTAAAGGAGCTAATGATCCGTGTTGCATAGAGGCATATATTGTTAACCACTCAGTTCTCTACAGAAATTCTAGCTTGACTCACTTGATGGGTTTCGTTCTTCAAAGTCCTAAATTATCTTTGGTAGTGAAGTGGGTATCTGTGGAAGCCTCTTTCACTTAAATGACTACAGTTACTAAGTGTAGAGTTCTCTGGTGGCCTCAAATCACAGTAGCAGCTCTCAAGGGCGTTAGTGTAGAATGCTTTAGGAACTGGGAGAAGTGGACACGGCAGCATCTCAGGACTTCTGCTTTCCCCTGAGGTGGAGCATGTGAAGATGGGAAGAAACATGGATCACCTGGTGATAATTTCCGAAGGCCAGAGATAACCAGAAAAGCTATTTTTCTTCCCAGGAGTACTGGCTGTGGTTGGATTGTGAGATATTCCCAAGATATTTAGAGTTTGTTGAGAACTTGCACCATCTGTCACAGAAAGGTATGCAGGGTATTTATTTGAATGCATGATACTGAGGCCCTGCCAAATCTAGGACTGAATACCCTTTGACTCACACCTAAGTGAACACTGTCCAATGTAGATTCCAGTAGTTTTATGCTACAAAATTTTGAGTAGCAAGAATGTAACCTTAATTTTAATAACATTTAAACCAGTCACCATTTCCTTATGAATTATAGCTATTAAATTTTTTTGCTCTTTCTTCTTTTTACATTATCTTTGGAAGCAGTCTTTACTGACATTTGGTAGCTAAACTGGTAAAGAATCCACCTGCAATGCCAGAGATCCCAGTTCGATCGCTGGGTCGGGAAGATCCGCCAGAGAAGGGATAGGCTATCCACTGCAGTATTCTTGGGCTTCCATGGTGGCTCAGCTAGTAAAGAATCCGCCTGCAATGCAAGAGACCCGAGTTCAATCTCTGGGTTGGGAAGATCCCCTGGAGAAGGGAAAGGCTACCCCAGTATCCTGGCCTGGAGAATTCCATGGACTATACTGTCGGGTTGCAAAGAGTTGGACATGACTGAGAGACTTTGGCTCACTAGGGGAGAATTTTTTTTTTGAGCCTAAAACTTATTCCCTTGTAAGTTAAACAGGTACTTATCCCTGATTCTCCGAGCATCTTACTGTTTTGTAGACTCTTGCTGAATTGGAAGGCTTGTCTATCAAGTTTCCCCTTTTCATTTTACACTTAAAATAATACTATATCCTCCACCTCTATGGCTTTCCTAAGAGCTTGCTGTCATTTGGTGAGTTATAATTTTAAAAAGAGTCATCAGTCTTCATGGCATATCTCTGAAACAGGTAAAGATATTTTAATGAAAATAGATATTGAAATCAACTATGATATTCTTATCAGTAATAGTGTTAAAAAAATCAGTAACGCTGTTTCTGTTGATCCTAAAGACAGGTATTTTGTGGGGGTGGTAAGAATGCTTTCATTCCAGCTCACTTTACTTTTGGTATGTTTGGTACTTGGCATATACAGCTTATAAAATATTTGGTCATCATTTTGAGAAAGCGTGCCTTTCCCCTACTCACCAATGTGATGCTGCCTTCCTCTCTTCTGGTGGGCAAAGAAGCTGGGATGAAAAGAGGTTGAGAAGTAATTGCTGAAACAAAGACACTGTTCCTTGGGTCCTAAAGGTTTGTTTAACCGTAACCTTGGGACTCTATGCCTTTTCCTTTATCTGAACAAAGACAGAAAAAGAAAATTTAGTTACTAGTAATGTCTGAGAGGAAAAGGAGGATGCTTTGCCTTTTTAGAAAAAATTTATTTATTTTTTATTGAAGGATAATTGCTTTACAGAATTTTGCTGTTTTCTGTCAAACTTCAACATGACTCAGTCATAGGTGTACATATATCCCCTCCCTTTTGAAACTCCCTCTCATCTCCCTCCCCACCCCACCGTTTTGGTTGATACAGAGCCTCTGTTTGAGTTTCCTGATGCTTTGCTTTTGAATTACTCAGCTCAGTGATGTTTTCCTCTGGCCACTCTTGGAAGGAGAGAGCTTCCTTACCCAAAGCATATTCTGTTCTACTGTGCTGTAAGTGGTCCCACCAAAGTTCATAGCATGTGAGTACCAGAGAATTGTAGCTTCCTGGAGCCCATCACTGACAGCCTAAAAGATGCCTGAGAGGTAGTAAGGGATGGGAGTGGGAACAGAGAGTGATTGTGGATGAGCATGAGGGATCTTTGTTGATTGGTAGCCAGGTTCTGAAATTGGATTATGGTGATGGTTGCACAACTCTCTGTAAATATGCTAAAAATCATTCAATGTATACTCTCTTTTTCTTTTCTTTTACTTTATAAAATACTAGTTTTTACTCCAGAAAAATCTCCAGCATGTCAGAGATTAAAGTAGAAAGATAAACTCTTGAGTGAATTTTATGGCATGTGAAGAACTGTACCTTAATAAAGCTGATAAAAATGTCTGAAATTGGAAATGTCTTAAAAGGAACCGTCTTTGTGGTTGGTACTTGGGCTCCATGGGGCAGCAATGTGTCCAAAAGTTCCCCCACCTGTGGTTGGGTGGAGTATCTGAAGGAGGAGCTGGAGGAGATGGGGATCAGCTGAATCTAATTCATAAGGCAGCCATGAGGCCTAGGATTGCAGTGTAAATAAAACGGTGCCATTTCTGTGGTGATGACAACTCCAATTAGGTTCCAGAGGGTAAGGTACATTTCTCTCCTGGGCTTTGAAAGCTCACTCTGCATCATGCTGATTCTTTTGTTGGGTTGACAACAACACTTGATAGCTAGAAATCTTACCTTAAAATCTTATCAGCCCATATAAACTGTCTTTTGGGCTTCCCGGGTGGCACTAGTGGTAAAGAGCCTGCCTGCCAATGCAGGAGACATAAGAGACGTGGGTTTGATCCCTGGGTCTGGAAGATCCCCTGGAGGAAGGCATGGCAACGCATTCCAGTATTCTTGCCTGGAGAATCCCATGGACAGAGGAGCCTGGTGGGCTACAATCCATAAGGTCACAAAGAATAGGACATGACTGAAGTGACTTAGCATGCACACAGACTGTCTTTTAAATGATATGCAGATTTGGCTAAAGATATTTAAAAAAATCTTTACATATGACATCAATTGGACTCTTAGTTTAATTACTGTTTTTTTTTTGTTTAGTTACCATTTTTTAATAAGAAAATAGTTAATGTGACAGGTTAAAATTTTTTCTTTGACTTCTTAATGTTTTCCTATTTCCTGACCCAAGGTAACCAAGCTTTCAGTGTTTGATTTACTAAAGAAACTGGATACTTTGCTTACATATATTGTGTAACTTGAGAGAAAGCTTCAGGACTCCCTCAATAACTGGAGCGCAGGAAACAATTGACACTGTTTCTTAATTCACATTGTTTTTTAGACATTTCCTACTTCCTAGTATAATATAGCTTTCCCATGAGAACAATTTGCTTGTAAATGGTTAGACATGATAAATTTCTCACTGGCACAACATTCTGTGGGGGGAAATTCACTGTGCTTTTTAGTAGTTGAGTTGGCGTGTGTGTCTGGGTGTTTGTGTGTCTGTGTATGTGTTGGGGCAGGGACTTCATGTTTTATATAGATGCCTCAAACTTCATTCCAAGTATCAGATTTTTTTTTTTTTTGGACTGCTTATTCATTCACATGGGGTTCTGCATTCTTAGTTGGAACATCTTTCTTGATGTAATTGTTTTAATCCTTCCAGTTTAAGGGAACACCCCTGTGAATTACAGTGTTTTTAGATATGTCTGGTGAATGACAGTGGAAAGGAATTCATGGTATTTTCATCAGACATTTGCATGTATGTGTCTTGCATGTGAGTGTGTGATATTTATTGTCTTTGGTGCTATACAGTGGTCATTAGGAATAATTCCAGAATGTGGAGGAAATCCCTAGATAATCTCATCTCTTTTGCAATTCCCATTTGCAATTCAAAAAGAAAAGAAGTTTTCACATTACTTCCTAAATGGTGGTTCCCACATTCAGAAGTTAGAGTGCATATAAAGTGAAAGGAAAAGTTTTCCAATAGAAAAAAAGATGTAGAACTTTGAGTTCCTTTTTTTCTGTCTTATCAGATTTCGTAAAAATAATACCACTTGTCAGTATTGCATTTCCTTCCATCTTGAGAACTAAAAGCATTTCACAATCTTTTTTCCTCATGCCCTTCTCTTCAAGGCAATCTTTACTGGGCTGGGTTTATTTTTATCACAGCAACAACCAGTTTTTAGAAACTTTTGCAAATGAAAAAAGGAAAATGAGAATGGCACTGTAGCTGACATTCATTTTAGCTGTTTCCTAGTGTGAACATTTGAGTATTTCTAAAATTTTCTCTCTAAGTATGTCTTATTTTTTCTTAGTTTGTCCCAGTTCTATGTCTCTATTCTGCTGATTGGGTAAAAAAAGTTTTAGTGTAAAGCCTTATACCCGCAGAATGACTTTTTAAACTTTGAATTGGGTCTTTTCCCCACCTTTTCCAGTAACTCCTTTTTTCATCACTATTCAGTATAATCACAGGCTCCAGGAAAGTTGGCACTGGAGAAGACTCTTAAGGATTACCCAGTTTAAGACCTTCATTATATAAGTGAAGAAACTGAGGCCCAGAATGGTTAAGGGAGATGCTCAAGGTCAGATAGTTCATTGATGGCAGAGGTTTGACCAGAATCAAGGATTCCTGATTTCTAGTTCAATATCCTTTGACTTGCCTAAACAAAAAGTCTATCTGGATAGAATTAGAGCACACCCTCACTGAATCCTGGTGCCAGCCAACAGGTTGAATTACAGTCTAGTTCAATGAAAATTGGAAGGCGATTTTATTCTTTCAGTTTGTCAAATGTGAAATGGTAATGTTGAATTTATGGACTTTTGTTTTTTTCTGACCTCTGGGTCTTGTGTTATTTCTATGCAGCCGAGACTGTGGTTTCAAATGACAGGTGATTTGTGTTCTTTTCTCAGGCCACCACACCATCTACATTGGGGTCCATGTGCCAAAGAGCTACCGGAGAAGGAGACGTCACAAGAGAAAGACAGGCCACCGAGAAAAGAAGGAAAAGGAGAGAATCTCTGAGAACTATTCTGACAAGTCAGATGTGGAGAATGCGGATGAGTCCAGCAGCAGCATCCTGAAGCCTCTCAGTGAGTTCCCCCTGGGTGCTGGCGCCTCTCCCTGCCTCCCTCCCATGGCTTTGGGAAAGACACGTTTGAAGATCTTAGGGCGAATGGAGAGGGATGCAGCAATGCTGGGATGCTTGCCTCCTAAGCATCATGTCTCTGGAGATGATGCTTTTCTTGTCCCTGTAGGTTGGTCTAGGAGGAGACCTGGTAAAATTCTGAGCTGGTCAGAAGAGATCTGACAGTGTTTAGGCATTTAGAATCTTATGTTTCCATTAGTGAAGTAGGACAAAGTATTATAGATGGTATTTAACTGCAGTTATCAGCAGTAACTGGGAAATTTTTCAAGAAATTTTTGGATTGTTTCTGCTTAGAAGTAGGTTCTATTAAGAATTAGGTCAAGATGAGGATTCTATATATATAT
This sequence comes from Moschus berezovskii, assembly GCF_049115385.1. Lineage (NCBI taxonomy): Eukaryota > Metazoa > Chordata > Mammalia > Artiodactyla > Moschidae > Moschus > Moschus berezovskii. The sequence continues at coordinate 95,877,015 of NC_142464.1, forward strand.
GTATAATCCATAGGGGCTTCTCTGGTGGCTCAGTGGTAAAGGATCCTTCTATGAGGCAGGAGACACAGCTTCAATTCCTAGGTCAGGAAGATCCCTTGGAGAAAGGAAATGGCAGCTCACTCCAGTATCCTTGCCTGAAAAATCCCAATCTGTGGGCTCGCAAGAGAGTTGAACATTACTGGGCCAGTAAATAACAACAAAGTAGAATCCATAACATCTTATGAAAAAACACAAATGAACTTTTTGACTATATATACACATATATATGTATATATATATATATGTATATATACACACACACACGTACTATGCTGTCCTTGGCCACTCAGTTTTGTCCAACTCTTTGTAACCCCACAGATTGTAGCCCACCAGGCTCCTCTGTCCATGGGGATTCTCCAGGGAAGAATACTGGACTGGGTTGTCATGCCCTCCTCATATACATGCATACATATTTACATGACAATTTTAGGATTATACGTTACATTTAGCCAGGTTGATTTAAAAAAGAATAGTGAGAAAACGTCCTGAAAATCAGAGGGTCATTTAGAGTGACACAGCTCTGAAAATGTTGAAACGATTAGCCATCAGCCTTTGGATAGAGGTGTTATTTGGAACAGAATAGCAGGAGGTCAAAGCACATCCTTGGATTCAAGCGGATGGATGTGTGCTTGGGTTTATGTGTCTGTTGCTTTGGTTTCTTTTGATATGGAGAACATTGGGCTATCTGGGCAGTTTTGTGGCTAGAGTGAGAATAAATATATGCAGTAGAAGCGAAAAGCAGCAGAAACATATGCCAGTTTGGGAAGATTCCCCAACATGAGTTACATAGTGACAGCTTTTCATGTTGGCAGCTGAGCCCAGTTCTTCGTCTCTTTGCTACAGTTGCAGAAATCCAGAACCTGCAATAAAATCCATCATGGGTGGCAGAGATCAAGATCCAGTTCAGTCTTTGTAGGTGAAGAAAGGCTAAATTAGAATTAACAGCTCAGAACTGTTGAAAGTGAGTTTACAGAGTTAAATATGAGGGTGTGAAGTGTAGTGATGCGAATCTGTGAATTTTTTTTTTTGTAGTCTGTCTACTAGAGCTGAGCAGGTGGCTTAGCAGCTAGAGAGGTACTTATGTGGAGAGGAACCATCAGCTGGACCACCGAATCAAAGAGGAATGTTTTGAGGACAGTTCGGGGGTGGACCTCTGAATTAAAAGTTTGAAGTGTTGGAGTAAATGTAAGACTTACATGGGACCAGAAGATAGGAAGCAGGAGTTCCATGCTTTTCACTGGAACACTGGGGGAGAGCCTTCCTGAAAGGCATTGTTTGTATGTTGACTAAAAAAAATGGGGTCTGTTTCAAGCAAAGTCCTTGAAATGCAGACAAAAAAGGTCACAGTTAATAGTCTGGAGGAACAAAAGATAACATTTCTTTCCAAATAAATTACTAGCTTATCTCAATTTGCTATATGTTTTGGCAAGACCTGAGCCAGAATCAGAGGTGCTGTCTCCAGTGTGTGTGTGTGTGTGTGTGTGTGTCTGTCTGTCTGTCTGTCTCATCATCTCTCATTCTGCAATTTAAGAACAAGAGTGCATCATCTCTATAAATACCAAAAGGGAAAGATTTGCTCACTTATACAAATGGGCCACAGGATTTTGAGATGGTAATTATGTAATAGCTTTTTAGGAAGGGCAGTGGAAACTATGCCAGTAATACTCAAGTAGGTAATAGGGAATGAACAGGTCAGAAGGGCACTGAGACTGAATCTCTGTCTTCCATGGATTGCTGTCACTTCCTGTGGTCTCTGGAGACCAGTTTGAGTAGAGCATGTAGAAGACCGAAGGCAGTTCATGCTCTTTACCCTTAGAGGTCTCCTCCTTGGGGAGTACTGGATTGGCTTGTATACTTGGTTTCTGAAGCGATCCTACGGAGACATCATTGTTAAGGACAATGATAACAAAGAAATGATTGATAAACTTGTATTTAACAGTTAGTTATTTTCTGCTCGTTAGTAAGTTATTCTGTCATATGCCTGGGACATATTTGACATGAGTCATCCAACTTGACATGAAGATCCTCAAAGAAATTACTGTATTTTCTCCATTGCTTATCATGGAGACTAGGTGGGTTGGTAGCTGGTTTATCTGGTGCAGTTCTACTTAAAAATCGTTGCACTCAGATGAAAAGGGACATTTAAGCCTGTGATTTCAGGGAAACTATAGGGCTCTGGCGCCAATGTGAAGACAAAAGTTTCTCTTGTTCTTAGATCTGTGGTTTTTAAGTAACTTATGTCTACAGACATGCCAGGCCCTGTAGACCAGATTCTTGCATGGACCTGGCGTTATAGCAGGTGATGCTTATCACTACTGAAAAAACCCACCTGGAAATAGATCCCCTTGATGAGAATCATCTCTGATTTTTTCCTTCCTGTCACCTTCATCTGCAATATGTCAATAACATTTGTTGGTTCTACGTCTAAAATACATCTGAATCTGTCTATTGTTTTTTGATGTGACTGCCATATTCTGATCCAGGGAATCCTACTCTCTTGCTGAAGACAACTGGAACAGCCTCTTCTTTCATATCTTTTCCCACACAGAGGGAGTAATGATTTTCACGAAGTGCAAATTGGGTCATACCATTCCCTCTTTGGAGTGAAATCCCGGTCAAGCCTCAGGGCCCACTGTGTCTCACCAGAGTCCTTTGCATTACTTGCTCCTTGTTCACTTTAATTCAGCCACACTGATTTTTCAGTGGTGTCCAAACCTTTCCTGCCTCAGGACCTTTGCTTGTGCAATCCTGTCTTTCTGGAATGGTCCCTCATTCTTGCCCTGGTTAGCTTTTCTCTGCCTTTATGTTCCGGCTTCAAAGTGTTGTCTCTTCAGAGAGAGATGCTTTGTCCTGATAGTCTATCTGATGTATTGATAGCTTCTCCAGTGTTGGTCTTCCACAGTTTTCATCCCTTTCCTTCATAATACATGTTTCACTTTGGGATTTTACTAACCTACAGTTAGTAAGAAAACCTACAGTTTTGTCTTGTGCTGATGGGACAGCGTAAGCTCCCTGAGAGCTGGGATCAGGTTTGTCTTGTTCACCTATGTTATCTCTGGCACCTAGCACAGTGCCTGGTACATAGTATGTGTGTGTGTGCATGCTAAGTCAATTCAGTCATGTCTGACTCTATGCGACCCTATGGACTGGAGACCACCAGGCTCCTCTGTCCATGGAATTCTCCAGGCAAGAATACTGGAGTGGGTTGTCATGCCCTTCCCCAGGGGATCTTCCCTACCCAGGGATCAAACCTGAGGTTCTTAGGGCTCCTGCATTGGCAGGTGGGTTCTTTACTACTAGTGCCACCTGGGAAGCCCAATGTATGTGCTTGCTGCTGCTGCTACTGCTGCTAAGTCGCTTCAGTCGTGTCTGACTCTGTGCGACCCCATAGACGGCAGCCCACCAGGCTCCCCTGTCCCTGGGATTCTCCAGGCAGGAACAATGAAGTGGGTTGCCATTTCCTTCTTCAATGCATAAAAGTGAAAAGTGAAGGTGAAGTCGCTCAGTCATGTCTGACTCCTAGAGACCCCATGGACTGCATCCCACCAGGCTCCTCTGTCCATGGGATTTTCCAGGCAAGAGTACTGGAGTGGGGTGCCATTGCCTTTTCTGATGTATGTACTTAATAGATGCTTATTGAGGAACAGCTGACTTGATGGTTTACTACAGAGGAAGACATAGGCATTGCTTCTATTGGTCTCACTCTTTTCCACTTTATAGATAAAGATCCAAGTGATTTTCTAGTTTGTAATCCTCATACGTGATCTTCCTATTTCCTGCTCTGCCTTTTTCTCTTGCCATGTTAAAGTTGGCCCTGATTTTTAATTACCCCACTTTGGAAAGTGTCTCATTATTTCAGCTATTGCTAAAGCACTACTTTGGTCTGGGCACACAACTCCCAAGGGTTTTGAGTTGCTGGTCACCCATAGCTGTTGAAAGTCCATCTGCAGAGCACATGGATTTATCACTTACATTTAAAAATGCGCACTAGTCCACACAAGAGCTCAGGCGACTCAGCTTTGCAAACCATATTAAGGAGGCGTAGAACAAGTAGGAAAGGACATTTGTAATAAGACATAAGCCAAATATCTTTCGGTATTGAGGCACCTCAGGAAGATGACATAATTAATGGGTTCATTTAGCTTAGAACACAGAAGCTTATTTCTCTTCCCTGTGGCTCTGGTGTCAAGAGAGGGCTTCTAAAAAGTGGATGCATGTTTTGAATCTTAGGCATTGGGAGCTTTGAGGAGAAAGCTAGCCAGCTTCTTTGTCTCTGTTCCCTTTTCCCACCCCCAAGCCCAGCAGCAGCTCTGGGGCCTCACACAGCTGTTTTTCTCAGTGTGGCCTTTGAGCTGGTATCCACCTTGGGACACAGAGAAGAAAATGCATGTGAGAAGTGTGGGGCACGAGGGATGGGGCGGGAGGCTGGGGAAGACAAGTGAAGTGGAAGAGCAGGCAGGAGGAGAGACAAGGGAACGAGGAGGTGGTGTGGAGTGGGTGGTGGAGAGAAAAGCTCGATTGTGCTCTTTCTTAAAAATAACCCTTTGCCTCCCCCACCGTGCACTTTTTTTTCCCCCCTAAGTTAGCAACTGCCGTCCTCCAAGGGTTGCCCATTCTGGATGGGGAGGTGGTCCTAGACGAGCTAAACTCCTACCATCGACGGAGTGACCTCTGCGCGTCACATTTTGTTAGTGTCCTGGGGTGCTCATGGGGGACTCACAGGCCGCTCTGTGCCTGCAGAGACTCTGAAGATGTATAAGATGGTAGCAAGCAGAGCTACAAGCAGAACATCCTGTTCAGCATTTTGGTCTGATGTGTAAGCTATCTCTTGACAAGCTCACACATGCCTCGGTGCTGGGAGGTGCTAACTGCCTCTCACACATATGTCTTGCCCATGGTGGGATCTTGTCGCTAGGTATACACACACAGACGTTCATTCAGTCGTGTGGTAGTCTTTTTTAGCTCTTTGGATGAGTACCAGGACTGATGGATTTATGCTAGTGAGCATTGTTCTGTGAGCCTGGAACAATGGATGCCCGTGAGTGATCCAGTTATAGCCAGGAAACTGAAGCAGAGAAATGGACCGCTGTGCCCTCCCCCAACCTGAGTTCATTCTTCTGGGTGCATTTCTAATTTTTCTTGATTCTTACATGTTTTCAGGTGAGGCCTTGAATACCAATATTTAAGATTCTTACAATTTTCTGTGTGCCATTTGTGTATCCCCCCAGTGAACCAGTATGCAGGAGAAAAGGAAGTCTGAAATGTGCATGAAAGGAGTAGATTCTGTCCCTGTTAAGAAATAAGACACAAAGGAAATACACTGTCTTTTTCATCCCCCTATTTTTCATCCTATATATGTAGGAGGATGTACTTTATCTTTAGGTCTGAAACAAAGGCTTTTTGTATTAAAAAATAATTGAAAACCTAAAAGTTGGCCTTTTCAAAAGGGTCACTTGTGATGGAATTTTACTGAAAAGGCAGTGGATCATGGCAGTTAGGAGAACTTTTGAGCTAGACAGAGTTCGAATACCAGCTCATACCAGCAGTGTGATCTTGGCAAGTAGTTAAGCTCTCAGTACTCCACCTTCCTCTCCTGTAAACAGGGAGTAGTGATAGAAGTTAATCCATAGTGCTCTGAGTGTTAAATGAGCAGTGTATCTGGTTCAGTTCAGTTCAGTCGCTCAGTCATGTCCAACTCTTTGTGACCCCATGAATCACAGCATGCCAGGTCTCCCTGTCTATCACCAACTCCCGGAGTTCACTCAAACTCATGTTCATCGAGTCGGTGATGCCATCCAGCCATCTCATTCTCTGTCATCCCCTTCTCCTCCTGCCCCCAATCCCTCCCAGCATCAGAGTCTTTTCCAATGAGTCAACTCTTTGCATGAGGTGGCCAAAGTATTGGAGCTTTAGCTTTATCAGTCCTCCCAATGAACACCCAGGACTGAGCTCCTTTAGAATGGACTGGTTGGATCTCCTTGCAGTCCAAGGGACTCTCAAGAGTCTTCTCCAACACCATAGTTCAAAAGCATCAATTCTTAGCAATTATTATTTTGAGTTATTCTGAACACTTTCTTCAAGCTCATCTTTTCCCATTCACTGTACACAGGTAATGCCAAAGCGTCAGACTAAAACTTGGCAGAGATGACTTCTTTAAGCTCTTCTGCCTTTTGTACTCTCAGTGCCCACTAGCTTTTCCTTTGCTTTGGCTGTCAGCTTGACTCCCGGATCCCAATGGCATCTTCAGGAGATCTAACTTAAATTCAGTCTCTTATTAATAACTTGCTGGTGGTGCAGCCTGGATGCTGCATAGCATGAAAGGACCAAGGAAACAAGACGTTCACCAGGCAGAAGTGATACTGATCGTGCTCCTATTTTGTGTAAAAGACAGCCAGCAGAGTGAGTGACTGCTTATTACCAAGCGTGTCCTTGAATTCAGCCAGTGGTTGGAATTTCGCTTCTGAGCCCCTGCAGGCAAATGGGCTGTCCCTTCTTTCCTGAGAAGGATCTCTTTTCTGCCTCTTTCTTTGTGTTTCTCAGTGAAATCAATCTGGCTAAGAAGGGCAGTTGGGTGGGACGAGTCAGCAACTTGAAGGCAGTGCTGTGCAGAGAGGAAAATGTTTGGCATACTTGTGTTTTTGGTGGCACGAGGCAGGCTCAACAATGTTGTGTTTTGTGTGGTACACATAATTGCTGTTTCTTCCTCTGTGATGTTGATGAGTACAGGAGGGCTGTGTCATGGTGCTTTCACCTTCTTGCACAGGTTAACTCTGTAAACCTCATAGGGAGCCTGCCTCCAAGTGGCAGTCCTTCACACTATGGAAGAGTGTCATTTCTCGTAGCCTCCGACTGTTCTATTACAATAGTTATTCCATTTTATCTTGCCGTGAGATGTTATGAATAGCGCGTTTACGTGTGTCATGGGGGAGTTGATGTTGTTGCTATTTATAGTGACTCATGAGTTCTGGAGGCCTCAGAGGGTTCCACTGTGCTCCAGGGGCTGGGGTGCGCAGGCTAAAAAGAGACTGTGACTTGGGGTGGAAAATGGGGAAAACCAGAGCCCCGTGTGGAATGTCAGATGTGAAGGATACTTTAATGAAGCGAAGAGGGTGTAAACAACTGTGGATCACAGGCGTTAGCTCCTCAGCAGAAGGCAGGACACATCCTGTGGTTTGGGTTCAAGGTTATAAGATAGGAATCTTGAGGGTGTGAGCGTATTTGTGAGTATGTGTGTGATTAAAAAAAGAAAGATATTGGTAGGGATCTTCTTGAAATGGTAATTCTACTTAGGAACTTTCTCATATAAAAAGTTCTTGAAGGACTCTATGGGTTCTTAATTCCAGGGATTTAGATTCAGGACTTTATGAACTTGAACTGTTAATGCAGAAATTTCTATGAGGGACCATCGGGGACCATGGGTATACTCTATAAATAAATTCTCTGGAATTCTTCCATGACTACAATCTGGAAGCAGGAATGTTGGGTTCTTTTAATAACTTTCCCATGGATGGGGAGTGTTACTTGACTTTTCATCACGTTTCTGTAGAGGTGTGGTGAGCTTGGAGTCCCTGTCATCTTTGTTACCTATATAATCAAAATCTTTGTTATCTTTGACTCTTAAGTATTCTTCTTCTTCCATAGACAGCCACTCACTGAGTCCTGTTGGTTTTCCATCAAAGTGTCTCTTGTGTCTGCCTTTTCCTTTGCATTCCTAAGGCATTATCTTCTTTGGATTTTCTGCCTTTAGGGTCTGACTTGAAATAGAAGGGAGTTATTTCTGACAAGGTTTCCAGGTTGCTAAACTGTCACTTTCATCTTGTCTCTCCTTAATTAAACAAATAGTAATAATAATAATAATAAAACCCTTCCAGTGCTCCTCATTACTGAAAACAGTTTCCTAACTTGGGCTCCTTAGACATTTAAAAAGAGATTAAGACTGTAATGGAGCTTCCTCTACTGTTTTCAATATTTTAAGTAGTTTAATGAAAATTGTAGGTTTTACTCTGCTTCTGCGGGCTTTAAAGAGAGCATTTATACCAGCACATAATGACTTTCCCAGTTTTTGAACTCCTGTGGCAAGTATTTTACATTATTTTACAAGTATGTTCTGATACTTAGACCTGTGATGGTTTGAGTATTGACTCATTTCTTTAATTCAGGTGTGTGTTGTCTCTCCAACCATATCATTTGAGCCCCACTGGCAGGAGCAATATCTCATATTTAATTTGAGTCATGTTTTGAAGTAGCATATCTTTTGAGTGGATGTACAAATAAAATGTCCAGAAATGATCAATTAGGTTAAAATATCCTGCTCTGTCTGCAAAAATAAAAACTGAAAAGTTTAATATTAACAATTACCTTAGTTTAAAAAAATGCTATTTTTCCCAACCTAAATCTTATTCAGATGTGATTAAAATAAAAATCACTGGAGTTGTGCAGTACAGTGAGTTGAATAATAGTGACACAAAAAGAGAGAAGGCCAGGCAAAGTATTTTTTCTCATGCTGTATAGTTCTGAAACTTTGCTTTGTAATGACTAATTAGCACATAAAAAATAAAAATTGTTCATATTTTCAAAACAGAAATAAAAAGTGCTACCCTGCATGTACTTTTTCTCATGAGAAAATATTAAAATGTGTGAAGATATGCATGTCAGTGCAAGAATGCAAAATGTTATTTAAGATGGCATTTCACTAAAGAACTGTGTTAGCATGTTGAATTGGAGTAAGCTTCCCTCTGTATAAGACTATTTGGGGTACATATTCCACTTTGCAGAGTGAGGATAGTATATAAAAGAAGTTACTTATGATAGTGAGATTCATTGATAACTTTATGTCACTGAGGCTGTTTTTGGAGTGTCTTACGTGGAGAATTTTAAGAATTGTTTATGTATGTTTATCATGGATAAACAGATTAATCCATGTTGCTGCAGAGATGAACTTAGGTGACCTTTGTACATCCTTCTCAGAATTATGATGTAATGGTTTTGAAACAAGAATGTCCCTGAAATTTTTTATTCTTTTTCTGTTTGCCAATTAAGCCAAATTCCTTTTTTTTTTTTAAAAAAAAAACAGAATGTACTTAATACCCTTAGGAGTTACTTTTGGTAGTGGTGTTACTGTGTTCCAGCAATCTGTATTAAAATTATCCTTTGTCAGTTACCAAAATTTTAACACAGAGGCCACAGAGAAATTACATTTAATTGATTCTACTTCATTTACGAGGTTTTGGGAAGGAATAACTTAGGTGTAATGGAAAATGTGACTTTTGGACGCAGTTTTACAGGAAACATGCCGACCGTATAGCTGGCTGTGTTTGTTCGAAACTGAAGTTGTTTTCAGCAAAAAATAGGGTGATTTCTGTTACCAAGTCATGGGAATAGCAATTTCTGTAACTAGAAATTCACTGCAAATTCGTCTCGTATCCAGAATACATGCGTGAACAGCTTATAAAATCCTAGGTCAGTTCTTTGACTTTGTTATTTCTTGTGAAATTGCTGAATTCCCCAAATGAACAAAAACCAAGGAAACAAACAAGCAAAAAATTTCAGAGAGATTTTTGGATTATTTTTTTATTGATGTCCACACCCAGAGATGGCTAATATTCTCCCTTGTTCCTCCAATTCTTAAATATAGATTTTGAACAAAAGATACTATGGTTAATGAAAACTGAAGGTAGGTAACTGGTATTCCACTGTCCACTCATTTAGATCAAATGCTAATCAACGTTTTCTAAAGTGTGTGAGAAGTGTGTGGCTAAAGGAAACTTTTCCTGAGTTATTATTTGCTTGCTTAAACCAAACTTGGAAGGTTTATAGATTTTTCCCCCCTATCAAATGGACTGGAAAATGTTTATGCCACATTCTCTTTAAGCTCCTTTTATTCTATTGTTTTATGATTCTTTCTGACACCTAAGTGATGAATATAATGGGATAAACTTCAGGATCCTCATTGCATATTTTTTGTGTACAGTAGAAGTGACAGAGAGGCTTTCCTTGTCTGGCAGGTGGGGAAAATGTTCTGCCTTTAAGTGTGAAGATGGGGAATTTTAATAGAAGGCTCGTACTAGCTTGGATGAAATAGAGATCAATCAAGGGCAATCTGTAAGTAGAAAAACCAACCTGAAGCTTGTATTTATTTTAAGTAACAATTGATTTTTAAAAATGTCATTGAATTCCACATTTTGGCCAGTGCGGGGGGTGGGGTGGGGAGGGGAGAACACAGTAAAAAAGTACATGAATGGCACTGAAGGTAAGGAGATAGAAAAGTGTTAGCCGCTCAGTTGTGTCCGATTCTTTGCAGTCCATGAACCGTAGTCCACCAGGCTCCTCTGACCATAGAATTATCCATGCAGGAATACTGGAGTGTGTTGCCATTCCCTTCTCCAGGGGATCTTGATTGATTAAATGCCGACCCAGGAATTGAACCCTGGTCTCCTGCATTGCAGGCAGATTCTTTACCATCTGAGCCACTAGGGAAGCCTAAAGAGAGAGAGGAGATGACCGGTTCTGAGAAAGAGAGACTGTGGAGGGGCCCTGACTATTGAGAAAGATCGTGAGACCAAAGAACAGAAAAATCACTGGGTGAGTGGCAGAGGCTAGCTTCTCACCCCTCGGAATAGAACCACATTTCTTAGCAGGACCAGATCTCTAAGGCTGTCCTCAGACAAGGTTCAAGTGGCCTCTGCCTGCTTATCTTTAATCCCCCAAGGGATAGTTTTTCTACCATGATTATGAAATGATTACGGTGATTCTCTAGCTTCTTTTCATTCTTCTGTTTACATTATGTCTTTGTATTGGTTTTGGAGTCCTCCCTAAGAGATGTTCCTTCTATCAGAAACTTGGGTCTTACTAGACCTTTTCTTAATACTTGTTTATTATTATTATTTTTTAATTCCAGAACACTAAGGTATAAATAACCATATTTAGCATTCTGAAAAATTCTTTTGGTTAATCTCTAAGATTTCTGGTAGGCCGTTTAAGATAGCTACAATTCAACTTATGTTCCTTATAGGAGATTACCCCCAAGATTTGTTCAGCCATGAGATAAAGCCGGGGGAAAGTCCTTTCTACAAAGGCTGCCCTGAGTGTTCACATCTAATCCAAGACTGCTCCCTTAGTAATCTGCCTGATGACAGTGGAAATTCAGTGAGGCAATGGGACTTTTTTGGAAGACAGCTGGATCTAGGGGAATTTTTGTAAGCGATGAACCATCCTTTAATTGAAACCACTGGATGTGGTTAGTAGTTTATTTTAAAAACACCATATGTTAGTTCATTCCTATATACTGTGACAATTGTAGTTTAATCAAAAGCTTCTTGTGACATTTCAGTTTAGTCCTGTTCATGAAAGAATGGCTCACTTCCTTGAAATCCTGATCTCTGTGCCAAATGCCAGCACGTTCACAATTACAGTTTGGTTTTTAGGCAGTTGTGCAACATTTTTTTTGAGTATGTGGTAGGTTTTTATTTATTTTTGTCACTTTCACTAATTTGTCATATTCTTAAATGAAAAAGTGTTTTCTCAGCCTTTTGTTTGGTAAACAGTGACTTTTACTCCTTTCTCCATAGTTCCCCTGAGAGGAAATAAGCTAGTGTAACTTTTTTTTTTTTTTGGAACTCTCCTTTTTGGCCAGAAAGTCAAGCTAATGCATGATCTCATTTAGACATGATCTACTTGTGTGAACCATAAGCTAGTAAGCTTGTCATCATCCTCCATGGTTCTGGGGCAGACACCCCATGGGCCACCACAGCAGGGTGAGAGGAGAGATGCAGTCAGATCCCTGAGTCTCAGTGCAGTGCAGTGCAAGTCAATTCAACTTAATCCATTTTGATTCAATCCAAGAAATATTTTGTGGTTGTTGTTCAGTCACTCAGTTGTGTCTGACTCTTTGCGACCCCATGGCCCGCAGCACCCAGACTTCTCTGTCCTTCACCATCTCCTGGAGTTTGCTCAAAGTCTGTTGAGTCAGTGATGCGATCCAACTATCTTGTCCTCTGTCATCGCCTTCTCCTCTTTCCCTCAATCTCTCCTATCATCAGGGTCTTTTCTAATGAGCTGGCTCTTCACATCAGGTGGCCAAAGTATTGGAGTTTCAGCATCAGTCTTTCCAATGAATATTCGGGGTTGATTTCCTTTAGGATTGACCGGTACTCTCAAGACTCTTCTCCAACATCATAGTTCAAAAGAAATATTTAGGGAGTACTTTTTCTTTTCAGGCATAGACCCGGGCACTGGACCTGCAGAAATGAAAATTGGAGAAAATGACACAATTCAAATCGCAGAGACTATGACAATTACTATAGTAGAGCTATACACGAGGTGGTATGAGGGCATCAAGGAAAATGTCTACGTTTGACACGGGGAGTAGGAAAAGGCATCACAGAGAAAGGAGCATTTGAGTTGAGCCTTGGAGCAACAGGAGTGTCTGGAGGGTAGGGAAGGGGAATGAGGAGCTGGTGAGGTTTCATTGCCTCTTCACCCAGGAATGGACCAGCATGGAGGGTGAGCAATCTGAGGGGCTTCTACCAAAAGATCCCTTCCCCCTTTAGAAGAAAAGAATGTGGTCATTATATTTCTGTAGTTAAACAACCATATGGGACTTCCCTGGGAGTCCAGTGGTTAATAGTCCACACTTCCACTGAAGGGAGCACAGGTTTGATATCTGGTCAGGGAACTAAGATCCCACATGCTGCATGATGGGGCCAGACAAGCAAAAACCAAAAGGAAAGAAACAACCATAGAAGTACATTTTAGGAGACTCTGCTTGGTAGCCTGCCTAGTATATATTCTCCTTTTCTTCTTTCTCCTCAAAACGCCAATTTTGTTCATGACAGCAGTGTGGCAGCTGAAAACGTAGATTTCCCAGGGTCCCTTGAGGCTAGGGACTAAGCCATGTAACTTAGTCCTGACCAATGTGATGTAAGCTTAGGTGGACTGGGTGGTGCTTGGAGAAATGCATGTTTCTTAATGGAAAGGGATAGGTGACTGACACTTATTTTAATAAATATTAGTGAGTGAATATTTTAGTTCCATTATTTACTCCATAAATGGTAAAAAATATCTTCTACTTAGAGGAAGTGAAGACCTGGAATCTCTTAATTTTGTCATTGTTGTTGGTGAGCCTGAGCAGCTCTCAGATTTTCCAGGTTGGTCTGTTTATATGACTGACTACCTGTCCTGTCACACTCATCTTACAAAGGAGAGCTATCAGAAGTAATGTGAATAAATCTGTGTAGAAGGTGACGAATTTTGTTGATAAAATGTTGCTGAGAATAATAACAATTAATATTTATTGGACACAGTCTCTGCAACAGGTACTCTGCAGGTACCTAAAAATTGTAATCTTAGTTTTCCTCATCAAAGCCCTTGAGGTTAATGTCCTTATTTTTAGGGTTAGGGACCTGAAGCTTGCAGAAGTGAGTGACTCACCTGACATTCCATGGTTGGCAAGTGATATTGCTGGGACATTGGCGTCTGTCTGACTCCAGGCAAAGTTCTTAGCCGTTGTGCTAGAGTGATTAGGATAAAGGTTAGATCAGGCTTTTTCACAGCATCTAGCTAGAGTGAATGAAATTTGAAAGTCATTATTCACATCCAAATTCACCTTGTGTAATATTACCAGTATTGATTCCTTTTTCTTTCACTCTGGAGTGGTGATGAACTTAAGCACAATAGATGAAGTAGCCTTTCCTTTTCTCCCTTGAAGTCCTACATGGTTAATCCGGAAATCTTAGCTTAGAATCAGAAGTCATATTATGTATCTTTTTATTACTTATTTTCTAAGTGATTACATTTATTATTTGAGAAACTACATAAAACAAACTTCACTAAAGTAGCTAAAATTGACTGAATGAAATGGGTGGTGCGGAAAGATTTTGCTGCGGATACAGATCGTTTTCTCGGTGAAATGTCAACTTGTTTTTCATATTAAAATCTGTTATCTGTCACTTGGTTATTCGATCATTTGTTCTTTAATTTTTTTAAAATTTTTTTAAGTTTTAAAGTTTGTTAAATTTATCTTGGTTGCATGTTTTGAAACTATTTTGCTTTCAAGGGATTTTACTATAAAATATTACTCAGCTTCCCTGCTCTAGGAGATCCTTAGCCCTCTAATCTTTATTCCTTGTTAACAAGTGAAGTCATGGAAAAGCTATTCAGTACTGAAACTCTAGAGAGAGTCTCAGTAAGCCCCAGGACCACAACAGTATCAGGAAGACTGCGATACCTCATTCATACATCTGTCCCTTATTCCCTTCATATAGGATGTTTATTGAAGACCTACTGTGTACTAAGTATGGTGCTGGATGCTGGAAATACGATGGTGAACAAAATTAAAGATTCTTTCTACCCTTAGGCAGCTAGTAGTCTTTTGGAAGAGACACTTACTAATCAAATACCATACAAATAAATGTTAAATTGTATCTGTGGTAAGTGCTATGATGGAGTGACTCATGGTGCTATAAAAATCTGATAATAGTAGGATTTGCTAGGGAGGTCAGGGAATGACTTCTCTGAGAAAGTCATACTTGAGTTCCAAAGGATGAGAAAGAAAAAAAATTGGGTGAAGGTAGAGGAGACCACTGCAGGTAAAAAGGAGAGCACAGAATCAGGCTCTGTGCTCACGGGAGGAAGCATGATGAGCATAAGCACTCTTATATAAGGCATGCTGTTCAGCTCTATGGGCTTCCCTGGTGGCTCAGAGGTTAAAGCGTCTGCCTGCAATGCGGGAGACCTAGGCTCGATCCCTGGGTTGGGAAGATCCCCTGGAGAAGGAAATGGCAACCTACTCCAGTATTCTTGGCTGGAGAATCCCATGGACGGAGGAGCCTGGTGGGCTGCAGGCCACGGGGTTGCAAAGAGTTGGACACGACTGAGCGACTTCACTTTCACTTTTAGCTCTATAGGGATTTCCAGGTGCTCAGTGATAAAGAATCCCCCTGCCAATAAGGAGACGCAGGAGGTGTGGGTTCGATCCTTGGGTTGGGAAGATCCCCTGGAGGAGGGCATGGCAACCTGCTCCAGTATTCTTGCTGGAGAATCCCATGGACAGAGGAGCCAGTCCATGGGTCCCAAACAGTTGGATACGACTGAGCAACTGAGTGTACACACACACATGCACACACACAGTCACACGTGCACACATCCAGCTCTATAGAAAAAGAAAGTAGATTAGTGGTTGCCAGGGGCTGAGGGTTGGGAGAAAGAAGAATGAGTGCTAATAAAATGGCATTTCTTTTTGGGGTGATCAAAATCTGTTCGAAAATTGATTGTGGTGATAGTTGTACAACTGTGTGAATATGCAAGGAAAATGAAATTGTATACTTTGAATGGATGAATTATATGCTGTATATTTTAACACAACTTTTTTTTTTTTTTAAAAGCAGAGATCATGAAGGCAAAAATTAAAAAAAAAAAACATGCCGTCAACACTGCCCAAGTATAGACATGCCTCACTGAGAAAATTTCCATCTAGAAAATAATTCCATTTTGTTTGACTAATAGTTGAGAAAATAAAAGGTGTCAATTTCAGTTTAATAATTAGGCAAATAAAATGTCATAGGAGCAGATTAAAGCATCAGTTTTTGAAATCTCAATTTAAATAGAATCCAGCGTCATACTGTTTTCTCCCGTGCTGTTTTATCTAGTAAACCACCTCCAACTTCTGTTTACAGGCTGTTACCTTCTTTTCTGCAAATGTTGCTTCTTACTGTATCAGGGTGTCAAATAAAACATTTGTTTTTGAGCCACTGGTGAGTCCCAGTAAGAGCTTTTGGCCTTGGCGGGAGAAGTGCATTCCTACCTTCTCTAGTGACTCCATGGCTGTCCGTTTTGACGTCATACCCTACTGGCAGTCAGAGGCCTCCCCCAAGGATGCCAGTTCCACAGTTTAGTGTGTAGAAGGGCAGAGGCGCAAACCATTCTAGGGAAAATTCAGGAGCTTTGGCTTTAAATCATACATATGCCTTTTCTGTCTGTGACTCACATGATGTAAGGAAGAGAAGGAGGATTAAATGACAGGGTCAAGAGGATACAAAACCTCAGTCCTGCTTCTGCTTACTCAATGACTGCCTTCCAGAATGCCTTGCATCTATCACTGGAGCATGGAATGGTATCTTACCATGACAATTTATGCCATGGTTTTGGTTTGTTAGCTTATTCAGGGCGAGGAGGGAAATTTCCGATGCAAGGGAGATTTTGTTTGGCCAGAGGAGTTTTGAAACTTTCATGTATTTGAAACTTTCACATCAGTATATTTTTGTCCACTGTACTTTTAAAGTCTGTGATCAAGAAATGTGTGTCTTCCCTAAAAAGAAATCAGGAAGGGTCCCAGGAGGTCCTCATTGACTATAGCAAAATATATATTTTTATGGCACTTTTCATGTTTTTACACTTTGCTTTTTCCTCCTTTGCTCCAGCTTGCATTTTTCGATCAAAGTTATTTTAGATGGCATTGAAAGTTTCCCCTGGGCACAGTTCAAAGGGCATTCAGAGAGCTGAAGAAGCTGGGATGAGTATATGTTACAAAATACTTTATTTTTGTGTAGTGCTATATAACTTATAGAGGCTTTTATACACTGTACAGTTGTTCCATAACCTTTGATGCAATTAGAGCAAGCATGATTTCTATTTTAGGAAAACAAATCAGAGCTTCCCACAGGCTAACAACTTGCCGGAGGTCACACATTCTGTATTGTCGGGGTCAGGCTTAGGACAAGGTCTTTGGACCCCCGGCCTGGCTCTCTTTGTACTGTATCATGCAGCCATGATACCGGAATGGTTCAGCTGAGAATGAGAAGCATTTGATCAGGTGCAGTCAAGTCCCAAGGATTCTATTATTCATTTCTCCAAAGCTTGGGTATTCAAAATTAGAAAGTTACAGCTATGAATAGTTGTTTTCCACTTGATTGGTCTAAAGTCAACTAAATCCTGGAGAAAACTCCTTTGCAAGTGGGTTGCCTTGGAAATGGATGAGATTGCAGTAGAACAGCTTTTACTGACTGAAATTCCAGCAGTGGAGGTGAGAGTTTGTGTCTTTCTGAAGGGTGTGGGCAGGTCCTGAAAGGGTTTTTCCCATTGCTCATCAGCTTGGGTGTCGTTGCTCTCATCTCCGAACTCACACATTTTCACAGATGGCTTTTCAAAGTCTCTTGTTGCTGTTGTTTCTCTTCTGTGTTCAGAATGTACATAGAAGTAACTTCCTTCGGCCTTGAGTTGGTGTTCGGAAATGCGTGCTGACTTGAGTAGGAATGTGTCCCGTTTGTATAACACTTTAGACTTCTTAAAGTGCCGTCACCTCTGTGAGTGTGTCTGATCCTTGGAACAACCTTGTGGGAAATCTACTGCCTGTTTTATCATTCCCTTATCTTGCAAATGGAGAAAAGCAGGATTTATGAAAGCACTATCACACAGTGGTCAAGACTCAGGGGCTTAGAGTCACGGTTTGAGTTCAGATCCCAGTGTGTCTTACTCCGCAGCTTTTTGATATGGGACAAGTCATTTGACTTTTCTAAGCCTCAGCTGTTACAATCTAGACAATAAGGTGA
This sequence comes from Moschus berezovskii, assembly GCF_049115385.1. Classification (NCBI taxonomy): domain Eukaryota; kingdom Metazoa; phylum Chordata; class Mammalia; order Artiodactyla; family Moschidae; genus Moschus; species Moschus berezovskii. Next base: position 95,894,597 of record NC_142464.1, read on the forward strand.
GAAAGCTATCTACCTCACTGAGTTGCTGTGAGGGTAAAAAGAGTCATGAGGCTCTCAAAGGGCACTGGCAAATAATATGGCTCAGTATGTATGAGTTATTGGGCTTCCCAGGTGGCACAGTGGTAAAGAATCTGCCTGCAGTGCAGGAGACGCAAGAGATGCGAGTTCAATCCCTGGGTCAGTAAGATCCCATGGAGTAGGAAATAGCAACTCACTCCGGTATTCTTGCCTGGAAAATTCCATGGACAGAGGAACCTGGCGGGTTACTGTCCATGGGGTTGCAGAGTCAGACACGACTGAGCATAGCACAGCAGCAGCATGTATGAGTTATCATTAAGTGATAGGATCACATTAACTCATTCGCAAGGAATGGAGGTGGGACTTGAACCCGTGCCTTTCAGCTTCTCCTCCCTCCTGACCTTCCCAACATGCCATTCTGTAGCAGCTCCTCCTTCTCTCCTCCATGGGTAGGCAGCTGCTGTGCCCAGTGGTTAGTGAGGGGATGGACTTTTGGAATAAAAGACTTAGAGATGTTAAGAAAACGTTTGAACTTCTTGGGATAAGTCAGCGAGTTATTCTAAAAATGGAGAAACACCTACTCTCACCTACTTACTAAGAGCTACTTGATTATAGCCCAAATTTAACCTTAGAAAAATTCCCCTCTCTGAATTACATTAATAGTATATGAGTACTTTTGTATGCAGCAATTGGTAATATGTCTGCTGTCACTGGTAGGTGGTTAAGGAGAGATGTGGGTTCCCACAGTGTAGGCCCCTGGTGAACCACAGCCTGTTCCTGTGACGGGTCTGGTGAGAGAGACAGGTGTAGCCCCACAAGTTCGTGGGGAACAGCCATGGTCTCATTCCCACTGTAGTTTAAGCTGATCAATTTAGATTAGTGACCCAACACAACAAATTGACTTAAGATGTTTACTGAATTGGGATTGTTCCTGGAGGTGTTTGCACTCATTTCCACCAGGCCTCTTCCTTCTTGGGGGGTCCTGCTGAAGCATTCTAGCGAGCCTCACGTGGTGGCTGCTTCGGAGCGCCGTCACTGCTCATCTTCAGAGCTTGCCTGCAGGGGTCCTCAGCGCTGCATTGGAGCCATGTGGAAGTGCACACCTTCACTTGAGTGAACATCCACCTCTTTTCTGATTGTGAAAATAATCATTCTTGACCTTACAGAGCACTTGACAAGCACACTTGTATATGTAAATGATTCTGAGAGGTCTTTAGAGATTCTTATTCCTATTTGACATGAGAAACTATAGATCCGAAAGGTTAGATGAACTGCTCAAGGAGAGGGGATAAATGTGAAGAATAGTTAGGTCCTATTCTAATATCTAATATTCTTGAATATCCCAAGTCAGGTATTCTTTTCCTAACACTTACGTCAATATTTTCCTCTTGAGTGAATTAGTTAGTAAATGGCATCTCACATTCTATAGAACATTTAGGTGTCTTGTAATAATTAAATATGGGTAAAATAGATGCCAGAACCAGGGAGAACATAGAATCTGCAGAGCCACTAGCATCAGTACTATATGGAAGTGAATTTTATCTCTTAGCTTCCTGGCAGCCAAGATGAAAAGAGAGACACAGTCAACGTGAATCAGCCATAGGTATACATATATCCCCTCCCTTTTGAACCTCCCTCCCAACGCCCGCCCATCCCATCCCTCTAGGTTGATATAGAGCCCCTGTTTGAGTTTCCTGAGCCATACAGCAAATTCCTGTTTGCTATCTATTTTACATATGGTAATGTAAGTTTCTATGTTACTCTTTCCATGCATCTTGCCCTCTCCTCCCCTCCCCCCATGTCCATAAGTCTATTCTCTATGTATGCTTCTCCATTGTTGCCCTGTAAATAAATTCTTCAGACCATTTTTCTAGATTCCATATATATGTGTTAGAATATGGTATTTATCTTTCTCTTTCTGACTCACTTCACTCTGTATAATAGTTCTAGGTTCATCCACCTCATTAGAACTGACTCAAATGCATTCCTTTTTATGGCTGAGTAATATTCCATTGTGTTTACATACCACAACTTCTTTATCTATTCATCCATCGATGGACATCTAGGTTGTTTCCATGTTCTAGCTATTGTAAATAGCGCTGCAATGAACAGTGGGATACTTGTGTCTCTTTCGATTTTGATTTCCTCAGGGTATATGCCTAGAGGTGGAGTTGCTGGGTCATATGGTGGTTTTATTCCTAGTTTTTTAAGGAATCTCCATACTGCCTTCCATAGTGCCTGTATCAATTTACATTCCCACCAACAGTGCAAGAGTGTTCCCTTTTCTCCACACCCTTTCCAGCATTTATTTGTAGACTTTTGATGAGGGCCATTCTGACTGGTGTGAGCTGATATCTCATTGTAGTGTTGGCTTGCATTTCTCTAATAATGAGTGATGTTGGACATCTTTTCATGTGTTTGTTAGTCATATGTGTGTATTTAGAGAAATATCTGTTTAGGTCTTTTCCCCACTGTTTGATTGGGTTTGTTTTTCTGGTATTGAGTTGTATGAGCTGCTTATATATTTTAGAAATTAATCCTTTGTCAGTTGTTTCATTTGCTATTATTTTTTCCCATTCTGAGGGTTGTCTTTTCACCTTAGTTATGGTTTCCTTTGCTGTGCAAAAGCTTTTAAGTTTAATCAGGTCCCACTTATTTACTTTTGTTTTATTTCCATTACTAAAGGAAGTGGGTAGATTTAAGGGACTAGATTTGATAGAGTCCCTGATGAACTATGGATGGAGGTTCATGACATTGTACAGGAGACAGGGATCAAGATTATCCCCAAGAAAAAGAAATGCAAAAAACCAAAATGGCTGTCTGAGGAGGCCTTACAAATAGCTCTGAAAAGAAGAGAAGTGAAAAGCAAAGGAGAAAAGGAAAGATATACCCATTTGAATGCAGAGTTCCAAAGAATAGCAAAGAGAGATAAGAAAGCCTTCCTCAGTGATCCATACAAAGAAATAGAGGAAAACAATAGAATAGGAAAGACTAGAGATCTCTTCAAGAAAATTAGAGATACCAAGGGAACATTTCAGGCAAAGATGGGCTCAAAAAAAGGCAGAAATGGTATGGACCTAACAGAAGCAGAAGATATTAAGAAGAGGTGGCAAGAATACACAGAAGAACTGTAGTAAAAAGATCCTCAGGACCCAGATAATCACAATGGTGTGATCACTCACCTAGAGCCAGACATCCTGGAATGTGAAGTCAAGTGGGCCTTAGAAATTATCACACAAACAAAGCTAGTGGAGGTGATGGAATTCCAGTTGAGCTATTTCAAATCCTGAAAGATGATGCTGTGAAAGTGCTGCACTCAATATGCCAGCCAATTTGGAAAACTCAGCAGTGGCCACAGGACTGGAAAAGGTCAGTTTTCATTCCAATCCCAAAGAAAGGCAATGCCAAAGAATGCTCAAACTACCACACAATTGCACTCATCTCACATGCTAGTAAAGTAATGTTCAAAATTCTCCAAGCCAGGCTTCAGCAATACATGAACCATGAACTTCCATGTGTTCAAGCTGGTTTTAGAAAAGGCAGAGGAACCAGAGATCAAATTGCCAACATCTGCTGGATCATGGAAAAAGAAGTTCCAGAAAAACATCTATTTCTGCTTTATTGACTATGCCAAAGCCTTTGACTGTGTGGATCACAATAAACTGGAAAATTCTTTAAGAGATGGGAATACCAGACCACCTGACCTGCCTCTTGAGAAACCTGTATGCAGGTCAGGAAGCAACAGTTAGAACTGGATATGGAACAACAGAATGGTTCCAAATCGGGAAAGGAGTAAGTCAAGGTTGTATATTGTCATCCTGCTTATTTAACTTATATGCAGAGTACATCATGAGAAATGCTGGAATGGATGAAGCAGAAGCTGGAATCAAGATTGCCGGGAGAAATATCAATAACCTCAGATATGCAGATGACACCACCCTTCTGGCAGAAAGTGAAGAAGAACTAGAGAGTCTCTTGATGAAAGTGAACGAGGAGAGTGAAAAAGTTGGCTTAAAGCTCAACATTCAGAAAACTAAGGTCATGGCATCTGTCCCATCACTTCATGGCAAATAGATAGGGAAACAGTGGAAACAGTGGCTGACTTTATTTTTTTGGGCTCCAAAATCACTGCAGATGGTGATTGCATCCATGAAATTAAAAGATGCTTACTCCTTGGAAGGAAAGTTATGACCAACCTAGACAGCATATTAAAAAGCAGAGACATTACTTTGCCAACAAAGTTCCATCTAGTCAAGGCTATGGTTTTTCCAGTAGTCCTGTTTGGATGTGAGAGTTGGACTATAAAGAAAGCTGAGCGCCAAAGAATTGATGTTTTTGAACTGTGGTGCTGGAGAAGACCCTTGAGAGTCCCTTGGACTGCCAGGAGATCCATCCAGTCCATCCTAAAGGAAATCAGTCCTGGGTGTTCACTGGAGGGACTGATGTTGGAGCTGAAACTCCAATATTTTGGCCACCTGATGCAAAGAACTGGCTCATTTGAAAAGACCCTGATGTTGGGAAAGATTGAAGGCAGAAGGAGAAGGGGACCACAGAGGATGAGATGGTTAGATGGCATCACTGACTCAATGGACATGAGTTTGGGTAAACTCTGGGAGTTGATGATGGACAGGGAGGCCTGGGGTGATACGGTTCAAAGGGTCGCAAAGAGTTTGACATGACTGAGCAACTGAACTGAACTTATGGTGGGTCATAGAGGATCTTCTTTTGATTTATGTGATCGAGTTTTCTGCCTATGTTTTCCTGTTAAGAGTTTTATAATTTATGTCTTTAATCCATTTTGAGTTTGTCTTTGTGTATGGTGTTAGGAAGTGTTCTAACTTCATTCGTTTACATGTAGCTGCCTAGTTTTCCCAGCACCATTATTTGAAGAGACTTTATTTGCCCCATTGTATATTCTTGCCTCCTTTATAAAAAATAAGGTACCCATTGTTGCATGGGTTTATTTCTGGGCTTTATATCTTGTTCCATTGGTATATATTTCTCTTTTTGTGCCAGTACCATGTTGTCTTGATGACTGTAGCTTTGTAGTATAACCTGAAGTCAGGAAGCTTGATTCCTCTAGCTCCATTCTTCTTTCTCAAGACTGCTTTGGCTATTTGGAGTCTTTTGTGTTTCCATATGAATTGTGAAATTTTTTGTTCTAGTTCTGTGAAAAATACCATTGGTAATTTGATAGGGATTGCATTAAATCTGTAGATTGCATTTGGTAGTATAGTCATTTTCACAATACTGATTCTTCCTACCCAGGAACATGGAGTATCTATCCATTTGTTTATGTCATCTTTGATTTCTTTCATTAGTGTCTTATAATTTTCTCTGTGCAACTCTTTTGTCTCCTGAGGTAAGTTTATTCCTAGATATTTAATTCTTTTTGTTGCAATGGTGAGTGGGATTGATTCGTTACTTTCTATTTCTGATTTTTCATTGTTAGTGTATAGAAATGCAAGTGATTTCTGTGTATTGATTAAACAATCAGTAAGATATTTTTTTATCAGAAAAGGAAAATCATGCTAAAGGGAAGTGAAGATTTTTCTGGAATTGTATTCTAAAGAGGAGTGTTTCCATTTAGATAAGAAGCAATAAGAAAAAATTGAAAATAATGTTCTCAACCAAATTTTATAGCTATGCAATGATATAAAATGCATTGCATGGGGTCATTTTTTGGGTGCCTGTTATGTGTCAGGCACTGTACTAGGGAGTTTGCATGCCTCATTTAACCCTCATGAACATTTAGTTATTGCTACTATCGTTTAAAGTATCGTTATGCCCATTTAATGATTAGGAAACTCAGCCCCAGGGAATCTGTACAGCTTCCTCAGAGTCACATAGCTTGTGAGGAGTAAACCTGTGAGACCCCATCCTTGCTCATTCTGGAGTCCATGTTCTGCCCACTCTGTTATGGTGCTTTCCAGAGATAAATTAACTAAAAGCAAGTATTAATATGTCATCCTCAGTGGTTCTTTGGACCTCCGTTGAAGGATCATCTTTTGTAAACTTCACTTCTCTCGTTTGAATTTAGTATGAAGTGGATAGAAGACTCCTGCACTATTGCTTCTGACAGTGTTTCCCTCAGCTGGGAATAATGGTCTTGCTGTTGTTGAATACTATGCACTTTATATACCTTGTCTTCGTTAGTCCTTCCAGCAGCTCAGTGAAGAAGGTACCATTATTATTCTCATTTTGCAGATGAGGAGAGGAGGTTCACCGAGGGGAAGTAATTCGGAAAGTGTCATGTAGTTGCTCATGGGCAGGATTCAAATATGGAACTGACTCTAATGAGCTCCTGCCTCACCATTGTACTAGTGGGTCTCTTGCTGAGCAAACAGTCAAGTTGTTCATCTCTTGAAAAAAACTGAGATCATGATCTAGATTCTGGTCTGGATGGAAGGTGCTCTCACCTCAGCACTGTGATCAGTGCAGAAATAGCTATGGACAAGTGAAAGTTTTCCTTGAAACACAGTGAGGTCAGTTTCAGCATGTGCCCAGGCTTTCATGTGCAGTTTTACATTGTGGAATGCTAATGGGATGCCTTTGACCTGAAAAATTTCTAAAAAAAGTGTTCCTGATGACTCTTAAAACCAACAGGATACCTTAAACACATTTCAATGGGTTTTGTCTTATGGGGTGTCTGAAGAATTCCCCAGGGTTCTGGTAGAACCGCTAGATATAGGGGTGTCAAGAATTGATACAGACAAGTTTAATTTTGGAACATGCACCCAAATATAATGACTTTAGTAGAGAATAGTTAATACAGAATTGTGCGTTTTGATAGTCCTTCAATACCATTATCAATGATGTAAGTGAAGTCACTCCCATTTTGTGATTTTTCTAGTAGTAATGATGATCATGTATCCCATCACCATAGTAAGAATAGATAACATGCGCTAAGTATTTTTCTGATTGCTTGGTAAGTAGTAGCCTCACTTAATCCTCATAACCAGCCTACAGGGTGAGGTACTCACTTCTCTACATTTCTTCATTTTTTTCATCCATGAGTACCTCACCCAAGGCACATAGCTGATAAATGGTTTACTCACTGCAATAGTCTGTTCTTTATATCTGGTGACTCAAATAAAGGTACTTACACCCCTCTTTTTGTTGCAGATTACAATGCAACCAGTTCCTATGTAAATGATATAAAACCCTAAAAATAGAAATAAAAATAAAGGGGACAGGGATGCAAAAAAACAGTGTAAGAGTACCAGGTCACTTAGGAGACACCATTCTTGCCCAGCCCAATTCTTGCAGTGGGGCAAGTACCAAATGACTAGGAGTCCCTGTTGAGTTCATGCAGTTTGGTTCATAATTGGTTTCAATCCAGTGTCAAAAGCTAATCCTGTGACATTGTCCTTGAGAAGTTTCTTCTTTAGGTAATGCACATTGTTTCAGTTATTGAAAGCAGCATATTTTTACCTGGAGTCCACTTTCTCCTTAAGCTGAATATTGCTCTGAGAATCCTCCAAATGTATATTGATAAAGAAAAAATTAGCATAATGATTTGAAAGAATAGCTCAGTGATTAAATAGTCTGTAGCTCTGAGAAACATATTGGGTAAGCCTTAGATGCTGAAATCAGACTGAGCTGGATTAAATGTATATAGCCTTGAGCCATTTTTCCTGACTTCTCCAAGTCTCAGATTTCTCATTTGAAAAATGGGAAGAAGACTCCCTAACTCAGAGTTTTTGTGATGATCAAATAGTATAAAATGCTTAGCCTAGTGACTTGAGTAAATATGTGCCATATTTATTCATTCTTTCTTTAAAAATGGGGTAGACTGAGTCCTGAGTCCATTCAGATAGAATCATACATGAGGAATTAGAGGGAACACTTTGACAGGGATTCAGGGTCACCAAATAAAATATTCCTGAATAATTTAGGTGTCAGAATTTAATATTCTATATGCAGTCAGTATCTCTGGAGGAGTTGGAGGCTCTTATTAGCAACTATAGAATTTTTTTTTTCAGCCTGAAAGGGATGGAGAGTTCCTGTGATAGAGCAGAGAGAGCCTGGAGCTGATACTCAAGAGGTAGTTCTAGCCTGGCTGTGCCACTTACCACTCTGACACTGGGCACCTCATTGAATCTTTTTGGGCTTCAGTTTACTGTGTCTTGGAATGAGGAGTTGGTGGTGGTAGTGATATTCAGTCTCTCCGTTGTGTCTACTCTTTGCCACCCCATGGACTGCAGCATGCAAAACTTCCCTGTCCCTCACCATCTCCTGGAGTTTGCTCTCCTGGGGTTGGTATAGGCAATGCTTGAATTTTCTTCCAGCTCTCATATTCTGCTGTCATTAGCTTAGTTTTATGAAGCTAGATAAACTAACCAGTAAAAAAAAAAACAAAAGAAAAGTGGCCAGAAAAGAGCTTTTCCCAGATAGTCACGAATGAAATAGAGAGGAAATAAATGAAAACAAAACAGAAACTCCCAAGTAGGTTGCTGGACATTCCAAAATGTCCCTTAGGCCAAAAGACCCTTTATATTGTGTTTCATTGATTCCTTTGGAGAAATGTCCTCAGCTCATTCACAGGCTTAGAATCTTTTGCTTCCTTCCTTGACTGGAAAAAAAAAAAAATTCTTTTAAATTCTTTCAGTGCAGCAGCGGGAGTGGCCCCAAAGGATGGAGGCACAGGAAGCGTCTTTATCTTAATTGTTGCCAGTGGCAGGACAGCCCTTTTCTGAGTTGCCTTGAGCTGTCACCAGAGTGACCGTATGAATGGATCAAATGAATAGGGAAGATAAATCCAAATAACAGAGCACATTTTTTTTTTCCCCTCCCAAAGAACAATTTTGTCTTGAGCAAAGGGTCATTTAAACTGGAGATATAGTTGGCACGGTGCCTTGGAAAGGCTTGTCACTTTCTTTATACAGTACTTCCTGAGAAGTTTCCCTTTCATTTGGGACTTGTTCAAACTGGCTGTCATAATTTTCCTTCAAATAATGGTGACAGAGACTGATGATTAAAAAGTAGATTCTAGAACTGGTTTTCTGCCTTTCAGCATTTTGAGGTAATAAGATTCTTCTTGGAAATTTAGCTCTTCTTTCTCTGGTAGTGCTTTGAGAACAGTCGTCATATTCAAGGAGTTGGTTAAACCTCCACATTTAATGTATGAGACGACTGAGGAAGAGTGACTTGGCCCAAAGGGTTAACTTCGGTTTCTAGCCCTCAAGCGAGTGTTTTCTCTCCCACGCCACGTTTCCTTCCTATATTGGGCTGTGGCTTCCTAATGCTTACAGAATAACTTGAATTTGCCATAGCAGTACCCATCCTCCACCAACATCAGAACTTTAGAGAGTTAAAAGACTTTCCATCTTTCTGAAGAGTCAAGTCTATGAGGATATGGCTGCCAGACTCTCCTGAAAATAAGAGACACTAGAAGGGCAATGTGAAAGTGTACGTGACTGACTAAAGCTTCTGAGGCCATTAGTGAACAAGTGGGCTTTAGCTTCAGATAGGAGAACTTTTCTGAGCTTGAGAATGTGACCGTCTATCTGGAATAACTCCATGGTAGTGAAAACTGGAATAATGTATTTTTTCCAAAACTTTTTTGTTTAAATTTTTGACTACACTCATGGCATGTCGGACATTAGTTCCCTGACCAGGGATTGAACCCATGCCCCCGATAGTGGAAGATAGAATCTTAACTATTGGACCACCAGGGAGAAATCCCTTTTCAAACTTTTAATTTGAAAAAATTCTAGATTTTCAGGAAACCGCAAGAGATAGCACAGAGAATTCCCATGTCCCCAATATCCTGTTTCCCTCAGTGATTACATCTTGTATAATTATAGTTTAGTATCAAAATCAGGAGATTGACACCGGTACAAGCTGTGTGTACAGTTGCAGGTCATTTTATCCCCTGTAAAGATTCGTGTAATCACCACCACAATCAAGATATGAAATAGTTCCATCACCCCAGAAACCTTCTGAGGGCTGTTTCTTTATAGTTACACCCTCTCCATACACACTGTCCCTAACCCTTGGCACCTACTAATCTCTTTTCCATCTCTGTAAGTTTTTCATTTTGTGAAAGTTATAGAAGTGAATCATACAGTATGTTAACTTTTTATATTGGCTATTTTTTTTGAGCAATGTGATGCCCTTGAGATCTGTCCAAGTTGTTGCAAATAGTTCACTTTTTATTGTTGAGTAAAAATCTACAATATAGATATACTAGTTTGTTTAACTACTGACCTACTAAGAGACATTTTCACTGTCTGCAGTTTCTGGTTATTACAAATAAAGGTGCCACGAGTGATTGTGTACATATAAGGTTTTGAAGAGGTACTATTTCATGTCTCAGATAAATGCCAGGAAGTGTGATTGCTGGGCAGGATGGTAAATGTAATTTTAGTTTTAAAGAAATTGCCAAACATTTTTTGCAGCGTGGTGGTAACATTTTACTCTCCTACCACCTATGTATGAGTGATCCAATTTCTTTGATGATATCACTATTTTTTGTTTTAGTTGCCCTGATAGTTGTGTAGTGATAATCTTGTTTTGGTCTTAACTTGAATTTTCCTGAGGGCTAATGGTGTTGACAGCTTTTCATGTTCTTGTTTGCCATTTGTATACTCTCTTTGGTATAATGTCTCTTTGTATCTTATGCCTATTTTCTTATGAGATTGTTTAATTATTTTTTTTTTACTGTTGAGTTTTGAGAGTTCTGGATATGTCTAGGTATGAGTCCTTTGTCAGATATGTGATCTGCAAATATTTTCTCCCAGTGTATAGTTTGTTTTTTCATTCTTTTAACAGAGTTTATCACAGAGCAAAATTTTTAAGTTTTAATAAATTCCGATTTATCGATGACTTTTTTCTTTTATGGATCATACATTTCATGTCATTCTAGTAACTTCACTAAGCCCTAGTCCTGAAGATTTTTCCCTTTGTTATCATTTGAGATTTTTTTTAAAAATTTACATTTAAAATCCGTGATCTGTTTTGAGTTAATTTTTATATAGGATGTGAGGTTTAGATTAAGGTTTAGTTTTTATTTTATTTTTAAATTTTTTATTTAGTTTTTAGAGTTGTTCTGTTCTGAGTAGTATTTTTATCCTGTGCTTAAACTAAGAACCAAAATTTCTGAAAGCAATATTCTTTTCTTTTGAAAATTTTTTATTTTATATTGGAGCATAGTTGTTACATAGTTGTAACAATATTGTGTTAGTTTCAGGTCTACAGCAAAATGATTCAATTACACATATACATTTATTTTTTCCTTTAAATAAAAAGATACCTGTATGAAAAGACACATGTAATAAGTCCATGTAAAGTTATTATGTTGCCCACTTTCTATATTAGACAGTGTGTACTAGAGAGAAGTGGTCACTATGAAGAAATAAAAAGGAAGAAATTTACCCAAGTTGGATGCTTTTTTGGGGCCTGGGGAGTATTAAATAGGTGAGAGCAGATTTCAGGCAGAGCAGAAATCTAAAGGAGTGCATCTCCCACCCCAAATTTTATTTCCTGATTACCACTCAGATGCACCATAGTTGGTTGGAAGTTGGATAGTAGATGCTAACTACAAAGCAGACACTCAGGCTTGTATTATGGGCTGAAGATCTCCTGCACTGGAGGCCCCGTTGAAGGCTCTATCTACTTAAGGGTTGCAAAGGGAGATCTGAGTTCAGCTTTGTATTTGATACAGTGCTCAAGAATGACTAGGTAAGATTATACTAGAATTTGATTTTTAGTGGCAACATAATGTAGCAGAAAAGCACTAGGGCAAGAGTCAGAAAGCCTGGATTTGATGTTGGTTCTGCAGTAAGGTTTTATGACTTTCTGCAGCTCGGATAACCAACATGAACCCCAGTTTTCTCCTTCATGAAACAGGGCTTAGACCCTAGGTGATTTACAAAGTCTTTTCCAGATTTACATTTCATGGTTCTGCAAAAATAATTAAAATAAATTGTACTGTGGTAAGATCTTTATTTCTGCTGGTTGGTTGGAGTGTGAAACCTTGATATGAGAAATGATAATTGATATTTAATAGTGCATTTGTTAAATGTATCATGGATATGCCCCCTTTAATTTAAAATATGTACTAAGTGTCTACATGTCTCTAGGGCTACAATGGGTTAACTGATTGACAGAGTCTCTTTGAAAAATATTTGAGGGCTTATATTCTTGCCTGGAAAATCCCATGGATGGAGAAGCCTGGTAGGCTACAGTCCATGGGGTCGCAAAGAGTCAGACACGACTGAGCAACTTCACTTCACTAATGCTATGTTAAACATTGTGTGTCCTCTTTGAAGGGCTTCCCAGGTGGCATTAGTGGTAAAGAACCCACCTGCCATTGCAGGTAGACATAAGAGATGTGGGTCCAGGGGAAGATCCCCTGGAAAAGGGAAAGGAGACCCACTCCAGTATTCTTGCCTGAAGAATCCCATGGACAGAGAAGCCTGTCCTCTTTGAATTGACAAGCTGTTAGCCGTATCTTAGGCCTGCCAATGAAATGTGAACTGTGTATTCATTTTGAATAATACACAATATCAGTGACTGATGGCAAGGGGCATTCAGCTTATTTTCTCTTTTAAAAATTTCTCTTTAATTTTCTAAATAAGATGACTGCATGCTACTTGTTATTTCATTATAATATTTCTTATTTACATAATCTCAGTTCTTGCTCACTGGTAGAAGTTCTAAAAAAGAGCAGACTTTCCTTGTGGCTCAGGTGGCAAAAAATCTGCCTGCAACGTGGGAGACCTGGGTTCGATCCCTAGGTTGGGAAGATCCCCTGGAGAAGGGAAAGGCTACCCACTCCAATATTCTGGCCTGGAGAATTCCATGGACGTCTGACTATACATGGCATAGCAAAGGGTCAGACATGACTGAGTGACTTTCGCTTCACTTTTAATGAACCCTATTTAAAAAAACCTTCAAAACTCTGGTTTGGAATTTGAACAGAAAAGAAATGGGAGAATGATCTGAATTCTTAGGGAAAAAAAGTAGTCATGGGTTGGTAGGGTTACAAATAGGCTTTGTGGAAAGCCAGAAAACAACCTGCTTGGCCAGAGTATTATAGTGTATGGCAAGCAGACAGGTACCTGAGTTAGGAAAAGGGCAGCTTTAAAGCTGATTTTAACTGGACCAGAACTGTGTCAATCCATATTAATGAGTGGAACACCCATGACTGACTGGTCACTGGATGTTTCAAATAAGCAAAGAAAACGGGATCATTGCATTTTTTAATATATATTTGTCGTTTATTGAAGTATTATTGATTTACAGTGCTGTGTTAGTTTCAGGTATATAGCACGGTGACTCAGATATATACACACACATATATATGTGTACCTATACATATATATATATACGCATATATACCTACTTTTTCAAAATGTTTTCCCTTTTTGGTTATTACAAAATATTGAGTATAGTTTCCCGGGCTGTAAAGTAAGGGAAATCTCATTACAGTTAAAGCTGAGGTCCGATAATGCCAAATTCACATGGTTTGTGAATCTGATGAGCAGAGTTCCATTAATGAGAATACCTACCATATGTGCTGTCATGCATTTTTGGGAAAGTTCTATCACTCTTTGTCTTTTATGATAACCTAAAACTGTTTATCTGCGTCCGTGCGGTGACAGACAGTGACTATGGCCTTGCTGATTTTATATTTCTTTAATATCAGAACAGTCTTCCCTTCTCTCTCTCCTCACCGGATCCTCATTTCTTTCTTATTGTCTTAGGAAACCTTTGGATGAAAAACCCATTTCCATCTTTGATCTGCTGTTGTATGGTGACATTTCCCAGAATAAGGCCTCTGGGTATAGAGTTGCCTGCAGTGGCTGCAGTGTGTGCAGTCCTGACCTTTGATTCACAGAAGGAGCTTCTCTTCCTTGTCATCAGAGTCACATAGGGCCAAACTAGTTCTGCCTCAGTTGTGCTGAATATCTTGGCTTTTGTGGGTGGGAAGTCAGCAGATCTCAACAGGACTGGGTGTGAAGGCCACTCTTGTGTCCTGCGGGCAAGGCCAGAGCCTCATCACCCTAAGTTCTGGGGAAGGGAATGTGAGGCTGTTGGGGGAGAGGCATTTGAATCAACATTATTGCTATATGATACCCACTTTCTTTCCTTAAAATTCATGACCGTGGATCACCAAATTGTACCCATTAAGACGTTACTGCTGTTTAGGGAAATCTGGTTGGATATGAAAATGATTACTTGTCTTTTACAAAATTTCCATTGGTTTTGCAAATGTTTCATGTCGGAGGGACTTCTGTTTAGAGTTCAGTGTAAGCTGATCTCAGGCTGGTCCAGAGTGTCATCCTTTCAGACCCAAGTGAGCTTTTTATAGTCCTCTGGCTGCAGAGCCTTCCTTCTTTTGCTTCTTTATGCTGAATGAGGAGAGTCAGTGACCATCTTAGAATTTTCTAGATAGTCAGCTTTCAGGAATAGAATCACAGTTTTTCTTTGTCTTGACTTATAAACTCTGTAAACTTCTGTTGGGAACTTAACCCGTAGTGATAAGGGTAATAGGAGTAAAGCTAATAGTAGTATGATGTCATAAGATAAAAATAAGCCTCTATCAGTTGTATTTCCCAGAATGGAAATGAAAGGCTTCTACTTGTAATTTGCCCTGGGGTCATTTTAGATGTTATGCTCTTTGCCAGTTTCATTGCTACTCCTTTAATGGTAGAAAGACTCAGTTTCTACCTAAAGTATTTTTTCATAGAATTTGAGCACAGAGTGGGGGTGAGTTATTCTCTCACCAAAGTAGAAATCCTTGCCGTGACTTTTCTAACTGGTCATAATTCACACTCTTAGGGCCAGGGAGCTTACTTCTTTCACTGTGGTCCATCGCATTTGTGGACAGTTTTAATCACTAGATGCCTTTCATTACACTGGATCAAAATCTACCTTCCTGTGATGTTGACCCTTTGGTCTTAGTTGTATCCTGGATAATACAATTAATCCTTTCTCCTTTCCCCTACATAACAGCTCTTGAAAACAGGAAGGAATCATGACATCTCTCAGCTTTGGGCAGTTTGATGTTATTATAAGCTATATTCTGTTTAACTTTTTTTCTTCCAAGTCACTGCTGATAATGTCTAATGTAGCAGTGCGTTACATGTCCGGGCTAATCTTGCTTTGTCAGTCACCTCTCTTTGTGTTCTGTCTTTCTGAACTGTAGCATTTAAATGAAGACAGTGACCCGTGTGTGTCCTGGTTGGAACCCCTTTACTCTCAGTAGTGCCTTTGTTCCCCGTCCGTTTGTTGCATGGGGACCTGCAGTTTCCGATTCTTACACTTTGGGTTCTGTTTCCAGTTGTCCCTTTGTCACCTCTGGTTTCTGGTCTTTCCTGCTGTAGACCTGCCAACTTACGTCTCTCACTGTTAAGTTATCAGCCTGATGCCTTTGATGGGGAATCTGATTAGGCAACTTTTTAGTCATGGAATAATGTTCTGTGGAGTGTTCCTGTCTGGTGTCCTACAGCAGTGGGTTACAGATACACTGAGAGAGTGATCTTCATCGGGGCCTCAGTGGATCCAGTCTCCTCTGTTCACTTCAGAGTGACATACCAGTGTCATCCTGTGTGTTCCATGATGGCGCAGAGTCACAAGCATTGCTTCAAGGAATCGACTCGAGTACCACTAAGTCATTGATGGGTTCGGATTAGATAGTTCACTTAAGATAAATGAGGCAGTCATTTAATCAGAAGAGGAAATACGGCTTTCTTGGTGTAGCATTTTCTTTGTGATCCCATCCTGGCTCCTGGTAACCTTTTGGGTTGAAAGAACTGGGTGCTCCCAGAGGTGGTCTGTGATGTCTCTAGGCTCAGAAGGTGGGTGCTAGTATTTCAGGCAAATTCAGTAAAAGCTGGGGCTTGAGGAAACATTGGAGCTTGGAAGTCCACTGACTGTCACCTCCTGCTCATATTGCTGACATGAGCCCGTGGGCAAGCATAAGGGAAGCAGAGTCAATATCTAGGGCACTAGAGACACCGGACTGCTCAGTAATGACCAGTGGTAAAACAGTTCTTGTGTTACTTTATAAAATGTCATTGAAAAGATGTAAAGAAAAGGGAAATCTTGATTTTTTTTAACTTTGTCTACCCTTTTCAGTTCAGAATTTGCACTTGAATTGAAATGTTTTGGTAAGATTTATTTCATTCTTTGTTTCTGGTAAATAGTTTTCCATAGTGACAAATGTTAGCTGTATTTATTATGATTTTTCATAATAAAAACTTTGAAGCAGAAGTATTGACACTTGAGTAGACATCAGAATCCCTTGGAGGTCTTGTTAAAATTTCAGATTTTTGACCTTCACTCCCAGATATTGACTAATAAATAAGTTGGGGTGCTGCTCTGGAGTGTTTTATAAAAGCAGCCACATGGCTTCTCTTGGAAGTGGTCAGAAGACTGAACATTGAAAAGCACTGAGTGTGAAGGATGATGCTTCCCTACTTGCCAGCTGGTGGGTCCTTTTTTGTACTGTCAAAGGATCATTTGCTTTGAAGGCTTGTATTTTTTCTCTAGCATGTGTTTCTTCTTATGCTCTGTTGAAATACAGAGATACTCAACCAAACTGGAATCATCACCAGCAGTTTCTGTAACTTTGTGCAAATTCAAGTTGATCATTTTGTGTTGCTTTTGGTTATGACATTGAGAAAACACTCAGCTTACTAAGTTGGATGGAGTAACATCACCTTGCATTTGTGCATAGCTATACAATTAAGCAGTATTTTCACTGACATTATCTCGGTTGATCTTTATGATAGTCTTGTGCAGTTGGTATTATTTCCGTTTTATGAAGTAGGAAGTTGAAGTTTGTGAGGGGATGTGGACGTGGGTACTCTAACCCACATCATTTATACTTCAGCATTAGGCAGGATTTATTATGTGTCAGGGACTATGACGTACATTTTGTTCATTCTCTCTTTGAATCTTCATAAGAACACACTGTGAGGTATTATGATTATCTTTATTATTATCATGACCTTTAAAAAAAAGTTGGCCCTTGATGAGGTTAAGTACCAGTAACTTCTTGAGGTGACGCCTTTTAGTAAATGGCAGAGCCAGGATTTGAGTTACGTTTGTCTGACTCCAGAGTTCATGCTCTGACTCTGGGTAGCATGAAGGCAGATTGCCTGGATTGATTAAAATCCTCTAATTAGATGTTTCGGTCCTCAGGAAGCTGAGCAGTAGTATTTCCAGGCAAGTTACCAGTACAGATTACAGAAAGTTGCCAGTATACATTGTACCAAGCCATGCTGCACCTCATTCTAGAAAGAACAGAAAGTAACAGAAAGATCTAATAGGAAGCAAATCAGACATACAAAATGTAAAAATTAAAACCAAATGAAAGGAAGCACAATTGCACATTTTTAGAAAACTTGATAAAAATAGCATTTTATGCTTTTGAGACACTGGAAGTACAGAAAGTTGGAAGGACATAAGTTGTAGTCTATGCACACTCTGATAATGTTAACCATTCTTCTTGAAGCAGTAGAGTTCTCCTGTGTTTTATGGGCTTTTGAGTGTCATTCAGTCTTTCATTTATGGGATCATGTTTTCATTACTAATACCAACTGGCATTTGACCTTCATGTCTATGCCCTTGACAGTGATTGTCTCTATATGTTCGGTGTACAGTATGGCCTTTGTGTTTTGAAGCAGAAGTTTGCTTTCATCAGATACATCTATTTTTTTGTGCTAGTGTTTTTCTCCCATTGATAGAAAAGTCTTAGTGATGCTGTATTTATCTGGATTTCCTCTTGAAAGTTCAAAATGAAGACATTTGGTTTTGGTAGCTTTGGTTAAAATCCAAGACCAGTTTTAACACATAAGAAATAAACAAAATGTTTAAATATTTTTTTTGCCCTGAATCTATGAGGTAGAACAGAGTATTGAACTATGAGGTAAAACAGAGTATTTTCTGTTTACTAAATTTCACCAAGATCTGTGTGAATAAATGACACAAAACTTTTTTTTTTTTTTTAATCTCAAGTCAAACTTTTATCATGAGCTTGTATCATCTATTACTTATAGTGATGAAAATCCCCAGGCTATATTGCTTTGACATTTTAAAGTTCTCTGTCTAACAAAGTGCATTTAGCAGTTCTACATGTCTATCTGATTTTTGATATGTAGTGATGGCATACTAACATCTTCTGGTTCTGATAGTCTAGGGGACTGGACCAGCAAGGGGCAACATTCAGGATGATGTCCTATTCAGACTGGTTCCGTCTCACATGGTGTTCTATTGGGAGCCGTGGGTAAAGATCTAGGATACATCAGTTTAGCCCTGTGTTTTGTAAATGCATTTCTTTCAGAGGCCTTACTTTCTGATGGAGACAGTGAGTCCATGCAGCACCTGATGGTTTGGCTTGAAAAATGACTAATTCTTTTGTCATGGCTGACTAATGTCATAATCCTATACCCAAATCCTGAAACTATCAGAAACACTGCACATCGAATGCACATCTCAACAAGAAGATACAATTTTCTTCAATAACAAGTTGGAGATATAATATGAGATTAGTACATATTAAAAGTTGCAGTACACATTAGGAGTTGAAGAGCAAAGGTAGAGCAGGGCTTCTTGAGAAGCTTTCAAGGGCATCTCATGTCATCAGGTCAGTATCTTAACTCAAGACATCTTGTGTTCAGTTCAGTTCAGTCGCTCAGTCGTGTCCGACTCTCCGCGACCCCATGAATCACAGCATGCCAGGCCTCCCTGTCCATCACCAACTCCCGGAGTACACTCAAACTCATGTCCACAGAGTCGGTGATGCCAGTTCAGTTATTTATTCAGTTAAAAAAAATCTCCATGCAAATTCTATGGAGAGTACCCTACTTTTTTCATCACTCCATGCTATAGATAAGAGAAAGTAAATTCTAATTCTTACTTTTTTCTCCTTTGGTATGACTGGCAAAATGTGTGTGACCTTTGTACCTTCAGTCAAATGCAGGCTGTTTCTTGACTTTGGGGGTGGCTCATTGAATTAGATTCTAGGTTCTCAAACTTTAGAGACTTAAGTAGAGGCCTAGGCTGACCTTGATAAGGTACTTTCGTATTCTTTTGAGAACAGCACAGAGTAAAGCGGGTGGAGGAGCCAGGATTCCAGTGCAGACAGGAGTTAAGTAATTACATTAGGTAAGAAGTGACTCCTGTTCCTTCTAGCAGGTAGACAAGCTAAAGAGGAAAGTATGAGAAAAGAAATAAAGCTCATTTGAAGAGGGAAAGTATCTAGAATGGAATATTTTAAAACTTTTTATTGAAGGAAATTGTAACTTTTGGGGCTGTTGGTTGAAATCTGCATTGTATTATTTCTTAGGATTTGTATATAAGATTTTGACATCAGTCAGCCTTGACAACTACGTTATTAATTAACAGCTAGTTAGTGGATACCTGCTGGTACTGTACTGTATAGAGTACCAACATATTCTAAATGTTTTTATATATATTAGCTAAAATGTTATTATAAGTCAGAGAGAGTCCCTTTTTCCAGGAATTTTATCATCTAGCAGTGATAAAGATAATGTGTACATATGACACAAGTGGAGAGTGCTTGCCAAGTAACATATCAGTAAGTGAAAAAAAATAGTGTAAATAGAATATCTAAATATTCAGTGACAAAAAGAATAGTGATGAAGATATGGGGCTAACTGAGGCAGGAGATGAGGTTTGAACTGTATTAGAGAGAAACATAAATTGGAAAATAAAAGTGAGGATGGCATTTTGAATGGGAAGAAAGGTAAATGTGAGGACACAGGTTTGGAAACAACAATCACCACATCCTGTGGTGGTTCCTAAGCACACTGGCTTGGTTGAGATGGTGCTTTCATGGCCATGGATCATTTGCGATGAATTTGGTTATTGCTTTGATGTGATAAGACACTAGGAACATGCCATAGATCCTTGAATACATGCAGTGTGCTGAAATATGGTAGTTATTAGGCAGCATAAATGTCTACAGTGGATTGGAGGGGTGGCGTTAGAGGTGGGGAGAGTGTTAAGGGGCTGTTTTGTAATTAAGGCATAAGTAATGAGAGTTTGGGGGGATTGTTATTGGGAAAGTCTGCTGGACTGGAAAAAATGAGCTTGGATTTTTGAGTTGTTACATCTTTATTTTTTTTAAACTTTTAATTTTATATTGGAGTATAGCCAGTTAATAATGTTGTGATCATTTCAGGTGGACAGTAAAGGGTCTCAGCCATACATATACATGAATCCATTCTCCCCTAAAATTCCCCTCTCATCCAGGCTGCCATATAACATTGAGTAGAGTTCTCTGTACTATGCAATAGGTCCTTTTTGCTTATCCATTTTATTTATTTATTTTAAAAACTTTTTATTTTCTATTAGAGTATAGGCTATTAACAGTGTTGTGGTAGTTTTGGTGGACAGCACAGGGGCTTAGCCACACATGTACGTGTATTCATTCTCTCCCAAACTCCCCTTCTGTCCAGACTGCCACATAGCATTGAACAGAATTCCATGTGCTATACAGTAGGTCATTGTTGAAAGTGAGAGTCCTCAGTCATGTCCTACTCTTTGTGACCCCATGGACTGTACAGTCCATGAAATTTTCCAGGTAAGAATATTAGAGTGGGTAGCTGTTCCCTTCTCCAGGGGATCTTCCCAACCCAGGGATCAAACCCAGGTCTCCCGCATTGCAGGTGGATTCTTTACCAGCTGAGCCACCAGAGAAGCCCAAGAATACTGGAGTGGTTAGCCTATCCCTTCTCCAGGGAATCTTCCTGACCCAGGAATTGAACTGGGGTCTCCTGCATTGCAGGCAGATTCTTTACCAGCTGAGCCACCAGGGAAGCCCTGGGTCCTTGTTGGTTATCTGTTATAAATATAGCAGTGTGTACATGTTGATCCCTAAGTGTCCCTTCCCCCCATCCTTTCCCCTGGTAGAGATGTTAATTTTAGGTGTCAGGGTCATAACCTGAGATGACCAGTCAGTAACTGGAGATGGATCACAATTTGAGAGGTCAAGCCTATTGATTTTTGAGGCATCCGTGTGAGATGATAATTCAGTAGTGCATGTGGTATATGCTTTAGAGTGGAGAATACAGAGAGAGAAATGCAGAAAGCCAGTTTCCAACCTTAGGAGCTGTTGCCAGCCAAGGGGGTGGAGGCAGGGAAAAAGGAAAGTCAGCAAATGAGACAAAGAGGTGGTGGAAGAACACAGAGAGCATCCAGGGAAACCATGCGAGGAGAGAATTTCAACAGTGCTAAATGAAGCATAGAGGTCAAGGGGATTGGGAATTTGAGAAAGGCCTATCGGATTTGTTAAGGGAAAGGTCTTTGGAGTCTTAGAAAAATGTGTTTCCAGAGAAGTTTCAGTGCAAAAGTGCATCAGGGGTTTTCTAGTTACTCTGCATGACAAGGGGATTAATGTTTGATAAATAAATCCCTTCTGTAATTGCTTTAGCACATATGACTGGCTATCTGGGTCTTCAATATCTCAAGGGAAATTATGAGGTCACCTCAGGAAGAAGTTGAGGTTAGATTGCTTGTATTATGCAAACCGGTCAGGTGATTTGGTGTGTTCCGTGAGAGAGAAGCTCTCTAAGCTGAACTGTTGGGCTTGGATTCACAAGGTCAAACTGGCTCTGGGGAAAATCCCTTGGAAAAAGTAAAATCCAATATTTGAAAGTCAATTCACAATTATTTTTTAATTTTTATTTTATTCAGCTTTTAATTTTATATTGAAGTATAGCCGAATAACAATATTATGATAGTTTCAGGTGGACAGCAAAGGGGCTCAGCCATACCTATATATGTATCCATTCTCCCCCAAACTCCCCTCCCATTCAGGCTGCCACATAACACTGAGCAGAGTTCCATGTGCTATACAGTAGGTCCTTGTTGGCTATCCATTTTAAATAGAGTAGTGTCATGGATACTATTGTTTGGTGTACGTTAATGGATGAGTTTGAAAAGTTTTTGTCCAAAATGTTGAGTTGTGGAAAACAATAAGTATCCAATTAAAGGCATGAAAAAATTAATATTAATTTACATGACCAAAGAAATTTTGGTCAACATTGCACCAACACTCTATATTTAGACTTATCAATGGATGTGATATGTTAGATATGGTGAAGATCCCAAAATTTTCACAACTCAAAGGAGAGAAGTTTGTAGAAAGAAAACAGACTTTCCAGTTTATCTCCACTTCAACTGATTAGTGGTAGTCTCATTAATTAGAAAATGTGGAACTTTAGGTGTAGCATAGTGAGATGACTTCCCTGGTGGCTCAGACGGTAAAGCATCTGCCTACAGTGTGGGAGACCTGGTTTCAGTTCCTGGATCTCCTGGAGAAGGGAATGGCAACCCACTCTATTATTCTTGCCCCCCCAAAAAAAAGGGGGCTCAAAGAAATATTTCGGAGAAGGCAATGGCACCCCACTCCAGTATTCTTGCCTGGAAAATCCCAGGGACGGAGAAGCCTGGTAGGCTGCAGTCCATGGGGTCGCTAAGAGCCAGACATGACTGAGCGACTTAACTTTCACTTTTCACTTTCATGCATTGGGGAAGGAAATGGCAACCCACTCCAGTGTTCTTGCCTGGAGAATCCCAGGGACGGGGGAGCCTGGTGGGCTGCCATCTATGGGGTTGCACAGAGTCGGACATGACTGAAGCAACTTAGCAGCAGCAGCAGGAGCGGGGAGATGTAGATGTAAGTAGATGAAAATGTACCGCTTTTCTGGTGAGTTAAGTATGTGATTTTGAATTTATAATCACAGCAAGCTACTTGGGAAGGGGTGAAGGTAGAGATAGGATGAATTTTTTTTCTTTAGCTCATTTTTCTTTCTATTCTTAGGCATATACTTATGTAGTAGATGCCCAGAAATAACTAGGGGCTAAATACAGTTTTGCTATAATTGAAGAGGTGACTTTAGTGTTTCTACAGATTTTCATGTCTCTACAGCAAAACATGAACTGCTTTTGTTGTATCTCTGATATAAAATATAGTGTTTTTGAAATACTTTATAAAATGTCATTTAGGTGGGTAAACTTGGAACTGTGCTTAAACTCAAATTGCGTGGGAATCTGAAAATTTCCTGATTGTTCAAGTTGATACATGACTGTGATATTCATGATAACGTGTTTCGTCTTGACTTCCCCAAAGCTGTAGTATATAGTGCATATTGAATAGAGCCAATAGTTGTTGAAAGGTCTAGAAACTTTCTAAATTTACTTATTTGAACTCTACATTGTTAATAAAAAACAGTTTTTGGTGACAGGTGACAGATAGTTACTACATAAATGTAAAATAAATTATAAGTAAGTGGGAAAATGAAAGGGGAAAAAAAGATAACAACTTAACAGGAGTCAAGAAAGAACAAATGTAAATCAATGAAAAGTCATGGCCATGTGGTGTATGTCGGCCTCATTTTTGTTTTTAAATTTTCTATCAGTGAGAAACTTGATTGCTTATTCCTCTTATAGGGACAACAAATTAGAAACAAATCACTTGTTTAGGAGAGGCACAGGTATCACCCACCCAGACCCAGAAAGAAATAGAGAGAGCTATTATTTATATAATGCAGTGAACAACAACTTGGTTAGAGACCAGGCAAGTTCTCATGAGGTGACTCCATGAGTCCGTAGACTGCCGGTGTCACATGAAAAAGTCAATTCAGTGGTGGCTCTCCCGGGTCAGTTAGATCATTCTCTTGGCCCTTAAATTGAGGATAACTGCATTTCTTTCCATTTCATGTGTTTTGAGCTTTCAGGGTATCCATTTACAATCCAGGACGTAGCCCTGTCACAAGAGGCCCCTGAAAGCATTCACTGTATGCTCACGCTCAGTCATGCTTCAGTCATGGCCGACTCTTTGTGATCTCATGGACTGTAGCCCACCAGACTCCTCTGTCCATGGAATTTTCCAGGCAGGAATACTGGAGTGGGTATGAGCTGTCCCCTTACTGTGAACCAGCGAAGAGTATGAATTTTCGTCACATCAGTGACGGGTGAGGTAATGGTTACACAATAATTTTTTGGAGTAGATGATAAAGAAATTCCAAGGAAGAAGTTAGGGTCTTTGGTTCCCCAGTGAATTTAAAGGAGAACTTAACCTGACAGAAATTTCCGGAAATAGTTTTCATGTTCCTTCCAAAAAACTAGGAGTATACTAGTAACCTCAGTAAATTCTCTCTGGAACCAGATGGAACTTTTCAGAAAAATAACAGTAAGATTTCTGTGAGTTGAAGGAAGAAGCAAATTCTCCCTTCAGGAAAGGTTTCCCCTGTGAATCTGTTTAGTGCTGCAGTGGAACAGATTCCTCTAACAGGTATGAAGTGTGTCTTCACTCTGGAGCTCCCTGTTCATTGTATTTTGCTTGGCACTTGATTCAGGTTCTTGGAGACCTTAGTAAACTCATCACATTAGATCATGGGTTGATGTAAGTTCATGTTGGGATGTTTTTATGTTGGTTGGAACTTGGCTAGGGGAGGAATATATGTCTTCAACTGTTCCTGAAAGAGATTAAGTTCATTTGAATTTTTTTTATGTCAGTGGAATGGGTAGTAATATTTCTT
Organism: Moschus berezovskii; assembly: GCF_049115385.1. NCBI lineage: Eukaryota > Metazoa > Chordata > Mammalia > Artiodactyla > Moschidae > Moschus > Moschus berezovskii. Next base: position 95,919,139 of record NC_142464.1, read on the forward strand.
TTGCACTGAGCTAGCAAGTGAGCCTGTTAGAATAACATTCCTGAGCACATGATGAATCAGTGACTGATTAAGGAAGGCATCTGGAAACCACTTTTGAGGGCGATTTTGCCATTAATTATAGACAATGCACATGCCACTGATTTAAGGATGAAAGACAGAAATTATCCCTTAACAGACTGATTTCTATCTATTGAATGTTCTCTTTTATTTTTACTTTTATAAAATGTATTTATTTTTAATTGAAAGATAATTGCTTTACAGTATTGTGTTGGTTTATACCAAATACCAACACGAATCAACCATAGGTCTACCCATGTCCCTTCCCACTTGAACATCCCTCCCACCTTCTTCCTCATCCCACCCCGCTAGGTTGTTATTGAGCCCTGGTTTGAGTTCCCTGAGTCATACAGCAAATTCCCATTGTCTATCTATTTACGTATGGTAATATATGTTTCCATGTTACTCTCTCCATGCAGCCCACCCACTTCTCCCCCCGCCGAGTCATGTCCATAAGTCTGTTCTGTGTCAGTGTCTCCATTGCTGCTCTTCAAGTAGGTTCATCAGTACCATCTTTCTAGACTGAATGTTCTTTTAATTTAAACTTTAGGATGTGTCCTAAAAGTAGTTGGTTTTCTTCAACCAATGATACAGAAAGAACCAATGATACCCACAATTGTTACAAATATATTTATAGTTACATTGAGAGTAAGGCATAAGTCTTTAGTCAGAAGGGTAGTTTTTCCATTGCAAAAAATTCATCTTGTTCCATAAAACAGATTCTTTATAATGTACTGCTTTTTTTCTTTTTACATTTTTTAATTAAAAATTTTTCTTTTTAAATTTCAGTTTTATGGAGATACATAATTGACATACAGGACTGTATATGTTTACAGTGTACAGCATGATGACTTCACTTACATATATTGTGAAATGACCACCACAGTATATAACTTAATGCTTTTATGAGACTGTTTATTTACCTTTCTACAGTTCTGACCATTTAGGTATGCTAAAGTTATAAAATATGTTTATTCAGACCTAAAGTTTTTAGATATGGATGACCGAGGGCAGTAATTTCAATGACTAAATTGGGGAATAGAGCTCCTTTCTGTTGGAAATGATAATTGGAGACTAAAGTTTAAGAACAGCATAATTATAGATGTAGATTTAGGAGTTATCTATTTCACTTCAACAATATTTTTTAATTGCAAAAGTAATGTGTATGTGTATACATTGAAGAATATCCTCCTAAATTTGTATATTAAGCATATATATTTTTGACAAAAATGGTAATGTGCTATAAATACATACTATCTTCAAAACCTACTCTTTCTTCCTAACAGTGTCTTACAAATGTCTTCCTAGATTATTATATTGTTTCATAGCCAACCCAGTATCATTTTAAGGCTGTTATACAGATGTACCGTAATTTACTTAACCGTTCCCCTGTTTGGGTATGTTACTTTCTTCCTCATTTTGGTTACTATAAGCAGTGTTTTAACAAATATCTCTGCAGTTAAATTCTTGAAGCCATCCATAGTTATCTCCTTAGAATAAATTGCAAAAAGTGGAATTGCTGGGTCCAGAAGCAGAACTGGAAGCTTCTGCTACACATTATCACAGTTATCCTCCACAAAGTCTGTCTCAATTTGCAGTATGGTCAGTGGTATATGAGAGGGTATATGTAGGTGGCGTTCTCTTCAGAGGTGATAGCCGAGGCTTTGCCATCGTAATGTAACTTGGAATGATTGACAGTTTAGCTTAGCACCTGGGACCTCCTTCTGGGAGTTGGACCATTCTTCAGCTTCTATTTTGTCGTGGCTGGTAATAGTTTAGGCTGAATCTATCCTGAGCCAGACTCCTCCTCCTTACAATTTAAAACGACATTCTTGGATCAATCATGGATGGTGGCAAAGGGAGGACTCCCCTGCTGCCACTTGCCTTTCTGTCAGGTTCTTCTTCAGAGCTCTCTACTGAGATTCTTGCCTTGCTCAGAGCTAGGTCATTTCCCATTAGAGTCTAGCAACAGAAACTAGGGGCTGCTGCTCTGCCTCTGGACTTAGAGCTGGAGAAAAATTGTCTCTTGATCCTATGGGACAGTTTAGACCCTGGAACTGCAAACCCAGGTATTTATGCTGCAATGCTGGACTGGCTATTTCACCTCTAGTTTGGAACACACAGGTCCTTTTTAATACCCATGTAAGGGATTTTCAGGGGATTTGCCTTGATTTTCCTAAGAAAGGAGGCAATCACAGAACCGAATCCCTTTTCAAAACTGGTTGGAGAAGAAAATGTCTGTAGTCCCTCCTGCCCTTTCACTTTGAAAGAGTCTTCATTATGGGAGTGTGCTCAACCATGTCATGGTGGAAGCTGTCCACTCCTCCATTTCTAAAGCATTGTGCCGTTGTGCACTTGTTTCCAGGTCTTTAGTTGTCCTACTTTGAACGAAATCTTTTAAACTTCTTTTTTAAAAAAAATTTTCTTTCTTTAATTCATGCAAATAAAATGTTAACATATTTTTCTTTCTATAGTCGAAGCAAAATGGAGTCAAAAGCAATATAATAAAGAACAAATAATGGAGCAGCAAGGCAAATCCTCTTTTAATCCTTTTACTCTTGAGTTCTCTCCAACATTATCTTTCTTCTCTTTTCTCTTGGGATTTATATTCATTTAAATGCACATATAGAAAGCTTAACTTGTGTTTTGTAATAGTAATTGACCTACCTTGTGTGGAACGGTCGATGAACCGTGAGCCTACAAACCTTTTAGTGGCATGCAACATTTCTATGTTATAAGATATGTCTGGATAAATGGCAAAGCTGTAGGCTTCTCAGGTTTATTTTTATTTAGAGTTGGATGTGTTTTCTGTTTGGGGTCCATTAGTTACTTTTGAACATACTGTGTGCATGCTTAGTTGCTCAGTTGTTTCTGACTCTTTGCACCCCGTGGACTGTAGCACTCCAGGCTCTTAAGTCCATGGGGTTCTCCTGGCAAGAATACTGGAATGGGTTGCCATTTCCTTCTCCAGGGGATCTTCCCAGGCCAGGGATCCAACCTGCATTTTCTTCACTGGCAGGTGGATTCCTTACCACCGAGCCACCTGGGAAGCCCTTTAGGCACATTAAACTAAATCATAATGTTTTAAATATAAAAAAAAGGCTTTGGAAAACTGAAATATAAATTGATAATTTCTACTGGTTATTTGTATTGTCTCCTTAATGTTTTATTAATTTCAAAAGTGGCTTACTTCTGTATATTTGGTATCCCTTGGATTTGATAATTTCAAATGTTGTTCCACTTATGACACATACTTAAAATTCTGCTCTCAGGTTAAAATGGAGAAGTATTCAGTCTTTGTAGCTGTGTCATTTCCACAGATATATTGGTTTGCAATATTGGCTTAGTGATAGGAAATAAAGGGTAGAAATTATCCCCCATTGGCTAGTATGCCGTTCTCTCAAATTATCTGGATTTTAAAGTATTATTGGGAAAAAATATCCCCTAATCTTTTATTAAAGATAAAAGACAAGCTCTTACAAAGTATAGGTTGTTTGCAGGACTGAGAAATATTGGAAATATGTCTTGGCTCAACTAGCTGGCCACCCTCGAGAGCCAGTAATACCAAGTGGCTCAGCTTAGTTGCACTCAGTGGCAAGAGACATTCTGAGGTTTCCCATGTGTTGGGAGGGGGCCCAAGACAAAGAGGTCCTTGTAAAACTCAGCTTGAGACTTGGCCATGGGACAGAGTCCTTGAAGAATCTGCATTAACCGTGCCTTGCCCAGGGACATGCAGCTACAGCCCCTGTACTGTAAACCGTCAGCATCATGGACTTAGTCTGCATCTCCAGGTAGATACTTTGAGCTTCTTTAGCTTATTGACCTTATAATTATCCCTGAACCCTGGAGCTGCCCTTGTAACATCACGTGCTTTTTCTCCAGAATCATATCACACATTCATCATTAAAAACTGCTTACTCTTTGTTCTCTCACATATTTTTTTTTCTGTAGAAGATGATTACTTAGCCTCAAATCTTACTTTCATATTTGCCCTATATATGTACATATTGTTGTTGTTTAGTTGCTAAGTCACAAATGACTCTTCTGCAACCCCATGGACTGTAGCCCACCAGGCTCCTCTGTCCATGGGATTTCCCAGGCAAGAATATTGGAGCAGGTTGCCATTTCCTTCTCCAGGAGATCTACTGCACCCAAGGATCAAACCCACGTCTCCTGCATTGGCAGATGGATTCTTTACCACTGAACCACTAGGGGATTTCCCATGTTGCACATATTAATAAAGTTTTAAAATCCACCAATACATTTGTTTCTTTTGCCATAGTAAAAAGAGAACATGGTATCATAGTATTTGAAATCAGAGGACTGTGGGTTCAGGTTTTCCTTCTGCCACTTAATAGCACTCTGACCTGTTGAGGCTCTCTTTCCATTACCCTTTCCCGTCTTGGTTGGGATTTCTGAGCTTCAAGTGAGGTAATATAGTTAAAAGCATTTTGTGAATGGTAAACTGCCATGCAAATGTTAATTATTTTAAATTTACTCTGTCTAATATAATCCAGCATTAGTAATGAATGCCTCATGAGTCCTCTTAATCCCAGAGAAGATGTAAACTTAATATACCCTACTTTGGTGGTCAGAAGGTATATTCATTTAAGAGCTACTGATAAGGAGTGAAAGTTGCAAATATACTGGGGTTCTGCAAACAGTCTTGGCTGGAGAAATGGAAAGAGGCTGAGAATAGACATCAGTAGTGGCTTAGTTTCTGTACAGCCTGGTGAAAGACTAAAGTTTGAAGGATTAAGTTCAGTGTTGAGGCTGATAGTGTTTTATACTTCACATTGATATTCCAAGGGTAGCATTTATCGACTATTAAAACAGTAATTTTGTGAATCACCAAATATACACATATGGTCAAATGTGTATTATGCTTTTTCAGGGAAATTATCTAGATGTTTTGGTGAAAGTGAGAGTCCTTTGGTTACACAATCAACAGTATAGGAAGGAAGATTCAGGATTTCCGAAGGTGAGTTTCACATCCTGGAAAATGTGTTTCCCTCAGTTAGACGCCAGGGTCATCTTCAGGTTAGAAAAATGTCAACAGGAAGCAGTTCTGGTTCGGGAAGAGATGGATTCTGTTTCTCACTTTGCAGAAAGGCTTCTCGGGATCAGTAGGGGGCTTGATTTTCTTCCAGCCAGCCTCATAGATAAGTTTCATTTCATTTTTTTGGCTTCGTCTTCAATTTATTTCCTCGTTCTTTCCATTGGAAACTTTTCTGCTGAAAATGTGCTTTGGGGTTCAGCTGTAGTGAAATCTTGGCAAGTTTTATTTATGAGTCTAGTTCTTACGTTTATCCTTATAGCATCTTTTTTGAAGCAGGACATCTGACACATCTAAATGTCCACAATGTGAACATCATTTATAATCCTAAAGAAAAGTTTTAGTCTATGTTTTCTTGAAGGGTTGAATTAGCCAAGTTGTGAGATTCGGTTTTGCCGTCTGTGAGACAGAAAAGTGGCGGGAGAATGTGCTGTGCCTTCAACCAACTGGCTGTCTACCAGCCTCCCTGATTTCTTGGCCATAGGAAATAGGGCATTTGGAGACAGGTGCTGAGGAAATGAATAACACTTACTATGACAAGTCTGACACATTCCCAGTTTTGTTCTCTATTTTTGGTGTTTGATGCTTTTGTTGTATTGGGAAAGATGGTATAGCTTAGTAAAGATGCTATTTTATTTTAGTTTCTAAGGTAGGAGTGATCACTGTAGATGTGGCTAGGAGGCATGTATTTGAGTTGAGACCTATATACTTATTCTTGTGGACTTGGAAATAATGGTGACTTTTTTCAGTCTTTGTTATTTAGTTGCTAAGTTGTGTCCGACTCTTTGTGACCCCTTGGACCACAGCATGCCAGGCTTCCCTGTCCTTTACTATCTCCCTAAGTTTGCTCAAACTCATGACCATTGAGTCAGTGATACCATTCAGCCATCTCGTCCTCTGTTGCTCCCTTTTCCTCTTGCCCTCCGTCTTTCCCAGCATCAGGATCTTTTCCAGTGTATTTGAGTTAAGAGCTATATGCTTTTTCCTGTGGCATTGGAAATAATGGTGATTTTTTTTCAGTCTTCACAAAGGAAATATCTTAAAAACAACCTGGTTGTTGATAAAGTGTGTTGTTGTGGTATAAAAAGCAACGTTGCTGAGTGTAATGAATTAAAAAAAATCTTGCTGAACATGGATGTTTCCCTTAATGTCTCTAAACATGTTTTTGTGTTTGTAAAATGATATTTCTTTGTAATTTTTGAGGTCCTTTCTACATCTCAAATGCTGTGACTCTGTGATTTTTCTCTGTAACTGTAATGACTGATTCCATCCAGAGTATGACAGTAAGAGATATTCCTTATTAATGAGAATTACCTTTAAAGATATAAGGCAGCAAACTTTGTTGCAAAGGGAACGTATGGATACAGACCTCTGGGCTTGAACTTAGCTGGTTGTCTGTAGTTCACCCTCTGTGATGTGTGGACTACCTGCACTGGGAACTCTAGGCTGTTTCTCCATACCCAGTTGTGCTGAGATTCAGGAAGGCAGGCATTCTATCCTCAATGTGTAGTTTTCAGTAGCCTGTATCTAGGCAGGATGCATGTATTTCAGTGGTGACCTTCAGTGGCAGCCTTCATCGTATGACTCTGGTAACACTAAGCCTGGGACTTTGCAACCATATGGGAAAGTAGGAAGGTGCTATGTTAGGCTCACATAAGGTAGTTTTGGAGATGGAATCATCACATACTCTAAGCACAGATTTTGGTAAATGAATTTTAGATAGATTGCTTTTCAAACTCTGTCATGTTTCCTTAAACTTTTTCACTTTCAGTGGTAATTGCATTTCTGGGGCTTACGGTAGGTGTATTTTATTATAAATGAAGTTTTCCATCTACAAAAGAAAAGTCTAAAAATCAGGTTGTGCCCATCTTTTACTGTCTCTAATTTCCATCAGATCTCATTTCTTCTGTTTTCGTCTCTGCTATGAATGTGGTGGTGATCTTGTGTGGTACACCTCACATTATGGATATAAATCTGAGGATTTAACAGAAGAAGGGAGGTATAGGTAAATGCTCAGATGGGATAGTGGGGTCAGTTGATCTGTCATTCATGTAATGGTTCTTTGGGAGTAAATAAATGCATGCAGATTGGTTGTTGATAATAAAATTTAGCTCAAATGGCACTCACAAAGTTGTAAGTTTCATTTCACGGCAGTGCATCAAGCCTCTTAGTGTTTCAGACATTTTTCTGTCTTACTGTCAGAATGTCTGAAGATGGCTTTGCTGCTCAGACTTAAAGGCATTTTTTTGGTCTCCCAACGTCTTTCCCATGGACCATCGCTTGAAAAACAACTCTCCTAGTATATATGGATGAAAAGTATCTATTTATGAACCATCCCATTTTACTTTTTGATTAGGAATCATAATTTCTGTTACCCTCAGCACAGAGAATAAAATGGGAGGTCCTCGTTTAACGACGTAAGCCAGGATCAGAATCACAAGATTTTGTATGAATTCAAAGGCTGCCTGCCCTTTCTCAACAGAACTGCAGCTATAGCATGCCAGGTATTTATTTATTTGTGGCTGCACTGAGTCTTCATTGCTATGTGCAGGCTTTCTCTAGTAGTAGCAGGTGGGGGCTGCTCTGTAGTTACGGCAGGCAGGCTTCTTACTGCTTCTCTTGTTGCCAGACACGGGCTCTGCAGTGCACGGGCTTCAGTAGTTGAGGCACGTGGGCTCAGTAGTTGTGTTCATGGCCTTGGCTATGTCCTTTCAGAGTTTCATTTGTTCTCTCATTCATCAAGCATCTGTGATGGAGAGACACAGCAGCGTGCCCAGGCACACTGTGCTAGGCATGCAGGTACTAGAGAAGGAGCTAAGACATGATCCCTGTTCTCAGCCTGGCCCATGGAACCTAACGATCTAATGGGAGGAGCAGCAGAGTTATGAAGACTTAATTACAATTTTGCAGTGTCAAGAGTGACGTCATAGTGCTTGAGAGACACACAAGTGCTTTGTGCACCTCCAGGAGACAGGAGACACTGATTAATTCTATCTGGACTTAGAGGAGGCTTTAGGAAGGCATTGACAATTAAATCAACCAGTGAAGATGAGAATGGATTATGTCTTATTCATCTTTGTACTGATATTTCACAGGGTATTGAGTGCAGTGCCTAACAGTAGGCCCTTTGGAACAAATTGGATACTGATTTGCAAGCCTGACTTGGTTTGAAAATCTCCTCCTTCCCATGCTTCTGGTCATAGCTCTGTACCTCTCTCAAACCCAGTTCAAGCCCATTCTTCTCTTTCTGTCAGTACACCGTTATGATTTAAAGCATTGACTCTGGTTTCAGTTCCTATTTCTGCTACTTATTGGCTATTTGTAGTAGTTAAATTACAACTACTCTGTGTCTCAGTTTCCTCATCTATAATATGGGGACAATAATGGAATCTAGCATTATATTAAATGGAAAAAAATTAAATGCAAAGACTGAACTTTAATAAGAGTAATCACTTAATAGCTATTAACAATTGTTGTGTTTCATTTACACATCTTTGCCCTGGGCTTCTCTGGTGGCCCAGTTGGTAATGAATCCACTTGCAATGCAGGAAACCCAGGTTCAATCCCTGGGTGGGGAAAATCCCCTGGAGAAGGAAATGGCAACCCACTCCAGTATTCTTGTCTGGAAAATCCCATGGACAGAGGAGCCTGGTGGGGTCACAAAGAATTGGACAAGACTGAGCAACTAAACCAATTGCCCTGAGTTCATTTATCTCTAGTGTCACCTCACAAATGCTTGTTGTGACCAGCAAAAATAGCATTTTCCTATACATTTTTTGATTGACAGGGAAAAAAGAGAAAGTGACTTATTTTAGGAAGTGAGCTGTTTATTCATGGTCTGCTCTTTCTTTAAACCTTTGATTGTAAGGACCTGGTTAATGCCATAAGGACCTCACATGTGTTTTACTAATTACAAATCATGCTTCTTGGCAGCCCCGTTAACTGTTAAAATGACCTCCAGATTCTGATTTTTCTTCACTCTTTATTAATAGTTAACAAACTGTTTAATGCACAGCGGGAAAGCCAAGTAAGCCTGAAGGGTTTAGAAAATGGCATGTGAAATAGTTGTAAACTGTTTCAGTAAACATTAAATGGGTAGCAATTACTTAACGTGATTGCCTAAGTTTCATTAAAGTATTTAAGAGGAAAATATGCGCTTAGTGCTGCTTTAATTATAAGGAACTCATTAGGGTAGCTTCGATCTAAGGTTTACCAAACCAACCTAATTCATAAACTCACCCAGGGGGTCTGTTAAAAATACAGATTCCTGTCTCGCCTCTCTCTCCCTTCAGACCAACTGAGACTTGGGAACTTGGGAACTCTGTATTTTTAATCACCTCAGGTAAATGTGATGATCAGGCCTATTTGGAAAACACAACTCAGGTGTTGTCTTGGCTAAAAGCCTGCTTTAGATTTTTGCTTTCAACTGTCGGAAAAAGCACTTAAAGATGTGTCGAATGTAACTGACTACCAGGGGTTAACAGTGGGGGACGGAGAATGAGAGCAGTGAAGAAAATGGACATCTGCACGTCGATTGCCTTCCTAAGCCATCGGCATTGGAAGCCATACCACCATTGACTACAGCCAGAACTGCTGTCTAGCTCGATTCACAAGTTAGTTTTTTCGGGTTGGTGAAGACTATAGAATGACGTAAGATAAGCTTATCAGATGTTGTCTTATAAGTGGAACTGGTGTTTCTGTGAACAGGTTTGCAAGAGAAATGCTCAATACAGTTTTGAAGCCAGGTAGGTGGATCACAGATCGTTAAATTGTTAGGAACAAACAGAAGCAGCCACTATGTTCTCAAGGTGTGTGAAGCTAAGAAAGCAAAGATACTGAGATGCAAAAACAGTCAACTTGGATAGGTGTCCACAACTCCTTATCACAACTTTGTAGGTGTATTTATAGTTCTTTATAAAAACTATTGAATATCCTCCTTCCCCACCCCACCAGTTGGCACTGCCCTAAACAGCTTTCTGAAACACACACCTGGTTTAGCCACTCCTTGCTTGAGGCCCTCAGCACTTCCCTATTGGTATAAAAGGATAAAGTCTAAGTGCCTTATCAAAATATATAGGGCCATTCACAATTTATCATGTATCTATTTTTATGCTCACCTCTTTCTTCTCCTACCACATTTTAATGCTCTGTGTTCCAACCACACTGAACTGTAGGCCTCGAAAATGCTTTAAGGGAAAAAAAACACAGCATTATTCTGTTAGGGCCCATAGCATAATACCTGGTAGGGGCTCAGTACACAGTAGGTGTTTAATAAGCATCAATTGGATGAATGAATAAATCAAAAGCTCTTAACACAATTGCTGTAATTATCTGGGTTTTCCCCTTGTGAGATGTGAGCCCACTCGGAGCACTATGATATTTAGTTTACTCATTACATGTATATAGTATACTCATTACAAGCATGTAAAAACTTGTTACAAATGTGAATGAATCAATAGTCTACCCGAAAGGATCACAGATGACATCTACTTTGCACATTCATGGTCAGCCCTTTGTTATCCATGCTATTGAAGGGAGATTGAATAAGCCAAACATATTAAATAATAGTATATTTGATTTTCTTGGAATTTATCAAATTATCAAGCCAAACAATGACTGACTGAATCTTGAGAGACTGGAAATTTGGCTGACTTTCTAGGTTCCTCCCTTTCTAGTGGAATTCTTTGTTTTTTTTCCCTCTGTTCTGTGTCCAACAGCATCAAACATAAAACTCATGCAAATATCATATATTTCGGCAGAGCTGACCTGTCCAGAATCACATCCCATCAAGGTTGAGAAGACAAGTAAGTGTGTTGAGCTGAGTAAGGATTGGGCTTGTGGGCTTGTGTTGGTTTTCCTGGGAAAACAAAAATAGACAAGAGATTTGGAATAGTCATTATATTACTGTATCATGGCCAGTTTGGTTATGATGAGAAGCTGAAAGGAATGGATGAGAGTTGGTCTGAGTCACTCGGATGCATTTTGAGCCATTGCCAAGCTATGTGCTCTCACTGACTTAGCCCTTCTTCTAATGGATACAGAAAAGTCTTTCTTCTCAAACTGGGCTCCAGATGCTGCGGTTCAGTGGTGTGGAACATTATATTTACCTGAAGCATCACTTTTACTTGTATATTTGGGAGGAAATATTTTATAATAAAATAAAACATAAATTTATTAATTTTAAGTGTAAAAATCCATGAGAGCCTTTAAAGTTTCAAGGCAAAGCATAGAGATTTACAGAGATATTTTGAGGCTGGGTGCATGCCTCAGTTTTCCCCTCTGATTACAGTTTTAAGAACACATTAGCACATTAGACTAAAGTATTGGTTGGTAACATGGATGATTTAATAACTATAGCATAGCCATTTTCAACTTAAAAGTGCACATTTTAAAGTCTTTGTTTTTGACTTCTTCACCGAGGGCTCTGCGGTTTTCTCCCACCACTTCTTGGGCACAAAGGATAGTGATAGGATCTTTAGCTTCACTTTGTTGCATAAAAAACCAGTTAGGACCCAAGACTTCAGCGAGAGATGGCTTTCTGCTTCTGAGAACAAGTTAAATCATGAACTGCTTTATTTTGAGCCAGTTGGAGGTAGCATACTGCTGGCAATTCCAAAGCATTAAAAAAACAAAAGTTATGGTTATTAATTTTTGGAGATATAAGAGCATGAATCAATATTATAGCCGTGTCAGTATCGGCGTAGGAACTGGTTTCTACTGAATGTGGCAGCAAAATAAACGTTTGCAGATTGTTTTGACGGAACGTCATCCACCGGGCTTCAATTCATTCGCCCGGCAGCCTTACTTTTGAAACAGAGTTGCTGTACTTGAAGTGGAGAAGAAAATCCTTCCTCTGAACATTTCTGACATTTCTGGACTTAGCAAATAATTCTGTTTGCAAGCATTTGTAATGTAGATCTGCAAATGTTTTTAATTGGAATTGAATATGTTGCTAAGAGATGTGCCTCGAAACATCTGTCTGACATATTTCACTGAGGTGGAGATTAGGGAAATGAGTCCATAAAGTAGAGTGGTCAGCTGGTCACCATGGTGGTACAGGCCATTTTAAAACACAGATTACATGTGTTTTTAAAAGTTCTCTAGACAGGGCTGTAAAATAGAAAGGTACTTTTTCAGCTAATGTGCTGAATTGTTGTAAGCAGTAATTGACCCTGACAGTTAGATAGGCTTAAAGATTGTAAGTGAACTGAGAGCTTCCAGATATTCAAGCTGGATTTAAAAAAGGTAGAGGAATGAGCTCAAATTGCCAACATCCATTAGCTCATAGGAAAAACAAGAGAATTTCAGAAGAACATCTACTTTTGCTTCATTGACTATGCTAAAGCCTTTGACTGTGTGGAGCACAACAAACTGTGGAAAATTCTTAAAGAGATGGGAATACTAGACCACCTTACCTGCCTTCTGGGAAATGTGTATGTGGGTCAAGAAGCATCAGTTAGAACTGGATGTGGACAATGGACTGGTTCCAAATTGGGAAAGGAGTAGGTCAAGGCTGTATATTGTCAACTTGCTTATTTAACTTATATGCAGAGTACATCATGCGAAATGCCAGGCTGGATGAAGCACAAGCTGGAATCAAGGTTGCCAGGAGAAATATCAATAACCTCCGATATGCAGATGACACCACCCTCATGGCAGAAAGTGAAGAGGAATTGAAGAGCCTCTTGATGAAAGTGAAAGAAGAGAGTGAAAAAGTTGGCTTAAAACTCAACATTCAAAAAACAAAGATCATGGCATCTGATCTCATCACTTCATGGCAAATAAATGGGGAAACAGTGAGAGACTTAATTTTCTTGGGCTCCAAAATCACTGCAGATGGTGACTGAAGCCATGAAATTAAAAGACACTTGCTCCTTGGAAGAAAAACTATGACCAACCTAGACAGCATATTAAAAAGCAGAGATATTACTTTGCCGACAAAGGTCCGTCTAGTCAAAGCTATAGTTTTTCCAGTAGTCATGTGTGGATGTGAGAGTTGGACCTTAAAGAAAGCTGAGCGCCGAAGAATTGATGCTTTTGAACTGTGGTGTTGGAGAAGACCCTTGAGAGTCCCTTGGACTACAAGGAGCTCAAACCAGTCAACCATAAAAGAAATCAGTCCTGAATATTCATTGGAAGGACTGATGCTGAAGCTGAAGCTCCAATACTTTGGCCATCTGATGCGAAGAACTGACTCATTGGAAAAAGACCCTGCTGCTGGGAAAGATTGAAAGCGGGAGGAGAAGGGGATGACAGAGGATGAGACAGTTGGATGGCATCACTGACTCCATGGACATGAGTTTGAACAAGCTCTGGGATTTGGTGATGGACAAGGAAGCCTGGCGTGCTGCTGTCCATGGGATCTCAAAGAGTCGAACATGACTGAGCAACTGAACTGAACTGAAAGATTGTAATTCTCCTTGGCTAATTTTATGGTATACTGTTAGTTTCTTTTAACTGCTAAGATTTTTATGAACATGTGTGTGTGTGTGCTGTTAGTTTTCTTATTTTCCAGCATCCATTCATCACTGGAAGTTAGGCACATACAACCCTAGGAGGTTAGTTTATTCCCTGGAATGAGATTTTAAAAAATATTTTTGAAAGTTTGATGCGTTTGAAGAAAATAATTTTCCAAAGCAATTGCATTCATTTTACACAAAACTCTGCTTGTATGGGTTTGTACACATTTCATCTCACTCTCAAGCAGATCTGTAACCCTCAAATTTAAAACTGACAAGTTTATAGGGTATGTTGTTTGAGCTCTGGAATGAATTTAGACAGCTCTTAAAGCCACTTATAATCAGAGGAAAATAAAAGTAATAGATTGGATTGCTTGTTGAAAATTAAAGGAATAATGGCTCAATCCCAAGCTTGGTGGAGCAAAAGTTGAAGACTCATTGGAAGGCACTTGGTAATATATAATGCTTTGTTACTTAAAAAAAAGAAAAAATATGTGTTGTTATTGTCAAGATTTTAACGTGACTCACTTTCACAGAGTTCAAGTCAGTGACCAGATATCTTTCTGAGTTATGGCTCATGGACTCTTGAAGGGTACCCTGAGTAAAGAAAGACAGTATAAATAGAAATAAAGTCTGTACTATAATAAAATATAATTACTATAATAATAAAATAGTACAGACTTTATTTCTATAAAATAGTATATAATAAAATAGTGCAGGCTTTGTAGTCAGCCAAATCTACATAACTGCATTCTGGCTTAGATTCCTCCATTACTAGGTTTGTGATCTGAGTAATGTTTGTAACCTCCTTAAACATATTTCATTTATGAATATAGAGATAACAATACTAGGTTATAAAAGTGTTCTTCAAAGAGATAATATGTTCCTAGTTTGTGCTATTTACTGATTGATGTTCTTATTAAATAGTATTTTCAATCAAGTGCCCTAACTAATGCAAATATTACAGTTTATACTGATTGGCTGGAAAAAATAGAAAGCAAGCTGAAGACTATTCAGTAAACCCCATATTAGTAACTTTTTTTGAAGTTCAACTTCTTTTGAAGAAGCTTGCCTGTGGTGCTCAGTTGACAGAGGAAGAATGAAATTTTGTGATCCTGGACAAATTTAGGAGTATAAATTTTGGGAGAAGAGACTGAACTGGATATGTAGCCCAGTTTGCTTACATGCGATTATATCCCAAATGAGATTGTAAGCCAAGTTTTTATTGTTCTCGAAGTCTTTGATCATTTAAAATAGTAATGGATTCAAGATAGAAGAGATACTCAGTTCTGAAGTGAGTTTGATTTCAGCATGTGAAAAAATAAATATTTTTTGACTCAGTTCAGAGCATACTAATTTTCATAGGCAAATTAACCAATTGTCATTCATGGCAGGATGTATCATACAAACATTTCAGAAAAACTTTAATGGCAGTTGATGTTTCCGAAGTGAATTCCTGGATATAGCCATCTGTATGACTCAGATGAATTATTCTGTAGGAGAAAATTTCGTAGCCACTGATTTAATGTCCAAAAAATACAATATTGATATTTAGGTCTATTTTATAATAGTGGCCAGGAAAAATGATTATAAACTGACTTTCAGAATTTGGTTTAGGCGATTTATTTAGCTGAGATCACAAGTAGCTATTCGATGGCGTTTTGGGGTGTGGTTTAAAGTAAGATTAGATGAATATAACTTTATAAGAACTGGGCATTGGCCAGTTTTTCTTTGAGTATACAAGGCAGAAGTTCAGAGTGCATTTTAATAACTAATTTATTTTTATGTAAATCAGCAGTGGAATATGTAAAAATATTTAGACCCTTGTTTTAAAAAACTAGACTTTTTTTTTTTCTTTCTTTCCATGTCATTTGGTAAGAATGATTTGGTTTCTATTCCACAGAGATTGAAGGATCGGAACAAATTACAGTCTTAGAAAATGACTGTTAAAAACCAAGAGCCTCGAAAGCTCTGCATTTGGGTGGTTATCGCCATTCTATTTCATATTTCCATGTAAGTCACCTGTCCAGGCCCTGCCTTCTGACCATGCTGATATTTAAGGAGAGTTGAGAGGCTGAACACCAAGGATGCTGTGTCTATACATAAAAGTGAAATGGTGTTTTTGTTCTGCAGTGTTGTGTCTATCTTAAATAAAACTTCTTTTCTAATGAAAAAATAAAATAAAAAACTAGACTTTTTAAAGGAACATGGTAACAAAACTTCCTAAATATCTGTTAGGTAAGAGTAGACCTTAGGGTATAATAATCTTCATGTGTGTGTGCTTTGGTGCAGCTCAGAAATAAACAGTGTTGTTTAATACTTATTGAATATCTCTTGGGTTGCTGATGTATATTTACTTTGAAAACAGGCACTATTTGAAGAGAAAAAGGAGATGGTTGTCAGTAGAATCTGTGCATCAAAATGTATGCGCAACACAGAATTTCCACATTCATTTCAGTAAGTCACACTTGTGCATAGTTTAGTTCCTTTGACCATGTATACTTATTAATCTGTGACCCATCACACATACCTTTCCTTTTCTGTGTTTGGGATACCTCATCCTTCCAGCCTTTGTTTTTCTTCCAGTGAAGTTTTTAAAATCATCTTAGATATTTCATGCTCACTTAGGTCTCTGGAGTGGGTTATGTGCCTTTACCTCTTTAGATCTTTTTAAATGAGGTTCATTTTTCTTGCCACTATTGATGATAAACTCATTGAAAAAGGAAGAGTAAATATTTTCATTGATTTTACAATTCCTTTGTGTAGCTGGTGTTTAAATACTCATAGTTCCTGCTCTCCACATGTCTTTAACTGAAAAGAGGGGTAAATAAAGGGTGAGAACATTGCTAAGATTTACTAGTTTTTACCTTCAGGAATGCCTAATTTAGTTTTTTTAGTTTTTGCATTTGAAAATTTGTTCATAGGTATTGTTTCTCAAAGGAAAGGTGAGATAAAAAATAACAGCATGAACAGTACTTTAGTAGACTGTTGAATCTAATAGCACTGTCTTGTAGTTCTGAATAGATTTAGTAATGCAGAAGAACAAAATTCAATTCCAGCATCCATGGATTTACCTTGCAATAATCTCTTTCTTTTTCCTTTTCCTGTTGTTATTTTATGTCAAAGAGATGGGGCAGCTGAGTCAGAGGGTAAAGGGGAACTTGACCATTTGGAATTGGAGCCAAGCACGGGATCTAGGACTTATAATTCCGATTCCATCACTCCACCCATGATTACTGTTTACTCAGGGTTGTGTTGTCTCAATAACTAAGTTTCCTGGCAGTCATTAGACAGGAGGGCACGTGCAGAACTCCATCTGAACAATGAATGGTTCCTAAGCTATATAGTTCCTCTGAGTTTGTGAGAAAAAGCTCCTGTGAACATTTTGTTGATCACCTGGGGGGAATTTGCCAATTTATGAGCAAGATTTGGAGAGTCTTCAGTATCTTACATGGCTTCCCAGATGATGCTAGTGGTAAAATATCTGCCTGCCAATGCAGGAGACACAGGAGACGTGGATTCGATTCTTGGGTCAGGAAGATCCCCTGGAGAAGGAAATGTCTACTCACTCCAGTGTTCTTTTCTGAAGAATCCCATGAACGAATGAGCCTGATGGGCTATAGAGTCTATAAGGCTGGAAAGAGCTGGACACGACTAAGTGACTTAGCACCCCTAGTATCTTTCGTAAGTCCTCCTTAAAATACATTGAGAACAATCACCACATCTCATCATACCCCCTAAAACAACTGTAGTTCTTTAGGTCATTTTCACATTATTAGACAACTTGAGTATTTATATTTAATATTTGCCTTGACCTACTGACTCACCTACCTATCCATACTGTTGCTTTTATCTCAGTTTATCCTAGCTTTTCATTCTTAATTTGGTTACTTGATCTTGATTCTTTCTCCTGGTTCCTTTAGGTTTGCTGTTTAGAGTTGCTGACTTTGGCATTCCTTGGCTTCTTGTCAGAGATTTTGACTTGTCTCATTTTTTCAGACCCGGAGACCTTCTATTGCTTTATTAAGCGTTTTCTGTCTCATTCTTTGTGTCCCTTTATATCTGAATCCCAGATACCCCACTTTGTTTGTGGCTCCTGCCTGCCCCTCCACATAAGGAAAGTGGCAAAGGGATTGGACAATTTGGGGGTGAATGCATAATCTCTATAAGGTTACTAGAGCATTTTTTGAACATAGTTTTAGGAAAGACAGATTTGAATTTATGTAGGTTTTCAAAAATGTGATAAATTGACAAAACTATTTATAAACCAGCTCAGATCCATGATGGATCTAAAGAAAGAGTGGTCTGAGAAGGCAAAGGAACTCTAAATTTTGTGACTGATAATTAATTGGAAATTCTGCAGCCAATTAACAAATGGCCAAACTTTACACATCACCACAAGCCTTAGAAGTGACTAAATACTCTCTCTGCCTGTTCTTTCTGCAGACTCAGGCTGTTTATAATGAATGACTTTTGAAGTGGTGCTTATTTACTTTCTCCTCTGATGAACTGAGGTTATCTCCAGATGATTTGAAGTCATAAATAGACTTTTTATATAAGGGATAAAGAAATGTCAGATATAAGGATTATAGTGAAAACATACTGTGTTGAAAAGGGTGACTTCCTTAGTTTGTTGACATTACTCTGTGAAATACATAGATGATTCACAGCAGACCTTAATGGGTAATGAAAATCCCTAACCAGCCCACATGCACAGTCTGATCTGTGTTGTCCATCAGCTTTGTGTGGTTTAACTGTATGGATAACTCAGAAGGAAGTTTATTTCTATAACAAATGATGCTCTTCTCTTCTAAAATATGGTTCTGAAAACTTAGCTGATCTCATTTTATTGGGTGTTGAAAATGGATTTAGCAAATCTCTTTTGATAATGTGGGAAGGTACTTAATGAAACAGCTTGAAAACTTATTGTTTATATTAATTGGACTCTTGTTATTCATGTGCCATTTTTGAAGTAGTTGAATTCAGGCTTTACCAGCAATCTTTAAAATGATGGCCTGGTTTTGAGGTCTTTGCTGGCCAATGGACTTATGTTGCTAGTTGGCTTCAATAATGCAGAGGCTTCTGGGTAGATTTTGTTGTTGTTCAGTTGCTAAGTTGTGTCTGACTCTTTGTGACTCCATGGACTACAGTACCCCAGGCCTCCCTGTCCTTCACCATCTCTCAGAATTTGCTCAAACCCACGTCCATTGAGTCGATGATGCCATCCAACCATCTCATCCTCTGTCACCCCCTCTTTCTCTTGCCCTCAATCTTGCTGGCCAAAGTATTGGAGCTTCAGCATCAGTCCTTCTAATAATATTCAGGGTTGATTTCCTTTAGGATTGACTGGTTTGATGTCCTTGCAGTCCAAGGGACTCTCCAGAGTCTTCTCCAACACCACAGTTCAAAAGCATCTGTTCTTCAGAGTTCAGTCTTCTTTATGGTTCAACTCTCATATCCATATGTGACTACTGGAAAAACCATAGCTTTGACTATATGGACCTTTGTCAGCAAAGTGATGTCTCTGCTTTTTAATACATTGTCTAGCTTTGCCATAGCTTTCTGCCAAGGTTAAAACAAGGCAAATGAAGCATCATGTTGTGTGAGAACAGTGAAACTATTAAAGTCAGGTGTGTCAGGTTGGAAGACCTGCTGTATGTTTTTCTTTGCCGAGAATGGAATTAAGCTTTAGAGAAGTAGGGGATCACTTACCACCAATTTTGAATCTTCAAGTCAGAGCAGACTTAAGGCAGAAAACAAGAAAAGCTTACTATAGAATCTTGCTGATGTTTCTGTATTACCTTCAGAGTTCTTTCAAAATCTTTAGAGCAATGATATATCTGTGGAGAATGTGACTGTTTTTCTTTAGAAAGAATTAGAACCTATGTAATGTTTCCTTTTTAATGGGATGTTTTGAATCACTTTCTCAATATCACTATCCAGGAAAGATGGGTAGAATATTTTGACCTTGTGGGGATGAGGTCAGAAGTCCTAAAGATTGTTTCAGGCTTGATGCCTTTATATTCTTAGGCATTTTGAAAGAGAGTCTACAGGAAGGAGGATGCCTTCTTTTGTATCTGCAGACATCTAATGGCAGCATTAGCCCTGGTGGTTGTGAGGCTAATATTGCAGCAATAAATTTAGCTACTTTGTATAGAAAAGAGTTGCACTCGAGCAAGTCTGTAGAGGATATTTTGGGGATTGGGTAGATTTCTTAATGTTGATGAGAATTGAGTCTGACTTTAGGTACCTCAGGGTATAAATTGTGCTGATAATTGTTCTGAGTTGAACCTGGAGAAAATGCTGATGTATTCACTCTTAAGCAGTGTGATTCATCATGTAAAGCTTATCATGGACAGCTCTGGCAGAGCAAAGAGAGGTGAAGTAGGGAGTAAGAAATTAAAGGAAAATGGAAATGGAAACTGTGACATGAATTGGGAACTTTTCCGTCTTTTAGGAAGAGCTTGCTGATGGCCATTTGCTTTACCGTCTTATTTAGAGGTAAATAAGATAATGCTTTACAGAAAGCATCTTGCTTTCCCAAGCCAATTGCATGAAGCCCCTCACCCCGTCCCCATTCTTCTGTGCCAATGGAATTATTTTTAGACCTTTGTGGCTGCTCCATCTGCTTGCTTTCAGAACCATGGCCGGTCCTGTAACATGGTTCGGAAGTGGCTGTTTGAATCCCTAGACAGCAGTAAAGGCAAATGCATGAGAGTTATGCTTGTTTTGTTGAGAAAGATAATTGAGATTCTGCAATTTCAAGTATGGTAGGGAAGTGCCTGGCGCTAATTTGGCATGACTGCCCTCAAGTTAGCAATTAAGTGTACCTTAATAGGTTTGTTTTCCTTATAATAATTACATTAATGTTTAATGTTAATTTTAGAAAATTTGGAGATTACACATGAGCAAAATGTGGAAGACAAGAATCATCAATAATTCTATCATTTAGGGATAATAATTGCTAATTTTGGTTCTGGTGTTTTTTTTTTCTATACATACTATATAATTCCGTAAGCCTGAAGAAGCCCAATTATAACTGGAATAAACAAAACGGAATGTATTGATTCACTGAAGGATCAGGATAAAGCTGGTTCTTTGGGGAAAGGAATTTGATCTGAACAAAAGACTAGAAGGGAGTTAAAAATAAGAACCAAAGTTAATGCTTATCCAAATGTACAAGGCATTAGGTATCTTGTAACTTTAACAAGGCAGATACAGCCTCCTGGTTACATTTGAGTGAATAGGCATGGTTATAGGAATTCTTCTTCCTTGCTTGAGTCGTTTTTCTTCTGGAAATTCTCTGGCATGTAATAGGTGTCAGAAGACATAACTTACGACTCTAGCAGGGGCCAAACAACACTCTGAACAATGTACTGACTCATCAGATCCACATTATTGGTCATGACATTCCATCCAGACTTCTTGGTCACTTGCTGTTTTTTTCACTACTGTGTTGCTCTGGCACCTTGGGTATTGCCTCCTTGGAAACTCTGGATGCTGGCTTCCTTAGCAGGGTATTGACACTGCCACGCTGGGTCCTAGTAACTGTCTACAGTGTGGTACCCTCTCTAGATGATTTTGCAGACAGAAGGCATCAACAATGGGACTGGAGTCAAAAGGATAAGTGTGAACCATCCCTTGGGGACCCAGAAAATACTTCAGAGGTAGATATATCAGTGGGGTGCAGACTGCAGATTTTTCACGATATGCAACTGGGGCAGTGTCAGTGAAATTGGGTTATTACTATTTCTGTGAGCCCATTTCTTCCCCAAGGGCTCATGAATACCATGCAAACTTGGATTCAGTGAAGTAGGGAAAATGATAGGGTGATAAGAAAAAAAGTCAAAAAGTTCAGTTTTATCATTGATTAGTTTAGTTACTGTATTAGTTAAGGCTGACATAACAAATTATAGTAGACTATGTAGCTTGAGCAATAGGAATTTATTCATCACAGTTACGGAGGCCAAGAAGTCAAGGTCAAGGTACCAGGTGATTTTGTTCCCTGGTCAGGGCCCAGTTCCAGGCTTCAGATGACAGCTTTCTCCCTGTGTCTCCTTCACGTTGCAGAGAGAAAGAGAAAGTAAATTCGCTGGTGTCTCCTCTCATAAGTGCATTAAGCACATTATCAGGGGTCCACTCTCATAACCTAATCTAAACTCAACTGTCTCCCTAATAATCTCCAGATATTGTCACATTATGGACTAGAGTTTCCAACATATGAATTTTGTCAATCTTGTGTGTCAGGGACACAATCCAGTCTGTAACAGTTACTTAATTTTGATTACTACTGAGCTTGCTAAAACCCAAAATGACTGATTAAAATTTTATGTCTTTCTGATAGAGATTCTTGGAATAATGTTACTAATATAATTAATATAATTGGAATGTTTAGTTAAAAGCATCAGCAGACCCCAAAGACTTTGAGCCGATGTTTTTTTCAATATGATGTGCCCTGAAGTTTCATAGATAAAATTTGTTTGACTGCTAGGCCATCACTGGGACTCCTTCTCTGTGAACGTCTTAGCAGCATTTATTATTTTTATTGACTGTACTGTGGTTTTGTTAGGTCTCAGTTCCCTGATCAGGGATTGAACCTAGACCATGGCAGTAAAAGCACTGAATCCTAAACATTGGACCACCAGGGAACTCCCAGCAGCATTGTAAATACACATAGTAACCCCAGCTGAAAAGCCTAGTTTTAATTTTCCAACACACCATGTTAGCAGAAATTATGATGCAGAAGTGCAGAATAAATCAGAGAATGTAAGGGCTACCACCTTTTTGTTCTAAAGAATTCTGAATAGCTTATAGACATGACTGCCATCCTGATAACATTTTTGTAATGCTACCCGTAGGTAAGTTATTTTTTTTCCAACATTTTGAAGGTGAAAGGCTAAGACACAGGTATTTTCCAAAAATGTCCTAGCAAACTCCACTTTTTATCACCTCTTGCTGGCTGAAATTGGTAGCATTCTGAAATCCAGGCTTTTACTGCTGTTGACTCTTTATAGCTGAGTAATAATGTCATGGCATATTACGGATAATTGTGATAATTGGCAGTTTTTCATGTGTGGGAGCTTAAAATACATGGATACCTAAGTATTTTAAAAAATTATCCACCTTAATGAATGCTATTTGCCTGTTTCAATTTCTTAGCTAATTTGAAACAGAAAAAGTAACCATCTAATTTACCTGTCTAGAGCCTACCAGCATGTAAATCAATAGTCATTTTCTGGATATGTTGAAGGAGAGGTGAGTTCAGGCATGGAGAAAGTCTCATGACTTGAACAGATCACTCCAATAAAAGTTGGATTTATAAAAACAGATTCTTCAGTTAATTTGAAGGAGCTGATACATGGATGGCTAATACTGGTTCACCCTACCCTAACTCATTCAAATGGAATCATAGACATCTATATCATAACTGTTTGGTTGCAAGTGACAAAAAAAATTGCCTCTGATTACTTTTAGCTTAAAGGGAATCCTTACATATGATTGAAAAGTTACTGACTTC
Source organism: Moschus berezovskii (assembly GCF_049115385.1). NCBI lineage: Eukaryota > Metazoa > Chordata > Mammalia > Artiodactyla > Moschidae > Moschus > Moschus berezovskii. The sequence continues at coordinate 95,942,228 of NC_142464.1, forward strand.
AGGCATGGTTGGATCTAGGTGCTTAAATGATCATATCAGGAACCTGTTTCTGTCTTGATTCTGAGTTCCTTATGCCCAGGCAGGCTTTTCCCTTAGGGTTGCAAGGTGGCCCTCTTCACTGAAAACTTTTATTCCCATCTTAGCACCTTAAGCATAAAGTGAAGATTTATTTCCTGGAAGTTCCAAAAAAAAAAAAAAAGCTAATGCTTATTTATTCTGTTTGGCCTGGATTAGATAAAATATCCAGTCAAAAATTAATTATTGTGGCCAAGAATCATGATGTTCTTATTGTCCAGGCCTGGGCCACAGCAGGTGATTCAATCTCAGTGGACTTCTAAGTATAAAGATGTTTCTCCAAGGAAAATGGGGTGCTGTTATCGAAAAAAAAAAAGGTCAGGGTTGCTAGATGGGCAGGAGTAACAGATGCCATTGCAGCGTATGTGTGTATGTTAAAGATTTATATGAATATGGAGATTTATACATTTGGCTATTTAATTATTTCTTGTAATTATGAATGTGAAAAGAAGTTTGAGGATTTTATATATACATTTAAGTGTATTTGAGTACTACAGTGGCCTCATAGATAAATTGTGAAAGTTTTAACAACCATCATATCGACCTACAAACTTTTATCTCAGCATGAAGAGAAAATGAATACTTAAAATGATAACTATATAAACCAGTTGGTGATAGCACATTAATAAGTTGGAGAAACAAATAGTTATTTCTTTTTATACTTTGGTTTGAGAGCTAAGACTTTACCAGATGGTGGACTTTGACAAGGAGAAAATACAAAATATAGAAGTCCTCATTTAACCCACAGAAGGGAATTTGCATGTAAACTTGTCATGCTCAGTGTGAATGTTCATTATGATCATTATTTCTATTGAAAAAAAGTTTTTTTGGGGTAGCCTGCAGGGCGACCACAGTGGGAGGTTTTACAGACCAAAAATAAAAGAGCACGTTCACAAATTGCCTTTCAGCAGATAATGAACCAAATGTTCAATTAATTTACTTTAGGACTATTTCATATGCCATTATGATTTCTGCCTCTTCTGAAATCCAGTACATTTACTGTCTGTACTGTTCATATGGAAATCTGAGCATTTTTAAAGATGAGATCATCCATTAGCGTGTGGTGGCTATGAAGTGGACTTGGAAATAGCACAAGTGGATTTGAGGTCATATCACTTACTGTTGTGTCAACTTGGAGAAGTCTCTTAGCTTCTTAATACTCAGTTTCCCTAGCTGTAGTGTGAGAGAAATACAGGAGAATAATAGTAGTGGGTATTTCATAGGCTTGTGTAAAATAAACTCTGGAAATGGAAAGTGCTTCACACAATGCCTCGTCCAGGGTAACCATTCAAAAGTCTTACGTTTTTATTGATAGCATGTTTTCCATTATTATATGTTATCTTCTAGCATTAATTTCCTTGAAGATAGAGATATTATCTTAAAAATATTTGTATTATCTCAACAAATACCATGGCATGTTGCATATACTGAAAACTAATCAATTAAATTACCAAATGAAAGTGTTAGAACTATACCTCAAATCTTGCTAACCCCACCGCCTCCCATTTTCCATTTTTTTGCATTTTTCCATCATGTCATTTTCCTAGTTGAGCTTATTAACAAGAGGCAGAGGACAGAAGCATAGAATGATATCCTGTGAGAAACTGGGGCAGCATAGATGTTATTAATTTTTTTTCATTCATTCTTTTACTGAATTCTCCATCCATTCTCTTTTGTATAACTTCACTGTTTATGTGATAGGTGCCAAACACAGTTTAGGTAAGGCACGAAAACCTGTGAAGACAAAGTACAGCAATGAATAACACACCGAACCATGGATATTAAATGTCTTAATATATGTGCACATTAAATGTTGTGGTCCCTCAGGGTTGGAGGAGATTACATCTAGCTGAGGAAAATAGTTCACCTGAAGTATTCATTCTTTTATATGTGACATGACAGGAAATGGCGACTGTATTTTGGTACAGTTCATGCAAAGATGGATTAAGGGGAAGGGTAGAATAAGGGCAGTTTTCAAAACTTAGACATTTTCCATTTCAGAGTCCTTAATGTCAGCTGCTTTTTGCAAGAAGTTACATATTTGTGTGCTGGAAAATGTACAAGGTTTGTTTAGCTGTATCTAATACCCAGAGTGACTCTTATGTGCATTGTATTGCATTGGTCTTTAAGGAGGGTGCATAAAACACAGTCCCTGTGTTCTAGGACCTCAGTGACCTAGTTAGAGAGACAAGGCACATCTAGAAAAGTTAGGTAATAACGAGCAAGCCATGTATTGGTTGGTACCTCAGTGAATAATTCAAGGTATAGTTATGGTTTCAGTAAAGGAAAGATTCACATTTCTGGGGAATGGTTACTACAGGTTATTGGAAAAGAGAATTTTCAACTGGGCCTTAGAAATGGAATCAGAGAAGAAAGGAAAAGAATAGTGTAGTTGTATTCTGTCATGGGACACTTCTGGGTTGCTGTGGGAGACAAGGATGGACACACAGATTGAGGTCAGAGTGACGAGAAAAGCAAATGGGGAGTAGACTGTTGTGTTGCCAAGGCATGGTGGAGAGGTTTCCTTGTATCTGCCATCACTGATGAGTGGATAGTGGCTGCCCAGATGAACTCGGAGGCCAAGTTCAAGCTCCGCAGGAGAGAGGGTGAGGATGATGTCTGCTGTGGTGGCTGGTGGTGGCAGTGAGTGGACAGCATTCCTGCTGTGCTTTGCCTTCTTCCTGTCGGTAGCAGGGGTTTGATGGCACCACATGCCCCCAACCCCTGCAGGCCATCGTGTTGTTCTCTGACAGGTGGACCTGGGTCAGAGGTAACCACATTCATGTAGGACCCTCCAGGGAATTCTTGAACCACTCAAAAATCCAAAATACATTTTAACCCAGAGGATGAATGAAAAAAGGAAAAAAAATCAAAGTAGAGCTTTGAGCTTCATTTTGATCTGCAGACCTTCTGTTCTGACAAAGGTGATTGGATGAATTTGAGAGTTTCGCTTTCTCGTTCCTTTCTTTCTTCTTCTGTTACCCTCTCTCATTTTTTCTCTAGGTTTTCTTTTATGATGAAACTAGATTAGTTATTACTTAGAATTGTAATCTATTTATGTGTAAAGCAAGTTGATTTTCTGATGTTCTCGAACCCCCTACTCCTCTGGTATTAAAATTAAGACTGAAAGGGCTTATTTATTTTCCCCTTGTTCTTTTATTGGCTATTTCCTGGAATGTGTGGACACCTTTGCATTCTCATTACTGAAGCCACTTAATTTACTAAAGTAAAATGTGTGGAACTTTTCGCTATTTTCTTTCTTATCTGATATCTTTTCAACATAGAAGGATTGTCAAGGCTAATATCTGTGAGAGCTTGCTTTCTTAGAAGCCAGGCAGGTTTTTCTGGTAAGGGCTGGCAATTTTTAAACGAATCTATACCTTGTATTTTAGCTACTCTGGTGATCGTCATCATCCCAGTTTTTAGGTGTGGGACCTTGAGACACAGAGAGGATAACCAACTTGTCTCAGATCACACAGCAAATAAGTAATGGAGTTTGGATTCAAACACAGTTTGGCTCCAGAGTCTGAAAGTAGTGGTGTGGCTTATATTTAGCCCATTTCTTTATCTGATCAAAAGTTATGGGGGAAAAATGAATTCCTGACATACTTCATTGCACCCTGTATATCTTTGTGTTAATAATGATGTTAGAAATTGGGGAGGGTGTTTGTTGGTCATGGAAGATGTCTCTCCCACATGCTGAGATTGACAATACAATACCTCTTATTTCTGATTCTTGGAGAAGCTTTCTTTTGATGAGGGGAGCAACTGAGGAAAGAAACTAGAGTGGCAAGCCTGTTTATGACATGTGATTTGGGGATTTTATCCTGGAGATTGTTATACTGGTTGCTCAGGGGCTATATTTAATAAATAAGACAACTTATGAAAGGTGCTCAGTTGCGGTGCCCAGAGAGGAAGACCTGGAGGTAACATGACATCTTTCTTTGATTCTGCTTTGCAGAGGTGCAGCAAGTTGCTGTCTGATAAGCAGTGAGCTGTCCTTTTCTAACTTGAGAACCTCAGACTGCAGAGTAGTGCTCTGTGGATTCCAGTTCAGCACAGATGAACTGTGCAGTGTCTGTGCAGGAGAGTCTGTTCTTTAAGCAGGAGAGATGTTCATTCTTCTCTGCTAGAAGTGAGGACAAAGTCACACGGCATCTTTTAGAAATGAACAAAAAGTTGATTCTCTAAACATAGACTTTTTTGAAAGCTGATTCTGTCTCAGGGATCTTTGATGTTGAATGTTGATGAAAAATCAGTCAAATTTGTGACTGTCAGTTTCAGAACCACTGTGCTGAATAACTATATCTTTAGTAATGTGAATACTTTACTTGTTAGGAGTAGTATTTAGATTCCAAATTCTGCCAATTGTTTCTTACCCTCCTATCATTTCTTTTATGTGTTCTCTGATCCTCTAAAATAATCACACATCCCATTTCTTGATTGGAAAGACATTGCAAATGTTTTAACACGAAAATCCTGGAACTTTCGTTTTTTTTCCTCCCAAAGATTTAGGAAATTTCAAAGCCCCTTTTTTTCTAATTATAAAAGTAAAACATATTGTATCTTATATTAATATGTATTCAGTTACCTTGTTTAATGTTCTGAAAGCACAGAACAATTTGCAGATGTTTTTCTTGTTTGCTGGTTTATATACTAACTTACTTATTCACTTAACTAATTAATTAATTAGTTAATGTTTGTTTTCCCTCCAGCATATAAATTAGAATCTTTTTGTTAGGTTCTTTGCTTTATCTTCAAAGCCTGAGGCAAAACCTATTTAGAGCATAGACATTACTCAATAAATATTGCTGATTGAATACATAAATGAATTATGCATGTATTAGAATTGATATGAAAGTGAAAAGAAGAAAATAAAAGCCCTAGAAATAAAGTGAATAACATTTAAAAAATATGTATACAGGAAGTCCTTGCTTTGCACTGTATTGCAGGACCATAAAAATGACTATGTAAGCTGAAATTATATAAAACAATCCTAATGATCAATGACAAAAGTTATTATTGTTCTTTTACATTTAAAAAATTTTCTAAATCATTTAAAATTTCTCTTAGTGTTGTCTGTAAAGGTAGAGGGAAATGAAAGAAAAAATAAAACCAGTATTTATTTAGTACAAGCTAATTTAAAACATTAGAAGCACTGAGTTGATTTCTTGTAAAATCTTGTCAGAAGTAGTTTGCTTGCTTCCTGTAGTACAGTTTATGAAATGGAGTGAACATCTTTTCTATGCCCAGAGGAATTGTCATATTCCTAAGTCTGGATCAGCTTCCAATATTTTATCCTTTGTGCTTTCCATGTCAGAAAATTTGTATGAGAATTCCTTTAATGTGAAAGTTTTTTTTTGGCCAGTATCACTTCCTCTGGGACATCATTATAATTTTGTTACAACCACTTGCTTTACTATTTATGTTAATGAGTTTGCTTTCACTAAGTTCCCCTGACTGTACATCTGGAGTCTCTCAAATGGGGAATGGCAGCATTATCTACACATTCCCATAATCAGCTAGATCTTAACTCCGTTTTTATTTGATATAGGTTTCACTTCCAGCATTAGTACTTTTTGTTTCTGGGCTGTACTTCCATCTTTATTGGCCCGCTCCCTCTTTAGATTATTCATGTCATATGCATTTATCATTGCAAGAAAAGGAGGCCGCACCACTATGCACTTTGCTGTCTGTGCATGAACTGGATAACAAATGTGTAGTGACCAGTCACTGGCAGACTTTGAAAGGGGCGCTATGATTGGTCATGATCATGATGCACGTATGTTATTTACATGGTAGCTGGTGGACTGAAGAGCTGGCAGTGAACTTTATATTTTATGCGGTTACTCATAGTTAATATACCACACAACTGAAACAAGCTGTGGTGCTGGGCTACTGGTGTTATTTAACTCAACTGTAGTAGCTGAAATTCACACTCATTAGAACCATGCAAAATGAGGGCTCCCTCATTTCCAGACTATCTTATGGATACATGTGTATTTTTTCTTTGGCAAAGTAGGTTGCTTTATGCATGTGATTTTGTAGTTTTATTTTTTCAATTAATATTATGTGATATGCATGTCAAAAAACCATAATCTCATCTTTATGTTTTATGATGGCATAGTATTTGATTGAATGGGCTTAACCAATGGTTTGTTTAACCAATCCTCCTTTTTGGACATTTAGGCTTTTTCTGTTTTTCTCAATTATAAAATATGCTACAGTGGTCACCTCTGTAGATAAGATGTTGGGACAGCAACTGTTATTTATTTGAAATGAACATCTTTCTAGGGGTAGAATTACTGGCTCACAGGATAGATATACTTTGAAAACATTTCCATATTTTTTCCAAATTTCCCTTCAGAAAAATATTTCTGTTTGGACTCCTACCAGTGATGTAAATTGAAAGATGCTGGTACATATGTCCTAAACCCTTGCCCACATTGAGAGTGTCATTCTTTGAAATTTTTGCCATTTTTATAGGCAAAACATGTATTTTGTTTTAATAATTAGTTTTGATTACTAGGTAGGTTGAATATTTTTCATGAGTTTGTAGTAAATGTGTTTTGACCTATGGAATTTTATTCTGCCTAGTATTATAGCAGTTTTCAGATGGTAGGAATTTTTTTGTTTTACTAGGTTGAGAGCATATATTACTACAAAGCTCTCCAGATGAATAAATCTGTGTACTTGGACCACAGTCACATGTATATACCATTCTTTGGGGATTATAAGGAGTATCCATTGCCTTTATCTTATAACTGTCAGTTTCCAAAAGCTTTCCTTTTTTTTTTTTTTTTTAATTTTAAAGAGAAAACAGCCCACATCTAGGAGGAGATTCTAGTTAATTTTTCATTACATGACTTTTAGGAGATGGGGTCAGAAGGAGCTAGTAGGGCATTCAATTATGTGCTCAAGCAAGTTGGAAGGTTTTTTCCCCTTCTGGTGTACAATATTTTACTTGGGCTTGTTTTTCAAGTGCACTGAAGTGTGACTGAACATTTTTGGGTACTGCCATTATGTAAAGAAGAGCCTCCGTCTTGTTAAATATTCCTTCATCAACTTTGCAGTTAGGCAGTTACGGGCAGTAAGGAGCCTGCAAGGGCATGGGCTTTGGGCATTGGGCACAGGGAGGGTGGCTGGGAGGCGGGGGCCTGGGGGAAACTTAGGATTGGGGTGCTCTCTTGCCCCCTCCCACCACTGTAGAGAAAATGATTGGCTCCAGTTGGTTTCTGTCTCAGACTTTTGGATGGGTCCTCAGTGGAGAGAGAGAGAAGTTCACGTGGTTGGACCTCTGCTCATCCGAGGGCTAAAGGTTCTCCGTCAGTCGGGACGTGGAACTGGAGCTCTGTCCTTCTGCAGCGTGGTGGAGAGCCGAGACACGGTTCAGAACCAAAGGAGTAGAGGAGGCCTTGGATTCCTCTTCTCTTTAGGTTGGGGACGAGGGAGGCTCAGCGAGGAAGATGTCCACTGAAAATGTGGAAGGGAAGCCCACCAGCTCTGGGGACAGAGGAAGACCTCGGAGCTACACTTTGCTCAGGGTTGTCCAGCCGATGTTTAACCGCAGTATTTTCACTTCTGCAGTCTCTCCTGCCGCAGAACGCATCCGATTCATCTTGGGTGAGGAGGATGACAGCCCAGCACCCCCTCAGCTCTTCACGGAACTGGATGAGCTGCTGGCCGTGGATGGGCAAGAGATGGAGTGGAAGGAGACTGCGAGGTGAGGCATGGCTGAGTGTGAGGACTGAGCCAGGGGAACAAGGATGGGGCAAGATACTCGTCTGTGAGCCCTTCTCTAACCTGAGCACTCTGAATGACCGACGAGCCTGAGGTTGGCTGGTTAAAGAGTAAAAGGATTCTTTTTCTTCTCTTTGACATTGACATGGATGCAGGACACGCTTTATTTCACTGCTGGAGTCATTGGTTTGCATTTTGACCTTTATAAGATATTAGAAATAAATCGCCATTTATAGGTATGGAGAAGGCAATGGCAAGCCACTCCAGTACTCTTGCCTAGAAAATCCCATGTATGGGGGAGCCTGGTGGGTTGCAGTCCATGGGGTCGCTACGAGTCTGACGTGGCTGAGCGACTTCACTTTCACTTTTCACTTTCACACATTGGAGAAGGAAATGGCAACCCACTCCAGTGTTCTTGCCTGGAGAATCCCAGGGACGGGGGAACCTGGTGGGCTTCCGTCTATGGGGTCACGCAGAGTTGGACACGACTGAAGTGACTTAGCAGCAGCAGTAGCAGCAGCAACAATAAAATATTTTAAAGAGAGAAAGTCAGGCACCTACAATGATGATCTGGAGATATATACCCATGGTCTCCACATGCCAAGGTATCTTGTGGTACCATGTCTTACTTGTTACCCATTCCCTGTTAGGGGGAGGTGGCAAAGACAATGACCGTTCACCACAAACTTGCCATTATTCCAAGTGAAAACTTGTCATCTTTTAAAAATAGAGTGAAAACAAGTAGAAGGTTCACTTGAAGTGGGAGTGGTAGGGACGCGAGTTTAATTTCAGACCCTTGTCACCTGCCAGCTCATAACATTCATCATCATGTATAGATTTACATATAATATATATATGCAACTTAAGATATACAATATATAAATATGTTAAAATATGTTGTATTTATATTATATATTTTATTTATAAATATATAGTGTTGTATTAGATATATTATTATATCATGGACATTTACATACATACATGTATATATGTGGAAATGCTTTATAAATTGTTAAGCACTGCACAAATATCTAAAGTTTCACTAATCTCATAACAGAGCTTTTCTTTCTTTCTTTCTACATGTAGATTTAGTTATATACACCACATTAAATTGTCTATGACATATAAAAATCATTTAATACAAAGATGTTGATCTAGTGGCAGTTATTGGTCTGTTGTCATCACTATATGGAGGTTCAATGTATTTGACTTCCACCAACAAAATAATATTGACATATCCCTTTTATAGGCTGTAATTTAATTCACATCAATTAAATTCAGCCAGTATGTTTTTAATGACTCCAACCTGGGTCTCCTACATTGCAGGCAGATTCTTTACCATCTGAGCCACCAGGGAAGCCCAAACAACATGCCTTTTATATGCTGTAATTTATTTCAAATCAATTAAATTCAGCCAGTATGTTTTGAATATACAGTACATGTTGGGCACTGCTTTAGGTACTGGGAATACAGAAGTGAGCAATAACTCATTTCTGCCCGCCCATCTCAAATGCTCCCTCTCGAAGCTCTTCATTCTTTGCTCTCTTGGGGTCCTTTTTCCAGTCGTCATCTCTTTTCCCCCTCTCTTAGCACCAATCACCTGGATATTAAAAGTCTTTCATAAAGTATGCTTTTAGTTCATAAAACATTCTCTCGAAGAAGTCTGTCAAACTGAAAACTTGTACCAGTATCTCTATTTCATTCTTTATTTTTCTTCTTTCTAACAGAAAAGATCAGAGTGAGAATTATACTGGTGCAGCATTAATTAAGTGTTGGGGAGATGTTGGTTTAGTTTTGACTTTGCTGCTAACTAACAGGTCACACGGAGAAGGCAATGACACCCCACTCCAGTACTCTTGCCTGGAAAATCCCATGGACAGAGGAACCTGGTGGGCTGCAGTCCATGGGGTCACTAAGAGTCGGACACAACTGAGCGACTTCACTTTCACTTTTCACTTTCACGCATTGGAGGAGGAAATGGCAACCCACTCCAGTGTTCTTGCCTGGAGAATCCCAGGGATGGCGGAGCCTGGTGGGCTGCCTTCCATGGGGTCGCACAGAGTCGGACACGACTGAAGCGACTTAGCAGCAGCAGCAGCAGGTCATATAGTCATGCAGTTTTCCTGAACTTGTGTTTTCTATGTTGTCAAATGAGAGTCATATTGGGTTCAGTTCAGTTCAGTTCAGTTCAGTCGCTCAGTCGTGTCCGACTCTCCACGACCCCATGAATCACAGCACGCCAGGCCTCCCTGTCCATCACCAACTCCCGGAGTTCTGTTTCTAATATCATTGTATTTTATAGCTCTACAATTCCATCCCTCTGTGTATATTGGTGTCATCAGCTGCAACTAGAAGAGTTCCATTGATTCTTAACTTTCATCTTAAAATTCTGTGCAAGTACCTATATAGAGTAGAATTCAGGCACAGCATTCTGTTTTTAATTTCAGCCAAATCCAGACTGTACTTTGTTTTATGTGAGCCCTGGTCCCAGAAATGTGGAGGGATCACAGCTGATTGTATCAGTAGTTCAAAATTGAATGAGATGGACACAGTATTTTCATTTAAAATTCTTAAAGGTTAAGATGGTCATGAATACTTTAAAGGCTGGCTATTTCCTTGGGAACAAGATATATGTCCTTTTGGTGATGTCATGGGTTCCTGAGAGGCTGTACTGCTGGAGAAAAAGTGTGGTGGGTATACACCATGTCATGGAGGAAACTGTCCAGAAAGAAATGTACTGACAAATAGTCTACCTTCTATAACTTCTCCTATATAGGACTTGCCACAATTACTATTAATTAATTAATCATATATGTGATATTCTTTTTTTCATTTTGTCTGCCTCATTATACTCATTCACCTGAAGGGAGAGATTATGATTATGATTAGTTGAGAACTAATTGCCTTAGAATCTACTGTTCTAAATACAATAATTTCTTAGAAATATTATGTGATTGAAGTTGGAGGTCTGTGATAATCCATTTCTTTCTGACTGATGTACAGCTTAGTGTACCCAGGTACCCAGCCCAGGGTACCCAGCACACCACTGACAAAGCTTGAAAGAGTACCTTTGTTTGATGTTTCAAACTAATTCATCAGTACACTGATGCTGTAATTCTCTAGCCCAGACTTCTTGCCTTGTTTGATTGAAAACAAATATTTGGGTGGGTAGTTGGCATCTCAAAGGCTTCCCAGGAGGTGCTAGTGGTAAAGAACCTGCCTACCAATACAGGAAATACCAGGATTGGGATAGATCCCAGGATTAGGAAGATCCCCTGGAGGAGGGCATGGCAACCTACTCCAGTGTGCTTTCCTGGAGAATCTCCAGGGACAGAGGAGCCTGGTGGGCTACAGTCCATAGGGTCACATGGCGTTTCAGACACAGCTGAAGTGACTTAGCATGCATGCAGGCATCTCAAAGTAAAATGTCAGAAACTGAGCTTCTTATCTTCCCACCTCAGACCTGCTCTTCCTACAAGGTTTCTCACCACGATGAACAACTCCATTTTTCTAGTTGCTCAAGCCAGAAAGATTGGAGTCTTTTTTTGACACCTCTGCTACTCTACATCTCTTACTTGATCCACTGGCAAAGGCTATCTAGTTTACCCTCAGATATTATTCAGATAATCAGATATTCACATCAGAAGTTATTCAGATATTCAGAATCTCACCATTATCTTGCATTTAGTGCTGCCACAACCCTGGTCTAATCCACCATTCTTTTTCATCCAGATGACTGCAAATGCTTTGTTATTAGTCCATCTCCCTGAACCTGCCCTTACTTCCCTCATGAACTGTACGCTATGATCTCTTGACCTCATCTCCTGCTTCTCTCCTTCTGGTTAGCTCTGCTCTAGCCTCACTGGCGTGGTCATGCTCCTGTGTCAGGGCCTTTGCACTTGCGCTTCTCTTTGTCTGAAAAGTCCTCCCTGTGTACCCACTGTCATCTCCGTGGTCCATTTCCTCACCTCCTTCAGGTCTCTATTCAACCATGACCTGCTCAGTGGAAACAAGCAACTTTCTCCCAACTTTCCTAACCCTCATCCTTTTTCTGTTTGTCTTTAGTACTTATCAATGTTTGGCATGTTAACGTATCTTGTTATTGTCTCTCTCCAATAAAAGTAAAGCTCCATGAGGGCAGGAATTTGGGATTGTTTTGGTCACCACTATATTCCTAGTGTTTTCAACTACCTGTGACAGCCCACAGTTGAAAATTGCATGTTTATAGAATAAATGAATTTGGAGAAGGAGATGGCAACCTACTCCAGTGTTCTTGCCTGGAGAATCCCAGGGACGGGGGAGCCTGGTGGGCTGCTGTCTATGGGGTCGCACATTGTTGGACACGACTGAATTGACTTAGCAGCAGCAGCAGCAGCAGGATGAATGAACAGAGAAACAGAGCCTTGATTGTTAGCTTACTGCTCCACCTAAATTCTCTTGGGAAGTTTGGAGATGGTTGCGTTAGATTGTCAGTGGATTTTACTTCCTGCAACATGACTCTACTTCTGAATATTTTGATAGTAATTTATGACTGCCATTTATGATGTCCAGTTTCCAGGCATGATGGGGCTTTTCTTCCCCACGAAAAGCTCTAAAACCTACCAGACTAATAAAAGTTTAAGACTTAAAAGGGACTCGTTTTACATATGAAAATGCAGCATGAATTTTTTTTTTTTTTTTTGGCTAACATTAAACAGAATTCTTTGCTTTTTGTGAAAACTCCAATTAAAAGGACTATTTTATTCCATAGAGAACTAACCTGCCAGATCTCTCCAGCTCCATGTAGTTTCTACTGTGAGTCCACACCCCATCGAACACAATAACAGCCTCTTTAGTATTTTCCCTTTTAATGTTTTATACTTTTTTCAGTTGACTAATGATTTCATTTGACCAAGAATATCCTACATGGAGTCTCAACATTACTGCAGTTTTAGTCCTACTTCAGGAAGTTCAGGTTAGCTCTGTGTCTTAAAAAATAAGGAAAATGCTTTCACTAGTAGGAAAAATATCCCCATTTAAGTCTCACAAAGCCCAGTAGTCATGTAAAACTATAAACAAGGGAAGTCTTTATTTATATGAAATTTGAAGTATAGCCAACCCTACCACCCTCTTTTTTCCCCACATCTTTTCCCTGATTTTTTCTTTCCTGGAAGTCAGAACTTTGAATTTTCACTGGCTTTCCCAAAGGTAGAATGATCAGATCTGAGAAATAGATATAATCAGTGGAATACAGAGAAAATTATTTTTCAAAAGAGTATCCTTAGTGTTAGGTCATTAGAATACTGACATTCAGAGACTTCCCTGGTGGTCCAGCAGTTTAGACTCCATGCTTCCACTGCAGGAGGTGCAGGTTTGGAGAACCCTGGTCAGAGAACTAAAATTCCCTGAGTCCACATGGTATGGAAAAGTCAAAAAACCAAAACTTTAATACTGACTTTCAGTGATGTAGCGGTAGTTCTAATAGAACATTTGGTTCCATTCCGTCGCTCAGTCGTGTCCGACTCTATGCGACCCCGTGGACTGTAGCCTACCAGGCTTCTCCATCCATGGGATTCTCCAGGCAAGAATACTGGAGTGGGTTACCGTTTACTTCTCCAGGGGATCTTCCCGACCCAGGGATCGAACCTGGGTCTCCCGCATTGGAGGCAGACGCTTTAACCTCTGAGCTACCAGGGAAGCCCAGAACATTTGGTACTAGTGAATAATCCTCTGCTTCTCATTAAGAATTTCTAGGTGACTGTTGTTCAGTTCCTGAGTTACTTCCAACTCTTTGCGACCCAGTGGACCGCAGCACACCAGACTCCCCTGTCCTTCACCATCTCCTGAAGCTCTCTCAAATTCATGTCCATTGAGTGGGTGATGCTATCTAACCATCTCATCCTCTACTGCCCCCTTCTCCTTTTGCTTTCTATCTTTCCCAGCGTCAGGGTCTTTTCCAATGAGTTGGCTTTTCGCATCAGGTGGCCAGAGTATTGGTGCTTGAGCAACAGTCCTTCCAATGAATATTCAGGACTGATTTCCTTTAGGATTGACTGGTTGGATCTCCTTGCAGTCCAAGGGACTCTCAAGAGTCTTCTCCAACACCACAGTTTGAAACCATCAGTTCTTCGGCGCTCAGTCTTCTTTATGATCCAATTCTTATATCCATACATGACTACTGGAAAAACCATAGTTTTGACTATATGAACTTTTGTCAGCAAAGTGATGTCTCCACTTTTTAATATGCTGCCAAGGTTTGTCATAGCTTTCCTTCTAGGTGACTAGGCATCAGCTAATTGATTCATGAAGCAAACTGGTAAAAGAATCAGTCATGATCCAGTTTTGGTGATGGCCTTAAGCCAGCTAGAAAGACTGTCACAACCCCCCGTGACTCCAAACTCTTTATTTCTGTGAGTCAGTGATGTTTTCCAACATGGTTTTTGGCTTTCAGTTTTCCCTCAGTGAATATTCAGATGGACCATGTTGGAATTCATCACTGTTATAAGAATCTGTGTTAAAGATCACTTCCCCAGTGAGACTCAAATTCTACTGCCAAACCTGCGTAAAAAAGAAAGACATCACAAGTTTCAATAAACCCAACAAGCCAACAAAGGAAAAGGGTACTGATGTTTTAGTTCTAGTGGGCCACATGGAGGAACAGTTTCTGCTTGGCCGAGTGACCCTGCCTCCCTTTGGAGAACCTGACTTCAGGTCCTGGCCATCAAACATAGCCACATGCCCGTTCCCTGGGGTTTTGCAGAGGGACCCTAATCTACACTGAATCCACTATCTCTTCTCCACTGTGTTACTCTGGAAAATTCCATTTGAGACCAGGTTTATTTTTTCTGTAAGAAAAAGGAATTTAATCATCTATGTAATTAATTATATGTGGTTACTACACTGTTTTGCAATAACTTTCACAGTTGATCTAGAAATTTAAGAATTCTCCTTAAAAATATCATTTATCCCAGATAGCATTGGCATTGGCATCTTTTATGTGCGATGAGGCATTTATTAGTTAACAAGAAATTTATTATTGTTTTAATAGCTTTATATAGTTGGATTATATTCTAGGGCAAAGGTCATGTCTATTTTCCACTGTAAAACTGGCATGTTTTTAAGTTAGAGGTCTTCTCTTTTCTTAATTATATTTAATCACACGATTGGAAAGTTGCAAAATGTTCAGTGTTTCCCGTGGGCCTTCTATTTCTTCAACAAACTAGTGAAATACTGTTTGGTTGGCAGTCACTCAAAGTGTGTTAAACTGCAATGTACTTTATCATTATTCTTCTAAGACCTTGGAAAAAATAAACTTCACCTAATAAACTGTTTCTTCAAGGTTATAACAGTTTTGTTATTGCCAGCATTTAAAAAGCCAACTTCTGAAATTAATTTTTCTATAACATGTCAAGTAACTAAGACAAAAGGATAAGTAGGGAACTTATTGCAAATATATGGTTATTCATAGTTATTATGAAGGGTAGATAGTAGCTTTTAGTACATTTTACAGTAAAAATGTCTGGTCTTTAGAACTGTAATTACATGGTTCTAAAGCACCTTTACAAATTCATTGACACATGAATAGGCTGAACTTCGGTACCTTTGCCTTAGCCTTTTCTTTAATGGGTTCTGATTTGAACTGAGTCATTGTCAATTTTTTCTCAAATTTGTCCTTGATATGTGAGGAAGATAGACATAGCATGTATAGTTTCTGGAATGAAACTACCTGTGGTCTGTTTGAACGGGCAAACCGTTACTTTATGCCTGCATGTTTGAAGTTCAGTTCCTTGAACAATTCAAGCAGTGTATTTTAAAAAATTCATTCATTCATTAGTTGGCTGCATCGGGCCTTATTTGCGGTGGACGGGATCTTTCACTGTGGCACACAGACTCTCTAGTTGTGCTCAGTAGTTGTGTTATATGGGTTTAGTTGCCCCTCAGCATGTGGGATCTTAGTTCCCAGACCAGGGATTAAACCTGTGTTCCCTGCGTGGCAAGGCAGATTCTTAACCACTGCACCACCAGGGAAGTCCCTTAAGCAATGTATTTTAAAGGAATTTAATAGTCTTTATCCCAGAATTACCTTGTGCTATTTGCTATACTATGATATGACATCATCACAACATATAATATTTACTGAACTCAAAGTGAAATAGATACTTGAACTTTGAGGCAATACTTGTTATTGCCTCAAATAATATAATAATAATAATTATATGCAATTCTGACTAGGTTTCATATACAATGGAATCTTTTAGAGTCTCATCTTGAGTGATAAATTATAAGATCAAATATGTAAATATGTTTCACATACTGGTCACCAGTCAACATGTTAGAGATTCTGTAAGTCGGAAAAGCTAATATGCCTGAAGTTAGCCAATGTGATATACTCTGTAAAATCAGTATAATAACCCAATTACCTTGTATCCTCTGGGCAAATCCATAGAATTCTATAAGAATGTGATGTGAAGTTGTCATTTTTCTCTCATTTCCATCTACTCCTGTGGTTCTAATACCAACAAAGGTGAAGAACTGCTAATTAATATACACACTTGCACATGCACATGTGCGTGCATGCGCGCACACACACAGACACACACACACAAGAATATTAAAGTCTTTCTTTCAGAATGTTTCAAAGCCACTTTTGTAGAATAAACAAGGTCCAGTTCTGAAATTTTAGAACTTTTTTGCTGTTGGTTTTTGAATGTGAGTGAAAACATGTGAAAACCTCCACTCCTTACACTTTTGGGGATATAGGGGCAAGGAGGAGGGTCTTAGGGTGGAGGGTGAGGTTCGGGATAAGGTTGGCATTGAAGTGTGAGAATTTCTTGGGTGGGAGAAGAAAGAGGGAATTTAGAATGTAGCTAATATACTCATGAATCACATGAGTGTTGGGCTTGATTAAAATTCTGAATTTTCCTTGACATTGTGGCTGATCTGTTGATCTATTTTCACTCATGATTCTAATAATGTGTTCTTTTATTCCCCTTGGGGGTAGTGAGCAGTCTATAAATAATACCTTATGTAGAGCTTCCTCTGATCTCTGCCCTTTGTTCTCATCTTCAGTGAGTTGGATGAGTGTTTAGCTTTTCCTCGGAAAACATTTTTCAATCATTAAACTTTTGGGTGAAGAGTGTAGGAAAAGAATTCTTAATCCCCTTTTTATCTTGTCCAATATCTTTCAGAATTTTGAAGTGATAGAAAGCAACATTTTTCTGGTCATGATAAATAGCAAAATCATGATGTTTTCCTTTACCAGTGTAGAAAGAGTCAGTATATATAATATGTGGGATATAAAGACTATCAAATGTGTTTTGCTCTCATTTCCATTAAACTTTTTTCATTCCTATATATTGCTAAGTTATCAAAACGTCTATAAATCTTGGAAAGAAGAAACTATAAAATAGGGTTATTTGTTCCATTACTAGGGTTAATAAGAGATCTGTTATTATCAGAGTAGATGCATTGTTCACTGAGCTTGTATATTTTTAAACACACGTGGAGCTAAGCTTGAGGGGTAAAAGCTTCTATTAGCATCTTGATGAGAGGGAAACTTGTGTCAACCTAGAGAGAGTTATTAATGTAAGATACAGCAACACATGCTGGCCCTCTTTAAGCATGAAAAGGGAATTTTATATTTGTCTGACCATTTTGCACACCATATTTTTAAATATTTACAATAAATATTGGTTCATTACTGATTATTTCACCTAGTATAAACTTGCCTTGTGAAGTTACAACAAAATTCTCACAATAGTGATTATTTTTACACACTGTAGGCTCTACCCACAAGGAGAATTTGAAATGCATATTTTTCCTACATTATTTTTTAAAAAATTGGTTCCGTAATCATTCTTAAAGATTTCATGGTTACATGTAGATAGATATAAAACCAAGGATGCGTTGGTTTGTTTTCTTTCTCTCTAACATCAGTGAGAGGAGCGGTCTGGTGCGGCTGGTGTATTTATAAAGGTAATTCAGTTAATGATAGAATAAGCTTTTAAGACTCCACAAAAGGAGACATTTTGAAAGTGCTGGTGGGGGTGGAACTGGAGAGGTTGATGTTGCTATTTCCAGAGGTGATGAGAACACTTTTAATTGCTCTTCACTTGAATCTCATGTTTCTAGGTGGATTAAGTTTGAAGAAAAAGTGGAACAGGGTGGAGAGAGATGGAGCAAGCCCCACGTGGCCACCTTGTCCCTTCACAGCTTATTTGAGCTGAGGACGTGTATGGAGAAAGGATCCATCATGCTGGACAGGGAAGCTTCTTCTCTCCCACAGTTGGTGGGTAAGTATGTTGTCTTAAGTTCTTAGCATTTTTTCTGCTCTATCTGCCTCTCCATGAATCTGTCTCAATGCAGATGACTTCCAGTGTAAGCAGAGCTGAATATTCTGTAGCATTTATCTCTCTCTCCTTTTAATATTTATTATTATTTTAAAATATTTGCCTATTTATTTTTGGCTGCATCAGGTCTTAGTTGTAGTACTTGTGATCTTCATTGCAGCACATGGGATCTTTCATCGAGGTGCTCAGGCTTCTCTTTTCAGAATGCAGGATTTTAGTTGAAGTGCCTGGGTTTAGTAGTTGTAGCAAGTGGGCTTAGTTGCCCTGTGACATGTAGGATCTTAGTTCCCCAAACAAGAATCCAACCTGCATCCCCTGCATTGGAAGGCAGATTCTTAACCACTGGACCACCAGGGAAGTCCCTTTTCTCTTAAGGTTTATTGCAGAAAATTTGGAAACTACAGACAAATACTGAGAACAAAATTTTAAAAAATCATCCATTGTACTTCCATTTGAACATAGCTGTTGTTATGTTTTAATATTGTTAATTTTTTTGGCATATTTCCATCCAGTTTTATTTCTAAGTCCTCTCTCTTATGCTTTTCACTTTTATGTTATTTTTAAAGTTATAATTGGTACCATGTTTGCTTGGACAGATTTGCATTCTTTCAGATATTAGCATAAATTGAGGTTTTTAAATAGAACTCCCCCCCACCCCAACCCCCATATCCTTGCTATAGTGGACTGGAAGTCTGCACACTAGATTTCTAGAACTTCTTGATCTTAGTCATTGTGTTGAGCTTCTCTGGGCCTCAGTTTTGTCATCTGTAAAACAGGGTTTAAATCCTCTGTAAAAAGGAAGCTGGTTTATGTCTAGTCCCTCAGTTGGGTTGATTTTGTAGGTGACAGTCAAGCTTCTTTAGCTGTATGTAGAGAAAATTGGGTGGGGCCAGAAGCCCGTGGAACCTTATTGATTAGTGAATGAGTTGGGTTTTGTTGCTGCTGAGGATCATTTGTAGAACCCCCGGCAAGGCACTGGCCTCATGGTGCAGGGCAACTTTGGCATCTTTGTGATTAGTGTTGTGTGGTGTTGAGTACTGAATGTTAACTTATCATGTCAAACACCTTGCGCACACGTTGCTGCATTCCAGAGAGTAGTAATTGTTTTCATTTTCTAGCAAGAACCTGGCCTAAGCTGCCTTATAGTTCAGATTGATGTGCTCAAGATCATGTTTTCCTTAAGAAGAGGTGTAGGGGCTCTGCTTGTTATTCCAAGAAAAATTCCATAGCTCGGTGACCTCTGTGCCTGTAGGGATGACTGCACTTTTTTAAGGGGCCTGCGGTGTGCTTATTCTGGGACTGTGGGAAGAGACTGTGGATCATGGCCCTACTCACCAGTGTAAAATTCTTGTGTAATCTCAAAATTTCTTTGCATATCAGAAGTCAAAGTCTTGTCTATGGCATCTGTGTCTTTATAGACAGTGGGAAGTCTATAGCATGTGTATTAGACGAGAAGATTAGTTCTCAAATTGTGTATATATCTTGCAGATCTATACATTTCTATGTCCTCTTTAGAGGGCTTGTTAGATTTACAAGGAAGCTCTATACTTGCCTTGTAGCTGAAGTGCTTATGGTGCAAGTGGACAAGGGAGGAAGTCTAATGTGAAGATGCTAGGTGAATAGAGTGAATTAGTTTATGCATTTATTCAGCAGTGGTACATGGCCTTCTACCATGTATCAGACACTATTCTGGGCCCTGGAATTAGGTTTGCAAATCTACCACTTTATAAATGGAATATGTTACAAATCCATGTCCACATAAATAAGTAGTGAGAAGATAATATAGGAAATACTGCTTTCTACAGAATTTTTCATAGTTGACAAAACAGGTGAGACTGAAAATGAACCTTTGATATGTGAGAAAAGATGTTGGATTATTGTGTCCAGGGAAGATCTGCAAAGACAGAGAGAACCAAAGAAAAGGAATGGTTTTCCAGGCTATTTGTTTCACTGACTTATTTCCATTTGTTAAAAGCTGCAAGTAAGATTGTTATCTAAAAATGTATCATGGTCAATGAAAAGCAATCCAACTTTTGAGTGAGAATCGCAATTTCTGTATTTTCAGGCTTTAAGAACTAATCTGGAGCAAAGCTGTCTGAATTTAGAAATGCCAGAGGTAGAGCCAAATGGGATTAAACTTGTGACTGGGCAATGGATTGGCAATCTAGGGGGAGAATATATGTTGTGGTTTAAGGGTCATTGAGGTTTCCTGTGTTGAATAAAAAAGTCCTACTTTAGACTATGGTTCAGTTCAGTTCAGTCGCTCAGTCGTGTCCGACTCTTTGCGACCCCATGAATCACAGCACGCCAGGCCTCCCTGTCCATCACCAACTCCCGGAGTTCACTCAAACTCATGTCCATCGAGTCGGTGATGCCATCCAGCCATCTCATTCTCTGTCGTCCCCTTCTCCTCCTGCCCCCAATCCCTCCCAGCATCAGACTCTTTTCCAGTGAGTCAACTCGTCGCATGGGGTGGCCAAAGTATTGGAGTTTCAGCTTTAGCATCAGTCTTTCCAATGAACACCCAGAGTTGATCTCCTTTAGAATGAACTGGTTGGATCTCCTTGCAGTCCAAGAGACTCTCAAGAGTCTTCTCCAGCACCACAGTACTTCCTGTAATTCCACTATTTGGAGATTCATTTCACTGAACCTAGGGTTTGTTTTCTGTTAAAATATACCTACTCTCTGGCAGCGGTATGTGTTCATTCCATGGCATGTTGAGTGGTGTCATAGAGAGAATGGTGGATTTAAAGTTGGGGAGTGGTTAGTTAGGGTATACCTCTTGTAGCATGTATGACCATGGACAAGGCTTATTACTTCACTCTTTATCAGTCTCTGTATTTCATCCACAGAAGGTGGATAAAGGTCGACCTCTCAGGGTTTTTGATAGAATTGAATGAGGATCTCAGGTGTAATTGTTCTTAGTTCCATGACTATTCCAGGATAAAGTTTACCTAGCAAGACCTGAGTATAGACTGAGTCAGGTCAAGAGATGCTCAGAGACTTCACGAACAGGAGAAAAGATTCTGAAAGGTGTAGTGGATAGAGCTAGAAACAACCTCATAGCTTCTTTGCTCTGCCTAAAGATGATCAACAAGGGAGATGAATGTTAAAGTTGAATTATTTACTAGTGCTTTTTTATTAAACTGTCTTAGAGATCTTCAGAACCTGAAAAAAGTCATCCTACAGAGTTTCTGGTCTTCAGTAATTTGCTGATCCTTTCCATGTAGTAGAAGACCAAGCCGCACGTGATACTAGAGACTCGTTAACCAATAGCCAAAGAGAAAGTTTCTGGTATTTACTACATTTAAGTAGCATAGTTGGTAAAGAATTTGCCTGCAGTGCAGGAGACCGCGTGTTTGCTCCTTGAATTGGAAAGATACCCTGAAGAAGGAAATGGCAAACCACTCCAGTGTTCTTGCCTAGGAAATACCAGAGTTGGACATGACTTAGCCACTAAATCACCACCAAGAAAAGTTCATCAAGCAGTTTACATTCTCACTTTAATTTTCCATTACTTTTTATTTATCAGTTGTGGCTTTTGTTCTCTAACCTCCACATGTTTGCTTTAATACTGTCATTCAGTTTTAAAATTGGACACCACTAATCTATAGAGTTAGCAAAAACAAGACCAGGAGCTGACTGTGGCTCAGATCATGAACTCCTTATTGCCAAATTCAGACTGAAATTGAAGAAAGTAGGGAAAACCACTAGACCATTCAGATATGACCTAAATCAAATCCCTTATGAGTATACAGTCGAAGTGAGAAATAGATATAAGGGACTAGATCTGATAGAGTGCCTGATGAACTCTGGACGGAGGTTTGTGACATTGTATAGGAGACAGGGACCAAGACCATCCCCATGGAAAAGAAATGCAGAAAGGCAAAATGGCTGTCTGAGTAGGCTTTACAAATAGCTGTGAAAAGAAGCGAAGCGAAAAGCAAAGGAGAAAAGGAAAGATGTAAGCATCTGAATGCAGAGTTCCAAAGAATAGCAAGGAGAGTTAAGAAACCCTTCCTCAGCGATCAATGCAAAGAAATAGAGGAAAACAACAGAATAGGAAAAACTAGAGATCTCTTCAAGAAGATTAGAAATACCAAGGGAACATTTCATACAAAGATGGGCTCAATAAAGGACAGAAATGGTGTGGACCTAACAGAAGCAGAAGATATTAAGAAGAGGTGGCAAGAATACACAGAAGAACTGTACAAAAAAGATCTTCACGACCAAGATGATCACGACGGCGTGATCACTGACCTAGAACCAGACATCTTGGAATGTGAAGTCAAGTGGGCCTTAGAAAGCATCACTACGAACAAAGCTAGAGGAGGTGATGGAATTCCAGTTGAGCTATTTCAAACCCTGAAAGATGATGCTGTAAAAGTGCTGCACTCAATATGCCAGCAAATTTGGAAAACTCAGCAGTGGCCACAGTGGAAAGGTCAGTCTTCATTTCAATCCCAAAGAAAGGCAATGCCAGAGAATGCTCAAACTACCGCACAATTGCACTCATCTCACACGCTAGTAAAGTCATCTTCAAAATTCTCCAAGCCAGGCTTTAGCAACATGTGAACCGTGAACTCCCAGATGTTCAAGCAGGTTTTAGAAAAGGCATAGGCACCAGAGATCAAATTGCCAACATCCGCTGGATCATGGCGAAAGCAAGAGAGTTCCAGAAGAGCATCTATTTCTGCTTCATTGTCTATGCCAAAGCCTTTGACTGTGTGGATCACAATAAACTGTGGAAAATTCTGAAAGAGATGGGAATACCAGACCACCTGACCTGCCTCTTGAGAAACCTGTATGCAGATCAGGAAGCAACAGTCAGAACTGTACATGGAATAACAGACTGGTTCCAGATAGGAAAAGGAGTACGTCAAGGCTGTATGTTGTCACCTTGCTTATTTAACTTATATGCAGAGTACATCATGAGGAACGCTGGGCTGGAAGAAGCACAAGCTGGAATCAAGATTGCCAGGAGAAATATCAATAACCTCAGATATGCAGATGACACTACCCTTATGGCAGAAAATGAAGAGTAACTCAAAAGCCTCTTGATGAAAGTGAAAGAGGAGAGTGAAAAGGTTGGCTTGAAGCTCAACACTCAGACAACAAAGATCATGGCATCTGGTCCCATCACTTCATGGGAAATAGATGGAAAAAAATAAAGTGTCAGACTTTATTTTTTTGGGCTCCAAAATCACTGCGGATGCTGATTGCAACCATGAAATTAAAAGACACTTACTCCTTGGAAGGAAAGTTATGACCAACCTAGTTAGTATATTAAAAAGCAGAGACATTACTTTGCCAACCAAGGTCCATCTAGTCAAGGCTATCGTTTTTCCCATGGTCATGTATGGATGTGAGAGTTGGACTGTGAAGAAAGCTGATCGCCGAAGAATTGATGCTTTTGAACTGTGGTGTTGGAGAAGACTCTTGAGAGTCCCTTGGACTGCAAGGAGATCCAACCAGTCCATTCTAAAGAGATCAGTCCTGGGTGTTCATTGGAGGGACTGATGCTAAAGCTGAAACTGCAATACTTTGGCCACCTCATGTGAAGAGTTGACTCACTGGAAAAGACTGTGATGCTGGGAAGGATTGAGGGCAGGAGGAGAAGGGGATGACTGAGAATGAGATGGCTGGATGGCATCACCGACTCTGTGGACATGAGTTTGAGTTAACTCCAGGAGTTGGTGATGGACAGGGAAGCCTGGCGTGCTGTGATTCATGGGATCGCAAAGAGTCGGTCACAGCTGAGTGACTGAACTGAACTGAGGTTACTTTGACGGAGAAGACAATAGCACCCCACTCCAGTACTCTTGCCTGCAAAATCCCATGGACGGAGGAGCCTGGTAGGCTGCAGACCATGGGGTCACTAAGAGTTGAACATCACTGAGCAACTTCACTTTCACTTTTCACTTTCATGCATTGGAGAAGGAAATGGCAACCCACTGCAGTGTTCTTGCCTGGAGAATCCCACTCACGGAGGAGCCTGGTTGACTGCTGTCTGTGGGGTCGCACAGAGTTGGACACGACTGAAGAGGTTTAGCAGCAGCAGCAGCAGGTTACTTTGAGGTGTCATCACTTAGTATTATCTTTGCTGTACCACCCCTGAGGCAAGTGGGCAGAGAGACAGAGCTGTCATTCTGGAGCTGATAACATGGAAAAGCAATTCAGAGGCAAATAACATACTTTACCAGGAAAATAAATAAAGAAAAAAAATGCACCCGATTTGAAGAGTAGAGAAAAAAGCCTGTTTGAGAGAATGTCAGTGACTGAAAGAAATACTTAAAAATCTTCTGAAAAAATCAAAGCTTTACAGCAGATTAAACAACATGAAAGAAAAAAACTTCCATGGTTTCGAGTGATAGAAATTGGCGCGGTACCTTGAGTCACTGCCATTATTTGATTATTAAAAAATCTTTTTCTAGCAGAGGATGCAGTGGATTTATTGTCTCCTGAATGGTGCTGTTATTCAGAGTTGAGAATTATGTGCAGCTAAGTCTTAAGATACATCTCCCCTTTACCCCACTTTTATTTCCACAAAAGAGAAGAAAAAGAAATCATGGCAAGTGTGATTATATGAAACAAACAATAACATGATTTTAAGCCTTTTTTGCCATCTCCTGTTTGACCACTTCCAATTTGCCTTGATTCATGGACCTAACATTCCAGGTTCCTATGCAGTATTGCTCTTTACAGCACCGGACCTTGCTTCTATCACCGGTCACATCCACAACTGGGTATTGGTTTTGCTTTTGCTCCATCCCTTCATTCCTTCTAGAGTTATTTCTCCACTGATCTCCAGTAGCATACTGGGCACCTACTGAACTGGGGAATTTCTCATTCAATATCCTATCATTTTGCCCTTTGATACTGTTCATGGGGTTCTCAAAACAACTATATTGAGGTGGTTTGCCATCCCTCCTCCAGTGGACCACATTCGGCTGTGGTCCATGTGATCAGATCAACTAGTTTCCTGTGATTATGATTTCAGTGTGTCTGCCCTCTGATGCCCTCTCACAATACCTACCGTCTTATTTGTGTTTCTCTTACTTTGGGCATGGGATATCTCTTCACAGCTGCTCCAAGAAAGTGTAGCCGCTGCACCTTACCTTGGATGAGGGGTATCTCCTCAAGGCTGCCCCTCCTGACCTTGAACGTGGGGTAGCTCCTCTCAGCCACTGGCCCTGGCCTCAGGCGTTGGGTAGCTCCTCACGTCCGCGCCTCTTTGCGTGGTCGGTTGGGCTGGGGCCGGTGAGAGTGAACATAGACATTCTAGGAATCAGTGAAATAAAATGGACTGGAATGGGTGAATTTAACTCAGATGACCATTATATCTACTACTGTGGGCAGGAATCCCTTAGAAGAAATGGAGTAGCCATCATGGTCAACAAAAGAGTCCGAAATGCAGTACTTGGATACAATCTTAAAAACGACAGAATGATTTCTGTTCATTTCCAAGGCAAACCATTCAATATTACAGTAACCCAGGCCTATGCCCCAACCAGTAACGCTGAAGAAGCCGAAGTTGAACAGTTCTATGAAGACCTACAAGACCTTTTAGAACTAACACCCAAAAAAGATGTCCTTTTCATTATAGGGGACTGGAATGCAAAAGTAGGAAGTCAAGAAACACTTGGAGTAACAGGCAAATTTGGCCTTGGAGCATGGAATGAAGCAGAGCAAAGGCTAATAGAGTTTTGTCAAGAGAACGCACTGGTCATAGCAAACAACTCTACACATGGACATCACCAGATGGTCAGCACCGAAATCAGATTGATTATATTTTTTGCAACCAAAGATGGAGAAGCTGTATACAGTTAGCAAAAACAAGACCAGGAGCTGACTGTGGCTCAGATCATGAACTCCTTATTGCCAAATTCAGACTGAAATTGAAGAAAGTAGGGAAAACCACTAGACCATTCAGATATGACCTAAATCAAATCCCTTATGAGTATACAGTCGAAGTGAGAAATAGATATAAGGGACTAGATCTGATAGAGTGCCTGATGAACTCTGGACGGAGGTTTGTGACATTGTACAGGAGACAGGGATCAAGACCATCCCCATGGAAAAGAAATGCAAAAAAGCAAAATGGCTGTCTGAGGAGGGCTTACAAATAGCTGTGAAAAGAAGAGAAGCGAAACACAAAGGAGAAAAGGAAAGATGTAAGCATCTGAATGCAGAGTTCCAAAGAATAGCAAGGAGAGTTAAGAAAGCCTTCCTCAGTAATCAATGAAAAGAAATAGAGGAAAACGACAGAATAGTAAAAGCAAGACATTTCTTCAAGAAAATTAGAGATTCCAAGGGAACATTTCATGCAAAGATGGGCTCGATAAAGGACAGAAATGGTATGGACCTAACAGAAGCAGAAGATATTAAGAAGAGGTGGCAAGAATACACAGAAGAACTGTACAAAAAAAATCTTCACGACCAAGATAGTCACGATAACGTGATCACTGACCTAGAGCCAGACATCTTGGTATGTGAAGTCAACTGGGCCTTAGAAAGCATCACTACGAACAAAGCTAGCAGAGGTGATGGAATTCCAGTTGAGCTATTTCAAATCTTGAAAGATGATGCTGTAAAAGTGCTGCACTCAATATGCCAGCAAATTTGGAAAACTCAGCAGTGGCCACAGGACTGGAAAAGGTCAGTCTTCATTTCAATCCCAAAGAAAGGCAATGCCAAAGAATGCTCAAACTACCGCACAATTGCCCTCATCTCACACACTAGTAAAGTCATGCTCAAAATGCTCCAAGCCAGGCTTCAGCAATATGTGAACCGTGAACTCCCAGATGTTCAAGCAGGTTTTAGAAAAGGCATAGGCACCAGAGATCAAATTGCCAACATCTGCTGGATCATGGAGAAAGCAAGAGAGTTCCAGAAGAGCATCTATTTCTGCTTCATTGTCTATGCCAAAGCCTTTGACTGTGTGGATCACAATAAACTGTGGAAAATTCTGAAAGAGATGGGAATACCAGACCACCTGACCTGCCTCTTGAGAAACCTGTGTGCAGGTCAGGAAGCAACAGTCAGAACTGTATATGGAACAACAGACTGGTTCCAGATAGGAAAAGGAGTACGTCAAGGCTGTATGTTGTCACCTTGCTTATTTAACTTATATGCAGAATACATCATGAGGAACGCTGGGCTGGAAGAAGCACAAGCTGGAATCAAGATTGCCAGGAGAAATATCAATAACCTCAGATATGCAGATGACACTACCCTTATGGCAGAAAATGAAGAGTAACTCAAAAGCCTCTTGATGAAAGTGAAAGAGGAGAGTGAAAAGGTTGGCTTGAAGCTCAACACTCAGACAACAAAGATCATGGCATCTGGTCCCATCACTTCATGGGAAATAGATGGAAAAAAATAAAGTGTCAGACTTTATTTTTTTGGGCTCCAAAATCACTGCAGATGCTGATTGCAGCCATGAAATTAAAAGACGCTTACTCCTTGGAAGGAAAGTTATGACCAACCTAGATAGTATATTAAAAAGCAGAGACATTACTTTGCCAACCAAGGTCCATCTAGTCAAGGCTATGGTTTTTCCAGTGGTCATGTATGGATGTGAGAGTTGGACTGTGAAGAAAGCTGATCGCCGAAGAATTGATGCTTTTGAACTGTGGTGTTGGAGAAGACTCTTGAGAGTCCCTTGGACTGCAAGGAGATCCAACCAGTCCATTCTAAAGATCAGTCCTGCGTGTTCATTGGAAGGACTGATGCTAAAGCTGAAACTCCAATACTTTGGCCACCTCATGCGACGAGTTGACTCACTAGAAAAGACTGTGATGCTGGGAAGGATTGCGGGCGGGAGGAGAAGGGGACGACGGAGAATGAGATGGCTGGATGGCATCACCGACTCTGTGGACATGAGTTTGAGTGAACTCTGGGTGTTGGTGATGGACAGGGAGGCCTGGCGTGCTGTGATTCATGGGGTCGCGGAGAGTCAGACACGACTGTGCGACTGAACTGAACTGAATGAAAGCCTTTTTTGCAGTTTACCTGCTATTCCTTCTTAGTTGCCTCCAAGGGGCACCCTCCCTTTGTAGGTGCAAAGTCACCACCATGTGAGGCCACACGCTATGCCTGAAGTTGTGTCACTTCTCACACTTGTGTACAAAATTCAACCTAATTCTGATTCTTCCCAGGACCTACTTTTCTTCATGAAGGTCCCCTTCTAAACGCTAATAGAAAATTTGTCTTATTTAAGGGATAAAATGTCATTGTATAGGTTATTTTGGTTGTTTCATTGTTGCAATCATATTATAATTTTACACTTAAAGAACGTCATTCGCATATGAAGCCAAGTACATGGGAATTTTTCTCCCCTCCTAAGTTAAAAAAATTTATAAGCCGTTTCAGGTATTATTATGGGAAATGGATTAGGAAAATATGGTTCTATTTTTGGAGCTCTAATTTTTATATTTAAAGGCATTCCTAAGCTGTGCATGTTGGCAGATATATTTGTCATATTGTTTCTTGCTTTTAACACCTTTTATATTTTCAAAATGATAATGTATTTATTTTTCATCACAAAAGTAAAATATGTTAATTTTTAGTAATGCAGAAAAATGTATCACATGAAAATTAAAATACCACTAATCTTATCTTAGAGATATTTTCTCAACAGATTTTGGGTACATCTCTGTTTACACATATGAAATTTATTTTAGAGCTGGAATCATGCCATAACCCTGTAATCTTCCCTTCCAAACTGAAAAACATAGTATGAATATTTCCATGTTATTAAACATAAATATAAACATCATTTTAATGGCTGCAAAATAGTTAATAATCTATAATGGGGTTTTAAGTTGCCGTCAAGTTTTTATCATAAAGACAAGAAATGAACATTTTTGTTATTCTTTGTGAAATTGCTTATTTCCTGATTATAGGTTTCTGATGGTGAAATATTCAAAGGGTTTGAACCTTGTAAAAGGTTTTGTTTTGTATTGGTCAAGTAGCTTTCAAGAAAGCTTGTCCTGGTTGTTAATGTCATCATTGACACTGTCTATTCCATAAGACATTCACATCACTGGAGACTGGTCTTTTAAATTTTGAATAGATTAACATAAAATGGGTTACATTTGTATAAATCTGAGTTGTCTGTTAGTCTTGAAACTGTATATTTCTTGGGCCTTTGTGTGTTTTTAAAAGAATGTTACCCTTAATCTTTTTGGGAGGGTGCATGACCATCTTTCTCTTCATTTTTTTTACCCCTTTGGTCTATAGAGTTTCCTTATAAAAGAAAGAAAAATATTGTTTGATATGGAAAAAGATCTAAACTGTGAATCAGAAAACTTGGTTTAATTTGGAGTGGGGGGGGCGGTCGTTGCCCTACTAAGGCTGTGTCTGTGAGTGTCCCCTTTCTTTGTGCTTTTTTTTCATCTGTCTAAGAGTTTGAACCTGATGCTTTTTGAATTTCCTTTCACCTCTGGGATCATTTTGAGCAGGCGCTTTCTCTCCCTATTGGTAGCATTTGTGGGATTTCTAATATTGAAGGCTTAATTTCAGTGTAGCTGTGAAATGTTAACTGCCTCCTCTTTCCTTGAAAGGTTTTGTAGTTTATGCTTAAGAGACCCATGTAATGTGGGCCATTTTTATGGAAACTTAATAAAGGGCATAAGCTACCCAGATGTTTTAACGTGTTCTAACTGGTGATTTCCAGACATTAGTAACAGAGGGCTGGCTGTGCATTATATATGGATTAGTTTGAGATTACAGGGGAAGGCAAGAATAGAGGGAGGCCCTGCCAAGAAAGGGTAGATAAGAAACACTTTAATCCACAACCCTGGAATTAGAGTAGGAGTTTGATATGCTTGCAGTAGATATGCCAGGGCTGTATGTTTATTTTTATGGTTCTTCTGTAAAATGGACTTTCCACTTTGATTAAGACTTCAAGGGAAAGGAGAGAGGTTTGTGTTCAGTAGCACTTAATTATTTTAATATGGAACAGAGGGTTAATTATAATTACAGGATCTGTTCTGAGAGTTTTACTGAGTAAGGGTTGTGTAGTTAAAAATACTCAGAGCTAAAGGCCACTCTCAAACCAAAACATTCCTATGGTAGAAACTCTTCCTGCCTTTCCCAGGCTGTCTACAAAGTGGTCCAGTGATACGTGACATTGACAGCCTCTGTGTAAGGCATGTGATGGAAAGCCTGGATTCAGCCTCTCCTTGGCTCCCAGGAGGTTGACTGTACACTGTATGAACTGTCAGCTCTCATGGTGAGCTCTCATAGAATATCACATTTTCTATGAGTGCTTGTTAAAAAGAGGACTCATGAGAGGTACAGTCATGCTCAAGCAAAGCCCCCTGAACATCTGTAACTTCTCTTTGCAAAGAGATGGCAGTGTTTGGGAGATGCTGTTATCCTATCAGTACCCATTAATTTTCCTGTCAGACTTTTGGAAAAGAAGAGCTTTTGTTCTCTCCTCCACTTTTGTATACAGAGAAGTTTGTGCAAGAGGAAAATAATTGACGTGTGCTCAGTGCAGTCATGTGTCTGAACAGGTGGGCCCGGGGCCCGTCGTTCTGGTTCTCCGCTGGAGACACAAGCCCTAACCGCAGACAGGAGTTGTTCCACCATTGCCTATCTCACACAGATCCTGTGATAGTTTCTCCCGTGCCCCATTTTGGACGAAGGAGTATCAACCTGAGGTGTGACATTACAGGAGGATGCCACCAGGCTACATTTATGTCCTACCCCTGACATGTTGATTTGTGGGAAAGAGGACTTCTTGGTTTCTGTTAGAGTAAAACATGTCCTTCAGCAGACACACCCATGGAGCAATTTCTATGACGCACATTCATCCTTTCTAGTTAGAACCATTCTGGAAATTAAAAGCGTGAATAGAAATTTGGGGGAAAGATTTTTCTAAGATCATTTTATTTTTTTTTTTAGTGAAGCATAGTTGACATACAATATTGGTTCAGGTGTACAACATTATGAATTGGCATTTATATACTTTATGAATTGACAGTCACAAAAAGTCTAGTAACCATAGACTTTCTCACCATACAGAGGTATTACCATATTATTATTGATGGTATTCCCTGTGCTATCATTACATTAAGTGGTTTATTTATTTTAGAACAGAAT
This sequence comes from Moschus berezovskii, assembly GCF_049115385.1. Taxonomy (NCBI): domain Eukaryota; kingdom Metazoa; phylum Chordata; class Mammalia; order Artiodactyla; family Moschidae; genus Moschus; species Moschus berezovskii. The sequence continues at coordinate 95,973,484 of NC_142464.1, forward strand.
TTTATACCTCTTAATCCCTTTCATCTACATCGTCCACCCCTTCATCTCTCCCCGACTCTGGCAACGGCTGTTTTCTCTGTGTCTTTCGGTCAGGTTCTGTTTGTTCATTTTGTTTTGTAGATTCCACAAGTGAAATCTATTTTGTAGATTCCATAAATGGCATCTTTTTACTCTTACAGAAAACATGTTTTACTCTAACAGAGAACATTTGGCGTTTGTGTTTCTGTCTGACTTATTTCACCTAGTGTAATACCCTTTAGATCCATCCATATTGTTACAGAAGGCAAGATTTCAGTCCTTTTTTATGGCTAAGTATGTATATATATGTATAAGTTATATATCACATTTTCTTTGTCCATTCATCTGTCACTGCAAACTTAGGTTGCTTTTATACCTTGGCTATTGTAAATAATGCTGCAGTGAATATAGGGGTGCATATATCTTTTTGAATTAGTGTTTTCTTTTCTTTGTCCAAGAATCTAGAAATGGAATTGCTGGGCTGTGTGACTGTTCTATTTTTCATCTTTTGAGGAACCTCTATACCATTTTGTATAGTGGCTGCACCAATTTACATTCCCACCAACAGTATACTAGAGTTCCCTTTTTGCCACATCCTCACTAACGCTTGCTAATTTGTTGTCTTTTTGATAGTAACATTCTGATAGGTGTGATATCTTTGTGGTTTTGATTTGCATGTCCCTGATAATTAGTGATGTTGAACATCTTTTCAGGTGTCTGTTGGCCATCTATATGTCTTCTTGGAAAAACGTCTATTCCGATCTTCTGCCCACTTAAAAATTAAACTTTTTTTTAATATTGAGATATGTGAGTTCTTTAGTACTTTAGATGTTAACCCCTATTAAGCATATTATTTTCAAATATCTTTTCCTATTCAGTAGGTTGTCTTTTGTTGATGGTTTCTTTTACTGTGCAAAAGCTTTTTATTTTGATGTAGTTCCATTTGTTTATTTTTGCTTTTGTTGCCTTTGCCTGAGGAGACAGATCTAAAAAAAATATTGCTGAGACTGATGTCAGAGAGTATACTGCCTATGTTTTTTCCACAAGTTTTATGGTTTCAGGTCTTACATTTACGTCTTTAACCCATTTGAGTTTATTTTTGTAAATAATGTCAGAGGGTGGTTTAAAGCTAGTAGAAATTTTAGGTGTTTTTTTTTTTTTTTTGTAGAAAAACTAAGATATTAAGCTTTCTAGAAAATTCTGGTCAGGTTATACTTTAAAACGAATAATAGAATATGTGGTAAAGGCTTTAGTTGGATCTAAACAGGAAGAATAAACCTCCCTTCTTAGAAAAGACTAAGGTATAATTTTGTACTTTAACCTTTCTTTCACTGGATTAATTAGTGTTCAAATAACCTGATATGGGCAAAGGTATTATTATTATTATTTTTTTACTTTGTCATATTATAAAGAAATTACAGAAAGATTTGGGAGAATAGATTAAGAAAATCAATAATCACATGATGCTAAATTTTATATATGCTCTTCAAAATTTTTTCATATCATTTATATTTCTGGCACACTTATGAAAGAGTACATGAAATTTTCTAATCCTGCTTTTAAACAAAACAATTGGAAAGCATAAATTATTTATTGTGTTACTCATAGAAGAATGTGATTAATATGAATTCACTCTCCACCAGGATTGAAAAAAATTTACAAGACAGTTCTTCCTCTCCAAAGATGTAATTAATACTGGAATATTTCTAACTCTCTTTAATGCCAATGGCACTATACCCTGTATCTTTACCTTCACAGAAAGTGGGAAGTTGGAAATTGAAAAATAATATATTGATATTAAATTTGAGGATAACATCCATAAAATTAGAGTTAAAAAATTTAGAAAAAATAACTTATTAAAAAAATTTAACTTCATGGTCTTGTGACTGAGTTTTGGTTTTGGTTTTGCTTTATTTTTATTTCAGAGATGATTGTTGACCATCAGATTGAGACAGGCCTGTTGAAACCTGACCTTAAGGATAAGGTGACCTATACTTTGCTCCGGAAGCATCGGCATCAAACCAAGAAATCCAACCTTCGATCCCTGGCTGACATTGGGAAGACCGTCTCCAGTGCAAGTAGGATGTTTACCAACCCTGATAATGGTAATGCAGGGGCCGCCTGGCTGCTGCTCTTTCTTACCTGCCTTACTCACTTTACTCCACCTCTTGTCACCTTTTTTTTTTTTTTTTCTTTTTAAATCCTTCTTCTTATTTCTTCTTTTCTCAACTCATATGCCACAGCCATTTCATAATGACATGTTTTAACCAATTGGGCAGATTTGCAGTCCTGTTGGAAAGATTTCAGCAATTACTGTAGGCTGCAAATGCCAAGATGCCATGGTTGCTCCATATACCTCTATTCTGATTGACTGAGAGGGTTTGGTAATAATGCAGTGATGAAACAACTGAATGTTTTCAATGAATCGGCATGCCTATACATTATTGAGTACATCAAGGAATATGCTTTTGACATGGTGGTTTGTCAGAATTAGGAGGACAGACTAAGCTCTGATAGGTACTCTGAAATCTCGTGTTGTGAAGTGTTTACTTGATATATGAGATGGTGTCCAGCCTATAAATGGTCATTCATCAAAATAAGGTTCAATATTATTTTTACTGCCTAAAAAACCAATCTGCTCTTTTGCTGTGTTATAGGTGTGAGAATAATTATTCAGGTGGGATATCAGCCCCATTATGTAGCAATAGGAAAGGCACTATGTTTTATTTATACTCTTTTACATTTATCAGAATTTCTTGCAAAGTGTCTGTCTTCTGTATCATTGTTTTGAATAAATTTCATAATTGGGTGTAGGCTGAGAAGGGAGAAGTTATTCTCATGAGGTATGGAAAATTAAGGTGTAAAGACTTGCTAAGCAATGGACTGGTCAAACTAGGCCTCTTCCATTCCACCCCCAGTCTTTTTGGTGTTAAGAGAAATGAGTAGATAAGGGAACTTTTAATTCGCTGTTCTCAGCTGCACTTTCAGAATAATACAAAACATGTTGTCATAGAAAAGATGGACTAAGTGAAGTGTATAAACTGAATTCTAACTCAGTTCACTGTATTTCTGGAAATTGAGTTTTCTTACTTAATATTAAAATTAATGGCTTTCTGGGAGAGAGCTTACTATTAGCAAACTTTGCTATATTTTGGAATCATTCCACACAGTTTTTTTAAATGAGTGTTTAGTAAGTAAGCAGAGTTAGATGAAAAGTTCAATTCTGTTGAGTGACTTTTATATTTATTTAATTGCTGCTGTGTTTCTCTTTTTGAAGTGCAACAGGTTATAAGTAATTAAAATAAGAATGCTCTTTAAAGAGCATTCACAAAAGGAAGAATCTAATCTAGAACATTCCTATGACAATTTGATGGTTCTACCACATCTGGAATATTGCTGCTGATAGGAAATATTTTTATTTCTCTGCATCTCCCATTTTATTTATTTTTTAAATTACATTTTGAATAGTTTAATGGCTGGAAATGTTATGTGATAAACAGTTTGTTGAAACTGATGTCACAAATAATTTTAAGAACAAATCATATTTTAAAAATTATGGCATTTAATGTACAGGTCTGTTTTTTAGTATCTTATTTGTTAACCTCTGTCTCATGTAAAATGAAATTTTATGATTTGGAGATGTATTTTTTATCACAAAGTCAGTGGTAGTATAAAGCAGCAAGAATTGTTTTCAAATGTTGCTATCTTTGCAATGAGAAGAGAAACGAGTATGGCAGAGCAAGGGTGCCTTCACCACCAGTGTGGTATGAGCTTAATTTTCCTGGACGTGTAGTTAGAGTAAAAATTAGGAACAGTTGGGTCTTTGTGGCAGTATCTTGTGCTTTAGGGGAGAGTATTTGGGTGTGAAATACAATTAATGAGTTGATATTGCTCGTCATTCAATCATTTATCCTGTCAGTAGATCTTTGTACTTCAGAGAAAAGTTGAAATTGCCTTCATCACTCAGCTTCTCTCTCACATGTGAAATGCCTCAGATGCTGGGCAGAAGGCAAGCAGGAAGTGCAGATGCTTCTTTTTCTTTCTGACTTGTCAGCTGATCAGCTAACACCCTAAAGCATGGAATATGACTCGGCCTTTAAAACATGTTGTTTTGGCCTTTTAAATATCTGGAGGCAAGTTTTGCCTTGAGAGGTGCTATAAGAATGACTTTCAGGTGATTCCAAAATACTTTATTATAAATTATCAGATGGCAAATTCTTGATTTTCTAGAGGCACTTGTTCTTAACTTGCAAGTTTATACATATAGTTATCTTTATATGTTAGCATTTAAATACTTAATATCTTTAACAACTATGAAATGTTCTTAGGATAAAATCCTAAAATAAAAAAGTGTAGAACATTTTCTACTGCTTTAATAAATCAGAATCTTTTATCTATGGTAGTTGGAATAGATTCTAATATCTCCATGTAAAAATGTAGGTAAATTTATCACCTTGGTTTTCTATCACAGACTAGAAAATAGAATGCTGCCAGCTTTAGTTATAATAATACCAGTGCAGTTAATGGCTAAAATCTTTGGAGTTACTCTAGAGTTGGAAATTTTTCATTCCCTAGTCATGTGCCACCTCTTATATACTTGCAAGGGCCAGTTGTTATCAGGAATTTTGAGGACTGTTTGTTAAACACGACTACTATTAAAAATTAGATTATATAAACATATAATTAGATATTAATATTAAGAATAATGTTAATGAAAACTCAAAATGCATTATCTCCTACTTATTTTACTATAGGCTGTGCTATAAAATAGTGTGTTACTGTTCAGTTCAGTTCAGTTCAGTCGCTCAGTCGTGTCTGACTCTTTGCAACCCCATGAATCACAGCACGCCAGGCCTCCCTGTCCATCACCAACTCCCGGAGTTCACTCAAACTCATGTCCATCGAGTCGGTGATGCCATCCAGCCATCTCATTCTCTGTCGTCCCCTTCTCCTCCCGCCCCCAACCTTTCCCAGCATCAGAGTCTTTTCCAGTGAATCAACTCGTCGCATGAGGTAGACATCAGCAAATACTACAAATCAGGACTTGATATATTGTTTGGTCAGTTATTTACAACTTTAAAAAGAGTTAGAGGAAATGCTAATAATGCAGGTTAAGCTTACCTATGTAGTATCTGTAGCCGAAATCTTAGCTTGGGCTCCTATAATATGTTACCAAACATTGCTATAAATACTTGAAGAACAACCATTTCTTTCTTACGGTTCTGGAAGCTGGGAAATCCAAGATCAAGAAACCACAAATGCGGTTCTTGGTGAGGGTCCACTTTGGCTTGTAAATGGTCATCTTCTCATTCTGTCTTCAGGTGGTGGAGAGAAACCGATCATCTTTCTCCTATTTCTTTTTATAAGGATGCCCTCCCTTTTGGAAGCCAGATTTTATATGCTGAAATCCTAACCCCCAGTGTAATGGTATTAGGAAGAGGGGCATTTGGGGTAGAGTCTTCATAAATGGAATTAGCACCCTTTACATGGAGAGTTAGGATTTCAGCATATGAATTTTGGGACAATGCAAGCATTCAGTCCATAACAACTGTTAGAACGTGAATCGTACAAGGAATTGAGGAAATATTCTTTCAGTATTAAAAAACTGTTATTCAGTTTAATGAACGAATCACCCACGTCATTGACAATTGAGTCAATACATTTTCATTGTTTCACTTTTGTCTTTCTTGATAGCATATATGATAATGGATGTTCAACATGGGTGTTGGGCCTATGCTTGTTTGCCAGTTGCAACCATAAGTCAGCTACTGATGGAAGAGTTTGGTAAAAATCAACAAAAGCATTTTATGACAATCAACTGGTTGTATGCAGTTTACAATAGAGTATTGTATATTTATTATTTGTATGTATGCTATACATGTTTAAGTCAGTAAAATTTACCGCTCACACCCATTTGCGCTAATATACACACACACACATGCACACATGCACACACACACACGCATGCACGCACAAGTTTTTTCACCAGAGAACTGGTTCTCAAACATTTACCAAAACATCCACTACCAGCCCACCACTGTCTATCCATGGCTGAATTTTTTAGGATCCTGATGTGGCTTTGGATTCAAGATGATTGAATGATTTTAAAAAGAAATGAAAAACATTTTTATTTTAATAAATTGGGGAAGAATCAGGTTTACAGTATCTTAATTATCATGAAATTTCCACTTATCCAAGACATCTGTGAATTCTGGTGAATATATCTGCCAGGTATGAAATTTGAGGCAAGTACCATATTTTATATATTGAGGCAAGCTCAGTTTATTAATGGAGGCATTTCTATCAAGTTAGTGTCACAGGAAGAAAATTAATGAGATTTTCATTTCCTCTGGTGTTAGATTTTCGTTTACTTACTCTCTTTTTCTTTCTCACTATTATTTTAGGCTGAGCCATATACAGTTGCCATTTTTGTGGGTAAAATATAGTGGACTACCAACAGTTTCATATGGTTCTATTTAAGTATCTATTCAGAGATACTTAGGTAGTAATTCTGTATTATTTTAGTTTACTATGAAAGAATAACATTGAAGCCTAAGAATGTTCCTTAATAGTGTTTAAAAGTCAAATAAGATATATTTAGTTTATATTTTATTAGAAAGTGAAAGTTTATGCCTAATTGGTATTCTTTCAAAAATATTTAATAAGATGTTTCTGACAAGGTTACCTGATAATTCTGTTTTAAAGAGCTATGTTTTATAGGATTATATGATTTTTTAAAATCTCATTTACCACTTAAATGGATACTTTTGATATGTACTGTCTAGTCTTAACAAAAGATGGATAAGACCCAACTTTAAGACCAAGGACCTTAATTTGAGTATTCAGCTCTCAGTGCCTTTATGGAAATCTGGGCAGTGCTGTCATGAACTTGTCCCTGGTGTTTTCCTGATTTCATTTCTATTTCCTAGACTCTCATAAAAATCCTTGCCCTCCGTGGTCTTGGAGATGTCTTTTACTGAGAAATGATTTTGGTTATCCAACTAGACCTAGACTATGAATTTCATATTGCCCAATTTTCATTATTTTTTTAAGTGAAAACTTGTAAAGGTTATTTAGTACTCAGTTTCTATGTCTATAAAACATAAAGTGAAAATTAACTGAGATAATGCATGTAAAATGTTTTGAATGGTAATTGTACATAATACCATCACTGGTACTATATACATTGGTACCTTAGTACCGTCACTCAACAAGTAATATTAAATTATATGTAATATGTTTAAGCACAGGTAAGGAAGAAAAATCTCATATTGAGTGAGGGTATTTTCTGGAGTGATATTTGCTCTATAACTTATCATTTGGGAAGAATCTCATGGATATATTGCTGATTTATTTCCTCTGCCCTTCAGTAAGTGATACCATTTCACTAGCAGTGGAAGAGGAGGAAAATCCTTCTCATCACAGCCCTCTTACAGAATAGTCTGTCCCTGTCATTGATTTTCCTGTTTGCTGGCTGTCAGGGAAACCCTAAACCACACTGAGAATCTAAGACTTAAAGCTTCTCCGGTAGGTAGATGAGGGTTTGGAAAAGGTGGCAGCTCCATGTCAGAGCAACTGCTTCTAGACCTCATCAGGCTGCTTCTGGTGCACTGTGGCCTCTTCTGTAGTTACAGGGACCCAGGGCCTGCTCCTGATGGTATCTCTGAATTTTACGTCAATTTACCTTTTTTTTTCTCTTATCAGTTATGAGAAATTCAATACCACTTGCTCCTACCCGGTACTTTTTCTGCAAATTCCTCTTTTCATTGTTAACTTCCAGGCAGTATGCTGATTCCTAGCTCTTTCCTACACTGCAGTTTCTAACACTGGAACACAACAATTTTCCAGGCATGAATCCTGGAGTGGGTTGCCATGCCCTCCTCCAGGGGATCTTCCCGACCCAGGGATTGAATCTACGTCTCTTATGTCTCCTGCATTGACAGGCAGGTACTTTACTGCTAGTGCCATCCGGGAAGCCCCTTAAAAAGTGTGAAAAGTGAAAGTTGCTAAGTTGTCTCTGACTCTTTGCGACCCCAAGGACTATAGCCTGCCAGGCTCCTCTGTCCATGGAATTCTCCAGGCCAGATTACTGGAGTGAGTAGCCATTTCCTTCTCTAGGGGAGCTTCCCAACCCAGGGATCAAACCCAGGTCTTCTGCATTGCACGCGAATTCTTTACCATCTGAGTCACCAGGGAAAAAGTGTAGTCTCTTGCTGTTACCTACAGTAACATAAATAGTGGTTAGCAACAGAGAACAAACAATGAAAAGAAATCAGTGTTTTATTCTGTTAATTCTCAGCCCCATTGAAATGGAAGTGGAATTAGCTAGGCTCTCCCTGCTGTGCACCCGATTGGAGGTTAGACATATTCCAGCTGCTTGGTTTGGGTATTAGGTCAAGCTGCCTAGATGCTGGCACGTGGTGGATCTGGCTGGGACCACTGCCAGGTTTGGCAGCTTTCTCACTCCCTGTAGACATTCTTAGGTTTTATCTGGGTTTTGGATTCCAGCTTATCCCAGTAGTCTCTGTCTGGGTTATTCTACTCTGCAGTTCCCCTGTCCCCTCCATACCCTTGAATCCAGACCTGATCCCTGAATCAGTGGGGAAGGCAGACATTTCCCTGACTTTCCTCAAAGCTTCTGTCCCAGAAGCGGTCACTGTGGTTCTCCAGTTCTAAGATAGGTCAGCTCGCAGGCCTCCATCACCTTCAGAGGACAGTCAGTCCCAGGTGCCTTTCTGTGTATAATCAGCTCTTTCCAAAACCAGCAGCACACATCCATCTGTTTTGTTCAGAACTCTAATTCTCCGTTCATTTGCACAGCACAGATGAATGTCCTGGCCAGAATTCAATGAATGACCAAGCTCTTCTCAGCCTTAGATTAAATGAACCCATCCATGGAAAGTTACTAGAAAAATGCCTCAATAAATGTAATCTTTAATAACAGTGATGAAATAACAGTAGTATTTCTAAACCATCTATCAGACACTATTCTTATTTTCTTTTCTTTTCCTGGGCAGGTGACTGATCGTCCAGCTTTATAATGTTCAGATTATTAAGTAAACAACACAGTTTTCTCCAAGAGTCATACTTTCTGAGTATTTGCTAGCCTAGTCTGCTCTTTGTGGCAATGAAGAGTCAGGCTTAAGAGATACAACACAAGTAAGTGTTTAGGTTTTGATATTGAAGGCCTACTTTATAATCTCCTTGAAGACACACCATCTTTTCCAAAGGCTTCATTCTAATCCAGGAGAAATACTTAGTAGCAGCCTGAGTTTGAGCAGTTTGCATTATCATAGTCTTAAGCCTCAGTTTCTATACCTGTAAAATAGGATAGTAATGTCTCATTCAACATATACAACCAGGAGTAAATGAGATATCTTTGTGAGAAGTATTTAATAATCATAATGTGAGATATCATTGTAAAGAAAAGTATTATTCAGAAAGGTTTTAAGGGGAAAATGTAGTGCCTTTCAGATTTAAAACTGAATACAGAGCTTCAGTTCCCCACCATTATTTTGTATTCTTTTAACTTCTGCATCTTTTAGTTTTTTTCCCCTACTAATCCATATGTGAAAGCATTCTTGGAGTTCTGTTTTTAAAACAGTGCTACTTTCATTATCAACCTTACAGATGCCAAATAATACATAAGGAGATGCCACTCAAGGGCTTTATATTTCTAACTTAGGAGTATGAAGATTGATTAATATGTCTGAGCAACAATAGTTCTTAGCTATCAGTAAATAATATTGGAGAAAGGCATGGCAACCCATTCTAGTATTCTTGCCTAGAGAATCCTATGGATCGAGGAGCCCTGTCGGTGGGCTACAGTCCATAGGGTTACAAAGAGCTGGACACGACTGAAGCGACTTAACACACACATTAGTAAAATTATATGTATATATTTATCAGGATGTTGAAATAAACATATTTAAATTTTTTACTAATTCCCAGTCTGTTTTACAAAACCGGGGTCTGTAATGGAGTAAAGGAATGGAATAATTCTCATTGTCTTATCTTACCACATAGGAATATTTCTTTTCCATTTCTTTTGTTCTCTGAAAAGGAGTCCTTAACTGATTTTCTGCTGCCAAACCAGGAGTAAATCTTCTTCCGAGGCTTGAGATCTTGATGGAGATGCCCTTGTGAAATCTCACTTTCCCCAGCCTCAGGTTACTCTTAAGAGCAGTCAGGGGAGTAGTTGTATATCCTGCTCTCTGCCCCGGTCCCTATGTGAGAGAAATAGAGAGGAGAGGAAAGGGAAGGGCAGGAGAACGTGAGGAATGAGGGAAGGCAAAATGGAGACGTGAGCACCGTGTACTCTTTACCATGTCTCCCAAAAAGAAAAAAGGGAGAAGAAAACCAAAGTCTTCCGAGAATAACTAAACGGGTCTCATTTTACTCAAACCCTGTTTCAGTAAAAGTACAGAGGACAAAAAGGAGATTTTTTTTTTTCAGGTTTGTGAACCTGATTTCTTAAAAATGACATTTTGAAATTAAAGCTGCATCAGATGAGGCCAAGGTTGCTGCCTTCCACGCTTTCCAGCACGCTTCAGGATGCTGAATAAAGCAGACACTGTTTTGTCAGTGATAGTACTGGTGACGGCAGCAACAGTATGACCTCCCACTGGCTGAGCACCTGTTACACACCAGGTATTGCTCTCTAGGATGTTTGTAAAGTTTCTGTATCGTGTCTCCATTTGCAGATGAAAAGCCTGAAGAAACGTAAAATAAAGAAACCTTAGAAATGTGAAATAACTTACCCAAACACATAAAAATAGAGGAACCTAGTATACTTAATAACAGTATTCTAATTCAGCTACAGTGGTCATGAGCTTCCTCAACCACAATTTATTTCCCACACATCAGTGAGTCCAGGGCTCTCAGTTTGTGTAATATTGTGATGTTAAAAGAGCTCTGAGGTCTTTCTATGTCTAGGCAGAAATTTACGTGAAAGGTAGCAGTTGGACATCTTTATTGGCTTTCCAAATGGAGATTTCTAGGCAATATGTCATGTATGGGTGAAATAATGCTAAACTCCTGAGTTAAATTTCTTGGCTAAGTAACGGTGTGGAATACATACAACACTGCAATCCTGAAAGAGTCCTAAAATTTTAACAGTAGTTAAATTAAATCATCTTTTTAATAAGATTGTTAAAACAATTGATAAAGAAGCTTTTTTGGGGGTGGTTTATTTGCATGACTCAAGTAGGGACGCCCTTACTTGAACAGATTTAGGATTGATGGTTTTAGACAAGTTGATTCTCAAGGAAAAGATGAATCATTACAGAAAAATCCTGTTTAGAACACCTTTTTCTACAGGCTAGATATTGGGAACCATCACTCAGAAATCTTCAGGGCTTTATCTTTCCTCATCAAATCACAATAATGTAAACCAGTTTCTACCTTGTTTATGCCCGAAGCCAGGCAAAAATGATTTAAAAGAGAATATGTAACATAGTAGCAAAGCTAAGTTGTTTATGTTGTAGCTTAAGTGTAGAAGTACAATGAAAGCATTATTTGGAAAAGGCTTATATAATATATCATTATCATGGTATAATCATTAAGTTTGGCTTGGCTTTAAGAACACCTTTTTTAACATTTTGTCTATGGAGTAAATTTGTGAAGAGAAGAAAAGCAACATAAAAGGGTTACAGAGTTTGTATCCCTTCCTGCACAGAAGTATAGGGAGGGTCTAACAATCAAAATAGTTGGAATTTGCCAATACAAGTAATGGACGCTGTGAGCCTCCCAGTTTTCATGCGGGTAAGCAGCCAGATGGCTCCAATCAGCTTTACTAAAACACAGGTGCCAAGTCTCTATGGGCAGTTTCGTTTTCATGCTTGTCTTTGGAGCCAGGTTCTTTGCCGGTGTGTGCCAGGGTCCATTCCGCTATCCCTTTGATGGCGAGGCTCAGCATTCGTGCAGGCTGTATATGCAAAAAGGTGTTTCCATCTTTAGTTCCCAACTAATAACACCCTGACATGTTGTAGGGAAAGTAGAGGAAAAGAGAAGCTGTTTGTGGAAGCCAGTCATCAGCGTCTGAGTTTTGGAGCAAATTTATTTTAGGAGCAGGCCATGGTATTTGTGATAAAATTTGGGTAACTTTGTATTGTCCAGCTGCTGAAGAATGTGAAGGCTCTTTTTAGTTTACTTTGCATTCCTAACCTCTGTCTGCTCTCACCGAACTGGAATTTTCGTTGGTCCTTTCTTGGGCCCAGATAAATGGCAGCCAGTATTCTGGCCTGCCTTCATTTCCTTTAGCTAAGCCTGCAGGAATATTGGCTCACAAGCAGGTCCCCCCATTGTCAGAAGAAATAGGAGGTGAAAGTTAGCCCGTATGACAATATATATTTCTAAATGCCTCCCTCTTAACAAAAGCAATTTTGGGATTATCTCAACTGGTTCATTTCCCTTTTTCATTTTTCTTAGTGCAATACAAACTTGCAAAGAAGCTCAATTATGGGAAACAATTAAAAATTCAGATTGCAAAGAAAAGACATCAGATTTGCCTCAAACAGGTGTTGGCACAGATGGCCCGCTCACAAGTCCTGGCTTTATTTACAGCTTTTAAACACAGACAGATAAATTGACAAAAATGTTTCTAGATTTTATAATGTGCTGAATGCCCAAATTTGGCCATCAACTTACATTAATTTGTAATTGATTTAATTTAGGACTTGACCTCCCCAGTCACCAATAGCCTTAAGAGCACTATTTGTCTGCCCTGTCATTTGCATACTTGTGTGAATAGATTATCTAATGTTTGGTTCTGTTTGGATATGCTTGCTTTGTTACTTTGATCATTTAACAACTATATTACTAAGGGAAAAAAACTCTCTCAAGTCATATTGTATGTAGTCTGATGGTTAGTTATTTCCAACTTCATTGTTTTTCCTTGAAGGATAATTATGCTGCCTATTTCTTACTAGGAGTGGGGCATTTGATGAGAATAGCAAAACAGATGACATAAAACCCAAATGGAACTATCTCCAGGCTGAAGTTGATGGTGTTCTCCAGTTGATTAAAAATATTTGGAGGAATCATACTATATATTTAGCCTACATCATTATTCAGTCTCTGATGTGGTCTCAGATTTGGCGTGGGTGCACCACATATTAAAATTACAGTAAAAATAAGGATTAAAGAGCAACAGAAAATGAGAACTAATGTGCCATTCTAAATGGATTTGCATTACGATATTGATTTATCTACCTCCTAATCTCATGTTGCTGAAGGACTGAAAAACAGGAGGCAAAGGGTATTAAAAACCAGTTTTATATTCATCAAGGAAAATATTTCCTAAGTCAAAATATGAGATGTTGCTTTCTGCTTTGGGTAGAAGATCCATAAAAGGGTGTGGTTGGACAGATCACAACAGAGTGCCTTGCTAATATAACACCCTGCTCCCTGTGCCTTGCACAAGTGTGTGTAACTTCCCTCTGTGTGTGCTTATGTGGTGCAAGATTATTAACAGTCTTGATCTTACATCTTGAGATTAGTGTTCATTATGTAAATCTTCTCTCTGGGTACAATTCATGTTTTGTGTATTAGTACTTCAGGGCAGATCAGCCATTGGTAGTTGGGGAACTATGATGATTGAATGTAATTTGTTTCAGGCTCTGAAATTCTGTGTTGGGATTTGTTCCATCTAAGAATGCAGGGTCATGGGAGCGGGTGTGTGTCAATGTAATATGTCATTGTTCTCCTTTAACCCACTTGTGTGATTTGCTTTAGTATTTTTTTCTTCTTAATCAATGCTTTCATCCTCATCCTTGCTGTGGCTGCTCATGTGTCCTCCTCCTCCTGTCTTCTGCTTCTGGCACTAAAGCCCGCAGCCCGCTTGAGAACTCAGTGCCCTGCCTAGCAACCCGCACCTTGGACGATGACCCCCGAGTGCGGCGCACTCCCAGCGTGGGATGGCTAAGTAAGTCAATGACCGGGAAAGGGCAAGAATGGTGGCGGTGGTGGGCGTGGGAGGGCATGAAGATGGGGCTTATGGTACTAACTGAGTGAAAGCATCCTCAAGAGTGCCTGAAAGGGTAAGGCTCACAGATTGCTAAATTCACAATTATGGGTTCATTTCTTTTACTAGCAAAGAGGACGGTAATAATGTATTCTCTGTGTGACCTGCCATCCTGAATTAAGTTGAGCACCCTGTAAGCCAGTGGAAAGAGTTGGAGACTAAGGGCTGGGCTTGGCACCGGCAGTTTCCCTCCGTGGAACATTTATCAGAACTTCAGTTTCCTCGTGGGGGTGATGATGTCATATTTTCTTATTTCAGAGGATTGTGAGGAAGATATCATGAAGATGAGGTCTCTACAGGAGGTTTGAAAGTATTCAAATGCGGGTCAAGAGGAAAAAACTTATCAAGTTAGTGGTTTAAAAACCCCTCAAGTACTGCTTAAGTGCCTGAAAGGCAGTAGGTGCTACAGATAAGATAGAATCTTTATTTTTTAAAATTGTTTTATAAAGAGATAGGATATACATACCTAAAACTAAAAGAGAACATGTACCCAAAACACATGAACTTTCCCCCAAGATTTCCAAATTTGATTTTATGTGATATAAACTTCTTTGAGTTGTGAAGAAGCCCATTCATGGTGACACCATGGGGTTTTAGCTGTATACTGTTACCTTTCTTAAAATGAACCTATTGATTAAGTTTTTTGCTATCTTAGTGTAAGGAAATTTCATTTACCAGAGAAGATGTTTTCTCAGATGACTTAATGGGGAAAGTTTTACTTCATCCTAAAATGATGTTTGTTGTGGTCAATTCTTCCAGGATTTACTGGAGTGAATTTGATCTTTTTAGAAACTGTAATCATAATCTCCATGTCCCATAGAAATATAAATATGTGTTGTCCATGTCAGGCACTGTACTAGACACTGGGTATTTAGAAATATATAAGTGAGTCCTTGCCCTCAGCAGGGCTTCCTTTTTAATGAAGAATGCAGGTAAAATGGTTAACAATTGTAGCATATGTTAGGTAAAATGACTGAAAGTACATACCCACCCACACACACCCACACCCCCCCTCACACCCACACACACCCACACCCCTCCCCACCCCCTATAAGATTATGGGAACATCTGCTGGGCCTGGGAGTTGTGATGGTAGAAGAGGCTTTTGGATGAGATGATTTGGGGGCTGACCTTGAATAAAAAGAATTTGGTGGCAGGAGAATTGGGAGGAAGGGCTACTTACTGAACTACTAACTTTGCAATTATTTCTGCTGTACAGTAGGCTGAATAAGCTTGAATGATAATTTTGTATTGAATAATAATGAGTTTGCAAACATTAATTCATCACTTTTTTGGTACAGTCCTTGAGCTAAGGATTGGTACCTTCTGGGGTACCATTTAATTTTCTGAACAATCCTGTGAAATGTCTATTGTTATCCATGGTTTACAGATGAAGAAATGGGGATTAGGGAGGTATAATGACTTGCCCAAATCACAGAGATCATTAAGTATCTTGGGCAGGAATTGAACTTCATCATGTAGTAGTTTCATCTATAATTTTGATGAATCGTGTCTTACTGAGGTTAAGGTATAAGAAATTCATATGGTTACATTGCCAGAAAGACTTACTTACCTTGCAGTGAATCTTCAACAGTCACTTGATTTTCTCTGCAAAAGTCACGCATTTCTTTTAATAAACTCTTTTTTCTCAACTGGGGAAAAAATGAACTCAGGTACAGAGTTTAGTCACTAGAGTTTGGAGTCAGACAGAACTGGATTTGAATCCTGTACCTACCATGTATTAACTTCTTGACTTTGGGCAAGTTACTTCTCTACTGTACATTTGGGTTTACATAAAACCCAGCCGTAAAACTGGGTTAATCTTACCAACACAGGATTGTTGTGAGAATTAAATTAGAAAATGTATAATGCTTAGTGTATTGCTCAGCCCTCAATAAATATAGCATTTACTGTTATTAGCCAAGTGTTTATAGGAATTGCTTAAGACATTGTAGCTGTTCTTATCCTTTAAAGTTTTATTTATTCCATGTCAGGCATTTAGACATTGATACACTGTTATGGATGAAGTATCAAGGAAATTGACCAAAATGTTCATTTTGTTCATGTTATAGAAATATGGGAACTATTTGGAAATTAACTTAAGGCCACACCCTGGGCCAGTCCTTCTAAGAAAACATTTTAGTCATGAGAGAATATCTGTTCATTATCTATTTATATGATCTATTCTCTCCCTAAAAAAAAGCTTTGATGTATCATCTCAGTCACCTTCCCAGAGCTTCCTACTACCTATGACATCAGTTCAATACATTTAATATACACATATAAAAGAATAAAGGTGTGCAGTTCAGTTCAGTTCAGTCGCTCAGTCATGTTCGACTCTTTGTGACCCCATGAATCACAGCACGCCAGGCCTCCCTGTCCATCACCAACTCTCGGAGTTCACTCAAACTCATGTCCATTGAGTTGGTGATGCCATCCAGCCATCTCATTCTCTGTCGTCCCTGTCTCCTCCCACCCCCAACCCCTCCCAGCATCAGACTCTTTTCCAGTGAGTCAACTCGTCGCATGAGGTGGCAAAAGTTTTGGAGTTTCAGCTTTAGCATCAGTCCTTCCAAAGAACACCCAGGATTGATCTCCTTTCGAATGGACTGGTTGGATCTCCTTGCAGTACAAGGGACTCTCAAGAGTCTTCTCCAGCACCACAGTTCAAAAGCATCAATTCTTCGGTGATCAGCTTTCTTCACAGTCCAACTCTCACATCCATGCATGACCACTGGAAAAACCCAAATGAAGTCCCATTTCCTTTTATAAAATTGTTCTCAAAAACACAAAAGATCTTTTCAGGTCCTATATGTCATAGTTCCTGATGGCTGTGCTTCACAGTTGAGGATTTACTGTGAGTTGTTTTATGTAGCTGTTTGATGTTTCAATATTTGCATTTTTCATTTCAATTATATAAAAAACTCCTTTAGGTCAGGGGCCCGGTATCGTGCTTTTGGATCCCCTGCAGTGCATTGTACAGACTTGAAACATGGGAGTTGTACAGTAAATATTTGTTAATCCTTGACATTCCACCATCTCATTAAGAATAGCCAGCAGCTCAGTTTTCATTAGGGCCCATCTTGACCACGGTAACCAAAAGTGAATATTGTTTACCGGGAAAAATTATTTCCCTATATTTCTGCTCACTTCAGTTTGATGAGTTTTGATCAGTTCATTCTAGTAGTCAACATAGAATTATTTTTCAATAATAAAAACCCTGCCCAAAATATCACCTATAAACAGGTTTGTGGACAAGGTTCCATTAATTTAATCTTTTCGTATTCTTAGAAAATATATTTGAAAAGATAGTTTCAGACAGTGTTGACTTGAAATGACAGCTGCCTTTAACAAGCTACCTTTAGAGTTGCTTTTGGGAAGTAAGCTCTCATCATTTTTACATTGTGTGCTTCTTATCTTAGTTGTCACCTGAGGCAGATGTGAGCTTACAACCTTTACTCATTTCAACTGCTGCTAAGTTATTGAATTAGAAGTTGGAAGAAAACCAAAAATGATTTCCTCTTAGAGATCTCCCCAGCAGGTCTAAAACCAGTCTGGGCCACTGAGAACAAAAGAGAAGCTTTTACCTCTACTTTTCAGGACAAGTTAATACCCACCTAAAGGCCTTGCCATTATTAGAGCATAGGTGCATACCCTGTCTTGCTAGATTCAGAATGGCTCTCCACTCTGAGTGCTTATCTCTGAATTCAGTTTGGTGGCTAACAGCCCACATCCTCTGAGCCCCTTGGAAAACACTTGTGTCCTTTTGCAGTTATTGGCAGTGGAGATCAGCTGCTTCAGACTCTTAGGTCTGAACTTTAAAGAAGAAAATGAGGATTTAGGGTTTTTTCCTGCCATCTTCTGCAGATTCTGGCATCTGTCTTCACTTTGCTTTGTGTGTGTGTTTCTGTCTAGTTTGTAAATCTACCAGACAAGGATCTCCTGGTCCAGCTCAGTGTTTTGCTTTGTTTTGTAGGTGCTGATCTAGTGGTGATATTATTATTGTCCCAAGTATTAATATTAGATAATATTTTTTTAAATGAAACCATGGTGGTATAATTCTATAGATTCTTGTTTTATCTTACAACTAGGTTATACAGTTAACATTAGAATTTAAAGAACTGAAATCCAAGTGGGGCTCTTTTGCTTTAGGAAAAAAAAATGTTTATTTTTTTCCTCTTTGTGGGCATTCCTGGAATTAAGCAGTTCAAGTCTTTTAAATGTTGAAAAGTTTACTGATAAAATAAAAATTGTAATTTTCTCTGGCTCAGGAGTTTTCTTAAAGAGTTTTTGGAACTTCTTTAGAAAAGTCTTGAGCCCAGAGAGTTCACTTGTTCAAGTGAACAAACATTCCCCATGCTCTTCCTCTTCTAGTTTCATAGTCCAGTGGGAGAGAAAGAGAAGTGAAGGAAGTACCAGCTGACAACACTTTTGAGAGAAGCAGTGCCACCACAAAAGTATGAGGGCAGACCTGTTTGTCTGCAGCATGTAACATAAAAGTATATGTTATACTCTCTGAAAATGCTGTCAAGACAATGGATAGTGGGCATAAAAAGTAAATTGGGGGAATTATTCTTCTCAGGAAATGTAGACTTTTCAATGGGCTGTAAAGGGTGGATTGTCCTTCCATACATGAAAGTTGTAGTGAAAGCAGGATGAGACGTGGAAAGGTGATACTATGCTGAGGGAAAAGTATAAAAGCAGCTAGGTTTTTGAAAATAGAGAAGAGTTTGTGTGACATGGAATAAATTCACACATTTAATTAGCAGATGAGAACTGAATATGTGAGTGTTAAGGTGGTGGAATCATGAAGCTGTTTTGTGGAAGGTCTGTGAACGGTGGTTAGCAAGGGCGTAGCATGATCAGAGGGCTTCCCCCGTGGCTCAGCGGTAAAGAATCTGCTGTAATGCAGGAGGCATGGGTTTGATCCCTGGGTCGAGAAGATCACCTGGAGAAGGGCATGGCAACGCACTCCAGTATTCTTGCCTGGAGAATCCCATGGACAGAGGAGCTGGCAGGCTACAGTCCACAGGGTCACAAAGAGTTGGACATGACTGCAGCAACTGAGCACACACACAGAACTGTGTATTAGGGAATTAATTATTAGCAGGGAGAAGCCTGGGAGTAGGGAGAGAGTTAGATGATTGCAAGAGATCGGTTGGAGAGAATGAGGATCTGGGCTAGGATTGTGACTGTGGGGATGGAAAGGTGGTGATATTGCATGACATGTGAGGAGGTGGCATCTGCAGGACTTGGCACCAATTGAAGGTCAGGGGAGGAGGGGAAAGGAACTCAGAATTTGAACTCGCAACCAGGGAGATGCTAGGAAACCCACCATAGAAAAGGGTGATGGGGTTTACAGAAACACAGCAGTTCTGATTTCTGCCCTTTCATGCTTGCTGTGACCATCTTTGAAGATGCGTTTCACTAGGTTTTGGGGTTTTGGGTTGTGTTTTCTTTTGGGAGAAGGCCATGCTGTGTGGCTTGTCTGTTTCCCCACCAGGGATTGAACTCCAGGCCCTTTGTCGTGAAAGTTTGGAGTCCTAACCACTGGCCCTCCGGGGATGTCCTCACTGGGAGATTTTTAGATTATTTTGATATCATGGGCCAGTACTCTTTTAGAATTGTGCTTTGTTATCGCATTCTCAACCTTAGTTTAGGGGACCCATTTAAATTTACCTTTGGGGTATAGAGTGACAGCTCTCTTTAGGGAACTAATGAATTTAGAGCATTTTCATCTTGATTCACCTTCCATTCCTATGTTCGAGATGTGGACTTGTTCTTGATTGGGAGTATTTATTTGGTCATTTACTGTATGGTTCTTCCATACATATTTTGGCGTTTAAAAGGGCAAAAGGAAATCCAAGTATAACTTCCAAAATCCTTTCACTGTAGCTTTTCATAGTCACAATTTTTAAAAGACCATAGGAAATGAAATCTTTCAAGAACCTGAGAGTTGCCTTCAGATTTTTTAGTTAACACAGACATTCAGAAAACGTATGTAGTATCCAAGAATTAATTACAACATTCTTCAAATGCAGACAGCCCTTACCACTTTAAAAAAGGGGGGGTGGTGTTGGTTACTGTTTATCCTGAACTCCTTAAAGATGGCTCATTAGTTATTTCATTGATATATGATACTGCGTTCATAATGGACTAAAGTATATGCTGACTCCTGAAGTTATTAATAGAAAGAATCAAGGTGGGAAAAGAATACAAACTTAGAAATTCTGTTGTATTTTGGAGCTCTGGGGACTTGGAGGAGATTTTTAAGAGGCACAGATTTCATAAAACGTTGACCATATGCTTTAATTATAAAATAGAGGTTCCCCCCCCCCAACAAGAAGAGCTTGAGACTTGTGAACCTTCACACTTGTTTGCAAATGGTGGTATGTGGATTATGTTCACAATCAAACTCTTCTTATCACCAAATCTGGCAATTTTCCTGACCTTGCTGTCTGTTACCATCTTTCTCCCTTCCTTCAGAATTGGAACCTTAAAGTCATCTTTAATTATGCATTCTCTCTTCCCTTCTACCTGCAGTGGGAGGGAAAGAGATTAATTTAACAGATTAACTAAGTCTGTTAAATGATACCTGTCATGTTGCTTGCGTTTATCTCCTTTCTGGTCTTACCGCCATTGCTTTTGTTCAGATTCTTATTTTCTCTTGCTTGTCCTGTTATCTGAGGTCACTGCTTATAACTGGGTATAGGGAAATGTGTCCTGAACTCTGCCTTCCAATTAATCTTATCATTCCTGGCTGACATCCTCATGTGGAAATGGTCAGTGGCACGTCAGTGCATTTCAGATCATATCTAACCTCCCTCTGCTTGGCATTCAAGGCCCATTGGACAGTGCCCTGAAGTTGAGGAAGCAGCATCTTACGCTGCTGCATTTCTCTTTATCTGCATTAGATTTCAGAAGCTGCTTACCATTTCTTAAATTTGCCGAGTTCTTCCCTCTCTTTTTGTCTTTGTCCTGAGCATTCTCCCCACTTGGAATATTCTCCTTCTTCCTGAGACTGTCTGTCAAAATTCTGCTGGTTGTACAAGGTTCACATTCTCCTTGAAGCCTTTCCAACCTGAGATACCCTCTACTGACTTTGAGCTCTGCAGGCACCTTTTTTGTTCCACCTCCTGTGACCTTTTCTCATTCAGGTTTGTATTTGTGTGGGGGGTACATCCTACTTTCTATAGTGTGTGGTCTGCAATAGAGGTAGGACCCATATCCTTAAGCAGGACCCATATCAAATTGACTTAGGTATCTTCTATTGCAGGGATGAACAGTTAAGGCCCATGGACCAAATCTGATACACTGCATGGTTTTGTGAATAAAGTTTTATTAAAACACAGCGTCGCTCTTTAGTTTCTGTATTGTCTGTGGCTGCTTTCATGCTTCAGTGATAGAGTTCAATAGTTGCAACAGAGATTGTATGGCCTATAAAGCCTAAAATATTTACTATGTTCCTCTTTACAGAAAAAGTTTTCTGACCAATCACACTACAGAACTGACTCTCAAAATGGGGACTGGGGACCCCTGGGTACCCCTGAGACTCCTTCAAAGAGTTTGAAAGGTCTTTGGATTTTCTCTCTGTCATTTTCAACTAGAACAATATGTCTCAAAAGATTGAACACAGAATCAGATAAGAGAATCTAGATGTAGAGTAAGCCATACATTCAAGAGATGTGTAAAAATGTGAAACAATGCCATGCTTTTGTTTTGGAAAATGCAGTTATTTTTCATAAAATACATTACTTATGGCAACTTGCAGTGCATTTATTATGTTATTGTAAATTAATAAACAGAAAATTTAAAAACCTTAGGTTAAATTCCTGACATGGTTAAGAGTGTTAGCTTAATTTTAGGGTCTTCCTACCCTTCTTTCTTTGCTGCTTTCAGGACAACTAATAATTAAGATGGACTGGATTTTGCTACAGTGACAACTAACCCCAAATGTTTCTCGGTTAACGCTATAGACGTTTCTTTCTCACACTATAACGTGTTTAATATGGGACTCCAGAGAGCTATGTTCATCATCCTTAGACATGATCCAGGCCAACAGTAGCCTTATCTCAGTTCATGCTTCCACAATCACCGTAGCCTGAGGAAGAGTTATGATGACTCATGGGTTGCCTCAATAATTGTGTCCAGCAATGACATATTATTTTCACTCATATTTCATTCACCAAAGTGAGTCATTTGTCCACACCTAATTTCAAAGAAATTGTTATCCTACCATGTGCCTAGAGGGTGGAGATTAAGAAATCTTTGGTGAATAGCACCAATGACTCCCACCCCGTTGTAACAGAAATCCTGGGCTTGACTTTGGAGTGTGTCCTTTTGGGCGATGCTGAGAACTATGTAAAGCTATGCAAGGCCAGTGTGAAGAAAATATTCACCTCCTGCATACCCTCATAGATGGAGGAAGAGAGCTTTTCTCACAGTGAAAAAGCACTGGGGTTACCAGTTCAAGGCCTCCTGAAGAACTGCTGAGGCTGTGGTTTTACAGGAGACTTCAGAGATAGAAGGGATTCATTCAAAACTGATGGAGAATGTTTCATGCAGATACAGAGTAAACCACTTTTATTAGACCAAACAATGCCTGAATTTAATTCTTGGAGACCACTGAAGATCTAACTACTTGAATTAGTATGTCTGTCCACATGTGAATGAGAGAGACTGGAGGAAAAGCAAATGTAATATTCTAGCTGCAGATATCAATTCCAAAGTTAATAATGGAATTTCTTCTTGGCAGCAAGCAGTAGAATTTTACTTTGATGAAAATCACTGGCAGAATCTTCAGAAATAATGGCCTTCTTTCTGTGGTAAACTGAATGCTTACAGTGTTTAGCATTGTCCTGGTAATTTGGATCCTAACTTTATTCCTCTTACGTGCCCCCCATCTCAGGAGCCCCTCATCTTTCCCTGTCAGGCCAGAAGCCCCTGTCATCTCATCCTCCTCCTTGTCTTTTATCCCCTTCTGCTATTTTCCTTCCTATTCCTTCCTGCCTTTCCCCAGCTCTCCATGACAACTCCTCTACTTTGGATCTGTATTATCTCTTGCATGAATTATGTTAATATCCTCCTCTTTTCCAGCCTTCATTCTTACTCCTTGAAATCCATCTTTCACAACTGCCAGAAGGACCTATCTAAGTCACAGATACAAACATATCACTCCCTCTGCTCAAAAACTTGAGTGCCCCCTCCCTGTCTTTTCAAGCCCAAGCTTCATAGCCTTGCCAATGTTGAGAAAGTCAAGTTCTCTAACCCATGAGATGATGCTCCTTGCATTGGTCTCTGCTTACTACTACTACTAAGTCGCTTCAGTCGTGCCCGACTCTGCGTGACCCCGTAGACGGCAGCCCACCAGGCTCCTCCATCCATGGGAATTTCCAGGCAAGAGTACTGGAGTGGGTTGCCATTGCCTTCTCCGGGTCTCTGCTTAGCTCTTCTTAATCATCTCTTGAGATTTCCATTTTGATACTACAAGCTCCAGTCATATTTGGGGTCCTCATTGACTTAGGTTCCAGAACTTTCAATCTCTGTATCCCTTTTTTATGCTGTTGCAACTTCCCCCACATGACTGAATACATTTAATTAATCCTTGAAGTTCTTGTTTCCTCCAGGAGACTCTTTTTCATTTCTTTCCTTTCCTTCCCTCCCACCCATGTGCCTCTCCATTTCTGTGCTTGTTCTCCCAGCCATTACTTTATCACCACACCACAGTACAAATATGCTTCCTTCATGGTTGGCAGAGTGCTCAAAGAGCCTGAACCACATCTCACTCATCCTTGAATCTCCTCTGCAGAGCACAGTGTTGCACACTTAGTAGATGTTTAGTAGATGTTGGACTGGACTCATCTACCCACCTCTTGTTGTGGGTACATTATTTGCAAATCAGGTACTATCAGTCACACTTGTATCTCGTTTGCTCCATTAGATTTGTATGGATGAAATGGGCTCTCATCATCTTTTAAGACCTTAGTCAAACTGCAAACAAATAAGAAAGGAAATAGAATAACTGAACCATCTACTTAACCAGAATGTACAGAATCTATTTACTTGAGGCAAACTTTCTCTTTTTTCCATTTTAGTTTTTGACTGTTGGGTAGTCTTTTCAAATTCATCTACATTTCCTTATTTGTGTGACTTAGTTTTCTTTAACTTTTTTTTTTCTTTTGATGAGGGGTGCTGATAGTGTGTGGGCTAATTCTAGAACATAAATGGGGATTCTTATTACCTAAATTGGTTCTTTTGGGAAAAAACTGTGGTTCGCTTCTAACTCAGTGGCTAGTGTATATTACCTGACACACAACACTTTGTGAATCATTTGTTAATTGAACACTTAACCTGAAAATGGGAGAAAAGACTGAAACGAGAGATAATGTGCAAATCTAGAGCAAGGCACTGGCAACCCACTCCAGTACTCTTGCCTGGAAAATCCCATGGATGGAGGAGCCTGGTAGGCTGCACTCCATGGGGTCGCTAAGAGTCGGACACAACTGAGCAACTTCACTTTTTCATTCATTGGAGAAGGAAATGGCAACCTACTCCAGTGTTCTTGCCTGGAGAATCCCAGGGACGGGGGAGCCTGGTGGGCTGCTGTCTATGAGGTCGCACAGAGTTGGACACGACTGATGTGACTTAGCAGCAGCAGCAGAGCAAGAATGATTGTTTTGAATGTGTTGGATCACAGTCTTCATATCATCCCCACCTCACCAACTTTACTGGCCATGGGAAGTGCTGCTGCCTTTTTGTGACTGCTAGTAGTAGAATTCGAGAATTCGATTCCTTGGCTAGGGCATCCATTTCTTCTGACTAGATCATTCTATCCATGGTTGAGATACTAGTACCAAAGTAACTAGAACTATTACCAGCTATCAGTTATTCAACCAAATGCCATCCCCATCAAATATTCTATGATGTAAGCATCCCTGAGCCTTGTTATAGATGAAATTGCTAAGGCTCAGTGAGGTCAGGGCTTCCCTGATGGCTCAGCTGGCAAAGAATCTGCCTGTGATGAAGGAGACCTGGGTTCAATCCCTGAGTTGGGAAGATCCCCTGGAAAAAGGAAAAGCAACCCACTCCAGTATTTCTACCTGGAGAATCCCACGGACAGAGGAGCCTGGTGGGCTACACTCCATGGGGTCGCAAAGAGTCAGACATGACTGAGGTTACATACTTATGCTGACATATGCTTTAGGGCTGTTCACAACTGCTACAGCTCTTTTTTTTCTGGGCATGTATGAATGCTCTCTTCCTCACCGACATGAAGTTAGGTGTGACCACATGATTTGCTTTGGTCAGTGGAGCATGAGCAGAAGTGATGGGTATCATTCTCAGGGAAGGCTGTGAGAGTCCGTACATGTTTTATGAATTTCTTTTCTTTCAAACAAGCAGTGTGTCTTGTGAGGACTGCTCTGTGCATTTAGGTCCTGGCCTAAGGACAGAGATGTAGAACAGAAACCCCAGAAAATCCATGTGGACATTATTATTATAAGGGAGAAATAAATGACCTTTGTTTTAAGCTATGAGAATCTGAGGTTTTTCTTTTGCTCTGACCTTGCCTGTCTGGAGGGGAGTGTTTGAGATCACATGGTAAGTGGGGGACCAGGGTTTGAACTCAGGTGTGTGGACTCCGGATGACATTCTTTTCTATTTCCCTCTCTGCTTGTCATTCTCTGTGCCCTCAGATCTCTCTGCTTTTAGCCACAGATAGTGCTCTTGTCTGCTAATAAGAGATGTGGACACTAATGACTTGGTTTTGTTGTTTCAAATCAGAAAATGAAATTCCTGGTGTTTCTCAATGAGGGGCAACAAGGCAGCATTCAAAAGTATAATTTTCTGGGATGGTTCTATTTTCTCAGGCCCATTCTTATGAACTCCAGGAAGCAGCTGAAGCACACAGACTATTATGGGCCATGATCAGCTTTTGCCTCAAAAAAGAGCCATACACTCTGATGGGTTCTGCAAGTAGTAACCATGGTTACAAATCAAAGAACAGTCTCGTTAGGTACATATAGTGGAGAGACTAATATCAGCATCCTTTTTGAGGAGAAGGAGCAGGACAAATCCAATTATAATGACAAAACTTTCCCTTAATAAAAATCTTCCTTTAAAAATCGATTCTTGGAGCATGTTCCTAAGCTGGGGTCTGAATTTTAGGAATTGCTGTGTCAAGATTGAATCATTTCCCCAGTTTCCAAAAGACATCTTTGAATAATTTGTGTTTCTAAGAGAGTGCCTTGAGCCTATAAGAAAGTAGCATATCCTTTTAACCATCTAGAGGCTTAGGCTGTGTAGGTTGTTATGATAATTCGTAATAATTTCAGTGATAGCTGTGACTATTGTCTTTGTAAGAATAATTGTTATCATCTTGGATTGAGAGTGTCCCATCCCCTTTGGTACTTCACTGGTAGCTCAGATGGTAAAGAATCCGTCTGCAATGCAGGAGACTTGGATTCAATCCTTGGGTTGGGAAGTTGCCCTGGAGAAGAGGGAATGGCAACCCATTCCAGTATTCTTGTTAGCGAATTCCATGGACAGAGGAGCCTGGCGGGCTACAGTCAGTGGGGCTGCAAAGAGTCGGACGTGACTGAGCGACCAACACTTCTCCTTTAGTGGTGATAATTTTGTTATGTTCATTTGCAGTGATACAGTTTTGTGGTGTTATATTAATTTTTTTTCAAATGGTCAATTCACCCATTCACTTAAATAGTTTTAAGTACCTCTCTTGGCTGGTGAAGTAGGCAGATACCTACTTCACAGACCTACTCACTAGACCTGCTTTTGCCAAGGGAAGAGTGATGTTGGTGCTAAGCTGGTTCTCTTGAATAGAGTTGGAAATGCTTGTGGAGAAGGGTGGATCATATCTGAAGGAAGAGAATGAGAACCTAGAGATCTTTGGGGACGTGATCAGATAATGAGGAATCTTCCTCGGCCATCAGGGTATGGATGAGAGGAATCAGAGAAAGGGAAATGTAGTTGTTTCATGAGATGGGCTTAATACAAACACATAGAGGAAGGTAGACTTTGCTGCTTCAAAGAACAGAACCAGAAACATTTTAGGAAATAAGATATTACTTGGACTGCTGGGAGAGATTGAAGGCAAAGGGAAAAGGAAGCAGTAGAGGATGAGATGTTTAGATAGCATCACCAACCCAATATGAGTAGGTTGGACGTGAATTTGAGCAAACTCCAGGAGACAGTGAAGGACAGAGGAGCCGGGATGCTGCAGTCTGCTGCTGCTGCTGCTAAGTCACTTCAGTCGTGTCCGACTCTGTGCGACTCCATAGATGGCAGCCAACCAGGCTCCCCCATCCCTGGGATTCTCCAGGCAAGAACACTGGAGTGGGTTGCCATTTCCTTCTCCAATGCGTGAAAAATGAAAGTGAAGTCGCTTAGTTGTGTGCGACTCTTCGCGACCCCATGGACTGCAGCCTACCAGGCTCCTCCGTCCATGGGATTTTCCAGGCAAGAGTACTGGAGTGGGTTGCCATTGCTTTATCCAATGCTGCAATCCATGGGGTTGCAAAGAGTAGGACATGACTTAGCAACTGAACGACAACAGTGTTTTAGATTTCTGTTTTAGGATTTGAGTGTAGTTTTTATCTTCATGATTCAATGATTCATGAAAGTCAGTGATTTTTAAGAAGGATTGATAGCTTGATCCAGGTTCAGTCCCTGTTGACAAGGATAGAGGTCCATCCCTCTTGTATGAGGATACAGGGTTTTCTCATTAAGGGACCTTCGTTTACCAGCTTCTTGGGAGGGAATGAAGGCTGCAGGGATTAACTCCCCAGTGTTAAGAAACATCAAGGATACAGCAAGGGCTTTACCCTTATGAAAATGCTTAGTTAAGTCTGGGGACATGTGAGACTGTACATTATCTCTAGGAAGTTCTGTGTGTTTAAATGAAATCCAGCTGTTTCTTAGCATGTGTGTGCTTTGATTGGCACATACTGTCTCTTGGTCCATCCAGATGCTACTACTAACCTGGGTAATCAGATGTTTTACTGAATGTAAGAGTGAGTTTTGTTAAAATAGAATAGATCGCTTCATTAAGTGCCAAGTTCCCTGTCATCAAAAGTATATAAACAGACTTTAGGATATTAGCTATGTGGTGTTATAGGAGAAAAAGACATGGAAGACATATCTCCCAGACATGGGAGAGAAGTTGGTTTATTTCTCTGAGTTGCATCTCTAATAACATAGCCAGCATTGCAGAGTATCTATCCTGTAGGGCATTTAACCTTATTGTGCTTTCTGTATTATTTCCCTGTAAGAGACATGTATAACAGTGAGAAATTTCCAGTAGTACTCTGTTGGAGGAATTTCTGAAGCTAACTTTTTGATACTGATTCAAGTTATTACTGACATGAGTTGTTTGTTTTTTTTTCCCCTCATCCTCTGCTTTTTTCCCCTTTTTATCTTGGTTCAGCAGAAAGTAGATTTTCTAGAAAGTACCTTTGCCCCCTGATTTAAGCAATTTTTAAACATCTTAACTAGACCCAGTGAAGTATTCTTAGAGTCTCTGCATCTTTTTTGTTGTTGGTCAAGGCTTCATATAACAACTGAAGCGACTTAGCACAGGATGAAATACAGCAAGGCTTCATATATTTTATCACTGTCTGTTTTCCTACCCAAATCACCCTCCATACCACTTGAGGAAGAAGCAGAGAAAGGCATGTATTACCCTCAATTCAGAATGACAGGTGCTAGATGGAACCTGTGGTCCCAAGGAGACCAGGGTGTCCTTTGAAAGCATTAGTGGTTACCTAAAGAACTTCCTTTCAGCATGATGGGACACAGCTAAGTAAGTTAGGTACATGTTGCATAAGTTTCTCAAGTAAATAATTACTAACGGCCTCTGTGCTCAGGAAGACATCATAACACTTTTGCTAGAAGTGCTCTAACTTTGGTTTACCAGAAGTCACTGCATACCCTCTGTGTGATGAGTAACACCTATGTTTGGGCCTTAGTCCTCATCTCTTGAATCAACTCAGATGCTTTTAACCTCCAGCTACAACCTCTCAGTTCTCTGGACTCACCTCCTTAGGCTGGAAAATGACAAATGGTAGGGTCCTAACCCTGGCAATTGTAGTTCATGTTCTAAGGATCTTGATTTCATAGGGGATTTATGCTTATAATTTTAGGCCAAAAGGAAAGAGAAGAAACTAACATTTATTGAACATCTGTGTAGGACACTTGCTCATGCATTTCCTTGCTTAATCCTTTTTTTAATGGGAGTATAATTGTTTTACAATCTTGTGTTAGTTTTCTGCTGTACGCTTAATCCTTACAGCAATTCTATAGGGAATTATTATTTCATTTTATGATCTTTTCTTACTCTACCTTTGACTTCTTCCCATTGTGTCAGGCTGATATAAGTTATTTCTTGGATTCCTTTTCTGTTTATCCTCATGGACCCATTAGGTTTATCTGAGAGAGATGAGGTGTGAGTTACCACTCTGTATACCTCACCCACCAGCCAGAAAAATCATGGCCATGGCAATCCATGTCACACAGGTCTGTGTCATGGAGTTGAAGGCTCTCAGCCTTGGGATTTCTTAGAACAAGATGACTAGATGAGATTTAAGAGTGAAGCAGTATCAACTGGGCATTCAATTCAACTTGAGCTTTCCAATATGAAGGAAATCCTAAGCCTGTGTTAGTTCTGACCAGAATTCCCCAGAGTAACCCTGGGATCGCTTGAGGCCTCAAAGCTATTTCATCATTTGGAACCTAGATGTCACTTTGGCTTAATTGTATAATAAACCTCTCCAGCATACATTGGGAAGGTCGTTGGCTTGGACCTGTTACCGAGTTCAAATTAATATTGCTTGGTGCACGACAGACTGATAAATTGAGAGACAGGGCACTGGGGCAAGGGAAAGCAACTTTATTCAGAAAGCCAGCTGACCAAGAAGATGGCAGACTAGTCTTCCAAAGAACCATCTTGTGTGCTAAGTCACTTCAGTCATGTCTGACCCTTTGTGACTCCATGGACTACAGCCCATCAGGCTCCTCTGTCCACGGGATTCTCCAGGCAAGAATACTGGAGTGGGTTGCCTTTTTCTTCTCCCGGGGATCTTCCCAACCCAGGGATCGAACCTGCATCTCTTAGGTCTCTTGCATTGGCAGGCAGGCTCTTTACCACTAGCACCACCTGGAAAACCTGAATTAGAATTCAGGCTTCTTTTATACTAAAGGGGGAGAGGGTGTGGCGGTTTTTTTGCCCACCAGACCCCGGATGGAATGTAATAATCGTTTGTTCTTACAGCTATCCATGGAGGATCTGGTCATGATGTCCCTGTAAACCTTCAACAAGACAAATGTTATTTTCTGTTCTGCAAATTTTATCTCTATATAAATGAAAAGCATTCTGTTTCTGTAGGTCCAGCCTTGGAGGCAGAACTTTGCCATTGCTATTATGTATATTTCAGGATATCAGTAGCATTCTTTTACTGTTTGACTGGACAGAAGTGCAGAGCCAGCTGGACTAAGCACAAACAACAGAGCACGAAAGGTTAGAGCTAAAGGAATAGATCCAGTATGGAATCAAATTTGTTCTCCTCTGTTCCACCCTGTGCCTTTGCTCTCATGCATACACTTGGAGCCATGTATGTGATAGGGGCATGATGGGCCCAAAGGTCCTTGTTCCTTTCTTTCCTGGAGACTCTCTTTGACTTGAGTATGACTTGTGATCACCAGTTGCCCAATGTGTATCAACTAGTTGGATATGTATCAGCAAGGGCATGAGGAGTTCCTGCATGAGGCTTTTCTCCAGGTCATATTTTGTGAGCCATAAATCAGGAGTGGTTAGGAGGAGATGTGTTTGTAGCTGGAGGCCCAGAGAATGTGTCTGTTACTCTTTTAAAGTTTTATATCTGTATCTATGTCTATATATAGTACTAATAAACTATATCAACATTGATATTGACATCCGTATCTATATATTTGTTTGTCTGCAGATGTAGGACTGTGTTAAATGGCTAGCTTTTCTGCACATAATTTTTTTCTTCCTTCATAGACATTTTGGATATAAGGCCTTTTGTTGACTAAAGCTATTGATACAAATCTTTGATAATTCAGATAGAGCCTCCAGGAAAAATTTCCCATGTCATCATTTTAAAAATAATGTAAATATCACTCCATGTAGCATCTTAAAGCTACTTAAAAATGGATTTGGGGACTTCCCTGGCGGTCCAGTGGTTAAGACTCTGTGCTTCCAATGAGGGGGTTGCAGGTTTGATCTCTGGTCAGGGAACTAAGATCCCATATGCCTTGCGACATGGCCAAAAAATAAAGAAAAAAATTGATTTTGAACTCTTCTAAAACAATTGATTTTAAACTCTTCATGATCCCCGTGTTTATATTAGAAATTTGATTTAATTAGAGCTCCCAAGATTGTCTGCTAATCAATAGACAACCTAATCTCAGGTATTTCAAAATAATAAAAGATTTAATTAACACTATCATATGATGCATAAACATATGTATTAAATTTTTTATTAAAGTATTATATGTAAATAATCATGAAATTGAACAAAGGACTTCTAATGAGAAACAAGCTCCTTTGTATTATCTTCCTTATTTCCAGACCCTGCCCTTGTAGCAGTCACTTTTAATGCTTTTAATTGTTTCTATTATTTTCTTTTGGCTTTGTCATGGTTATCTTCTTATCTTTATATCATAAGTTTATCTTGCTATTTCTGATTTATCAATCTTAGATATTTCCTATTAATTTTATTTTTTCAAAAGATCTTGTGCTTCCCAGGTGGCTCAGTGGTAAAGAATCCTCTTGCCAGTGCAGGAGAAGCAACAGATATGAGTGTAATCCCTGGGTCAGGATGATCCCTTGAAGAAAGGAATGGCAGCCCACTCCATAATTCTTGCCTGGAAAGTTCCATGGAAGAAGAGCCTGGCAGGCTAGAGTCCTTGGGGTTGCCGAGAGTCAGATATGACTGAGCTACTAAGCAGCAGTTTGTCAGTAAAGGATATTGGTTTCCTGTTCCTCCTTGGCCCTCTCCTCACTTTTACTTCTAGATTTCTGTCATTGGTACTTCTATTTATTGTCAATATGTGAAGATGGCTCAGGCGTGTCCGACTCTTTGTGAATCCATGGACTGTAGCCCGCCAGGCAACTACGTCCATGGGATTTTCCAAGCAAGAATACTGTAGTAGGTTGCCATTCCCTTCTCCAGGGGATCTTCCCAATCCAGGGATCAAACTGGGTCTCCTGCATTGCAAGCAGACTCTTTACCATCTGAGCCACAAGGGAAGCCCCTTTATTTTTGGTTAGATTTACATCCCTGTCTTTATCTATAAATACATTTGTTCTTTTTCTGTCAGTTGATGTTAAAGTCAGAAATTCATAAATAGTATTTACATTATTATGACAATAAGAATGTGATTTAAAGCTGTGGCATGGTTTATAATTACATTTTCTTTCTTGTAGTTTTTTTTAACCTGCAGTTTTAAATTGTGTATTTTTTAATTGCCTATTGTTACTGTATCCCCAAGCTCTTCCAGTATCTGAAGGGCACGGATAAACCCTATGGCTGCTTCGTTCTCTCTTCCCGAGTCTATCTTCCTGAGTCTTAAGAAACCGCTGCCCCGAGACCTGTTGCACAGCTTCTGTTCTAGCATTTACTCTCCTGAATTGGAGACCGTCCATCTCTTTTTCTTTGTTTTTTCATTTTGCCAAATCACATTTCAGATAACTTTGTATGAAAGGGCATATAAAGGTTGACATTTTGTTTGGTTTTCTTTTTTTTTTCTGATCAAAAGTTTCCTTATTTTTTTTTCACACTTGATTGATAGTTTAGATGAGTATACATACAGTTGAAGGTTGAAAATAATATTCCTTCCAGAACTCTGAAAGCATAGTTTCATTCTCTTCTTCTGTTTTTGTGTCGCTTAAGAGAATTTCAAGTGCAGTTCTTATTGCTTTTCTCTCTAGATAGAAAAGATTAGGGTATTCCCTTCACTTTCAGTGCTGTGCAGTTTCCTAATGATTTATTTACATACAGAGCTGGATTGTGTGTATGTGGTTTGTTCTGTTTACTTTCTCTAGGGACCTTTGTAATTGAAGAAATGTGTCCTTAATTTAGCTGTAGGATATTCTCTGTAATAGCATTCTCTTTCATTTTCCTTGTTCCGGCTTAGTAGGACTCTTAATAGTCTTTCTACTTGGCCTTCATGGATTGATACTCTGTACTCTCATATTTTCTGCATCTTTGCCCCCTTGACCATTACTTTTTTAGAAGATTTGCTTGATTTTATTTTCTAACCCATATGCTATGCTAAGTCGCTTCAGTCGTGTCTGACTCTCTGTGACCCCATGAATGGTAGCCCACCAGGCTCCTCTGTCCATAGGATTCTCCAGGCAAGAATACTGGAGTGGGTTGCCATGTCCTTCTTCAGGGTATCTTCCTGACCCAGGGGTCGAACCCACATCTCTTGCATCTCTTGCATTGGTAGGGGGCTTCTTTATCACTGTGCCCCCTGGGAAGCCCATATACATTTATTACTATCACATGTAGTCTTGAAAATTATTATAACTGTAAAGCATTTTCCTTTTCTATTTTTTTATAGCATTCTGTCCACATTTTATGGATACAGTATCTTCTCAAATCTCTTACAAACTAGTAAGAATCTTTATTTAAGTTTTCTAAATTATAATTCTTTTATTGAAGTTGTGATTTGGTTGTGTGTATGTTTAGTCTTGGGCTTCCTCTCATATATCTGATAATTCTCCATTGTTCATTTGTATTCAAGTAAGAGGATTTGTATTCAAGTAAATCAATGCTAAAGGAAATCAGTCCTGAATACTTACTGGAAGGGCTGAAGCTGAAGCTCCAATACTTTGGCCACCTGATACAAATAACTGACTCATTAGAAAAGACCCGGATGCTAGGAAAGATTGAAGACAGGAGGAGAAGGGGATGACAGAAGATGAGATGGTTGGATGGTATCACTGGCTCGATGGACATGAGTTTGAGCAAGCTCCGGGAGATGGTGAAGGACAGGGAGGCCTGGCATGCGCAATCCATGGGTTAGCACAGAGTCGGAGATGACTGAGCGACTGAACTGAACTGCAAGAGGATTTGTTTTAGAGTGAGCTGGAAATGTCATCCTGTCATCCTGAATTCTAGAACTCAGAAGATTTTGCTTTGAGGTACAAACTCTTGCTCTGATTGTCTGGTCTTCTCTAAATCCCACTTCAGTAATGAACCCTGTGGTGTAAATGCCTCGGCTGCTGGGTGTGGACCCACTGGGAAGGTAGCAAACTTTTGGTGCACTGACTTTCCATGAACTCATCCCTTTCTGCTTGCGTCTTACTTGGGCCTCCATTGTGCTTGGCCTCTTCCAGTGTGGAGCTTCTTCAGTGTTTTTCATGAAAGATCTCTTTTTTGACTCCATGACTTTCTGCACATATTTCACACTGTAGTTTCTAAGTAGCACAAATAGTATCAAGTTCTAATACTCTTTTCATTCCCTCCCTCTTGATCCTCTCTCAGGTTCTAATACACTTACCTATTCTTTTGCTTCTAGAAAGGTTTTGAAGTCTCTTGTCTGTTGGTCGTCTATTAGTTTTTTTCATTGATGTGATTTTATATTTTTTTGTTTTTAATCTGTTATTTTAAAAGTATCTAGGAAGGGAGAAGGATAAACTCATTTACCAAGTCATATACTAAGTTGAATTGGTAGCTTTCTTAAATTGTTTTAAATTTAGACACTTCATCAATTCAGAGAACTTCTTCATTAATTAGTGAAATGTTTACTATATCTTGGATCCAGTATCAACATATAGATATAAGATAGTCCAAAGTAGGAAATCCGACACTGTTACATGTGCTTGGAATACTGTGGCTGTGGGGACCTATCGCAATTTCTCAACCTGATGAGAGAGTATTTAGTAAAATCACTTTGGGTCATGAAAAGATAGTGAGATGTTCCTTTCCTTGTTTCTTAATCTTCTATCGATCTTTCTAACTTAAGTAGCATAGTCTTGCTGACATCACTCTTCTTTTTCTACTTTCATGAGATAATGTAACAAATTATTTTCTATGCTTCCACCTATATTCTTTGTACAGGGTAACTTTTGGTTCATAGTTTTATGTTTGTGTGCATGCGCACATGTGCAGGTGACACAAAGAATTCCAAATACTATATGTAATCACAGGGGCCACAGATGCCCTGAAGTCCTTTATGGGGACTTTCCTATTTTAGTAAGTTTTTTAGTCCTTGTTTATTTCTGAATGTTTCCGTAACTGATTAGAGATTTTACAAATGTCACGTGTGTATTGTGTGTGCGCAGAAAGGGAATGAAAATGCCTTTAAAAAATTTAACTACATATTTTAGATCATAAAATGAAGTTGCTCAGTTGTGTTGACTCTTTGCGAACTCATGGACTGTAGCCTGCTAGGCTCCTCCGTCCATGGGATTTTTCAGGCAAGAATATTGGAATGGGTTACCATTTCCTTCTTCAGGGGATCTTCCCAACCCAGAGATCAAACCCGGGTCTCCTGCACTGCAGGTGGACTCTTTACCTTCTGAGCCACCAGGGAAGCCATTTTAGATCATAATAAATATTTAATTTTTATTTTAGATCATAATAAAAATTAAATATTCAGTGCAATATCATTGGATTGGGAATGGGAATCACTCTGGTACGGAGCATTTTGCTTTTGCTGGTCGAAATTTAAAAAGACTTAGTTAGAAGAAATGAAGGCTGTGTATTCAACTTTGAGATGTTGAAGCCCTAACACTGAATCATAGGAAAAGCCAACAGAGTAGTTCAGAAAATTCAAAAACACAGAAAATAGGGTCAAAGAAGTTGAGGGTGGGTATATTATCAAGGGGCATGTAGACAGCAGATATCTCAAAAAGATAGCGAATGGTCTTCAAAATAGAGAATAGTTTTTTGTGTTTGCACTGCCTTGGCCTCTGCTTTCTTCCATTTCTCTCTGTAAGGATGTCTTCTCCATCATCCTTGCCCCACACATTAGGGATGACTTCAGCTTTTGGCTAGAACTTGAGTCGCATACTTTCATAGTTACCTGGATCTTTTGATGTCTTCTTCCTTCCTCCAAATTTGCTTTAACTTTCCAAACCAACCTCATTCTTTATCTCTGTTCTGCAGACCTTTCTCTACGCAAGGCTGTTCCTTCCTTTCAGTGAGGTCCTGACACCTTCCCTTATGTCTCCTGTCGTTCTCACCTGATTCTTCCTGCACACTGGGTTTCTCTTTCTCACATTTGTTGCTTCTTACCTCTGTTTCTACTGCTGACTGACAGGCGTTTAGCCAGTTTGGCAGAGTCTTTCCATTCCGTTAGTTCTGGGCCAGCTACAAACTTCTTCCTTATTTACTCTAAGGCTTTCCAAGTCTGAAGTTTCTTGGAGTCTGCACATTGCATCTCCCTCCATAGGAAATAGACTTTGAACAGTAGTGTTTATAGTAGTAACTCCAAATGGAAGTAAAGTGATACCCAGTTGCTGTTATTCGTTCATTCACAAATATTTATTAAGTGCCACTGGTGCCAAGCTCTGGGGCTGTAGTTGTGAACAAGACAAACCAAAGGCCTTGGCTTTGTGTTCTTGGAGTTTACATGATATTAAATCATGAGCAAACAACAGAAATCCTCTAAATAAAACAAAATAATTAAAAATTGTACAAGCAAAAATATCCAAACTGATTTTCTATTAGTTATGAGATTCTTTCAAAGAGCTCTTACTGATAAAATTTTAAACTTTCTTTAGTCTCATATTTATATTTTAAATATTTCTGCATTTTATCTGGAGGTGGGCACTGAGAATGGGTTGGAGGTCTTGATGACATGCTTTTTTTAAAATTACTTTTGGTGGGGACATCTCTTGGTGGTCTGTTGCCATGGAAGACTAGGAAACTGATCTGACAAAATCCAAGCTTATCTCAGCCATTCCTTCTGGAATGACTTTCTCCGTCAAACTTGTTATATCTCAACAGATTTATTATCCCTGTCCTGTTATATTCCTGTTCTTCATGGTTGAAATGGGAAGAAATTGCAATTTCTTGAAAGGTGGAAAACCAGTATGGAAATAGTGGAGAATTGGCTGTTCATTGTGGACTCCTACAAACACTTTCCTATGACTGTGAATTAGGACATTCAGAAGTGTGTAGCATTATTGTTTTTATAATTACTTTGCTATTGCTTTTAGTATCCTTTCTCCTTTTTCACAGAGCCGTGGTTTCGGGCTACTATTCAATCACTGTGGCAAGCAGAGTAGCTGAGTTGAATATTTTTCTCCTTTACTTTACAAAAATGAAAAAGTAAAGAAATGCTGCTGCTGCTGCTAAGTCGCTTCAGTCGTGTCCGACTCTGTGCGACCCCATAGATGGCAGCCGACCAGGCTCCGCCGTCCCTGGGATTCTCCAGGCAAGAACACTGGAGTGGGTTGCCATTTCCTTCTCCAATGTGTGAAAGTGAAGTCGCTCAGTCGTGTCCGACTAGTAGCGACCCCATGGACTGCAGCCTACCAGGCTCCTCTGTCCATGCGATTTTCTAGGCGAGAGTACTAGAGTGGCTTGAATGCAGACTCCATCTTTGGGAGAAGCTAAATTGGAAACCAAGAACATTTTTGGCTTAAACCTCCTTGGTGATTTTATACTGCACATAATTGCCATGGAAATAGGCATATCTTTTGTGGTTGTACGTTATATTTTCTCTTCATTAGAAACGATGGAGCTTATATGTTTATTTATGTAAATAACATAGACCAATCCCACCCCCACACCCCTAGATTGTTATTAAGAGATCTGTATTTAAATTGACACTTGCTGTGTGATCATGAACTTGAAGTTCATTTTGTTTATGTGTAAGTGGTAATAATGATACTGATCTCAGAGTGTTTGTCTGAGGATTAAGTAAGATAATGTAAATTAAAGTACTTAGTGCTCAGAAAGATTACTTGACCCTTAATCTTAGATATACACATCTTCTAGTAGATTTGTTATGTCAACAAAGGGGGAAAAAGTATCAGTGAGTCAGTGAGGTATACAGAGAATATATCCTATAGTCTCATTATGAGGGTATGAGATGGGGAGGTCAGTTTATGTGTCATTGCATCACATACATATTTACATTTTTACTTAACATGTACACATATAAGTATCATCATTTTTCTATGCTGTACATTCTCCTGCCTCTTTTTATAGTATATAACAGATACAATTGCAAAGGACTTTATGAATTGCTGCTGCTGCTGCTGCTAAGTCGCTTCAGTCGTGTCCGACTCTGTGCGACCCCATAGACGGCAGCCCAGCAGGCTCACCTGTCCCTGGGATTCTCCAGGCAAGAACACTGGAGTGGGTTGCCATTTCCTTCTCCAGTGCGTGAAAGTGAGGTCGCTCAGTCATGTCTGACTGAGTGACCCCATGGACTGCAGCCTACCAGGCTCCTCCATCCATGGGATTTTCTAGGCAAGAGTACTGGAGTTTCTTGCCATTGCCTTCTCTGTATGAATTGCTACATGTGTGCTAAAGAATAACAATGATTTTCAAACTTAGTACAGAATGTAATTAATTTTTATAGAAGACAGTATGTACCTGCCAAGTGGGTACTTTGAAAATGAAATTGTTTTCAATTGTGTGAAACTGCTTGAAAATGTGCTCCTCCAAGCTTTCTTTTTCTTATGGCCAAAATACAATGATATGGAAATTATGATTATTCACTCAAGGCTGGTTCTTCTTTTTCTGTTGTAAAAGTCAGATTTGAAAAAGCAAAATTGCTTCAGACCAAGAGCAGTTATAAAACATTCATTTGCCCCGTATATTAGAAAGGAAAAGCCTACTCGTGGTTGTTGTTGTTCAGTTGCTAAGCTGTGTTCAACTCTTCGCAGTCCCATGGACTGCAGCACACCAGGCTCCTCTGTCCTCCACTGTCTCCCAGAGTTGGCTCAAATTCATGTCTGTTGAGTCGGTGATGCTATCCAACCACTGCATTCTCTGCTGTTCTGTATAGATGAATCGTTACCTGCACAAGAAGTAGCATACTTTTGGGTACATTTCTATTTCACCTTCTTGATTCACAATGCCATTTGCTTCTGCTACCCCCACTCACTGAATATTGCAGGATATTGTGTTTACATTATAGGCCAAAACTCTAGAAAACACTGACAGAGCCTGACAGTGTATCTTATTGACTATTGGGTACAAATTATCCATGGTAGAACATTGTTAGGGACCCTTTGTGTAAGTTTCCCAGGTTTGCTAAAGTGCCACACGGAAATTTCTGATTCCCAGGTATAATCTGGTTTGTAATCTCTTGTCCTTGCCTTCTTTGATTTGGATGATGTGTTTCTGGAAAAGGCTGATTAAATAGTGAATTCTGATAACAAAGTTATTCATTGAATGTGTGCGTGCTAAAGTCACTTCAGTCATGTCTGATTCTTTGCGACCCCATGGACTGCAGCATGCTAGGCCTCCCTGTACCTCACCATCTCCCAAAGTTTGCTCAAGTTCATGCCCATTGCATCGGTGATGTGATTTAGCCCTCTCATCCTTCTCCATGAGATCCTACTCCATGAGATCTTCCCACATCAGGGATCAAACCCAGGTCTCCTGCACTGCAGGCAGATTCTTTACCATCTGAGCTACCAGGGAAGCCTATTGATTGTGTAGGTGAAGGTTTAGAGGAAAGGCTGTGTACAATCCTTTTTGTGTGTGTTTATGTGGCAAAGAAGCTAACTCCATGATTTGCTTGAGATGTGACAGTTTGAGCAATGGCTTGGAGGAAGACAAGGGTATCAGATCTGCCTCTTTTGCTACTTCAATTTATGTATGTTTCATGCAGTTCGGTTCCAACTAGGACACACCCTGTGATTAAGAAACTGGTTTATTTAGAGTAGTGGTTCTCCAGCTTTCACTTGCTTCAAAATCATTTCAAAGGTTTGGTAAAACCCACCTTGCTTGGCTCCATACCCAGCGTTTGATATAATTGGTCTGGGGTGAGTCACAAGAATTTGCATTTCTAATACGTGCTCAGGTGATACTGCTACTGCTGGTCTGGGGACCATACTTTGGGAACTACTGAGTTGGAACATTGGGAAGCCATTGTCTTTGGTTCAGGGTGTTGTGGAGGGTAGAGGTGGACAGTTTACTAGGGAGGGAGGTGGGAAAGGTGCAAGAATGCTGATCATCTTGCTTAAGGTTTACCTAGAAGTGTTGACTTCTGAATTTTTTCAGCATGTTACAAAGTTAAACATCAGTGAAACTGTTAAATATTACTTTTATTAATGAGAGTCAGATAAAGTTGGGAGGGACAATGGATGTGATTGTTTCTAACAGTGGCCTTTTCTTCCCCATCTGGTTCCTGCATCTTCCTTGTTCCCGTACCTTTTCTATGTCCTCCCACCCCCCTGCAATATAATACAAATACAGATAGCTGTCCTTTAACTGTCTTTCAGAAACGAGAGAAATGCGGCAGTATATGAGCTTTCAGGGAAAAGTTGTAACGTCAGTCAGGATTACCATAATGGAAATCCTTACTTATTTGCTTCAGATTTTGCCATCTATGGGGTTGCACAGAGTCGGACACAACTGAAGCAACTTAGCAGCAGCAGCAGCTGGACAGTGCTTGGGTGAAATGTACCTTTGCAGTATTTATGAAGCATTTCTAGTGCAAATCAATGAGTTTAGAACTTTGCCTAGAAAATTTAAATTACTTAGTGAAAAATTGCTTTCAAATTCATTTCACTATTAATGCTTATATACAGTTGATAATAATTAGAAATCAGTATACCTATTTATTTACATAAGCTGCTTTTAACTTAGGATTACTAAGGCTTCATTGCTTTAAGAATATATAATTCAGTAAGTAAGTTAAGTCAGATAGAGAAGGAGAAATATCATATGACATCCCTTATATGTGGAGTCTAAAATGAAATAATACAAATGAACTTACTTAAAAAGCAGAAAGAGACTCACAGACTTAGGAAATGAACTTATGGTTGCTGAGTGGGGAGGGATACTTAGGGAGTTTGGGATGGTCATGTACACACTGCTATATTTAAAGTGGATAACCAACAGGGACCTATTGTATAGCACATGGAACTCTGCTCAGTGTTATGTGCCAGCCTGGATGGGAGAGGGCTTTGAGGGGAGAATGGATATGTGTATATGTCTGGCTGAGTCCCTTTGCTGTTCACCTGAAAGTACCACAATATTGTTAATCAACTACACCCCAATACAAAATAAAAAGTTTAAAGTTCAGGGGAAAAAAGAATAAATAGTTCAGTTGTTTTTTTTTTCTTTTTGCTTATGTAGGTAGAATCTTCACCCATTTAGTAACAAAAAAAAAAAAACAACTGGTTTTGTTTTTTAATGTAGTGTTCAAAATTGTATGTACTCATCAATTCCTGTTAGTTTCTAGCCCAGCATTATTTGGGGGCATTCATGTTTGTGCCTGGTATCTTTTGTATTGAATGGACCCTAGAAATCTTGTATGCGGTTCAGGGAAGAAAATGTGGCTTTCAAAGAGGTTCTTTTAATTGTGCTCATAAAGCCGTTTTTCAGATGTTACTTTCCTTTGAAAAATGCCCTGTGCTTGAATTTTCCTAGAATAAAGCATCCTACCAGGTTTAAGAGATCTAGGCCATGCTTACTCAATGAAATGCAGCAGAGTGGAAAATAATTCTGGTTTTGCCAGCTCAAGAAAATTGATGTAGTAGTTAAAGACAATTATATTATTTAAAGAGCAGCTGTTATATAGACATTAAATTATTCGGAGTAGATTTTAGTCTTTGGTAAAATTTTGTGTTGATGTTTTGGCCTGAAGGAATGGAAGTCTGTGATCTGAAGAATGATATGGAAGCAAGCGTGAAGCTGTGTTCGAACTTGGGTGTCTGCTTTGCAACCCTTGTCCTCTTAGTGTAAAGACCAGACTGAGTCAGATCGCTGAGGATTAAATAGGGAACACATTACTCAGCACCTTGCAGGGGTGGGTCAAACACCCTGCCTTTGAAAAGTTATTCTTTTGCTTAGTAAGCCTAGAAATTTCAAGTTCACCTGCAAAATGAAAGCTCAGTATTTTGTTGATTAACCAGTCTATTTGAAAATGGTCTCTCATCTAGATGTGCCCCCACTCTGTTCTCGTGTGATTGCATCTGACGTCACTGGCTGATTTGCCAGTGGATTTTACCTACAGCACCCATCCTGCTGGGGAGCTTGTTGCCCATGGAGTATTCCTGATAAAATCTGTCCCTTGACTTGAATGAGAAGTTTGGCATATTAGGGAGGAAGATGGGATATGCTTATTTTAATCTGGTAAATGGGAATGCAGGAAGTAAGGGGAGCTGTGATAACACTGAGGAAAAGGACAGGGGTCCTGGCTCAGATGCCCACTAAGGAGAAATATTCTTGATCAAAATGTTAGCCAGAGAATGGAATACAGATGGTTTGTGGGGTTGATCAGAGCAGGTGGAGCCTAGGAAGGACTGCAGAGGCTGACGGAGAGGAGGTCCAGGCCTTTTGTCCTGGGGCTAGGCTTTGCTTCAGCGGAGTCCACGTCTATAGGCAAAGAAATAGATTAGGATGTGTGTAAAGGGCAAGCTAAAACCAGGAGTAAATTTATTTTTATGCTTATAAGTTTTACACCTTTCTTTCAAAGCTGAATTTATCTTGAAATAAAGCCAAGAAAGAAGTCTTAAACAAGGTCTTTGAGATATTTTTTGTTTAACCATGTTAGTGCTCTCAGCTTACTTTCCAACTCTGGAAAACTCTTCGGGAGAGTCCTAACACAGCTCAAGTACCATCACCATTCCCATCATCATCTGCTAGTGTTCATGAAGTGTACAACCAAAAGCTTTGTGTTTTTGACAAGAAGTCTTTAATGATGGTCCCCCTCTGTTTTTACAGGTAGCCCAGCCATGACCCACAGGAATCTGACTTCTTCCAGCCTGAATGACATCTCTGATAAACCAGAGAAGGACCAGGTAAGCCAGGAATTCTTGCTTCTTTAAAGCGTAAGACTAAATGTATATCTAGAAGATGCTGGGAAGAGATGAGAAATGGTGGTTTCCTAATTTAAAATGAACCATTGTGTGTTGATGGCTTTTTTTTTCTCACTTCCTTGGAAAGAAGGGGAAGCAGTTTGTGAAGGGATTTGAAGTCCAGAAGAGTTAGCTTAGTCCAGAGGTCTTCACTTGGGCAGTTTAAATACTGAAACTATAGTTCTCTCAGCTTTAAGATAGTAATAATAACTCCTACCTCAGGTTTATTGTAGTGCTTAAATAAGGTAATTTATGAAAAAAGTGCTCTGGTGAACTGTGAAAGGCTAGGGAATTCTGTCTGTTGTGAACTTTGGGGGGATACTTCAGGCAAAGATAATGATAGTCTTGTTAGCTGTGTATTTGTTTATTAAAATATATGGTAAGTAACCTGTTTGAAATGAAAAGCAATTAAGTTTTGAACCTCAATTTGTTTTCTTTTTAAAAGAATATAATGAAAACTGGATCATTTTCCTAGTTGAGTGAGTATCTGGACTGACTAGTTAAAAATGGTGACTAGGTATAATTTCGTACTTTGCGGTTGTTCAGTTGCTCAGTCGTGTGCAACTCTTTGCAACCACATGAACTGCAGCACGCCAGGCTTCTCTGTCCTTCACCATCTCCCGGAGCTCACTCAAACTCAAGTGCATTGAGTCAGTGATGCCATCCAACCATCTCATCCTCTGTCATTCCCTTCTCCTCCTGCCTTCAATCTTTCCCAGCATCAGGGTCTTTTCAGATGAGTCAGTTCTTTACATCAAGTGGCCAAAGTATTGGAGCTTCAGCTTCAGTGTCAGTCCTTCCAATGAATATTC
Source organism: Moschus berezovskii (assembly GCF_049115385.1). NCBI lineage: Eukaryota > Metazoa > Chordata > Mammalia > Artiodactyla > Moschidae > Moschus > Moschus berezovskii. Next base: position 96,017,372 of record NC_142464.1, read on the forward strand.
AGGACTGATTTCCTTTATGATTGACTGGTTTGATCTCCTTGCTATCCAAGGGACTCTCAAGAGGCTTCTCCAGCACCACAGTTGGAAAGCATCAATTCTTCGGCACTTTTGTACTTTGCATTAAAGAATAAAATGAGTTATTTGAGTTAATGGGTTGAAAATTCTACTTGAATAAATAAATCTCAATTATATATTCCTAAGGCAATGACATCTTATTTACAACCATTTTCCTCTTTAGACAGAGGTTTTCAGACCTTAGTGAATTCTCGAAAGTACTGGAAAGGTAAAATTATGTTCTTTCTTGTAAAGTGACTTTGGTTTCCTTATTCTCCTTCTAACCAGCTTTGGAATAACCCTGTCCCCATTCTCTCCTAATTCAATACACTTTTCATATTATTGTTCTTATCTTTCCCCCCAGGTCAAAAGCTTATGCTGGCTTCTATCAAGTTAAGTTCAGAATATGCCAACTTTGAAGATTCTCTGAAATCTGGTGTAATCTTTCTCATTTTAATTTACCTGTGTTTCCCAGAAGAGAGACTCTGCTTTGGTTAGGCTTAATTACTGTATCCACCACCCCCACTCCCAGCATTGAGATTAATTCTTGACATCTAAAGTTGCCGCCTACTCTTAAATGCTAATATGGATAGCACTCCTCCCTACCATTGGCCTACCTCTTGAAATACTGTGGAGGATGATCGTCTAAATATTGAATGCATTGGTAGGATCATAACAGTACTGAAAGGGAAAACTCAGTCTACTAGGACTTGTTGAGAATTTTACTCAAACTATTTTGTACATTTTGGCTCCATAGATTGACAAAGCAGCATTCTAATTATGAGATTTATTGGAGCCTTGATACAGGATAAGGAAGTTAGGAATATCTGGGTTGACAGTTTCTCAGGAAGACTTGTTTTACTGGAGACAGTTCTTCTCTTGTCAGGTATTTATCAATAGCTGCTGGTAAATGTTGAGAGAAATTTCTTACCTTCTTGGTTGTCTTCATATCTGAGCATATACAAAAGAAATTTAATGGTTTAAGATGTGTATTACATAAGATTTTGATTCCTGTGTTAGAAGAAATAGGTTGGAACATTATGATTTGGGGTGTTGATTTGACTAAAGCCTATGTTGTCTTTAAAACCAGAATCTCTGATGCCTATCTCCAGTGTCTCCTATTCATCAAGGTTCATATGATGTTGAAACCAGGAAGATTTAATTCAGGAATTTTGTTCTTTTTGTTTTCAAAGCTAAAAAATGCAGGTGATGAGTATATCATTATAAAGAGCAGTTGACCATCTTCATTTATCTAATACAATAGCCATTGTTCATCCAATGAACCCTTCATCCCCTCAAAGAGAAAGAAACTTCATCTTTGCTTCCCACCAGAGCGTTTGAAGAGGCACTTTGTAACTGACCCATGATCTCCTCTATAATCAAAAGTAGAGTACAAATGCAAACTAATATTTCCAGTTTATGTACATATAGTCTTATTAACTTCAAATACAAAAGCTCCTGGATCATTTTCTGGTGAGAAGAAAATAGGCTTGCTAAGAAGATGAAACCCTGGCATACACACACACAAAATCCTGCAATAAACTTGGACTTTTTATTTTTTAGCCTGCTTTTTCTCTGTTTGAGTAGGAAAAAAGGTTGCCAGGCTCAAATTTGTTTTGAAAAAGCTTTTATAATTAATTAGCCAATGTCCTGGAAATGATCTTGGCAGAAAAGTCAAACTTGTTCGGTATGCTTTTCCAAGTTGGCCCAAAAAACTTCCATCCAACTGGAACTGAAGTTTTCTGATGGACTGATTATTCTGCCTGGATACAATCTGAACAGTTGCGATGGTGCCTCACAGCTTCCTGGAGCTATATAACTTCCCAGTAGCACACGGAATGGATTTAATGTTCAGAGATACGAAGAGAAGCAGAATTTCTCTTTCTGACAGCTACACAGTGACAAAATTTAAGGGCATATTTTTTGTGAGTTTCTGTTTTGGGAAAATAGAAGAAACAGATCTGTGGACTACACTTTTTCTGTTTGGCTCTGCCAAGTCTAGTACTTAACGATTTCAGTAGCGGCTGCTTTATTGAGAAATAGCTCAACAATAGTTAACAGCAGAAGAAAGAGCATTGCCAAAATTTAGATGATGCAGCGCTTCAACAATATTCCAACTTGGATGTTATATTTATTAGGCCAAAAAAAAAAAAGAAAACACCTGTGAGAAGTAGATTTTTAAAAAATACAGATGGAGCTCATTGACTTGTAAATGTACATAAATAATCTCTATTTTGTTGCTATGGAGGATTTTTTCCTTCATTATCCAGTTATCCTCCCCAATTACCTTAGACTGATTTGTTTTTCTATTACCTTTTATTTCTTTTCTGTTTTTGAAAAAAAAAATTTATAACTTCTGTGGGTGCTTATCAAATGCAATGGGTTAGTTATAATTTTCATGTGAGTATGGAATCATCTGTGAGGATAAGAAAATTCCTTCTTACTATTTTACCTTGTAGCTTTAACTCTCTGGAGGAAATACTGTGCTCAGTGGCACAATGACTTTTTATTTTTGTGCTTTTTGGATTTTTTTTTTTTTGGTGTGGATCTTTTTTTAAGGGCTTATTGAATTTGTTACAATATTGCTTCTGTTTTTTATGTTTCGGCATTTTGACTATGAGACATGTGGGTTCTTAGCTCCTCAACTATAGATCAAATCTGTACCCCGTGAAGTGGAAGTGCAGAATCTTAACCATTGGACTGCCAGTGAAGTCTCTCTATGATGACTGTTTTAAAAGGGCTTTTTTTTTCTTTCACATTTATCAGTAATGCAATAACATTTCACAATTACATAAATGTTAAGTGAAATCACAGTCTGTAGACTGCAGTGAAAGCAGTAGATAAATTTCTTGCAGATGCTTAGAGAGACAGTTCTGCACACATATCCTTGTAACTTCTTAACTAGTCATCACTTCCTTGATGCTGGTTATTTAGCCAGCTTACCTGAGAACTTATCCATAGGTTTCCTGGTGGAATTGGGCCTAACGTTAATTTCTAAAGTGACTGTAATCATTTTTTGCATTATCTTTAAGTACATTATTATCCTTAATATACTTTGTGATCTCTATTTTGAAATCCTGGTCTGTGTAGAGATAGACCTGAATTAAAATTTTTTGTCAGGGAGTAAGAGGATGAAATCAGTAAACTTTTTTAAAAAAATTTATTTATTTTAATTGGAGGCTAATTACTTTACATTATTGTATTGGTTTTGCTATACATTGCCATGAATCTGCCCCAGGTGTACATGTGTTCCCCATCTTGAACCCCTCTCCCACTTCCCTCCCCATCACATCCCTCTGGGTCATCCCCATGCACCAGCCCCGAGCATCCTGTATCATGCATTGAACGTGGACTGGCGATTCGTTTCACATATGATATTATACATGTTTCAATGCCAGTCTCCCAAATCATCCCACCCTCGCCCTCTCCCACAGAGTCCAAAAGACTGTTCTATACATCTGTGTCTCTTTTGCTGTCTTGTATACAGGGTTATCGTTATCATCTTTCTAAATTACATATATATGTGTTAATATACTGTATTGGTGTTTTTCTTTCTGGCTTACTTCACTCTATATAATAGGCTCCAGTTTCATCCACCTCATTAGAACTGATTCAAATGTATTCTTTTTAATTGCTGAGTAATACTCCATTGTGTAAATGTACCACAGCTTTCTTGTCCATTCATCTGCAGATGGACATCTAGGTTGCTTCCATGTCCTGGCTATTATAAACAGTGAAACTGCTCAGCCATGGCTGTCTTAAAATGGAATCTAGAAAGATACATTTTGTGATTGGACATCCCCCTAATCCTTTTCTTACACATGTGGAATATAGGAACAAGTCACTCTGGTGGCTCAGATGGTAAAGAATCCACCTGCAATGCTGGAGACCTGGGTTTAATCCTGGGGTCAGGAAGATCCCTTGGAGAAGGGAATGGCTCCCCACTCCAGTCTTCTTACCTGGAGAATTCCATGGACAGAGGAGCCTGGCAGGCTACAGTTCACGGTGTCTCCAAGGGTCTCACACGACTGAGCGACTGACACTTCACTTTCATCTAAATTCAGCTGAGATGATGCTTTCATCATTTTGATTTCCATTCTGAGGCTCACATACAGCTTCCCTTAGCATTGATAGCTATTTCGTATTCATCGTGATGGAAAAGTACAATAGTACCTGCTTTTCTTTTTTTCACTGCTCAGCCAGAAAACCCTCTTTCACACAGAGCACTGGGTAGTCTTGCTCTGCTCCTCAGAGAAGGCACAGCGGTGGGGAAGGGCTTGTATTTGCTCACATTTTGATACTGTCTTTTGCATGTGTTCAGGGACCGGTGAGACACTGCTGGGAAAGCTCCAGATGTAATCACATCTGTGAAAACCCAAGAAGAAAGGCATGTTGCGAGGAGGTGGTTACAGTCATTAGATGTGCTTAGTTGGTGGTGTTAGTAACTGCAGAGAGGGTCTCTGTGGCTGCAAGTTTCCTTTGACCAGGAGTACTTGATGAGAGCTGGCAACACCATGGCAGTGGTTATCTCTGGAGCCCCTTTCCCAGGGATTTACTTTGTCACTGAGATAATTAACAAAACTGATGTTTGTCATTCTCTTTTCCTTCTCTACAAGAAATTTAGCCTTCTGTAGCCTCCTCTTCCCACCTTGTATTCTCTCCCATATTCTGAAGAATTAACAACTAATTGTTATTAGTAGAGTTTGAGAAGCACACATAGTCATACTGATTTTAAGAACCTGTGTCCCAGTTGAACCTGACAGCTGAATTTCCCTATTTTCATACTGTTTTGTTTCCTGTGAAAGCCACTTATCTAGATCAGAAAGCTAGCCTTCATTTAAAAACAGGTTTTGTGTCAGCTTGAAAGAAGTAGATAAACTTGTCTCAGGTAATCTACGCTCTGTGTTGTGTTTTCAGGTGAGAAAAGGAGAAATCTTTTGTAAAATTTAGAACCATGTAAAATTTAAAGCCAGCTGCAGCAAATTTGAACTTCTTAATCACCCCGCAATTGTAGGCTGCTGAACTCACTGATCCATGTAAAGAGTATATTCTATGCTAGAAAATGTTCTTGGTGGTAGGATTCCAGGGGTAAATGAGACAGACAGATCTTTTGACACATGGAACTTCTGTGCTTCAGGGGACAGAAAGACAATAAATAACAAAGATAAGTAAATAAACAAGTAGGATAATGTTATGCAATGCTAAGCGTTATCTAGAAAATATAGTAGGATAATGTGGAGAGGTACAGTAAAGTTGGTTTAAGTAGGAGGGTTACCCAGAGAAGAGAGGTTCTGGGCAAAGAGGTTTCTAGGCTGAATGAAAAGCAAGAGGAAAGCCTTGAGGCAGGAATGAGTGTGATGTATTCAAGACAGAGGAAGAAGAAAAATTCCAGAGTGACTAGAGCGAAGAAGCAGGTATGCAGAGGTAGATGAAGCCAGGGAAGTACACAGGGGGACCTTTTAATTCTATTCTAAGTACCAAGAGACACTGTTGTAGGAATTTTACCTAGAGAGTGGTGTGTTCTTATTTACTTTGAAAAAAGATCACTGAGAATAGTCTGTGATGGGATGGAAGAATCTGCTAATGTTCTGGATCATCTGGTGTTGTTCCCATAATTAAACACCGAATGAACACCTCAGTGCAGTAAACAGCTCAATAGACAAGAGCCAGTTTCTTAATGGGTTTGCTGTAGGTGTCAAGACCGTATTTCTATCAACAAAGCAAGTTCTTCTGTACCATGAAAGTATTATAAGGGAGAAAGTGAATTTTCTGGTTAGCATATTTTCCATGCACTATTAATTAGATTTAATTATTCATTTCAGTTCAATTGCTCAGTCGTGTCCGACTCTTTGCGACTCCATGAATCACAAGCACACCAGGCCTCCCTGTCCATCACCAACTCCCGGAGTTCACTCAGACTTACCCATCAAGTCGGTGATGCCATCCAGCCATCTCATTCTCTGTCATCCCCTTCTCCTCCTGCCCCCAATCCCTCGCAGCATCAGAGTCTTTTCCAGTGAGTCAGCTCATTGCATGAGGTGGCCAAAGTATTGGAGCTTCAGCTTTAGCATCAGTCCTTCCAATGAACACCCAGGATCGACTTCCTTTAGAATGGACTGATTGGATCTCCTTGCAGTCCAAGGGACTCTCAAGAGTCTTCTTCAACACCACAGTTCAAAAGCATCAATTCTTTGGCAATCAGCTTTCTTCACAGTCCAACTCTCACGTCCATATATGACCACTGGAAAAACCATAGCCTTGACTAGACTGACCTTTGTTGGCAAAGTAATGTCTCTGCTCTTTAATATACTATCTAGGTTAGTCATAACTTTCCTTCCAAGGAGTAAGCGTCTTTTAATTTCATGGCTGCAATCAGCATCCACAGTGATTTTGGAGCCCCCCAAAATAAAGTCTGACACTGTTTCCACTGTTTCCCCATCTATTTCCCATGAAGTGATGGGACCAGATGCCACAATCTTAGTTTTCTGAATGTTGAGCTTTAAGCCAACTTTTTCACTCTCCTCTTTCACTTTCATCAAGAGGCTTTTGAGTTCCTCTTCACTTTCTGCCATAGGGTGGTGTCATCTGCATATCTGAGGTTATTGATATTTCTCCTGGCAATCTTGATTCCAGCTTGTGCTTCTTCCAGTCCAGCGTTCCTCATGATGTACTCTGCGTAGAAGTTAAATAAGCAGGGTGACAATATACAGCCTTGACGTACTCCTTTTCCTACTTGGAACCAGTCTGTTGTTCCATGTCCAGTTCTAACTGTTGCTTCCTGACCTGCATACAGGTTTCTCAAGAGGCAGGTCAGGTGGTCTGGTATTCCTATCTCTTTCAGATTTAATTATTAGTTACTATTAATAAAAATTGTAATATTTTAATGCACTAGAAGTGAATGTAGGCCACCAAGAGTAGTGGGACTGAGCTTATGAGTGATTGTATCTGTTTACCTGCTCTGCTTGATGTTGCCTGGTGAAACGCGTGACTCATGAGACCTTCACCAGAGGTCTCTCTAGGAATTTAATGGTGATAAGGAACTTACCCCTATTGTTCTGAAAGAGGCATCAGGATGTGTGGATGAAGGACAGAGCAGCCTAAGGGGTTCCTGAGCCTTGATCTCACCTGTACCTGTGAAGTGAGTGAGTGTTAGTCATGCAGTCTGACTGTTTGTGACTCTTTGGGACCCTGTGGACTGTAGTCTGCCAGGCTTTTCTGTCCATGGGACTCTCCAGGCAAGAATATTGGAGTGGATACCCATTTCCTTCTCTAGGGGCTCTTCCCGACCCTTCCCGATCAAGGGTCTCCTGCATTGCAGGCAGATTCTTTACTGTCTGAGCCACAGGTACCCATGAAAAAATCTAAGAACTCCAGGAGCCCCACAGGGCGATCCCATGTTCACCATTTAACAAATGACATTGCCGGGTTTATATCCTTAAATGATTATCTGGCATGTTTTTTTATTTGATGTCACTTTTTTTCTCTTTTCAGTATGTAGCAGTTTGTTGTATCCCAGTGCAAAGAATGTACTTAGAATAGATTGCAGAGTAGTGGAATGCCATCAACAATTATCTTTGATGGATGTCTGCTCTCATGTCACATATCACCTACCTCTGATCAGAACGTCATTAAACCCCCCCCCAAAAAAAACACACCTTTTTTCCCCCTTGGAAGTGGAAAACCAGAAAGCAACAGCCCTTTTTGGTAAACACCCTAAGAGAATGTTTAAAAAACCTCTATAATAAGTGCAACTATTAACATTGACTTATTCTTTACCCGCTGTAGTAACATTTTATTATCCATAGTGTTTTTTAAACTTTAGTTTTTTTCTGATTCATAGTTATACAAAATTGCTGTAGAAATTCAAGCAGAACAAAAATGAATAAAATAAAAAATGAAAGTTCACAAATTCTCACCCTCAAAATAACCACTATTAGCAGGTTGATATAGTGTTCTCGACTTTTTCTAGACATAAAAATATATATGCTTACTTATATAAATTACAAATGAGATCATATTGTTCTGGAACTGGATGTTTTAGAAACTTAACAATACCACAGACATCTACCTTGTTTTCCTTAAAGGCTATATAGTGCATATAAATCATGTTTCATTTAAATAATCTATTAATAGATATTTACTTATTTCTTTGCAAGTTACAAGCAGGCCTTTGAGAAATGTCCTCATTGTAACTGAGTTATTTTGTTTTTGTTTTTTTTTGCGTTCTTTCATGAGTACTTCTGAAGGAGAAATTTTTGTAAGCGGAATTGCTGGATCACCTTGTATTGCCAATTACCTTCCCAAAAGATTATGTCGAGTTTTGTCCTAGGTCTTTTAAACACTTGAATAAATCTCCCTCACTGCTGGGATACTGTGTGCCAGTCTAATTTGAGTTTCTCCTTTGTGATTCACTCCACTAAAAGCTTAGCGACTGAATTCAAGTGACAAGGATCCCAGTTACTAGCATCTGCCTCCTAGTTCACTTTGGAGGCTTTTTTTGAAGAAGCTGAAAATATCAAGGCTAAAACTGGGTTTATTCTCCTGGTCTAATTGGATCTCTGAGCTGGCTAATCTGCCTTGTATTTTGAGGTAAAGAGGTGAGAAATGCAATGGTCGTAGACTTGGCCGCCTTTGTGTTTCTGATTGCTTCTCCTTAAGGAGAAGCTATTCTCAGCTCTGAGAGACACTCTGTGAGAATTTCCTTGGCAACCAAAAATGGCTTCCTCTTAAGAGCCCTTCTTGGTGGTCAGCGTCTGGAACAAAAAGGAAACTTGCAAGAAGGGTTGAACAAGTCTTCTTTTTGAAGCGCTGTCCAGCACATTTGCAGCTTGGCCCTGCAGCTCTTTCCTCTCCAGTCTTCCACCCTCAAGAGAATTCTAAGTGAACTTACATACATAAGTTAAATGAAAAGTTTATGCCTTTATGAGGAGTGTTGTCATCTAGGATGACTGATGAGAAGATCAGCAGACCATTCATTACATGTTGGGAGGTATTTGCAGATTTTGCTGTTTCCTTCCCTTGCAACAGGGAATCCCTGTAGAGTAGATTTACAAAGAGTTCAAACCATGGGAGGAAGTGTTTCTTGCTCTTTTCACAAAGAGAAGGGTTTCCCACTGTTTCCGGCTCACTTGTCTGAGTGGTCAGTGGTAGTTGATTTTTTCACCTCCATAGAATCTCATGATCTTATCAGTTGCCAGAAGAGCTTTCTGATATCTCTGGGTGTTACCACCAGTGGTTTAGTTTCACTCCCTCTTACTGAACTGAAATAAAAACTACCATGCTTCCATTTTCTCTGCTGCCATGTTAAAATGGTAGCAGTTATTCTTTCTATAATCTGAAGGGCAGTGGTTAATCACTACCAGTCAATATTACTGCCTAATCAGTGTTCTATGCATATGCATACAAGAGGCTAGAAGTAATCAAGTCAATTTAGAGGACACCATTGTAATTTCAGTATTAGTGGCACTGTTGACCATTTGGGGGCTGTCTCTGAAAGTGATGAGTCTGTTCCTCTCTAAAGAATAATTAATAATGACAAACATACATTCAGCACTTTTTTATACTAGTGCTTTGGTTGGTATTATCAACCCTGTTTTATATTAATATGTTGGTAAATTTAAGGTGGGCTTCCCTGGTGGCTCAGAGGTTAAAGCTTCTGCCTCCAATGCGGGAGACCTGGGTTCGATCCCTGGGTCGGGAAGATCCCCTGGAGAAGGAAACGGTAACCCACTCCAGTATTCTTGCCTGGAGAATCCCATGGACGGAGAAGCCTGGTAGGCTACAGTCCACGGGGTCGCAAAGAGTCGGACACGACTGAGCGATGGAACGGAACGAACGGAACGAAATTTAAGGTACAAAGACATTAAGTAGTTTTTTCTGAAGTCAAATAGCATCTGAGTGGTAGCACTGGCCCTGGGGTTGTGCTCTGAACAAGTACAGTGAATTCTGCTTCTTTGCCTTATGGTCTTTTTTAGATCCTAAGCCCCAGGTGTTTGATTGATAATTTATGAGTTTAGGTTTGTCTTTGGGGCACGCATTGTGCTGAATAGGCTAATCAACAAAATTGTTATTAAATAAACCAACAATTTAAAAAAATTTTTGAGTCTTATGGTGATTGGATGTTTCTGCTGCCACAGTGATTAAAAGACTGTGGATTAATTGTTTGCTATATGCTCATACGCTGAGTGGTGTTGGTGGAGGTCAATGAGGGCTGATAGAATAAAAATAAAGTAAAAAATGTGATTTCAGAATGTGAGTTTATATCTAGATGAAGAGACCAAATAAGCGTGTGGTGCTGACAGTGAAGTGCAGCATTTCAGGGAAAAGCAAGATAAATAACTGTGTGGGCCAGAGCCGTCCATCAAAGAGGAACGAGAGATTTTAGAAGCATCTTTTCATTTTAGAGAACATAAATAACAGAAGATAAGAGTTTCAGTCAAATAAAACATTCTTCGTTGGAGAAGGAGTTAGGTATAAAATGCGAGAAATACATTGGAATGTAACTTTCTGCAGTTTACCAGGTATAAAGGGAATGACTTGGTTTATCCAACAATTGGAATATAATGTGACTTTTAAAATTCTTTGAATAATGGCAGTAATCCCCCAAATTTGATGAAATACAACAGGGTTTCAATGTTAACCTTTTAAAAACTTTTTAAAAATTATACTTACCTGTAGAATTAGCAAAAGTAGATTACATTAATTAACCAGTTGACTTGTCCACAGACCATGGTGGATACTCATTTGATTTACAAAATTTTACTTGTGCTTTGAGAAACACCCTACAGTCTCTCAACTTTCAGGCTGTTTGGTATTATATTTGTTCTTATTATGGGTATATATTCACTTCTATGTCATTAGGTCTGATAGATAAGTATCACTGTAACCTTCACTTTTTTTTTCTTGTAAAGCGGAAAAAGCAATTATTATGAACTGTTTTTTAAGCTGATCATAGGAATAGCTTTGAAGACTTAAATAAGTATGTTGTACCTTAACTCCTCTAAACCTGTTTCCTGATTCATAATAAGGTTTTATAATTCAGTCTGAACTGCCTTCTTCACAGAGTTGTTATGTGAAAAAGAATGTGCTTAGTATACTTTAAATATGATATAAGTTTTAATTTATCTCCATCATTTTCATTATTTATACTGCTTTTTGGGCTTTCATGGTGGCTCAGATAGTAAGGAATCCACCTGCAATGCAGGAGATCTGGGTTCAATCTCTGGGTCAGGAAGATCCCCCAGAGAAGTGAATGGCTACCCACTCCAGTATTCTTGCCTGCAGATTTCCATGGACAGAGGAGCCTGGCAGGCTACAGCCCATGGGGTTCACAAAGAGTTTAACATGACTGAGTGACTAAGCACACACACACACATACTACTTTTTATTTTTGGTTTTGTTTGACAGGAAGGTTGGTTAGGATGGAGGTCAGTTTCATTTTAGATGTCATTCCTCACTTCTCAGATTTACGTTGCTAATCTGGCTTTTTGGGGTTTCATGTTCTTAGCGTCCATACTCCACTGCTTCGCTCACACACCCATGAAACGTGTCTGATTTGCCTTCTATGGATAGTGGTATGGCACATACATTTCTGTTTTACCCACATGTGTCTTTCCAAGTTCTACCTTTCCTTCAGGATCTAAGTCAAGCGCCACTTTTTCCTTACACGCATCTTTGGGCTTTCTGACTCATGTTAATTACACCTGTCTCAGAGAGGCTTGGGTTCAATCCCTGGGTTGGGAAGATGCCTTGGAGAAGGGAAAGGCTACCCACTCAAGTATTCTGGCCTGGAGAATTCCATGGAGTATGCAGTCCATGGGGTCACAAAGAGTCAGACACGACTGAGCGACTTTAACTTTCACTTTCTCAAATTCTAATACCATTAAGCACTTACTGTTTGTCGCTTCACAGGGACTCACTTGTTTGTTATTGTTTTTTGTATGAATATCTAATGTTATTTATGGGGTGGGAGTGGAAAGGCAGAGAGTTTGGGGTGGAGGGAGAGGTAGGAGTCATGGAAATTGTTGATGTCATGATGATGATGGCTAATTGGGGGAGAATCAGCTTCTACTTATTCTTTTTCTCAAAAAATCTTTTTTTTTAAAGGCTGAGAAAATGACTGTGACTCTGAGAGTTTCTCAGAGAAAGATGATTTCTGAAAGTATTGTTAAGGTCTTATATTTTCATTCTGGCAGCTTTGAAAATTAGTATTTCTTATCATGAGCATTGACAGAGTATTTCATTAGGTTAATCAGTTGCTTGAAATGAACCTCCTTGCCCATGTCATACATTAAATTTTTTTTTCAGCTAGAACAATCATATAAATGGTAACATTTCAAATATAGTTTGCTCTTTAATTTGTTAAAATTCATTTATACATTTTTTTCCTCATAATTGAAAGCTCAGTGAACATACTTACCTGGCTGATTGACATAGCTTACAGAAAACACCAAATATTTTTCTTTTCCTTTATTTAAAACAAAATACAGTTTATCATGAGGACATATTGGAAAAGTCAACTGTCAAGCACAGAAAGATGTTCCATTGCAAGATGACATGGTATTGCCAAGTTTTCCCAAGCAGAGAACATTTCAAATTGTGGACTGTCCAACACTCTACTTTTAGACATGAGTTACTTTATTTTGCATGATATGAAATAGTGCGAAATTAGGTAGGGGTGAGGCATATCAGACTTGGGAAGGATCTATCGTTGACTGTGATTTATTATAGAATTTACTAGTTTCATACATTATTGTTTTTTACAAGATATTGCATATAGTTCCCTGTAGTATACAGTAGGTCCTTGTTTAGTGTTTTATATTCAATATCTGTCAATGCCAGACTCCTAATTTATTCCTCTCCCCCGTTCCTCCTTTGGTAAACATAAGTTTGTTTTCCATGTCTGTGAGTCTATTTCTGTTTTGTAAATAAGTTAATTTGTGTAATGTTTTTAGATCCCATGTGTAAGTGATACTGTATTTGTCTTTCTGTGACTTCAGTTAGTATGATAATCTCTAGATCCATCCATGTTACCAGAGATGGCATTTTTCATTCTTTTTATGGCTGAGCAATAGTCTATTGTATATTTCTACTCTATACATTGTTATAACTGTTTCACTTTAAATTTTTATTATAATTTTGAGTCCAGGAGTGCATTATGCTAAGATCCAAGTATATCATTAAAATTTAAAAAGACAAGTCAAGTTGAAATACAGCTCTGTATCAGGATGACATGTTTTCAGAAAAATTTGTGGTCAGAGGTGAAAGAAGTTTTTCTTCTCATCGTGCCTTTGGCTGCATTACTCTGTTTCTGACATGACATTTACGGATAAAGTCTGTTTCCATATCAGCTTGTTTATGACAATGAAAAATAAGCAAAGTAATTTCAGAAATTTCAGTGAGTAGCCTCTGCATTGAAGTTTTGTATGAAGAAAAACTGGGTGCATAATTCTTTGCTTGCTGAATTATCATCTCTAAGACAATATCCCCAGGCACTCACTCTGGAGGAAGACTTGTTTAGAAAAATAACAATTGTCACTGCTACTTAAAATGGTGATGAAGCTCTTTTTCAAAGTGTGGAATTCTCTAGGAGTAACTCTTTTTTATCAGGACATTATGAAAACATCTGTAAATATGTGTCATAAAGAGATTTTGGGGGATGATGGCAATGTTGTGCTTATTACCACCTGTCTTTGTGGAAGCCCCTGATTAAAGTCCTGCTGAGGGAATGGAGTGTAATCAATTCTTCTGAAAGGCCTTGACTCATGTCACATTTTGGTTTTCAGTTAAAAAAATTTTCTATAGTGTTTAATTTTTCAGAGATGGGCTAAACATGCATGCTTTATTAAAATAAAAATCAAGAATAAATGAAAATAAAAGCCTTTTAGAAGATTCTGTCTTCTCTAATGTTATACTAGGGGTTATGTGGTCCTGTGCTTGTATATTTCTTAATTAGTGCATGGTAGTCTGAACTAAACTTTAGACTATGTTGTCTTCATTTTAGCTATGCCTTCTTGTTCTAAATTCACAAATTGTAATACTTCAGTGTGGAAAGAATAGAAGAAAAGCATATAAATCAAAGGAATGGAAGACTTAGAGCCCTTTTAGAGTTTTCTGGGTTAATAGGAAATATAGTAGAAAAGCTTGGGTTTTATATAATCCTAGAGGTGTTGGTTCAAATCCTGGCTTCCCTTCTTACTAGGTAAGTGATCTTGTATAGGCACTTAATGTCTCTAAGCCTTAGAAAAAGTCGGTAAAACTTACTTTTCCTGTTCTTATGAGGCTAAAAAGAAGTAAATAATATGTGAAGTATTCCAGGCATAGACTAATCAGGTGCTAAAAATATTACTTCCCTTTCCCCACCTGCTTTCTCCTGCCTCCTTGTGAATAGAAGAATAAGACAAACTGTGAAACAAAGTAGGGGAAAATGGAACCAGTGAAATAAATGAGACAATATATTTATTATTTTGGGAATGGTTCAAGAATAAGTAGCAAAATAAAACACTGGGGAATTTCTAGTTCTTACTAGAGTAGGTCTTAGAATAATTTTGTATTTAAATAAGAGCATACAGGTAAGATTTTATAGTGGTGATGTTTCCTTTTTCCTCTCTTCTTTCCTGAAACTAGCCAGTCTTCTGTAGTAGTATGTTAAAAATTATTTTTGCATTCATGCAATCCATGTGATTTTTAAACCTAGGAATGTGTAAAGTTTACAAAGCACTATAAAAGTGTTGAAGTTAGTTGCTCAGTCGTGTCCAACTCTTTGAGACCCCATGGACTGTAGCCTACTAGGCTATTCTGTCCATGGAATTCTGCAGGCGAGAATACTGGAGTGGGTAGCCATTCCCTTCTCCAGGGGATCTTTCCAATTTAAGAATTGAACCTGGGTCTCCAGCATTGCAGGCAGAGTCTTTACCATCTGAGCCACCAGGGAAGCCTATAAGGTATATAGATACTACCAGAGAGGCTCTGTCTTGAAAGGGAGGGTACAGAGAGCATCATTGATGACTTGAAATTGTTTTTTTGCGATGAGCCCAGAATCCTGAGCCTGGTCTTCAAAGCCCTGTGCTATCTTGCTTAACGTCTCTCTCCAGAGGCCTTTTTCAGGGTTCTCTCCCTCATTGATTTTACTCTGACCATGCGCGTGTACTTTCCAGGTCCACTATTATACCAGTCTTCCCCCTTCCCCAGGCCCTTTGCACATACTGTTTCCACTGACTGAAATGCTCTTGCTGCCCAGGCAACTGGGGTTCACCCCTAATTTTTCAGTCTGAGTCTCCTGGGATCCCCTGGTTTAGGCTAGAGAGCCTATATTGTGAGTTTTCTTTGAACATTGTGCTTCTCCATCATGGTGTCCACCACAGCTGTCATCCAGTGACTGCTTATTTTAATTTTTGGTTAAATGTTTGTCTTCACCAATAGGGCATTTGCTTCAAAGTTGAAAAGATGACATCTGGCAAACTGTGGCTCGCTGGTAGTGAGCCTGCTGGTAGTCTGTTTCTGTATGGTTGGCAAGCTAAGTTTTAAAGGGTGTTGAAAAAAAAAAAGAATGTATGATTGAGACCGTATGTTGCCTACAAAGCCTAATTTGGCCTTTTAAAAGAAAGTTTGCCAACCTGTGATCTGAATTATTGCCCCATATTTTTAAATAGAGGAACATAAGTATATTTATATATCACATTTTCTTTTCTGGGAAGGCCACTTGGTTGTATGGTAGTAAGGCATCCATAAGGTTCTTGATGATATAGTGGTAAACACTTTGATGAACTGAGGGCTTGCAACCATCAGAGGTTCTCAGCTAGAGAATAATTGTACTCAAGTGTGTGGATTAATAACCAATGTAGATGTGGAAGGAATTTCTAAAACCATGATACATTTTAGCATCCTGTTGAACAGATTTATTAGTTCAAGTCTTATTGGTTTAAGACTCAATGCATGCTTATCAGATTCTCAGAGGACACAAAACAGAAATGGTTAGCTATTTAAATTTTAAATGATAGAATCAAGATGGAGAATGATCTTGATGGGCTGAACCCACAAAGAATTTAAGAGGAATGATTATACACTTTGTAAGTTCAAACATGAGGTGAATAATGGAGAAAATGCCACTGTATTTGGGCAGAAAATTTGTAACTTTCATTGGATTCAGATTTTTTTTTTAAAGGTGTTCATTTTCTTTTTAAAACTTTATTTTATTATTAGTAGTAATGTTTTGTTTTGGCTGCACTGTGTGGCTTGTGGGATCTTTGTTTCCCTATCAGGGACTGAACCCGTGTCCTCAGCAGTGGAAGTGTGGAGTCCTAACCACTGGGCCACCAGGGGGTTCCCCAAAAGTGCCCACTTGCAGAAACAGTTGAGGAGACGTGGTTATGGGAACTAGGATGGTGGGATGCCCGGGCACGAGCCAGAGAAGAAAAATTGAAGTAACTCACTCATAACCTGTAGAGATGAGAAGGTTTGAGGAATAGGAAGTTCATGAAGCCTACGTTCCAGTAAAAGAGACTGTTGCTCTTGTCATAAACTTGTGTTTGTGGGTACATGTTTCATGGAGGCAGTTTTTATTTTTAATATTAATATGAATTAGATAGGAACCAGAACTTCATTACAAATTTAATTAATGAAAGTTTTATTAAGTCCCTCTTGGCTAAGCATTTCATTTGGAATCTGGGCTATAAAAATAATAGGATACAGTTTCTGTGTTTTAGGGGTTCTGAATATAGACTGTGGGATAAATCTGTAAATAGGGTCTGCCTACCTGTTCAGTTGCTCAGTCATGTCCGACTCTCTGTGACCTCATGCACAATTGCCTGCCAGGCTCCTCTGTTCATGGGGAGGATTCTCCAGGCAAGAATACTGGAGTGGGTTGCCATTTCCTCCTCCAGAATGTCTTTGACCGGAGAGAGGTAAATGAATTGTGCCAGGGGCTGGGAAGTGGACACAGGTGATATTTGAAGTAATTCTTGAGTTGAATGCTTTTTTCTTTCACTATCACATTCAAAAAAAACCAAATGACTTGATGTTAGGAATATAGTTATTGGATGGAAGTTGGACTAAATCATTTTTTAGTTCTTTTTAAGATTTTCTGATTTGATGACTCTCAAATGAATGATACATAGGGATTCAAAATTCAAAAAGAGGTAGATCTTTGCAGTGGAGTGTACCGTGGAACAAAGGAGTGAACAGACCCTTGGGCTTCGTGACTCATGTCAGTAAAGTGATCATCACCTTCTGGTGTTTAGTCAGGTACAAATGAAGAACCCCTTGGGGAGATTTTTGGAAAGCTGTTGCCTGTTCCTGTGTCAACCCCTTGTTTCCCTTTCTCTGCTTCTTCAGTATTTTCTATTGTTCTGATTTGGTGTGTGTTCCCAGAGACCTCAGTGAAGGGTACATTTTAAAAAATCTGCTAAATAAATAATAGCATGACTACTACAGATTTAATTATAGCTGTACAGCTGCCTGTTTGAAGTGTTCTGCTGGGACCATATGGTCCCTTGTACATCCTAGCCCTGCAAGGACCTGGTTTAAATGTTTCCTGGCTGATAGTATTGAATTCTCAGAGAACTGCCAGCAGCCATTCAGAAGTCAGTAGATGGTGTGCTTTCCCTCTGTTGTCTCTGTGCGGATGGCCATTTTACCGATAATTTATTATACCCCAAGCAATCAGATATTGAAGCACCCACCCAGACAGGTCTCAGGAGTTAGGTCTACTTGTTAGTTTTCCAGTCTGATTTTTGTTACCACATTTGATGTGTGAAGTGAAAGGTACTTAAGCATTTATTCAGTTTCACTCAGGTTTTTCCCAAGCATTTCAGTGAATGGTTCTTTTAATTGTTTTCTGTTCCAGTGGTGTGGTAGAAACAGAATTAGAGGAGGGCTTAGGAGAGGGCATCTTTTCTACTCCTATCTGTGTTCTGGGAGTGTGATCTTGAATGAATTTTAGCTTCTCTGGGCCAGAACTGACCCTTTTAGGTCCCTTCCAGTTCCAAAATTCTGGGAAAATCAGTTGGGGACCATGTTCTTTCCAAGGACATGTATTCTGAGGGCATTTTTCCATTGTGGCATTGCTTTTCCATTGTGGCGTTCTGTGTGACTCTTTCCCTATTGCTTAGAAATCCCAAATTTCCCATTCCTTGGGCCACAAAAATTGTTGCGTATGAACATTGTATAAAAGCCTACACCTCCAAGAGTAACAGGTTGGTCTTCATATGTACGTTTTTGGTTGAAATGCTGTCTAGTGCAGTGGTTTTCAAGCTTTTTCCATGTCAAGAATCCATTTGCATTTGTGATGAAACAATGGGGGCTTTCACCAGAGAAATGAACAGTAAATGTGTGGGCCTAACAATGTGCATGTAATTTCAAAGTGCCCATGGGCTCCCTGGACTCCTGCCAGGGACCCCAAGTTCCGAACTATCACTCTGTGCTTTGATAAGAGCCCTGCCTTTTCCTTTGATTCTGAGTGAAAGGAACCGCAGGAAAGATTGAAGACAGAGAAGCCTGGACCACCAGCTCCAAGGGGGTTCACATGGTGCCTATGGCAGAATCTTGCCAGGCTCCTGGACTGCATGGAGGTAGAGCAGATGGCAGGGATGCTAGATAGAGTTTTCTGGGTCCCACATGAGAAAAGCACTCTGCATGGGTATTTGCAAGCCGTTAACTTTAGACTCTTGGTTGTCTACATTGCATCTGATGGTTCCACCCTCTTACCCCTCATCCCTTGAACTTTTTGTTTTTAAAAGAGCAGTCTGTGTTTTTTATTAGCTATCCTGACTGGGGTGAGTGCAGAAGAGAACGCACATGAAACGTTTCCCCTTAAACTATAATTTCCTCTTGAAGTCACTAACCCCACGATGCTAATTTTTGTTTGTTTGTTTTGTCGTCTTCTTCAATCCCTCTCTCTCAGTGGCAGCTGGAGGTTGTGGACCAGAAAGAACGAAATAAACCCTGTGTTTAGGATCTTTCTTTTTGGGGTGGGAGAAGGAAAGCTATAAACAGATATTACTTTTAAGATATTAATAGGTAGGGTGAGAGAAGTAAACCATGTCATGTATTTTTTTTTTCCTGCTGAAAACACAGTCATTAAAGGACAAGTGGGGATGCAGATAAACTGATGCTGTTATTGTGAATAATTCTGTTTGTTTTACAGTATAGCTGCACTTGTCATGCTCACCTTAGCATTTGATTTATCTGTTCTTTTTTTTTAGCCTTACCGTAGTGAAGATAGCTCTGCAAACTTTTTAAGTTAAAACGCATGCAGCTATACATTTGGTAGAATTAACTTATGTACAGAGGCACTGTACTGGATGAGTATATGTTTTTAAGTCCATAATACAAACTGGGGAGAGAGATTTCTATGTGAAATTCAGAAATTTTTTTTCTTATTTTGCCCATCATCTGTTTCAGCCTGGTAGGCTGCAGTCCACGGGGTCGCTAAGAGTCGGACACGACTGAAGCGACTTAGCAGCATCAGCAGCAGAAGGATTATATTAAAACTCTGTCAAGATGATTATTGTTACCATTTATGGAATAGCCACTGTGCTATTCAGTCACTGTACTAGGAGCTTTTTACATATTATGTACAACATGTGATATATTATTATCAACTCAACTTTGCAGATTGAAGAGGCTACATGCAAAAGATAAGTAACTGTCATCTTCTCAGTAACTATTGCTTTGGTTAAAATACAGTGAAAATTGAGGGCACATATTTTTAGTGCTTGGCCAGACTCACTGGTGCATCTGTTATTCACCTGTATTGGTTAAGTATTTGCTCTTGATGTCAGGGAGCATTGGGCATTTGAAGAAGTGCAATTCTAGTCTTGTGTGTCATTCTGGACCCTTTCTTCTGCTTCACTCCTTCTATCCAGGCTTCAACATGTCCTATACATTCTGTCTTTTAATTTTTCTCAAATCTCTTTTCATCATTCTGAACCCGCTGATGTTCCCTTGCTTCAGAGCCTTATAATATTCCTACATTTAACACATGTATTGAGGGCCTATTACTTGCTCAGCACTGGGCTTAAACACTTTCAGACATCATCTCAATAACTTCTCATAACTGTAAAGGAGTTATTTATTAATTATTCCCATTTGAAAGATTTTAAAGATTCCCATTTTCAAGGTGTCACTCATTATTCCCATTTTATTCCCATACAGCTTAAAGAGGTGGAGTAATTTGCCCCAGGTAACCACAGCTAGTAAGAAGAGCTGAGATTTGCTAATAACACTGACTCTAAAGCTCATTCTCTTTTTCTCCACTTGAATTTAAATGAACTGGAGGACTTCCTTGGAGGTCCAGTGGTTAAGACTCCACCCTTCCAATGCAGAGGGTGTTGATTCTCGGGTAACTGGGTTCTCACATGTCATGTGGCATGACAGAAAAAAAATTTAAATGAACTGGAGAATAATCACTAAACTTAGCATGGTGAAGCTTGGACGCTGGAGACAGACAGACTTTGCATCCTCTCCCTGCCTTTCCTATTTTCTTGATTTTAGCCAAGTTGTGTAATCTCTAAATCTCATTTCCTCAAGTGTCAACAATGACGACAGTAATTGCTTGTATAAAAGGGATGAGAATTTAATAAAATAGCACATGCGAAGTTCCAGGTTTGGTGCTGGTTGATTAAAAATAAGTTAGTAATTATTAGTATTACTACTAGTCACTTTAAAATGTATTACTGGAGGCTTTGGGGCCTCTTGGTAACAACAGTGCCTTCAGAGTGCAGTTTTACTAATCAGAGATTAGAAATCTTAAATTAGGAAGGGTGCAACATGTAGTTATTCTCCAAAAGCAGGACTCCCTTTAAAAATCTCACTGATAAATCCTGGTGAAGGTAGGATTTTAAGGCATTTTGGCAGGGATTTTTTTAAAAAGTCACAATGAATGGTAGTGGGCTGGAAGAAGCACAAGCTGGAATCAGGATTGCCCGGAGAAATATCAATAACCTCAGATATGCAGAGGACACCACCCTATGGCAGAAAGTGAAGAGGAACTAAAAAGCCTCTTGATGAAAGTGAAAGAGGAGAGTAAAAAAGTTGGCTTAAAGCTCAACATTCAGAAAATTAAGGTTATGGCATGTGGTCCCATCACTTCATGGGAAATAGATGGGGAAACAGTGGAAACAGTGTCAGACTTTATTTTGGGGGGCTCCAAAATCACTGCAGATGCTGACTGCAGCCATGAAATTAAAAGACGCTTATT
The DNA here is from genome assembly GCF_049115385.1 of Moschus berezovskii. Classification (NCBI taxonomy): domain Eukaryota; kingdom Metazoa; phylum Chordata; class Mammalia; order Artiodactyla; family Moschidae; genus Moschus; species Moschus berezovskii. Next base: position 96,038,622 of record NC_142464.1, read on the forward strand.
CCTTGGAAGGAAAGTTATGACCAAACTAGATAGCATATTAAAAAGCAGAGACATTATTTTGCCAACCAAGGTTCATCTAGTCAAGGCTATGGTTTTTCCTGTGGTCATGTATGGATGTGAGAGTTGGACTGTGAAGAAAGCTGATCGCCGAAGAATTGATGCTTTTGAACTGTGGTGTTGAAGACTCTTGAGAGTCCCTTGGACTGCAGGGAGATCCAACCAGTCCATTCTAAAGGAGATCAGTCCTAGGTGTTCATTGGAAGGACTGATGCTAAAGCTGAAGCTCCAATACTTTGGCCACCTCATGCGAAGAGTTGACTCACTGGAAAGACTCTGATGCTGGGAGGGATTGGGGGCGGGAGGAGAAGGGGACAACAGAGAATGAGATGGCTGGATGGCCTCACTGACTCGAAGAACATGAGTTTGAGTGAACTCCGTGAGTTGGTGATGGACAGGGAGGCCTGGGGTGCTGCAGTCCATGGGGTCACAGATTTGGACACGACTGAGCGACTGAACTGAACTGAACTGAACTGAACTTCGTGTCTCACCAGAGAGACCTTTCTTAAGTTTGCTTCCACCAAATGGAGGACTTTTCCTGGAACTTTCAATATCCTTGCTTTTATCTTTGCAGATTGTAAAGATGACACAGCACAGGTATGATCACATGGATTCCATGCATTAAAGAAATGTGGAGTGAACATTTACTGTGAGGCAGTGCCTTTATAAGCCACTGGGGAAACACAGTTGAATAATATGTAGTTTCTTTTTATAGGGTACTTTAGAACCCTTTTTTAAAAAGATACTTTTCATCTAACAAGAATCACAGTCAAGCCAGCTGATGAATGCATTGGTGAAAGTATATTATCACAGAGGGAAGGCAAGGGCCCTATAAATGAAATCAGAGAAAATTGGGTCAGTCAGGGTCAGACTTGGCTAGAGAGGTATAGGTTACAGGTACCATCTAAGAGACACCCAGGTGGAGAGCCTTTTCCACCAGATAGATTGATGAGTGTTTCAAGAATCCTTCCCTGACTTGTGTTTATGTGTGTTGGGGTTCATGACACAGCAATGAAAGAGGGGGAAAAAAAGAACATTACTTAACCAGCACCTGGAACTTGCTGATTCCTTATTTTCTTTAAATACTTTTTAAAGTGCTGTGTTTATGTGACTTTCTGTTTTCCCCCTCTCTGTGTGGCTTATTTTTATTTTACATAATTAAATCCTGTTGAATATCCTAAATGTGCTTCTAAACAATTTTAAAGGATGTGTTTTCAGAGCCTAAACCGTTGTTGGGTTTCCCTGGTGGCTCAGGTGATGAAGAATCCACCTGCAGTGCAGGAGACCCTGGTTCGATCCCTGGGTTGGGAAGATCCCCTGGAGGAGAGCATGGCAGCGCACTCCAGTATACTGGCCTAGAGAATCCCTGTGGACAGAGGAGTCTGGTGGCTACAGTCCATGGGGTCACAAAGAGTCAGACACAACTGAGCGACTAAGCACATAAACCATTGTCAGTACTTAGCATTAGTGCACTATATGAAAAGCTTAGAAGTTTTAGGACAATTTTTTCTGAACTTCAGGTAGTAAAATATATTCATCAGGAATGGGAAGGTTTCACAGTGTAGTGCAGTGAACATAATTCATGCTCTGGCTCGGACATTTAGCTGTATGAATTTCGTGAAGTCCTTTAAACTGCTTGGACTTTTGTTTCCTTCATCTGCAAAATAGTTAAATAGTACATTTCTTGTAAACTTTGTGTGAGAATTCAAGTGAAATAGTAAATGTGAAATGTTTTAAACACTGTAAATATCTAGAAACATATTGATGTTTTTAGTGATGTAAAACATAAGAAAATGTGACTATAGATTTTGACAAGTTGATTTTTAAACTAGGTCAGTACTTGAAATTTCATCCTATTTAGGAAATCAGAAGTGATGGATTGTGCTTAGTGTTTTATTTAGTTTAATAGCTGTTTGTGAATGTGCTGCTTTGCAGAATCATTTGCATTAATGGTGGTGAGATGGCTATATTTGAAAGGAAAAATTAGAAAATCAGATTTTCACCCTCAGGGGACTGTTTTCATTTTTTATTTTTAAAAATGGGATAAGTAAAAGTAGAAAAGTTTTCAAGAAGTAAGACCGTGTAGCCACAGCCTTTTGACATTTTGTCTTATTCAATGACTTTGTGTTCCTTCTTTCACATTATATACACTCTGGAAATCTCAGACCATATTACAGAAATTCAGTACTAACAACATCATAACTGAGTGTCTAAATTTTGGATTCTGTAGGCAATCAAGCAAGAGCTCTTCTTTTTAGGCCTCTTAGACATTGGGCTGATGGTTTTTAAATTTAGCCAGTGGAAATATTCTTCTAAATTACAGCTTAAAGATAACCTAAAGGGCAATCATTAAAGACAAAACAAAAAACGTTTAATTTATTTCAGCAATTCTGTGTATCACACCAAAAAAGTCCTATCCCACAAATTTACTTAGGGGTTGATTAAAGACTGTCTTCATTTAACAGGAAAGCTTTGAAATAATTTTTCTTATGTAGTCTTGAAATAAAAAGCAATACTCTATGAAGCTTATAAAACAGCAGTTCCTATTTTTTTCCTTCCTCTGACATTTCTTTGTTGGGCAGTTATACAGTTTACAGTAAAGAAGTGAGATTTAGGAATGGAACGCTGGGGTGTGTTTAAGACAGTATTTGTCCAGGCTACTGAGGAACACCCAAACCTGTTCTCAGTCCAACACTCCTGAGAAGGTCAGGATGAGAAATGTGTACACAGATAATCAAAGGTCAGGGAATTCTTACAGACTGAGACTTTGACTGAAAACCCCACAGTAGAACCTGGGTGACCTAGGCAGAGCCTTCTGCCTCATCTTGGTAGCTGGACAGAGCCTGGAAGCAAAAGATACTCCTTGTACTTGGGACTTGAGTAGACATGCTCTTTTTACTGAGAATCCCTACCATAAAGACCAGAATAGAGCTTTCAGTGAAACGAACTATTTTCCTAGTGCCTGAGAAAAGCTAATGTAAGCTTATTGACTTAGAATTTAATTCATTCAGATCAGTCCTCTTCTTCCTTAGATATGGGATGAGAGGGCTGCTGGAAAACTGGGAGGGGATGGACAATAATGTCAGTCTTCAATTAACCATAGAAGCCAACTATAGCCAGTGCCTGGTCTCCACTTAATCATACTCCAGGATTCCCAGAATTTGAGATGGTAGGTCTGTTCCAAATATATACACATAGTGCTTGCTAGGTCAAACCTATTTCAGAATTATCCCAGGGATTAGTTTTCACAAGGCTGCTTTTGATGGACTGCTTTTCTTCCCACCCCTGTTGGAGGCTAATTTTAACCCAAGGGAAGTATACTGGGTTAAGTTATGTTTATGTTGCATAGGGTTCACACACCTTTGGAAGGTAAAACCAGGAATATGTTGCCTCCAACATAACACAATCAGGTGGTCTCCTGGATATGCATGGTAGAAGGAAAGAAGGCAGTAGAGAGGTTTACTTTCCATATTAGAGAAACTAAAAATAAGCCAGGGGGAGTGAGCCTTAATATTTGTTTGTATCTTGCTAGGCATTTTACCTCTTATCTTTTCTTATCTTTACAAAAGCCTTTGACATGTGAGGTAGGGCTATGGAATACAGTTTTGTTTCTCACTATCCTTGATTTCTTTTAAAAGTTTCCTGCCAAGGGAGCACCATATGTAAGCAGTATTGGAATGAAATAACAGTTTATCTATTAAGACACTATAGTATAATTGTTTTATTAAAGTAAAACATATTTGTGATAAAATCTACTTGATAATTTTTTAGAATGTGACGCTTGTATAATGGTCATACAGATTATGAAATAGAACATGATCAACATAGTATACTTGTTTTTTAATGCCATATTTCCTCTCATTTTTAATTCCTTCATAGAAGGTATAACTTCTATGAGTTTCATTTGCTGTTTTAGTCTTATTCCATGATATATAAATTTAGATCATCACACTTTACCTTTTGTTCTTTTGAAATATTTGCACTTAGGCTATGAATTTTACTCAGTGCACGTTTAGCTTCATTCCACAAATTTTGATGTGTCCCATTTTTATGTTATGAATAATAACTGACTTTAACAAGTCACTGATGTTATTGATGTTAAAATAACAAGTCATTTTAATCTCTAGGACATCTACTTTGTGTTTTAAATGGTTCTTCTGAAAGTCGTCATCTCATCAGTGTTTTAAAAATATTAAGTTATTTCAGAGTCTACCTCTGATACCTAGTATATAGCTCTTTTAAATTTCTTTCTAATTTCTGTTTTTTGTTCTCTTGGGTTCTCATCATTCGATCTTGTCTACTAGTATGCCTAGTAATTTCTGATTGAATGTCAGATGTTATATTAGAGCTAAGTTGATACTTTAGATAACAGTTTCTTCAGAGATTATTTCTTTTGGTTTTGGCTGGCATTTAGCCATGGGGCAGGCCAACTTAATATTTAGTCTGGAATTGAACTGATTGGAACCTAGGTTTTGGTCTTTATGTGTATGTTAGTCACTTAGTCATGTCCAACTCTTTGTGACCCCTTGGATTGTGACCTGCTAGGCTCTTCTGTCCACGGGATTCTCCAGGCAAGAATACTTGAGTGGGTTGCCATTTCCTTCTCCAAGTGTTTATGTGGGTAGATTTATTACTAGTTTTCCCTTTTGCCTTTAATCTTGTCTTTTAGGGGTCTCAACTGAATGCTTCCTCTTGCCTGGAAAATCCCATGGACAGACATGACTGAGCGACTTCACTTTCACTTTTCACTTTCATGCATTGGAGAAGGAAATGGCAACCCACTCCAGTGTTCTTGCCTGGAGAATCCCAGGGATAGAGGAGCCTGGTGGGCTGCTGTCTATGGAGTCGCACAGAGTCGGACATGACTGAAGTGACTTAGCAGCAGCAGCAGCAACTGAATGCTTGGCATGTTTGCCCATCACTTTGAGACTGCTGAAGGCTCTTCTCAATTTCTGAATCTCTACAGCTACTTCAGTTCAATCGCTCAGTCATGTCTGACTCTCCGCGACCCCATGAATCACAGCACGCCAGGCCTCCCTGTCTATCACCAACTCCCAGATTTAACTCAAACTCATGTCCATCAAGTCAGTGATGCCATCCAGCCATCTCATTCTCTGTGGTCCCCTTCTCCTCCTGCCCCCAATCCCTCCCAACATCAGAGTTTTCCAGTGAGTCAACTCGTCACATGAGGTGGCCAAAGTATTGGAGTTTCAGCTTCAGCATCAGTCCTTCCAATGAACACCTAGAATCGATCTCGTTTAGAATGGACTGGCTGGACCTCCTTGCAGTCTAAGGGACTCTCAAGAGTCTTCTCCAACACCACAGTTCAAAAGCATCAATTCTTCGGCGATCAGCTTTCTTCACAGTCCAACTCTCACATCCATACATGACCACGGGAAAAACCATAGCCTTGACTAGACGGACCTTTGTTGGCAAAGTAATGTCTCTGCTTTTTAATATACTATCTAGGTTGGTCATAACTTTCCTTCCAAGGAGTAAGCGTCTTTTAATTCCATGGCTGCAGTCAGCACCCGCAGTGATTTTGGAGTCAAAAAAATAAAGTCTGACACTGTTTCCACTGTTTCCCCATCTATTTCCTATGAAGTGATGGGACCAGATGCCTGATCTTCGTTTTCTGAATGTTGAGCTTCAAGCCAACCTTTTCACTCTCCTCTTTCACTTTCATCAAGAGGCTTTTTAGTTCCTCTTCACTTTCTGCCACAAGGGTGGTGTCATCTGCATATCTGAGGTTATTGATATTTCTCCTGGCAATCTTGATTCCAGCTTGTGCTTCTTCCAGCCCAGCGTTCCTAATGATGTACTCTGCATAGAAGTAAAATAAGCAGGATGACAATATACAACCTTGATGTACTCCTTTTCCTATTTGGAACCAGTCTGTTGTTCCATGTCCAGTTCTAACTGTTGCTTCCTGACCTGGATACAGGTTTCTCAAGAGGCAGGTCAGGTGGTCTGGTATTCCCATGTCTTTCAGCTACTTAGGAGTTATCAAATGCCTTTAGAAGAAACAGATGAGCTGATTTTAACCTCACCTTCATGCAGTTTTCTTCTTTAGGGACATTGGTTGGCTGCTTAGGTTTTTTTTTTTTTATGTCATAGTGGTTTTCTGATTCCTTTAAACAGATTATGGAAATCCAGCTTTTCAGTTTTTCTTACTGAAAGGGTTAGTGTGATACAAGCTAATTTATGATAGCTAGAGCTGAAGTCTCTTAGAAACATCAGTTAGGTTGTAAATTTCTAGTTCACCAAATATACAGCTCCATGCCTAAAACCACCCATAAACAGAATATAAATTCTGGGATTGATAGACTTAAAGAGACATGAGTTCTGATAGTTAACTGAGCATATGAAACTGACTCTGAATCTACTTATTTAATCAGCCACATGGATTAAGATGTAACTCTGTTTTTCTGTTCATTTGCCTTGCTGTAAGAGAAAATAGCACACTTCTTGTCTTCATCACTACAACCTTCTCATTAGGAAAAATATCAGTGAATTTTGTCAAACTTTAATCCATCAAATTGGCTACTTTTCCCAAGGTGTAGAAAAAGGGAGGGGCAGAGGAAGAATTATTTCATTTATGGTGAGCAAGAGAACACTGTTTTCCTGCCCCAGCAGTTAGTATTGTTTGCCTGTAGTAAACAAATAAATTCATACTCAGAGAGCATAGTTTACTAAGATTCTGTTTGATCCAGTCGTTTCCTCATACTTTTGAGTTCCTTGAATTTTATGCCTTCATAGCATATAATTATTTTCCAATGCCACATCCTAGGCACTGCTCAGGAGTTGACTTCAGTGAGCTTAAAATGTGGGGTGATCATATAGTTTTTTTCCTTAGCCTGAGACACTTTTAAAAATGAAGGAAGGTAATATTAATATCTGCCCCAGTACAGTGGGGGTAAACTGGGACTTTCATACATGTCACTCAACTCATAAGTATGGTGACCCTGCTTTACCACTAACACAGATAGATACCTTTGCACTGGAAAGACATGGTAGTAGGTTGAACCTAGCAGGATTTTGAGATTGCCAGATGAGTTTGTTTGGCAAAGAATAAGAGCTGCCAATTTTCAAAGAGAATAGAAGGGAGGTGATCAGCAGGAAAAAGAGAAGCTAAGAAGAACAGAAGAGAGGAAAGAATAACAGGAAGAAAGCTGGGCATCAGCTCTTTGCCCAGGTAGCCTGTTGACATGAGGCATTAGGCAAATTGAGAATAAGTATAGATTGGAAGATTAAAATCATTCTTCTTGAGAGGAAAAGAGAATGTATGTAATGGGGGATAGCAGTAGGTATTAGCTTTGGAAAAATAATGAGAAAATATACTAAAATTTAGATGATTTTTTTTCAGGTATTATCAAACTTTATTTTTACTGAACTATGAAGTTCAGTTCAGTTCAGTTCAGTTCAGTCGCTCAGTCGTGTCCGACTCTCCGTGACCCCATGAATCACAGCACGCCAGGCCTCCCTGTCCATCACCAACTCCCGGAGTTCACTCAAACTCATGTCCACAGAGTCGGTGATGCCATCCAGCCATCTCATTCTCCGTCGTCCCCTTCTCCTCCCGCCCCCAACCTTTCCCAGCATCAGAGTCTTTTCCAGTGAGTCAACTCGTCGCATGAGGTGGCCAAAGTATTGCAGTTTCAGCTTTAGCATCAGTCCCTCCAATGAACATCCAGGATTGATCTCCTCTAGAATGGACTGGTTGGATCTCCTTGCAGTATAAGGGACTCTCAAGAGTCTTCTCCAACACCACAGTTCAAAAGCATCGATTCTTCGGCGGTCAGCCTTCTTCACAGTCCAACTCTCACATCCATACATGACCACGGGAAAAACCATTGCCTTGACTAGACGGACCTTGGTTGGCAAAGTAATGTCTCTGCTTTTTAATATACTATCAAGGTTGGTCATAACTTTCCTTCCAAGGAGCAAGCGTCTTTTAATTTCATGGCTGCAATCAGCATCTGCAGTGATTTTGGAGCCCAAAAAAACAAAGTCTGACACTGTTTCCACTGTTTTTCCATCTATTTCCCATGAAGTGATGGGACCAGATGCCATGATCTTTGTTTTCTGAATGTTGAGCTTCAAGCCAACCTTTTCACTCTCCTCTTTCACTTTCATCAAGAGGCTTTTGAGTTCCTCTTCACTTTCTGCCATAAGGGTGGTGTCATCTGCATATCTGAGGTTATTGATATTTCTCCCAGCAATCTTGATTCCAGCTTGTGCTTCTTCCAGCCCAGCGTTCCTCATGATGTACTCTGCATATAAGTTAAATAAGCAAGGTGACAATATACAACCTTGACGTACACCTTTTCCTATTTGGAACCAGTCTGTTGTTCCATGTCCAGTTCTAACAGTTGCTTCCTGACCTGCATACAGGTTTCTCAAGAGGCAGGTCAGGTGGTCTGGGATTCCCATCTCTTTCAGAATGTTCCACAGTTTATTGTGATCCACACAGTCAAAGGCTTTGGCATAGTCAATAAAGCAGAAATAGATGTTTTTCTGAAACTCTCTTGCTTTCTCCATGATCCAGCGGATGTTGGCAATTTGATCTCTGGTGCCTCTGCCTTTTCTAAAACCTGCTTGAACATCTGGGAGTTCACGGTTTACATACTGCTGAAGCCTGGCTTGGAGAATTTTGAGCATGACTTTACTAGCGTGTGAGATGAGTGCAATTGTGCGGTAGTTTGAGCATTCTTTGGCATTGCCTTTCTTTGGGATTGGAATGAAGACTGACCTTTTCCAGTCCTGTGGCCACTGCTGAGTTTTCCAAATCTGCTGGCATATTGAGTGCAGCACTTTCACAGCATCATCTTTCAAGACTTGAAATAGCTCAACTGGAATTCCATCACCTCCACTAGCTTTGTTCGTAGTGATGCTTTCTAAGGCCCACTTGACTTCACATTCCAAGATGTCTGGCTCTAGGTCAGTGATCACGTTATCGTGACTATCTTGGTCGTGAAGATCTTTTTTGTACAGTTCTTCTGTGTATTCCTGCCACCTCTTCTTAATATCTTCTGCTTCTCTTAGGTCCATACCATTTCTGTCCTTTATCGAGCCCATCTTTGCATGAAATGTTCCCTTGGAATCTCTAATTTTCTTGAAGAGCTCTCTTGTTTTTCCTATTCTGTTGTTTTCCTCTATTTCTTTGCATTGATCACTGAGGAAGGCTTTCTTATCTCTCCTTGCTATTCTTTGGAACTCTGCATTCAGATGCTTATATCTTTCCTTTTCTCCTTTGCTTTTCGCCTCTCTTCTTTTCACAGCTATTTGTAAGGCCTCCTCAGACAGCCATTTCGCTCTTTTGCATTTCTTTTCCATGGGGATGGTCTTGGTCCCTGTCTCCTGTACAATGTCACGAACCTCCGTCCAGAGTTCATCAGGCACTCTATCAATCAGATCTAGTCCCTTAAATCTATTTCTCACTTCCACTGTATAATCATAAGGGATTTGATTGAGGTCATATCTGAATGGTCTAGTGGTTTTCCCTACTTTCTTCAATTTAAGTCTGAACTTCGCAATAAGGAGTTCATGATCTGAGCCACAGTCAGCTCCTGGTCTTGTTTTCGCTAACTGTATACAGTTTCTCCATCTTTGGTTGCAAAGAATATAATCAATCTGATTTCGGTGTTGACCATCTGGTGATGTCCATGTGTAGAGTCTTCTCTTGTGCTGTTGGAAGAGGGTGTTTGCTATGACCAGTGCATTCTCTTGACAAAACTCTATTAGCCTTTGCCCTGCTTCATTCCGTGCTCCAAGGCCAAATTTGCCAGTTACTCCAGGTGTTTCTTGACTTCCTACTTTTGCATTCCAGTCCCCTATAATGAAAAGGACATCTTTTTTGGGTGTTAGTTCTAAAAGGTCTTGTAGGTCTTCATAGAACCGATTAACTTCGGCTTCTTCAGCATTACTCGTTGGGGCATAGGCCTGGATTACTGTAATATTGAATGGTTTGCCTTGGAAACGAACAGAAATCATCCTGTCATTTTTAAGATTGCATCCAAGTATTGCATTTCGGACTCTTTTGTTGACCATGATGGCTACTCCATTTCTTCTAAGGGATTCCTGCCCACAGTAGTAGATATAATGGTCGTCTGAGTTAAATTCACCCATTCCAGTCCATTTTAATTCACTGATTCCTAGAATGTCAACATTCACTCTTGCCATCTCCTGTTTGACCACTTCCAATTTGCCTTGATTCATGGACCTAACATCTAATGTGGTGTAAATATACATGACATTGGCAATTACGTTTTTATTTTATATTTTTTTGTGATTCATGTAAGTTTCCATCTTGTTTTTTTAGTTTATTTTTTAAAAGGGCATTGAACAGCCTATAGGTTCACCTTCTAATAAATCAGACTCAAATGACAAATTGTGAGTACTCCTGGTTATAAATGACAATTTATTACATTTATTTTAGCATATGCTACTAATGGCAAAGAATAATAGGTAGAGTTTAAATACTTGCCTAGTGACTACAATAATATGATAGCCTGAACCTACTTACCAGGTGATGCTGAAGGTCTGAGGGTGATGGTATGGGTGGGAAGATATAATGTTATCCCAGTCAGTTGAGATTGATTACAGTATGATTTTTTCAGTTAGCTATATGTGATGCATATCACTTGAGTATGAGTAACTTTCCCATCATCACATGGGGTGATCATTCCAAGAAGCTATCACTGTTACAATCAGTCCACTTGTTCTGCTTTATCTGTTTATAATCTCTAGTTTCTTGTTGTACTGTGATCACTGGGTTGTTAGAAAGCCAGTCAGAAAGTAAAGAAGTTAACTGAATTATTATAGCAAGACCTTACTTGGAAGAAAGAATACAGGTTAGCATTAGAGGAACCTGAAATGTACATCCCTGGACTCACAGATTTGGTATTGTTACCTGGTAGACAAAAAAGTGTTCCCAAATTGCTAAGATGGTCAGATTGCATGTGTACATGCTCTGTCATGACCGACTCTTCATGGACTGTAACCCTCCAGGCTCCTCTGTAGGTGGGATTCCCAGGCAAGAATACTGGAGTCAGTTGCCACTTCCTCCTCCAGGGGATCTTCCTGACTCAGAGATAAAACTCGCATCTCTTGCACCTCCTGCATTGGCAGGCAGATTCTTTACCACTGCGCCACCTGGGAAGCCCCTGAGCTAGCCAAATTATCTCTTAGCAGATGCAGCCCTTTGAAATTCATTTCTTTGGAATCAAGCTTGTTATAGCAGTTTTCTCCACAGTGTGTTCTCATAATTGGCCCTGCATGAAATCCAGGCTATGTATCCTTTGGAGCATCAACTAGTGATCTATAAGAAAGAAATGACTGTCTTCGTAATTCAATCCAGATGAGGTTGTTGAGTGATCTTCAGCCTGATTTTGTTATTTTCATTATCTTTTGCTGTTCTTTGTAATTCCTGAGTTGTTCTTCACCATTCTGTGTAACGTTAATAGTGTTTTTGTTAGTACTTTATTACTGTTCACATTTTATTGTGTAAGTCCACAGTTGCTTTTTTACTTCAGTCATTACTTTTTCCTTTATCAAGTATTGTTGAGGTACTTGAAAAAGGGAACCTATATGAATCAATAGTTGATGAGCCGCCTTTATGAGAGGAATCTGTAAACTTTGATTCATAGAAGAACTTTCCTTGAACTCTATTGCTATATTTTGTGACCTCCATTGAACAATATACCTTTCATATTATCTTTATGTGTCTTATTTCATTAGAGCTATTTCTATATTTGCTTCTCTTCATTGGATTTTAAACTTTAGGTGAGCAGAGTCTGTCTGTTCCTTGCAGTGCCCACATCAGGCCTTGAACATTTGAGGCACCCGTTAAATTTAAAGAGAATTAAATGGAGCTGAGAGTAGGATTAAATGGGAGATGAGAAAATTTCTGTCCCAAACAGCATTTTAAAATCTGTTTTCATATCAAAATGTGCCTTATTTATCTCCAAGTGGGAGATGAAGCATTCTTTGGCATACATGCCTATTCAAAGCTCTAACAGAATGTATAGCATAGAAACTTATTTAATTCTGTCTGACACAGTACTCCTCAAATTTATTTGACAAAAACACTTTTCTGTGAAGGGTCTCGACTACAGTAGACAGAAATCACCTCAAATTAATTTAAGCCCCAAATGGAATTTTCTGGCTTATATAACTAGTAATAATTCTTGATGAGTTCACAGAATGGAGAGGCTACAGGACTTCAGGGCCTGAGGCTGGGGATTCAGCAATCTCTCTTTTCATCCATTTTTCTCTCCTGATTTTGTGTTTCATTTTGGCCTTTGATCTCATTCTCTCCTAGTGTGGACAATCCTGTGACAGGCCCTTCCAGCAAAGAGGGTAACAACCTTAGGTGAAAGGGAAACATTGATTTTTACCCATTTATTTGAATGTTAATTTTCCAAAATGTTTCGGTCCCTGTGTGGATGGTGCATCCATCCTTTGGACCAATCACTGTTATCAGTAGGGGAGTTTACTAAGATGAGTCCTATCTAGTCCTTTTGTCCACTTAGATGGCCTGGATGGTGGTGGGATGCCCAGAAACCACTGCTTTAAGAGAAGAGTTAGGAAAGCTTATTGGAAAGAGCAGAAATAATAACCACCATTCATTCACTGAACAAACATTTATTTCATCTTTTCTTCTCAGCATTAAGGATGTAACACTGAACAAAAGAGATGAATATTATCCTACTATTAGGGAACATACATTCTAGTGAGGAGGCAGATAATAAGGAAGATAAGTAAAAATTGTAGCATGTTTGACTGTAATAAGTACAAAGATAAACATAAGGTAGGACAGAGGAGTAAGAAGAACCTGTGGGGAAAGGGAGCTGGAAAATTTCAACAAATGTGGCCAGCAAAGGTCTCAATGTTGAGAAGTGACTTAAGTAAAGATCCGAAGTGAGGAAGGGAGCCCTGCAGACATTCCATTCAGACACAGCATATGTGAAGGCCCTGAGCGAAGAGTGTGCCTGGTGTGTCAGAGGGAAGGTTTGGACCCTGGGATCGTGGGTCTGAAGAAGACTGGGAAAAAGCAGTTGGAAACGAGGTCAGGGAGCTGATGGGGAGCCCGATGGTGCTGGAGTTGTGGCTTGTCATAATAAGATTGCCTTCTCTCTCAGTGAAATGGGGACCAGCGGAGGGTTTTATCTGACTCCTGATTTGATTGCTCTGGCTGCTTTGGTGAACAGACGGGAGTAGGGTGGGGGGCAAGGGCAGAAGCAGACAATTCAGCTGGGAGACCAATGCCGTAACCCATGAGGGAGGTGCTTGTAATGTGGCCCAGGGTGGTGGCAGTGAAGATGGTGAGAAATGGTTGGACATCTCTGAAGGTGGCTCTAACAGGATTCACTGATAGAATGGACATGGGGTGTGTGAGGAGGAGAAGTGTGGAAGATGACAGTGTGGTTATGGCAAGGTCTGGGCCTGGGCATTGGAAAAATGGAGCTGCCATGAACCAGAGGAGCAAGACTCCAGGATGAGCTAGTTTGAGGGGACTCTTGGGAGGGGGGCTCGGTTTTGGATTTGTAAAATTTGCAGTGCCTATTAGACTTCTGAGTACAGATGTAATAGGACTGGACTTCAGGGAAGAGGTTCTGGCTGAAGTAAATCTGTTCACCTCTTTGTGACCCCATGGACTGTAGCCTGCCAGTCTCCTCTGTCCATGGAATTCTCCAGGCAAGAATACTGGAGTGGGTCCCTTCTCCAGGGGATCTTCCCTATCCAGGGATTGAACCTGGGTCTCTTGTACTGAGGGCAGATTCTTAACCATCTGAGTCACCAGGAAAGCCCATAGATCTGTGAGCCATCAGGACACAGATAGAATTTAAAGGCAGGGGGCTTGACGAGATCACGCAGGAGTGTGTGAAGAGAAAAGAGTCATCTGAGGACTAAGTTCCAGGTCACCTCAGGCACTACACATTTTTATTTTGGAATAGCTACTAGTTTCTCCAAGAACACTAGTGTCCTATAAACATAGTGTGAGATTTGCTGATCTCAAAGAATATATCTTTATGACTATTCTTCTGAGCATATAGAATACAGTTCCTCTAGCTTTAAAAACATGCTTCAATTTTTCCAAAATGGTATAGTCATCTCAGTAAAGGTACCATACAAGTAAAACATTTTGTGGAAGAATATGACTGTGGGATATTCTGCATGTAGCTGTGAGTCAGTTGCTTAGTGATAGATCCGGGCAGTTAGTATTCTAGAATGGGCCTCTAAAACCTCTTGAACTTTCCTGGGCATTTAATATTCTTATGGTCTGACTGTAAATGCTGCAGAACTCATTCCTTCCATTCAAAATATTTATGACAGCTGAATTACGTGCAAAGGAAGCGATCAGTTCTGTGGGGGATAAACTGTTCTAACCCTCAGGGAGCTAAGCACAAAGACTTCGACCTTGGCAAAAGCATGATTCCAAAATGAATGTTTCCGGGACAAATTGAGAGAGTAGGATTGACATATATACACTACCATGTGTGAAACAGATAGCTAGTGGGAAGCTGCTGTACAGTACAGGGAGCTCAGCTCAGTGCTCTGTGATGACCTAGACAGGTGGGATTAGGGTTATAAGGGAGGCTCAGGACGGAGGGGATATATGTATACAGATAGCTGATTGACAGTGTTGTACAGCAGAAACACAACATTGTCAAGCAATCATACTCCAATTTTAAAAATTTAAAAAACAAATGAGTGCTTCTGCAGTTCCCTAGGAGCAGTGCTGGAAGAGTGGGTAGGCTTGTTCTGAGCTCTGAAGGAGGTTTAGAAAAGGTAGAAATGAGGAAAGGACAGTTTTTTGGTCCTAAACGTGGGAGACTAAGTACCTCAAACAGGAGATTATGATCAGATTACCTACCTAACTACAGCATAGAGTGCTGGAGAGAATGGCAAGTACAGTCAGATGATTATAGAGCTTCATGGCTCATGTTGGTAATGGGAGCTCTCTCTGGAAAGAGTCGGAAGATTACTCTAGCAGTGGTATTTCATTATGCCTTTGGGTCACTAGGAAGAATTGGGGGTGGGAGGAGATGGGGACGACAGAGAATTAGATGGCTGGATGGCATCACCGACTCGATGGACATGAGTTTGAGTGAACTCCGGGAGTTGGTGATGGACAGGGAGGCCTGGCGTGCTGTGATTCATGGGGTCGCAGAGAGTCGGACACAACTGAGCGACTGAAGTGAACTGAACTGAACTTGGGTCACTTGACCATATCCCACACTCTACTCCATGTTACACAGACCAATTCATTACTGCAACTTCCTTTGACTAAAATAACAATTTGATGGTTTTAGACTATTCCCATGGCTGCTCTTTTCGTATCTGTAGAAATAAACAGACTTTTTGGAAATATTAGTATTACTTGAAGGATTAATGGTATAAACTTTGGAAAAGTCTTTTACTGCTAGAAGTAGTCATATTTCTAACATCCAAAAATATATATCTTGCCTTTGTGGTTTTTTTTTGATTTCCACTAAACTATTAGTTCCAACTTCCTTCTTTTTTTTTTTTTGCCTCGCAGTTTTCTTCTTGTATGAAGTTCCAAAGGCAAGAATCTTGTTAAAATGCTACTGAAGGTGATGGTTATGGGGATCACTTTTCATGACACTTATTTTCCTTTATTGAGAACTCTTTGTATGGAAATAGAAAATAAAACTCTACTGTAATTTTTCATTACTGGGGAAGATTAGGCCACGCCTCCCACTTCCCATATGGGTGATAACCCGTGGCAGAAAAAAGTTCACTGGTAACTTTTAACTTAAGCGGGGAGACATTCATATTGGTGAGAAGTGTATATCAGAAGTCTTCTTGCAAAATTCATATCTCTATCTTTTTGTGATTGTTGAGATGTTTTCCTTGAGCTGTTGGGAGACGTTTCCCACTCGTTGAAGGATACTTGAACAAGCCTATTCTAAGTGGGAGCTGGGTTGGAAGGGGAAAGGAATGAATAACATCTACAGGATAAGTCTTCAAAGTGACTGTTAGGCAACTTTTCAGTTCAGTTCAGTACAGTCGCTCAGTCGTGTCTGATTCTTTGCGAACCCGTGGACCGCAGCACGCCAGGCCTCCCTGTCCATCACCAACTCCCGGATTGTACCCAAACTCATGTTCATTGAGTTGGTGATGCCATCCAACCATCTCATCCTCTGTCGTCCCCTTCTCTTCCCCCAATCTTTCCCAGCATCAGGGTCTTTTCAAATGAATCAGTTCTTCGCATCAGGAAGTATTGGAGTTTCAGCTTCAACATGTCCTTCCAATGGACACCCAGGTCTGATCTCCTTTAGGATGGACTGGTTGGATCTCCTTGCAGTCCAAGGGACTCTCAAGAGTCTTCTCCAACACCACAGTTCAAAAGTATAAATTCTTCAGTGCTCAGATTTCTTTATAGTCCAACTCTCACATCCATACATGACTACTGGAAAAACCATAGCCTTGACTAGACAGACCTTTGTTGGCAAAGGCAACCTTTACTCTCCAAGAAAAGTACTTTACACCTTTACCTTTCTTCTCAAGCTCCCATGTATGTCCGTCTTCCTCCTCTTCACCATCAGGTCATTTATCTTTCACTGAAAAAATGTAAGTCCTTGGAATCCTCATCTTCACCCCACAGACTTCCCAGATCACCCCTGACTGTACCTAGAGTCTGCCTTGCCTGGTTAGAATGGATGAGCTGTGTTCCATCTGGATTTAATGCCTCTGGTTATGCATGGATATCTCTCTTCTCAATAGTTCAAGGTTGCTTGAGCTGATTTGCAGTTATGCCCATTTCTCCTACAGTAGTAATCTGTCTTTACTAGATCATCTTCATGAACATTCCAAATTGTGATCATATTCCCCATGAAAAATAATTCTCCATTTTATCCCTTTCTTCTCTTACCTCCTTAATTCTTGACTTTTCTTGGTAGCAACATTTCTCAAAAGAATTCTCTCTACTCCCTGTCTCCATTTTTTCATGTCTTATTCTTTGCTGGGTAGCCTGGTGTCCGCTGTTGTATGGATCACCCAGCACTTCAATCTTGTCAAATTCATTGGTCTCTACTTTCTTTTAAAAAACAATTTGTAATAATTTGGCTGTGCTGGATCTTTTTAGCTGTGATTCTTTTTATAGCTGTAGCATGCCAACTCTTAGCTGCCACGTGTGAGATCTAGTTCCCTGACCAGGGATTGAACCCAAGCCCCTTGCATTGGTAGTATGGAGTCTCCCATAAGACCACTGGGACTTCCCTCGTGGTCCAGGATCCATCATTAGTCCTTTCTTAGTTTTCATCTTATTTGAACTTCCAGAAGCCTTTGACACTGAAGCAGATAATCCTGTCCTCATTGTTCCCTTTCTTCACCTGAAGTCCTGGTTGGTGAAGGCCTGTTTTTATTCCTACCTCCAAGGCTGCTCTTTTTCAGTGTCCTCTGCCAATATTTACTTCCATTCCTATAAAAGGTAAAGTAGACCAGGGTTTAGGGTCAACGGACAGATGTTAAGGGTCAATGGACAGCCCTTTCCTCTGTCTACACTTACACCCGAGGTTGTGTCATCCTATCACATGGTCTTAAATCCTGATTACATGGTGATGTCTCCTAAATTTAGGTCTTTCTACTCCACCTTTCCATGGACTTTTCTTTCGTGGGTAAGTTCTATTTAAAACATCTGAAACTCCTTACTGTGGCCTTCAAGACCCTCACCTGCTGGCCCCCCTCACGTCTGCAACTTCACCTGCTGCCATTTTGTCTGCTGTGCGCCATCTGCTCCCACACACTTGGCCACCTACTGTTGTCGTCACTGCACAGCTCTTGCCTGGCTCAGAGGCTTTGCACTTTCTCTTCTCTTTGCCTAGAATTTTCTTTGCCCAGATCTTTACTTGGCTTGTCCCCTTACCCCAGTGTCAAATGTGCTTCTTCATAGGCCTTCTCTGACCTCCTTGTCTAAAGATATATCCTCTTACATGTCTTACTTTTTCTTCTCAACACTTGCCACTGCTTTAAATTCTGTTTTACTTCTTTCCTGCTGGAATACGAGCTCAAGAAGGCCATGTCATTAGTTGACCTATCCCTTATCATCAGGGCTTAGATCAGTTAAACTTATGTTTATTGAGTTGAATAAGTAAATGAATTGATACGTATGTAAATATTGTTTTATATGTAAACCACATGACTATACGCTTAATGTTTTTGCATCCAAAATACAGAGAAATGCTTATTAGAATGGTTAGACATTAGAGAAGAATGGCTATCTAGGGCCTTCCTGGTACACATACTCATAAAGAAATTTCTTTGAGTTCCCTTCTCTGGAAATAAGTTGTGTCTTCTTGGCTCTTCCCATGCAGCTGAAGAATAAGTTCATGAAAAAACTGCCACGTGATGCAGAAGCTTCCAACGTGCTTGTTGGCGAGGTAGACTTCTTGGATTCTCCTTTCATTGCATTTGTTCGGCTGCAGCAGGCAGTCATGCTGGGTGCCCTGACTGAGGTCCCTGTGCCCACAAGGTAAGCTGCTCCCTGACCTGCTGGGGTCCACAGTGTGGTCATAGGGAAAACTCCTCCCCCTCAGGCTAGAGAGCCAATAGAATGAGGGTACATCCAAAGCAAGCATGTTGGAAAGGTTTAACTTGAAATTATGCTCTCAGTTGACTTGGCACATGTATAGTAGTAATAATGATTATAATAATTCATTGGACTATGAAATAGTTTCTGATGGATTAGCCTATTTAATACTCATAATAATTTTTAAAGTATAAACTATAAGGGATTTTATAGATGAAGCAACAGTTTGAGAGTTTAAGTAACTTCTCCAAGATCATATAGATGGTAAATGGTTCAGAGGTCTGAGTTGCTTTCATTTGCTCTCTGTTTTATTAGAAAATTGATAGTGGGTATGTTCATACATACATATACACATTATATATATATCAATATATGTAAATGTGTCTAGGTGTACATATATAGACATGTATATATGTGTTTTGACTCAGTGGTAAAGAAATCCTCCTGCCAGTGCAGGAGATGCAGATTTGATCCCTGGGTCAGGAAGATTCCCTGGAGAAGGAAATGGTAATCCACTCCGGTACTCTTGCCTGGAGAATGTGGACAAAGGACCCTGGTAGGCTACAATCCATGGGGTTGCAAAAGAGTTGGACATGACTGAGCAACTAAATAACGATAGGTGTTTATTATATATATGCACAAAAGTAAAAATCATTAAGTTGTACACTTAAATTTGTATGTTTTACTGTTAATGTGTTAGGAGTCATAAAGTTTTATTTTAAAAGAAAGTATGCTACTGTTATTACAATCATGTACTCATACTGCACAGTACCTTAGAAGTCATCCTTTTTTGTTTTCCTCTGTAACTGAGCCCAGTAGAGGAGCTAGGAAGCTTGACTTCTATGTCAAGTGTAGTAAGCTATTGTATTGAAGCTAATGCTTCAGATAAACTTGTGCTTAGGAATAGGTTAAAGAGAAGTCTATAATCTTCAGGTTGACATTAGAAAATTATTATAAAATAGGGCTTTTTTTGGGGGGGAGTGCCCAGGGCAAGGGCAGGGAACTTTTCTTTAGGTTTCTTTTGGTGAGCAGGAAAGGCTATGGATTTCCAGTGGTCTCAGATGGTCTGAGCAAGGCAAACCAACAAGATAAGGGGCTCAAGATTTATTCTGAGCCAATTCAGGAGGAAAATTAGGAGAACGTTTTCTTATGGCCTTCCATTTTATACATTACAGGCCATTCTTTTTTACGTGGGCATTTTTATCCCATTTTTCTGTTTCTTAGACACTAACAACAGGGAGAATACTTGTTATATTACAGTATAGGAATAATCAAGCAGTCATTGAACAAATAGCAGAGGAAAGGGGATAGTTATAGCTTATTCAGTTAATGGGATTATCATGATTTGTGTTTTCTATAACTTAGCTTTTTGCTTGAAAACATTCCATCAGAGCCTTGCAGGTCCATCTGAGCTATCACCTGGCAAACAGCTAGCTGACTCAGTCATGGCCGAACTCCAGCTTGCCTGTCCCTTTGGTTTTATTTATGTCTCTTTGGACCAACTTTTCTGGAGCTTGAAAGAAAAAGACATGCCACGAAGTGTTCAGTTGCTCTTTTTCATTTTTTATTCTTTTTCTCTAGAAGCTACAAATAAAAATATTTTAAAAGGTTTTTTGTTTAAACAATAACACAAGCTCATTGAGTAGCAAGTCATGACCATTTTCAGTTCAGTCGTTCAGTCGTGACTGACTCTGCGACCCCATGAATCACAGCACGCCAGGCCTCCCTGTCCATCATCAGCTCCCAGAGTTCACTCAAACTCATGTCCATCGAGTCGGTGATGCCATCCAGCCATCTCATTCTCTGTCGTCCCCTTCTCCTCCCGCCCCCAATCCTTCCCAGCATCAGAGTCTTTACCAGTGAGTCAGCTCTTCGCATGAGGTGGCCAAAGTATTGGAGTTTCAGCCTCAGCATCAGTCCTTCCAATGAACCCCCAGGACTGATCTCCTGTAGGATGAACTGGTTGGATCTCCTTGCAGTCCAAGGGACTCTCAAGAGTCTTCTCCAGCACCACAGTTCAAACACATCAATTCTTTGATGATCAGCTTTCTTCACAGTTCAACTCTCACATCCATACATGACCACTGGAAAAACCATAGCCTTGACTAGACAGACCTTTGTTGGCAAAGTAATGTCTCTGCTTTTTAATATACTATCTAGGTTGGTCATAACTATCCTTCCAAGGAGTAAGCGTCTTTTAATTTCATGGTTGCAATCAGCATCCGCAGTGAGTCCCTCTTATCATCTGCTCCTGTCCGGCTCATGTTTTTCTGTCCTGGACGGTGGTACTAGAGGTAACATCAAGCGTTATTTGAATTGAGAAAAGGAACCCAGTCTATTCAAGGGAATGTAATTCAATAATGTCATAAAGCTATTTCAGGGCAGTAATCTAAATAATATATCCTAGCATGTTAACGTTTTTCCAGGAAATAGTTTTATCCATTTGCTATCCTCTGAACCAGGGCAAGCTGTAATCACTGAGAAAGGAGTCTCATTAGCTTTTTTGTGTGTGAGTAATACAGGGCCACTTACAATGGCTGCATCCTGTGAAATCTAATAAAGGAAATCCCACAAGGAGCGTGGTGGTCATTGTGGAGGATGTCTCTGCACTCAGCTGTGTGCTTTAACATGCATGCCACCCTGCTATCCTGCACAGAGACCTGAGAAATCTGTTTCTGTGCACATCTTGTAATGATGGTCATTTTTCTTTTGAGAAATTTTTCCATTTTTCCTTTCCTTTTGAAGGTGTAAGACAGCCTCTTTTGCTTATTACTATTATTCTTACTATTTATAATAAATAGCATTACTACCATGCATCTTTCAGGAAATTTGATTATAACCACTCTCTTTGTATAGAGTTCACAAATTTCTCTATCAACTCTGCTCTTTGCTTGATCTAGTTTAGGTTTCTGTTTGCAACTGGACTCCTTCAAACTGGGTAGATGTTTTATACATAGAGGACCTTCTTGCCATCCATGTGAAAGCAGATAAACTCTGATCTTTGGTGACTTGGTTGGGTATGTTTATGATTTTCTTAGCATCTTAACAGGCACTTTGCTTTGCTATCATCTTACATCTGTTCCATTGAGGCTGCCACTCAGTCATATTTATGGGCCACATGGAGATGAATATCATTCCCATTTTACAGTTCAGAGATGGAGCCACATGGATGACGCACTGTCCGTGCAGATTCCTGACTCTGAAGCGAGGCTCTTAGGGAAAATCTAAGGAGACTCCTAGAATGGATTGTAATAAAATGCTTTAGGGTTTTCCCATGAGGACTAATCAAAGCCCTTGATCAAACTGTGCTTTTCTTACCTTGATTTTCACATCTGAGGCAAATAATTATAAAGGGAGCTCTGCTGCTGCTGCTGCTGCTAAGTTGCTTTAGTCGTGTCCGACTCTGTGCGACCCCATAGACAGCAGCCCACCAGACTCCCCCGTCCCTGGGATTCTCCAGGCAAGAACACTGGAGTGGGTTGCCATTTCCTTCTCCAATGCATGCAAGTGAAAAGTGAAAGTGAAGTCGCTCAGTCTTGTCCGACTCTTAGCTACCCCATGGACTGCAGCCTACCAGGCTCCTCCATCCATGAGATTTTCCAGGCAAGAGTACTGGAGTCGGGTGCCATTGCCTTCTCTGAAGGGAGTTCTAGCCCTCTATAAAATTAGAATGTTTACCCTTTTGTGTCACCCTTAGTTAATATCTGTTTTATGTTATAAATAATGATCTGCCTGAAAGCAGTTCTTTGTGCCTGATTGTCAAAACCATAAAAATTCTATTAGAGGAATTGGGATGGAGGTCTTGCTAGTTCAGTTCTGTCTTGTGGAACAGTCTTCCAGTGGCTCACTGCTGTTTACCATGTACAATATGGTTGGTTATGATGGGTTTGTGGTCCTTATGAATTTATTGAGAAAGCTACAGTTTATCCACATTTTCCAAAGCCACTAAATATGAATAATGGGTTATTTGATTCACTGTTGTTTTTTAAAAAGGGAGTAAGGGATTGGTACATGCTGAGTTTATTTTAGCATGACTGTGATATATCAGGAAGGAGGAGGAGTGCACATCTCTGAAAAGATGGAGTAGTTTAGGAAGGCTGGCTCTTTTTCTGATATCATGTGCTGTTTCTGCCTATAATTATTTTGTGGATATGAGTATAGTCCATTGGTTCTGGATGCAGATCATCTGGTACTTATTTTTGTCTTGGTGAATGCTAGAGGCATTCTCCCCAGGCACGATTAGTTACATGGAAAAGTGAGCACATCAGAGTGGAAGGGCCTCATGAAGATTCTCGAGACAGCCAGGCACTGTTATAAATTCTGTGACTTGTGTCTAGTTATAAGCGAATACAAAGAACTCAGCACCATAAATTATTTCCCCCAAGCCAGCAATATGGGCTGTGCCTTTTAAACCACACAAATGTGATGTTTACTCTAATTCGTTAATAACATCTGTCCATTGACCAAAAAAAAAAAAAAAACCACTTGAGTCATGAAAGAAGTTTTCAGTACATTATAAAAGCCGAGTTTGGCAAGATGTACTTCTGTGGTAAAAGCTGTAACAGCTTTTGCGTCTTGGAGGGTTAAAGAGCGGAGAACGTGTTTCAGGCAGAGGGAGCTTCAACTCAATGAGTTGTCCTGTGTTGTTAGTTTTCCCAGATCTCTCATCCCCATTTCAACAGTGCACTTCAAACTACAGTCTTCAGGAGTTTGGCCACCTCATGCGACGAGTTGACTCACTGGAAAAGACTCTGATGCTAGGAGGGATTGGGGGCAGGAGGAGACGGGAACGACAGAGAGTGAGATGGCTGGATGGCATCACCAGCTCGTTGGACATGAGTTTGAGTGAACTCTGGGAGTTGGTGATGGACAGGGAGGCCTGGCGTGCTGTGATTCATGGGGTCGCAAAGAGTCGGATACGACTGAGCGACTGAACTGAACTGAACTGAAGGGTCAGTTCAGCTTCCCTACAGATGAAATTCTTGACCCAAGGTGATGTTTTCTGCTACTTGTGGGTGTCCAGAGTTCCTCTCTATGCATTTTAAGAAGATGGATTTACTCAGTGGTTCCTGACTGAAGTAATGTGAAAATTTTAACTGATACGTAACTTTTTATTTCTATTTGGCACTTGATGTTTTTCTTTATACTTTATATATATATGAACATATATATGTTTTAATAAAAATCACATTACTCAGGAAAGAGGAACTCTACCTTTATACATAACAATGAAAACACTGTAACTCTCATATACTGGGTTTGCTACTATGATAAATGTTTTTTTTATGGTCACCACTGGTCTATTACTGCCATTTCTTCTTTGGTGCTATTTTTATTTGTAGAAAATGTATGCCCTCATCTCATAGGATTTAAGGTGGAGGATCCATTACTCTGTTATCCCTTGGACTAGCTGCCTATTGTCTGCCAGAATTTATACTTGAGGACTATTAATGACTGAGAGCATTTTCTGCACTTTCTAATAAGACACTATTTTGGCTTTGTTGCCATATAGTCAACCTGATAATTAATTCACGTGTCAGTTGATAAATGTGCATTTCCATAGTGTGTATTTATAAATGTAAAATAATCATGATGCAGATACTAGGGAGAGGTAAGAAGATGTAGACAGTGGTTCTGGAAAGGGTTAGATATTGTGTAGTGCTTAGAAGCTAATATTTGGATGTGCTCAGATGCTCAGTTGTGTCTGACTCTTTGACACCCTTTGGATTGTAGCCCGTCAGTGTCCTCTGTTCACAGGGTTTTCCCGGCAAGAATATTGGAGTGGGTTGCCATTTCCTTCTCCAGGGGATCTTCCCAACCCAGGGATCAAACCTGTGTCTCTTGAGTCTCCTGCACTGACAGGTGGATTCTTTACCACTGCACCACCTGGGAAGCCTGAAATAATAAAAAATGACAGGCAAGGGAAATACATTATTTAAAAATGTATTAAGTAAAGCATCCAGGTGTTATAGATGTTCTCTTACTGTACCAAATTTGCCCACTTCTGTCTAAAGCTATGCCCTATTGTCCTGCCTGACAGCTGGCCCTTGGTAGACAAGTAAATAGAATTGGGACATATGAAAAGTACTGTAGGTGTTTCTTAATGAGATTTGTATTTGACTTTAGTTGTTAAATATTTTTTTCAGGTGTTGCACTCATTCAGTGAGCCATCCCTTCAGAAAAGTGCATTGTATGTTTCTGTCAATAACATGATAATACTGTATGTGGTGGCATATAATTTAGGTTCAGCTTCAGAAAAAGGCAAGTTCTAGTTAGAAGAATTAAAACCCAGTTCTATTAAGACTTCCTTCATAGCTGAATGGCTTTTGTGCCTGCTGATTGCTCTTGCCCATTTCATCTACTGTGATAACACTTGAAAGCGAGTGCACCGCTCCACTCCAGAACTGGTTTCTAAGCAAATAAATACTGAATGGTTTTATGGTTATTCTGGTATAAACTCTGAGTATTCAAACATTCAGTTTTACCTTCTTACGTTCTCAATTTGTTTTTTTTTTCTTTTTAGATTAAATTTTATGATGAAAAATGGAATTATCTATTCAAGGGCATTTGAGAACAGACCCTAATACCTTGAGGAGTGTTGGCTGTCAATAGCCCTTTCTTTTTTTTTTTTTCGCTTTTTAATTGGGATGTTTAGACCATTTACATTTATTTATTTATTTTTTATTGGAGGCTAATCACTTTACAATATTATATTGGTTGGTTTTGCCATACATTGACATGAATCCGCCCCGGGTGTACATGTTTTCCCCTTCTTGAACCCCCCTCCCACCTCCCTCCTCCCCTTATCCTCCCTCTGGGTCATCCCCGTGCACCAGCCCCGAGCATCCTGTATCATGCGTCGGACCTGGAATAGCCCTTTCTTAAACAACAAAAATATGAATAAATTAGTAAAATAGAAAATTTTACCAACAAAAGCCCTAAGCCATTCATGGTTTCATAAGATCTTATTTGAGCTTTCTTGTCCCCAGCTAAGTATCCACAACATCTTTCCCCAGAGTGGCCTATGGAAGTCATAGTTTTCTCTGGTGTATAGGTTGCACAGGTATTTTTAAGCAGAATTGCGTGCTGAAAAAAAACAGGAGGTAAAAAGTCCTGTCTATCTTGTTGTTCAGTTGCTTAGTCATGTCCAATACTCTGTGACCCCATGGACTGAGGCACACCAGGCCTCCTTGTGCTTTACTACATCCCAGAGTTTGCTCAAACTCATGTTCATTGAGTCCATGATGCCATCCAACCATCTAATCTGTCATTCATTAGGGACAGTCTTTGAGCCCATCCATTACCTTCCTTGAGCCTATGTTTCTTCACCATTAAATGGAAGTAAGATACGTGTCCTTATATCAATGGATGCTGCTGCTGCTGCTGCTGCTAAGTCACTTCAGTTGTGTCCAACTCTGTGCGACCCCATAGACGGCAGCCCACCAGGCTCCCCCGTCCCTGGGATTCTCCAGGCAAGAACACCGGAGTGGGTTGCCAATTCCTTCTCCAATGCATGCAAGTGAAAAGTGAAAGTGAAGTCGCTCAGTTGTGTCTGACTCTTCACAACCCCATGGACTGCAGCCTACCAGGTTCCTCAGTCCATGGAATTTTCCAGGCAAGAGTACTGGAGTGGGTTGCCATTGCCTTCTCCATAGCAAAGGATAGTAGGAGTTTAAATGATATGTGAGCGTGAAATGCTTTGTAAGCTTTAGAAAGCTGTGCAAACATAGGATGTGATCATTCTTATTGTCCTTATTATCTCCATGTTAGGTAAGACATGATCATAAATAAGCAAGGCAGGGATTTGTCTAGTATTGTTTTTTGTCTGTTTTTGAATTCATTTACTTCCTGCTCCCCAGTTGAGAGTTGCATCTTTGCCCTTGTGATCAGTGAGGGATTCCTTCCAACATGATAATGGGGGAACTTGAGTGGAGATAAGGTCGTTATTGCAAGTTTCAGGACCTAACTATTGTGGAAGAGTGCATTATCAAGAAAACAAGTTTGGAAAAGAAAATGAAGAACCCTGTAAAAGAATTTTAACTGTAAATGATGTTTTATATTGAATTTCTCTCATATTTTTCCTCTTTTACTTTGGTTGTCAGCATGTGGCTTATTGTAGAGGAGTTGGAATCTGCTGACTCCCAGCCACTTCTGAGTAGAAATATTTCTTTAAAATATGGAGAGGATCATTTGTCACCATCAATATTGGGTGAAGAAAAGTCAGAAAAATCTGAAGATGTTCTAACTCTTTCAGTTAATGTGCTTAATGGGTTTTCTCCAAAGATTTTGAAAAGTCAGAAGAAAGAGAAAGAAAAGAAAGACTTACTCATATAGTGAACCTTTCCTTCTTCATAAAGAAGCTTTTTAGGGTTCCATGCTCAATTCTCCCTTGCTTCCAATTAAAATGAACAATTTGTGTTCCACAATAGTGTGGAAGAGTGCCTTTCTTATTACCAATACTATATAACCTTTGCTTTAAAAAGATGAATTCTAGACCTAACCTTTTTATGAATTAGGATTAAACATGTCTCAGTGTTATGTGTATTGAGTTTGATGAAATATGTGTTATAGCTTTTGCTTCTTTCCTCTCCCATTAGGTTCTTATTCATTCTCTTAGGTCCTAAGGGGAAAGCCAAGTCTTACCATGAGATCGGCAGAGCCATTGCCACCTTGATGTCTGATGAGGTAGGGAATTGGGAAGATGGTGATCTGTGAATGTCATTCTTGTGTCCTCATACTGTGAGTTGGCTGTCACAATTTATTCAATTAGAATTATGTAGTTACCAGCCTTCTTTAAAACATGAGGTACAGTCATTTGTGCAAATGAGCTGACATCTGCTTTTAATAGTTTTCAAAAAGTAAATTTTATGTTAGAATAAGTCATATTTTCCTTTCTCTAAACATTTGCAGTTCTGAAAACTGAAGTATGTTAAATATTATTTAGAAGATTCAAGTCACTGTATTAACATAATCTCTTAAAATGTTTAATATATTCATCCTGCAAATTCAAGTGTTTTGTTTCAGAAATGGGTTTTATAAAATAATGCATAGTAAAATGCATTTTCCCTTAGGTATCAGAAAGTACCTGTTTTTGTGGTTCTATCTTGTGGGAAGGAATGATACACATACTAAAATGCATTAGCAACCATTCTGCAAAATATCTAGCACTTTGGAATTATGACTGTACTCTCATAATAGCTTGAATGTCACTACACACATCTTAGACATGTTGAAGCTACAAACTAGTCTCATAGTAGGAGAAATACTATTAGAATATAGGATCACTGATTTCTGCTTTTATGCCTTTCTAGCTTGCTATTTTGCCAAATGTTTTGTTTTTGCTTCATTGCTTGATATGTTAGCTTCTCCATGTGTTGAGTGGAGAATAGAGCATTTAGGTATGGCAGTTCTATTTGGTGATTACTCAATGGTTACTTAATTTGGGAACACTGATGAATAGCAATGCTGATTTTTTTCTTTGAGGCAACTAAGCATCTCAGTGGGTTCTTTTATTTATTTCTGCATATTTACAATTTCTTAATTCTTCACCCTAAGATGTATTGATTAGAAATGCTTTAGGCGAAAAAGAAAAAAAAGAAAATGCTTTAGGCTGCAAATGACAGAAAATCTGACTTATTGTGGCTTAAACAATTTAGGGTTTGTTTTGTACACATATTAGGAAATTTGGAGGTAAGTAGTTGCTGGAGTTGGTTTAACTTAACTGCTTAATGGTAAATCAAGTACCAAGGCTCTTGCTTTGTGGTCTGAGGATGTCTACTGCTGTTAACTCCAGTCACACCATCTATAGCAAAGCAGGAAGGAGGAGGCAGGGTATATTAGCTGTGTCTTTCTTTTTGAACTGGTATTTTAATGCTCCCCACACACATTTTTTTTTCTTTTTTTCTAATCCCATGAGTCAAAACTGCCCATCCTTACCTGCAGGCTAGGCTAAGAAAGTGACTCACTTTCCAGCCTCCATAGTGGGGAATAGCAAGAGAAAATAAGGCTGTAGCCAGTTGTGTCCACTGCAGATGTTATGGTTACACTTTGAATGACCTCCCCTAAACCCCAAAACCCCCACACCATTATGTGTTGTTTGTGTGATAGCTTTTTACAGATCTACCAAGGAGAAAAGACTTAGCAGTCTTTCAGTTCAGTTCAGTTCAGTTCAGTTCAGTTCAGTTGCTCAGTCGTGTCCGACGCTTTGCGACCCCATGAATCACAGCACGCCAGGCCTCCCTGTCCATCACCAACTCCCGGAGTTCACTCAAACTCATGTCCATCAAGTCGGTGATGCCATCCAGCCATCTCATTCTCTGTCGTCCCCTTCTCCTCCCGCCCCCAGTCCTTCCCAGCGTCAGAGTCTTTTCCAGTGAGTCAGCTCGTATAGCCAAAGGTATCAAACAGGGGCCATCTTCTTTCCTGGAGACTAAAGAATTTGACTTACGAAGTATGAAAGGCTTAGGTTATGTATAAAGGACTTTCAGATTATCAGGCAGGTTAGAAGAATGGAATGATTGACAAACAGTATGACACACATCTGGAAGCTCCTGCTTTGGATATTTGCATAAAACACATGGAACATTTGCTACCTTGGATGGTTTGGTTATTGGCTTCCTAAAATACAGACAGATGATCACCTACTTAAAACCCCTTTGCTTTAACTCACATTATTTGTGTGTTTGAGAGCTGCAGAGTTTGAGTTTTAACCAGTCTTTACACTCAGTTTGAACTTTTCCTTCTTGAATTAGAAGCAGTGGTTTGGCCCAGTAGTTTTTATTTCAGGGAATGATTGTCTGTGTATTTCTCTAAACTATTTTCATCTGGCTTCCATAGCAACCATATCAGTAATAGTACATACCAGTGGGAGATGAAAGGCAATTCTATTTTATGGTATTGTTAGGAAAAAATCATATAAAAGAAGCACAGCTGTTTTCTCATGCCTCTACCTATATTCTTTGGGTTCATAATCTGGATATAGAAATATTTTGGATTAAGCTGAACAGTAGGAAATATGAGGCTATGGTCACAGTAACGTTAAAGTAGATTATGGATTGCATTCTTCAGCCTCAACATCAGAGGCATGTGGAGAGTTCTCTTGTTGGATCAGCACATCTCTTCTTATTCTTTAGGTGTTCCATGACATTGCTTATAAAGCGAAAGATAGGCAGGACCTGATTGCTGGCATAGATGAGTTCCTAGACGAAGTCATTGTACTTCCACCTGGGGAATGGGATCCAGCAATCAGGATAGAGCCTCCTAAGAGTCTTCCATCGTCTGACAAAAGGTAAGATGATCAGGCCATTGGGAGTTTTAATCTTTGAGAAGGAGATTTTTTCTTTTTGGAAGAGGAAAGAGGTTCTGTCTAGTGCTTTAATATTGACAGATTTCCATTCAACTTGAGGTATTATCTCAAATGAATCACACATGTGCCTTCGTTTGATATTTGGTTGACACTGGAAAATGAGCATGTGGTGATATTTTTCAGTGATTACAAATTAGAGATCTCAGATTATGATATTGGAATACACTGTAGAGATTCTTTTGGAATGTTTCTGGGACCCCTTTATAGGTGGAAAGATCAGTTTATTCAAGGTGATTCCCCGCAGATTTAAGAGGTTAAGAAATTGGGTGAGATAATTGAGGGGAAGCCATTTTCTAGAAATCTGTGATTTTCCAGATGAAACAATTTCCTTTTCATACAACATACAGTATATTCAACGTTTTATTCATCTACTCATTTTTCTTGGCTCTAACTAGAAAACTTTAAAGTTGTCTACTTCCCTGGTAAATAATCTGCCTGGAATGCAGGAGACTCCGGTTCAATTCCTGGGTCAGGAAGATCCCCTGGAGAAGGGAGAGTGTACCCACTCCAGTATTCACGGGATTCCCTGGTGGCTCAGACGGTAAAGAATCTGCCTGAAATGTGTGAGACCTGGGTTCGATCCCTCAGTTGGGAAGATCTCCTGGAGGAGGGCATGGAAACCCATGCCAGTATTCTTGCCTAGAGAATCCCCATGGGCAGAGGAACCTACAGTCCATGGGATCACAATGAGTCAGCACCAGTGAGCGATTAAGCACACATAGGGTGGTGGCAGGAAATAATGATCTTTCTCCCAAAGGGTTTTTCGTCCATCTCTTCATTAGTTAGTGCACGATGTAGCTAGGAGGCATTTGAATAAAATAAAACTAATCTTCTCTTGGGCTCTGTTGTCTTGATTAGAAAGAATATGTACTCAGGTGGAGAGAATGTTCAGATGAATGGGGACACGCCTCACGATGGAGGCCATGGAGGAGGAGGTCATGCAGATTGTGAGGAATTGCAGCGCACTGGAAGGTAACTGATAGATTCTTCTGTCGTTCATGATGAGGGTCCCTTCCCTTCCCTATCAGTGCTTTGTTACTGGTGTGTATGTTTGGTCAGCCACCACAGGTTTATGGTGTAACTATTAGTCACAGGTGCTTGGGCTGTAGCAGTGAATGAATGGAAAACCTCTGTCCTTAGGGGTCTTACTTTGTAGTGGTGGGAGACAAACAGTGGGCAAATAACGAAATGTGAATCTGATTGTATGGGGCAAAGTAAAGCAGAAGTGGGGAGTTTTGCAACAGGCGAAAGGTACCAGGTAATACCATTTTACATAGCGTGGTCTGTAAGGGAAGGCCATGAAGGGAAATGCAGCACTTGAGGAAAGTCCTAAAGAAATGGGGAGGCAGATCCTAGGGTGGGGGGGGATGGAGAACAGCAGGGTGCCTGGTGGGTGCTGGGTTGGCACAGAGGCCAGTGTGAGGGCAGTGGCATGAGTGAGAGCTGTTAGAGAGAGATGGGGGTGGGGGTGGCAGAAAGGCCAGTCTCCCCCTGCTCCCTGGACTTTCTTGATTCCATCTCTTCCTGATACATTTATTCAGAAGTGTACCCATATTACAGAACATGTACAGAGTTACAGGTTACAGAAATGAGTGACTGCTAGGCCACCGTCTCCTCGGCCTGCAGTGGGAATTCACACTTCTCAGCTAGCTTTGGCTAAATCTCTTTTTATTGGAATTATGCCTTCACTATTAGGTTCTCCATTTTGATCTGAGTTAAGTACAGTTTCAAGTAGGATACTCGTTTATGAAGATACAACTTTTTAAAAAACACTTCAGATTTTTGAAAACACAAAAGTATGTCATTTTAACAGACAATTGAATCTGAATGAAATGACGTTCTTTTCTTCCTCCAATGACCCACTTGGGTTTGTTTCCCAAATGAAGAGGATGTTATTTCTCTTCTCTTCCTTCTTAAAGACTAGAGAACAGAACCTTCTCTCTCCCCCATTTTCCCCCTGAATAGTTCTTTACAAACTATTCCCATTAGAAATATCCTTTTCCTTTTCTATAGATACAGTTTCCGGGATTTAACTTCTTTATTTAATCAGACTGTAATCTTTGATATTTTAACTTTCCTAAGTGCATTGCATGTCTGCAATATGTCTGCTACCATGCAGTATGTCAGTCCATACTAAGAAAACTGAAGCAGGGCGTTGAGTGCAGCTAAGACAGACAGACAGGCAGACACACAATCCTGAGAATGTGTGAGAGCCCCTAGTGCAAGTCTCACCATGAGTGGAGGATCAAGACTTCCAAGGGTTGCAGAGCTCTGAGGGAAGACATCAAAGGCAGAAGGCACAACATGGGGAAAGCTGAGAGAGGTTTGGTTGAGGGAGTGAGCTGACACATAATAGGCAGCTGACCTGCCTGTGGATATATGAGGAGGCTCAGCTTGCTACGCTTCTCCATGACCTGCATGGCTTTCTCCCTTCACTCTTTCCAATCCTCACCCCAAAGTCACCTGTTAGGAGTCCTGTTCTGGCCACTCTGATATTTCAGCCATAGCAACTCTAGCATTTAACCCAGATCCCCACTTAATTTTTTCTTTGATTTTTAGCCGCATGCATTTTACTTATTTTGTTGGCCTCACTCAGAAAAGAACTCCATGAGGGTGGGTATTTTTTCCTGTGTTATTCACTGCTATATTTCCAGTACTCAGAATAGTGCTGGGCATGTCCCAAATGACCAATACACGTTTGTGGAATGAATGAATGAGGCTGGGATGGAAGTTCTGAGAAGATTAGAAAGGGCCTTAATGATCGGCTCACAGGTTGGGATGTTTTCCTTCAGACACTGGCACTGAATTTATCTACACAATTCACTCTCATCTAAAGACCAACAGTCTAGGGAATGTGACTCCCTAATTTGGTGATCAAAAAGAAGACTGAAGAAAATGTATTCCTTTACAGCTTTCTGATTTTATCTTAAGGGCTGAAATAGTATCTTGCTGATTCAAACACTTTAAATATGCCTTCTCTGTAATTAAATAAGTTATCTCTTGGTTCATTGCATGATACTTTATCTTACATTGTCATGTTTGCTTTTTCCCTACCCAGGTTCTGTGGTGGACTAATTAAGGACATAAAGAGGAAAGCACCATTTTTTGCCAGTGATTTTTATGATGCTTTAAATATTCAGGCTCTTTCAGCAATTCTCTTCATTTATCTGGCAACTGTAACTAATGCTATCACTTTTGGAGGACTGCTTGGGGATGCCACTGACAACATGCAGGTGGGTTTGGTTTGGGGGAAGACACAAATAGTACAGCCAGATTGCCTTCCTCACCCCTACAGCTCAGCGAGGAGCAGATGGCCTTTCAGTTACTCAGCGTGATTTTCTTTCTTTTGCTGGATGCTGCATTTTACTTTGCTTCTGGTCTGCTGCTGTATTTCCAGCATTTTAGTAGTTATAAAAATAGCTCGATGAAATCTGGCTTGAGTCACAAGTGGGGAAAAGAAGGGAAGGAAATGAGGAAATGCTGTATTTGGGCAAAAGCAGATCAGCTGCTTTAATTTTGTGCCGGGTATAAGGTTTCGATCTTCTATTACCTTG
The DNA here is from genome assembly GCF_049115385.1 of Moschus berezovskii. Lineage (NCBI taxonomy): Eukaryota > Metazoa > Chordata > Mammalia > Artiodactyla > Moschidae > Moschus > Moschus berezovskii. The sequence goes on from NC_142464.1 coordinate 96,072,154, forward strand.
AATGTATGGACCACACTGTTAAACTTGATATATCAAGTTTTGGGGGATTGCCTGGTTAGCTTCCTTTTACATGTGAGCAGACGATGGGTGTTTTGCTCAAGACTGAATTTGTATCTTTATGAGAGAACTCAGCTTTAAGGATAAACGCTACGAGTTGGTGTTCCTATTCCTGGATCTGCCTCTCATTAAGCCATTAAGATTCTAGCTTATTTTGTTGGTTGCTTTGCAGGTGGCATTTGCCCTTCTTTTGTAGCCATTATAGCTGAAGTTTTAGTGATAGAAAAGATATTTTTAATTCCCATAATCAGAAAGATATGTACAAAACCTCTTTTAGTTGATCCAATGATTATGGAAAAAAATAGGCATTGTACTAGTTGCTGAGTATAGAGTAGTGAGTGAAACTGAAAAGAACCAGATTCAAGCCCTTTTCAAACACTGTTCACTACTTATTACTGTTTAACCTATGTGACATTAATAAGTGCTGCCAACCAGCTTATTTAAAATAATAGAGCTGCTTTTTTCTACTTCTGTTTTCTCCCCTGGGCACATTGCATATTTTAGATTTCTGCTTAGACACAAAATTAAGATGGAGATGCTCTGTGACATCTGTGTTGACCCAAGCAAAAAGGGAGACATTACTTTAAACAATTTTATTTCACTTGTTAAGAGCACTTTCATCTTTTAGTCTTTATCTATTACTGCATAGCATGTTACCCCCAAATCTGAGGCTTCAAACAACCGTTTTTTCCTTCTCTCTTATGGTTTTGGTGGCTGATGGACTTGGGTGGCTGGTTCCCTTTGGTCCTTGTAGACTTGCAGTGTTTTGGCAGCTGAATTTGGAGTTGCCTGAGGGCTTCTTTCCTCATGTGACTGCTGCCCGGGCTGGGGGCTCCCCCTGTGACTGTTCCAAGGCTGGCTTGGGTTTTCTCACAGCTGGGCACTGTGGTGCCTCCCGTGACCTCCTGCACCTTTGAAAGGGGGCAGTTGCCCCTTGGCTTTCCTTGTTGCCTTGTGAATATGCACTCATTATTCATTTTCTGATTTTCAAAGAGAGGTTGGAAATTCAAATTCTTAAGTGAAATCTGGTGATTCTGAAATCTTGGCTTCTGAAATATTGGCCAATGATTAACATTTTAAAAATTACATTGTGCTGGCCAGAAAGCACTTAGCTGTATATTCCCAAGTATGGGGAATAGAAGCCAAGCATTGTAGACACAGAGATGAAGTATACGAAGAGAGTGTCTTCCCCTGTTTTCCTCATTCTTAGACAAAAATGAGTAAATTAATTGTAACAGTAATTCAGTAATGGCATTTTTACAAAATCTATTCTGTATTCAAATTGCGTGGCTATTCTTCATCTAAATGAAAGTCTAATGATAATTAAAATGCATCATTCAAAAGAACAAAGTGGGGGAAAAAAGCACTGGGGAAGTACCCTGAGGCCAGCACAAAGAAGGTAATACAGGCAACCTCATGTTAAGTGAAGGACAGGGAAGTGTGGCATGCTGCAGTCCATGGGGTTGCAAAGAGTCGGACACAACTGAGTGACTGAACAACACATTAAGAAAAATCACAGAAAGCTGTGATTTTGAGAGGGCAGTAAGAACGAAACCTCCTTCTGTCTTGCACAATATAGATAGACCTTCTGGTGAAGATAATTTTTCAACATGTGTTTTTTTTTTTAATGTTTTTATTGAAATAGAGACATAATGACACTTCTTATGTGTTAGCCTTTTGCCTTTTTAAGCTGAATTGAACTCTTCAACTTTGCGAGACTTAGTTTTAAAATGCTGCATCTCACACGAGAGAGAGAGAAATCTGTTCGAGTCTATTGTTGATCCCTCCTGGTGCATTATTTTGCATATGAGGGAGTTCTGTAAAGATTCAGTTGTGTAACATATATCGTTACTGTGGGTTTGTCCTCTGTGACAAGTGTTATGGGAAAGGCCTTGCTGGTGGAGTAAGCTATTTTCTGGATTCTAAAGATTTTAGGAGAAATATAAATGCTTTCAGTGTGTCAGGATGTCCATTAAAATGACCATTTGCTGGATGTTACTTCTGGGAGTTGACTTTATCAAGTATCTAATTGAAACCTGTGAGGATAATTTGTCAGACATAATGGACCATTGTATCAATAAATTATGTAACCTCCATTGATAGTTTCACTGAAACTGAATTCGTTTTTTTAAAACTTTCTCTGAATGAAAATAGTGTTGGATATATTTAACACTCATATATACATATATTTAGTCTTAATGTCATTTCTGAAGACTTTTTTAAGAACTATGTTGATGAAACACTACTTTCGTACTTTCAGTGGGTGGCAGAAACATTGAAAAACAGGGATTAAAGAATTAATGATCGTTAATAGCTATTTCTTGAACAGAATACTCTCATCAATTTCTTTTGGGTGGAATGATGCTGTTAGTAAATGAGTTCATAGATTCAATGGGTTTTTTGACATAATATGTGTAAATATAATTTGACTAGGGCATGCATACGCATACCCAACTCAATAGTTACATAGTAATTTTACATATCCTAGAATTTAAATATGGAAAAATTTTGCTTATAGTCATCTAATTAGGTTTTCTTTTCCTAAATATATGCCCAGGAGTGGGATTGCTGGATCATATGTCAACTCTGTTCCTAATTTTTTGAGGAACCTGCATACTGTTTTCCATAGTGCTACACTAATTTACATTCCCACTTAACAGTGTAAGAGGGTTCCATTTTCTCCATACCTTTTCTAGTATTTGTTATTTGTCGACTTTTTAAATGACAACCATTCTGACCAGTGTGAGGTGAAAACTCTCATTGTAGTTTTGGTTTGATTTCTTTAATAATTAGTGATGTTGACCATCTCTTCATGTGCCTGTTGGCCATCTTACAACATACAGAGGTTTTGATGCTCTGACAGTAAATGTCTTCTTGACTTGGCATCAGGAAAAGAAAATACCTTGTGGATTTGGTGTCAAGGCCCAGATTATTTTACCAGTCTAAGGCAGACATCGATATATTCCTTTGTGAATATTTATTGGGTGTCTACTGTGTACCAGGCATTATTTTAAGTGCTGGGGATACAGATAACATGACCAAGGTAGGCAAGAATCCCTATTCTGATGGTATTTACAATCTAGAGTTGATAAAGCAATCTTTTTTATGCTCCCCCGAGATACCTGTAGTGGTCTGTAGTGGACCTATTTAAAGGGGTGAAATCTTCTTTCTTCATTTGACTTTCTAAACACTAGATTAGAACTGAGCAGAAAAGCATTGGCACAGCCTGAAATAATCTTCAACTGTATCACATGCCTTCATAAATGTGGCCACGGGTTATTCGCAAAAGCACAGGCAGCTCAAATGAGTCAACTGAGTACAGTGTCCTTGCTTTTAGAGGCGGGCAGCTGAGAGACTTCCACGTAGGACCTTTATTGTGAGGCTACAAATAGATATGGATGCTGGGCAGAAGTATGTTGTGAAAACATGAGTGAGTCACCCACACTGGTGTCGTTTAAGCAAACTCTTCTGCCAGCTTCTCTTCAGGAGGTCTTGCCTACTCAATGACAGGAATTTACATTTAAGCATTCATTTCAGAGCAGAAATATATATATATGCATATATATGTAATTAGTATTCACACACATTCTCAGTTATATACATTCAATAATCACACATATATATGTAATGATATATATATCACATTATGTGTGTGTTTGAGTATATACATATGCACACACCTATTTCGAAGCAAATCTTGAGAGGCATATGGATCATTTCCCATGGAACTGTGTTCAAAATAAATCAATTGAGGCTCTGGAGGCTCCAGTCAGTTCAGTTCAGTCACTTAGTCATGTCCAACTCTTTGTGACCCCACCCATGGACTGCAGCACACCAGGCTTTCCTATCCATCACCAACTCCCGGAGTTTACTCATGTCCATCGAGTCAGTGATGCCATCCAACCATCTCATCCTCTGCCGGCCTCTTCTCCTCCCGCCTTCAGTCTTTCCCAGCATCAGGGTCTTTTCCAATGAATCAGGTCTTTACATTAGGTGGCCAAAGTATTGGAGTTTCAGCTTTAGCATCAGTCCTTCCAATGAACACCCAGGATTGATCTCCTTTAGAATGGACTGGTTGGATCTCCTTGCAGTCCAGGGGACTCTCTAGAGTCTTCTCCAACACCACAGTTCAAAAGCATCAATTCTTCAACACTCAGCTTTCTTTATAGTCCAATTCTCACATCCATACATTACTACTGGAAAAACCATAGCTTTGACTAGAAGGCCCTTTGTTGGCAAAGTAATGTCTCTGCTTTTTAATGTGCTGTCTACGTTGGTCATAGCTTTTCTTCCAAGGAGTAAGCATCTTTTAATTTCATGGCTGCAGTCACTATCTGCAGTGATTTTGGAGCCCCGGAAAATAAAGTCTCTCACAGTTTCCATTATTTCCCTGTCTATTTGCCATGAAGATGCCATGATGATATTAGTTTTCTGAATGTTGAGTTTTAAGCTAACTTTTTCACTCTCCTCTTTCACTTTCATCAAGAGGCTCTTTAGTTCTTCTTCGCTTTCTGCGGGTTGTGTCATCTGCATGTCTGTTATTGATATTTCTCCCAGTAATCTTGATTCCAGTTTATGCTTCATCCAGCCTGGCATTTTGCATGATGTACTCTGCATATAAATTAAATAAGCAAGGTGACAATATACAGCCTTGACATACTCCTTTCCCAGTTTGGAACCAGTATGTTGTTCCATGTCCACTTCTAACCTCTGCTTCTTGACCTGCATACAGATTTCTCAGGAGGCAGGTCAGGTGGTCCTGTATTCCCATCTCTTTAAGAATTTTCTTAAATTCTTAAATTCACAGTTTGTTGTGATCCCTTGTGGCTCAGCTGGTAAAGAATCCGCCTATAATGTGGGAGACTTGGGTTCGATCCCTGGGTTGGGAAGATGCCCTGGAGAAGGTAAAGGTTACCCACTCCAGTATTCTGGCCTAGAGAATTCTTTGGATTGTATAATCCATGGGGTCGCAAAGAGTTGGACAGGACTGAGCGACTTTCGCTTTCACTTTCACACAGTCAAAGGCTTTGGTGTAGCCAATAAAGCAGAAGCAGGTGTTTTTCTGGAACTTTTTCCAGATATAATCAAATTATAATGGCAGCATAGATAGCTGCATGAATTCTCCAACTTGCCACATACATTTGAGCCACCATGCTTCTCTAAGAGGACTCTGAAGCTTCCAGAGTGGGTGTGCATGGATTCCTTAAGTGTAGGCAATTAAAGTTTAGCCTGGGCTTCTGAGAGTAACTGAACTGCTTTGCCAAGAGTTGACCTTACATTCTTCTGGGGTCTAGCCCTGGCTTGTTTCCTGTTCTTAAGCAACAAAATACTAGAGCATTGGCTTTCTGAGGTCCAAGAATATGCAGTGCTCTCATTGCCCTTTTCAGTAAGCTCCACTGTAATAATGCTCTATTCCCCTTGCCCTGAAGTGAAAGTGTGTTAGTCCCTCCGTCATGTCTGACATTTTGTGACCCCATGGACTGTAGCCCATTAGGCTCCTCTATCCATGGAATTCTCTAGGCAAGAATACTGAAGTGGATAGCCATTCCCTTCTGTAGGGAATCTTCCCAGCCCAGGGATCCAACCCATGTATTCTGCATTGTAGGCAAATTCTTTACCATCTGAGCCACCAGGGAAGCTCTCCCCTTGCCATGAGGATGCATGCGTGCTCAGTCATGTCCGACTCTTTGCAACCCATGAACTGTAGCCTGCCAGGCTCCTGTGTCCATAGTATTTTCCAGGCAAGAATACTGAAGTGTGTTGCAATTCCTCCTCCAGGGGATCTTCCTGACCCCAGGGACTGAATTCGCGTCTCCTGCATTGGCAGGTGGATTCTTTACCACTGAGCCCTGCCATACTGTTAAGTAAAAATAAGGGCTTTTATCTTCACTATCCTGAAAACTTGTCCTTTCCACAACTGAAGTCTCTTATGACCAGGCATGTGAACTCATTGCATTAGATTTATATTCTTTTTTGCCAAGTGGGTATACTGTTCTATTAATTAAATTGTTAAATGTCGATTTAACAAATATTTATGAATAGGTTAGTCTGTGGGTAAGATACCGATATAAGGAACACTGTTTTGATACTTTGTGGCAAGTCTTTGTCATTTAAAAGCTGTCCTTCTTAGCTTAATGGAACACAGAGAAGAGCTTTAATTTAAATTGTTGTTGGTTGTGAATGACTGAGTACAGTCTAGAGTGAAGACTGAGTGAAGAAAGTCATTTAAATTTTTTTCAGGAATAAATATAATCCTATTTTCACAAACCTTTTAGTAAAAGAAGACAGTAAGATTTTTAGGATTTTAGAATTTGTTGAATTTTGTGATATTTATGGAGCCTAACAGAGCACATTTTAAGGGAACATGTTTCATAATAAGGAACATTTATAAATATAAATTTGGCATCTCCAACTTTGAGGTTTTATTTTAACATACTGCTGTGCTGAGAATATTCGATCAACCTGCTTAAGTTGGAAATGTATCATTTCTTACTCATATATGATATTCCTCAATAAGATAGACACTTCTTTACGAAGCATCATGCGCAATTTGTAACAGCACGATTAAAGCAACTGATAATTACTTTACTGCATGAAAACTATAATAATTTCATCTTTCCTGAATGTTACACTTTGGTACCAAAGTGCATTTCTTCCTTAAAATGGAAATAGAAGGTGATGTGTTAATCTGCACCATAAACATTCCAGTTTGGGCAGGGTTGTCTGTTGGAATGATCCAATTAGGTTGTGTTGGTAAGAAAACAATAAATGTGTATTCAGTTACAAAGTAAAGGGCACTGCACTGTTTACATGCCTCCAGGGTATGTTGTTCATTTCTTTTCCCTGGAAGAAACTTTAACTTTAGATAATTTGCTTCATTTTATGTATAAGTTTTGAATGAATCCTATTTGATTGAAGTTTGTTTTTTTGTTTTACCAAATTCTATTTAGCAGAAAAATATTTGGTTGTTTTTTTCATGTGTATCACCTTTGTCAACTCTGTTTTCTTGGTGGTCAGAAAATGATGGTCATTTGAGCAGTGGTGAAGATCCCAAACAATGCTAAATTATAAAAAATATTTTGTGTTTAGCTTGAAATCATTTTGAAATTGCTTTCTTTTGAATAAGATAAAATTAAGCATTGTATGAAATTCAAATAGTACAGAAACACTGCATAGAAGATCGTTTTGCCCTTAAATCCGTGACCCAGGAGTAATCATTATTAACCTGTTCATGAATATCTTTTTGTGTCTTGCAATGCTTGTGTAAACAGTTCACTGTATAGGATTTCCTGTAAATGAGATCATATATGCAATCATATATGTAACTAGCATTTCAAGGAAGTCTTTCCACCTCAATATGGGTCTTGAACACAGCATTTTTAATGGCTGCATTTCTTTATACATTGGTGTATGTGCTATAATTTACTTAATAAATTCTCTATTAGTGGACTTTTAGTTTTTTTTCAGTCTTTTCATTTGTAAACAATCTTGGTGCTTAACTCCACTTTCCTTCTTTGTCATTACCTCTTTAGCTAAATTCTTAGCAGAATGTGATTGCAGTATATACTTATTTTATTTTTGATATTGATTTCAGGTTACACTTCACAAAGGTATACTTTAAACTTCTAACAGTAATGAACAAGAGAGCTGACTTGCTCACCTTCTTGCAAAAACAGAATTTGTCTCATATTCTCATTTTTGTCATTGTGTCTTAAAAATGACGGCTCATTTTTATTCCATTTACATTTCTTTGATTTTTAGTGAAAGGTAATATCCTTCCATACTTATTGCTTACTTATGTGTCTTTATATTTGTACACTTGGGATATTTCTCTTTGGGGCATTCATTTTTTCTCATTGGCTTATAAGAACTCTTTGTATAATAAGGATATTTTCCCTTTGCTTGTCAGAAATATCACAAATGTATTTTTCCTAGATCTGCTATATATCTTTTAACCTTATTTATGATTTCTTTTGGGATAAAGCTCTCAATTCTTATGTAGTTAAAATCTTCAGTCTTTTATAGTTTATTATATTCATGATATATTTAGAGCAGTTTCCCCACCCCAAGATTAGAAAAATATTTACCCACATATCTTAATTCTTTTATGTTTTCATTTACATTTTTCATCCATCTGGACTTAATTTTTGTGTAAGGTTATACTGGTATTTGATGTTTGGACACTTCAGAGGATCTAGATACATATTCACAGTTCTTCAAACAAAACAATATTGTAAAGCCTCCCTTTCTTGCTATCCATTCATTTGGACTTGGAACTGAAGCTCTTTAGTAGAGATTTTGGCTCATACTTTTCTTCAAGCAGAGAGAGAATTTGTTTTTCAAGTCTTGCCTCCTTTTTTCTGTTCCTGCTGGGCAGTGTAAACAGAAATCCTGTTTATGACGACAAAGCACTTTTAGGCAGAGATGGCACACTAAGGATTCGGCAGCTGTGATCTGTCAGGAGAAAAATCATTGATTTATAGTCTGTAGCTACACAGGTGAAGTAAAAAATGAGGGCTGTGTATCCATTCTTCCTTCCTAGTGTAGATGAATGGTCTGTGTAACTGCTGGTCATTAACCATGCTAGCAGGTAGTTCTTATTTTGATAGAAGAAGGAAGATTGCCATTCGGGTGCACCTCAAATTTGGACCATATAAAAATCAGTTTGGGAACTTTGAAATCCTGTCCCAGGATTCCTGGGACCTGATCTTTGGAGATCTTGATTTAGTTGTTCAAAGTGAAGATGTATTTAGTTTCTCAGTCATGTCTGACTCTTTTGCAACCTCATGCAAAAGCCCGACAGGCTCCTCTGTCCATGGGATTCTCCAGGCAAGAATACTGGAGTGGGTTGCCATTTCCTTCTCCTTCTCCAGGGAATCTTTCCCACATGTCTCTCCTGTGCTCATGCACTGACAGGCAGATTCTTTACCACAAAGTCACCTGGGAAGCCCAAAGTGGAAATAAAAATTCAGTATTTCTTTTCCCTAAAAAACAAAAAGCAAAACAAACAAAAACAACCGTCCCAGATATTTTTCGTGTGACTCAAGTTTGATTTAGGTACTTGCATCATCTCATCACTTATTTTTGATCTTGTGGCTTTACATTGGGGATCTGGCATCAAACTCCTGCAGCTAATTCAGGTTTGTTTGCTTATTTCCAATGGCCATGTTTAAGAGTCATTAGGCTGCATCATTTTTCTTGGCTAAATTTCAGATTCAAATGCTAGAGAAGTTTAATTTATTGATCAACATTCTACACAGTTTCAATAGATTACAACCAACACAGGCTGAAATTTCTTTTTATGGTTAGCAGACATTATTTTTTAAAGTCTTGAAATCTAACAATAATGTTGGTGAATATTTTAGCATTTTTGCCCCCAAAATATTCTTTTCTCATTTTACTTGGTTGATAATTGTCAAAGAGATAGAAAATCTTTTGTATTTTAAGGCAGTTTGGGGTTAATTATTAATCCAAGTAATATATTTCTTAATAAAGAGGACATAAAACAACAAAGGTCATTCTTTAGTGTTATATGAAGATATTAAATGTACTAAATTGCGATAAAGTCAAACTTGAGAGCATAAATGTTGAATATGTTATCATCTTGAATGCATTTGCTTTATGTTAGCCATGACAGGTGTGATGTCCTTGACTTATCATGAGTAGCTTACAGACAAAATGCTGGTGCTACCAGTTGTGGTTGGATTTTTTTTTCTATCTTGCTCCTATGGTGAGATTTCTTCCTTTTTTTCATGTTCTTATCACTTTTTAAAGTTTATTTATTTGTAATTAGAGGATTATTGCTTTACAGTATTGCGTTGGTTTCTGCCATACATCAACATGAATCAGCCATAGGTATACATATGTTCCCTCCCTCCTGAACCTCCCTCCCTCAAGTTTCTTTTATGCTTGATCTTTCTGAGATTTCAGTTGACTTCTTGGCCCTTCTATAAAACAAGGACCATCTTTGGTTTAACGTTATACCCTCGTGTGACAGAAAAATGTTCACAAATTGTTTTACATGTGGATTTGGACTTTCATTGCTATAAAGGGAAATAAATCATTTTGTTTTATTATGGTTGTTGATTCCGTGTGTTTGATACTACAAGGAATGAAAAGAAGCAACGAGATCAGTGGCTGTAACATTGCCGTCTAAGGCTTCTGTGGATTCCAGGTGGTGCTAGTGGTGAAGAATCCACTTGCCAGGGTAGGAGACACAGAGAGCTGAGTTTGATCCCTGGGAAGATGCCCTGGAGTAGGACATGACAACTCACTCCAATATTCTTGCCTGTAAAATTCCACGGACAGAGGAACCTAGAGAGCTGTAGCACATGGGGTTGCAGAATTGGACATGACTGAACAGCACACCTAAACCCTGGGAAACACTGAGAATCTAGAGCTTTTGCCCTCTTTTCATCTGAGGAGTAATCTTCATCTTTTCCTGTCACTCCTATTGACTGTCACTCTCCATCTCCTTCCTCTGTTGAAAGAGAGAGAAGTAATTGAGACAGATTGGGAAGAAGGAGACGGGAAGCAGGAAGAAAAGAAAACCAGCATCTTATCGTCTCTCTACTTTATTCTTAGCTTTTTATATGGTATTATCATATTCAGTCCAAATAATTATCCTGTGAAATAGCCGTTGATTTTCCAGAGGAGAGAATTAGGATTTAGAGAAGTTCATAAGTAGTGGAGCTGAGATTAACGTCCGATATCCCTGACTCCAAGACCTGCTGTTTGTGCTGAGCCACCTGGAGGAGACCTTGGAAAAGACCTAGTTCAGCCTCTTCATCTCTTATCTGAGTAGATTCATTATGTGTATGTTGTTGTTGTATAGTCACCCCGTGTGTCCAGCTCTTTGCGACCCCACGGACTATAGCATGACAGGCCTCTCTGTCCCTCACCTTCTCCTGAAGTTTACCCAAGTTCATGTCCATCGCATCGGTGATGCCATCTGGCCATCTCATCCTGTGTTGCCCTCTTCTTCTTCTGCCCTCCATCTTTCCCAGCATCAGGGACTGATGTGTATGTTACTGTTCATCAAAAACACATCTATCAATGACTGTGATAAACATTAGACACATTATCTAATCTGATGTTCATGTTACAAGGCACAGAGAGGTTAAGTAACCTGTTTAAGTCATTACAGAGTAAATGGTATACAGTCTGGATGTCAACTTGAGGTGATCTGACTCTAGAGTCCATTTTTATACAGTACAGTATGGGTACTATGCCTCGATGTTTTTCTCCTACATGAAGAAACTGTAATTGACAAAGATTAAGTGACATTCCCAAGGTCATCAGCTCTTTGGTGGCAGAACAGGGTCCAGTCTCTGGGTTTTCCGAGGGCAAGTTGTTTGTTCCTTCCTCTGTTGTGCGGTGGGTATCATCTGATCAGAAATGGAATAAAATAAAAACCAAATCAAAATGGAGCTGGAGTGCTTTGCTACACCTGATTCTGCCCCCCTCAGAGTTCAGCCACGTACATTACATTCTCATGAATTGCTAGGGAGTGTGTTCCTCTGTGGGGAATCAGATGTAGAAGTGTTTTTATGAGCCATAGCTATTAAAAATGCACATATCCATACATTATTTCCCTTTTATATTCATGAACACTGACTATAATACATCAAAAAAGGGCTTTTTTGATAGTTCACTTTACAAATTGCTTTAAATTCTAGTTAAAGTTATTCATTGCATGAGATTATTTTTTAAAATTTCTGTATTGTCAAGAGCAGCATGTCAAAATGTGATGAAAATAGTTCTTTTCTCAGAAACACTGGAAACACCTCTTGAGTTTAAGCAAGTTTCCAGTGTAATGTGTATAATAAATCATCTGTCGCTGTTTTAAAATTGTCAGCAACAAATGGAAACTGTAGCACTTAGCAAAGGATCAAGTCCTGAAATAAAAATAATCTTACCTTTTTAACGATCACATGACTTTCCATAAATCAAAGCTGTTTTCTGGAAGAGATTAGTTGCTATCTTTATTGGATGAGCAGTCATGGCTGTTGGCCTTTGATAAGCGGGACCTAGGGTGTGATTTGGGCGTCTTCTTAGGTTCCTTTAGTCCTGGGTGCCTGGAGAGCATGTGGGGAATGGTGTATAGCATGATGAGGGAAAGAGAAATACAGATGATGCTGGAAACCTTGCTCTTGCCCCTCACAGAGGTTAATAACTACATGAAATCAAATTTGTTGTTGTTGTTATTTAGTTACTGAGTCATATTTAACTCTTTTACAACCCTATGGAGCCTGCCAGGCTCCTGTGTCCATAGGATTTTCCTGGCAAGAATACTGGAATCGGTAGCCATTTCCTCCTCCAGAGGATCTTCCAGACCCAGAGATCAAATCTGCATCTTCCACATTGGCAGGCAGATTCTTTACTGCTGAGCCACCTGGGAAGTCCATCAGATCAAATAGAGTATTCTTTATCTCATATTCCTCCTTTTTTCACTGTGTTCTCTCTTACAACCAGGCTGTGTGCTTTAGTTTGATCCTGCAGTAGCGATGAGAAATAGTCACTCATCCATACTTGAGAGAGAATGGTGCAGTGGCACTTCACCTGTCACCTGTGCTCAGAGCATGGCTTGTCCTGCCATGAGGAGCCTTCTATCCCTACTCTTTTATGTCACACACACTAAAATAAAGCGCATGCACACAAAAAGGTAAATGACAAAGACATAAAAAGCCCAGTATCAATGCACAGGAGGTAAAAAAAGTGCAAGTCTGAGAAAATCCCAGCCGCATGCATACCTTTTCCCTTTGCCAAGGATGCAGTAGTAGTTGGGCAGATAACCATACTTCAAAGACTTGTGCCACAGTGAGCATGGATTTGTGCATATCATTTAACCCCCTGAAACTCAATATCTTCGGGGATAAGAGATCAAGACTGATACTATTTAGTGGGCACTGGGAAACCTTTTTCGCTCTTCTCTGCATAAATGCAGCCTGGTTCTACTGGCTTTGTTTATCATTCTGCTTGCTGCTCCCCTAGGAAGAATGAGCTGGATACAATGATTATGTGTGCAAAGGCTGTAAATAACAAGATGGTGCCCTTCGGCCATGCAATAGAGTTTATGTAAATAGGGTCCTCTTGAAACACTCACCTGCCAGACTTCAGACCTAAACATCTTGGACAAAAGTAGGTGTACTGAGGTATTTAGAATGTGTCTGCACACTGTGTGAGGATCTAGTCTTTTTTACTTGTCAACTCTTGCTTTTTTATGTCATATCCAGCCGAACCTCATTATTACATAGTGCTGTGCTAAAGGATTTTTGTGTTTTCCCAGTTGAACCCTACCCTTAAAAGAGAAGAGTGTACTATTGTTAATGTCATTCTGAAGAGAATATTACTAGCTCTAAAGCCACATTAAAAAATATTTCAAGTAATCATAATAAGAGTCTCCTGGGATGGCTTTTTAGTGGGGATACCACTTAAAGTTCTGTAAATCAATTTTAAAAGAAATATATTTATAATGTATACAGTATATGTATACATTATATGATTATATGATATTATATATATGTGTATGTATATATGTATATTTATAATCCTTTGTTCTTATTATGCTAAGGAGCAATATGGGTTGATTCTCAGAGATACATCTACAGGGTGACTTAGCCACAAAGGTTTAGTTACTCATGTTCCCACGCATTTATTACCTCTAGAGAGAAAGTAATTTGCAGCTCTTGTGGACATTTACACTAGACAATGAATATTCAGTAGAATATTTTTTGGAATTTATATCTTAGAGACTGCAGGATAGAGGGCAAATCATTTTCTTCTATTGTCTTTGCTCTCCTTTCCTCTTAAAAAGCTTTCCTCTATAGAAAATAGCTATTGTGCATAAAGTATAGCTGGTTATAAGTACGTGCTGTGTGCAAAGTGAAATTCAGCTAAAACAAATAATGAAAGTAACCACAGAGAGAGCAACACCAGAAGTACTAAGTCACTTCTACACACTTGGTGGGATTGTATAGTGTGATTTTATATATGGAAGCGTCAATTAATATTTTTTTAATGAGTATTGGAGTCACCCTTTGCCTTCTGTAGTCAACCGCTAGTCATTACAGTCATAGTACTTAGGAGCAATTCAACCCTTGGAATAGGCAGGAATGGCTAAATCATATGTGTGTGAAATAGAAGGGGATATCCATATTGGTTAAAATCAATATTCTTTACATTTGTTTGATATGTTTGTGACAGCCCTCGAAATAGCATGCTCATGTGGTTTAATTCTGCTAGTGACATGACACATGAAAAAAAATAAGGCATGTTTCTATTAACACCTCTGTTTTCTTTCTATTAGGGCGTGTTGGAGAGTTTCCTGGGCACCGCTGTCTCTGGAGCCATCTTTTGCCTCTTTGCTGGTCAACCACTCACTATTTTGAGCAGCACAGGACCTGTTCTCGTTTTTGAGAGGCTTCTATTTAATTTCAGCAAGTATGTATATAGATATCAAATTATAAATTAGAGTTGTTGAGTTGTAGAACATTCACAGTCTAGATAGAGCACGAAATAGTGAACTGGAAGTTCCTCAGTCGTGTCTGACTCTTTGCAACCCCGTGGGCTGTAGTCCACCAGGCTTCTCTGTCCATGGGATTCTCCAGGCGAGAGTACTGGAGTGGATTGCCATTCCCTTCTCCAGAGGATCTTTGTGACCCTCTGTTATCTCCAGGGATCAAACCCAGGTCTCCTGCATTGCAGGTGGATTCTTTACTGTCTGAGCCACCAGGGAAGCCTGTCCAGAATAGTAGTTAAGTGGAATTTGGAAATTTTAGCATCTGGAGATCAATCTCAGAGATGGAGTCACCCAGCAGGTGTTAACATTTGATTTGGTGGCGGTCCCTCTGTCGTATTACCTCTCCCCCTCCCCCATTTTCCTCTGCCTTATTGTCCTGCTTTGTGCCTCTGGAGGCTGACACTGGTGGACCCCAGCACACAGGCTCCTCTGCCCTCTGGCTTCCTGTTGGGTTTGGCTAAAGCAGAGCTTCAGGAGCACAGGAAGGCTGAGAGGTCAGGGTGTGTCTGCTTCCCCAACCCCGCTCAGTCACTGCTCTCCCGGGCAGTCTGGCAGTGGCTTGTTCCATCCAGTGGCTCCCCCACCCTGGCTCTGCCCTCACCAGGCTCTGGTGACTCTTCTTTCCTTGGCCTTTCTAAGCTGTTGGGGATGGGACGGGGTTAGAAACTGCTTCCTGACATCTCTAGTGCCTGAGAACCTTGGCATTTTTGTTACTCATTCCTCTGTAAATAGTTCCCATCTTAAAAGTTTTCCTCAGAATCCCATCGAGGTTGCCTTCTGTTTCCTGCTATGATCCTGGCTGACACTGGAGAAGTGAAGTGACTTGTTCAAGGTGGCATAGCTTGTCTATGAAGAGGCCGGGTGCTCCTGTGGTCCACTGCTCCTAAACCCCATTCCTGTATTCTTAACTAATGATAGATTTCTAGAATCAGCTGAGTAACAGCTAACATCTATTGAGTGCTTGGCCATGTTCCAAGTATTATCCTAAGTGCATTACATGTATGCCCTCATTTATTTCTTGTAGCAGTGCTGAGAAGTAGGGACTATATCCTGTTTTATCGATGAGAAAGCAGGCACAGAGTAGGTAATAAATTGCTGATGGTTGTATCAGCCAGTCGTTGGCAGGGCAGGGATTTGAATCCCTGCTTTCTGACTCCAGAGCCTGAACCTCTTGTGGAATCACTCGACATTACTAATGGGCTTGGCAATTGTGGTACCAGTATTTTCTTTTAGAAATTGATGGATCATTTTATGATGGGGAAAATTGAATTAACAAAATTATCTAAATAGCCACATTAGCGCACAAATGGCTTCAAAATCAAATTGGGAATTCCAGCTTCTTTCTAATGAACTTGATACCTCTGAGAGAGAACTGCCTTTACTGGCAGATCTCAGTACAGAGATAGATTGCAGAACTTCATATGGCTTGCTAGCATTCCTTATTGGAATTTCCATATACTTCTACTGTTACACAGTTTTAGGATTTTAATGTTAGAAATGTTATAACCCACTTAATGCCTTGTAGATTAAGGACTCAAATAGTAGGCTTTGAAATTGTGTGGGGACTTCCTTGGTGTTCCAGTGGTTAAGACTCTGCCTGCCAATGCAGGGCACACGAGTTTGATCCGTAGTCCAGGAAGAGCCCACATGCCTTGGAGCCATTAAGCCCATTCACCACAGCTACTAAGCCCATGTACCTAGAGCCTGTGCTCCACTACTAGAGAAAGCCCTTGCACAGCAACAGTGCCGTCATAAATAACTAATAAATAGATAAATAAAATCTTAAAAAATCAACTTAGAAAGATAAAATTATTAAAAGAAAAGAAAAAGAAAGAAACCATATATGCTGTCAAAAGTGATCACGAGAGAGGAGGGAATGAGAATTTAAAACAAGCGTTTTGAAAACTGGGTTGAGGGCAAAAATTGAAGGTCTTCCAAGCATTTAAAGCTTCAAATTTTAAGTAGTGTTATGTTCTCTGTAGATCTTTACCACAAATTCCTCCGTTATAATTCTCAGGAGACCATTGGAAAAAATTCTGCTCCTGTCAGTTTATCAAAAGAGTCAAACAACTTTCATATGTTTAAGAAAACATCGTGTGAGACAAGAAAGCCTTTGTGGGAAGATTAAACAAGCACGTACTATAAACAGGGACAAATGTGCAACCTTTGCAGAAAGATTTATTGTATGCAATGTGATCAGAGCC
Organism: Moschus berezovskii; assembly: GCF_049115385.1. Lineage (NCBI taxonomy): Eukaryota > Metazoa > Chordata > Mammalia > Artiodactyla > Moschidae > Moschus > Moschus berezovskii. The sequence continues at coordinate 96,088,936 of NC_142464.1, forward strand.
TTAATCTACAGAAAATGTTTGCACCCTGGTTTGCTTTAAATAATTGTAGGATTGAGATTATTTCCTTTTGCTAATAAGCAAGTTCCTTTCTCATTTTCCCTTCTGTTTCGTCATCATTGGAAAGGTAAACATAGTTTCAAGTGATTTATCTGCAAATAGCTGTAAAGCAACAAGACACATTTGAGAAACTGTGCTTTAAATCCATCAGGGAGCAACATATGACACTTATGTGGCAAACCTTATTCTTTTATTCACAGTGCTATATAATTTGCTTACATATGGTAACAGCAGTGCTGATATGTCTAGATACAGAGTATTTGTGCAGACCACTGTTTCCCAAAGTGTGTTTCATCATTTACTAGTTCCATTAGATTCTCAATGAAAAAGAAAAATCTGTGATACTAATAAGTCTAGGAAGTGCTGTACATTATTTATTATATTCCCCTGTTGATAATTCACTTTTCAGTTCAGTTCACTTTACCCTTCAGTTTACTAAGGGATCTGAGAAGTCCTTCAGTAAAGAAAGTGTTTTACTATCTTTTGCCCAGGTTTTCCCCATCATATTTTACCTTCTTTTTTTTTTGAGAAATAGATAAATTCTTGTTTTGTGAGTTTAGTGGACTCAAACAGTAACTCCAAATAATCCACAGATTTATCTCTGACTTGGAATATAGGATTTAATATTTGCCTTATCAACTGGAAAACCATAAAAAGGCATATGAAAGATATGCTGTCACTTTTTAAAATTAGTAACAAAATGAAAGAATAGCTCACAACTTTCCAAAACACACATAGTTTTGTTTCTCCAATTCTGCAATCTCATTTGAACTATTTTTACCCACTGTATTTCAGTAATGGGCTTCCCTCATGGCTCAGTGGTAAAGAACTTGCCTGCCAATGCAGGAGGCATGGGTTTGATCTCTAGGTCAGGAAGATCCCCTGGAGAAGGAAAAGGCAACCCATTCCAGTATTCTGGCCTGGGAAATCCCATGGACAGAGGAGCCCGGTGGGCCATAGTCCATTGAGTTGGAAAAGAGTTGGACATGATTTACAACTAAACAACAACAACAATCCCAATAATAGAGAATTGGATTCCTTTTCCTTTTCTTCTAGGAGAAATCTGAAGGGAGTTTAAGCAGTGTGGTCTAAGTCATATAGAAACTTCATGATTAAAGTTGGAATTTATCCTATTTTTCATTTGCTCATTTATTAATTTATTTCTTATATTATTTGAGCAGTTTACTTGTAAACCTTCAAATTATTATTGTCTCCTATTAAGTACCTGGATTTATTCATTCAGTTTAGGGAGTTTATATTTGTTAGTGACTGATTTCTGAAACATGCTTCAAAGGTGAATTCTTCAGTTTTCCTGTATCCTTGGGTTTCTGCTGCTCAAAAGTATCATGTAAATTTCTAGAAACATTGAGTGTTACCAAAAAAATGTACACTGATTTTGTCCTTTTAACTCACCATAGTTTCTTTGGTCTCTACTATCATTTTCCTTTTTATAGCTTATAACTTTTTATAATTTAATTGCTCTTTAAACTTGGCATCACGGGGCCTGATAGTCTTATTGGACGTTAACATTGCCTTTTATTGTAGTCATTACTGTTGATCGGCTTGTTTAAAGTTTCTCATCTTTTTATTCCTCTTTCTTCTTGCTGCTGTAAACATATCACTTTCCTAATGGAGTGATTGGTATTAGTGAATTTATTTGGGTTATTCTTACAGAGACACTCTGGGAATATTTAAGTATTTTAGAGGAGCTGTTTTGGGTATCCTGTTTAGGTCCTAAGATTCAAGTTTATACATGTATTTTTCCCCTTTGTACTCAAACTGATAGTGTTCCTGACCATTAGCTGATGACTAGATTATTTCTTATCCTGTCCTGTAAACATCAATTCTGTAAACAAACACTAGCATTCTTAGAAAACATTGAGGATTGTTCTAATTTTAATCTTTTTAGGAAAGCAAAACTAGGTAATTGTTGGAAACTTTGTTTTAAGGAAAATGTCTGTTGACGCAGAAGTAATAAAATTGTTTCTAAGCTCTGACTCATTGTGTGATAATGTAAATTATACTGTAAATTCCTAGAATTTAGCTTTTTCTAGAGTCTACTTATCTCAGAAAGACATGCATAGGATTCAACACTGGGGTTCCAGACATGGAGGGGACTGTGAAGGAATGGCAAAGACGTCTTTAGAAAGATTTTGGGAAATCTGTAGAAGATAATTTATACCCAAGTGTTACTAATCTCCTGCTTTGGTAATATATTTGAATGTGTGTAATTTGATAAGAAGGAAATAGAGGACGGTGACTTTAAGGCCCACTCTACCATGTGCTAGGGCTTCCCTGGTAGCTCAGATGGTAAAGAATCCGCCTGCAATGCGGGAGACCCAAAGTTAATCCCTGGGTCAGGGAGATCCCCTGGAGCAGGAAATGGCAACTCATTCTAGTATTCTTGCCTGGAGAATTCCATGGACAGAGAAGCCTGATGGGCTAAGTCCATGGGGTCACAAAGAGTCAGACATGACTGAGCAACTAACACAAACACACACACACACTGAATATAAATTGAACAGGAAGAACCACGCTGTAATTTTTAAACACACATACACCACACACTGAATATAAATTGAACAGGAAGAACCACGCTGTAATTTTTAAAAGGACCTGTCCAGTAGTACAGAGAATTGGTTTCTGGTCCAGCTTTGCCATTAAAGCCTTGACATTGGATAAATGGCTTAGTTTCCATTGGCCTTGGTATCTTCATCCACAAAGTAAGGCACATGTGACCACTTAGTGATTAATCAGGATTCTCCAGAAAAGCAGAACCAATACAATGTGTATATTCATCTATAAGAGATTTATCATAACTAATTGGCTCACACAGTTCTAGAGGCCATCATCCAAAACCTGCGAGGTGGCCTAGCAACCTGAAGACGCAGGAGAACTTATGTTCCAGCTCCAAGGCCTTCCGCTGGAGAACTAGACAGAGCCTATGTTATTGATCAAGTCCAAGGGCAGTCTGTCTGCCGGAGAGTCTTCTCTTGCTTGAGGGAAGCTGGTCTTTTTGTTCTTTTCAGTTGAAGAACTGACTGGATGCAGCACACTCTTATTATGGAAGGCAATCTTCTTTACTCAGGTTTACCAATTTAAATGTTAACCTTACCCAAACCACCCTTAAACACCCAGAATAATGTATGACCCAATACCTGAGTCCAGTTGACATATGAAATCAAGCAACTTTTAATTCTAATATTCAGTAAAAGTTTTGGTTGGTCATCACTTGGTTACCTGTAATAGCTCATAAACCAGTGTCAGTAACTTTCTGTCAAGTTGTAGCCTTCAGGTATGGCTTTATTTGAACCCTTTTATACACCAGACATTGTGTTAGGAAGAGAATTTGAATTTTTATTCTAAGAGCAGTGCAAAGCCACCAAAAGACTTTAAACTAGGACATTTGATTTACATTTGAAAAGGTTATTTTGACTGCGATGTGGAAAACAGCTTTGAGTAGGGCAAGCATGGATATTAGTAAGGAGGTTCTTACAAGAATCAGGGAAAGGCTTCTTGGTGGCCTATTCTAGGCTGTTGGTAGTGGACATGTTGACATGATGTCTTTGGGGAAGTATTAAAATATGTAGTTGTCAGTTATTAGAAACTCATGGTATAAAAAGAAAGCCATAGAGCTTTAAGCATGCGTGATCCTTGATTTATTTTTTCTCATACAAGAAATGTGATTACCACTATCTGTTTTTTTCATTGCAAATGATGATAAAAAAAACCTGTTTTAATTCACTGTCCACATAATTGTAAAATAATGAGTGTGAAATGGTAAAATGTCAACATTTGACCCATGTTTTCCTAAATATGAATCTTGAACTAATTCACTTGTAAGAAGTGAAAAGGGTATTGAATAAAGGCCTACTTAAATGGAGGCATCCTATTCTTTTTTTAAATATTGAATCATTTGTTTATTTTTACTTTTTAATTGGAGGACAGTTGCTTTACAGTGTTGTGTTGGTTTCTGCTGTATAATAGCGGGAATCAATCATAACTATATATTTTATATATATCTATGTATATATGTCCTCTCCCTCTTGAGCTCCCTCCCTGCTCCCATCGCACTCCTCTAGGTCATCACAGAGCACCAGGCTGGGTTCCTTGTGTATACAGCAGCTTCCAACTAGTTATCTATTTTATACCTGATATGCTGGGCTGCAGTCCGTGGGGTCGCTAAGGGTCGGACACCACTGAGCGACTTCACTTTCACTTTTCACTTTCACACATTGGAGAATGAAATGGCAGCCCACTCCAGTGTTCTTGCCTGGAGAATACCAGGGACGGGGGAGCCTGGTGGGCTTCCATCTATGGGGTCACACAGAGTCGGACACGACTGAAGCAACTTAGCAGCAGCAGCAGTATATATATGTCAATATTACTTTCTCAATTTGGTCTACCCTCTTCTTCCCCAGCTGTGTCCATAAGTCCATTCTCTACTTCTGCATCTCCATTCCTTCCCTGCAAATAGGTTCATTAATACTATTTTTCTAGACTCCTTATATATCCATTAATATGTGATATTTGCTTTTCTCTTTCTGATTTACTTTACTCTGTATAATAGGCTCTAGGTTCGTCCACATCACTACAGCTGACTCAAATTCATTTGATCCATCTCCCTGTATTGGTGACACTCAGTTCACAAGGGGCATTGCATGCCGTTCATGCCACGTGTCTCCTTGAGCACTCTTTTTCGTCTTCCTGACCTGAACCTCCCTGGCCTATCTCAAAAGTTCTTGCTTACCCTTAAATACTTTTAGTTTTTTCTGCAGGATTATCTATCCCCACCACCTCGCCGAGCCCAAATTAGTCCCACTTCTGTGACACTCTGTGGGAACTTTAGGTATCACTTAGTATTTTGTGGTGTGATTATGTTTATCAGTTTGTCTTTCTCAGTAGACTTTGATGACTTGGGGAAGAGAAAATACTTTCTTAGTGTCTTCCTTAACCAGAAAGCTCACAAAACATTTATTGAACATGTGCTAGGTACCAGTGTTACGCTTTCAAACTGTTTATTTTCTTACCTAGGGAATCATCATTTCAAATGAGAAGATTGAGTGAGGGGTTAGAGAAAGATATTTCATGCAGACAGAAATGACAAGAAAGTGGGGGTCACAGTATTCATATCAGACAAAATAGACTTTAAAACAAAGACCATAAAGAATGATAAAGGACAGTGTATAATGATAAAAGAATCAATACAAGAAGAAAATTAATGGGTCATTTACATTCAAATGGTACGATTACTTTCGTTGTGCTTTTCTCAAACACCTGAAATTATTTCTTAGGCTAGTGTCATTAGGCCAAATCCTAAAAGTATTGCTTCCTGGATAAAATTAAGAATGATCTTTATATCTAATAGCTATAAGTGATCTTATATTTTTAACAATCACTGTACAGTCTTTTGATAGTTTTGTATTGCAGTTTGTGTTCCATGGAGGAGGAGTCTAAATACCTTTTTTTCTTCTTTCCAGGGACCATAATTTTGACTATTTGGAGTTTCGCCTTTGGATCGGCCTCTGGTCGGCCTTTCTGTGTCTCATTTTAGTAGCCACTGATGCCAGCTTCCTGGTTCAGTACTTCACTCGCTTCACTGAAGAGGGCTTTTCTTCTCTGATTAGCTTCATTTTTATCTACGATGCTTTTAAGAAGATGATCAAGCTAGCTGATTACTACCCCATCAACTCCAACTTCAAAGTGGGCTACAATACTCAATTTTCCTGTGTTTGTATGCCGCCTGACCCAGGTCAGAACATCATACTTAGTGTTTATGCTTACCTTGTGTTTGGAGGAAGCCAGAGGCTCCGTGCATGCAAACTTTCAACCTGGTATTATGATCCTCAGAAAAGCGTTTTATTTTATTTTCTCTGAGAAACCATGCAGCTGAATTTATAGTCTCTTTGCCTGAGGTGTCTTAGCCATGTGATTCAACCAGGAGGTGTAACCAGGAGCTCTGGAATGTGAATGTACATTCACACTAGCTCAGTACTTTGAAACTAACTCAAGTGACAGAATTTGCAAGGAAGTTTTGTGTACCTTATTCTTGATCATCTTTGATAGGTGAGAAATAATTTTGTGTATATTATTCTTGATCTTTGTATCTCTATGACAGATATAAGGACCAGACGAACCTAGTCCTCTTGAGCTTCTGTTCCTTATTTCGCTGCTTCCTTATTTCTATAGGAATCTCCTTCTTAATTAAATTCTAGGTAGATTATTTTAAACTTACAGAATAAATATTAATTCACTTTATATAATTTGAAGCAAGAAATTAAAAAATAATTCAGACTAGAATCACCTCGTGATAAAATAGAGCTTTATAGTTCATCTGTGCTAAACAATGTAAATAAGAAAGGAAAGGGAAAGAAGGAACAAAAGAAATAAAAGAAGAATATTATGGTCTTGGAGAAGATTTATATTCTAGCGATAGGAAAGATGTAAAAGTAACTTCTTAGTAAAGAATATGATTCTATAAAACCTAGCACTTTCATATCCATCTTGCTAAACCTGAGTCAGCATAAGAACTTCATCACAAAAAAAGTGCTAAATTTGGTCTTTGGAATTTTTTCTTGGAATTATTTTTCTTTGACTCTTTTCTTGGAACTTTTTCTTTGGAATTATAGAATTCATCATATTTTATAATATGGACGGCATTTGGGGAAAAAGCGTCACTTCGGGTTAAGTTGCTTTAACATCTGCTTTAGTCAAATGAGGCTTTCCTGGTGGCTCAGATGGCAAAGAATCTGCCAGCAATGCAGGAAACCTGGGTTCGATCCCTGGGTTGGAAAGATCCCCTGGAGGAGAGCATGGCAACCCACTCCAGTATTCTGGCCTAGAGAATCCCCATGAACAGAGGAGTCTGGTGGGCTGCAGTCTATGGGGTTGTAAAGAGTGAAAAATGACTGAGTGACCAACACAGCACCCTAAAATGAGGAGTAAACATTTGTGTCAGACAATTAATGCTAATAGCCGTAGTGGTCCTTGGTTGTAACATTAGCTACATTAGCTTAAAATAAAAAGTAGTGCACGATCCATGCTTTTTTGAGTAAGATCTAATAGCACCAGAAGCACAGCAGCGTTTTGAGGGTTTTGTACGCCTGGGTTTGAGTAGGGCAAGTCAGACTCAAGGTGTTAGTTGCTCGGTTGTGTCTGATTCTTTGCGACCCTTTGGACTGTATAGCCCACCAGGCTCCTCTGTCCATGGAATTCTCCAGGCCAGAATACCGGAGCGGGTTGCCATTCCCTTCTCCAGGGGATCTTTCCAACCCAGGGATCAAACCCCGGTCTTCTGCATTGCAGGCAGATTCTTAACCACTCAGCCACCAGGGAAGCCCATTAAAAGTTGGACACATTCATGTACTAGCGACTTTTATCTATAGAGTCTAAGGAAAAACCTCTTACTAGTCACAATAAAACAAACATGGTTATATTATAGACTAGAATGATTAATGCTTACGAATTTTTAAAAACTCAGCAAGATCCTATAAAGAGTTTCAGTGCCTGTGCAGGCTGTGTCCTATGACTCAGATATTTTGGTGATGTATCTGCATTGTTCTGTACCATTTTGGTGGAGAAATCTTACAAGACCAATATGCATCTTGAGAGATGAAAAAGAGCAGCCTCTCGCTACAAATGGGTCGGTCAGTGACACTGGTGAGAAGATGGGGCCTTGTTGGGCTTTGCACTTATGGTTTCTTTTTCTCTTTTTAAGGAAAGTCAGTTCACATTAAAATAAACCCTATGCATAAAAGCAAGGAGAAACAAGTAAAAAGTGGAAATTTAAAGATTCAGGCAACATGAATGCGGTAGATATAAAGGCCTATTACCGTTAAGATGTACACTGTTTAGAAGTACTTCAGAACTTAAAAAACGCTTGGAAAGAGTAAACAATACGTGATAGATAAGATTAGAATCAATTAAGTATGCTCCCCAGAGAAACCCAGAAGGCGTGTATTACCGTTACACAAGTGTTAGAATGCTTCCTAGGAGAGGAGGTGATAAGACCTCTTTTAATCATGCATCCTAGACTTTGAGGTGAAGTCTAAACTACACATGTGCAAAATACTGGATCATAGACATATTTTATGGTGGGATTTTGGACTTTCCTTTCTACTTATTTATTTCTATGCATTTATATGTCTCTTTACTTGTGGAAAAGTCTGTATGCTGACTTTTTTAGGCATTCTGAGTAATCGTATGTTAAGAATTTCTAGAGGAAAAAAATTGCTACCAGCTGTGTTAAGGTTTGAAGTATTCGTAAAGCCAGATGAGGGCTTTGTCAGCACACCTGCCACAAAGATCTCCCTAGTGTCAGCCCCACACCGACCTGAGGCTAACGGAAAAACTTGCATGTATTGTTTTAATTGGATGCTGGTGGAGTAGGTCATTTGGAACCAGGAAGACATACCTGAATGCATTTCCACTGAAAAATACAACAAAGATTTTACATGTAATTTTCCTTTCAGGAAGGATCTCTGTTTTCTTGAGACACTGGTATTGAGGCTTGAACCGATTTTATCCATGTATAGCAAGTGCTGGCTGAAGTGGTGATAATTCTTCCTTTGACGTGTTTCCCCTCGGTTGTGTAAAAAGCCTGTCTTAAATAGCTAGTTTTTGTCTTGGAAGGATTCTGACAATTCCCACTACCTCTATGGGGTACCAGTAAAGTAGGGTAGCAGGACTTTGAAGTTGGAAAATCTTGTGTTCAAGTCCTGCTTGGCTAAGGCCCTGTGTGTGACTGGACAAGTTCCTTTCTCCAAGGTCGCTTTGCCTCACCTTCCTCATGTGTAAAATGGGGTTAATAATACCGCCTACCTTATAGAATTGTTTTGAAGGAAAAAAATGAGGCATTATAGAATATTTAGGACAGTTTCTAATAAGTAATCAAATGTTAGCCATTTAACAACCATTATAATTGTTTTGTTATTAAAATTTAGGGTTTGTAAGTATGAACAATAGGACAAACAAACCAGTCTTCATCACCTTCCCTTCTAAGCAAATGTCGTTGCACAGTTGGCTCATTTTGCAACAAGACTGTTGCTTGCACCCCTTAGTTTTAGAGTCATTCAGATAAGTGGCACTCATGGAAGGTACGTACATAAATGTGAGGGAGTATAGGCTTCCTCCATGGCTCAAACAGTCAAGAATCTGCATGCTAATGCAGGAGACCAGGATTCAATCCCTGGGTCAGGATGATCACCTGGAGAAGGGCATGGCAATCCACTCTAGTATTCTTTCCTGGAGAATCCCACGGACAGAGGAGTATGGCGGGCTACAGTTCATGGGATTGTAAGGATTTGGACACAACTGAGTAACACACACACACATGGAGATGAAATCTGTTTCTGGTGTGGATAAAGGCAAATGCATTTCCAGGACAATCTCATGTTTTACAAAACTTTTAAGATTAATGATTGTGTATTTCTCTCACAGCCTTAATACTTTTTGATAGAACACTACATAGACCCACAATACATTTAGTAATTCGACAACAAACTGAAAACCAACAGTAAAAGAATAATACAGTTGCATGTACAGCTAGAGTAAGTGTTCTAAAAACAACAAAAGACTGGCCTTTCATCGCAACATGCACTCCTAGTAAAAGAATTCAATCAATGAGTCAATAATATTTAAACTGGCGGATGACTTGTTTTTCAACACTGGTGCAGTCTGTAACAATGAACCAGCAACTGCGCAGATGGAGTCGTGATCCTGCAAACTAAGAAATGATTTTACAGGAAAGGAAATCAGGGTCATTTAATCACTAAGAAAACTATTTTCATGGCCACAGTAACATTGTGGGGTTTTTTTTGGTGCTTTGTGAAGACAGCTCTTTCTCCTCCCTACCTGATCTTTCTTGTTCTCACTTGCTTCCATAAAACTTTATCACTTCCTGAGTTTCCATTTCTTAAGGCACCTTTTCCTCCTTTCTTCCTGCCCCCATCTGCTGCTCAGTAAACCTAAGTCGTATACTCAGCTTCTCACATATTGAAAGACTAGGGAACCTCAGTCTTCAGTTGCTAAGAGGGAAGTTAGCCGTGGGACACATTAGGTTTTTAGCACATGGCTTTTGTGCTTACATTCACTTTTCTTAGAAATATGGTAGTTATTAATTAATGTAGAGGTAATAGGTGTTCTGTTTCCTACTATGCCTTGATGGTTACATTGCAGAGATGTATAAGGAAGAAGATAATTTAGAAAACCCAAAGTGGGAAGAATTGGGTGATTAGGATTGACATATATGCCTGATTGATGCTATGTATAAAATAGATAACTAATGAGAACCTATAAGTTAGTTCCTTAACCTGTAGTTCAGGGGACTCTCCTCAGTGCTCTGTAGTGACCTAAATGGGAAGGAAATCCAAAACAGAGGGACTGTATTATATGTATAGTTGTTTCACTTTGCTGTACAAAAGAAACTAACAACACATTGTAAAGCAACTGTGCTGCTGCTGCTAAGTTGCTTCAGTCATGTCTGACTCGCCCGCCAGACTCCATCTCCATGGGATTCTTCAGGCAAGAATACTGGAGTGGGTTGCTGTACCCTCCTCCAGGTGATCTTCTTGACCCAGGGATCGAACCCACATCTCATGTCTCCTAAACCAGCAGGTGGGTTCTTAGCAACTAGCGCCACTTGGGAAGTACAAAGCAGCTATTACTTCAATACATTTTTTTTAAAAAGGCCAAAGTAAAAACTGAAACATATTCAGTTGAAAGGCAACTTATAGTGTTTTGTCACCAAAATCCCAATTTAAAAAATTGTCAGTGTGATAAAGTGTAAATCAGAGTGTGTTGGAGTTTGAATTTTAGCTCTAGCTAGCAGTGTGATCTTGGACCAAGCTAATTTCCTAATCTCTTTGTCTCATAACCTGTGAGCCAGGTTAGTAATTGTACCTACTCTTAGAGGTTACTATAAGGATTAAATGAAACAGTACATGTAAAATTAGTTGGCTCATAATAGACACTGAGTAAAATTTTGTTCTTTTTCTCATTCCCATTATCCCACAAAAGATGCCCCAGCAGTTAAATCTTTTAGTTGTATTCTTTCAAAGGGATTCAAGCATTTAACTTCCTCTGAAATTTCCTAGAAAAGGACTCTGACTAGGCTTCCACTGGAAGCTTACCAACAAACAAACAAAAACCAAGGAACTGTTGTAGATAAATATGAAACATTGTAGCAAAATTGTTAGAAAAAAATGTTCAGAAGTTCAGTGCATCATAGTTAGATCATTTACTACTGTTCTCCTGAATCTCAAGACTACAGAAGTGTTGTACACTATACATAGTCACGTAGAAAAAGGCTTTCAAGCCCCAGAGATGAGATGTTTAGTTCCTTTAAGAAGAAACTATCTATTCAAAAATGTAAATGCTAGAATTCTATAAATAGGGACCAGGAAGTAGACTTGACTCCCTTTTTTCCCCACTCCTTTTCTTCTTTCTTCTGCCTTTTTTCCCCTTCCCCTTCTGCCATCAACAAAAATTCACTAAGTCTCTAGTCATTGCTTAAGAATTGTGCTACTTGCAATGAAGTAGAACTCATGCTCCCTCACGTGTGCGTTGCTTTTTATAAAACTTACTTTTAAGATAGTGTTAATTACCTTTAGAATGAATAAGGTCAGAAATACATCTGACCTCGACTTTAGAAATAAATTTCTACTGTAATACCTGTCTTCATTTGCCTAGTGTGTCAAGGGTGGCACTGACTATACACCTAAGGGCATGGTTAATGTTTTGGAAAGGGTCAAAATAAATCTTCTGAGCAGGTGTTGGTTTTGTATCTGGAGAGAAAAAAAGGCTTGTTAAATATGACAAGCAAATTAGATATTCAAGAAAAATAGCCTCAAGGGGACAGAGAGGATACTTTACTCTTAACAGAAGGGATATATTTTATTGATTCACTGTTGACTGTTCCAGGGAGAACATGCTTAATAATGGATGAATGATGAAGAGGAATAAAACCTCTCGCAGGCACCCAGTGCATTACTGTCTAGTATTTCTAAGTAAAATGTGGTCTTTTCCCAGACCAAGTCAAGTGATGGTAGTAAGCATGGCTTCCATTGCCACACTTTGGTTTTGTTTACAGCTTGAGGAGGTTTCCAAATGCTCTAAAACAGTTCTCTCTGGAGTGGAATTTTATTACTATTTTTTGTGTGTATAATTTTTCTATTATCTTAGCAAATGCTATGCACCTGTGCGTCGTAACCATTAAAAAAGAACTGCCGGCTCATTGTCTCCTGCAGTCCCATTTTACAGTCAGTGAAGGAAATGCAGGAGACACAGGAGATGCGGGTTTGATCCCCAATTCAGGAAGATTCCCTGGGGGAGGAAACGGCAGCCCACTCCAGTGTTCTTGCCTGGAGAATCTCATGGACAGAGGAGCCTGGTGGGCTGTAGTCCACGGGGTGGCAAAGAGTCCAGCACAACTGAGCATGCACATATGCATGTAAGTGCTTCATAGTTAGCCCATTAAAAGAAAATTAGGACATAAAAGGTAATCCTAATTCATCTTCCATGACCTGCATCATATTATATTCAGTTTGACTTTTATTATATGGTATTCCCTCTTTAGATAAGGTAGTTTTAAATTGTAGTCTGAGGGTTGAAGAGGAACGGCAGAGCCTTCTGGTATAGTCTTGCTTAGGTTTGCATTTGCCACGCTACTTTACCAGCACAGCTGACATTTTGTTTTTCGTGGTAACATGGTCTTTTGAGATAACCATAGACATTTGAAAGACCCATCATTTTAATTTCCTTTAACTGACCTAGCTTATATTTCAGTAGCATCTGTATAACCCTTGCAAGAATCAGAAAAGGAGAAGCAATGATTTTGGATAATCACCAGACCTGGATAATTCTCTAGCTTTGGGTTTGTGTAAAATCCAGACTAGGAAAATGTACCCCCAGAATAATGTCTTATGTATACTGAGATGTAAAGATGGGTGGGGATGAGAGAGAAGTTTTTGTGAAAGTAGTGGCTGAATATATCCAGCTTAATACCAGATAGTAGCTCAGCTCCAGGGCAACATCATAAGTGAGTATGTGAATAGTGTTCATGGAATAAAGAGCATCATAACTTAAACTTGTCCATTGACCTTGAAAATCTCAAGCATGAGGCTGGTTAACACAGGAAAATAAAGGATAATAACAAGAAATAGTGAATAAAAACTTTCTGTTAATTTTAAGACTTCAGGCTGGGATAATGACAGATAATTTTCCAAAAGTTACTCCTCCCAGTTTTCCTCCTTCACTTTGTCATCCTTGAAAATCTGTGTTTGCCCTTTTATTGATTTGGACACTTAAACCATAAATATGTGAGTTATCAAGAGGCACTCATGTGCTCAAGTTTTTCAGAACCCTTAAATAAATCTGACATGACCATACAGGCAAGAAACTTATTCAGCTTTATTCTGTACTCATTTCCCAGTTACTCTTGCCTTAAGATGTTGCTTAAATGGAATGGAATACAGCATTAAAATTTCATTATCATGGAGGATATTGTTAAATTTTTTCTTATTCAGAGCAAGTTAATCAGTTCCCCCCTAAGAAGCTAGGTTGAAGATACAAATTCAGATTTGACTAACATTCTCTAAGTGCCTTTCAAATGCAACACATTTTATTGATACATAGTTGATTTATAGTGTGTTAATTTCTACTGTACAACAAAGTGATTCTGTTGTATAAATATATATATATATACACACACATTCTTTTGCATATTCCATTTTGGTTTATCACAGAATACTGAATACAGTTCCCTGTGCTATGCAGGAGGAGCTTGTTGCTTATCTATTCTCTATGTAATACTTTGTATCTGCTATCCCCAAACTCCCAGTCCTTCCCTCCTCCACTCTCCCTCCCACTTGGTAACCACAAACGTGTTCTCCGTGTCTGTGTTTGTTTCTGTTTTATAAATAATTTCAGTTGTGTCATATTTTAGATTCCACATATAAGTGGTATCATATGGTATTCGCTTTCCTCTTCCTGATTTCCTTCACTTAGGGTGATGATATCTAGGTTCATTCATATTGCAGCAAATGGTATTTTCATTCTTTTTATGGCTGAGTAGTATTCCATTGTATCACATTTTCTATATTGATCTATCAATGGCCATTTAGGTTTTTCCATGTCTTGTAAATAATGCTACAGTCAACATTGGCGTACATGTATCTTTTTGAATTATAGTTTTGTTTGGAAATGTGCACAGCTTCCCTGGTAGCTCAGGTGATAAAGGATCTGCCTGCAATGTGGGAGACCTGGGTTCGAGACCTGGGTTCAATACCTGGGTTGGGAAGATCTCCTGCAGAAGGGAAAGGCTACCCACTCCAGTATTCTGGCCTGGAGAATTCCATGGACTGTAAAGTCTATGGGGTTGCAAAGAGTCAGACACGACTGAGTGACTTTCACTTTCACTGGATATGTGCACAGGAAAGGGACTACAGTTATATGCCAACTCTGTTTTTAGTTGTTTGAGGAACCTCCAAATTGTTTCCCATAGTGTCTGTGCCAATTTACATTCCCACCAACGATGTAGGAAGGTTTTCCTCTCCAGCATTTATTATTTGTAGACTTTTTAATGACTTCCCAGGTGGCACTAATGGTGAAGAATCCTCCTGCCAGTGCAGAAGCTGCCAGAGATGCAGGTTTGATCCCTGGGTTTGGAAGATCCCCTGGAGTAGGAAATGGCAACCCACTCCAGTATTTTTTAATAACAGCCATTCTGACCAGTGTGAGGTGGTACCTCTTTGTAGTTTTGATTTGCCTTTCTCTAATAATTAGCTATGTCGAGCATCTTTTCATGTACCCGTTGGTCATCTGTGTGACAGACACATTTTTAAATGTCTATTACTATCTATGTTCCTTTCTCCATTCCAGAGGATCAGTTAGCATTTGATACACAGAAAAGAGGATCAAAGGAACATAAAATGACCAAGCTGTGTAAATTACCTGAAACCAACTATGGGACACAGACTATCCCAATGATAACTAGCTCATTCTAAATTAGCCAGGTTCCTAGGGCAAAGTGTTCTTTGCTCATAAGCTGTGGTGCTGAGCAAATAGTGAGACGCAGAATACAATGTTTTGGCTTTTCCGTTTCACCTTTCCAGAATCCTATTTAAGGATATTACAGATTCTTTTTGCACAGATCATTCTGCAGTTGGTTGCCAAAATATTTGCATTTTATATGTCTGGATCCAAGTGGTGATCAAGGGCTCTTGTAGACCAAATTCCCAATTGGAATTGATCATTTTCTCGCCTGTGAGCTTATAGAAATTTATTTTTAATCTTATTTTGGGCTCAACCATATTTTGCCAATATGTATTTATAGAAGTGCTTGCTTATATATTTATTTTGAAGTCTTTCTTTTGAAGCAACTACTTATTGTAATAAGTTCAGTTCAGTCGGTTCAGTCACTCAGTCGTGTCCGACTCTTTGCGACCCCGTGAATCACAGCACGCCAGGCCTCTCTGTCCATCACCAATTCCCAGAGTTCACTCAAATTCATGTCCATCGACTCGGTGATGCCATCCAGCCATCTCATTCTCTGTCGTCCCCTTCTTCTTCCGCCGCCAATCCTTCCCAGCATCAGAGTCTTTTCCAGTGAGTCAACTCGTCGCATGAGGTAGCCAAAGTATTGCAGTTTCAGCTTTAGCATCAGTCCTTCCAATGAACACCCAGGACTGATCTCCTTTAGAATGGACTGGTTGGATCTCCTTGCAGTCCAAGGGACTCTCAAGAGTCTTCTCCAACACCACAGTTCAAAAGCATCAATTATTCGGTGCTCAGCTTTCTTCACAGTCCAACTCTCACATCCATACATGACCACTGGAAAAACCATAGCCTTGACTAGACGGACCTTGGTTGGCAAAGTAATGTCTCTGCTTTTTAATATACTATCTAGGTTGGTCATAACTATCCTTCCAAGGAGTAAGCGTCTTTTAATTTCCTGGCTGCAGTCAGCATCCGCAGTGATTTTGGAGCCCAAAAAAATAAAGTCTGACACCGTTTCACTATTACCCCATCTATTTCCCATGAAGTGATGGGACCAGATGCCATGATCTTTGTTTTCTGAATGTTGAGCTTCAAGCCAACTTTTTCTCTCTCCTCTTTCACTTTCTTCAAGAGGCTTTTGAGTTCCTCTTCACTTTCTGCCATAAGGGTAGAAAGGCAATGCCAAAGAATGCGCAAACTACCGCACAATTGCACTCATCTCACATGCTAGTAAAGTCATGCTCTAAATTCTCCAAGCCAGGCTTCAGCAATATGTGAACCGTGAGCTCCCAGATGTTCAAGCAGGTTTTAGAAAAGGCAGAGGCACCAGAGATCAAATTGCCAACATCCGCTGGATCATGGAGAAAGCAAGAGAGTTCCAGAAAACTATCTCTTTCTGCTTCATTGACTATGCCAAAGCCTTTGACTGTGGAATAAACTGTGGAACATTCTGAAAGAGATGGGAATCCCAGACCACCTGACCTGCCTGTTGAGAAACCTGTATGCAGGTCAGGAAGCAACAGTGAGAACTGTACATGGAACAACAGACTGGTTCCAAATAGGAAAAGGCATATGTCAAGGTTGTATACTGTCATCCTGATTATTTAACTTATATGCAGAGTACATCATGAGGAAGGCTGGGCTGGAAGAAGCACAAGCTGGAATCAAGATTGCTGGGAGAAATATCAATAACCTCAGATATGCAGATTGTAATAAGCAGGAAAAATATATTATTCTTACTATCATTTTGATACTGGTCTTTTGGGATTTGGGGAGCCAGTGTGCATAGCTTGTCTCGGAGGAAAACCAAAAAGACAAAAGTTATTTAGATTAGCAAATTGATGTATATCAAGAACTGGAGAGCAGTTACTAAAAGTTCAGATTGGAACTCAGTGGTCTTTATTATCTGTCATTTATTTCACAAAAAAAAGGAGCCTGGAATATCATCCTCCTCCCTCCTCACTTCTTGAGTTTAGGCAGAAAGTATGTTACAAAACAACCTTCACTCTCTTATGACAGGAAGCTCACAAAATTGCATTAAAGAATCTAGCTCACAAAGGACAGCTTCAGAGACACCAGCTAAATAGTGCCTTTGAGGTCACATGTGCTGTTTTTCTTCAAATGCTCAGACAGGTCAGACATTTCAGTTTACGGTGGAGAGAGCCATCTAACGTGGGTGAATTGTAATTCCCCACCTTGAATTCAGTGGCCAACATAAATCATTTTGATTCTGATAAATAGAAATGCGAGGTGGGGGAAAATAGGGTGAACAAGGTTTTGGCAGCAGCTCTCCTTTTGGTTGACTCTGTAATCCTGGGCAAGAAACCTAGCACATCTTGCCTCAGAGTCCCATCCAGTGTGAAACAGGTATAAAAATATACCTGCTACATGTGTCTTCTGTGTTTTAAAATAAACAAATGGAATAATGTAAGAAAATGTACTTAAAGCTTCTTAGAACGTAATAGTAATAGACTTCTAGGCTTTAATAATAATAATTTACTAACATCTTCTTTCTTTGGGCCAAGCATCCTCTATCCTATTTTGATTCTTTCTGTGACCTGCAATTAAACACTAAGAATGAGAAAACTGAGTCTGCAGGTGTGCTAGTTTTACTGATGAAGTAGGGAAGCCCTCCCTTGCAGCAGCTAGAATTAAGTAACAATTCCAGGTGAGATCGGGCGCGTTCAGGGTGGTATGGCCATAGACTAGAATTAAGTAACAATTCCAAAGCCTTCAAAGATCAGAATGGATTGAGAAAAACTAGGACTGAAGTATTTTATTCCCTTTTATTTGTTTTCCATATTTCAATTCTTTTGCCTTTATCTGCTGTCATTCATTTGTAGTCACTACATGACCCCATTCCTAGCTTCTTTTATTGTTAGTAAACAAATATTTCAGCTTTATTGAAATGTGTGTGTGTGTGTGTTCAGTCATGTCTGACTCTTTTGCAATCCCATGGACTATAACCCACCAGGCTCCTCTGTCCATGAAATTTTTCAGGCAAGAGTAGTAGAGTGGGTTGCCATTTCTTACTGAAGGGGATCTTTCCAACCCAGGGACTGAACCTGTGTCTCTTGCATCTCATTCATTGGTGGGCAGATTCCTTACCACAAACTCCACCAGGGAAGCCCTTATTGAAGTATAACTGACAAATAAAATTATGTATGAAGTGTACAACTCACTGATCTCATTATGCATGTATATTGCGAAGGGATTTCCATTAAGTTAATTAACGTATCCATTACTTCACATATTTATATGTGTTTGGTGAGAACACTTAACTTATACTCTCTTTAGAAATTTCAGTTATATAGTATAGTATTATCAGCTATAGTTATCATCTTATAATTAGATCCTCAGACCTTAGTTCTCTTACCACTGGAAATTTGTACCTTTTTACCAACTCTCCCTATTTCTCTCACCCCCAAGTCCTGGTGAACACCATTCTATTCTGTTTCTATGGGTTTGACTTTTTTTTTTAAGATTCCACATATAAATGATATTATGCAGTTTTGTCTTTCCATGTCTGACTTATGTTACTTAGCATACATAATGTCCTACAGGTTCATCCATGTTTTTGAAAGTGGCAGGATTTGCTTTTTTTAAGGTTGAATAATCAACAGATATTTTTGAGCTCCTGTTAGTTCAGTGCCAGACTAGGCAGATTCCGGGAAAAAAACAGTGAATAGGGCATGCCCCTTTTCACCTTCCTTCAGGGCTCTGATGTTCTAACTTTCAGCAGTCAAATAAACCTGTTTGTTTCCTCTAAAAAGTTTATATAAGTGAGACCTAAAACATGGCAAACTAAGAGGACAAGTTACAGATGTTGGGGCCTGGGTTGGGGGTGGGAATGATCTGGGACCAAACAATAATTAGCAGTTTGGATATTGAATGAGCTTTGTGATCCTCAAAAACAAAAACTTGGTGTGCTTTTTCATATTTTCATATATTAGAGATAGTCTCTGCATAATAATATATTTTCTAATACATAAAGCTCCATGTAATAGGAAAAGGGCTTATCTGATAAAGAAAAATCTTATAGAATACTTTTGAAATACTGTGTTTTAATTTTGGACTCATAAATGGAAAGAAAATAATGAAATATTTCAAAGAAGAATGTTGGTTTAATAAATAATTTAGGTTCTTCTATAGTTAAGTTCAGTTCAGTCACTCAGTCGTGTCCAGCTCTTTGTAACCCCATGGACTGCAGCTTACCAGCCTTCCCTGTCCGTTACCAACTCCCAGCGCTTGCTCAAACTCATGTCTGAGTCGGTAATGCCATCTAACCATCTCATCCTCTGTTGTCCACTTTTCCTCCTGCCTTCAGTCTTGCCCAGCAACAGGGTCTTTTCCAATGAGTCAGTTCTTTGCATTAGGTGGCTGAAGTATTGGAGCTTCAGCTTCAGCACCAGTCCTTCCAATGAATATTCAGGGTTGATTTCCTTTAGGATTGACTGGTTTGATCTCCTTGCAGTCTGAGGGACACTCAGGAGTCTTCTCCAACACCACAGTTCAAAAGCATTAATTCTTTGGTGCTCAGCTTTCTTTATGGTCCAACTCTCACATCCATACATGACTACTGGAAAAACCATAGCTTTAACCAGACAGACCTTTGTTAGCAACGTAATGTTTCTGCTTTTTAATATGTTGTCTAGGTTGATCATAGCTTTTCTTCCAAGGAGCAAGTGTCTTTTAATTTCATGGCTACAGTCACCATCTGATTTTGGTATCCAAGAAGTTGTTATGCAAGTGACATCTTATTAATTCCACAAATGATGTCAAACTATATGAAAATAATTTAAAATTAGATTAAATGTGCATGCCCATTATAATAAATTATATATAATTTACTATTTAGTATTTTTTTGTTTGCACACATTTTTCAGAGAATACTGCCTCCTATGAATTCCACAGTTCCAAAATCAGATGATTATTAATTAGTAAAGCTTCAATTTATAAGATTTAACTGTATGTGCAGCCATAATCAACCAATTTCCTCACTTATTAACAATCATTTTTTTCCACTAGGTAAAATATATTGAATACTGTTTTGTAATAGAGGAGATTTCTTTTTCTTTTGAAACCTTAAACAAATTACAATAACATCTCCTTAAATATTTGTCATTCTTTCTTATCAAATTAGAGCATAAAAGACGTGTCCAAATTTTTGGTTATTTTATCTAGGTGAAAGGTAAATGCAGTTATAATAAAGAAAAATTTATTGTGCCTTTATGTTTTTGTGGAAGACATTTTTAAATGCCTGATCCTGCTTTTTTAAATTACTAATTATGAATATGGGTCACTTTAATCTTATTTTTATAATAAAAAATGGTGTTTTTCTTACAGTTAATATCTCAGTGTCTAATGATACCACATTAGCTCCTGAAGATTTGCCAACCATTTCTTCTCCTGACGTGGTAAGTGACTTAATATTTTAAATCATTTGCATATTGTATATTCTAATTATAATATTCATGATATGATGTTTCCTGCCATTCAACAATCCTAGTCTGAACACATATTTAATAGTCAGTGATATTGTAGGGAAAGAAAAAACACTTTCTGCATTCTGATCAACTGTTTTTTTCTTTTCCTTTTTTCTTTCAAACTGCAGTATTTATTCCTATAACACAATTTTCAAACCTTCTCAGGAATTTGACTACTATATCTATTAATTATCAGCTTGAAATATTTTCACAAGGGAAAGTGAGGTACGTTGCGAAGTGAGAGCATGGAATCCTCTCTTTGTTTCTAGTACGATTACAAATTCTTCTGATGACCAGATGGTACTATGTTCCCTTCACTGAGGGTGATTGTAGCAGGACATTTCCCGTGTCACTTAGAAAGGACTGTGCCTTTGTCACATGATATCCTTTCCCATGGCTTGTAACCAAGGCTCTTTAAGAGACTGGAACTAAGCTTTAAAAATGAGCTGTTTTGCATGGAAGGTCACACACTGGAAGAAGACTTTTGTGTTGGAGAAAAAGGGGCAAGTGCTGTTTCAGACTTGCAATTGTGTTCCTTCTTCTCAGGATATGGAATCTTACCAAGGAATATCAATCTCTCAGTTATAAAGACAGAAACCATAATACTTTGTATTGATAGAATGCCCATCTCTCAGGAGACCAGAACACTTCTGGAGATATTATATAATCAGTGCCCACAACATCCCTTTCAAAGATGACGCTTTGTATCTTTCCTGAATATCCCTCACTTGACCCTGTTTCTCTCGTTTTCACATTCAATGGGTCTCTTGACTTCTTTCCTTACTGTTTTCTCTGCCTTTCTCCAAACTTTGCCTCTTTGTTTCATCCATGTTTGAGAGCACGCGAGCGTGCACAAGTGTGTGTGTGTGTGTGTGTGTGTGAAAGAGATATGTATATGTCTTAAGGGCAACATAGAGAAAAAAATTCAGTTTTCAATCTTTGAGCCAGCTGACCTGGTGCCTAAAAGGATATAGCTTAAAACAGAGAAAAGTACTTCCTCCTAGACTTTTAAGAAACTTATTTAAAACCTAATTAAAAAATATATGTAACTAATTAAGATGGTTAATTTGGAATAAAAATTAACAAAACATTTACTTCCAATGACTTGAAAAGAGATTGTTTCCTAACTTAATTCTTTTTGTAACTAATCAAGTAAAGTTTTAAAGTGAAAGTGTTAGTCGCTCAGTCATGTTTGACTTTTTGTGACCACGGACTGTAGCTCGCCAGGCTCCTCTGTCCATGGAATTCTCCAGGCAAGAATATTGGAGTGGGTTGCCATTTCCTTCTCTAGGGAATTGTCCTGACCCAGGGATTGAACCTGTATCTCCTGAATTACCAGCTGGTTTTTTACCATCTGAGCCGCCAGGGAAGCCCTGAACTAGTAAATTTTTAAGTCCTGTCTTTGGGCAAGTCCTGGAGAGACTCTTGTAATTGACATGTAATTATACTAAGATGTCACTATAAGATTCATGGAAAACAAATGGAAGTTGTGGTTGACTTCTGATATGACTGTGATGTACACTCACTCTAATGATAATAATTTAGCTACCATTTATAAAGCATCTACAAGAGACCAGTTGTTTTATACATATTATCATTATTGTAAACCTTAATGTGTATTGTGATCATCTATACAACCTACCAGGCATAATTATCTCCATTTTATAAATGAGAGTGACTGAAGCCCCAGAAGGTAAATAACCTTTTCTTGCTTTAGGTCATGTAGCCATAAGTCAGTAGAACAAAGATTGAACTGAAATTTGGGTGGTTCCATAACCTGTGGTATAGCTAGTACACCGTGATGCTTCAGTGTTTTCAAATTGAAATGTTTACTATTGTTTACTCTTTCCATCCCTATGAAT
The DNA here is from genome assembly GCF_049115385.1 of Moschus berezovskii. NCBI lineage: Eukaryota > Metazoa > Chordata > Mammalia > Artiodactyla > Moschidae > Moschus > Moschus berezovskii. The sequence goes on from NC_142464.1 coordinate 96,111,335, forward strand.
GCTCTATACTCCAGGACAATAGTCTCCTCGTGTGTATCAATTACGTACCTTAATTAATATGTTCAGTTTCTATGTCCAGATCCTCTAGAGAAGAAATTAGGGCAAAACATGTAATGCATGTGTGGATGTAATTATAAAGGACAACTTTTTTTCTAGCCTTCATTTCTCCTTTTCTGTCTGTATCAATCCCTTTATGTATACTTTGCATAAACACACACACATACGTATATATATACATGATCTAGAAATGAATGTTAGAAAGGTAATATGATTTATTATCATCAATTATAGCACCTACTAGGGGCCAGGCTATTTACATTAATTGTCTATAATCCTCACAATACCTTTATGAGTTACGGTGTTACCTGTATTTTATAGATGAATCAGAGGCTTATAAAGCTTAGCTCACTTTTCAAAGGCCATATGACCAGTATACAGTAAAATCAGAATTTGAACTCAGGCTTTCTAACTCCAAAATCTGCCTATTTCCATTCTTTGGGGAAGCAGAACAGCATGTCATGTAGAAAGACTTACAGATACTGAGTTCTTATACCAGACTGCTTGGTTGCAAATGCAGGACTCCACTACTTTAATCACAAGCTGTGGAACCTTCTCAGCTTCCCATTGTAAAATGATGATGAGAAGAGTATTTCTCTCAGAGACACTAGAAGAGCCAGATTAATAAATAGGCGGCCAGCAAAGTGGCTGGCACATACTTGTCTCTCGATCAATGTTCAGTGCTGTTTTTGTTCTTTTCAGGTGTTCTTATCATTCCACTAGGCCATTTGCCACCATCACTCAGGTTGGTGGAGAGAAGAAATTGATAGCCACTGCTTCTGACCACTTACTGGGTCCTCTGTGTGTTTGGCCACCCTAGCTCGGCTAGCCTGAACCTTTCCTAGGACCTACAGTCAACAGGGCTTCATTTCCTTCTTTTCATTCAGCGATAATTAGGTCAGGAAAGAAGATGCTGTAAAAGTGACGTGCAGCCCTTGGGCACCGTGAGACTCCCTCTCACAGGGCTCCAAGAACATCCTGTCAGACAGAGCAAGGGAGGCCTTTGCTCTTTAGCTTCATTAGCCTAAAGACAAGCTTTCTTCTTCCTAGTGGTGTGGGTGTGTTTTCAGGGGAAAGAGCAGGAAAACAGGGCATGAGAGCGTTTAGACAGAGGTGAGAACACTAGAATAACAACCCTTCAAGAATAAGAAGCCAGGTTTTCCACATTTCCTTTTATTGTTGGAATCATTGTGTCTTTGTTTAAATTAATTTTTATTGGAGTATAGTTGCTTTATAGTGTTGTGTGTTGGTTTCTTCTGTTTCATATATCTGCTCCCTTTTGGATTTCCTTCCCATTTAGGTCACCACAGTGCATTAAGTAGAGTTCCCTGTGCTATACATTAGGTTCTCATTCATCACCTATTTTATACATAGTATCAATAGTATATATATATATATATATATATATGTTAACTCCAGTCTCCCAATTCCTCTCACTCCTCATCCCCTGCTTTCTTCCTTAGTGTCCATACGTTTATTTTCTACATCTGTGTTTCTATCATTGTGTCTTTAAATTTTCCCTCTTTGATCAGTTTTCCCATGGATTTCTCACTTGGAATATCCCTTTAACCTACACACAAAATTCTTGCAAAGGTCTCTGTAAGTCTTTGAGACCAGCCACAGATTATCCACACTCTATCTGAACAGTAAGTGTTGAGATTGGCTGGTAATTGAGATTACCAGCTTTCAGAGGCAGAGAACAGATTTCAGAATCTAATGGCAGAAGCTTCTCTTATGAAGACTTGATTGAATGGATCAGTTGGTGTTTGTTTTCCATGTTAGATTTATTTTTATAATTTGATTTTTTATTAAATTCAGTCATACGTTAAGATGCACAGTTCTTAATGTGCTCATTGCAATGAGTTTTGGCAATTTTATACCTTGTGTAACCACCACCTGAAACAGCAGAGAGAACATTTCCATCATCCCAGAAAGTCCTCTGAAATGCCCTGTTTCTTGTTTTAGGCCCCAGCTTTTTGAACCTTGGGAGATCTTTGCCCAACTGCTCTGCTCACTCCACTCCTTCAGAGGGAGATACCTTAGCCCTTTCTGAAGTGCCTGAAAGCCTCACAGGGATTTCTCTCGCCTGTCCTTTCCTGCTTCCTGTCTTAGGAAAGTGTCTTTCTTGCATGTGGTGGAGATTCTGTGTCTAAGTGGTGTTTCTCTCAGTTGTCTTGTCAAATCTCCAGCCTTTTATGAACTCTCTGTGCATTTGGCAAAGACAATTAGAAAGTTTGGTGGGTGGATGCATGCTTGGTTGATGCCTAGGGAGGGCTTCACAGAATTCTAACTTGTCACCCAGACTACAGAATCATTAAAAAATTCATAAAAGATGTGGCTCATTCCTCCAGACCTCCAGTGCATTGATCATCCACCTGCTACTCTGCCAGGGATGAGGCAGTCATGGACCTCTTCTCTCCTATGAAGATCTTGTAGCTTTTTGGCATTTAATTTACTTAGGATTTTTACATCCTTATCTTATTGGTGGAATTTTTAAAGCTATGATCTTATGAGAACTTCCTTGGTGGTTCAGATTATAAAAGATCCACCTGTAATGCAAGAGACCTGGGTTTGATCCCTGGGTCAGGAAGATCCCCTGAAGGAGGGAATGGCTACCCACTCTAGTTTTTATCCTTGTGCTTTTTTTCTTAGGTTGGGACTACTAACAGTCTCCTGCAACTTTCTATATCTTAATCATAAGTAGGACAACCAATTACTTTTGATATTTTACAACAGTATATGTAACTACAGTTGCAGCTCATATACGTCCCATAGATCATAAAGTAAGATTGCAGATCACTGCAAATCTGGCTTACCCACTGCAGGGAAAAAATCCTAAATGAGTACATTAACTACTTAAGATTGAGACTTATTTGTAGCATTACTCATAGGATGTAAACACACACATATACTGTTTAAAGGCATGTATTTTACCAGCTGATACTCAAAGAGAGCAATATAGAATCTTTAATTTTTATGTCTGAATTTTTGCTTATTGTATTGCCCAGTGACACATGTTATGTCTACATGGAGATGCTGTTAATCATGGGCCTAGGAACTATCACAGTCTCATAAATTCCACCTGGCAGTCAGACATGGAAGCACAAGTGCTTTGATTTGATGTACCTTCAGGGTGATTCTAGGAGTTAACATTCTTTTCATGGGAAATGGAATGTCATATTAATCTTCCCATGCATACCATTTTTGTGATTTTATCTCATTAAGAAAGTCAAGTGCACAAACCATTCTGTCCTTAAATCTCCTTAAAGGTTACATGTTCCTACTTTTAAAAATATTATGGAAAATTTCAAACATACCCTGAAATAGAATAGTACAATAAATCCTCATATATACACATCGCCTAGCGTCAATGACAAACATTTGCCCATTCTCATTCGTATATCCCCCACTTTTGTCTTTGTAGAGGATGCTGTGGTATTTTAAATTTTTAAAATAATCCTTCAGTATACATTTTACTTTTAAGGTTTATGAATGTATTCACTCAATACAAATAGGGTCATTCTCTAGAAAATGAGATTCAGAAAAAAATAGGTTGAAATCTCTTTTCATGAGATTGAGCTCAGTTAAGACCCTCAGCACCTTAGTCCCATTTCCTTTGTATCTTTTCCCTCACTGTCCATTTACACAGACACTCAGCTCTGGCCCACCTGGTCCATTCACTCTGAGTTCCTCCTCATGGGGAACATTTCGTAAGTGGTGCCTAAAGGACTTATTAGATAAGTGAATGAAGCATCATATGTCCCCAGATACACATCTTTGCTCATGGTGTCTGTCTAATGCCATACCTCTCTGCTTGTGCTAGTACAGAAGAAATATACACCCAAAGTTTGTCACATGTATTCCCCTCTTCATGGGCTTTCATTACTCTCTCTGCATTCCTTTCTAGTTCTGTTGTCTTGCCATACTTCTGCCTACTGCCTTTAGAGTATGAGAGTTCTGTAGAGATCGGTCATTTTTTCAAGGTGCAGTTTAACTTTTGTTTTCCGTGTGCTCAATGAAATTAATTAGTCCCTCTTCTGATCTACTAATCTCTGTACTATTTGTTTAGACACTTTCTTTTACTGCCTTGCATTATTAGTTAATATATAAGTGGGCATATTTTATTTCTCCAATAATAAAATGTTGTTTTTATTCTTATTTATTGCTCCCTTAAAGCTTATTATCATAGTTATCCATGTAATAGGGGCCCAGTGCATTTTCTGTTTTATTTTGGCTAAATTTTCCACTTTTTGTTTTGTTACTCAAAATAGCCTGTGTCTAAGTGAAGTTGCATCATCAGAGTTAGAGAAAAATAGAGTCCCAATTCCATTTGTATTTCAGAGAAATAATGAACAAATTTTTTCTTTAGTGTATGCCCTACATATTGCACGTATGTGTGTGTCTAGTGGTCTGTGTGTGCTCAGTTGTGTCCAGCTCTTTCTGAACCCATGGATTGTAGCCCACCAGGCTCCTCTGTCCGTGGAATCTTCCAGGCCAGAATGCTGGAGTGGGTTTCTGTTTCCTACTCTAGGGTATCTTCCAGACCCAAGGATAGAACCCCTGTCTTACATCTCTTGCATTGGCAGGCAGATTCTTTACCATAAGCACCACCTTGGGAAGCCCCACATATTACATGGGACATACTAAAAATGTTATTCACTGTTTACTTGAAATTCATATATAACCGGAAATACTTTATTTTACCGGATAATCTAAATTGAAAGTTTATTTTACTTTAACTTTGTCCTCCAGATGGAGTAACTATATTCATAGATAATCTTCCTTAAATATGTCGAATGTTAGGATCTTGATGAGTGCTTTCATTCATTCAGTTAACTAAGATTTCTTTTGGTGTCTGCTATATCCTAAACTGAATTCTGCCCCTGTCTCGGTCCACTCTTTCTTATTTTTTTGTTGACACACAGTCCCTTCAGTCTGCAGACACCCTACTTTAGTCTTTTCTGGGTTTACCCATCTGTGGTCCAAAGAGGCCAGAACCTAGTCAATCTTCCTCTCTCTCCATCTTAATCTTTCATCTTCCTCCATTCTTGTTTTTACCCACACCCCATTTTTCCTTCCAGACCCATAACTGGGTTCTTTCTCCACCACAAACATCTTCATGTCCAAAGGAAATGGCAACCTCCAGTATTATGGCCTGGAAAATTCCGTAGACAGAGGAGCCTGGTGGGCTACAATCCATGGGGTCGCAAAGAGTTGGACATGACTGAGCAACTGAGCATACATTTATTAGCTAGAGTTTAAGTTCCATGGGAGTAGGAAACTGTGTGTTAAGGTGTAGATAACAAGGTTTATACATGCCAGCTAAAGGTGTTATGTTGGAGCCCTTAGTGAAGATGTCGGCGGCTATATTTTCTGTACAATGACACAAAGAATCATTTGAGGCATGCAAAAAATGCGATACTAGCATTTTAAGGTGACATAAGTAAGAAACATGTCTATCATTTCAGGCACATCTGTATAGTTTTCATCTCTGTAAGAAAATCAATAAAGCTTCCTGTTGAGATTGTTTTAATGCAGCTCACCTCTTTGGGGAGTTGCAGCTTTAATGAAGGATTCTGCTGATATTAAAGTGCTGAAATTATGGTACATTTTTGTTTATTTTAAACCAGAGAAATCTGTTACCTGTTATGACCTCTAAACTTTAAAGATGTTGTGCTTAAAAATATCCATTTACAGAAATCTGAAAAACAAAATGAAACATGATTAATCACCTCTCAGAAACAGAGTTTGATAAAAGAGTAATTTTGCAATTCAGCTGTTTACAAGTTGAAACTAATATTTCAGGGAAAATCTAGAGTTTATTTTTTTTCCTGACTTATGTAAGAACTTTAAGTTTTGAGCGCTATAAAAATATGAACTCTTTCTGGCCAGAGATTCTTCTTTTATGTGTGTGATCTTCTTTTATTACTAGTTTACTTATATCAAGAAAATGCATGAATAGTAAAGGATATTGATGATGCATTTGGTAGAACTCCTGCCTTCAAAGGACAGGAAAAATTTATCTTTTTGTATTTTTTTGAGAGGTATCCTCAAATTACTCTTCCGTTAGCACATGGCATACACATTAGCCTTGCACCTAAGAGGAAGTGTGACTGCCTAGTACCAGCAGATTCAGTGTCTGGTGAAGCTCTGCTTCCTGGTTCTAGACAGTCTTCTCATTGTGTCTTCATGTGGCAGAAAGAACAAGGAGCTCTCTCTTTTGCAAGGGCACAAATCCCATTCGTGAAGGCTCCACCCTCTTGACCTAATCACTTCCCAAAGGCTCCACCTCCGAATACCATCACATATGAGGGTAAGGTTTCAGCATATGAATTTTAGGAGGGCCCAGATATTCGGGCAGCAGCACCCCATCAGTGTTGGTCAGTATGTGGCTGAAAGAGAGCATAACCTTCCAAATGAGGCTGCTCTTATGTCATGAAAGGCAGCTTTCTAGAAAAGAACACAGATGTGAGCTTATAACAGCTAAAACTCAGCATCTGGAGAATGGGTGTCCTGGCCTTATCCAGTACCATAGCCAAAGGATTCTCCCACGTTTTAGAAACAGTGAATAGGAACAGAATTACACTGCTACCAAGAAGTGCAGCACTGACAATGTGACCGCAATTCATGAGACAGAAGAAAATTTGAAAATGGCCTTGTGAGCTTGAGGCCATGAAACACAGGGAAGGAGATCCCATATCCTACTCCTCAGCCCGTCAGAACACATTCCAGTAATGGATGCTCATGATGCTGACCCTGGAGTCAAAAAGAAACGCTGTTTCATTAGGATACACAATTGGAAAAGCAGAGGTCTCCAACATTTTCAGAGTTTAGTTCCTCAAGTCACCAATCTCTAGTTATTTTGAAACAAAATAGCTCAATTGTGAAAGTGTGGGGTAAATTAGCCAAATATAAACTTTAGAGCATTGAATCTGGGGCCATCAGATTGAAGCACAAGAAGCTGTGCACCACAGAAGTCAGGCTTTTTGGACATCAGAGATGTTTCAGAGAGTCTCATGTTTGGAGACTTAGGAGATTATTGTGTCTCGGTTTACTCTCAGGAAGGTTCACAGGAAAGGACTTTGTGGTTTGTGTCTTTGAACAGATGGGTGATTGTAGGGTTGTAGTACAAACCAAGTAATGGATTGCATCATTCTCACTGAATTTTCAATAACTGCCAGCCTCCTGGCCCCCCTTACCTGTTATTCCATTAACACCTCCTCAGATTTCACCCTTCAGTGGTTTATCCTTGGACTGCTTTACAGAAACTTTTAGCATAAATCCCCATATAGCGCATCAAGGATCAAAAGCTGCTTTTGATGTGTCACAGTGTTCTCTAGAAAATTTTTCATGTTTTTCTTCTGCAGTACCATAATGCTACCTTTGACTGGGCATTTCTGACGACAAAGGAGTGTTTGAAATACGGAGGAAAGCTTGTGGGCAACAACTGTGGTTTTGTTCCCGATATCACACTTATGTCTTTCATCCTCTTCTTGGGCACTTACACTTCTTCTATGGCTTTGAAAAAATTCAAAACCAGTCCTTACTTTCCAACCACGGTGAGTACTTGAGCTTTAAATAATTTTCATTGAATTCCCACTGTTTCAGTAAAAATACAGTTTTACAAAATGAAAAAGGCACCTGTAATTCAACCTTTCCAATATGCTTTTGTGTGTTAAAAATTGCTTTCTAGTTTCTGTGCATACGTATTTTTGACATAATTGTAGTCTAGCTTTGAAAAACCTTTCAGGATTTTGCTCGCATAATTCTATCCTAAATTCTGCCTGTCTGAATTCTGACTGTACTGAAAGGAAAAAGCAGATGTATTCTATATAAAAATGCAAGAGACCATTTAGATCCATGGATCTTAGATCCATGGTGTGTTTAAGTACATAAGCAAAAACTCTTGCCATATTAATTAGGAATTTTGACATAGAATTGTTTGTTCATCAGCTGTACTTGTGAGTAATTTAGTAGTTGGACTATGGGCTGTGGGAATAAATGTAAACCGTGTTGTTACACAAGTCCTGGTATAAGATATGGGTGTCATCTGAAGCAGCCTTCCCTTCCCATAGTGACGAAGGCCACGGTAGAGAAACACAGATAATTGAGCTGGCTTGTCTTGTGCAGACATCCTGTCTCCCATTAATATGCTTGGGTGAGCTTCAAGTCAAAACTGTGGTTCCTGGAGAGACTACAAGATAAGCCCAACATTTAGTTAATGGCATTTTGTTTTCTTACCTGCAGAACGAAGCTAATCCCTTGCTTTACAGTTCAGTTCTCACTATTTAGGATGTCAGTAGTTCTTAGTAATCTTGATTATACTTGATTTTTATCAGTGAACTGCTCTCTACAACTGGAAACTCATGAATCTTTCCTTCTGAGCTCTGTGTAGAAGGAGCAGGAGAACTTGGACACATGAGATGTAGTTGATAAAATTCCTTTTTTATTCCTGGGAAATGAGATTGAAAATTAATATATTCACTTTCAGCTAGGAAATGTTTTGTCTCTGATATCTCTTATGAAGTGGAAAATAAAGGCAAGAGTTGATGATTGTCTCAGTCTGTCTGGGTGGCTATAACAGAATACTAGAGACTAGGGGACTTGTAAACAACACAGATTTATTTTTTATGGTTCGGGAGGCTGGGGAGTCCAAGATCAGGTGCCAGCACAGTTGGGTGAGCGCTCTCTTCCTGGTTCCTAGGCAGCATCTTTTTCACTGTGTCCTCAGGTGGCAGAAGGACTGGGGAGCTCTGTGGAGTGTCCTTTATAGGAACACTAATGCCATCCCGAAGGCTCCATCCTCATGCTCTTCAGAAGGCCCCACCTTCTAATATCATCTTCTTTGTGGATTAGAATTTCAACATACGGATTTTGGAAGGACAGCATTCAGACCACAGCAGGTTACTGTGGTCTGCAGATTTCATTAGAAATGTTCTGAACTAGCTGGCCCAAAGGATGAAAAATTTCCTCAAAGTGAAGAGTAGCAAGAAGTGTTCAACTTTGTCTGTCTTGAAAGGGCATCACAAAGTGGTAGTCCTTAGGCAGAATTCAACCCTCATCCATTCTTTGTTTAGCCCATAGTTTATAAACACACAAACACACACACACACTTGAGGGCACAGGTGGAAACTGTTCTTTGCAGGTAGTTAATTGTTCTCACTACTACTCCTCTCTATTGTCTCAGACTTGTCTGCTTCACACATTCAGGTTAAGTGCTTGTCCCTGAGACTGTGAGCTTGTAACACCAGTTCCCATACTGGGAAATGTGCTTACTTGAGCCACCTCTTCAATGGTATGTTATATGTAGAACAGTTTCCTGAGTAAAGGTCTTTGAAGATGATTTCTTCTTCTCTAATGAGATTTTTCCTTAATTATTAATTTATGGGACATCTTTTTTTTTTGCTCACACTTTGGGAATCATCACCCTTTTTATCTCTCTCATTTGCCATAGTGTGAAAATTAAAGAATTTGTGAAGCACTTGTAAATCGTAGTTAGCAAAATAATTTCAACCTTAAGATGAATAGTAATCATTTTAACTGTTTATGTAAACATCACCTTTTTTTCCTCTGCAAATTCCAAAATCGATAATAGCTCTTTGGACTTAAAGAAATTCCTCCTTATAAGAGCCCAAGCAGGTAGTTTCTCAGACATTGATAAACGCTGTTGAGAAAAGTTGGAAAAATATTGAATATGTGAAAATAAAATAATGAAGGCATTCTAGTTACAATTCCTGTTGAGAAGGTTCTCAACTTTGTTTATAGCTGCTTACACCAAATTATAAAATAAACAGGTAGGAGGACATATATTTGATTTCCAAGGAGTAATGTTTAAGTGTGTAGGCTTTCACACTATCATCTCCCTCCCCGACTCACTTCACAGTTATAGCTAACTAATAATACATACATAAATTATAAGAACATCTTTTTTTCCCTCTCATTTGCCGAAATATGTTTTCATCTAAGCTGTCATTTAGAAGTATGATATCTGTAGGTAGGAGCAAATATGTTTATAGATTCACAAACTTGTATTTTGGGCTTTGCAGGTGGTGTTAGTGGTAAAAAAACCCACCTGCCAATCCAGGATACATGAGTTCAATCCCTGGGTCAGGAAGATCCCCTGAAGGAGAGCATGGCAACCCACTCCAATATCATTGCCTGGAGAATCCCAAGGACAGAGAATCCCAGCAGGCTAGAGTCCATAAGGTTGCAAAGAGTTGGGATACAACTGACTTGACTTAGCATAGCACATACTTGTATTTTATATTCTACAGTTAAAACTTATGTGCTTAAATGTGATTACTGTGCTAGTACTCAAGCCTAACTGTTACTACTTCCTCACTTTCACCAGCAATTCATGTGGAACCTCTAAAATTGCAAAATGCTAATCCTGGATGGCAGTGCCCTTGCCATACAAAGTGTCCAATTCTCCTTTAATTCACACAGCCATTGCTCTCTTTTTGTACTTCTGTTTCTAAATGTTTGTATGAGTTGTTAGTCGATCAAGACAGAATTGCTGGAAAACTCTTAAACTTCTGTTTTATTCTTCACATCAGTTAGCACCAGATTAGATGCAGGCTAGGAGAAGGCAATGGCAAGCCACTCCAGTACTATTGCTTAGAAAATCCCATGGATGGAGGAGCCTGGTAGGCTGCAGTCCATGGGGTCACTAAGGGTCGCACACGACTGAGCGACTTCACTTTCACTTTTCACTTTCACACATTGGAGAAGGAAATGGCAACCCACTCCAGTGTTCTTGCCTGGAGAATCCCAGGGACGGGAGAGCCTGGTGGGCTTCCGTCTATGGGGTCACACAGAGTCGGACACGACTGAAGTGACTCAGCAGCAGCAGCAGCAGCAGGCCCTCAATTGGCAAGCCACTCCAGTACTCTTGCCTAGAAAATCCCATGGATGGAGGAGCCTCGTAGGCTGCAGTCCTTGGGGTCGCTAAGGGTCGGACACGACTGAACGACTTCACTTTCACTTTTCACTTTCACACATTGGAGAAGGAAATGGCAACCCACTCCAGTGTTCTTGCCTGGAGAATTCCAGGGACGGGGGAGCCTGGTGGGCTTCCGTCTGTGGGGTCACACAGAGTCGGACACGACTGAAGTGACGCAGCAGCAGCAGCAGGCCCTCAATACTTGTTGGCTAGTGGAGCCTAGTCAAGTAGAGGTAAATGCTGCAATTTATGGAAAGAGCACATATGCAGGAACCCAGAAGCTTGGATGCTATGGCCAGCACTGCCAGTAACTAACAGTGCACCCTTTGATAGCTAACTGTGGACTTTAGTCCACACCCGTAACAGGGGAGCCCAGCTAAATGGCACTTAATATCCTTTAAACTCAAATATTCTATAATCTTAAAGAGAGTTTTCTGATTCCATCTCCTAAAATAAAATTCTCTATGTTTAACTTGTGCTTATAGCAGTGAGAAGGAAGTACAGATTCCCCAGAGTCCATTATTATCTCCATTTTTATGCCAGGTCTGCCTTTGCAGCTGCTGCCAGCCTCTGTCTGTGGATGATCCACAGTTGTCATCTAGCAAATTCAAAATTATACACTCAGATTAGGATGGTCTGAGGGATTTAATGAAAGCATGATATACAAAGGTGTCATTAGGTTGAGGGAAACTACAAGGGAGCACTTAATGTCCAGTGATAATAACAGTGGAATTGTTATGATCCCTGACTCAAAGGATGTGGAATAGGAGTGGTTGCTAGAACCTGGGAGAAGAGAGAGTGGTAGAGCTTTGGAGAGAGGCCCCATGATCTCCTTTGGATCGAGGAATTTAGCCAGCCTTAGGCAACCTCAAAGGGATATAGCTATGGGAATCAATAAATCTGATCTCTCTCTTCCCCCAGTAGCCTGTCCAGGCTGAAATCTTCTGAAATCTGGAGAGCAAGGGAGCCTATCGTAGACCACACAGGTCAGCTTCCCAAGGCAGTGAGCTTGGTAGAAAAGAGTAGAAGAGGATCTGATATGACAAAAATGATATCCATCATATTTGCCTTTCTAGGATTTTCTTTATCAAGTTAAACTCATCAGTCCATTTGATTATCCTGCTGTAATAGCTCTCCTTTACATGAGCTTCCCTGATGGCTCAGATGATAAAGAATCTGTGTGCAGTGCAGGAGACCTGGGTTCGATCCTTGGGTTGGGAAGATCCCCTGGAGAAGGGAATGGCTACCTACTCCCATATTCTTGCCTGGAGAGTTTCATGGACAGAGGAGCCTTGGCAGGCTACAGTCCATGTGGTTGCAAAGAGTCAGATACTACTGAGTGACTTTCAGTTTCACTTACATGTATACCTCTGTCCCTCAGTTCAGTCTCTCTCATTGTCTTTGCCCACATCAGGGTTGAATATCCACTGTCACCTTCCCCATGAAGCCAGCCACTGGCAGTCCATCAGTTTGAGCACTTAAGATGAAACAGTTTGCCTTTGCTAAGTAATAGTCCATCAGGATTTTTTCTTATTTTTGATGTGGACCATTTTAAAAATCTTTATTGAATTTATTGCAGTATTGCTTCTATTTTATGTTTTGGTTTTTTGGCCATGAGGCATGTGGGATCTTAGTTCTCTGATCAGGGATCAAACCCACATCACCTGCATTGAAAGGTGAAGACTTAACCAGTGGGTTGCCAGGGAAGTCCCAGGAATTTAATCTATCAGATACTTCCAGATGCTCAGTGAAATATGGTAGAGTAGGAGTACCCTGCTGACTGCCCCTGTGCTTCCCATCCCTCTAGGAGGAGTGCAGTGGTCTGTTGTCCCATACGTTTCCTATTCTATCAGCCTCAAGCCTTTCACCAGTATTTTGTCATCAAAACTTCCTGAAGGAGCATCACAGCATAATCGGTGATCTTTTCTAGCAGATGCCGCAGGGCTTTAACAAGAAATTCTTCCAGAGTCCCCTACCAACCAGTGATGCTACTCCTGGAGCATAGATGCCATCACTGCACCGTATGGTGGCAAAATGAAAGCAGTCAGCTTAAAGATAGAGCAGGATTGTGATTGGAAGAACTCATAAATCTATAGAGCTTCTGAATTAGGCAGAATTATTGGTACTTTGGCATAGTCAGATGCAGTGTGGCCAGCTGATGTGTGTAATTGGCATGAAAGTGTTTTTCTCAAGGATCTACTTAATTACCTCTTTTCCTCCTCTTAGAATAAGCAACGGTGCTAATGCTTCCTTGAGTTAATATAATGATGAGATTCTTTAATATCCTCCTGGTTGTTATTGTCATTTAAACAGAGAAAATCTGTATGTTCCAAGTACTATTAATAGCTTTGACAATTTCTTTGCTTTATTTAGATGACATTTGAGCAGAATGTTATTTGAGATTCTTCTTTTTTAAAAAAGTATTCTATATCCTATAGTTAATATATTCATTCAATATTGAAAAAACTGTTTTGACTCTGTGTGCTTGATATAATAGTAGATGATAAGGATACAAAGACAAGTAATTCGTGGGTTTGGAATTTCAGTTCAGTTGCTCAGTTGTCTCCGACTCTTTGCGACCCCATAAATCACAGCACGCCAGGCCTCCCTGTCCATCACCAACTCCCGGAGTTCACCCAAACTCATCCTGTTCATCGAGTCGGTGATGCCATCCAGCCATCTCATCTTCTTTCGTCCCCTTCTCCTCCTGCCCCCAGTGCCTCCCAGCATCAGGGTCTTTTCCAATGAGTCAACTCTTTGCATGAGGTGGCCAAAGTATTGGAATTTCAGCCTCAGCATCAGTCCTTCCAATGAACACCCAGGACTGATCTCCTTTAGGATGGATTAGTTGGATCTCCTTGCAATCCAAGGGACTCTCAAGAGTCTTCTCCAGCACCACAGTTCAAGAACATCAATTCTTTGGCAATCAGCTTTCTTCACAGTCCAACTCTCACATCTATCCATGACCACTGGAAAAACCATAGCCTTGACTAGACAGACCTTTGTTGGCAAAGTAATATCTCTGCTTTTTAATATGCTATCTAGGTTTGGAATATAGTAGCAACTTAATATATATTTGTTGAATAAATTCAGTTTTTGCATTTTTAAATGAGATGATTCAATTTAATCCTTTGCCCCATTCATGCTTACAGTGGGATCACACTTTGGTGACTTCATGTGACCTAAATAAATTGATGGTGGTCTTTGAGGTATTGGCTTTATGGATGAGAAAAAAGTGTAGGGCTTCAGGAATTTGAATGAAAACATAATGAGCTTGTTTGTTAGGTGACATACTTAGTTTTTATCCATGTAGAACAGTCTGGATTCCACAATTAGCTATATTTTTGGAACCTTGATTCTTACTTGTCATTTTGGCCTATAACAATTCTATTAATGTTGGCTGTGTTTAGTTAATAAACAGCTCTTTACAAGAATCAGATGTTATCCCTACTCTTTCTTTTTCTCTCAGAAGCTTTCTTAGTGAATAGTAAAAACTATCAAATTGAAATAAATAATATATCCAAATATGAGAAAGAAATAATGGGCCTGTACTCTTTGTCAGATTCTAGTGTTAATAACACTGGGTGATAATTTGGCTAGTTCTTGTACAACTGTCAGACCACATCCTGCCATTGAAACTCATTTAAAAAATGGCTTTGCTCTCATTGAAGGGGAATCAGATTTTCAAATTCTTGTGTTATTTTGTACCAAGAACAATAATTTTTAAAAGTCAAATTTGTTTTTAATCCAAAACTGGTTTTCATATTTTTCCCTTTAGAATGACAAAGGGATATTTGGTTTTGAATACAACCCAATCTGTTCAATATTCAACAAAGATTTTGGACATATGACAAAAATTACTGTTAACGTAAATTGAGAAAAACCCAAAGGAAAAAAAAATACTGGGAGCATTGATTGGCCGGAGTGTTTTTTGAGAGTTTTTGTTTGTTTGTTTGTTTTTTGCAGTCCATTTTGCTATGTGATGTGAGAGGTTTTAATGATTGCATAGAGGTAATCTGTGGAAATAAGAAACCTTTTTGGCTGTGGTACCTTGTTGGTTAGAAGCACTATCAACTTACTTATCCATCACAGAAAAGTCCCCAGCATTGAAATCTATCTTTTAATACAAAATGGTCTCCTGCTCCATTTCTAGATTGTTTAATTTATACATGCATGCATGCGTGCTGAGTTCAGTCATGTCTGACTCTTTGTGACCCTATGGACTGCAGCCTGCCAGGCTCCTCTTCCATGGGATTCTCCAGGCAAGAATACTGGAGTGGGTGGTTGCCATGCCCTCCTCCAGGGGATCTTCCTGACCCAGGGATCAAACCCAAGTCTCTCATGTCTCCTGCATAGGCAGGCGGATTCTATACCCCTAGTGCCACCAGGAAAGCCCTTAATTTATACATATGACTTACTATTCTTTTAAGATGTTTCATTTTTGTACCTTAATGTTAAATTATAGAACCACCTTCTTTTAAAGCCCTGGAACCCTTTATTATCGTGGTTTGGGGGAGAGGAGATGTAGCCAAGATGGCCCTATTAGAGGATCAAGAAGTTTTGATAAGTGAGTCTTAATCATTGAATTTTAGTGTTAGGACTTTGAACAGCATCAAGTCCAACGTTGCCTCTTCATTCCTGACAAGTGCTCATTTGTGGGCTGCTTGAATGACTCTCAGATAGGGAACTTCACATCTCTAAGGCACTCCTGATAGAAACATGAATCAACCTTTCCATGGCTCTGTCCTTGGGGTCTGCCCTCGCTTTCTGAAGCTACACAGAACAAGTGTAGTCTTTCTTTTCTATGACAAATTTCACATGTGTGAAGGTAGTTTACTCACTACAACTTCTTGAGGTCTCTCATTATTTTTTGTGGTATGTTTTCTGGACTCCTATTCTGCTAGTCATCCTTCTCTGAGTCAGTTCCAAATTTTCAGTTTCAACTTAGAATATAGTGACTAGACATAGTATTTTCCAGGTGATTTACTTGGGTCTGGCACTCATTCGTGTGGGTCTTTTTCTTCTGCTCAGTTTGAGGCAGAATGGAGGAAGAGGCTGTGACTGCTGAAGTCTCCTTAACTTCCCTGCTGAACCACTTTCTTAGGCCCACTCCCCTCTGCCCCTGCTTGGATAAACAATCTCTTTCTGGTAGACTTTCACTGGTAGGCTCTGAGGACCTCCTAGATAAATAACACAATCCAATTCCCTTCTTAGTTCCCTGAATCTCTCTGACTTGGAGCTTATGACATAGAAGTCCTGGAGTATAAATCAGACTTTCCTTTTAGTGAACTCAAAGTATGTGTGTGTCTGTGTGTGTGTGTGTGTGTGCTCACGCTCAGTCTTGTCTGACTCTTTGAGACCCCATGGATGGTAACCCACTAGGCTCCTCTGTCCATGGAATTTTCCAGGCAAGAATACTGGAGTGCGTTGCCATTTCCTCCTTCAGGGAATCTTCCTGACCCAGGGATCAAACGTGAGTCTCTTGTATCTCCTGCATTAGCAGGCAGATTCTTTACCAGCTGTACCACTTGGGAAGCCCAAATACTAATTCTAATTGAGGGGATCAAATTTCAAATTTTTTAATGATATTTTCTGCCTTTTCAAGACTGCCAAAAGGCACATATTTGTCTGACATACTTTTTTTTTCCATCTAGAATAAATGCTTTTTTTTTACAGTGTTGTTTAGCATTTTCCATGCACTGCAATCATAAGAGGAATTGACATCATGAATTAATATTTATTGAGAACCCACAGGGTGCCTGCTGCTGTGCTTGTCTCTTTGTAACAGCTCCATCCATTGAGAACCACTCTGCAGGCTCATAGCCTCTCCCCCAGTTAATTTGGGAGCAGCTGCATCCTTGCAAAGTGAAAACCAAATACCCTCTGGGGCTTCTGAGGAACCAAATTCATTTTTTATCCCTGTAAATTAACTAGCTTCTCACTGTTGGTGTCTTAACAATTATGACTCTCTTAATAATTAATACAGTATCATCCTTCATGAAGAATATGTTTATAATAGATTTATTAGGTTGTTTTTGCCCAAGAACAAGAGAATAGTGTATGGTTATTTGAATTTCCCTTCCCATCCACTTAATTTCTTCTTTGCTTTGGTAGTTTAAATATTTAAGCCAGGTTGCTTTTTATTAGATTCATTGAGATATTTTGTAAGTGTGCAGAGGACAGAAATATTTTCCTTTTCATTTTTATAATTAAAAAATGGTAAATAAAAAAAAAGAACTCAAAACTATTCTGATATAAAAGAGTCTTCACTGAAATATGCTTTGCTTTTCACCATTCATGAATGGAGGAATTATTATATGTCATAGCACATCTGTACCATTCAAAAAAGAGCAAACTTTTTTTTTTTATAGTTAGTCCTTGATACATGAGTCAACTTGTGTTTCACTTAGATTGTAATAGTTTATATTCCTGGGATGTTGAAGTGTGAGCCTGGAGAGACTTAGGGACTGAGAGCATTTGACTGGATGTTTGTCCAAGCTAAATTTGAGGCCTCTGAATCCACAGGGTTAGCATGAAATCCTGCAGGAACAGTTTTCTCATGAAAACTTTGGCACTTCTAATCATTATCAGTAATAGCTAGTAGGAAATTAGGAACTATGGGTTTCTAATTTGATTTCTTTATTTATATAAAAGAGTACTATTTTGGTGTTTTTGAAAGAGATCAAGTTTGTTGAAAAGTGAGGATAAAATAAACTAAAAATGAAAGGAAATCCATACATGTTTCTTTTGCTAAATATGTTTGGAAAATGTGAGAAAAGTCCAAAGAGGGTGATTCTTATTCCTTCAAGTCAGATGCCACGCTCTTGTATCTGAGTCCTAGAGTATATGTAGTAAACTGGATGTACTCAGTGCTTGACATTTTTAGGGCATTTTTAATGCTTGTATTTTTAGTTTCTGCTGTTGGTTTTGCCTCATTCAAGTTAAAGATTAATTTTAGTATAGGATAAGAAGAGCCTGCTAAAATAGCACCCCTACCTACCTTCTCTAATTAGAGGATTTAGAGTTGAATACAAAAGTGGCCAGGGAAAAATCAATTTCCTTGACTATGAAGTTTAAATTAGATCCAATATCTTAGAAATGAATGTCTTACAATAAACACCCTCCAGGGGTGGTTTCTGCTGTTCCTGAACAGTAGTGTACAATTTAATGGGAAGGAAGGGGAACTAGAAGCCAGTATATTGTACAGAGCATATCACCCTGGCTGTGATTTTTAATGGGATTAAGCAATATTATGAATAGAGTGGCTTTTCTTTCCCCATACAGTTTAAGAAATATAATCCTGAATTATTAGCATTTGACTTCTTAGGTTCTGTTACACACATAATATGGGCTTCCCTGGTTGCTCAAGAGTAAAGAATCCGCCTGCTAATGCAAAAGACGCAAGTTCAATCCCTGGGTCAGGAAGATCCCCTGGACGAGGAAATGGCAACCCACTCCACTATTCTTGCCTGGGAAATCCTATGGACAGAGGAGCCTGGTGGGCTACAGTCCATGGTCTTGCAAAAGAAATCAGACATGATTCAGAGGCTGAACAACGATACATACAGTATAATATTGCCACACTTGACAAGAATGCCATTGCCAAGGGTTCTTACAATTTATATATAATATATAAATTTGTGAAACTAATGATTAAATTAGATAAATTATCTGTTTAGTTATATTATTTTCCCATGGCCGCTATATCAAATAATGACAAACATAGTGGCTGAAACACATTTATTGTCTTGAAATCAGGTCGTCAGAAATCTGAAATGTGTCTCAGTGGCTAAAATCAAGGTGTTGGCAGGACTGTTCTTTCCAAAGGCTTTGGGGGAGACTGTTTCCCTGCCTTTTCCAGCTTCTAGAGCTGCCCACATTCCTTGGCTCTTGGCCCCTTTCCTCCATCTTCAAAGCCAGCAGAGATCAGTCAAGTCTTTCTCATGCTGCATCACTCTCTGACATAGATTCTCCTGGCCCCTCTTTCACTTAATGGGAATTCTTGTGATTACTCTGGACCCACCGGAATAATCCTAGTTTCCCCAATCTCAAGGTCATCTGATTAGTACCCTTAATTTCTACCTGCAACTCGAATTCTCCCTAGCCATGTTACATTACATATTCACAGAGTCAAGGAATCAGGCATCTTTACTGGGGCATTATTCTACCTTCCACATTATCTGACCTAAATTTTTGCATAATTATTCTGGGTGATACCTTGGCAATGTCCTGAAGCAGGTGAGTGGAGAGACAGGAAGATGGGACGCAGGAACCATATGAGATAACATAGTGGTTTAGATAAGGGTGGGAATAGCAGTGGAGGTGATGAGAAGAGACAGGATCTTTGAAGGTAATTGGCTGACCTGTTAGATGTAAGATGTGAGAGGAAGAGAAGAGTTGTTTGGATGGTCCAAAGTTTTTGGCCTAAGCTGCTGCTGCTGCTGCTAAGTCACTTCAGTCGTGTCCGACTCTGTGTGACCCCATAGACGGAAGCCCACCAGGCTCCCCCGTCCCTGGGATTCTCCAGGCAAGAACACTGGAGTGGGTTGCCATTTCCTTCTCCAATGTGTGAAAGTGAAAAGTGAAAGTGAAGTCGCTCAGTCGTGTCCGACCCTTAGCGACCCCACGGACTGCAGCCTACCAGTCTCCTCCATCCATGGGATTTTCTAAGCAATAGGGAAAAAAAAAATCGCCGTTAATGAAGATGGAGAAAACTACTGAAAGAGCAGTTTCAGGGCTTTGGTGCTGAGTGTGTGGAAGACTGAGAATGCCTCCTCTCCTAAGTAAAGAAGCAGCATTTCTCTGGTTCTTGCTAGTGATTTCAGTTAGGCAGGTCTTTCCCCTGGAAGGGCCAAAGGTGCAGGCCTTATGGAATTTCTACCAAGAAATGGCAGATTGGATTCATTTGCTAGCCTCTGCTTCCCTCCTCCTGTTTATGGGGGTGGGAACTAAGGTGAGGCAAAACTCTGACTTTTTAATAGCCATTACCCTCTTTTGGAGCAATTTCTAGGATATCGGAGTTGCCAAAAACTTGGATTTGCTAAGTAAGGATTGGGAGGGTGAGAAAGAAGAGAGAACTCCTTTTTGGCCTTTGCAGTGACCTCTGGTCTTCAGTGATTCACAGCCTACTGGACCAGAGCAGTTGTAACATTTTGATATTAAACCTGCTTCACTATGATCATCACTTGCCAGACCATCCCGAATTGCCTGTGTCAAAACTTTTAACTCACACAAACTAAAGAAATGGGTGTTTCTTCCAATATTGAGCCCCTGGAAACATCCTTTTTTTCTGCAAGGATTCCAGCTACTTCCAACCAAAATGAGCTCTGCGTGGCAGTTTCATATTATTACTGGGCTTTTATTTCTTGTTTCTTGGAATTCAAGATTCCTTTCAAAGACCTCCTGACAGTAGAATATTGAGTTATGCCAGTGGTTTCTGCAGCCAAAGAGACTTTGTGGAACTTGAAATAAACCGAGTTAATGTATATTAGGAGAGTTTATGGTGTTGCAGGTGCTATGCTAAGCACTTTCAGGGCTTATCCTATTTAATTCTTACAACAAACTGATGAAGTCATAGGGATTACTTTGGCTACATTTTGTGGTTGGAGTAATTAAAGCTAAGAAAGGATAAGTATTTACAACTAGGAAATAATGATGCTGGAGTTCCAAGCCAGACAATCTGATTATAAGAACTGTGTTTCTAACTGCTGTACTATATATTCCCCAAATTGATCCCTGCCATCTATTTGTGCTTGTATTATTGTATGCGATTGGTGTTAAATTGCCCCTAAAGTCTCATAGCTGGCTCTCTGCTCCTCTGTGTGGACTTCTCCAGAAAGCTAGACCAGAAAGTCTCATAGCCGGCTCTCTGCTCCTCTGTGTGGACTTCTCCAGAAAGCTAGACCATTCCTCCAAGAGGGAAGGGAACTCCTGGTCAAAAGGATTATCTTTGATCCTGCTGCTAGTGAGTCCTCAAGGCTCCTGCCACCCAGTCACAGTGAAGAATTGAGCATGACTCTGCCTTCATTGAAGGGAAAAGGAGAAAAGGGCAGCAGAGGATGAGTTGGTTAGATAGCATGAACTTTAGCAAACTCTGGGAGAAAGTAGAGGACAGGGAAGCCTGGTGTGCTGCAGTCCATGGGGTCGCAAAGGGTCCGACACAACTGAGTGACTGAACAACTACATGTCCTTCACAGCCACATTGCCAAGTAATTCCATTCTCCACTTTAGTTTCTGTTGAATACCTGCTTACTCTAGTCCTACTGCTCTTTCAAAAGAGCAGTCCTACTGCTCTGTCCTAAGGACTGTGCAGCCACTAAGCCCCATCACTGATCTCTCTCCATCTAGCAGCATCAGAAAGCTGACTGCTCACCCTGAGATAATGTGACCACTGCTGAATCAATCCTGATTTTGTTTAGGAGCAGGCTTCGTTGAGTATGACTTGACTGTGAACTTCATGAAGACATGGATTGTATCTGTTTTGTTCACTGGTATCCCTGGCACCAAGCAAAATATTAGGTTCAGTTGGTCCTTCATTTTCATGGAAGCAGAAGTTGTGAATACAGAGGGCTGAATGTGCTAAGTAAATTTCTGTTGAATGATCAAACCATGAATACATACCTTATTGGGAAACGCAGCTGTTTGTGCTCCAGTAATGCTTCTGGGCCATTGTCAGCACCACTAATCACTGCAGAGGCCCTGACAATCAACTCCATGGTCCCATGCTCCCCTGCTGAATCAGAAATAGCCATTCTGCACCCACTCCGTGGGAAAGACTGGAGTTTAATGCACTTCCCACAAAGCCCAGCCCTTGTCCTAGCCAGAGGCAGGTACTTAGGAAGTTTATAGGCTGTAAGCTAATGGTAACCCCAGTTAAGAAGTAGTGGAGAGAGAGCGGCTCCACACACAGGGAATTTTAAGCACTAGCCTAGAGTGAAAAATACTTTCTTTGGCCAATTTAGTGAAGCCATCAGATTTCTGTCTTCCATCACTTTTTGTTTCTCTGAGGTCTTCAGTCCATTCATTAGCCTGAAACTGTAACCCCTTCCCTGCTCAGTTCTTAAAGTTGTCAGGTTACCTTGTGGAATTTATCTTGCTCTGTACTCATCATTGCTGTTACTCAGTCACTCAGTCGTGTCCAGCTCTTGGTCACCTCTTGGATTATAGCCCACCAAGGTCCTCTGTCCATGGGATTTTCCAGGCAAGAATACTGGAGTGGGTTGCCGTTTCCTTCTCCAGTGCATTTAGACAATACTACCTCCCAAATAATAAAAAGAATTCTATGTCTCTGTGCAGATTTTTATAACATGTCTTGAAATTCCATCCTTATCCAGCTCTCCTTTCTGTGACATATAGGAAGAGAGTACAGTACTTCAAGGATATATTTTCTTTGATTCCCTTTATCTAAACACACACATGTACACACACATGTGCACACACATGCACACACACAACACACACACCTGCTTGATGCAATTAGATTATTTCTGGCCAGATAAGAAAGTGATGCAAAAGCAACTTAAAAAAAATAATCTCCCTGCAGTATGACACCTTCTTTAATTTGTTGATGAAGCTGTTACTAGAACTTGTTAGCAAATAACAGAATTCTTCATTCACTTCAAACAGAGAGATATATATATATATATATATGTCATATATATATGACGTACATATATCCAATGCTTAAAGGTTCCTGTTTCTTTTTTCTCTTCCCAGGCAAGAAAGCTCATCAGTGACTTTGCCATTATCTTGTCCATTCTCATATTTTGTGTAATAGATGCTCTAGTAGGTGTGGACACTCCAAAACTAATTGTGCCAAGTGAGTTCAAGGTAGGTGAATTTCTGTCTTTGGGTCATTCCCTGATTTTCTTTGCTTTCCCTTATTCTGTTGTGTCTTACCTCTGAGTTAGTTTTGTATAGTTACCCATTTCTTTATGTTATAAATGTTCTCTTGCTATACATTTTGTCTATGTTTTTTCACTAAAATTAAATGCCTGACTAGAACTAAATGCAAGGTTAGACTGATTTTGATTGAAAATACATACATTATAAAATCTGTTTTATCTATTTAGAGTATTTAAAATATCCAAAACATTTTCAAATAACTTGTAAACTTGATGCATATAATAATTCTAGGATGTAATGTAACTATTATCATCCTCATTTTGTGAAGTTGAGATTGAAGCTTATAAAAATTAAATAAACTATCCAAGATTACATTACTAATTCAGTGCTGTTTTCCTGATACCAAACAACTTGCTGTAACACATATGTTTCTATATAATGTGCGTTTTAATTATTACAAAGAAGATATGAGAATTATTCATTTTATAAACCTGTTGGTATGTGAAGACCTAATGGGTAAAATTTACATTTCAGTCATTCTTGAATATCCCTGTCTAAATTTTCCATTTTAAGTCTTTCACTTATTTTCTAGAACACCTCTAATCTTTCCCTTCATCACTGATAACCATATATTTGCTAAGAAAAATTAAATTAACAGCAGTTTTAGCTTCATGACTACCTTAATGAGAAAGGAATATCAGTGTTATAGCAAACAAAATGTTTTTTATTTTTTTTGGATTTTCTCTGCCATTAGCAAAGATAAGTTCTCTTTTATTCAGTTATTTAAGTCAGCATTTATTGAATGTTTGCTGTAAGTCAGGCCCTGTACTGGGGATTTGAAATACATTGAAGAGCAAGACAGAGTTCCTTTCTTTCTAAGCTCACAGCCTGGTAAATGTAGCAAAATGTGTATAGGTTCAGTGATGGAGTTATGAGCAGAGTGAAACAGAAATATCTTTAGGAGAAGTGAGGATTGCTCAATAGTAAATGTGGAGAAAGTAATTCATAGATAGGATTCTATTTTAGTTTATTTGTATTGTTTAAAATTTGGAAAAGAATAGGAAAATATGAAAATAAGAAATATTTAATATAACATTAAATATTTGTAGCTTTTAATGTATTAATTATGAAACCATTTCAATTTGGCAGTAGTAGACATAACTTCGGAGAAGGCAATGGCAAGCCACTCCAGTACTCTTGCCTAGAAAATCCCATGGATGGAGGAGCCTGGTAGGCTGCAGTCCATGGAGTCGCTAAGGGTCGGACATGACTGAGCGACTTCGCTTTCACTTTTCACTTTCCACTTTCACACATTGGAGAAGGAAATGGCAACCCACTCCAGTGTTCTTGCCTGGAGAATCCCAGGGAGGGGAGCCTGGTGGGCTTCTGTCTATGGGGTCACACAGAGTCGGACACGACTGAAGTGACTTAGCAGTAGCAGCAGACATAACTTCAGTGCAATTGCTAAAACTTATGGACAAAATTCAAGGTGATTTTGTAGTTTCTTGCCTCCCTCATTACAGAATATTGCATTTGGGTTTTTCTTATGGCCGTCCCTTAAATCACTTTCTTCCCTCCTGAGTCTTATCTTAGATCATCCTGAACATGCAAAACAACATTTATTTCTTTTCCATCACCCTATATTCTTAGTTTTCCTTCATTTAAAACATTCCCTTAAAAATAACCTCCATTAGGAAGTTTTTGGTGAATAATCTTTGTCTAACCTATCAGTAAAACTGTTTTTGTTTTTTTAACATGTTGATTCTCCAAATAGAAAACTGTCTTCCCCACTTATTTTTCATCATGGAGTATGTATTAATATTGTTTCAAATAATGTCTTCTCTCTTCTTCAAGCCAACGAGTCCAAACCGAGGTTGGTTTGTTGCACCATTTGGTGGAAACCCCTGGTGGGTATACCTTGCAGCTGCCATACCTGCTTTGTTGGTCACCATCCTGATTTTCATGGACCAGCAAATCACAGCTGTGATTGTAAACAGGAAAGAACACAAACTCAAGGTAAATGTTCATAACAACAGCTATCATTGCCTTCTACTTTCTTTGTAAGTACTACTTACAAATACCAATAACTTCAAAAGCAAGATAGTTTAATTGGCATGTTATTTCAGACTTGACAGAGTCATCGATCACCCTGTGTGGACACATCTCCTCAGTGTGCAACTTTTGGAAGACCTTATTTAATCCTGGAAAAGATTGTTTCAAATCATGTTTTCTTCATGACCGGAGAGGGCAACATTAACTGTTTACCACTAAGCCACTGTTATCCTTCTGACTTTAACTTGGTAACTGCCCTCAGTGAAGGCAAAGGCAAATCTTTTTCTAAAAAACTACTGAAATAAAAGTGTGGGTTTTCTTCAACCTTTGCCAGAGTCAATTGGTCAAAACAGTCACAGTGTCATCCTCCATTCAAGGAGGTGCAGATGGACTCTGCTGTTTGATGGAGGGATGGTAATGTTATGTTGCAGGACAAAACGTGGCAGAGAAGATATTGTTGATTGCTTAGACACTTGGTGGATATAGTGTTCATACTTTATATCCATCGATATATTTTTGAGGGGGTGGTGGTAAGACTAATTCATGGAAGGCCAGGATCACTTCACACTAGGTTTTAGGCTTAAAGGTAATGGGAATTCCAGCCCCAAACTCAGTTGTAGTTTTATGGTTAGGAGTATCTTTAGAGACTTTTTGTAATGGCATTATATCTAGTGACAAGGCAAAAAGAAGTATGTATCTTCACTGTCTCTGTCTCTGGGGGTTGTTTTGTTTTTTTCCTAGTTGACCAAATGGCTATACTGTATTTAGAGTATCCTAGTTTTATTTCAGGGGATGTCTTCCATCTATACCCTTCCCCCGATGTGTCCCTAAGATTGGTGTTCAGTCCCTAGGATTCAGTCATTCTAACTCATGCCTGAGCCCCCCAAGGATTGGCCCAGTGTTACAGAGCAGGATCAAGCTCTTGGGTTTACTGATGTGGTAGATTTATTCTTTATTGTTGCCGTTATTTTTTGTTTCCAGTATTTCTCTTACTTTCTGACAGATAGACCATGATTTCTATGAGGCATTTTCTGTATTTTGCTGAGCATTTTTAGATGTTCTATACTGGGAGGCATTTTGGTCTTTGTTTAGTTTGAAAGGCTGGAAATGGATGTTGACTAATATATTTTATTCCTAAAATATTTGGAAACATCTTCTTATTTTTGAGATCTAGTTGGTCAGATTTGGTATATGTCCTTGAAGGCAAACACCTATTCTTTCTGCCCATTAAGTTTCCTTACTAATAAAATGCAGAATTTTTAATTTAGCAAATTTAGGATAGATAAAATATTGAAATTTTATTCTTCTATTCCCTGTAGAAAACATTGGAAAATCAAGGCATATTAGGATTTACCTCTTAAAATAGGAGCTGGATATATTTTAAAGATGTTTTCATCGCCATTGGAATTGCTTATTTGAAATCTTTCCTTTGAATGACAATAGTTATTGAATAAGTGCCAGTGTTTTGACACAAACCTAAAGATACCAGTGGAGCCATGATCATGAATTGAAGGCTTCTCACTCTGGATATTGTTTTGTTCAGATTTTGTTTGGAAAGAGGCTGTGGAATGTGAAAATTGAAAATTCTGTCTAAAACGATAAAGAGCCCTGACTGCTATGAAATTGATTCAAAAGAGAAACCTGAAACAGTGAGAGAGATGGAGGCGTTGTGATGTGAAAAGCAGCATGTTTGGGGGTGGTGTTTGCTTTGGCTCTGAGTCAGTGGCCCTGGCTGGCTGATTGCTCTGTTTGGAATGGGACCCACCTTTCCATTGTGCAGATCAGCTTTGTACTGATGAGGAACACCAAGGCACTTGGCTTTTTGTGGCCATCATTTTGCTTAGTTATGTTCCACATTATTCCTGCAGAGCAATCAAAAGCAAACGAGGTTCAGCAAGGTCATAACTTCTTCAAGGTTTTTCCCTGAGTCATTGGCAGAAGCCGAAAATGAGTTTGAGCTTCAGACCTCAAAGCAAGGGATACTCCTCAGAAGGAAAGTGATTTTAAGTGTAAAGATAGGACATGGGAGTGAAAATCGTTTGGAATCAGTATCCAGAAATAGATATTAGATCATTGTAGCAATAAATTTTCTCTGATATACACTATGGTAAAACCTTTGAGTGTATTTTCTTGGATAACTACAAAAGGTGTCCTGTTTTAACTTTTTCCTTTCTATTCCTTCTCTCATACCTTAGAATCAGTCCTTTAGTCTCATGTCTAGACTATTCTAATGGTTTAACCATGAGTTAATGACCAGTCTCTTGGCGTCATTTCAGAACCTGGAACTTTAAAAAAAAATTTGTTCTTATATGTCAGTCCTAGTTCTAAACATTTATGCACTTTATTTCCTCTAAACCTTTCCCCCTTGAAGAATGTCCATTTGCCCTAGCTTGGGATTTAAGTGATATGATCTTACCCGAAATTTAAAATGATTCTGCATACTATTCAATGTACTGGTCAGATGAATTATTGGCATCAAATCTGCTAGTTTCTTCTGCTGGTTATTCAAACTTTCCTCTCCACTCCTAAATGATTACCACCTATCAAAATCATCTCCATCCTTGTAAAAACTTGTCAGTGAAATCTTCACTTATAATGTAATTTCTATTATATTATGTCATCACATATACAATATGTAATTTCTGTTACACCAGTTTCTGCTCTTATTATATTTGTACTACTCTATGCATTGGTCTTTCCTGGTTTCTCAGTGGTAAAGAATCTGCCTGCAATTGAGGAGACGCAAGTTTGATCCCTTGGTTGGGAAGATTCCCTGGAAGAGGAAATGGCAACCCATTCCAGTATTCTTGCCTGGGAATTTCAATGGACAGAGGAGCCTGGCAGGCTATAGTCCATGGGTTCATAAAGAGTCAGACACGACTGAGAAATTGAACACACACATACACACTATACATTGGTCACATACTATCTTGTGCAGTAGTTTTTTAGTATAATTTCCTTTTCTTCTTTTCTGAGCCAAAACATTTTCAAGGCAAGGACCATATTTTAGTCCTTTTTCCAGCTCTCATGTGGCCCATCACACTGATTTCCATAAGGTCGATATACTAAACACATACTGAAGAATTTTGTTATCTGGGGCTGCATGGTCCTCAGAGTTGTACTCAATGTGTAAGGTGGGTATTAAGCGAGAACCTTCCAAGCCATCTCTGGTTCTCATAGGTAATGTGAGAACTTTATTAGTCAAAGCCCTGTTTAGATGTCGTCACTGCAGGAAGATTTTGTGGGTTCACACTAGACACACTTAAACACTCAGTACTCTTGGGTGTCTTTTTCAGACCTCTTTGAATCTCTGTTTAGAAGACATTATAATTTATGTACAAATCTGTGTCCCTTCCCTTGGTGGGAAAAACTGTGTCATGGTTCTCAGTGTCCTCATAAACCATCTTGCTGTCTGAATCCAGGGGGCTTTTAGCATGAATATTTCTTCTGTATCTTTTCATGTGTGCGTACTGCCCCTGACCCCTTTGTTATCATCTCTCTGCCGAATACACTGTTGGGCTTGTCATTTTCTCTCATAGATTTTTTATTTCTGTGAATTTACTCCTGAATGACTGGTGTTCTATGTTGGCAAAGTATATATAGTATCAAAAGGAAGTGAAAGTTTCAATGCCTATTCTTGTACTTAAAATATTCTCCAGTTTAAGAAAGCAGAACATCCTTTGGGTTCATATCCATGAAGATAAAGACTTTTATAAACTTTAGAGGACAGACTTAACCTTTTGCGAGCTTACTGAGTCCTTGTTACGTATAGAACACTTGCGTTAGATATTAAAGATTAAAAATTGTTCTGTCACAGTCTCTACCCTGAAGGAGTTTCATGGGTTTCCCTTCTTCACTACTCATATCCACCACTAGGTTGGAATTGACCTTGTACTTGTATCTTGCACAAACAATAAGTTATTTTCTTCCACCTCTGTCTTCAACTAATAACCTATAAACCTTTCAAGGGGAGGTATTCTTATTGATTTTATGTAACACAAGATCTAGCATAGGTGTCTGATGAATGTTTGTTTAAAAAATAGTTTTCTAAGCAAAGATATGAGCAGATGCAAAGGCCCTGGGGTAAGGAAGAACTTGGTGTGTTGGAAACAAGTAATAAACTAGTGTGACCAGAGCCTCTGGGAATTAGTGATTCAAGATAAGGTCAGTGGGAGTGGGGCCAGATCACCATTGAACAAACACTCTCAACTTCAGCATTATTGTCTTTCTGAATAATTCTTTGTTGGTCGTGACCATCTTGTGTATCATAGGCTATTTAGCAGCATCTCTGGCCCCTATTCACTGGATGCCAGTCACACTGTTTCTCCCAAGTTGTTGTAACCAAAGATATATCTCCAGACATTACTACATGTCTCCTGATGGGCGAAATTGTTATGGTAAGAAACACTGATATAGAACACTGACATAGGAGAATTTTCAGTGCTTAGGTGTTAGATTCTAAGTGAAACAAGAAGCCACTGAAGGGTTTAGGGCAGAGAAGTACCATGCAATGACTGAGATTTTAAAGAGATTACTCTATGAGGAGAGTGAACTGTCAGGGACAAGGATAAAGGGGGCTGCACTGAGGGCCGAGGGTTGCTGAGTGAATGTGAAGGAAGCCGGGAACCTGAAGAAGGCAGTGGCACTGAGGACAAGGGGTGAGGAGACGGTGTCACATGGCATTTTACGAAAACGCCTCCCATTGCTCTTATGATTCAAACTTCCAAAGCCTTTAACAAAGCATGAAAGTTCTTAACCTCTTTAGCCTTATATTATACCTTTCCCATCTCTTCCTAAGCACCAACTCAACTTAATTTTCTCAAAACAGCAGCCCATTTGCCAGTTGTTTTCCCCTATATCTTGTCTTCCAGCTGGTTATGGCTCATGTTTTAGGGCTCAACTTAGATACCACCTCCCATGTAAACCATCCCTGACTTTAAGCTGAGTTGAATAAAGGTGCTCCCCATCTCGTGGCATCCCAAGCTCACCCTTACTATAGACCTTTAGCACTGTGGTATTGAGAACGCCTGATGATTTCTCCAACTCTTATTACTCTATAAACCATTTGAGGACAAGGACTGTGTATTAACTATAATTATATTTCTAGGATCTAGCAGAGTGCCACTGAACAGATGAATTAACATGCATCCATTTATCCAACGAACGTTTATCTAGTGTCCACTCTGTGGTGGGCTCTGTGTCATGTGCTGCAGTCTCGGTAGTAGAGAAAAACTTTGCATATGGTTCCCTGTCCTGATGGACCTTCTTGTCCCTGAGGGAGAGATGTGTCCTTCCAATAACTAATCACATTGCAGCATTGCAGATAAGTATGGTGCTGTGAAAGACAGGGGAGGGTGCCTGAAGAGCCTGTAAGAGAGGGTTTGATCCAGTCCAGAGGTACTGGGAGTTCCAAAGTAGCAGCACTTACACTGAGATCTCACATGTCATCAGTAGGATTAGCTGAGTGAGCCTGGGGAGTAAGAGGAACACGGGAGGGCACAGGACTCATTATGTAGGAGCAGGCTTTACGGAGCCGGTAACCTGCTGAGAATGAATGACTTAAATAAGTGAGTGTGGCTGCAGTGAGAGGAGGAGGGTTGGGCCTGGAGAGAGAACAATGTGGAAACAAACCGGGTAGGGCCTTGGGGTCAAGTTGATGATTTTCCCTTCCTTTTAAGAGCATCAGGTACTCTCAGCCTAGTTGAGGGAAAAGAAGACTTTTTGAAGGGGGTGATGTCAAGAGGCAGGGTAATTATGTGTCTGTAACTACTTTGTCCCGGAACTTTTATTTGTTCTGGTGGTTTTGCAGTTACCTTTGTATTCTGCTTTCTACAGTCCTCATTCCACCCTCTTTGGTACTATGTCGCCCCTTTTTGCTAGTCTCCAGGATATCTAGTTCAGTCCTGTTTTACTTGAAATAGTTTAAGAAACCATGGAGGGACTTCCCTGGTGGCTCAGTGGTTGAGAAGCCACCTGTTGAGACATGGGTGTCATCCCTGGTCTGGGAAGATCCCACATGCCGAGGGGCAGCTACGCCCATGTGCCATGGCCACTGAGCCCACACTCTAGAGCCCGGGCCACTCAACAAGATAAGCCACTGCAACGAGAAGCCCATGTACTGCAACTCGAGAGTTAGCCCCTGCATGTCACAATTAGAGAAAGCCCATGCAAGGCAATGAAGACCCAGCACAGCCAGAAATAAATAGTTTTCTTTCATTAAAAATAAAGGTTAAAAAGCTGGCTTGATTTAAAAGAAGGGAGAGAGAATGTATAGGGTAGCTCACCTTCATGACTTTTTCTGCAACCACTATTCTTTGGACCCATTGATCCAGTCAGTGTGCACATCTTAGGTTATTACAGTTTCCATGATGACAAGATATGGGGATTCTGCCCATCAATTACTTCTAATATAGTCTTGAGTGATTTAGTCTAAATAAAACTTGTAGCTTTGTGATATTTCCATATGTTGTTCACCTTCCCCTTACCCTCACAAAAGGTTCACATTTCTGCCAATCAGCAAGTAAGTTTTAATTTTTTGTATTGCTAACTAAGAGTTTATATTTTCACTCAAAAGAATGTACACATTCTACCTGTCATTCACTTTTTAATAAACTTCAGTTGAGCATTGACTATACATCGTGTGCTCTGCTTAGGTATTCAGGATGCAGTCCAGTTCCCCATGTTACTTATAGTCAAATATCAAAGACAGATAAGCACACCTACAGTTTCAAAACAGCATGATGAATGCCGTGACAGAGGAAAGCATAAATTAACAGGGAACCATAAAGGAAGAGACCTAACCTAACCAAACTCACCTATCTCACCTGGGATGAGAAAGGAAAAACAATCAGGAAAAAAAAAAAAAAATTCCTGAAGGCTGATTTAAGTCTTAAGATGAGTAGGACTGAGCCAAGGGAAGAATATAGCTTTTTCGAGGGAGGGGGATGTTTTGTGGGCAAAGACACCAAAGGCATCAGTAAGACATGTTTGAGGAATTGG